>NC_090440.1:488685345-489908916 GCF_031143425.1 Pleurodeles waltl
AGGGAGGGGTGGTGGGTTTGGCTGTGCACTTTTGTTAAAGTGTGCATGTGTCTGTGGCCGGCCGTCTTGCAAAGGCCATCCAGACATGTGCACTGTAAACCTTCTAACCCAGCTTGGACAGCCAGGTTAGAGAAAGCACAGGCCTCCAGTTCTCTTGAGAGCGCTGAGAGAAGTCACTCTCTCCATTCCTGCCACTGCTCACATGCTAGTTACCAGCATGAGAGCAACATCAGGATTTGTTAGGGACATTTTTTGGAGCCCTGGAGCCTGGAGGAGACACAGCAGAACACAGACTGGAGCGAGGACCGCAAGGTATGTGGCCTTTTCTTTTTCTTTTCTTTTCTTTCCTTTACTTCTTTCTTTTCTTTTCTTTTCTTTTTATTTATAGTCAGCACTCACCTTGTATGCATACAACCACCTACCCCCTTTTGCCTGCCCCCCACTCTAACTACTTGCCAGCCACTGCTACCCTGACCTCTTAGCCTCCAAGGAGAAGGAGGGGTCTGTAGAAGAGACAACCCTTTCCCCCACTCTGACGCCTGAGCAGCAGAGGGACTGTTGCAAAGTGCTGGAACATTACTCTCTTTTCTCCCTTACTCCTGGGAATACCCACCTGTGTACCCATAATGTTGACACAGGGGACAACGTCCCTGTGAAGAATACATTTTTCAGGTTGTTTGGTAAGGTGAGGGCCAGCATCAAGAGCGAAGTCTCTAAGATGCTGGAGTTGGGGGCAATAGAACCCTCCACTAGCCCTGGTGTCAGGTACAGTCCAGTGGTTCTGGTACCAAAAGCTGCCTCACCGGGCACCATACTGGAACTAAGGTTCTCTGGGTTATAGAGGGCTAAACTCTGTAACAAAGACTGATGGTCACCCCATTCCCCAGGTGGATGAGCTCATTGATTAGTTAGGGGCTGCCCAGTACTGAAGTACCTCTAATCTTACATCAGGGTACTGGCAGATCACCCTAACAGAAGAAGCCAAGAGGAGGTCAGCCTTCTCCACTCCTGAGGGCCACAATCAGTTCATAGTGATGCCTTTTGGATTAAAGAATGCTCCTGTCTCCTTTCAGAGGTTGATGAATCAGATCCTTGCTGGGATGGATGCTTTTTCAGCTGCCTACCTCAATGACATAGCTGTCTTTAGTAGCAGCTAGCCTATTTCACCTCCAGGAAGTGCTTCAGGCCCTGCAACAGGCAGGCCGGACTATCAAGGCTAATAAGTGCCAGATAGGGCAGGGGTCGGTGGTGTACTTGGGACACCAGATGGGAAGGGGTAAAGTGCAGCTCCTCCAGGCCAAGACTGAAACTTTAATTGCCTGGAAGCCCCCCAAAACCCAGACTGAGGTCAAAGCATTCTTAGGCCTCTCTGGGTACAATAGGAAGTGATCAAGTGATATGGCACCATTGTTGACCCTTTGATTGTGCTGACTTTTAAAAAGCAGTCCAGAAATTTGATTTGGACTGAGGCGTGCCAAAAGCTTTTGATTCTCTGAAGCAAGCCATGTGCACAGCCCCTGTACTCATGGCCCCTGACTTCTTCAAAGGGTTTATTGTTCAAACAGATGCCTCAGAGCATGGCATGGGGCGGTTTTATCACAGCTCAATAAAGAAGACCTGGACCAACCTGTAGCCTTCATCTCTAGGTGGTTACTTCCCCAGGAACATAGGTGAAGAGCTATCGAGAGAGAAGCTTTTGCTGTGGTTTGGGCCCTGAAGAGGTTGAGACCATATCTGTTTGGCACTCACTCCCTGATTCAGTCTGACTACAAGCCCCTCAGGTGGCTCATGCAAATGAGAGGTGAAAAGCCAAAACTGTTGAGGTAGTCTACAGCCAAAGCTGAGCATGCTGGATCAACTCATTAACTCGCACTTTGCCTCACTGCAGAGAGCGAGCATCACATTTGCCTGCAATCAGCACCCCCAACTCGGAATAGCAATGCAAATTCCAGCATGTGTTTTTTGTGACAATCACTGCCTCTGCTGGTATTGCCCCCCGCAGTGCAGCCCTCAAGCATTATGTTTCCTCCGTGACCAGGGGCGTGCCTGTGGTGCGAGTTCCCGAGGCTCATCAGTCCGGATGCTCCTCCAGGAGCAGCAAGGGGTGTTCAACTCAAACATCTCCAATACCCGGCATCTATGTCAGCCATGTCCTGGGCTTACTGACTACAGTGCTCTCTTCTAGTGAGGTACTGTAGTCTGTCAGCCAGAACTACAAGGTCTGTGCAGTAGTGCTGCATACTCGTAAGTGGCAGAAGTCCCTAGAGAGCAGCTCAGCATTAACTCAGCTGCCTGGTGAGCACTGTCCTATGCAGGAGTCTCTGAGGTACCCATCTAAACCATCCACTGCTTGGATATGTGTCATTTGTATCTTACAACCTGTGATTGCGTTAGCATTGTGTCTACCTGCATGCATTCTAAGTTCTAATTTGAATAGTATTCATCGTATTTACATTGTTTTGGTTGTATTTTCCCGCTAATACAAAGAGTTATTTTTATTACCCTGCAGGGTCTCTCTGTAAAAATTCAGTGGCATATTTAAGAGCCTCCTTGCACCACATGTCATTTTTTTAAAAGCTAATGTGACCCAACGAGGCCAAAATCCCTGCACCATATTTACAAAGTGCTGCAATGCATGCATTGCGCCACTTTGTAACCCTTTGCGCTACATTATGCCTGCACCAGGAAAAATACATGCAAAAGGGGGGTCCACTTAGATTTCTTTAAGTCATTTTTTTGGCACTTTTACCGCCTACTCAGAACACACATTGATAGGAGGCTCCCATTGGTTACAATGAGCCTCAATGGGCTTTGTAGGATTAGTGTCAAAAAATGTTATGCTAATCCTGCAAAGCTCCGGACTAGCATAAAAAATTATGACGTTAGTCCCCTAACTACCACCATGACGGCGCACACATGTTGGCATTGGGGGAGCACTACGGAGCACACGAAAAGTGGTGCTGCACTGTGTGCAGCACCACTTTTTCTAAATATGCCCCTCAGTGTTTACTGTGTGTGTGTTTGTGTGTACTTATACTTTACACATTGCCTCTTCTGATAAGCCTGCCTGCTCAGCACCAAGCTACCAGAGAGTGAGCACAGGTTATCTCAGTTGTGTATCTAGCTTCCACTGCCTAGAGTGGTGGGTTCTGTCTGGCTTAGGTGCATACCCTAGCCAACCAGAAAAACCATTTCCAACATCCTACTGTTCACCTTTTAAACTCACGCGCCTCTAATGAGCTCTCTTGAAAGGATATCACTTTTTAATGGGAATCAGGGTACGTGTTATGTGGCGGATGTCAAACAGATTAAACACTTCAAGCCGGCAGGTGAACCTTGACAGAGCCTCGACACGGATGCTTTCTTCTAAATCGGAAAAAATGCGCGTCCTATTTATTGCGTTATGGTGTTCTGAAGCGCCAGCATCTTACCTAATGCATTTTGTGTGTATTAAATTGCCTTCGGGATAACGCCAGACATTTATGAGCATTATATCACCTCTGGGGCACTGCCAAAGTATAAATTTACTACCACTTTCTTGAGCCCTGGCGTGGACTGTCACTTTCACAAATGATACTGGATGGCTGAGATGCTCCTTTTATGTATTTTTGTCTCCAGATGTTCCCCGGTACCCCCAAGGCAAGCAACTTCACCATAAATCTTCAGTCTATTTACTGCCCCTAAGGCCTGGAAATAGCAGAAGCCAAGGAGTGTGGATGCATTGAACAGAGGTGTACTTTGTCTCTTGCTACTTTTTCAAACATGGATTATTGAATGACTTGGCAGATACAAAATCGCACACTGTGCTCATGTTGAATACACGTTTGGTGGCGGATGCTAAGTGTGTTTTATTTGAATACATTGTTGCTTGTATTTCGGCCATGCTCGTGCAAATAACCGTGGTCTAATAATATGAATTTGCAGCAAGTGTACTTATAAACAAGCATTTATTACCGCAGTGCAAAGGCCACATTCAAGTTTCCATTGACAACTGACATGAAAAAGCACATGCAAAAACTGAACATATTGTCTCACTGAGTGATCTGACAAAGGAAAACAATGGTGCTTATAATAACCAGCCAGCTTTAAAGAGATTTAATCTCAGTACCTAGATTTAACTTTTTGTACTTGGCTCTATTTAAATAACTTTTTTTAACAACTACTAAAATGGCAAAACAGAATGTCAGAAAACGTGTTTGTAGATCTGCAGAGTGTACCAGTAAATTACCATTGTCCAGGAAGGGGAGTGGCATCATAACTCCCTCGAGGCTTCACCTCTAGGGTGTCATGGTCTCTCTCCACACACCATTTCATACTCTGTATCCAAACATAACTTTGTACCCAAAATGGCAATTGCATGCATGCCATGAATCCACAACTGCATTTACTGATGTGGATTTTTACTGCCACGAGTGCCGCAGCAATAAATTCCACCCAAGGGAAGAGAAGTGGGCATTCCAAGCGTGTTTTGTCTTGTAAGTTGGAACACACTCAAAAACATGTACATTTGTGGGCAACTTCCCTGCAGGGATTGTTACTCTCATTTCAGGTCGCGTAACTCTCCTTCCAGGATGGGAAGGAGAATGGATCACCACCAGATTTGGAAGAGGTGTGGGAAAAGGCGTTCTCCTACAGTAAAGGGTACCTTGCTACAGAAAGCTCTGCACTGGGAAATAGGAACCTTTAGGAACAGTTACATAACTTCCACCAGAGTAAGCCTAGAAACCTGTCCATGGAGCAGCTCCAAGTGTACCTCTGAGAATGTTTGTGAACAGGAAAGAAGCTTCAATCCCCTATCTATTCTTTTACACAGCGACTAATTGTTCAATTTACAAGTCTTAATTACTCATCTGAACCCTACACCAGCAACTCACTTTCAGTGACATTTCTCAGGAAATTAGGAACTGTGAACGTAGTGGGCACTAGAATACCAATGTATAAAAACATTCTGTCACCTAATAAATGGATTTGTGGATTCCTCATGTAGGTCTGCCATCCAGTTCTAAGACTTACCTCTAGGTCAAATTAACTCTGAGAGCCTCGCCTTGCCCTTACAAGAAAGAAGAAAAGCCGAACCAATTGATGCCCTGACTTAACGTGCTTAAGACATTTAGGAAACAGTACTCAGTCTGCCGAGCCGAGCTAAAATGTCGGGACTGAAAATTACCTATCTTAAAACTAATTAGTATTTTGTTTCCTGAGCGATGAAGCTTGAAAAGAACTGGACTATCTTTCATAAGGCATTTCTTTCTGTGTTCAAGGTCATTATGCCTCTTAGACCACACACTGTTTTAAGGAGACACTCAGGTCCATATTTATACTTTTTTAGAACCGCATTAGCGTAATTTTTTGACGCAAAAGCAGCGCAAACTCACAAAATACAGTTGGGGCATATTTATACTCCGTCTGCGCCGAATTTGCGTCGTTTTTTTCGACGCAAATTCGACGCAAAACTAACTCCATATTTATACTTTGGCGTTAGACGCGTCTAGCGCCAAAGTCCATGGAATTAGCGTCATTTTTTTGCGTGAACACCTTCCTTGCGTTAATGATATGCAAGGTAGGTGTTCCCGTCTTAAAAAATGACTGCGATGCTATTGCGTCGTATTTATACTCCCGGGCAAAAATGACGCCCGGGAGTGGGCGGGTCTAAAAAACCCGCATTTGCGCCGGATTTTAGCGCCTGGGTCAGGGCAGGCGTTAAGGGACCTGTGGGCTCAGAATGAGCCCAGAGGTGCCCTCCCCTGCCCCCAGGGACACCCCCTGCCACCCTTGCCCACCCCAGGAGGACACCCAAGGCTGGAGGGACCCATCCCAGGGACATTAAGGTAAGTTCAGGTAAGTGATTTTTCCATTTTTTTTGTGGCATAGGGGGGCCTGATTTGTGCCCCCCTACATGCCACTATGCCCAATGACCATGCCCAGGGGACAGAAGTCCCCTGGGCATGGCCATTGGGCAAGGGGGCATGACTCCTGTCTTTGCTAAGACAGGAGTCATTTCTATGGGGGTTGGGAGTCGAAAAAAATGGCGCAAATTGGGTTGAGGCGAAGAAATTGCCTCAACTTGACTTGCCCCATTTCTTGACGCCCAAGCCCCATATCCCCCTACGCCGGCGCTGCCTGGTGTACGTCGTTTTTTTACACGCACACCAGGCAGCGCCGGTCAGCTAACGCCGGCTAACGCCATTCAATAAATACGGCGCCCGCATGGCGCTTCAGAATGGCGTTAGCCAGCGCTAATTTTTTTTGCACAAAACTGCGTTGGCGCAGTTTTGCGTCAAAAAGTATAAATATGGGCCAGTTGTATTTTGTAAGTTTGAGCCGAATTTGCTTCAAAAAACGACACAAATGCGGCGTTAACAAAGTATAAATATGGGCCTCTGTATTAATTAGTCAGCCCAAGTTATAAACCATCAAGGTTCTAGGAGCTTAGGGAGCACAGTGAATTAGATCAAGTGAAATATAATGTATTATATAATTTGCAAGTATGGGATTGTGAAGTGAACTTTCCTACGGCTACAAGCTCATGGTGCCAAGTGAAAAATGACTTTCTTAGCAGACATTTACACGACAGCTAGGACTGCTAGGGTATGATGGGCTTTTTCGGCTGATATACTGATTGGACTCTGTAACTATCTTCAACACCATTGTAGACAATTGAAGCCTTTCGATATAAAATATAGCAAATGTTCCATGTGTGGTTACTGCCACAGCCCTTCATTAAGGAGGTGATTTCTCCAGTCCAGTTTTAAGGTCTTGGTACAAGACCTTGTGAAAAACTCCTTGAAGACCTAAGTCATCGTTTGAAGACACTAATACTGGAATACCCCTGAAACTAAGCTGGCACCAATTACTAAGAAAACTTTATATAGGGAAAAAAATGATTGAAAAACTAAAAGCCATAATTAGTGGGCAGCTCGCCATCCTTCAGGGCAATGGAGGACATTACGTCTGCTACCATGATGAAATACCACCTGCCATATTTAATCCCAGCCATGATCTCTGTGCATTCAGAGGATTGAAGGCACTGCAAGTTTGATGGTTGGCTACAACCTTTCAGGTGGCCACTCACATTTTTGTGTTTTTCAAAGACAAACACTGTGGATCATTTTCTCACCTTCCAAGTCTAGATTAGGAATGTCTGGTCTTAAACACTGCGGGGCATATTTATACTCCGTTTAAGCCGGAATTGGGTCGTTTTTTTTGACGCAATTTCGACGCAAAACTAACTCCATATTTATACTTTGGCGTTAGATGCGTCTAGCGCCAAAGTCCATGGAGTTTGTGTCATTTTTTAGCGTGGACACCTACTTTGCGCTAATGAGATGCAAGGTAGGCGTTCACGTCTAAAAAATCGACTCCGAGGCATGTGCGTCGGATTTATACTCCCGGGCAAAAATCACGCCCGGGAGTGGGCGGGTCAAAAAAAATGACGTACGGCCGCTTTTGCGCCGTTTTTTAGCGCCTGCAAAAGGCAGGCGTTAAGGGACCTGTGGGCTCTGAAGGAGCCCAGAGGTGCCCTCCCATGCCCCCAGGGACACCCCCTGTCACCCTTGCCCACCCCAGGAGGACACCCAAGGCTGGAGGGACCCATCCCAGGGACATTAAGGTAAGTTCAGGTAAGTGTTTTTTTTCATTTTTTTTTGTGGCATAGGGGGGCCTGATTTGTGCCCCCCTACATGCCACTATGCCCAATGACCATGCCCAGGGGACAGAAGTCCCCTGGGCATGGCCATTGGGCAAGGGGGCATGACTCCTGTCTTTGCTAAGACAGGAGTCATTTCTATGGGGGTTGGGAGTCGAAAAAAATGGCGCAAATTGGGTTGAGGCGAAGAAATTGCCTCAACCTGATTTGCCCCATTTCTTGACGCCCAAGCCCCATATCCCCCTACGCCGGCGCTGCCTGGTGTACGTCGTTTTTTTACACGCACACCAGGCAGCGCCGGCGGCTAACGCCGGCTAACGTCATTGATTAAATACGGCGCCCGCATGGCGCTTCAGAATGGCGTTAGCAGGCGCTAATTTTTTTTACGCAAATCTGCGTTAGCGCAGTTTTGCGTCAAAAAGTATAAATATGGCCCTGCAACTTTAATTAACTTGTCAATGTAGGCGGTCTGTGAACCCTGCATCCTTTTTTGACCTTCCACATCTCTAGTTTAAGACTGAAGTATTTTTTCACCTCAGAACTGTCCAAATTCTAGGATGTGGAGGATGCAACAGGGATTGCATATAGCAAATTCCCACTAGAGAGAAATGTGTTGTACAGGTAAGACTGCAAGGGAAGACAAATTTGTTTACTGCATCACCCCTTAACAGGCCATGTAGTCTCAAAGCAGACTAACAAAAGACCCAGGCCCCACTAAAAAGACTAATATTGACGCATAGGCCCTCATTACGAATGGCCCACTTCTGTTCAATATATGTGGTAACATCTTTTACCACACATATCAAAATCATGAGTTTTGTTATAAATATCAGCAGGTCAACCTTGCAGATATTTGCCAGGGAAAAAATGTCCCATATTCACCGGAACAAGCACATTTAGGTGCAGTGACCACATAAATCCACGTTATTCTCCAAATCTCACCTGTTAGGTTCCAACTCAGCACAGCTTGTGTTTATCAGGTGTGAAAATTATCACACCTATTATTGGGCCACTGGCAATGAGGGACTGTGGGTCCTATGCTCAAAGAAATTATTAAATCTTTGCACAAAGTTTACACCCACACATTGGATTGGATTTACTAATTTCAGGAAATCACAAATCTTTAACAAGGTACACTTTGAAAGCTAAACCAAACACAATTAGCATAGTCCTGGAAAAGATTTGTGGTTTCCGTTGTCAGATGCGAGAACATACAAAGTAAACACAAACAACACCAGTATACTGCTACATGCAAAAAGAAGCAAATACACTTGTTATATTTTTTTTCTGAAGGAGAAACGCTTTCATTGACATCCCAAATAGATTGAGGCAATGTTCCCTTTCCCTTCATACCCTGTAAAAGGATTGAGAGGGGTCAGTCTCAGACGTTTACGCGTGGTGGGAAGGAGTTGTGTAATGATTTCTAAATTCTCACAAAAAAGTAACATTGTGGTTGTGCACAAACGTCCGGGGCAAGAACATCCATTCATGGCCCAAAGAAATCGATTTTTCCCATAGATGACTCTGTGTAAGTACATTATTCTACAAGTGCAAATATAGTGCATGCGATTTACATGGGTAAATTTGACTTTTAAGTACAAACGGTTTTAAGAAAGAGGCAAAAAGTAATTTCCATAACACATATTTAACCAATAATAAACATCTTAATGGGGCCTTATAATAATCCTTTATTTGAGGGATGTTATCCTTATTACCTAGTGTACACTGGTAATATTTATATTGTAATGTTATAACTTTAATCCTTTAATGCTTTTTTTTAACATTATCAACTTTTCTTGTTTGTAAGTTGTCACTGTTTTTTACGATTCCTGTGTACAAAATTAAATGATTAATTTCTTAACTGTTTTAAAGTGCGTACTCTCCATTCTGCATTCCCATTAACTATTTTCGAGTTAGCTCTTAGTTGAGAGACTAATGGAAAGCCTGTGGTATCTGAAAGAACCCCTACCTCATGTAGCCTTCAGGATGCATGTGTTTGAAAACCTTGGTCTAGCAAATTATGCATGTACCTGCTCTTTCACCTCTACCTAACTTATAAGCTGCTTAAAGCGATGAGCTAATGTTTGGACTTGTGGAGTACTAGACTGCAGTTTCAGTTTGGAACATATAATTAGGATGTGTGATCATTAAAAGCACAAGAAAACATATCCATTAACACAGAGTTTTTTTTTTCTAAATGTATTCTATAAATACATTTGTGCTTTGTGGTCCATGAGAAAAGCATCCAAAAAGGGGAAAGCATATGGTGGCTGACGATGTGAATTGTATCAGGAAAAGATTTTAATGATCCTGTAGCAGAACATATCAAAACAATGAAGCTTGGCACCAACTAATTACACTTTCAAGCCATAGATGCTGTTATCAATTCACCTAAAATTAAGAATATCGCATTATGAATCTATTTGGATTAAACATTGAGAATGTTATATCCAAATTAATTATTTGATGGGATTCACATAAAATGTTTGATTTAATTAAAAATACAAGTGAGAATGAAAATAAGTGATGGCAAGGGAAATTAAATTAAAGGGTCAGATTTGGAGGTTTAAGAAAAGACATAGTAATTTTTTACATTGAAAAACTAATGGCTATTGCCCAACTCATGTGTGAGTCATATTAGAAACACAGAAGAAATCTGGATGAGAAATAAGTTGGTATCAGAGTACTAGTGTTAAAATAAAGACTATTTCGGCTGGTACAGTTTTGGGTTCTTTTATGGACAAGCCAACACATGATTTCTATTCTTAATAATTAGTTATCAGAACACAAATATATGTGTGTGTTGTTGCTCTTGAGGGACTGTGAAAAACACAACAAGCATTAAACCCATTAATGTAGATACAGATGCACATTGAGCATTATAAACAAAATTAAGTGAAAGAAAAGCCTTTTCTACATCTTGGATTATGAACCTCATACAAAGTTCGCTGAGCATACTATATTTTGGCAAGGGTAGTTTATAAGGCATATTCATGTCTCTTTTCTGAAACAAATGGTATCAGTTTAGCAAACAAAGATGCCAGCGATTGACATAATTTGCCCCACACTGAACTCCACAGTCCTGCCAATACCATTCTCATCTGATGGTCTGTATGCCTTGCAAAATCCCCTTTGGGAGACCTCAAGTGCTGAAACACCAGTGAATTCTAGTCAGCGAGGACGCTTAACTGCTTAACCATGTTATGGCCAGTGTCCAGCAACCTTCCATGTGACAGCATGAGGAGCACATCTCCTTCTCTGGAATGCTTTCAATCTTTACTAAGCTCTTGGCACGGATGTAACAATGTCTAGTTCCAACAAGGCCACTGGTGGTTGGTTTGTTTCAGGTCATGCAATCGATCCCTCTGTCATGCGGCCAAAAGCTTTGTACTTCAGGATTAGGTCCCTTGTAGGGCTCTGCTGCAGGTCATGCAATCAATCCCTCCTGCATGTGACCGAAAGATTGTTTTTGTAGGATTAGGGCTTTCTGGTGGTTTGGGTGCATGGCTGGTCAGAAGCACGTGGTCAATAGCCATGTACAGTGGGAAAGGGAATTATTTAAATACAGGTGAATGTGGTATATCATCACAAAACAAAACAACTGAAAAAAACAGTTAAAGGGAAGTTATGATTATAATTGGTTAAGAAAATCTGACAATGCTAAAAGAACTTCTGACATTCACTGAAAAAACACTGTTTTTTCCTCTAAATTCTAAATAAGGCCCACAGTCACTTATGACAGACATACTAATAAAGCACACACTTCTCTGACTCTGTTTTCACTTAGAGTTAAATAAATTCTCGACATATTCCGAACAGAGAGACACACACAGTCTTCCTTACACAGATGCCACACTCCTGACTCCATACTTCTGTCTCAACACCCCTTGAAAGAAACATCTGGCACAATCTGTCAGGAGACATGGCTAGAGACATGGCTTTGTCAGGAGGCATGGCTGGAGAAATGGCTTACTTACTTGACAAACATGGGGAAAAGTTACCCCAAACCAACTTGCTCATGTGTGCATATCAGACTACATTAGTTAAGGTAATTGCAGAGGTTTGCCGCTGCCTTCAGAAAGGCTTAACATGTGTAGAGAAGGTGCTATGGAACAACACCTCATCAACAAACTACATTTCTCAGCAGCCCATGTATTTCCCACTCAGTTCAGATATTTGGTGGCCATCTTGGAGATCTGGGTATAGTTTCCCTCATGACCCAAAGCATCTTTATGAGGCATTTATGATACAATGTAGCTGCAGCTGGAACATTTCTACAAGGATTATCCTGCAATTAACTGCTACTTTAGATTTGAGTTCTTTGGATGCCTTTGAAATGCAGAGTAGTTCAACCCAAGAAGTATTGGAAGAACAAACATGAACTATATGAAACATTTATCTCGAACTGATTGTACACATGTAGGATTGATCTAGTACTGGAACAAGAAGATGTTTTTTAATTGGTCAGAATTGTGATGTGTGTGGTATATTTTTATAATTTTTGCAGAGGTATTTATAGCTCCTTAACTGTTTAAATGAGCTGCTAAATTAGAAATCACATTACAGTAATGTTTGGTAATTATAATGGTATCACACAAGTTAAATAGAATTCACAACTCATCTTTTACAAATTTGTGCATTGTGGTGGAGCTTAAGGTAGCTATCCTATTTATAGAAAGAAGTGTGCATGAATATGTATTCAAGGGGAAACAGCCTTTACAACGCAGCTCAAATCACACTGTGCCTTAACAACACAGTCTGAACCACAAATGCATCTTTATAATGCATTCCTTTACCACGTACGTTGTTACAATGTCTTGCCTTAAGGAAAAAAATGTTGGACTGATGTTGCAGTTTAAGTCCAATGCTTTCCCTACTTTTGCCAGACAGGAGTTGGAATACTAAATGATACTATTCCAAAGTCCAGCGGTTTCCTTAAGGCAAGTCATTGTAACAACTTGCGTGGTAAAGGAATGTGTTGTAAAGACGCATTCGTAGTTCAGACCGCATTAAGACAGGCGTGGTAAATGCTTGGTTGGTTCTGACATACAAACATATTCAAGATGCTTATTTCTTGTATGGTTAGTTTCAGAAATAACAAGTTATACATCTATGTAAAAATACCTGGTTACACAGAAATCTGATTAAGGTATATACATTCACTATTAAAACTTAGTGCAGAGCTGTTATGGCCGGTTTCTAAAATATATCTCATCACCCTTAGGCAATCTTCAGTACATTTTGCAGACCTCAGTGGTCAGCAAAAGTAGTAAGTCAAAGTGGTGGAGTCCAGTCCCTCTGTTTATTCCATTCCCCTTTCTCCTTTCTCATCGCTTGTTCTATATTCTTGTGTATGTGATCATTGATGGAGGTGGTGAGAGACTGAAAATACATGTTCCTGCTGGATAGGAACAGTGCTCTCTGACACACATACCCAGACTCCTGACTCAGAATGTTATACTCACTTGACACTCATGATGGAGGAATGCACTTCACAACATGTGAAACACAGAAAATAAAAAACTCATATATATATATAAATATATATATATATATATATAAACACATATATATGTGTACATATATATACACACACACACACACACACACACAGAAACTGATATATGTGTTTCCTGAACAACTCCTGGAACCCACATACTCCTTACACATCTTGACCACTCAAGACTGTCTTGATATACATGCTTCCCAGCCACACACACGCCTGAATCCTGACATAATATGCAGTCACACCAGTGGAGTAACACAACTGAGAGGGGCCTCCATGCACAAAACATGGAGGGCGCCCCCTCCAGTCTCGATCAGGCCAAGTGGTGTGCTGAGGGAGACCCCTGGAGCTTCGAGGCCCCCTCACTGTGGAGCTAAGGGGGCCTTTGTTACGCCCCTGAGTCAGACTTATATACAATAAGAAAAATATGCACACCAAACACACATGACTGATAAAAACAGTTCACAGTGCTTGCTGCACACCTCATTTGATAGCCACCTAACATTCAGACAGGGCCTCATTACGGTAGCGGCCGCCAAAGAACCGGCACATTGGCGGTCATCCGACCGCCGTATTACAATCCAAACCTTGAAGACAGCCAAAAAACAGCCAAATATCTGAAACCGCCAGGACACTTGCGAGCAGAAAAGGGGCGGTCCTACCACTAGCACCGCCAGCCCAAAACAAATCCGCCCACTAGATTATAATTCACAAATCAGCACAGCGGTACTTCCATGGCGGAAAACCATTGGCGTTGTGATCTGCCGCAGTCAGAAACCGCC
Organism: Pleurodeles waltl; assembly: GCF_031143425.1. Classification (NCBI taxonomy): domain Eukaryota; kingdom Metazoa; phylum Chordata; class Amphibia; order Caudata; family Salamandridae; genus Pleurodeles; species Pleurodeles waltl. The sequence goes on from NC_090440.1 coordinate 488,699,279, forward strand.
AGTGAGAGAACACAACACAACATTGGACAGTTTGAATACCACACACCTGACACATATCCACACACCCAAGAACACACCACCAGATAACACACCTCCAGACAACCCATAATCCTTTTCGAGTAAAATGCCGTACAGATACACTGAGAGCAGGTACATACACAGAGAGCACCCTGACATCATAGGCATACACATCACATGCATCACACATCTAAGAAACACAACGCACAAATAACCACCTCACACAATCTGCTACAACTGTCCATCCCTCACAACGCACAACCTACACGCCATCATTCAACCAACACTGCACCCTTTCATACACAACACCCCCTCACCATAAACACAATCACATAGATGTCTCCACATAAGCACCCAAGTTTTACTGACGGTGAGTTGAGAGTCATGGTGGAAGAAATTGTCAGGGTAGAGCCACAACTGTTTGGCGCACAGGTCCAGCTAACTTCAAGTGCCAGGAAAATTGAGTTATGGCAAAGAATAGTCGACAGGGTCAACTCTGTGGGCAGCCATCCGCACACAAGGGCACGACCTACAGAAGAAGGTGCATTCCATGGCATCGAGACACCAAATAGCCGTGCACAAGACTTGTTGTGGGACCCCACCTCCTCCCCCACACTTCACATCTTGGGAGAAGAAGGTCTTGCGTGGCTTTTAATGGCCTCAGAGATATGGAGTAAGGCAAGGAAGCACAAATCGCTGTGTTGCCTTACTCTGCCGAAGGGAGCCATTCCATGGGTGTTGCAGTGGGTGTTCCTATGCAGCACCCATGGATTTTGACACATCCCCAGACTTACAAGATCTTGTAAACCTGTGGATGTACCAAAGCCATAGCACCTCCCCAGGGCAGGTGCAACAAGGAAAAAATATCCTCGTTTCTCCTTTTTTTTTCCTCTTTCTATGTGTGGTGCACCACACATAGAAAGAGGAAAAAAGCCTCCAAAGATTGTTTTTTGTGCAGAAAGGAGCACCTTCCTGCACAAAAGCAATACTGCCGACAGCGCAAACACCCTTTCACCATAGTGCAAGGATGCCTGTATTGGCGTTAGGCTGCCAAATTGGCACCAGTGCAGTGGGAAACGACAGGAACGTGCCGTATGCATAGATACAGCACAATCCTGCCCTTTCTCCTTGATGCAGGTGACTTGCTAGCCCTTCTCTGCACTAAAAGCCCATGAATATGGGCCTAAGTGTAAAAACTAAAACCAAGACAGCAAGCCTTTTTTCATCTGTGCACCCAGGATCTGAACAACACCCCAGTAGCCATCATGACTGCTCAACACTGCTCCAATTTAGGAAAGTGTTGAAGACTCACCTTTTTAAAGAACACTGCATCACAGTATACTGATCATCCACAACCAACCTTTCACTCCTTTTACCTGTTACCCATAGTTTTTATGACAATATACAGAGCTCTGTTGCTGTTTGACTAGGTTTGCGCTATTGAAATACCACATATATTCATTCCTAGGAAAGGGGTGTATCATTGTTAGTGCAACAGCAGCAGAGGCACCAAGGGTCAGGTTTGTGAGGGGACTATTGCACAACAATTATGGCGTCACACTACCTTAATAGAGTTGGGGATCTATTTTCATTTTTTGTATGGGGGCCTGTAGCATTCTTAGGATCAATTGTGGGATAGACCCCCTTCACCAATTGGGTCTACGATATGTAGCCATGTCCTGACCAGCTTGAGCACATATAACTGTATTGCACTTGCGATTCTCCAGAATAATTCTTCTCCAAACTGCACGCATCAATTTGAACCTCACAGGGGGCCACTTTATGACAGTCAGTGACCACATCTTTGTCTACTAAACAAATGGCCACTAATTGCTGCTTACCATAGAGCACTGGATTATGTTCCTTCCTCTGGGACCTTTCCACGATTCTATCCATTCCGGATGTTGACCCTCAAATTAGTTAGGTTTTATACTTTGTCAACACCTCCATGAGCCACATGTTTTGAGTCTTTAAAATGACCATGTGTATAATGGAAAACACAGACATGATCTAAAATACTTTTACTGTGATTATTTTAAAGTTTTTTGGTTGTTTGCACACTTTATTCATGATTTTCCACTGTTTGTCAAATGTGAGCACTGAGAACATAGTTGCACAAATTACTTTTTGCACCCTTTCATGTGGTCCTTTGATCATTAAGTTTATAGAATTTGACTACTGTAGGAGGCTGGACTGGCTTGTAGTGAGTACCAAGGGGTACTTGCACCTTGCACCAGGCCCAGTTATCCCTTATTAGTGTATAGGGTGTCTAGCAGCATAGGCTGATAGATAATGGTAGCTTAGCAGAGCAGCTTAGGCTGAACTAGGAGACGAGTGAAGCTCCTACAGTACCACAAGTGTCACTTGCACAATATCATAAGAAAACACAATACACAGTTATACTCAAAATAAAGGTACTTTATTTTTATGACAATATGCCAAAGTATCTCAGAGTGTACCCTCAGTGAGAGGATAGGAAATATACACAAGATATATGTACACAATACCAAAAATATGCAGTATAGTCTTAGAAAACAGTGCAAACAATGTATAGTTACAATAGGATGCAATGGGGACACATAGGGATAGGGGCAACACAAACCATATACTCCAAAAGTGGAATGCGAACCACAAATGGACCCCAAACCTATGTGAATTTGTAGAGGGTCGCTGGGACTATTAGTAAATAGTGAGAGTTAGAAAATTAGCCCTCCCCAAGACCCTGAAAAGTGAGTGCAAAGTGCACTAAAGTTCCCCAAAGGACAAAGAAGTCGTGATAGGGGAATAAGGCAGGAAAGACACAAACCAACAATGCAACAACGCTGGATTTCCAATCTGGGGTACCTGTGGAACAAGGGGACCAAGTCCAAAAGTCACAAGCAAGTCGGAGATGGGCAGATGCCCAGGAAATGCCAGCTGTGGGTGCAAAGAAGCTTCTACTGGACAGAAGAAGCTGCAGTTTCTGCAGGAACGCAAAGGGCTAGAGACTTCTCCTTTCGAGGACGGATCCCACTCGCCTTGTAGAGTTGTGCAGAAGTGTTTTCCCGCCAAAAGAACGCCAACAAGCCTTGCTAGCTGCAAATCATGCGGTTAGCGTTTTTGGACGCTGCTGTGGCCCAGGAAGGACCAGGAGGTCGCAAATTGGACCAGGAGGTAGAGGGGACGTCGAGCAAGACAAGGAGCCCTCTTAGAAGCAGGTAGCACCCAGAGAAGTGCCAGAAACAGGCACTACAAGGATGCATGAAACAGTGCTCACCCGAAGTCGCACAAAGGAGTCCCACGTCGCCGGAGACCAACTTAGAAAGTTGTGCAATGCAGGTTAGAGTGCCGTGGACCCAGGCTTGGAGGTGCACAAAGGATTTCCGCCGAAAGTGCACAGGGGCCGGAGTAGCTGCAAAAGTCGCGGTTCCCAGCAATGCAGTCTAGCGAGGTGAGGCAAGGACTTACCTCCACCAAACGTGGACTGAAGAGTCACTGGACTGTGGGAGTCACTTGGACAGAGTTGCTGGATTCGAGGGACCTCGCTCGTCATGCTGAGAGGAGACCCAAGGGACCGGTAATGCAGCTTTTTGGTGCCTGCGGTTGCAGGGGGATGATTCCGTCGTCCCACGGGAGATTTCTTCGGAGCTTCTAGTGCAGAGAGGAGGCAGACTACCCCCACAGCATGCACCACCAGGAAAACAGTTGAGAAGGCGGCAGGATCAGCGTTACAGAGTTGCAGTAGTCGTCTTTGCTACTATGTTGCAGGTTTGCAGGCTTCCAGCGCGGTCAGCAGTCGATTCCTTGGCAGAAGGTGAAGAGAGAGATGCAGAGGAACTCGGATGAGCTCTTGCATTCGTTATCTAAGGAATCCCAAGAGACAGAGACCCTAAATAGCCAGAAAAGAGGGTTTGGCTACCTAGGAGAGAGGATAGGCTAGCAACACCTGAAGGAGCCTATCACAAGGAGTCTCTGACGTCACCTGGTGGCACTGGCCACTCAGAGCAGTCCAGTGTGCCAGCAGCACCTCTGTTTCCAAGATGGCAGAGGTCTGGAGCACACTGGAGGAGCTCTGGGCACCTCCCAGGGGAGGTACAGGTCAGGGGAGTGGTCACTCCCCTTTCCTTTGTCCAGTTTCGTGCCAGAGCAGGGCTAAGGGGTCCCTGAACCGGTGTAGACTGGCTTATGCAGAAATGGGCACCAAATGGGCCCATGAAAGCATTTCCAGAGGCTGGGGGAGGCTACTCCTCCCCTGCCTTCACACCATTTTCCAAAGGGAGAGGGTGTAACACCCTCTCTCAGAGGAAGTCCTTTGTTCTGCCATCCTGGGCCAGGCCTGGCTGGACCCCAGGAGGGCAGATGCCTGTCTGAGGGGTTGGCAGCAGCAGCAGCTGCAGTGAAACCCCGGGAAAGGCAGTTTGGCAGTACCAGGGTCTGTGCTACAGACCACTGGGATCATGGGATTGTGCCAACTATGCCAGGATGGTATAGAGGGGGCAATTCCATGATCATAGACATATTACATGGCCATATTCGGAGTTACCATTGTGAATCTACACATAGGTAGTGACCTATATGTAGTGCACGCGTGTAATGGTGTCCCCGCACTCACAAAGTCCGGGTAATTGGCCCTGAACAATGTGGGGTCACCTTGGCTAGTGCCAAGGTGCCCTCACACTAAGTAACTTAGCACCCAACCTTTACTAGGTAAAGGTTAGACATATAGGTGACTTATAAGTTACTTAAGTGCAGTGTAAAATGGCTGTGAAATAACGTGGACGTTATTTCACTCAGGCTGCAGTGGCAGGCCTGTGTAAGATTTGTCAGAGCTCCCTATGGGTGGCAAAAGAAATGCTGCAGCCCATAGGGATCTCCTGGAACCCCAATACCCTGGGTACCTTAGTACCATACACTAGGGAATTATAAGGGTGTTCCAGTAAGCCAATGTAAATTGGTAAAATTGGTCACTAGCCTGTCAGTGACAATTTGAAAGAAATGAGAGAGCATAACCACTGAGGTTCTGATTAGCAGAGCCTCAGTGAGACAGTTAGTCACTACACAGGTAACACATTCAGGCACACTTATGAGCACTGGGGCCCTGGAGAACAGGGTCCCAGTGACACATACAACTAAAACAACATATATACAGTGAAAAATGGGGGTAACATGCCAGGCAAGATGGTACTTTCCTACACAACCCCCCCCAAACGAAGGACAATAAGACTAGCCATGACCTGATGAGTCTTCATTGTCTAAGTGGAAATATATGGAGAGTCCATCTGCATTGGAGTGGCTACTCCCAGGTCTATGTTCCACTGTATAGTCCATTCCCTGTAGGGATATGGACCACCTCAACAATTTAGGATTTTCACCTTTCATTTGTTTTAGCCAAAGTAGAGGTTTGTGGTCTGTCTGAACAATGAAGTGAGTGCCAAACAGGTATGGCCTCAACTTCTTCAGAGCCCAGACCACAGCAAAGGCCTCCCTCTCAATGGCAGACCAACGCTTTTCTCTAGGGGTCAACCTCCTACTAATAAATGCAACAGGTTGATCCTGGCCCTCAGAATTAAGTTGTGATAGGACTGCCCCTACTCCTAATTCAGATGCATCAGTCTGGACATAGAATTGTTTAGAGTAACAAGGGCTTTTCAGGACAGGTGCAGAGCACATGGCCTGCTTCAGCTCCTCAAAAGCTTTCTGACAGCTAGCTGTCCACAATACCTTTTTAGGCATTTTTTTGGATGTGAGGTCATTAAGAGGGGCTGCAATGGAGCCATAGTTCTTAATGAACCTCCTGTAATACCCAGTGAGGCCTAGGAAGGCTCTCACCTGAGTCTGAGTGGTAGGGGGAATCCAATCAATAATTGTTTGGATTTTCCCCTGAAGTGGTGCAATCTGTTCCCCACCAACAAGGTGTCCCAGATAAACCACCTTCCCCTGCCCTATCTGGCACTTTGAAGCCTTGATAGTGAGGCCTGCCTTTTGCAGGGCCTCTAAAACTTTCCATAGGTGGACCAGGTGATCATCCTAGCTGGAGCTAAAGACAGCTATATCGTCCAAATATGCTGCACTGAAAGCTTCCAGCCCTTGCAGGACTGTGTTCACCAACCTTTGAAAAGTGGCAGGTGCATTTTTCAAACCAAAAGGCATTACTGTAAATTGGTAATGGCCTCCAATGGTTGAAAATGCAGTTTTAGGTTTAGCATCTTCTGACAATTTGATCTGCCAATACCCTGCAGTCAAATCAAAAGTGCTTAGATACTTGGCAGATGCCAGTGTATCTATGAGCTCATCTGCCCTGGGTATAGGGTGAGCATCAGTTTTGGTTACCAGGTTGAGACCTCTATAGTCTACACAAAACCGCATTTCCTTCTTTCCATCTTTGGAATGGGGTTTTGGTACAAGTACCACAGGAGAAGCCCATGGACTTTCAGAGTGCTCAACCACTCCTAGTTCTAACATTTTCTGCACCTCTTGCTTTATGCAGTCCTTGACATGGTCAGGCTGCCTATAGATCTTACTTTTGACAGGTAAACTGTCTCCAGTATCTATAGTGTGCTCACACCAAGAAGTGGTACCTGGCACAGAAGAGAAGAGTTCAGAGAATTGATCTAGGAGATTTATGCAATGGTCTTTCTGCTCAGCAGTAAGACAATCTGCCAAAACTACACCTTCCACAAGAGCATCCTGTTCTGTGGAAGAGAAGAGATCAGGTAGAGGATCACTGTCTTCTTCCTGTCCCTCATCAGTTGCCATGAGCAGGGTGAGATCAGCCCTGTCATAGTAGGGTTTTAGGCGGTTTACATGGAGTACCCTAAGGGGACTTCTTGCAGTGCCTAAGTCAACTAAATAGGTGACTTCACCCTTTTTCTCAACAGTTGTGTGGGGTCCACTCCATTTATCTTGGAGTGCTCTTGGGGCCACAGGCTCCAAGACCCACACTTTCTGCCCTGGTTTGTACTGAACCAAAACAGTCTTCTGATCATGCCATTGCTTCTGGAGCTCTCGGCTGGCCTGAAGGTTTTTACTGGCCTTTTTCATATACTCAGCCATCCTTGATCTGAGACCAAGTACATAATCCACAATATCTTGTTTAGGAGCTTTTAAAGGTTGTTCCCAACCCTCCTTTACAAGTGTGAGTGGACCCCTAACAGGGTGTCCAAAAAGAAGTTCAAAGGGGCTGAAGCCCACTCCTTTCTGGGGTACCTCCCTGTAGGCAAAAAGGATGCATAGTAACAGAATTTCCCATCTCCTGCGGAGTTTTTCAGGGAGACCCATAATCATGCCTTTGAGAGTTTTATTAAATCTCTCCACCAGTCCATTTGTTTGTGGATGATAGGGTGTAGTGAACTTGTAAGTTACACCACACTCCTTCCACATGGCCTTTAAGTATGCAGACATGAAATTGCTTCCTCTGTCTGATACTACTTCCTTTGGGAAGCCCACCCTAGAAAATATTCCCAGGAGGGCCTTTGCCACTGCAGGTGCTGTAGTGGTCCTTAAAGGAATTGCTTCAGGATATCTTGTGGCATGGTCCACTACCACCAAGATAAACCTATTGCCTGAAGCAGTAGGAGGGTCAAGGGGGCCAACTATGTCAACCCCTACCCTTTCAAAGGGAACCCCAGCCACAGGCAGTGGAATAAGGGGTGCCTTTGGAGTGCCACCTGTCTTGCCACTGGCTTGACAGGTTTCACAGGACTTACAAAATTCCTTTGTGTCCTCAGACATTCTAGGCCAATGAAACAGGGGAACAAGCCTGTCCCAAGTTTTCATTTGCCCCAGATGTCCAGCTAGGGGAATGTCGTGTGCAAGAGTTAGGAGGAACTTTCTGTACTCCTGAGGGATCACTAATCTCCTGGCAGTTCCAGGTTTAGGATCCCTTGCCTCAGTGTACAAGAGGTTGTCCTCCCAGTAAACTCTGTGAGAGTCACTGACATCCCCATTAGCCTGTTTGACAGCTTGCTGTCTTAGACCCTCTAATGTGGGACAGGTTTGCTGTGCCACACTCAGCTCCTCCCTGGCAGGCCCCCCTTCACCCAAAAGTTCAGCAGTGTCTGCTTGAAGCTCCTCTGGTGTAGGTTCTGCACAGGGAGGGAATTCTTCTTCCTCAGAAGTAGAATCCACTGTAGAGGGAGGGATAGTAGGAAGTGGTTTGCTTCTACTAGCCCTAGCTTTAGGGAGCACTTGGTCCATTGTTCCAGGATCCAAGCTTCCCTGTCCTTTTTGCTTTTTGGCCTGAGCCCTTGTCAAAGCAAAAATATGCCCTGGGATGCCCAGCATTGCTGCATGGGCCTCCAACTCCACATCTGACCAAGCTGATGTCTCCAAATCATTCCCTAATAGACAGTCTACAGGTAAATCTGAAGCTACCACAACTTTCTTTGGACCAGTAACCCCCCCCCCCAGTTGAGATTTACAACAGCCGTGGGGTGGCTAAGTGTGTTGTTGTGAGCATCGGTTACTTGGTACTGGTGACCAAGTAGGTGTTGTTCAGGGTGGACCAGTTTCTCTATGACCATAGTTACACTGGCTCCAGTGTCCCTGTAGGCCTGAACCTCAACACCATTTATTAGGGGTAGCTGCTTGTACTTATCCATATTAAGGGGACAAGCAACTAAGGTGGCTAAATCAATAGCCCCCTCAGAGACTAATATAGCCTCTGTGGTCTCCCTAACAAGACCAACCCCAACTAAGTTACCAATAGTGAGCCCAGCTACTCCCTTGGATTGGCTATTAGTAGGTTTGCTCCCACCACCACTGCTATTAGTAGGGACACTAGGTGTAGCAGTAGGGGTTGTAGTGGTAGGAGGCTTGGTGCTTTTCTTTGGACAACTGGGATCTGTTGTCCAATTGCCTTTTATTTTACATAAATAGCACCATGGTTTCTTTTCCTTGTTTTGATTAGAAGAGGATTTGGGCCCACCACCCCCACCAGAGTGTTTTTGTGGGCCCGATGAAGACTCATTTTTAGATTTGTCCCTACCCTTGTCAGAAGACTTGCCATCCTTCTTCTTGTTGCCATCTTTGTCACCCCCTGTATGAACTTTTCTGTTCACCCTTGTTCTGACCCATTTGTCTGCCTTCTTTCCCAATTCTTGGGGAGAGGTCAGATCAGAGTCCACCAAGTACTGGTGCAACAAATCAGACACACAATTATTAAGAATATGCTCTCTCAGGATCAAGTTATACAGGCTGTCATAATCAGTAACTTTACTGCCATGTAACCACTCCTCCAAGGCCTTCACTGAATGGTCAATGAAATCAACCCAGTCTTGTGAAGACTCCTTTTTGGTCTCTCTGAACTTTATCCTGTATTGTTCAGTGGTTAAGCCATAACCATCCAGGAGTGCATTCTTAAGAACTTTGTAATCATTAGCTTCATTTTCTTTTACAGTAAGGAGCCTATCCCTACCTTTTCCACTAAATGATAGCCATAGGATAGCAGCCCACTGCCTTTGAGGGACATCCTGTACAGCACAGGCCCTCTCAAGTGCAGCAAACCACTTGTTAATGTTATCCCCCTCCTTATAAGGGGGAACTATCTTATGCAGATTCCTGGAATCATGCTCTTTTGCAGGATGACTATGGGGAATACTGCTGCTGCCACCATGGGTTTCTAAACCCAGTTTATGTCTCTCCTTCTCTACTTCTAAAGTCTGTCTATCCAAATCCAGCTGTTGCTTCTTGAGCTTCAGTCTGGTTTGTTCCACTCTCAATCTATTGGGCTCCCTTTCTAACAATCTGTCATCAGGGTGGGTGGGAGGGACATGCCTTGAAACAGAAGTATGGTGAGAATGGACAGAAGGAGACCTGTCCCTTACAGAGGGCACCCTAACAGCTTGGCTAACAGAAACATCAGTACCACTGTGGTGAGAATAAATGCTTTTGCTATGATGTGAGACAACACTATTTGTATGGTGTGACTCAACATCATTACCAACTATGCTAGACTGTCTAGTAATGGGCAGGCTAGGAAGTTTCTTTCCTGAATCTTTTCCTGGGGGAGTCCCTGGATCAGATTGGGAACCATTAGCTACTTTTTCAACAGATGGGGAACTTCTTGCCTTATCTTGTTCTCTAAGCATGTTAAGTAACAATTCCAACGAAGGATTATTCCCTACACTCAAACCTCTCTCTACACAGAGACTCCTTGCTCCTTTCCAGCTAAGGTGGTCATATGCAAGTTTGGACACATCAACATTTTGGCCTGTGCTAGACATTTTTAGAGAGAGTTAAAGTGATAGAAAAAGAGAAAAAAGTTTGTCAGAGCTTTTAGAAAGACAGAGAAAAAAAACTTTTTAAACTTTTTAGAACTTTTTAGAAAGTTAGAAGTACTTTTCAGGACTTAGAAAAGAGTGAAAAGAGGAAATGCAAAACTTTTTGGCAATGTGTATATACACTGAACTTGTTTTGTATATTTTTCTCTTATGAAAAGTACAATGACAAGAGTGGTAAGTAGTCTCAAAGCACTTATCCCACCGCTGCACAACCAATGTAGGAGGCTGGACTGGCTTGTAGTGAGTACCAAGGGGTACTTGCACCTTGCACCAGGCCCAGTTATCCCTTATTAGTGTATAGGGTGTCTAGCAGCATAGGCTGATAGATAATGGTAGCTTAGCAGAGCAGCTTAGGCTGAACTAGGAGACGAGTGAAGCTCCTACAGTACCACAAGTGTCACTTGCACAATATCATAAGAAAACACGATACACAGTTATACTAAAAATAAAGGTACTTTATTTTTATGACAATATGCCAAAGTATCTCAGAGTGTACCCTCAGTGAGAGGATAGGAAATATACACAAGATATATGTACACAATACCAAAAATATGCAGTATAGTCTTAGAAAACAGTGCAAACAATGTATAGTTACAATAGGATGCAATGGGGACACATAGGGATAGGGGCAACACAAACCATATACTCCAAAAGTGGAATGCGAACCACAAATGGACCCCAAACCTATGTGACCTTGTAGAGGGTCGCTGGGACTATTAGAAAATAGTGAGAGTTAGAAAATTAGCCCTCCCCAAGACCCTGAAAAGTGAGTGCAAAGTGCACTAAAGTTCCCCAAAGGACAAAGAAGTCGTGATAGGGGAATAAGGCAGGAAAGACACAAACCAACAATGCAACAACGCTGGATTTCCAATCTGGGGTACCTGTGGAATAAGGGGACCAAGTCCAAAAGTCACAAGCAAGTCGGAGATGGGCAGATGCCCAGGAAATGCCAGCTGCGGGTGCAAAGAAGCTTATACTGGACAGAAGAAGCTGCGGTTTCTGCAGGAACGCAAAGGGCTAGAGACTTCCCCTTTAGAGGACGGATCCCTCTCGCCTTGTAGAGTTGGCAAGAAGTGTTTTCCCGCCGAAAGAACGCCAACAAGCCTTGCTAGCTGCAAATTGTGTGGTTAGCGTTTTTGGACACTGCTGTAGCCCAGGAGGGACCAGAAGGTCGTAAATTGGACCAGGAGGTGGAGGGGACGTCGAGCAAGACAAGGAGCCCTCTTAGCAGCAGGTAGCACCCAGAGAAGTGCCAGAAACAGGCACTACGAGGATGCATGAAACGGTGCTCACCCGAAGTCGCACAAAGGAGTCCCACGTCGCCGGAGACCAACTTAGAAAGTCGTGCAATTCAGGTTAGAGTGCCGTGGACCCAGGCTTGGTTTTGCACAAGGGATTTCCGCCGGAAGTGCACAGGGGCCGGAGTAGCTGCAAAAGTCGCGGTTTCCAGCAATGCAGTCTAGCGAGGTGAGGCAAGGACTTACCTCCACCAAACTTGGACTGAAGAGTCACTGGACTGTGTGAGTCACTTGGACAGAGTTGCTGGATTCGAGGGACCTTGCTCGTTGTGCTGAGAGGAGACCCAAGGGACCGGTAATGCAGCTTTTTGGTGCCTGCGGTTGCAGGGGGACGATTCCGTCGACCCACAGGAGATTTCTTCGGAGCTTCTAGTGCAGAGAGGAGGCAGACTACCCCCACAGCATGCACCACCAGGAAAACAGTCGAGAAGGCGGCAGGATCAGCATTACAGAGTTGCAGTAGTCGTCTTTGCTACTATGTTGCAGGTTTGCAGGCTTCCAGCGCGATCAGCAGTCGATTCCTTGGCAGAAGGTGAAGAGAGAGATGCAGAGGAACTCGGATGAGCTCTTGCATTCGTTATCTAAGGAATCCCAAGAGACAGAGACCCTAAATAGCCAGAAAAGAGGGTTTGGCTACCTAGGAGAGAGGATAGGCTAGCAACACCTGAAGGAGCCTATCACAAGGAGTCTCTGACATCACCTGGTGGCACTGGCCACTCAGAGCAGTCCAGTGTGCCAGCAGCACCTCTGTTTCCAAGATGGCAGAGGTCTGGAGCACACTGGAGGAGCTCTGGGCACCTCCCAGGGGAGGTACAGGTCAGGGGAGTGGTCACTCCCCTTTCCTTTGTCCAGTTTCGCGACAGAGCAGGGCTAAGGGGTCCCTGAACCGGTGTAGACTGGCTTATGCAGAAATGGGCACCAAATGTGCCCATGAAAGCATTTCCAGAGGCTGGGGGAGGCTACTCCTCCCCTGCCTTCACACCATTTTCCAAAGGGAGAGGGTGTAACACTCTCTCTCAGAGGAAGTCCTTTGTTCTGCCATCCTGGGCCAGGCCTGGCTGGACCCCAGGAGGGCAGATGCCTGTCTGAGGGGTTGGCAGCAGCAGCAGCTGCAGTGAAACCCCGGGAAAGGCAGTTTGGCAGTACCAGGGTCTGTGCTACAGACCACTGGGATCATGGGATTGTGGCAACTATGCCAGGATGGTATAGAGGGGGCAATTCCATGATCATAGACATATTACATGGCCATATTCGGAGTTACCATTGTGAATCTACATATAGGTAGTGACCTATATGTAGTGCACGCGTGTAATGGTGTCCCCGCACTCACAAAGTCCGGGGAATTGGCCCTGAACAATGTGGGGGCACCTTGGCTAGTGCCAGGGTGCCCACACACTAAGTAACTGAGCACCCAACCTTTACTAGGTAAAGGTTAGACATATAGGTGACTTATAAGTTACTTAAGTGCAGTGTAAAATGGCTGTGAAATAACGTGGACGTTATTTCACTCAGGCTGCAGTGGCAGGCCTGTGTAAGATTTGTCAGAGCTCCCTATGGGTGGCAAAATAAATGCTGCAGCCCATAGGGATCTCCTGGAACCCCAATACCCTGGGTACCTTAGTACCATATACTAGGGAATTATAAGGGTGTTCCAGTAAGCCAATGTAAATTGGTAAAATTGGTCACTAGCCTGTCAGTGACAATTTGAAAGAAATGAGAGAGCATAACCACTGAGGTTCTGATTAGCAGAGCCTCAGTGAGACAGTTAATCACTACACAGGTAACACATTCAGGCACACTTATGAGCACTGGGGCCCTGGAGAACAGGGTCCCAGTGACACATACAACTAAAACAACATATATACAGTGTAAAATGGGGGTAACATGCCAGGCAAGATGGTACTTTCCTACAACTACCATGAGTATTGTACCTGTCATTGTTTTTCTAATATGTATTTCATATAATCACTGATATTGCTCACATACAACTGCAACTGGAAATGCACTTCCTGTTGGTACATAGTGGCTAATATATATAAAGAAAGAAAGAAGGAGATGTTTGTGGAGGATTGGGTACCTCCGGATATGCCCCTGATAGAAGTGCACTAAAGACATTTAGTGGTGTGAAAAGGAATGGCAGACAGGGCCAGCTTACATCTTTTCAGAGCCAGAGCAAGATATATTTTGGGCTCCTGCTGTTCAGAATAGTTTTAAGTGAGTCACGCATTAAGCTGTTATGCTCTTTGATGGTAATTGTTTTGTTCCATATCTATATATTACTAGTAATTCAATGATTAACCAGCTTGATCCTCCAAATATTGGAAAGGCACAATATAGGTGACTTGAAAGGATATTTAGGGACTACAGCATAAAATAAAATAAAAAAAGCCATATCTCCATAGCACTTGAAATGTTAACTTTAATTGAGAGATGCTGATAAGCCAAACAAATCCCCCTTCCCAACCAGGATTTTCTCCATTCGACTGGGGGAAATCTGATAACGCTACCCTAAATTCTTTCCCCTTTCTTTGTCCCTCCTCTTTCTATGAATGCACTTCTTTTGCTGAACAGTGACCTTTTGTCTTGTGCCAAACAAATGGAAGGAAGCAGCAGACATATATAGAGAAGTGAGTAGGATGATAGTGAGGTAGAGAGATGGTTGAAAGAAATAGAGAGTTGAGGTGTACAGAAATAGAGAAAGTGAGGTAAAGAGAGATGAGGTAGAGAGAGGTGTGGAAAATGGAGGAAATATCTGGAGAGTTAAAATGAAAACAGAGAAAAGAAAGACGGTATGAGGTGGAAAAATGAGTTTAGGAGAATGGGTAGAAAGGTACAGGAAGGCAAATATGAAGTAGAAACACAGATGATGAAGTGGGAGATAGTTAGAGATTGGGTAGACAGTGGTGTACTGAAACAGAGGGGAGGTAGACAGGTGAGGTGTAGTAAGGAAAACAATGTGAGACATTTGGTGGGATCACATAATATATTTGACTAGGGTTACATTAGGTCCTTGGTGATAATGATGATTGTGCCCACTTGTTGTGTGATATTTTGTTGTGGTTGTGATGTGTTCTTTTGTTTTTATGCTGTTGTATGTTTGTGCTTCATTGCTGCATGTGATTTTGTTATTTTGTTTTGCAGTTGTTATGGTCTTTCGTGATCTACCCTGATATCTTTTTGTGCAATTTTGCTTTTTTTGTGGTATTGTTTTAGGCTCTATTATTTAATCTGGAAATGCCAACAAATGATTCTATATGTCAACCAAAACAGTACAGACCTTGAAAGTTTCTGTGATAAGCAATCACTAAGATCTAATGTGGTAATCCGGCACTTCTCCAGCTTTTCAAATATTTACTTAAGCCCAAGATTGTTGCAAACACTGTGTATTAACTTAGCGCTCTCAGTAATAAATTCATATGATATGGCTGATAGAACTTGTAAGGGAAAGACAGGGGTAGAGTTTGGTACAGAGACCAGACAGAGTTAGTCAGACAGAATTGGAACTAGAGAAGTAATGTAAAGAGAGATGAACTATAACAAGTTATAGAGGCAGAGAGAAAGGTGAAGGAGAGAAAGCCAGCATAGAGACAGGAAGGTAGAGCAAATGAAAAAAAAGTTAGAGGGGGTATGCTGAAATAGAGAGAGAGATAAAGAGGGTAAGTAAGGAAAGGTGAAAGCTAGATGATAGTGCTAGAGAAAGATGAGGCGGAGAAGAAAAGGTATGTGGAAAGCTATAGAATGGTGAGGCAGGGATAGATAGAATGAAATAGAAGTAAAGGTAGTCCGAGAGAGGGAGAAAGTCTGAGATAGAAAAAACAAAAGAGGCTATTGGAGAAAGCCACCCTAATGTCCAGGGAATCATACTGGTGAACCCAATTTAGGTAGTATGCTGTTGTAGTGTCTGCTATAGTGGCAGTCCTATCTCCCATGCATATAAAGCTGACATCATACAACATTAAGGTAGGGATGGGTGTCTAACTCTGGCAATGTATGCCTTCAACCAGGTATGTTTGGAAGTTGGCCTGTGCTGAGAGTTGCATCTGCGTTCATCTCACTGAGATAGTAAAGATTCCTTACCTTCATGGACAGCCCGGTTAAAGTTTGTACTTATTGATATATTGAAAAATCTGGCAGTAGTGAGTTTCACATTCACTGACATATTTAGAGTATCTGTTTTAACTTTGCAGGTGTATTTTAAAACAGATTTGTGTGACATTCTGTTCACAGGGAGAGAGCAAACACACAGGGAGACAAACCTGTAGGACTATTTGCAGGTTCACAAATAACAGTGATTCATAGCGGGCTACTGAGCTCCCTAACACCCTTAGCTTCATAAACAGTGCAGGGCTGTTTCTGGCACTATATCTTCCCTCTGTCGCTTCCTTTTCATCAGGAAGTAAGCACCATAGGATGGTGGCATAGCTGTGGGTGGGTGGCTGACCTGTGGGCTTGCAAGCTGCCTCCAAGTCTCAGTAAGATAAAAGGAATAGAGCACTGGACTACAAAATCTCCAAAATGAGGGCAAGAGTCCCCTGCCCTACTCAGCACTCTTACATACTTTGCAGGTGTGTAACAGTGTTAATAATAACTGCTGCTGTATGCTGTGCTGTAGGAGGGACTGCCACTTTACTGCTTGCTCTGTGTTGGCCTGCTGCTTCTGTCCTGCAATGAGAAGGACTGGACGTGTTCTCTACTTCCTTGCATCCAGGAGTCTCCAAGGGCTTGTTGGCTTGCCTCCTGTTCTTCTGCAGTCTCATGGACATCAAAGACTGCCTGAACCTCACCTGAAACAGCACCAGAACTCTGCCATCAATGAGTGTACTCTGATAAATGGTGCCACCCCAGCCCTGGACCCTTGGAAGTAAGCCTAGGGTGCTCTGCCTTCTGTAGTGTTCATCAGAATCATGGCAAAGCAACATGAAGTAATGCAAAGCCCTGCAGCGCCTCACCGCTCAGCTTCTCAGAACCAATGCCTCGCAAAGCAATGCTGCGCAGACTGTTTTAATCACTTAAATATTATCTATTTTTCTGAACTGTTGTTTATTCTTGGCCTGTTTAGTGAGAGGGAAGAGGAGGGGCCAATGCATGCAAGCTCTGCGAAGTTTTATAAAGACGTTTGTCTGTGCTATGAGTGCTGCTACTTTGAGTGGAAACCCGAGCACATACCCAGCTAGGCCGAGTGAAGGCCCCTGGACCTAACTGCACACATCAGAGTCCATTTATTAGTGGGGGATGTCACATCCCAAACACCTCCCTTCTGAGCTACGCCTCTGAATTTCAACAGATGAAAAACTGTTATACAGACCTCTGTGAAGCGTAATACTGCTGTCGTGGATTTTATTTTAACAGCTTTGCATTCTGGTATTTGTAAATTACTTTTTTACCATTGTTGGTATGTTATGGGTTTATGCAAAGTTCTGTAAAATCAAAAGTAAATACTGGCTGGAGATGTTGCACATTATAGGCCAATCTCATAACTCTATGGAAAAGTGTGAAATAATCAAACTTTATCCTGTTCATGAAACTCCATATTTTCTACTCCTGAAAATGTGGGGGCAAATATCTTCAGCACTTCATTTGTGTTGGCCCAATTTCAAGCAGATTAAATACAAAAGGTGAAAGGTTTTACCCCAAAATCAGCACTAAACCCTAAATTATGTCTAGTATGTTTTATTTAATGAACTATTTAAATTTTAAACTTCTGAGTAGCACTATTCTATTTACATGGAAACTGTTTGATAAACTTCCAAACAAGGTTTATACATTGTCTTGTTCATGACCATCTCCCAAAATATTTTTCAGCGCTTTGAGAAAAGGTTGCTTAAAACAACATCTGTTCGTTTAAAAATGTTTCTTTTTGAAGAAAAAAAATGAGAATTTCATTTTCGAAGACTCAGTTCTTACTTGAAATATATTATCAATCATGAGATAAGAGGCATACACGTTGAAAAACGTCCAGAATCTTTACTATTTCAAGGCACCAGTATGCACTGGCAATCTGAAAGGTTACCAATATTAGGGTGCTAGAGCTGAATGACATGTGGGGGATATTGGACCAAATATAAATTTCTTTAGTTAAACGAGGTGATTCTCATACATGATACTCCAGAAAATTCCAGTCGCTAAAGCTGCACGATATTCATAAATATAGGCCCAGATTTATACTTTTTCATGCAAAGGTGTAGGGGAAACCAGAGCTTGTGCGCCGAATTATGGCGCTACAATGTTTAGAGGCAAAAAGATGCCTCTAAGCAGTGTATCGCCATTTTGTGGCACAACCCCCATGGACATGGCTCCTGTCTTAGTATAGACAGGAGCCATGCCCACCACGCCAATGGCCATGCTGGCCATTGGGGCCAGCGCCATGCAGGGGGCCCCAAGTCAGGGCCCTCAGGCGTGAAAAAATGTAAAAAGAAAATACTTACTGGGACTTACCTGGGATGGGTCCCCCATCCTGTGGTGTCCCTCTGGCGTGGGTGGGGGTGGGTGTGGCTGTCAATAGGGCGAGGGAAGGGCACCTGTGAGCTCTTTCCATGGTCTCTGACCATGGAAATATGCCTGCAGGTCCCCTTACGCCTGCCCATACCCAGGCAATAAACAATAGCACTAAGCAAGCTTAGTGTCATTATTTAAGGTCCCCATACCCCCATGCTGGATTTTAGCATGGGGGGATAAATATGACTCCAAGGCCATATCGTCCTTTTCTGGACAGGAACACCTACCTTGAATCTCATTGACGCAAGGTAGGTTTTCATGTCCAGAAAACTCCGTTAACTCCATAACTTTAGCGCTAGACATGTCTAGTGCCAAAGTATAAATATGGAGTTAGGTTTGCACTGAATTAGCATAAAAAAAAAGACACTAATTTAAGGAAAACCGAGTATTAATATGGGCCGCAATGCTTAAACCTGATGATTAAAACAGGGTGCAGCATTTGTGCAAGGAGGTATTGTTATTACCTACTTCTGCAGTTTTTAAACTTTAAGGGGCAGATTTAGGAAAAGTGGCGCTGCAGCTAGTGCAGCGCCACTTTCCTTGCGCCCCTTAGTGCCCCCCTACCACCACCATGTGTGCGATATATTAAAACTACGTCGCACCATGGCACAGGGTAGGAGGCAATAGGTTCATTTCTTTTACGTTATTGATGTACTCTGCAGGAGTAGTGCCAACATTTTGGCACTACTCCTGCAGAGTACATAGGGTACCATAATAAATAATGGAAGCCCGCTTTTAACACCTGCTCTGAGCATTGAGTGCCGAAAACAGTGGTGCAAGGAAATCTCCTAGATTTCCTTGCGTCATTTTTTTGGCCACCCTGAAGAGGGAACACCCTCCTTGCATACATTATGCCTGGCTCATGCATGCATTGCGCCGCTTTGTAAACTTTTGCGTCATTTTTAGTGGCATTTTTAATCCCTGCACAGAGCAGGCGTTAAAAGGAGGCACTCCATAATTTGTAATGAGTCTCTATGTACTTTGCAGGATTAGCGCCAAAATATTTGGTGCTAATCCTGCAAAGTACATCAATAGAGTAAAAAATTATGACGCTATTGTCCCTAACCTGCACCATGGTGCGCTGTATGTTAAATATGGCGCACACATGGTGGTGTTAGGGGGGGCGCAATGAGGCACAAGAAAAGTGGCGCCTCATGATATGAAGCGCCACTTTTTTAAAATCTGGGCCTAGGAAGTACATGATTTAAGAACAGAATGAACTCCAAATTGCATGAGAGTTACTCCTGTGGAGGTTGCTGACATTTAGGAAGGTGACTCAAGAAAGAGGGGTGACCAAATGGTGTGACAGGGGGATTTAAGAAAGTGGTAGATCTGTTCTCAGAGGCAGTTCTATTTTGTCATAGGAAACAAAGGCACATTATGAGATCCAGGCTGACCAGATGCTGCAATATGCTGAACTGTTCAGAATAGTAAGAAGAATGTGCCCATTTATTTCACAGGAGCCACGAGTATGGCTGCCTGATGCAGACACTTGCACTTACAGGACTAAGTGGGACACCCCGATCTCTGTAATATATAATGCATTGTTGGTTAATAGGCCTAGGTCTTTACAGAGATTTATACGGAAATGGGACAAGGTCAGTCCAGAACCACTCAAGGATGTATAGTAACACATGCCAATATAAGCAGGTATACAACACAGCCCCACACCCATTTTGCACATTTTGTATTTATCAATGGTGAAGCAGGGACTTTAGGGAACTCCAATAGTTAAACATTTAATTTAACTGAAGACATGAAGTTCCCACACCCCACTGGGCTCATGAGGTAGTACCTTTGAAGTGATAAGAAATTGATCATAGGCTACGATTCAATCAACAGGTTACTGACATTTGTAAATATAATTCAGTTTGGTAGGAGTCAATGATGAGATTGTTGTTATAGTTTTTAAAGCTTTATTTAAATCTTTTAAGTAAGTGAATTCTTTATCAGCATATCATATGATTTTTAATACAATTACAGAACAAAGCATAAAGCACGTTCCATAAATATTATCCCTATATGAACCTGAATAGAGTGGAGAGAAGTATCAAAGAAACCATAAAAAGTTCAAGGTTCAAGTGGTGAAAGCATAAACCCTGTACCAGAACTTCCAATATAGAGAGGGTTGAGAAACTCAGCAAAGTCTCAGAACAGTATGTGCTCTCAAGAAAGTCTGCTAAAGGGACTTTCAAGCGGTCTAGGAAGAAAATAATTATTTATCTAGTCTGGAAACACATATTTATAAACAAAATATATGAGCAAAAGGCAACATTCTGTAGTGTTATATCTTCATGGGAACAAGACACCTTCTGTCGTTTTAGCAAACTTAACAAAGAACATCCTAAACACAAGATACATTTGACTACAATTCATAACACGATTATACATTTGGGGGCTTTTTTACAAGATGTGGTGCACTTGATGCATCAGAAATCCTTCAAAAAGTTATGCATTTAAAAAAAGGCTTTACCCATTCATAAAAAGGAAAAGATGGAGCAGGCAGCAGCAGCAAGGGCAACAACCCAGGCACCAGCGAGGATGTCCTGGCAGAATCCCAGGGGAATAAGAAGGGTAATTTTAGTGAGGAGGACAATCACTTAATAACAGAGCTGACAAAGCATGAACATCAACTCTTTGTCACCTCAAAATTGCCATTAGAGAAGAAAGAAGCCATATAGAAGTTCATAGTGGAAATCAACAATGTAGGTCAAGTCAAAAGTACAGTGACAGACTGCAAGAAGCGCTGGTACGACTACAATTGCAGGACCAAGGAGAAACTTGCCAGCAACTTGAAGACAACCATGCAGACCTGGAGTGGGAGGCGCTGAGGTCCAGGAGGAGCTGACGTCTACAGTGGAGCAGGTGGTCTCAGTCATCCCAGCCGAGTTGGTTGAAGGAGTGGAAGGACATGACAGTGAAGCCTATGAAGAGCGACAAGACATACAGGGTAAGTGGCAAGAGGGGCAGTATTAACAAATATGTCAGGTTCAGCAGAGCAGCATGCTATGTTTCTGCAGTGCATTGGGCTGAGTGGAAGGAAAAGGAATTGAAATGACCACATGTCCAGTCACACATAATGGAAATGTAACTTTAGAAAAACACTCACATCTTGAGAATCCCAGTCCACAGCCGTCATGTGTGCCCTATCATATGTGAAGGGATGCACCGGTCCAGCTTCATAGTTCAATATTGGGATGTTTTGGGCAAAATATAACATTAGTGTCCAGTACTACAAGTCCCCCAATACCAAGCAATAGATCTGGACTGGAACACCAAAACATGGCAGGACATTGGAACCCTGGACACCCTTATTTGGATTATGCACGGCCCCGTGGACCATGAGGCTAGTGGATTTCTCTTGGGGCCATGAAGCCAAACCTGGACTTCAAAGCAAGTGACCATGCAATGCTGCCCTGTGTCACAGGGAAAGGGAGGAAGTGCAATGGGTTTTCAAAAAACAATGCATTCCTGTGCCCTACCCCAGTTATGGCACCCTCATGGCTGCCTAGAAACAATGCAGGCACACTTGCAACATGTTGCAAGGGTGCCTGCGTTGCATGCATGAATGTTGATGTGCAAGAAGGCACCCCTTCCTGCTCAATAGCAATCCATAGAGGCATTTACCTCTTCCCATCTGTACAGCAGAATGCAGCACGCATGGAAAGAGGCAAGGAGGAAAAAATAAATTTGTTCTCCTCGTTATGCATGTTGTGGGAAGGCATATGTTTTTTACGCATTTCCAAGTCTACCCGTCCTTGTAAATCTGGGAATGAGTCTCAACCCATTGGGGTTGCATTGAAAAACCCACCACAGTGCCAATGGAATGCCCTCCTGATGCAGACTAAAGCAACACCGCTATTTTCACTGCCTTGCCTTACTCCATATCTATGAGGCCAATCAAAGGTACACAAAATAGCCTTTGCGTGGCTCCATAGATATGGGTCTGCCATTTACACTGCTGGTGTGTCAAAACAAATGTTTCACTGGTGGCAAATGGGGCTCGCAAATATGCCTCTAAATCCCTTGCTTAAACTACATTGCAAACAGCTGCACTGATGTGTGGGGTGTATGCACACAGGTCTTCTCTGCCATGTTCCCAACACCATAAATCCTGACATGTAAAAAATCACAGGGAGAGTGAAGCAAATGATCCATAATATAGTAGCTTTGTGTTTTGTCAAACAATAGATGGTGCCTTGGTAGTGCTATGTAATGTAGGTTTGGCTGAACACATTGAACTGTCACTGTGTTTGAAAGGGGCACATTGCATAGCAATGGGGTGACAAGTGGCATGTGTACTACAAGCTAGCCTGAGCTATACACATGCACTGTTGTGTTTGATAGTGTCACACATCTGTTGCAGCTGGGAAGGGTTGACATAGCAGAGGGCATAGGTGTTCTACATCTTACATGTGATGTGCACTGGGGGGAAGATGTGGCGTGTGTCACGAGGGAGATGGAAGAAGAAATCTAGTACAAGGCTACACATGTCAAAGCAGGAGGATGACAAACAGGGAAATCTGAAGTGACAGGATGATGTAGATTGCCATAACTATGGGCAGGAATCTGTGATGGGGTGAGGCTGAGAAGTATGGGTAAAGTTGTGTGGCAAACCAGGGTAAGTACATGTCATGCATTATCAAAACTACTAGCATGTGGGGGTCCAGCCTGATATATAGCTCAGGAATACACACAGCCATGTTAGGCAATTGGAAGTGGCGAATGTAAATGTAGGCTTTGGAGTCAGATGTGAGTCAAGGTATGATCAGGCTTCCATCTGTGTTTGACAGCAAATGGAGTCACTAAGCCTAAATGAGGTTTGCCAGAGAAGTAATGTACATGTTCAAGTGTGTGGGTCCGAGTCTAACAATGTGTTATACCCAGCAGATAGCCAACTCTGACAATGATGAAATGGTGTGAGTGTCAGTGCTAGCTATCTACCTAGTTTATCTGTGTATATCCTCTCAGAGTTAGCACACAATGACCACTGTTTAAATAGATAGCACATCTGTGGTAAGTACATGCACTTACACATTCCTGCAGTGTAACAGGTTGGTAGCTGTGTAGAGTAGTGTAGCTGCATGGCCAATTTGAACCTTGGCCACATGAATGCACAATCTGCATGCCAGACTAGCGTGTGTAAGGCAGGATCAAATTGAATATATGAACAAACCTTGTACACCTTCACAGGAGCTGTGCCCTGAGTAGTGGCCAGAAGGAATTCTTAGCACACTTGTGAATTGGGACAATGTTGGTGCAGTGTGCACAGTAGTGCTGTAAATACATGAAATAAACATTAGCCATAGCCATCATGTTCAATGCGTACCTTACCTCAACATATCTGTGCTGGCACGGCAGGCCAGCAAGCTGTGTAACTGTGTTGCAAACAAACACCCTTGTCACACAGTGGCATGTGAACAATCCACTGATACTGCCATCTGAAATGAAACTACAGTGTCACTTCCCCTCAATACATACAAGTCACATAGGTACCACGCATCAGTGTTGAGATGAAAGTGCATGAAGATACTGTATGTCAGCCAGATAACTACTGTCAACATCTAGTATTGACCAATATTGACATATATCCATTTGATTGCAGAGGGAGAAACAGCTCCTCCTGACTAGCTGCCTATCCAGGATGACCAACCTGCTGCTAATGACATCCTGCCCCCATTGATGAAGACACGTTTCAACAAATCCTGGACTACATTGACTCACCTTCTCTAGTAGCAGGAGGGGCTGACAGCAGCATCGGGTCTCCAGAGGAATCGCCTACAACCCAACCTACCCCACCAGAAAGTCTTAGGCTAGCTTTGGACTCCTAGAACCCCCAGGTTGTATTTTAACACCAAGCGGTAGGAGGTAGGAGTTCAGCGGCAGATGTTGAATGAGGTGCGGCAGGGATGGAGACTAATGTGAGAACCCTAGAGAGACCCCATAGGTGCCACAGTCCCAATAAGGACACGTCTGATGCAATTAGAGGCACCTACTCTCTGCTCTAAAGATTGCAACAGTCCCTAACTGACATCGATAGTGTCATGAGGCAGAGGCAACAACAGCCTTGCCAATGTGACACTAGTGAGGTTGCCACCCAGTTGGCAGTTATACGCACTATCGTTCAATCTATGGAGCGGAAGCAGGACTTCTATATTACAACAATGGGTGCCTTCTACAGTGATGTTGTTGCTGTATGGGCAATCCAGCAGGCCCTTCTCAGTGCTTTGCTGCCTTCCTTGTTGGGATAGGCAAATGCTGTTGGGGACAGGGGAGCTGCATCTTCAGACCCTTCTGTGTGTGTTCCTCAGATGCCTCCTGTACAAACATCACCACATTCAGCAGAGTCACACCACACATTAGAGGAGGAAGAAGTGGATTTCCCCACTTTCAGGCAGAGAACGTCCCAGTAACCTTTGTCTGTGACTCTTGGCCAGTTTCCTATTGAACCTGTGTTGAGTAACATGCCATCGCCTTTGTCATCTAGCACTGTCTACTTTGTGTTGCCCACCTGTTGCTCTTACCCATTTGTGCACTGTCAATGTGTCCTCCCTTCTCTAATGGAAATGTGGATTTCCTCCTCAGTGGAATACTCCTCTCCTCTACATGTCTCAAGACCTGTATCCCCCATGAGCTCTGTCCAGATAGCCTTTAGCTCGAAAATAATGTTGGGTTTGTTGCTCAAATAACTGCTACTGTGGTCTTTCATATTAAAAAAGATGTAAATAAATGCACTATCTTCAACCTGTGTGTTGTATGTCTGTTGATAATTTGGACTAAGTAGACCATGGTTGATGTGCTGACCCTAAAGACACTGGCTACTACTTAAAGGGAATTGTGTTCCATAGAGCCATAGACAAATCTACACAGGCCAAGTTAATGATAAGGATGAATGTCGTTTCTGCACAGGTGGGGTCCACCTCCATGAATACTGGCCAACAAACAACACTGCTGTGACAGTAAAATGGTGCAAGAGTGAATGTGTAAGTGGCTGCCATCAGCGTCTGACCCAAAACATCCTTGATTAGTGACAATTGTTTGACATAATCTTCCATGCAATACATGTAGCACAACTAACACGCAGTGCAACAGTTTGGGAATACTTGTTTTGGTCTGTGTGTCCATTCACAGAAGGAGTGCCACTTACAGTGTACAATCATGTTTGAAGATCCCTTAAGTGACTCCATTGCAAACTTGACAGGATCCTCTCAGGAGGTGTTTCAACTAGTTACACATGTATACAAACAGTGCCTGGAACTCCCACTGCATCTGCTTTATACAACCTAATTATATATGACAACTCAAATGCAGTAAATCATGAAACAGTTGTGATAGTAGAAAAACATTGTTTATTATTATCTTTATGAAATTTATAAAATTTTAAACTAAGTACACTACACTGCCTTACTTATCCTATCTAAACTATCAGTAAACTAACCTATGCTAACTAACCTACACTACCTTAATTAAAACCTATCTTAACATACCTAACCTTAACTTAAACTACTCTACACATATACCACAACAGACATGTTAAACATCAACCCCCATTCTACTTAGGAACCTACCCACTCATGTCCCCACCTGATAAAAAATCATGAATACAATATTAAAATTATTAAAACTAAACTAACCAACCCCTGTGTTACAATCCATACTAACCTATTCTAAAATACTAACCTATAGAAGCATTATATAACAAACAAGGAAAGGGCAGAAAGTCCAAGGGAGGCCTAAGGGGGTCATTATGACCCTGGCGGAAGGCGGAGAAGCGGCGGTAAGACAGCCAACAGGCTGGCGGTCTTTTTTTTGGTATTATGACCATGGCGGTTAACGCCATGGTCATCAGCCAGTTCTCCGTTCCGCCCGCCAGGGCGGAGATGACCGCCGGGCTGGAGACCTGGGTCTCCAGCCCAGCGGCCGTCACTATACCGCCGGCAGTATTTTGACCCAGCTGACCGCCATGGATTTCATGGGGTTTGAAACCGCCATGAAATCCATGGCGGTAAGCACTATCAGTGCCAGGGAATTCCTTCACATCGCCAACAGAACACCACCACGCCGAATCACAGGATGTGATTCGGTGGGCGGTGGTCTGTTGGCGTAGCGGTGGAGGTGGAGCAACCTCCACTTCCCCGCCACCAGCCAGTATGGCTGTTGGCGGCTCTCCGTCCGAAAAAGGACGGAGAGCAGCCAACAGTCATAATACGCACGGCGGTCCCTCGGCGGTCTTGTAAAAAGACCACTGAGGTTGTAATGACCACCATAATCTGGTCAGTTACCTGGTCCACCGATTGCTGCAAAATGCTCATCATCATTAGAGTGACTATCTGTAATTCCATGCCAGCCACACGTAATTTTTGTTCCAAAAGGACTTTAAGAGCCTGTTATTCAAAAGCAGAGGGCTGTCCTGGGTTTGTGGTCTGGGGCTGTGGTGCTTGTGTTGGCTGCGCTGTAGAGGTTCCTGGAACCTCTACTGCTCCACCACAGTGGGGCACATCAACTTCCTGGATGGTGCCTGCCTTCTCCAATCTTTGCTACCCCTAAGGTCCAGACTTCCATGTCCCAGCTGCCTTCACCTCAACATACATATGGTCCATCCATTGGTAGGCCTAGCAAGATGCCTGAGGGAACAGTACTTTTCCAGGCAGATATCATAGGTTTTTTATTGGGCAAGCATCATGTTGTCTGTTAGAGAGGAAGGCAATATGTATCAGACAAAGCTGAACATGTACATCTTGTAAAAAATAATATGATTAAGTTACCAAAAATATCATATGTGGCATGTCCTGCTAAAAAACCAGTTTTTAATCTAAAAATGAAAAACCATCATTAGAAACATTTACTTCTCCTAATGTAACAATGCAATGGTACTTATGTGTTGGCATTGTAGGTATATGAAATGGCAGTGTATGCCAAAATAAACATATCCCTATAAAAATACTAAGACTGATTAGGAACTATGATGTTGTGTACACATGGAATGGTACACATGGTCAACTTAGATACTCCCTAGGGTTAGTCATGCAGCATTCTATGAACAGTAGCCTATGTGAAATGAGTAATTAAATGAGTCTAGCAAGTACAGGTTTTTCCTAACACTGCATAAATGACATGGCAAATATACAAGGCCACACACATTGCAGCATAGATTGACTATGTGCCAGGTAGTTGAAACATGGATGGAGGGTGGATAGCTACCTCCAGTTCAACTGGCCTGTTGGACACTTCTCCAATATTGACTCATGGAAGTACCTGGAATCCTATTACATAGTTCATGTAATGAAATTCAAGGAATTCTATGTGGCCCTTTACATATCCTAGTGTGTGTCCATACATGCCAGTTTGGAATGTTACCTTCAGTCTGATAAACCCAAACCATATCCATGTGAGGAGTTAGTGCATGAATGCTGAAGTTCACAAATAAATGTTTACTTTGCACTGTACCTTGCAGGTATTTACCAAAAATGAATGAAGGGTGACATTTGTTTGGGGGAGATAGTATGGGTAACGCCACCAGTAAGTGGACTGTGTTATGGGCTGTATGATGACAACACAGTGCAGATATGCATGTGGCACTTTATACATTGGCCTTTTACTTCACAAAATACTACAAAGGTATGATCATTT
Organism: Pleurodeles waltl; assembly: GCF_031143425.1. Classification (NCBI taxonomy): domain Eukaryota; kingdom Metazoa; phylum Chordata; class Amphibia; order Caudata; family Salamandridae; genus Pleurodeles; species Pleurodeles waltl. The sequence goes on from NC_090440.1 coordinate 488,726,979, forward strand.
GTCAATTACAGGACATTGGGCATATGAGGGCATGAGTCAGGCCTTTAACTGCATTACCATGTGTGGACTGGTGACATGTGCCACATCTAGTCAGACCTATTCTGTCTGCACTGAGGTAGGAATACTCACATCCTGTGAGGTCCTGCCACACAAAATGTTTATAAATTGGCATGTGTATAGTAGCAATATGCATCAGACAAGCATATTAAAGTTGAACTGTTCAAAGGCTTGTTCACATACACTTCCTCTTCAGCATCCTTAAAAACAACATGGCATTTTGGGAATTGCTCCTCTGTCATCCCATCTCACATGTGACTGATCTGCAGCACTCAGAGGGATTCTTAGGGACCCATGATGCTGGATGTCAGTTGCCACATATCATGATAAATGCAGCCTAAGTGGAGAACCAAAGTATATGATTGCCAGGAACAATGCACTTACCCACTCACAACAACACAAGGGGATATGCCATTTTCTCTAATGAATGATACATATTTTGCTACACGTACTTATGCAGCATCTATACTAGGAAGGAATCATGTTCCATGATGCCTAGCCTACTCAAATGGTCACACAGGTTTATTGGATTTCAAACTTTGGCAAGACGCCTAGCTTCGTGTACATGTATGGATCCAAAAACATTTTGCTGTTTGAAGGCCATGAATGTCTGAACATGCCGTCAATTCTTCACACTGTACAAATTGTGGTAGTAATGAGAAACATATTCTGCATGTATGAGCATAGTATGATGTGAAAACACAATAGGATGACTATTAAATTTGAAAAGATTTTCACTATTTATTGCCTCCCAAAAACATGAATTGCTGACTTTGGTAATGTTGTCTGGGATATGTGTTACACCCCAACCACACCTGTGTCCTGCTCAAATTTGGACTTGGGCATACACAGTGAGTCTTGGAAATCTCACCCTATCTCATGCAATTTTTCTGTCACATAATTTGTGAAATTGTTTGTTATTTTCTGTCCATATCATGGGTGAGAGACATTTGAACTTATGACCATCTCTTGGTCTTGGGGCTGGTGATGGTACATGTTTCATAGGCATCCACACAATAGCTGACCAGCATATTCTGAGCCATCCATCAGAGGTGCCTGCATGCATTGGCAATACATGCGCATATACGTTTGTCCCTATCAATTGCACATGCAACTTTGTCCTACTTCCTCTCTGATGCAACATGAATGATGAGACCCCTGCATATATCAATGGAACCAATATTAGAGATCACACACAATCCTTACAGAGCACAGTAAACATTGAGAAGACACTCACTGTTAGTATTAGGATCCCTGAAGCTGACCCCCTCAGCATTTGTGTGTGGTGCACTCTGCAGCACACATAGAAGGAGCAAAATGTCATTAACTATTATTTTGTGCATCAAGGTGCCCCTTCCTGCACAAAAACAATCACCCCCGGCGTAGGGGAAAACACAGGGATGCGCTGTATTCTGGTAAATACATTGCATCCCTGCACTTGGAAATGACGCAGCTCGGTGGAGCAAAATTGCTTACGACACCACCCTGTGCCATTTCCTCATAAAGGAGGCCCTATGTGGCTGCATTCCTCACATGTGATGTGTTACGGACACAATATACAATCAGAGCATGACATACTCTGGCTGTTTCAGCCACTCAACAGTGTATGTGGCATTCAGTTCACAAGTTGAACATCTAGATATGAAATGTATGTGGCTAGGCATATATGACATCTGTTAGTATGTGCAAGACATCATTTACCAGATGAAAATACCCAATAACCACCATATAATGTAGTGGCACACACACATCTGCTGTCTGGGTTTTGTGCCTGGAACAATATGTGTGGCACATGCATATCACCCCTGCAGAACGTTTTTTTGCCTAAATTTGTAGCCTATCTCTTGATCATCACAAGGCAAGCTTGAGTAGCCACAGCAAGTGTGATGACTTCCAAGTAGGAATATGTTTACCATTTAACTGCATCACATTATTTAGCAAAAGAGAAAGCTTAGGTGAATTTAGAAAGCAGGCATTTACACCAGATGGTCATGTGCGCATTTACTGACACATTACGCCACTCTTAAGCAGCATTTAGTTGAGGCATACATGACATATCATATGGGATAATTATGTCAATATCAAATTAGTGAAAACAGGTCTGCAACCTTCCCTTTATGATGGTTTGTAACTATCATTCATTCACAAAGGAATTCAGAGTTCACGCTCAGTTGAGTCTTTTCACTTTCTTTTCAAGCTTTCTCTTTCTTTTAGTCTATTGAATTCTTTGTTAATGTGATCACTTAATTATAAAATCTTTCTTCACTCTTTATTCGTATCTCCATTTGTCTTCTTTTGCAACCATGCCTTTAGTATTTATAGACTGCTAATGTAGACAGGAAACAACCTACTACTACTAATACAAGTACCAATACAGCTTTGAGGATTGCTCCTGCTGCTGTTTAAACCCAGTTGCCTATTGCAGAAACTCCTTTAGTGAAGGTTTTTTTGGGCTACACTAGTGGTTTCCTAAGGTTTCAGGTCAAGTTTTAAATCAGAAATATAATTTGTATACTCTACAATCTTCTTACTCTCGTCAGGCATGTAAGTACAACAATTTTCTATTTTAAGCATCTTTCAGGCTTCTCCCTTTCTATGAACAAAATGTCTAAAGCATATCTGTTTTGCCAAACCATTGATCTAATGACTACTAGCTCTGTGTTCTCAACTAGTAAAGCTCCAGATGTACTGGTTGCCAGCTTGTCCACTATTGTTGAAAGCTTTTTAATCAATTAACATTAGCCTTACACTGGGATGATAGCCCCAAATATGTCTCCCACCCCCATTTCTGGTCCAGTAGGATGCCGTTCAACTCCATAAAAAAGCATTCAGGGAGCATTATGGGATGTGCAGCAAAAAATATAGAGCAGTCTGCGAGCACTAGCATCTTAGCAATCGCTACAGGCTCCAGGGGATACAGGGGCGGTGAACAATAAAAAGATAAGTTTTGATAAACAGTTCCACACTGGGGGCCTTATATCATTCAGGAAATCCCAGTAGGTGGATATTATTGCACCTATAGCACCCCTCAGGGTCCTCTGCTCTGTGATGTAGAGAGACTACCTCTTCCCCATCATCTTCAGCTGTGCTTGCAGCTCCTGTACCATGGGTCTCATCACAGTTAGGGTGGACTCCATTTCATCCACCTCGTTAGCCAACTTACAATGATCGGCCCTCAGCAGGTTCACATCCAGGAAGACAGTGTCAATCCAGGCTTGCATGGGGGTTTTAGTGTCCAGGATAGCCTGCAGCAATCTTTCGAACAGAGTGGAGTGGATGCACGGTGTAGCCTCAAGATGATTCAGAAGGTCTAGGTTCTGGTTTGCTGAACCAGAGGATAGGATTGACTCACTGAGACCCTGGGGTAAAGGCGTGGTGGTCTTTGGTTTCACCACAACTATTTCCTCACAGCATGATCCCTGTGGTAATACGGAGGGGACAGTAGAGTCGTTGAGTCACAGTAGTACACACTCACAGCCCTGCGGTAGATGAGCAGGTAGCGGAGCTCTATATTTATTCACCAATGTCCTTCCCCAGGTTTTCTCCAGTCATAGTTATAGCCATTGGCCTTTCCCCTTGCACCATACCCTGGGCACCTTTAACCAGGGATTGAAATTGCAAAGACTCTATGCTGTTCCTGGTTCTTGACATAGCAAGATATGCAACAATGGGTGAGTCAAGCTTAAGAGGTTGCAGTAGTCATTCCCCTTGTGGTCCAGCAGTACACTTCGGGGCACCATATGAGGTCATGAGTGTGAGATCACAGTGCCGAGCGTGTACCTGCAGCTGGAAGCAATTAATCTATAGGTCTTTATTTCCTCACAGCATGATCCCCGCGGTAATACGGAGGGGGCAGTAGAGTCGTTGAGTCACCATGGTACACACTCACAGCCCTGCGGTAGGTGAGCAGGTAGTGGAGCTCTATATTTATTCACCAATGTCCTTCCCCAGGTTGTGTCCAGTCATAGTTATAGCCATTGCCTTTCCCCTTGCACCATACCCTGGGCACCTTTAACCAAGGATTGAAATTTCAAAGACTCTATGTTGTTCCTGGTTCTTGACATAGCAAGATATGCACCAACGGGTAAGTCAAGCTTAAGAGGTTGCAGTAGTCATTCCCCTTGTGGTCCAGCAGTGCACTTTGGGGCACCATAGGAGCTCATGAGAGTGAGATCACATTGCAGAGCGTGCACCCGCAGCCAGAAGCAGTTAATGTATGGGTCTTTAATGCAGCACTACTGCTTTAGTGAGCAAAGTTCAGGGGAATCAGGCATTTAGATGAGGGCAAGCCATGTCCAATAGCAGCGCTACTCGTTATATAGTACCAGCATTTGGCTTGGCGTGAGCAGGCAGTCCCCCTTCAGTACGACCACATTCAGTTCTATGCAATTGAGGCCACCGTAGGAGTTATGGGTATGAAGTGTTAGAGACCGTGCCACCCCCAACTGGAACAAGACCAGGCGGATACAGTACATGACAGACATTGAGCACCGGGAGCTTGGGAAGCGGAACGCAAGTCTCTTAAGGCCAGAAAAGAAAAATAGTATTATAAAGAATTACCATGGCATCTTCTTTCCATCTGTACCTCTGAGCAGCACAGTATCACACTCCTCCTCTAGGCCTGCTGGTCAACTATGTCTCTAATTGTGGGGGCCATGGAGCCATTTCTTCCAAGTGTCAGTGTTTGTTGTCCCGCAGGAACCAGGGCCCATTCAGCAGTTGTTCAGGGGTGATTTGGCATCACTGCATCTCTTTGGGGCCTTTGATGAGAACAGGGAGTTGCGCAGGGAGGATTTGACTTATGAATTAAGCAAGAGATCCCCCACTCAGGGAGCTGCAGTCGGCTGGCAGAATATGCCAGTAGGGATTGTGGGAAGAGCTCCTGTCTGCTTTCCCCTCCTCCCGCTGGTCCGTTAAGTGCGGCACATCCTCATGAGCCCTAATGAGGCCTGAGCTGTGCCGATCAGATGCACCCTCACTTAGGAGGCAGTGGATGGTCCTCCAGGGTGGCACATAACAAAAGGTGAGGGGGAGTTGTCTGCTCTTGCCCTCGAGGCGGTTGCTACACGACATGGTCCCCACATAACTTTGGGATTCCTTTGGCCAAAGGCCCCAGCCTAGGCGTCACCTTCAGTCTCTGTCAAAGGCCGCTATCTCATCCACGCATGGCAGTGCTCACTTGTCAGCACCACAGTTGGCAGGCCGCCACAGTGTAGGTAAAATGGACATCAGGTAGCATGAAACGATGATTTTGTACAGAATGGCCTCAGAGCTTACTAAAGTGCATCTGATGCAGCCCCCATCTTGGCCATCCCCCCGGCCCCCCTTCCCCGGGTTCTTACAACTGAGTTATGGGTAGGAAGCCACGTTACTCTCTGCGAATTTCAAACTTGATGGCTCTGGTCAGGGTGTTTTAGGCACTCTACTGTTCTTTTGCTATAAAGGATATTCAATTATTGTTACTTCTGTGTTTGTTTAGGCCATTATTGTAGGTTAATGTTTCTTTCGGCTCATTGCTGTCCACAGAAACGTGTCCTGATTTTCTTACACATTTCCTGTACCCTTTGCCTTCAACTTCATGGTTACCCCCACATCAACAATGTTGAAAGTTATGCCCATAGTTATTTCAAGGGGTAAAGCTACCGGTGCACAATTCCGAGAGAATAATAAGCGTCTGCAAAGGCCTGGACGCGATACTAAATAGGAATGTACACAAAATCATATGTATTAATTAGTAACAAGCCTTTTCTCTCATTGTTTAATATTTAGTAATGGATCAATAACGCAGCTCTAGAACTCATTAAAATAAATAAATCATTGACAGTGACTATTTTAAGGATGTGCAGATAAAAGTTACAAATACTGGTCATGCCAGAACATCAGCCAAGTGGCCTTCCTTCAGTAAAACTGATTCTGTAATCGTTTATGGGGGCCGTAGGCTGCTGGGGGTGGTCTACTCACACTGGTCTTTATTCTTTTGCCTTAAAAAATATATCTCAATCCTTTTGCGCTTAGAAAAAAAACGTTCCATGACTTGTTACACTACATTCGGCTGGAAACATTCTAAGTAAGAAATGCTTCACCACTTTGTGCTTTGCTAGGTCGTCTTTTTCAAGGGGCATGACGTGACATAAGCCCAAGCTTTGCTGGGGGTCCACAGTCTTTCAGGGACCCCGAAGGTCTGCTGATTCTCCGGGGCATTTGGGAGACTCCAGCTCCCCCAATAACATTTCACAAGTGGGCATCACTTTCTTATTTTACCGCAATGGTTGATTTAGCATGCAGATTTTAGGAGGTGAATTTTGGGCAGAGTGTATTCTGAAAGCAGCCACACAGCAGACAGAATCCTTTAAATTATGCAATACGTTGTCCAACTGTCCTTGAACGTTGTCCAAGGATGCCTCAGCGTAGTAGGAATTGCTTTCATGTCCCTTCGGGTGGTGGATTAAAAGCAGTAGGTAGGTAAAAAACTCATTCTTTGAGAATAACATCGGCAAAAAAATGGCACAATGGATGGATATGATCTGTGGAAAGATGTGTGAGAGTAGTATATGCTTGCCCAATGAGTAGCTCATTAAATACTTGTAGGTACCCAGCTACCTGTAAGTAGCTCTGTGTGCATCCCACCCTGAGTCATAGCCTTTTGCCTGGTTGCATTCATATATGTATGTCAAAACTGTGTGTATGTGCAGAACTCAGAAGCTGATGTGTGAAGAAAAATGATTGAATTTCCAAAATATATTTAAAGCTGATTTTTGAGCTACAAATCATTTGGGGATATTTATTACTAATATTATTACCATCGCACCAGGGGCAGTGGCCAGCATGTATTACTTAAAGGCATTCCAAAGTGACAAATACTTTTTCCAATATGGCAACCTTGACTGATGCACTGGGGTGATCCCATTACTACCAGTAATCTTGCATATGGTGCTCACTAATGCAATCTTGTCTAACATGGTCACTATTACAACACTAATAATAGTAGCTCACAAAGAATTTAATTGAACATAAGTAGCTTTAATTACACAACAGGTTGGAGACCCCTGGAGTAAAACAAGGAGCACTGGGCCACTTGGTGGGCCCAGTTGAAAAAACTAATTTAGTCACAGTGCGCAAATCTGTAAGTTGTTTTGAGAAATGATTACATTACTGACATAAAGGCTGTTTAATCATACTTCTCAGGTATCCGATTGTCTTCTGTTACATCCTTAAACTAGACAACCAAGTCGTCCTTTGGTATTGCAGAAATTGATTTAGTTTGACAGGAAACTTTTCACCAGTAAGGCAACAGTTAGCAGGCATCATACAACCAGGAGTTTAGCTTCCATAAGTGCAGCAGGTACTGTGACACCTAGGCCGAGGGACAAGAGGTGTCTGCTAAACGCTGATTCTTGCTGTATTTTATAATTCAAACAGCAGCTATGGGGCCCACTTCCTTCCTTGCACCAGGACCTTTGGCCACTGGCAGTGTCACTGCATTTTAATTAATTAGTTAATCAGGTGTTTAAATTCTTAACTTTGAATCCCAGCACAAACATATATTCTACCAGACTCCTAATAACACAGTCATTGATTCTCGTCCTTGGTTTAATGTTCTATAGATTTGATGTAATGCACATTGTTCTGCCTTGGTTCTTTAGGTTTACCACTTGGAGCTATTAGGGAAGTTATTTTATATCCGACAATTGCCATAAGTAATTTGCATGTTTCACTGACTTATTTCTAAACCGAATGCTCATTTTGGAAGCTGGGTTGTTTATTCTACTATTTATTCCACTGTCACAATTAGTAAAATATGCTGCAGTATTAGAGGTTGAAACTGGGTGCTTGAAAAACATTGATGTTTTTATGGGTCCTACTGTATGCTTACAAGGCCACAATGACGGGAGGGAGCCTCACTTGAGGTCTTTAGGATAAGGTCCCACATTTATAACTGCAAGATTAAGGATGGCTCTCTCCCACAGTAATGATTTCCTGTGCTGACTATCATCATTGGAAAAGCTTTCCTTTAAGGGGCCTAGTTTTCCCTTTGCCATGTTTCAGGTGCTTTACGTGTGCAGTCAATGCTGTTCATTTCCTAGCTTTTCATTTTCCAGTCAGGTGCCCTGTCCTGGGCAGGGCATCCCAGCTAAAACTATTGGGATGACGTTCTGTTGAAGGTGGAGTCAAGGTTTTTGAGGCTCTGACCAGTAGCACACGTGGCTATGTTTATGCTTCATAGTTGTTTGTTACAATCAGGTGTCCCACCCAATGTATGTAATGTGAGCCGCTGCAGCCTTAGCGACATGGGGGCTCCAACCCTTAAGGGCTCCACATTTCTGAGCTTAGCCAAGGAATTAGCTGGGATCTAGGGTAGACTTACCGGCGCCTGATCACAAATTGCCATTGGCTCGAGCTTTTTAAGAGCTAAAAGCACATTTTAGCTTTTAAGAGTGCATTACTTATTTGGAGGATGCATTGTCCCTTTATTATATGGTATGGGCTTATGAAGTCTCTTCAGATCAGTTTATGCCCTGATGCGATGCCATGGCAGCTTTCACTTGGTCTTTCTTTTGCCCCAGGCATGGCATTACCTGTTTTTTCATGCTTTGGACTCACTACCATATGTTTTGATAGGAGGTAACATAGCACATCTACGGAGGGTATCCCCCACTCCCCAAAAGCTAAACTTCATGGTATAGTAACGCTTCACTTTTGCTCACAGTAATTGGCTCGTTGCTCTTTCCATAATTCTCAACATTTGTGTCATTTTTTTTAGCCTTGTGCAAAGCATTGTTGCCTTTTATACAGGTTGGCTCTCTGCAATTAACACACACAGACATCTTGTGCTGTGGTTCAAAGACACACAATTAAGGAGGGTTTAAATGAAGCTGTAGGTTTGTCACAGTTAGTTAATTTAGGTTTAATTTGTGTTGATTGAGGTGGGTCGAGCCTTACTTTGGGGCTGTAGAGACCCAGAGTCTTGCCCGTTTGTACTTAATCATTGACCAACTGTTTAATCTACTCCAGACAGGTTTGCAAGTTTGGGACAAAATTGTGTATATGTTTTGTTTTACATCACATGTCAACGCTCCACTCAATGTTGGGTGGTAGCTGAGTATCATAGAAGGGGCTCTCACCCTAAAGGACTTCAGTTTCTTTGTTTGGGCCATTGAAAATATGTTGGGTTAAGACATGCAGTTTAACCCAGAATAGAGTTAAATGGTGTTTTTGGTCTTTTATTATACTAGTCACACAGCCCTGACCCAACTGTTAGGTATTTATGCAATCTGACCAGAATCTGTTAGCTCGCAGATATGAAGGTGAGCCAATGTTTTCCTAACTTTTCCTAGGACTGGCTGCCTAGGGTCAAGGTTAAAGAAGAGAAAGTGGACTGGTTTGTTGTGTGGCTGAAGCAGGCGTGCACATGCCAACAGACACATCCCAGAGGCTGACTCTTTCAAACTACACACCGTTCAGTGTCATCGAGCTACTGCAAAGTATCCCGCCACTGAGTGCACATCTGGCACGGGAAGGAGGTACAGCATCTCTTACAACAGTCTTTCTAAAGAACAGCAAATAATCCATTCTTTATAGTGAAACAAGTAAGGGCCAGGGTGCGAACAACGCATTTCAGAGCAGCTGTTCCTCCCATTAATTTGCTTGGGATATTTTACAATTTGTAGTTTTACATCTTTTTTTGTTTGTTTTGGTTTTAGGTGGAGCGATGGGTTTCTAGTCAATGCGGACACGAAATGAGGTAGAACACCAGGGGTACTTTCAGTGTCTCTTTGGGTCATGGTCAGATTCATCTTCATCCGGGTCTGTGCTTGGATGGGTAGAGTCAGCCTGTCCATCCACACGGGGAGATTAGGCAGCTAACACAAAGGACTATTCATCAGCTAGCTTATGAAGGATCCACTCTTTACACCTTTAAAAAAATGCCACCCTCTCAGCAAGTGGCCTCAGTTGGTAGGACCACAGAGCAGTCACACAGTACATTGAGCATGACAGGGTATGTCACGCAAAACTATGGGAAAAGTAGTTTCAAATCACTACCCAGAGGACCTGTAAGAAGTCAATAAAATGTTTATCAAGAGTTAAAATAACAGTTATTAAGTTGACCACAAGCGAGGGCTTATTAATGTAAGTATACTCATGACAGGTTGAGACCAATAATAACTTTTTATACTGGATGCTAAGAAGCCACACCTTTTGACTATTTACACTCCTTCATAATGGCATCAAGCAATTTGCAATTATGTTTTAATGATGGCTTTGGCGTAAAGTGGGTACACTTATAACCCATGACACGTTCTGGGGCCAATTTTACAGACTACTAAACCATTTAATGACAAGTGCGCCGTGGCTTCTTTCGCAATTTGAAAACTTAGCAAACGTATTTTTCAAACACAGATAGCCTCTTCAACCCGTACTCCATTAAGAGCACAGAGGCAGCACCTTACGCGAAAACAATGGTTTCACACCATTAGCCTTTCTGTCTCATAAATGTCAACTGCATGCAATTCATAGTTCCTGAAACCAGAGATTGCCATCGCATCCCTCGGTGGAAGCTGCAGGAGAGCCTGACACCGTGGGTCACATGGAGAAATGGCAATTTTATGGCAAAGGTGATGGTGCAATATTTTAACTGTGCATGAGAATACAGTACAGCACAAATAATACCCCATAGGATGGATATGGGGCCACTAACTATGATATCCTCAGGCCATGGGGGCCCTGAGAAGAACACAACAGTGACCCGGTTATCTTGGAAGTAACAGTTGGGGTTGGCTTTTCTCGCAGCAGCTATAAAAATTGTGTTTGGCAGGTGCCCCAATGCGAAATACAGAGCATCGGATGGCTAATAAAACATCACTGTCATTCCTTGTGGCTTGATATTAGTTCAGGATGGGTGTCAGCGGTTAGACCTAAATGGTGCTGAACACACTGATTACCGGTAAGGTAACCTAACCTGTGTACTGCATAAAAAGAATATGAATAAACTTGCGACCATTTTACCAAAAATAGCATGTGGTCTGTGTTTTGTGATGCAAGCTGTGTGTCTGTCTCAAAAGCATGATAGTCAAATATGTCAGATAACAAAATGGCTAGGGGTGGAAAGGCTAGGTGGTTGTCCACGTCACCTGCAGGGGAACATTAAAGGGGACAGCCCATTAGTGTCTCCTTACTGCCTAGAGGATAGTAATTTTTCAGTGGCCACCTTGCTAGGCAAGCTAGCCACAGCCAGCATAAGAGCCCAGCCCCTGAACCTGCGCAGATGATGGAATGAGGAAGTTACCACCCACCCGGCATGCACAGGAGTGCCGAAGAAGAACAACCAATTGCTCCAGAGTGTTGCAAGATGAGTTACTGGGTAATGCTAATGCAAAAAGTGAATAATACCTCATAAGATGGACATGGGACTGCTAACTATGATATCCTCAGGCCCTAGGGGGCCATGAGAATGCAACAGTGACCCCGTTATCCCACAAGGGACAGCTAGAATCCTGACAGCTGGGGGTTGGCCTTACTTTGCTCCATGGTGGCAGAGGTGCAGCAACTATAAAACTGTATTGGGCCACAGCCCCAATGTGAAATACAGAGCACCGGATGGCAAATAAAACATCACTGTGATTTCCGGTGGCTTACTATTTGTTCAGAATGTAAGTGGTTAGTCCTAAACGGCGCTGAACACACATGACCCGTAAGCGAATCCACCTGTGTACTGCATAAAGAGAATATTGTTAGACCTGGCATCCTTGGCGTGGTTTCCCCTAACTTTTTGCCTCTACTTCTCAGGTTGTTGCTGTGTGCTGGACTTTGTTTTTACTGTTTTTGTTACTCTGGCACTTTATCACTGCTGACCACTGCTAACGTGCAAGTGCTCCCTAATTGAAATTGTATGTGTAATTGGCTTTTCAATAATTGGCATATTTGATTTACTGGTAAGTCCCTAGTACAGTGCACTAGAGGTGCCTAGGGCCTGTAAATCAAATGCTACTAGTGGGCCTGCAGCACTGATTGTGCCACCCACATGAGTAGCCCTGTAAACATGGCTCAGACCTGCAACTGCACTGTCTGTGTGTGCAGTTTTAAAACTGCCGATTCGACCTGGCAACTGTACCCACTTGCCAAGCCCAAACCTTCCCTTTTTATACATGTAAGACACCCCTAAAGTAGGCCCTTGGTAGCCCCATAAAAAGGGTGCAGTGTATGTTAAAGGTGGGACATGTTCTGTTGTGTTTTTATATATCCCGATAGCGAAATACTGCCAAATTCGGTTTTCACTGTTGCAAGGCCTATGTCTCTCATAGGTTAACATGGGGTCTGCCTTTAAATATCCTTTATGGTCAGTTTCTCTTTGGGAGCAGATAGAGATGTGGCGTTTGGGATCTCTGAACTCACAATTTAAAGATACATCTTTTGGTAAAGTTGGGTTTTAGATTGTCAGTTTGAAAATGCCACTTTTAGAAAGTGGGCATTTTTTTGCTTAACCATTCTGTGGCTCTGCCTGCTTGTGTATTCCATGTCTGGGTCAGACTGACAGTTGGGTTGGTGTGAATTCCCTCTAAACAGTGACACAAAGGGAGCTGGGGTGTAGCCTGCATATCCTGATGGGTCATCTGGGCTAGAGTAGAGGGAGAAGCTGACACTTACACCTGAATGGGCTGTGCCTGCCCTCTGGGCAAGGCAGGATATTGTGAAAAACAAAGACTTTCTTTGAAGTTTGCCTACTTCAAAGGCAGAAAGGGGTATAAGTAGAGGACCCAAAACCCCAGATTTTTAGATTACTTCAAGGATTCAAGAGAAACCTCTGCCAGGAGAAGAGCTGAAGGAGAAGTGCTGCCCCTGCCTGTGACTGTGCTTTGTTGGGCTATCTTGCAGTTGCTGCTTCTGCCTGAGAAAGGGGATAAAGACTGGACTTTGTGGTATATTCCTGCTTGTGAGTTGTCTCCATGAGCTTGGACTGAGCTTGCCCCCTGTTCTGAAGTTTCAGGGCCATCAAAGACTTCCTCTACCAGCACCTGGACTCTCTTCTGAGACTGCTGCCCTGCCAAGTGGTGCCTAATCCAGCCCCTGGGTCATTGAAAGGAGAAGCTGGTGAAAAACCTAGAGGAACCAAGTGTACCGACTACGGATGACTCCGGACTGATGCCCTGCCAGATCCTGCAACACTTCCTGCAACTGAAGCAGCGGTCCTCGCTAGAGTGCGACGACCCTGCAGGCCTGATGCTGCCGCAGCCTCACTGAAGTCCACTACTCCGTAAAGTCCTGAACTGCTGTGTCACTGCTGTCCATGACACCCAGCTTTGCCGCACCACGCCGTAACTGCTGGATATCGACTCTGCCAGAAGTGCAGAAGTGCGCGGATCCCTCACCACGCACTGACGCTGCCTCACCCCCATAGCTCTGCAGCAAGGACAGGATGCCTTGCATCGACGCCTCTGCTCCTTTGTTCTGCAGCACCGGAACCAACGCTGCACCGGATTCAGCGACGCCTCGATCCCTGAATCCGCATACTGGCTTGTTTCCTCATTTTTACAAGGTTCTGTGCCTGGGGCTCCGTGTGAGTCAGTGACCAGTGATATTAGCGTCAGATTGTTGGGAAGGACTCTCTCACAAAGCCATGATATCACCAATTTGAAGCATTTGTGTTTCAAAGCGCTATATTGAAGTTTAATCTTTTAAAAATTCATAACTTTGCTTGTGTATGTTGGATTTTTGTCATATTGGTCTGGTTTTACTCACATAAATATTTGATATTTTTCTAACCAGGTGTTGAGTCTTTTTGTAGAGTTTCCACTGTGTTACTGTGTGTGTTGGCACAAATACTTTACACATTACTTTTGAGATAAGCCTGACTGCTTGTGCCAAGCTACCAAGGGGGTGAGCAGTGGTTCTCTTAAGCATGTATTTCAATTGCCCCGAATAGAGTGAGGGTCCCTGCTTGAACAGAGTTTAACATGACTGCCAACCGGTGCCCCCATTTCCAACAAATATGAATAAACTTGTGATAGTTTTCCCCAACATTAGCATGTGGTCTGTTTTTTGGGATGCAAGCTGTGTGTCTATCACAAAAGTATGTATGTCAGGTATGTCAGAAAATAAAAAAGCTAGGGGGTGGAAATGCTAAGCTATAGATTTCATTGTTGAAAAGATAGTGTCTTGTTGAGATTCATCCATGAATGTTCCATTAAATGTACAAGCCACAATTGCACAATAGCGGATCACTTCATCTGCTTATCTGTTGCAGACTGTGACATAACTATTTTTGCTACTGTGTGCTGCACACTTTACAACAGCAATTTCAGCTGGAAGTTGAAAAGCCTCCAGGCGTTTTCTCACATGCTCACTGTTCCTCATAGTGGATCCTAATGAAGTCATGAAACCTTTTTGCGAACATAACTGATCAAAGTCATGGATCACCAAAGCCCTATTTACTACATGTAAAAACATTCACTGTCATTCGGGCTGTTAATCTGCAAGCTCTAGTAAGTGCAATTTTGTTGCCGCATGGCTTTAGAGGAGGTAAAAAGAGCCTCATTTATGCAGGAGAGACCCGTGATTCCATCTCACGAATTGCAGCTGGGGCCTTGTAAGATCTTATGGGTCAGCCATCCCTAATTTAGTTGATAGCTCCCTCAGCCAGGGCCAGGCGGCCCATATATATGAGGCTATCGAGTTGTGTTCACTGATATTGCCCGACCTTGTACAAAGTGCTAGTGTACTTTTAGTACAATTTGCTCCACTAGATTGAAAAAGGAGGTAGAGCCACCAGTGTCTTGCCGCATCAAATTTCTTGCAAAACAGAATGAAATGGGCCACATTTTCTACCTCCCCAGGAGTGCAATCACAGTACCCCAGTCCTGCCACCTAGGTACGGGTACAGGCCAAATAGGTTTTTGCATTTCCCCAGGGTTCTGCTTCGTAGCATGCTAAAGCCACAGTTTTTCAGGCATATATTTCCAGAATAATGCTGATATTTCTAGCTCCAGCCTTATACTTGAACTTCAGTATTGTCCCGCTGCTTGCTTGAGGGCTATGGCTGCCTTCTGAACTTGGCAGTCCCAGTTTAAATTCTCTGAAAAATCCACACCTAAATAATCAAAGTGTTTGATAACCTCAATTGGTACATAGTTAATTGCTAGTTTTCATCAAAGACCGGGAGAGGGCCACAGAGTCTTCCCCAAGTTTTTCATACAATTGATGGTTAATGATTTTTTCTCGCAGTATTTAACAAAGCGGGCGAGCAGCCTGTGGGCTTAATTTTCAGTGCATGCCATAAGTACCGCATCATCCGCAATTGGAACCCTCCTACCAGCTACAACAGGGACATCTAGCTGTTCAACTAGGAGGTAGTGTACCACATTGTTCAGAAAAGGCTGAAGAGTAGGGGTGCCAGGACGCAGCCATGCCGGACACCCTTTTGTACCTGAAAAAGATCGGTGCACTCCCCGCCCATCCCGTATCTCACTCTGGCTGTCTTGCCTGAGTGCAGTGCTGCTACAGCTTTAACTAGGAAGGCATCAACCTCTAAGTCCATCAATGACCTCCATATTTTGCCCCCTGTCCACTGAATCAAAGGCAGCTTACAAGTCTATAAAGACTAAATACAGTGAGGACCTCCTGATTACTGTAAATTTATATGAAATCAGCTAAAGGCGGATGATCTGATCTATGGTTCCCACCTGAGACCGAAAGCCAGCTGGCACTTCCGTTATCACACCCTGGGCATCAGCCCACCCCTGAAGGCGGTTGAGCAAAACTTTCCCTCTGACCTTCCTCGCTCCGTCCAGAAGGGAGATTGGCCAGTAATTAGCGGGACAGCCTTGATCGTCCTTCTTATAGTTCGGGACAATAATGGCATAGCGCCAGGACTGCTGCACTGTGTTCCCCTCAAGGAATGCATTAAACACCTTAGTAAGGATTTTAGCCGAATAATAAGGTGGCTCGCAATAAAGGTCCACCAGCACCAAGTCAGGGCACGCAGCCTTGTTCCTCTTCAGTGCTCCCAGTGCTCTGAGTACTTCTGAGATTAAGATTCTGCTTTCGCTCGGGGTGGCGGAAAGGACATCTCACATCTGCCTAGAAGCCAGGGAATCCACCGCAGAGGTGCTATATAATGGAATGGAATGCTGGACCCAGGCAATTGAGCCTCTAACGGTTTCTACAACATTAGCTGCCCTCTTCCCCACTCTAGCTACCAATTCCCAGAATTATTTAGAGTTATGGTCAGCAGCGGGTTCTCTGAGTTCAGCCTACTGTGTGTTTTGGCACAGTCATTTCTTAGTTGCCAGTTCTTTTCTTAGTTCAATTCTTTTCTCTAAATTTCTCTTCACTAGTGGAGCTATCATGGCGCCGTATTAGGGCAAGCGAAACATCTCTTTTGGCCTTGCACAGACCTTATCAAACCAGTCCTTACATCCTGACTGCCCTTTTTTGCTGTTACCAACTAACTTAGATGTTGCAGGTTTAGACCACAGGGCCCTCAACTCATTGTATCATAAACGGCTAATATCAAGGGGCATCATTCGTCAAAGCATCTCTAATAGGTTGTCCATGATTAGCTATTATAGATTCAAGTTGTAGGAATCCCTGCTGGTACTTCTCACCATCCCACCATATTCTCCTTCTGAAACTGGAAGGGACGATCTCCCTCTCATATAACCCCGGGGCCCGCCCTGTTGTGTTTTCTAACCCCAGAGCATTCGTCCTCATATTGAGGACAAGTGGATTGTGATCACTTTTTACTCTACTGACCACAGTCATATTGAGGATGGATGTCCATGCTTCCACATTGACAATAGCCTAATCAATGATCGAGGAGGATCTACCATTATCGAAGGTTGCCTAAGCAGCACCATCTGACTTAGAATGCGCATTGGCAAAGCGGAGACCATTGTTCAACAAAAGATCAGTAAAGGCCTCAGCTTTTTTGTAGACTTAAAATAACTCATACCTGTCTCAGGGATTCCCATACTGTGATCTTCCATCAAGATTTCGCTGTGGTTGATGGCATCGCAGGCTAATGTGTTAAAATTTAAGGGGCATATTTATACTCCGTTTGCGCCGAATTTGCGTCGTTTTTTTCGACGCAAATTCGGCGCAAAACTAACGCCATATTTATACTTTGGCGTTAGACGCGTCTAGCGCCAAAGTATGAGGAATGAGCGTCATTTTTTTGCGTGAACGCCTTCCTTGCGTTAATGAGATGCAAGGTAGGCGTTCCCGTCTAAAAAAATGACTGCGACGCAAATGCGTCGTATTAATACTCCCGGGCAAAAATCACGCCCGGGAGTGGGCGGGGCAAAAAACCCTGCATTTGCGCCTCTTTTTAACGCCTGGGTCAGGGCAGGCGTTAAGGGACCTGTGGGCTCAAAATGAGCCCACAGCTGCCCTCCCATGCCCCCAGGGACCCCCCCTGCCACCCTTGCCCACCCCAGGAGGACACCCAAGGATGGAGGGACCCATCCCAGGGACATTCAGGTAAGTTCAGGTAAGTATAATTTTTTTATTTTTTATATTTTGTTTTGGCATAGGGGGGCCTGATTTGTGCCCCCCTACATGCCACAATGCCCAATGACCATGCCCAGGGGACATAAGTCCCCTGGGCATGGCCATTGGGCAAGGGGGCATGACTCCTGTCTTTACTAAGACAGGAGTCATGTAAATGGCGTCTGGGCGTCGTTAAAAATGGCGCAAATCGGGTGGAGGCGATTTTTTTGCCTCAACCTGACTTGCCCCATTTTAAGACGCCCTAACGCCATTTTCCCCAACGCCGGCGCTGCCTGGTGTACGTGGTTTTTTTCCACGCACACCAGGCAGCGCCGGTCTGCTTGCGCCGGCTAACGCCATTCAATAAATACGGCGCCCGCATGGCGCTTCAGAATGGCGTTAGCCGGCGCTAATCTTTTTGGCGCAAAACTGCGATAGCGCAGTTTTGCGTCAAAAAGTATAAATATGGCCCTAAATCTCCAAAGATCAGCATCACATTCCTGCCTCTTTCATACCCCCACATTGTTTTATCATCTGCCATGCCTCTTCTGATTTTTCGAATATATGCAGAGCACTCTTTTTCCAGAGTGCCTGGACCCCTGGAGACCACCCTGGTGTAATATATACATTCAAAATATCATCCACCTTCCTTTATCTTTTTCTGACCTAAGTCTCACATGATGAATGTTGGCAGAAGCCATCAAGTGTGGCACATCTACTTGCTCTACTTTGCAATTTAACCTACACGAGACCTATATTGAAATACCATCCCATGGACGTCCCTTCCTAGACCGGGTGGCCAGCATATCAAACCCCAAGAACCCATTCCTTCAGCAGCCCATGTTTCTTGGAAGCAGCAAATATCATGTAGACTAGCATATTGTAACCAATCATTGTCTTCCATTTTGCTAGCCAAACCTGCTGTGTTCCAGGACAGAATTCACAGACAGCCCCCCTTTGAATTATTACACGGGGTGATATACGGGGGTTGAATACGGAATGGCCGAATAAGGAGGGGGCTTTTTCACTGTTCAGTCAGTTCTTACTCTAGGGGAAGCTCCTAAATCTCCAGCCAGTACAGCTGTAAGCCATGACCAGTCCTCACAGTTGTTCCCTTTTTTCCTCTCATTGTGGCTGAGGATCCTGATTTGTCTACTGTTCTGGTGAGTAGTGATGGTCAGTGTTTCTCGCATTCTGCTGCCCTCGGCTGTAGTTCTCTTCTTTTTTCGCCATGATGCCAAGCCGTTCCTGTAAGGGCTACCAGCCCCCAACACATCTGAGCTACTCCCACACCGCTCATCCCAGCCGGTTTCCTCCCGGTTAAAGTTAGGGCATGGCAGCACATCAACTCCCATTATGTTGAAACAGTCTGCGTAATTGAGGATTACTCTGGCTATGCCTGGTAAGGGAAATTCAACCAGAGCTGAAAGGCAGGAGACGGCAGGGTCACCTTGAGAGGTGGCAGAATGAGTACACCTCCTGCCATGACCAAACTGATGTTGCTTACTTCCCAGCTTTAGTAGTTTCACGTCGCTAGAAGAAATAACTCCCAGCTCTGGTACAGCATAGAAGAGACTTAATAACCATGACCTATTTAGAGGTTGATTTAAACCAAAATCAGGGAAGAGATCGACGAACTCCAGGCACCAGACAATGCCAGCTGTATCTTCTCCCTGGCTCGACTGCAGGAGGGGCAGCAATACTACCCTAATGTAGATCCCAAACAACCAGACTGTCTCTATGTCTATGTCCCTGAGGAATATCTCCAATAATGTGAAGATCGAAACTAGAACATTGTTTAATGGAGTTATAGCCTTGGAGATTACAAAGCCTTGTGGGGTCTCAACAGATACAGGATTAGTCCTTGAATACTGGCAAGCAGAGATATGCTGGTACATGGAATCAGTCGAGCACAGCTCCCGCTGGAGGAGGAGCTATTATTCGCAAATTTAACGTCAAACGCAGTTTCAGCTGAGCTATCTCCAGATGCCAGCAAGACTTTAGATGACTCACTGGATCCAACCTTATTCCTGGTGGCTACTGGGCTGCAAGGTACATCAGGGAGCGTTTAATCCAGAAACATCTGGGAGCCTTCATTGAGATAATCACTTTTCCCCCTTCGGGTGCCATCGCCCAGATCGCCCGGTTTGTTTTTTGTTCACCACTGGAGCAACTATGGAACAGGGGCTCATGCAAGACTTCAGGGCCCTCCCTTCTCTGGGTCACCCTGGATTTGCTCCATCCTTGGGCTCTCCAATGCACTTTGTTGCCTCTTTAGCGTGAGGCATGACTTTCTGTGAGTTTGCTCATCCGTGGACACTGTCGTTGATGGTCTGGCGGAGCAGTTTTAACACTTTCGGCAACTCTTGTCTTGCTGTCTCTCTCTAGGCATCTGCCGTGGGGTTCCCTACTGTCATCCTCCTCCAAGGCAGTACCCTGCTCCAGGGCTGCCCCCAGCAACCATAAATGCTCCTTCAGTTCTGTTTGCTCAGTGATCAGCTGTAAAGGAGGTGTCTTATCCAACTGGGAAGTCTGGAGACAGTCTTGCTGCAAACACCATTTAATGGGGGTGTAGGAGGGGAGGGATCATGTCCTGTAGGCATAGGTCCATGGGGGACATCAACAATCTCTGCCATGGTTTTGAACTCCTATCACCCAAAACCTTTTGCCTTGGATTGTGCCATAATCAGTGTACTAAATACTCTCATTGAGCACCTCAGTACTGTCTGCCTTGCACTGCTATTTTGTCTATTTTTCAGCATCATTTTCTGGTGTTTTCTGGTGACCTACAGTGTCCAGCAGTGTCCAGCAGTGGTTAATTGATTTGTCATTCAACCAATGCAGGCAATTATACACTGTAGTTGCAAATAGCCCAGCAGTATGTACCACTCAGTCCCAATCCAGGTGGCAGAGGAGCAAACGGAGTGGAGCAAGCCTCACCATATCCTGGTCTGGCCGCTTCTGCGCCTCTCTGGCTCTACCCTAGTGTCCAGGCTCTAATGCCACAGCCACGCACACCACCCCCACCCTATCCTGTCCTGCTTCACCGGCAATCGTATGTCTCAGTGTCTCAATGTCTCTGTGTATCCTCTTGGCACAAATCGCCGTTAGGCCAAACCATATTTGGTGAGCTTGGAACTTGTCATATACTGAGTATCCACCAAGCAAGGGACCATAGCAGTTAAAGGATGTCCCATTACTATGCTTTCACATCTCTTGAGGTTCATACTAACCACAGCTTTCAATTTTAGCAAGTCAGGCAGTATTGTGGCATTCCCAGTGATGGGGCACGAGAGAGACTTTCTCTAAGCTCTAGGAAAGTGTTCATGCATTCATTGTCCCATGAAATCAGATCAGGCATATCTTTGTATGTCAGTCTCAGTAAAGACTTCACCACCAAGGAGAGTTGGGTATCCACTGTCTACAGTAGCCATCCATTCCTAAAAACATTCTGGCTTCTCTTTGCATATTTGGAGGACCCATTCATAAAATGGCCTCTACTTTCTCTCGTGATACTTTTCTTGTTCCTTTTTCAATGACACATACCAAAAATTAAACTTAGTTTTGGCAGTACTGGAATTTTCTCTGGAACACTTTGGTGGTCATTATGACATTGGCGGTCAACTGACCGCCACGCAGGCGATGGCGATAGGTCTGTCGCCAGGGTGGTGGTGAAGACCCCCAAATTATGACCATGGTTGTCATCCCTCCTGTAGTCAGCCAAAGTACCACCCCAACCACCATGGTCCATCCACTGACCACGGTGGTTGCCATCTTCAGGCTGGCAGAGCACCACACCCCACCCACCATATTATGACATAGCAGACTGCCAGGATTTCTGGGGCGGGACCACCGCCACCAAAAGCCTCGCAGAAACGAATCATATAAAGGAGACACTCACCTCCATGGACACAGCGGAGTCCGCGGCCGCCATGAAACCTGAACTGGAAGTCCTGCCAATGCTGCACCATGTGCTGGCAATCCAGGAGCAGCAACGCCGCCGACGACGGTGAGTACAGCCGCCTAGTACTCAAGGAAAGGAGGGAAGAGTGACACACCCACACAAACACCACACTCCATACCCACATACCACACACCAAGCACTATCTGCAGAGAAATTCAACAACATCATAAGCCAGGAGCAAAAAAAGCAAGGACACATACCTTTGGTCCAACCACTGTAATTCAGTGGCAACAGGGACCTAAATAAAATAATATATATATATATACAGAAAGGGCCAGACAGGGCAATGTCCAAGGCCCAACTTGACAGACCAAGCCACTCCACTGGGCAAAGGCATCATGCTGATTGTAGGCCGGCACCTCAGGTGGTGGGGGGGTTTCTTGGGAGAGTGGTCCTTGGACTTGGGTTTGGGAGGGGGCAGGTCCTTGCTCCGTTGCTTAGGGGGCAGAGGTGTTGGCTTGAGTGGGTGGCCGGAGTGCCACTCTTGTGCTCCTTAGTGGCAGTAGTAGCTACAGGGGGAGGGACATGAGTGGATTGGGAGCTGGAGGTAGTGGGCTGAGGGAGAGGGAGCTTTCTCTTAAGGGCAGGATGGGGGAGGAGGAGGAGGGAAGAGGTCAAGGTGGGAAAGGGAACGTTTCTTAGGTCCAATGGGGTGGGGGGTGGGAGGAGGTTTGGGAGTGGAGGTAAAGGGAGTGGTTGGAGGAGGAGTAGGTGTGCTGGACTGGGTTGCAGGTTAATTTTCAGTGTGCATGTGTGAGGTGGATGGCTGTTGAGTGTCTGAATGGGAGTGTTTATGTGCCTTTGGAGGGGGGCAGACAGGGTGGGAGAGGAAGTGAGGTGGGTGTGCTGCATGAGGTTGTGATGGTGGTGACTGTGCATGTGGTGAATGGGGTGCTAGTCTGTGTGTCTGCTGTTGTGGTGACTGTGGGCAAGGCTGTACAGGTGGCAGGATCTGGCACTGAAGATGCAGTGCTTGCAGGTCTGAGTGTTGATGTGACTGTGAGGGTGGGGGAGAAGGAAGGGGAGACAGTGGAGGCAGTGGCTGTTATATGTGCTTATGTGTGTTGGCTGTATGTTATGCTTTGGAGTGAAGTGTGGTACCTGTGCTTGTCTGTGCAAGTCCTGTCTGTTGTCTTGGGTGCATGCTGGTCTGATTGTGTGCGTAGGATGGGTGTTGGGGAGAAGGCATTGGGACTGGGAACAAGTAGTTTGAGGGGGGACGGAAGAACCAGGGACACTGGCTGCCATCAAAGAGGAGGCCAGAGCCTGAAAAAAGCAGGGCAGCCAAGCCACTGTGAATGTCCTCCAGGTAGACATTGCATTGCTGCATCTGGGATGCCAGCCTCTGGCTTGCATTCACAATGGTTGACTCCCCTACAGAGATGGTTCTCAGGAGGTCAATAGCCTCTTCAGTGAGGGCAGCAGGGCTGATTGGGGCAGGACCTGAGGTGCCTGGGGTGAAGGAGATTCCCACCCTCCTGGGTGAGCGACCCTGGCAACTGGGCGGGGGGCTACTGGGACGGCAGTGCTGGCATGGGGTGGCGAAAGATGTTATATATGGGGTGGTCCCAGAGGGGTCCACCACCACCAGGGAGCTTCCATCAAAGGAGAAATCTAAGTTAGATGTTGTAGCTCCTGTCTTCCCCGTTGTTTTCCCCTTAACCTCCAACCCAATGGTCCCCTCGGCGTTGGTGGGCTCTGCCTCCTGGGTCCCGTGGGCTGCAGCTCCCCCACTTGCTGGTGCCCCTGCTCCTTCCCCAGATGATGCGAATGCACACAAGGACAGGATGAGAAAAGATGAGAGGTTGGGGGAGAAAGAAAGGGACCACAGGGTCAATTACAGCAACAACAGCACATATGGCATACACACAGCACAATTACTCACTGGGACTAACACTGTGCAGTATGAACCACAATGCCAAACCATTGCCTGGGAACATCAGCAGAAATAAACCCAAACACTACCATCTGCCCACCTACTCGGACTCACTAAGCCATGCCTGCCATGGTATGGCAGCTACTTGCCAATACCAAATATACATACCACCCTACATTGCTAATCAGGACTCCAAAAGATTAGCTAAACTGACATATTGGGGCATCCACTGACTAGAACCTTCCACCCAAACACCATGACAGGCAACAAAAAAGAATACCACACAGTGTGTGCTGACCCCCTTTTGGTGTCTGTGCTGCCCTCAAGCGCCAATCCAACTCAGGATTGGCCACCGCCAGTATGCGGTCCATTAGGTGGATCAGGTCCGCTGGGCACCCCTCCCTTGTTGGGAGGCCGTCCCCAGTTGGGCCTCCACGGTCTTCTCGGCCCAGCGTCTCAGGTCCTCCCACCATTTCCTGCAGTATGTCCTTCGCTGGCTATGGACCCCCAGGGTCCACACATCCTTGGCGATGGCACGTCACAACCCTTTCTTCTGATGGGCGCTGACCTGCATAGGGAACACAGACGAATGGACACCATGAACTCAACACTCCATTCTGTAACAGAAATGGCTTACATACTGCATAGATCCAACATCAAGCCCACACATGACCCGTACCTCTGCATACACATTGCATGCAGCAAAAATACACTCCCCAAATGACACACTGCCAGCACACACATACATCTTCATACAGCCATGTCACATCTAACGTACCCAGAATGTACTCACCTGTTGATCTGGAGGCCCACACAGCTGCCCATACAAGGGTAGGACCCCATCCACAAGCTTCTCCAACTCCTCCGATTTGAAGGCTGGGGCCCTTTCCCCTGTAGCACAGGCCATTGCGGGGTCCAGACACAGGACACAGCAGCACACGCAGTGGAGGTGTTGATCTGTAGAGATTCAGGAATCAAGTGAAGTGGGACAGAGAAAATGGTGGTCATGCCCATGCGTTGTACATCATTGGTTCCTGTGCTCCATAGACCTCCATGTTAGCCAAAGAGGAGTAGAACGGTTGTGCGGACCACCTTCTGCCATGACCCCAAACGCCGGCGGAGTGAGGTCACTTTCACCTGTCCCTGCATACAGGACAGGTGGTTATCAAGCACCCGTGTACAGACCCCTAGGGGACTTGGCTACATTGGAGGAATGGCACATCATTATCACCTGTTGTCTGGACAGGGCCACAATTACTGAGCTGTGTCAACAATTGGAGCCAGATCTGATTCCTGCTATCCGTAGAACTACACCAATAGCCCCCGCAGTGCAGGTACTGTCAGTGTTCCACTTCCTGACAAGTGGTTCCTTCCAGTTGACCATGGGCTTGGCTGCAGGAATGTCACAGCCAATGTTTTTGAATGTGCTTGGAAGAGTTTTAGCTGCCTTGCTAAAACACATGAGCAGCTACATCTCATTCCCCCAGAGTGAAGATTTGCCCACTGTGAAGGCTGGATTCTACGCCATGGGACACATACCATAAGTGATTGGTGCTATTGACGGGAACCATATTGCCTTGGTCCCTCCAAGGACAAATGAGCAGGTCTACAGGAACAGGAAGAGTTACCACTCTATAAATGTCCAGATGGTGTGCCTTGCTAATCAACACATCTCCTATGTCACTGCCAGGTTTCCTGGATCTGTGTATGATGACTATGTGTTGAGGAATTGCAGCGTCCCACAGGTGATGGCACGACTACAGAGGCAGAGAGAATAACTCATTGGTGAGCTTGAGTCTTCAAACAATGTATGTCACTGAATGCCACTTGCCTACTCTGTGCCATTGAACATGAGTAATGTGTGTCCCTCACTACTTCCAGGTGACTCCGGCTACCCAAACCTGTCCTGGCTGTTGACACCAGTGAGGAATCCGAGGACAGGGGCAGAAATTCAGTACAATGAAGCACATGGGTGTACCAGGAGGGGTGTTGAACATACATTTGGGCTACTGAAATCCAGGTTCTGGTGCCTCTATGTAACTGGGGGATCCCTATTCTACGCCTCTAAGAAGGTCTGTCAGATAGTGGTGGCTTGCTGCATGCTGCACAATTTGGCACTCAGACACCATGTGCCCTACCTGCAGAAGGAGGGGGGATAGGATGCACCTGTGGCAGCAGACGACACTGAAGACACTGATGAGGATGAGGAGGAGAAGAATCACATATGATACAGCAGTACTTCCACTGACACTCAGGTAAGACTGTACTTCTGTTTGTACCTCCATTACAGTTAAGTGTTGTGTGGCTGGTGTGTTGTGCCAAGCACTACCTTTACTTTTCAATTGACTTTCACTTATGTTTTCCCTTTTTGCAGATATTGGTGTGGTCACAACTATGTACTGATGTGATGATGTGATGACTGCAGACTGCTTGCACACATGTGTTGGATGGATTCACACATTACAGTATACTTGCACAGGATAATGTAGTTTAAGGCATTGCATATTGTTGTGTGATAAAGCACAGAATCTTCAGTTGTGTTCAAGGGTATTTATTGAAGTGACAAAAAGGATGGGATAGTGCAATAGAGTGGGGTGATGGTGGACGTAAACTTCAGTGTAGTGGCCCAGTTTGTTTGTTGCACAGGTCCAGTGTCCATGGGGCCATTGGATGGCAGTTCAAAGTGAACAAGGTGTCTCAGTGGCACACAAGGGAGACATTCAGGAGGGGCTTATTTTCTGGCTGTGGTTAGGGTCTCTGGTGTCTGTCTGGGTCGCACAGAATGTTTGCGGGGTGGTTCACCTTCTGTAGGGGGAGGAGTGCTGGTGGCCTGTTAGTGATGTGGCAGGTATTCCTGTCAACTAGCTGCAGCAGATGTTGTTGGCTGGTGAGTAGACTGGCTACTGGAAGGGACCCGCTGGTGTGCTGTGTACTCACGCATCGTGTTGGCCATGACACCCAGCACCCCTGCAATGATGGCCATGTTGGCATTTAAGCCTTGCAGCTGCTGCCTGACCTCCTGGTGTTGTACCCCCTGCAGCCACTGGTTCTCTTGCAAGATGGTAATCACCTGGACCATCCTGTCCTGGGATTGTTGGTAGGCCCCAGGACATGTGAGTACCTCCTGGGCAGTATGTTCCCTGGGTTAGGCCTCCCCCTGGCACACAGCTAACCTCCCACTGGGCCTGGCCTCCTGTGTCTGTGTCCCTTAAATGGTGTGCCCACTCCCACTTACACCAGGGCCTTCATCATCTTGCCTGTGTGGTGTCGACTCAGATCCATGTACAGATGGGCACACATGTGGTCGACATGTCCTGGGGACAGAGGATTGGGGATGTTGGGTGGCTGCTGTGCTGTTGGGGTCGGATGGGAGGGCCCTTGGAGGTGTGGGATGAGGAAACCGACTGACCAGTGGTGCCAGATGGGCCAGGTAGATCATCCAGATCAGGACATCCAGAGTCATCACTGAGGGCATCTTGTGGTGGGGGACTCGGTTGCCGGGGCACATGCTCACAGCTGGCATTGGCTGAGGTACCTGTGGACATGTGAAAGATGTGTTACAGTCATTGTCTGTCACATATTCAGCATTTCTAGCTTTCCCTGCCGGTTGGGTGTTGTCCTCCCACCTTTGGTTAGTGTATGCTGGAGGATTGTGGGATTTGTAGTACTACATGCTGCCCGTGTATTGCTGTTGTGTGTGCATGCAGAGCTGGGAGGGGTGTGCTTGCAGTGGGTAGGGCCTGCAGGGGTACACAATTGAGGGTGGTTATGGGGGTGGTTCACTGTATGGGATAGAGTGCTGTGAAGGGGCCAGGGGGTGACATGCCATGCAGGTATCGGTCGTGGTAGGGTAGAAATTGTGACGTATCAGTGTACAGCCCTCTAGTGACTCCAGTGAGGCCCTCAGATTCAGGATTGCGAAGACTTTCTCCTCCCATGTTGTCAACTGTAGGGGAGGAGTTGGGGGTCCACCGCCAGTCTTCATAATGGCAAGTTGGTGCCTGGAGGCCACTGCACACACCTTCCCCCATCGTACCACCTCTTGCGAATGTCCTTCCTTGTGCGTGGATATGTTCCCACCTAGATCACCCTGTCCACGTTCCTCCGCCATAGCTCTATCTTCCTGGCAATGGCTATTTGCTGGCCTGTGCACCAAACAGCTGTAGCTCTACCCTAACAATTTCCTCCACCATCACCCACAACTCCTCATCTGTGAAATGTGGATTCTTCTGTGGGTACATGCCTATTGTGTGGTGGATGTAGTGTGTGTGTTGTGCAGAGTGTGATAGTTACTGAGGTATTGTGTGTGGTGTGTCATGCGTGAAAGGTGAATATAGGTGGCTGTGGTTTGTGTGTGCAGTTCTTGTATTATCTTTTTCTGGAAAGGCGTAGTTAGTTTTTTGTGTTTTTCGTGCTTGCAAAGGATTGTGGGTTGTGTGGGGGTGTGTTTTATAGTGCTGTTGGTGGGTGTGTATGGTGTCTGTATAGGTGTGGGTTTTTCAATCTGACCAATGTTGGCTTCTGTTGGTGTTGAGTGTCCAATTCTACCGCGGTGGTGTGCACCACCAATGGCTGTCCACCGTTGAGTGTCCGCTGTGGTGATTCATGGTCCATAATTTGGAGGGCAGTGTATTGCTGGCATAGCAGGAGGGTGGTGGGTCTGACAGTTTTTCGCCTCCGTTGGGGCTGGCAGAATTGTTGTTTTAGCTGCATTCTATCGGTGTTGTGTTTGTGTGTCATAATCTGGCGGGTGGATTTCCACCTCTGCGGCAATCTGTTGACTGCTGTCACCACTGCGGTCTTCGGCAAAGACCGCCAATGTCATAATGACCACCTTTATGTCTATTCTCAGCCAAGTTGTTTAACAGAGCAATGGGTTCTTGTTTACAGGATTCTTTTGTGCTTGATGCCACAGGTAGGTCATCAATATACTGAATATTTGTGAACCATTCTGCTCTGCACTGAATTTAATAAAGAATGATGGCTGGATTTGGTACTACAGGACAACATGGCATTACAATATTGTTCACCATTCGCAAATCCTGGACAATCCTAAACTTTCTGTTAGGCTTTTACAATCCCATAATCCTTGAGTTGCATGGACTCCTGACTGTTTCTCTAAGAATTTCTTTTTGTAACATATCCTCAAATATTGGTGTTAGTCCTGCTAGTAATTTTGGGTGATAGGGTAGTGTCCTTGGAAAGATCACATTAGGTTTAACTGTCATTTTGACTGGATCTACACCTTTATTTTGTCTGATATCCTTTTCTGTGAAATCCCCTACTTCTGGATTTACAGTCTCTTTTAAATCTGTGAATAATTCTTATGATGTTCCCATTGGGAGAGACCTACCAAACCTATTTCAGCTAATTTGAACTCAAAATCGTCCTCATGGGTCTGAAAGTTTGACCTCATTTGGAGTACAATAAATTGTGCAATTTAACTTGCAAAACAGGTTACGTCCTAAAAGGTTTACCGGACCTGAGTAACAAACTGCAAACTGGTGATTCTCTTCAAAGAAACTTCTTTTGTAATCTGTTTGTTTGTAACACCTACAACTTGGATCTTCTTTCCAGAGAAGGGTAGGTTTGGGACTTCTGCTGTTCTAACAGTGGAACGGGTAGCTCCAGTGTCAATAATAAATGACACTTGGTGCCCATTCAGCTCACCTTCTACAAATAGTCCACTCTGATCTACATCTAAGACTGTACCAAGCACGCAATCTGCATCCATTGTTGTGTGTCTGAGTCCAAGCTCTCATCAGCAAACATAGAAAACTAATTAATCACATTTTGATTTTGAACTTATATTTTATTTTTACTTATTGAGGCCATCTGATTCTGGTTTCATTTAAGATTGCCCACATTCTCTTGTACCACAGGAGCTTGTGGGACTAGCATCATTTGGTCTTGGCTTTGTACTGGCACTCGTATCTACTGTATAGGCAGACCGTGCATTTGCATGTGGTTCCCTTTCAGCATTTGATTATTATTTAGTCTGTCTGAATTGAGCCTGCACTCACACTTCCAATGGCCCACCTTGCTACAAATAAGACAAGGAGTCATTTTCTTCAGCTTTGCAACATCAATTAGAACTCCTCAACCTCTACCCTGCCAATCAATGAACCAATCAGGATTTGTAAAGCGTGCCCGACAGGGTATCCAGGAGCTTGCAGGGCCCAGGGGCTCATTCAAACAGCCAGGTCTTGAGGGCCCTTTGGAATTCCAGAAGTGAGGGGATGGTCCTGAGTTGCATGGGGAGACTGCACAAAAAACGGGGGGAAAAGCAAGGAGAAAGCAGTGAAAACGAGTGGAAAGCAAGGGGAAGGCACACAAAAACAGGGAAACATAAGGAGGAAGCAGTGAGAACCAGGAAAAAGAAAGGAGAAGAAGCTCAATAAACAGGGGGAAAAGAAAGGAGAAGACAGACGCAAGAGCAATACAGCAGCACGGGGAGAGCTGGGCCTGAGACCTCTGTGAAGTAACTGCACTTCCTTGAACATCTTGCACCACCTTTTCCTGCAAACAACTCATTCTGAATCCCTCTCAGTGCCAACTTCGTTTGGGCCAACAAGAATTTCTCTTTAAGCTTTCTCTGCTTCATTTCCTGTTCATCACTACAGTAGGTAGCATACTTCAGGATCTCAGCCAGTGATTTTGTTTGCCAACAAATCACATTGTGCTGTACATGCTGACTAATGTAGGTCTGAAACCAAGAACAAACTGTGAAATGAAAAATCCCATAACATTTGGCTCAAAATATGTTTGACATGTATGCTGCTAAAATGCTAGTAAAAACCTTTCATGGTATCCATGCACAGATTCCTTCACCTTTTGCTGAATCTTGTTTAACCTAACAATATCCAAGTCCTTTGGAGGAACTTTACCTTTCAGAAAGGTAATCACCTCATTGTATTTCTCCATCACAGTTGGTGACTGTGCACCAGTGCGAGACTTTCTTTATGGTTCTCTAGCTGTTCAATGAAGAGCAATTTTAACCTAAGACCACAAATTGTTCAGGACCACAGTGTCAAAGAATGTTTTCAAATCAATCCACACCTTTGATATCTTAACAAACCTTTCGACGTGTGTGTTGAGATTTTCTCTCAATTTAGTAAAATTGTTTGTAAATGAAGCAAGGTCTCCCCTAATCCAATGTACATGAAAATACCCTCCACCTGGTACTTCTCTAAATGGAAAAGCCAAAGCTTGTTCATCATCTGAGGTCTCCAAGGATGACCTTTTCTTTGATTCAGTCACTTCTTCCACTTTCTTTTTCTTTTCATGTTTCTTTGTCCATGTACTTTCTAATTTTTCAAAAGCACTCCATCTGCATACACATTTCACCAATTCAATCATGTGTAATGCATTTCTGATGAAGGCATCATTTCAAACGATTCATCACCTACCTGTGTCCTAAAACTTCTCTGCAATAGGAAATAGCAACATCATATTTATTTGACAATTCAGTCAATCTATCATGTACAAATGCAGCTCATCTTGTAATTGCTTTGCACAAATACATTTGCTTTCTTGCTACTGAATCGCATGATCTAGATCCAAACACCCTCCAACTATTTCTTCTAATTCTGCTTTAGTTGTGTAATATTTAAAGTTGTTTTCCCTTACCTGGACTGGCACCTGGATTCTCTGCTCTTTCAGCTTTGGCATTTTCTCTGATAGCCTCAATAGGTTCTGGTGACACAATTCCACCTTCAAACATGATTGTCCCACCTTGCATTGGCTGTGCCACAGAGACAATTCTCCCTCTTTTACCAAGTGTCTGTGGTGGTGTCCACACCACCATTTGAGTTTTTTGTGAAGTCAGAATATATGTGGTCACTCTTTCTCTTTCAGCACCTCCATGAGTTACTACATTTGTAGCTATGGAAGTGCACACCTCTACCGGATATACCATTTCAACCCTAGCAACAGGTGCTGGTACAGTCATAATGGATGCAGTCACATCAGGCATTACTGCTTGTACAGTTTCAACTTGAATAGGCATATTATTTGGGATAACAGGTTTTGCAGAGGGCTGTGTCTTTACAGGCTGTGCTACAGTGGGTTGAGCTACAACAGGCTGTGTTATTGGTAATGGTCTCTTTATTTGATATGTGTTTTGATCAACAGGAGCACTAGCCACTGTCACTAAACAGCTGTTGTCCCTTCAGTGCTCATCTCAGCTACATTTCTTCCAGGACACACATAAAGTGGTGGACTTGCCAATGATAATTCATCTAAAATATCATCACCCGAATCAGTATCAGTATCTGATTTTGTTTCCTCTTTTGTTTCTTTTCCCCTTTAACCCTTTTGCTTGTAGGCTTCTTATGTTTGTCTCGTGGTTCGTGTTTCTCATTTGTAATTGCAGGGTATAATAATGCTTCCTCTGCTATGTTTTTTATTCATCTTTTTTACTGATCATCCAAAATTATAGCTGTATAATTTCTCATTGCCCTTTTTGCTCATCTCTTGTACCTTTCCCTATATCTGTTAAAATACATTTTCTCCCGTGCACTTAGTGCTTCAAATTGTATTGGCCTATTAGGAGGCTTAATTTCACTAAGTGTTTCTCATAATCTGTCTATAATTCTCAAATGAAATGTACCCCATCTAGGAAGAGTAAATGGATCCTCTTTCACACTGATCTTGCACAGTTGGTGAAGCAATACACATGTATAACCCTTTCTCAGTCATCATACGGTAAGCTTCTGTACCCTCAGGTGGTGCCTCTTCACCTTCGTGATTATGAGTAGTCACATCACCCCTCATTAAACTTCTAATAACTTTGAACATTTTCATGATTTTAAATTCAATGCAACAAAAGCAAATCTTCAATGCTTTGTTTCTGTTCCTCATGCATCATCTTTCTGTAAGCCCATCTTCCAATTCCAGCACGGCTCAGTATACCAACAAGCAATCACTGTGTGATTCTACACAGGTCAACCAATCACAGTGCAGCATTTCACACCAGCCGACCAATATCAGTGCGGCACAATATGATGCAACACCTCGCTCTTTGCATCTGCTCACCCTCCTTTACAGTTTCTTCACATTCACATAAGAATCAATTATACTAAACCAAACAGCATAAAATAACAATCTTTGTTTGCCTCTTCTAATAAAAACAAAAGAGTAATTCAACAACTGGGAAAGTTCAGGTATTTACACCTTCAGACTTCTGAATCAAAAGAGTTTAACAAACTTACCAATAAAATCTCTCCCAGTGGGAAATCATTTAATCAATTCAGTGTCACCTTTCCACATCAGGATTCAGCAGACTGACCAATATTAGTACAATCACATTAATTCATTACTGTCCCTATCTTAAATGTGCCATCCACGATGCCACATGACCTACACCACAACTCATTGGCAGACAAGAATACCATAAATCTATTCTTATTTACCTATCCCAGGATCTCGGACTACTTCTTAGTCTGATAACCCCTTTATCTCTTTTGCAAAACCACATAAGCATCAGCAATTCATAAGCATGATTTTATAAGCTTCAGTGATACATTCAATGCAAATACCTCACAATACTCATTTCTTGGACAAAACCAGAATGGTCATTAACCAAAAGTCAATATCAGCCTCAGAAAACTGCACTCCATCAGTCTTCAGTCACAGGTTTTTTGGGCACTGGAGAGGGTAATCTATCTATCTCGGGGCACTTTTACATTTTGTAGCTCCTCTTTTCCCTCACCCGAAACCATCCTTTCGCTACCAACTTTGGTGAAGTGGGGACTATAGGGAACTCCAGTTGCTGAAGATTTAGCCTCTGATTTAAGAAAAGTGGCCCTGCACCAGTGCAGGGCCACTTTTCTTGCACTCCCTAGCGCCCCCCTAATGTCAACATGAGTTTACCGTATTTATTATACAGTGCACCATGACAGTGGTGAGGGGAACTAGCATCAGAATTTTTGATGCTGCTCTGAGCAGGTGATAAAAGTGCCAAAAAAATGACACAAAGAAATCTCTTAGATTTCATTGCACCATTTCCCCCCCCCCACCTAACGGGGGAACGCCCCCTTTGCATACATTATTCCTGGTGCAGGCATAATGTAGCACAACGGGTTACTTTGTAAATTTGACATGGTGATTTTGGCCTTTAGGTGACAGAAGGTTATGGAATCAGAGAGGAGCCACAAATTCCCTTCCACCCAGCGTTCCTCCAAGCCTCCCGATAAAAATGGTACCTCACTTGTGGGGGAAGGCCTAGCGCCTGCGACAGGAAATGCCCCAAAACACAATGTGGCTCATCACATTTTCACAAAGAAAACAGAGCTATTTTTTGCAAAGTGCCTAGCTGTGGATTTTGGCCTCTATCTCAGCCAGCACCTAGGGAAACCTAGCAAACCTGCACAGTTTTGAAAACTAGACACCTAGGGGAATCCAAGATGGGGTGACTTGTGGGGCTCTGGCCTGGTTCTGTTACCCAGAATCCTTTGCAAACCTCAAAATTTGGCCAAAAAAACACTTTTTCCTTTCATTTCGGTGACAGAAAGTTCTGGAATAAGAGAGGAGCCACAAATTTCTCCAGATAAAAATGTACCTCACTTTTGTGGGTGGGCTTACTCCCTGTGAAAGGAAATGCCCCAAAACATTATCTGGACACATCAAAATTGTCAAATATCCAACCAAACCCAGACATTACTGAAAACTAGACACCCGAGGGAGTCCAGTGAGGTGTGACTTGCGTGGATCCCCCAATGTTTTCTAACCAGAATCCTCCGCAAAACTCATATTTAGCTAATAAATCATATTTTTCCCACCTTTCTGTGAGGGATCACCGCACTGGGACAAATTTCCTACCACCCAATGTTCCCCTCAGTCTCCCGGTAAAAATGATGCGTCATTTGTGTAGGTGGGCCAATTGCTTGTGAAAGAGAAGAGCCAAAAACATGTCAATATTGAGGGGGAACCAAAGGGGATCCAAAAGGGCAGTTTGCAAAAAAACATTTTTATGCTGACAAGTGCAATAGAATTTTTATCGGTATAGATGAGACAATTCTGGGTGGTCAGAATTTTGTGGATTCCTGCAGATTCCGGAAGGTTCCATCACAAAAACGTGGGAAAAATGTGTGATTTCCAGCAAAGTTGGAGGTTTGCAGGGCATTGTGGGTACAAAAATGGTGTGTGGTGCATGTGAAACACCACCCTGGAATCACCCAAATGTTTAGTTTTCAGATGTGTCTAGGTCTTGTGGATTTTTCTACATGGCAGAGTCCCAAAGTCCATAAATTGCAGCCCTCACCATTCCAAGTGGGACGATTTTGAGAGTTAGCCAAGCTCTCATGGCCCAAATGTAAAACCAAAACCCAAAATAATCAAATGTCTTCTTGCTTGCTGTGAGATAAGATGTTTTAGAGTGCGGGGGAGAGCTGGTTGGTAGCCACCAGCCCCAAATTTTTTTTTAAAAATTCCCTGGCATCTAGTAGACTTTCTGCCCTCCTGGGGTGTGGATCAGGGGTAATTGCCCCATCTACCCACTGGTGGGCAGAACAACTTTGGCCCCATTTATTTGGGGTGGGCGTATGGCCATACCCCCACCCTCTTATTTTGGAAAAAAAAAACTGCCCTGGTCTCTGGTGGGCTTTCTGCCCCCAAGTGGGCCTTCCAAAAATAGGCCCCAAGGGGGGCAGATATGGATGGCCAACAGTAATGTGCCCCCATGGGGAGCGACCCTTACCCAAGGGGCTGCCCCCCTAAAGAAAACATATGCATACACACACACACCAATCCCTGGTGCCTAAGTGGTTTCTGCTCCCAATTGGCCTAACAAAAATCGTCTGATCTGCCCCCAAGGGGGTAGAAATGGTCTAAATACAATTTGACCCCCAGGGGAGCGACCCTTGCCTAAGGGGTTGCTCCCCGCCTCTAAAAAACAAAACAAACAAAAATAAACCCTAAAGAAATGTATCCCTGGCGCCTAGAGGTTTGTGCCTTCCCTGGGGGCAGATCGGCTGAATAACAATAGGCCGATCTGCCCCCAAGGGGGGCAGAAATGGGCTAAAATAAATTTGCCCCCCCGGGGAGTGACCCTTGCGCGAAATTGGTGCAAAAAAAAATCCCCGGTGCCTAGTGGTTTCTGCCTCCCTTGGGGGCAGATAGGCCTAACAAAAATCACCCGCTCTAACCCAGAGGGGGGCAGAAATGGTCCAAATACAATTTGCTCCCCACCTCTAAAAAACAAAAAACAAAAAAAAACGTTAAAAAAAGTTTCCTGACGCCTAGAGGTTTCTGCCCCCCCGGGGGCAGTTCAGCCTAATAACAATAGGCCGATCTGCCCCTGGGGGGGGGAGACATGGCCGAAATAAATTTGCCCCCCACCCCCAGGGAAGCGACCCTTGCCTAAGGGGTAGCTCCCCAACACAAAAAAAAAAAAAAAGATCCCTGGCGCCTAGTGGTTTCTTCCCTCCTTGGGTCAGATCAGCCTAATAACAGTAGGCCAATCTGCCCCCAGGAGGGGTAGAAATGGCCTAAAATAAATTACCCCCCGGGGAGCGACCCTTGCCTAAGGGGTCGCGACCCTTGCGAGAAATTGGCGCAAAAAAAATCACCAGTGCCTAGTGGTTTCTACCCTCCTTGGGGACAGATTGGCCTAACAAAAATCAGCCGATCTGCCCCTAAGGGGGGAAGAAATGGCCTAAAATAAATTCCCCCCCCCCCCCCGGAGCGACCCTTGCCTAAGGGGTCGCTCCCCTTCCGTGAATTCACCATAAAAAAAAACCTCCCTGGTGTCTAGTGATTTCTGCCCCCCTTGGGGGCAGACTGGCCTCATAAAAATAGGCCGATCTGCCCCGAAGGGGGGCAGAAATGGCCTCAATATAATTTGCCCCCTAGGGAGTGACCCTTGCCAAAGGGGTCGCTCCACAACTGTAAAAAAACTAAAAAAACTGATCCCTGGTGCCTAGTGGTTTCTGCCCACCCTGGGGGCAGATCGGCGTAACAACTGTATGCCAATCTGCCCCCGGGGGGCAGAAAAGACCTTGAAAAAAATTGCCCTCCTGGGGAGCGACCCTTTCCCAAGTGGTCACTCCCCTCATGCCAGTTTCTTTTCAAAAAAGAAATCCCTGGTGTCTAGTGGGCATTTCAAAAACCAGATCACTTTACGATCCGGCTTTTGAAATGCTCTGAGAGACTTCAAAGGGAAGGAAATTCCTTTCCTTCCCTTTGAAGCCTCTCAGGGCCCCCATCACATGATCGGAAGAGAAATGCAAAGCATTTCTCTTCCGATCGCGCTGGAAGCTCAGGGGAAGTGGCCTCTGAGGTGCTGACGTCATCAGACGCCACTGGTGGGGGTCGGGGGGGCTTGGGGGTGGAAGGGCTTCCCCTTCCATCCCTGCCTTGGCGGGGTGGGAAGGAAGCCCACAGAGGGAGCGCTAGCACTCCCTCTGAGCTCAGTGCCGAGGACGTAATGGTTACGTCCTCGGCACATGAGCACTTTGCGGTGGACGTAACCATTACGTCCCTGGCACAGAAGGGGTTAAGGAACTAGGGGTGCCGTAAGATATTGTAGCACCAAATATCCTGTAAGAGACCACTAGGTATATAGGGCCTGATTTAAAACTCAACAGACGGGTTACTCCATCAACACGGTGACAGATATACCGTCTGCCGAAATCTGAATCCCATTGAACATAACGGGATTTAGATTTCAGCTGACTCAATGTCTGGCACCATTGTGATGGAGTAACCCGCCTGGCAAATCCTAAATCAGGCCCATAATCTCTAGTTATATGGGAACTGCATATTAACCCCCATATACACTAAGACATCATCATCAATTGCCTTCATGCCAAGCATTGGTCCTCTAATGAAAAGCCTAGACCTGATGCATACTAATCTGTTAGCCACCAGGGTTTTTTAAAATGTATTAAGTGGGTATCCTAACACTTGGCAATGATACAGGGCCAGGGAACGCCCTTTAATAAGTTCACAATAACTGAGGTATACAGTGCCCTAATAGTAATATGAAATTTTATTTTTCAGTAGTATGTCCACTTTCTTCAGATAAATACTCAGGAATAACTTTATGGTCCGCTTTCAGTTGATGGGAACTTTTTAGGATAATGAACCTTAAGAATATGTATTTTTGCCCCCAGTGTTTGACTACTGGTTCTGCCCTTTCTTTGAATCCTTGTGAAACCATGAAGTATGCAAGAGCATTGTATATCTTGATACTTGCCTTTCTTGGATGTGAATGAATACCCACAGTTTGGCACTTTAACATTAGAACACTGAACATTTTCCTGATAATTATATTATTCTGCTCCCACAAGATTGTGATAGAGAATAACTTGGCTGTGCCATTATGCTTTGCTGGAAGAAGAGTGATGAAGCATTTACTTCATATATCACATAAACTATATCTATGTAAATATGATGCATTAAAAAAACACAACATTGTAGTGTATTTATGAGTAAAGATACAGGACGTTATATGTAAACTGCATTTATGCAATGTTAACCAAATGCATTTATACATTAGCATTTTAAAAAGTGATATTTTCCAACCACTCTTCATTTATTATGTTTAAAAGCACTGCACTGAAATTGTAAATGTATAACTCAATTGTGCATTTCTGTGTTTAATTTTAACATGAAGCTTAATTTCTTGGTGCATTATTTTTCTCTCCCCTGCAGGTGATAGACACGGAAGCTTGAACTGGGTTGCCATGGATGAAAATTGGTAGCAAGGAGACTCCCCTCTCAGATTCCTGAGCGTTGATGTAATCCAAGGTTGAGCAGAGGTGTACAGAAGAGGATAAAAGTTAATTGGACATAATTCACAAAGATGCCTTGTTAGTGGAAATTTTCTTGAGTGTGATGTCAGCTACTAGAAGGTTCTGAGGTTGATTAAAGTGTTGTTTAGTTAGTCAGTGCCCCTTGACTAGAGCAGACCCTTAACCACTTGGGTGCCGTGGACGAGCTGGTCTCTTCCTCGGCCACAGGGCTCGTGTGCTGAGGACAATACCAGCTCATCCTGCACCTGGTCCACGGGGGCAGAGATGAGAGGGGAAGCACTTCCACTACCACCCCTAACCCCCATCCGGGCATCTAATGATGTCAGATGTTCGGGCTGGAAGCCATTTGCTTCTAGTGCGTCGAGGAGTAAACAGGTAAGTTTCTCCTCTGGCCTGGGGGGGGGAATTCCTTTGAAAGAGGCATCAGGGGAAAGGAAAGGCCTTTCCATTCCCTTGATGTCTTTTTCAGCATTCCTGCTGCCCAATCACACCACGATCGGGCAGCAGGAATGCAAAATAGACACCAGGGATTTGTTTTGGATCAATTTCATGTAGCGGGGAGCGGCTCGTTGGGCAAGGGTCACTCTCCTTAGGGGGCCATAGCGTTGTACGCCATTTCTGCCCCCCTTAGGAATAGATTGACCTATTAGTTTTAGGCCGATTGGGGGCAGAAGCCACTAAGGCGCCAGGGATTGTTTACTTTTGTTTTTTTGTGTGGGGGCAGCCCCTTGGGTAAGGGTCTCCCCCCCAAAGGGGGAACAGCACTGTTGGCCCTTTCTGCCCTCCTTGGGGGCAGATAGGCCTATTTCTTTTAGCAGAGGTTTGCTAGGTTTCCCTAGGTGCGGGCTCGGCTAGAGGCCAAAATCCACAGCTTTCCAAAAAACACGTCAGATTTCAATATAAAAATGTGATGTGTCATGTTGCATTTCCTGTCGGGCACTAGGCCTACCCACACAAGTGAGGTACCATTTCTATCAGGAGACTTGGGGGAACAAAGAAGAGAAGAACAAGTGTCATTGCCCTTTGTCTTTCTCTAAAATGT
This sequence comes from Pleurodeles waltl, assembly GCF_031143425.1. Lineage (NCBI taxonomy): Eukaryota > Metazoa > Chordata > Amphibia > Caudata > Salamandridae > Pleurodeles > Pleurodeles waltl. The sequence goes on from NC_090440.1 coordinate 488,766,155, forward strand.
TTCCTTCCAAATGTAAGACAGTGTATAAAAAAGAAGTCTGTTTCAGAAATGCCCTGCAATTCACATGCTAGCATGGGGAGCCCGGATGTCAGAAATGTGCAAATAACCACTGCTTCTCAACTCCTTATCTTGTGCCCATTTTGGAAAAACAAAGGTTTCCTCAATACCTATTTTGCACTCTTTATATTTCACCAAATAAATTGCTGTATACCTGTATACAATGAAAACCCATTGCAAGGTGCAGCTAATTTCTTGGCTCTGAGGACCTAGGGATCTTGATGAACCTACAAGCCCTATATATCCCTGGACCCAGAAGAGTCCAGCAGACGTACTGGTATATTGCTTTCAAAAATCTGCATTAATTGGAAAAAGTTGCAGAAGAAAATTTTGACAGAAATGGCTATTTTTTTCAACTCAATTTCAATATTTTTTTTATTTTGGCTGTTACTTGCTGTAGGAAATCCTTGCAGCATCTACACAAATGACCCCTTGCTGAATTCCAAATTGTATCTACTTTTCAGGGATCCAGCATTGGTTTCACACCCATTTCTGTCACTAACTGGAAGGAGGCTGAAAGCATAAAAAATAGTAAAAATGGGGTATGTCCCAGGAAAATGCCAAATTGTGTTAAAAAATTTAGTTTTGTGATTCAAGTTGCCTGGTCCTAAAAGCTGGGAAGATGGTGATTTTAGCACCGCAAAACCTTTGTTGATGTCATTTTCATGGGAAAAAACACATGCTTTCTTCTGCAGCACATTTTTTGCCATTTTTCAGAAAAAAAACAAAATGTTAGCTTATTTTGGCTAATTTCTTGGTCTCGTCCAGGGGAATCCACGAACTCTGGGTACCTTTGGAATCCCTAGGATGTTGGAAAAAAGGACGTCAATTTGGCGTGGGTAGCTTAAGTGGACAAAAGGTTATGCAGGCCTAAGCGCAAACTACCCCAAATAGTCAAAAAAGGCTCAGCACCCAAGGGGAAAAAGGCCTGGCAGCAAAGGGGTTATGGGAGAGCCATGTCTCCTTTCTTTTTGCCTACACTTAGTGGCTTTATGCAACTCACATCTCTCAACAGGACTTCTACCGAAGTTTTCTGTGATGCTGATGGTTTCCTCTATATTCATTTTTAGTTTAGTAGACTAGTTATGATTAGGCAGGAAACTCTGAGTCTGAATTCAAAGCACCCTATGCTTTTACTTGTTTTCTTGAATGTCACTATTTAATTATCTTTCTTTTATATGTTAATGAAATTAAACATTGTGTGACGTTTTGATTCAGCTTTGGTGATTATATACATATATACAATGTTTTTTAGACTCATTTTGAGACTCATTTATGTAATTTTGGCTTTGAGTCTGTAATAAATCCCTTTCTAACCTTCAAGTTTGTCTCTGAGATTTAATGTTGCACCAAATGGATTACACTGTCATTTAATACTGTGAGTCAAGGTGTCTCTTGTTGCCCTTCGGGACTCCTAAAAAGATTCATCAGACTTAGAAAAAGAAAGAAAGAATGGTGCTGGATCAAGTGTCTCCATATCTCCATGTGGTAGAAAGAAGGGTATTCATGAAAAATGTGTTGAAGCTATGCATGCACACTGTATCAGAAAGAGAACGAACAATGTGCAGCATGGCACCAGGATGGGCAATTTTATTGAGAATGATAATTCATCTTTGTTTTATGCCTCATTCCGGGTATACATAGGGAACTAAAGCAAAAACAACAAGTGATGGACGGAATGCTGAACATTGTCAAACACTCACTCCCAGTCATAGATCTGGGTTTAATCCATCGTTCTTTTGCTCACCATGCCATCCCAGTTTGGACCCAGCCATATGCAAATCAGTCTTGACCCTGTTCCTCATGGGAACAGTCCAGACCGAACTGCCAAGCCAGGTCCTCAGTGGACCGGAAACAAGCATCCTGGGACCGGTTTCGGGGTTTCACCCCTCATCAGCCAGGCTAGCTTGAATCCAGAGGCATGGGAAGCACGGGACCCACATCTGGGCATACCCTTCCCACTTAGGGCGACAAAGCAAAAACAACAAGTGATGGACGGAATGCTGAACATTGTCAAACACTCACCCCCAGTCATAGATCTGGGTTTAATCCATCGTTCTTTTGCTCACCATGCCACCCCAGTTTGGACCCAGCCATATGCAAATCAGTCTTGACCCTGTTCCTCATGGGAACAGTCCAGACCGAACTGCCAAGCCAGGTCCTCACTGGACCGGAAACAAGCATCCTGGGACCGGTTTCGGGGTTTCACCCCTCATCAGCCAGGCTAGCTTGAATCCAGAGGCATGGGAAGCACGGGACCCACGTCTGGGCATACCCTTCCCACTTAGGGCGACAAAGCAAAAACAACAAGTGATGGACGGAATGCTGAACATTGTCAAACACTCACCCCCAGTCATAGATCTGGGTTTAATCCATCGTTCTTTTGCTCACCATGCCACCCCAGTCTTGACCCTGTTCCTCATGGGAACAGTCCAGACCGAACTGCCAAGCCAGGTCCTCACTGTTTCCGGTCCAGTGAGGACCTGGCTTGGCAGTTCGGTCTGGACTGTTCCCATGAGGAACAGGGTCAAGACTGATTTGCATATGGCTGGGTCCAAACTGGGGTGGCATGGTGAGCAAAAGAACAATGGATTAAACCCAGATCTATGACTGGGGGTGAGTGTTTGACAATGTTCAGCATTCCGTCCATCACTTGTTGTTTTTGCTTTGTTGCCCTAAGTGGGAAGGGTATGCCCAGACGTGGGTCCCGTGCTTCCCATGCCACTGGATTCAAGCTAGCCTGGCTGATGAGGGGTGAAACCCCGAAACTGGTCCCAGGATGCTTGTTTCCGGTCCAGTGAGGACCTGGCTTGGCAGTTCGGTCTGGACTGTTCCCATGAGGAACAGGGTCAAGACTGATTTGCATATGGCTGGGTCCAAACTGGGGTGGCATGGTGAGCAAAAGAACGATGGATTAAACCCAGATCTATGACTGGGGGTGAGTGTTTGACAATGTTCAGCATTCCGTCCATCACTTGTTGTTTATACATAGGGAACTCCCCAGTGTATGGTTTGCACTTTTATGTATGTTTTTTACTGTGTGAGAATGCCACAACTACATAGTAGGGTATAGAATGGTAAAATCATCACTTGCAATACAGGGATCTATAAGGAACTCGGGGCCAGATGTAAGTACAGAAAATTTTGCAAGTTGCAAATTGCGAGTCATACCGACTTGCAATTTGCAACTCGCAAAAGTTTATGCAGAAAGGTATCTCAGACACCTTCTGCGACTCGCTATGGGGTCGCAAAGACCCACCTCATGAATAATAATGAGGTGGGTCGCATTTTGCGACCCCATAGCGAGTCCATGCACTCACAGGGATGGTGGTCTGCTGGAGACAGCAGACCTCCATGTCTGTGACTGCTTTTTTAATAAAGCAGTTTTTTTTTTTTTTATTGCAGTCCGTTTTCCTTAAAGGAAAACGAGTTGCAATTCAAAAAAATAATGAAACCATTTGGTTTCATTTTTTCAGAGTAGGCAGTGGTCCATGGGACCACTGCCTGCTCTGAAAAAATATTTTCAGCGACATTCACAAAGGGGAAGTGGTCTGTAGGAAAGTACCATCTTGCCTGGCATGTTACCCCCATTTTTCACTGTATATATGTTGTTTTAGTTGTATGTGTCACTGGGACCCTGCCAGCCAGCGCCCCAGTGCTCATAAGTGTGCCTGAATGTGTTACCTGTGTTATGACTAACTGTCTCACTGAGGCTCTGCTAATCAGAACCTCAGTGGTTATGCTCTCTCATTTCTTTCAAATTGTCACTAACAGGCTAGTGACCAATTTTACCAATTTACATTGGCATACTGGAACACCCTTATAATTCCCTAGTATATGGTACTGAGGTACCCAGGGTATTGGGGTTCCAGGAGATCCCTATGGGCTGCAGCATTTCTTTTGCCACCCATAGGGAGCTCTGACAATTCTTACACAGGCCTGCCACTGCAGCCTGAGTGAAATAATGTCCACGTTATTTCACAGCCATTTTACACTGCACTTAAGTAACTTATAAGTCACCTATATGTCTAACCTTTACCTGGTAAAGGTTGGGTGCTAAGTTACTTAGAGTGTGGGCACCCTGGCACTAGCCAAGGTGCCCCCACATCGTTCAGGGCCAATTCCCAGCACTTTGTGAGTGCGGGGACACCATTACACGCGTGCACTACATATAGGTCACTACCTATGTGTAGCTTCACAATGGTAACTCCGAATATGGCCATCTAACATGTCTAAGATCATGGAATTGCCCCCTCTATGCCATCCTGGCATTGTTGGTGCAATCCCATGATCCCACGGGTCTCTAGCACAGACCCTGGCACTGCCAAACTGCCTTTCCCGGGGTTTCACTGCAGCTGCTGCTGCTGCCAACCCCTCAGACAGGTTTCTGCCCTCCTGGGGTCCAGCCAGGCCTGGCCCAGGAAGGCAGAACAAATGACTTCCTCAGAGAGAGGGTGTTGCACCCTCTCCCTTTGGAAAATAGTGTTAGGGCTGGGGAGGAGTAGCCTCCCCCAGCCTCTGGAAATGCTTTCATGGGCACAGATGGTGCCCATTTCTGCATAAGCCAGTCTACACTGGTTCAGGGACCCCTCAGCCCTGCTCTGGCGCGAAACTGGACAAAGGAAAGGGGAGTGACCACTCCCCTGACCTGCACCTCCCTTGGCAGGTGCCCAGAGCTCCTCCAGTGTGCTCCAGACCTCTGCCATCTTGGAAACAGAGGTGCTGCTGGCACACTGGACTGCTCTGAGTGGCCAGTGCCAGCAGGTGACGTCAGAGACTCCTTCTGATAGGCTCCTTCAGGTGTTGCTAGCCTATCCTCTCTCCTAAGTAGCCAAACCCTCTTTTCTGGCTATTTAGGGTCTCTGTCTTTGGGGATTCCTTAGATAACGAATGCAAGAGCTCATCCGAGTTCCTCTGCATCTCTCTCTTCACCTTCTGCCAAGGAATCGACTGCTGACCGCGCTGGAAGCCTGCAAAACTGCAACAAAGTAGCAAAGACGACTACTGCAACTCTGTAACGCTGATCCTGCTGCCTTCTCGACTGCTTTCCTGGTGGTGCATGCTGTGGGGGTAGTCTGCCTCCTCTCTGCACTAGAAGCTCCGAAGAAATCTCCCGTGGGTTGATGGAATCGTCCCCCTGCAACCGCAGGCACCAAAGAACTGCACCACCGGTACCCTGTGTCTCCTCTCAGCACGACGAGTGAGGTCCCTTGAATCCAGCAACTCTGTCCAAGTGACTCCACAGTCCAGTGACTCTTCAGTCCAAGTTTGGTGGAGGTAAGTCCTTGTCTCCCCACGCCAGACTGCATTGCTGGGAACCGCGACTTTTGCAGCCACTCCAGCCTCCGTGCACTTCCGGCAGAAATCCTTTGTGCACAGTCCAGCCTGGGTCCACAGCACTCTAACCTGAATTGCACGACCTCCTAAGTTGTCCTCCGGCGGCGTGGGACTCCTTTGTGCAACTTCGGGTGAGCACTGTTTCACTCCACTTCGTAGTGCCTGTTCCGGCACTTCTGTGGGTGCTGCCTGCTTCTGAGAGGACTCCTTGTCTTGCTCGATGCCCCCTCTGTCCCCAGACGCAATTGGCGACATCCTGGTCCCTCCTGGGCCACAGCAGAATCCAAAATTCCTAACTGCACGATTTGCAGCTAGCAAGGCTTGTTGGCGGTCTTTCTTCAGGAAATCACTTCTGCACAACTCTCCACGGCGTGAGGGATCCGTCCTTCAAAGGGGAAGTTCCTAGCCCTTGTCGTTCCTGCAGAATCTTCAGCTTCTACTGTCCAGTAGCAGCTTCTTTGCACCCAGCTGGCATTTCCTGGGCATCTGCCCATCTCCGACTTGCTTGTGACTTTTGGACTTGGTCCCCTTGTTCCACAGGTACCCTCGTTTGGAAATCCATTGTTGTTGCATTGCTGATTTGTGTCTTTCCTTCAGAATTCCCCTATCACAACTTCTATGTCCTTTGGGGAACTTTAGTGCACTTTGCACTCACTTTTCAGGGTCTTGGGGTGGGCTATTTTTCTAACCCTCACTGTTTTCTTACAGTCACAAGGTCACATAGGTTTGGGGTCCATTCGTGGTTCGCATTCCACTTTTGGAGTATATGGTTTGTGTTGCCCCTATCCCTATGTGTCCCCATTGCATCCTATTGTAACTATACATTGTTTGCACTGTTTTCTAAGACTATACTGCATATTTTTGGTATTGTGTACATATATCTTGTGTATATTTGCTATCCTCATACTGAGGGTACTCACTGAGATACTTTTGGCATATTGTCATAAAAATAAAGTACCTTTATTTTTAGTATATCTGTGTCTTGTGTTTTCTTATGATATTGTGCATATGACACTAGTGGTACTGTAGGAGCTTCACTCGTCTCCTAGTTCAGCCTAAGTTGCTCTGCTAAGCTACCATTATCTATCAGCCTAAGCTGCTAGACACCCTATACACTAATAAGGGATAACTGGGCCTGGTGCAAGGTGTAAGTACCCCTTGGTACTCACTACAAGCCAGTCCAGCCTCCTACATTGGTTGTGCAGTGGTGGGATAGGTGCTCTGTTACTACTTACCACTTTTGTCAGTGTACTTTTCATAAGAGAAAAATATACAAAACAAGTTCAGTGTATGTACACCTAACCAAAAAGTTTTGCATTTCTTTTCTCACTTCTTTTCTAAAGTGCTGAAAAGTACCTCTAACTTTCTAAAAAGTTCTTAAAAAGTTTAAAAAGTTTTTTCTGTCTTTCCAAAAGTTCTGAAAAACTTTTTCTTCACTTTTTCTGTCACTTAAACACTGTCTAAAATGTCTGGCACAGGCCAAACTGTTGATCTGTCCAAACTTGCTTATGATAACCTTAGCTGGAAAAAAGCAAGGAGTCTCTGCATAGAAAGAGGTTTAAGTGTAAGGAAGAATCCTTCTAGAGAACTGTTAGTGAATATGCTTGTTGAACAGGATAAGGCCACAGCTGGCACTCCTGTTGAAAAGTTAGCTGATGGTTCCCACTCTGACTCTGGGGCTCCCCTAGCTAAAGAAGTGGGAGGGAAACTTCCAAGCCTGCCCCCTAGCAGACAACCTAGCATAGTTGGAACTGATGTTGAGTCACATCATACAGATAGTGTGGTCTCACATCTCAGTAAGAGTATTCCTTCTCATCATAGTAGAAGTGCTGTTTCTGTGAGCCAAGCTGTTAGGGTGCCTTCTGTTAGGGACAGGTCTCCTTCTGTCCTTTCACATCAAACTTCTGTTTCTAGACATGTCCCTCCCACCCAACCTGATGACAGATTGTTAGAAAGGGAGCTCAATAAATTGAGAGTGGAACAAACCAGACTGAAGCTCAAGAAGCAACAGCTGGATTTGGATAGACAGTCCTTAGAACTAGAGAAAGAAAGACAGAAGTTGGGTTTAGAAACCCATGGTGGCAGCAGCAGTATTCCCCATAGTCATCCTGCAAAAGAGCATGATTCCAGGAATCTGCACAAGATAGTTCCCCCTTATAAGGAGGGGGATGACATTAATAAGTGGTTTGCTGCACTTGAGAGGGCCTGTGTTGTACAGGATGTCCCTCAAAGGCAGTGGGCTGCTATCCTATGGCTATCATTTAGTGGAAAGGGTAGGGATAGGCTCCTTACTGTAAAAGAAAGTGATGCCAATAATTTTGCAGTTCTTAAGAATGCACTCCTGGATGGTTATGGCTTAACCACTGAACAGTACAGGATGAAGTTCAGAGAGACCAAAAAGGAGTCTTCACAAGACTGGGTTGATTTTGTTGACCATTCAGTGAAGGCCTTGGAGGGGTGGTTACATGGCAGTAAAGTTACTGATTATGAAAGCCTGTATAACTTGATCCTGAGAGAGCATATACTTAATAACTGTGTGTCTGATTTGTTGCACCAGTACCTGGTGGACTCTGATCTGACCTCTCCCCAAGAATTGGGAAAGAAAGCAGACAAATGGGTCAGAACAAGGGTGAACAGAAAAGTTAATACAGGGGGTGACAAAGATGGCAACAAGAAGAAGGATGGTAAGTCTTCTGACAAGGGTGGGGACAAATCTAAAAATGAGTCTTCATCAGGCCCACAAAAACACTCTGGTGGGGGTGGTGGGCCCAAATCCTCTTCTAATCAAAACAAAGAAAAGAAACCATGGTGCTATTTATGTAAAATAAAAGGCCATTGGACAACAGATCCCAGTTGTCCAAAGAAAAGCACCAAGCCTCCTACCACTACAACCCCTACTGCTACACCTAGTGTCCCTACTAATAGCAGTGGTGGTGGGAGCAAACCTACTAATAGCCAATCCAAGGGAGTAGCTGGGCTCACTTTTGGTAACTTAGTTGGGGTTGGTCTTGTTAGGGAGACCACAGAGGCTGTGTTAGTCTCTGAGGGGGCTATTGATTCAGCCACCTTAGTTGCTTGTCCCCTTAACATGGATAAGTACAAGCAGCTACCCCTAATAAATGGTGTTGAGGTTCAGGCCTACAGGGACACTGGTGCCAGTGTTACTATGGTAATAGAGAAACTGGTCCACCCTGAACAACACCTACTTGGTCACAAGTACCAAGTAACCGATGCTCACAACAACACACTTAGCCACCCCATGGCTGTTGTAACTCTCAACTGGGGGGGGGGAGGGGGCTTACTAGTCCAAAGAAAGTTGTGGTAGCCTCAGATTTACCTGTAGACTGTCTACTAGGAAATGATCTGGAGACATCAGCTTGGTCAGATGTGGAGTTGGAGGCCCATGCAGCAATGCTGGGCATCCCAGGGCATATTTTTGCTTTAACCAGGGCTCAGGCCAAAAAGCAAAAAGGACAGGGTGACTTGGATCCTGGAACAATGGACCAAGTGCTCCCTAAAGCTAGGGCTAGTAGAAGTAAAACACTAGCTACTATCCCTCCCTCTACAGTGGATTCTACTTCTGAGGAAGAAGAATTTCCACCCTGTGCAGAACCTAAACCAGAGGAGCTGGAAGCAGACACTGCTGAGCTTTTGGGTGAAGGGGGGCCTGCCAGGGAGGAGCTGAGTGTGGCACAGCAAACCTGTCCCACACCAGAGGGTCTAAGACAGCAAGCTGTCAAACAAGCTAATGGGGATGTCAGTGACTCTCACAGAGTTTACTGGGAGGACAACCTCTTGTACACTGAAGCAAGGGATCCTAAACCTGGAACTGCCAGGAGGTTAGTGATTCCTCAGGAGTACAGAAAGCTCCTCCTAACTCTAGCCCACGACATTCCCCTAGCTGGACATTTGGGACAAATGAAAACTTGGGACAGACTTGTTCCCTTGTTTCATTGGCCTAGAATGTCAGAGGACACAAAATAATTTTGCAAGTCCTGTGAAACCTGTCAAGCCAGTGGCAAGACAGGTGGCACTCCTAAGGCACCCCTTATTCCACTGCCTGTGGTTGGGGTTCCCTTTGAAAGGGTAGGGGTTGACATAGTTGGCCCCCTTGACCCTCCTACTGCTTCAGGCAATAGGTTTATCTTGGTGGTAGTGGACCATGCCACAAGATATCCTGAAGCTATTCCTCTAAGGACCACTACAGCACCTGCAGTGGCAAAGGCCCTCCTGGGAATATTTTCCAGGGTGGGCTTCCCAAAAGAGGTGGTATCAGACAGGGGAAACAATTTCATGTCTGCTTACTTAAAGGCCATGTGGAAGGAGTGTGGTGTGACATACAAGTTAACTACACCCTATCATCCACAAACAAATGGACTGGTAGAGAGATTTAATAAAACTCTCAAAGGCATGATTATGGGACTCCCTGAAAAACTCCGCAGGAGATGGGATATCCTTTTACCATGCCTCCTTTTTGCTTACAGGGAGGTACCCCAAAAAGGAGTGGGCTTCAGCCCCTTTGAACTCCTCTTTGGACACCCAGTAAGAGGTCCTCTAACACTTGTTAAGGAGGGTTGGGAACAACCTTTAAAAGCTCCAAAACAAGACATAGTGGACTATGTACTTGGCCTCAGATCAAGGATGGCTGAGTACATGAAAAAGGCCAGTAAAAACCTTCAGGCCAGCCAAGAGCTCCAAAAGCAATGGCATGACCAGAAGGCTGTTTTGGTTCAGTACCAACCAGGGCAGAAAGTGTGGGTCTTGGAGCCTGTGGCCCCAAGAGCACTCCAAGATAAATGGAGTGGACCCCACACAATTGTTGAAAAAAAGGGTGAAGTCACCTACTTAGTTGACTTAGGCACTGCCAGGAGTCCCCTTAGGGTGCTCCATGTCAATCGCCTGAAACCCTACTATGACAGGGCTGATCTCACCCTGCTCATGGCAACTGATGAGGGACAGGAAGAAGAGAGTGACCCTCTCCCTGATCTCTTCTCTTCCACAGAACAAGATGCTCTAGTGGAAGTTGTAGTTTTCTCTGATTGTCTTACTGCTGAGCAGAAAGACCATTGCATAAATCTCCTGGGTCAGTTTTCTGAACTCTTCTCTACTGTGCCAGGTACCACTTCTTGGTGTGAGCACACTATAGATACTGGAGACAGCTTGCCTGTCAAAAGTAAAATCTATAGGCAGCCTGACCATGTCAGAGACTGCATAAAGCAAGAGGTGCAGAAAATGTTAGAACTGGGAGTGGTTGAGCACTCTGAAAGTCCATGGGCTTCTCCTGTGGTACTTGTACCAAAACCTCATTCCAAAGATGGAAAGAAGGAAATGCGGTTTTGTGTTGACTACAGAGGTCTCAACCAGGTAACCAAAACTGATGCTCACCCTATACCCAGGGCAGATGAGCTCATAGATACACTGGCATCTGCCAAGTATCTAAGCACTTTTGACTTGACTGCAGGGTATTGGCAGATTAAATTATCTGAAGATGCAAAAGCAAAAACTGCATTTTCAACCATTGGAGGCCATTACCAATTCACAGTAATGCCTTTTGGATTGAAAAATGCACCTGCCACTTTTCAGAAGTTGGTGAACACAGTCCTGCAAGGGCTGGAAGCTTTTAGTGCAGCATATCTGGACGATATAGCTGTCTTTAGCTCCAGCTGGGATGATCACCTGGTCCACCTATGGAAAGTTTTGGAGGCCCTGCAAAAGGCAGGCCTCACTATCAAGGCTTCAAAGTGCCAGATAGGGCAGGGGAAGGTGGTTTATCTGGGACACCTTGTTGGTGGGGAACAGATTGCACCACTTCAGGGGAAAATCCAAACTATTATAGATTGGGTTCCCCCTACTACTCAGACTCAGGTGAGAGCCTTCCTAGGCCTCACTGGGTATTACATGAGGTTCATTAAGAACTATGGCTCCATTGCAGCCCCTCTTAATGACCTCACATCCAAGAAAATGCCTAAAAAGGTATTATGGACAGCAAACTGTCAGAAAGCTTTTGAGGAGCTGAAGCAGGCCATGTGCTCTGCACCTGTCCTGAAAAGCCCTTGTTACTCTAAAAAATTCTATGTCCAAACTGATGCATCTGAATTAGGAGTAGGGGCAGTCCTATCAAAACTTAATTCTGAGGGCCAGGATCAACCTGTTGCTTTTATTAGTAGGAGGTTGACCCCTAGAGAAAAGCGTTGGTCTGCCATAGAGAGGGAGGCCTTTGCTGTGGTCTGGGCACTGAAGAAGTTGAGGCCATACCTGTTTGGCACTCACTTCATTGTTCAGACAGACCACAAACCTCTACTTTGGCTAAAACAAATGAAAGGTGAAAATCCTAAATTATTGAGGTGGTCCATATCCCTACAGGGAATGGACTATACAGTGGAACATAGACCTGGGAGTACCCACTCCAATGCAGATGGACTCTCCAGATATTTCCACTTAGACAATGAAGACTCATCAGGTCATGGCTAGTCTTATTGTCCTTCGTTTGGGGGGGGGGGGTTGTGTAGGAAAGTACCATCTTGCCTGGCATGTTACCGCCATTTTTCACTGTATATATGTTGTTTTAGTTGTATGTGTCACTGGGACCCTGCCAGCCAGCGCCCCAGTGCTCATAAGTGTGCCTGAATGTGTTACCTGTGTTATGACTAACTGTCTCACTGAGGCTCTGCTAATCAGAACCTCAGTGGTTATGCTCTCTCATTTCTTTCGAATTGTCACTAACAGGCTAGTGACCAATTTTACCAATTTACATTGGTATTCTGGAACACCCTTATAATTCCCTAGTATATGGTACTGAGGTACCCAGGGTATTGGGGTTCCAGGAGATCCCTATGGGCTGCAGCATTTCTTTTGCCACCCATAGGGAGCTCTGACAATTCTTACACAGGCCTGCCACTGCAGCCTGAGTGAAATAACGTCCACGTTATTTCACAGCCATTTTACACTGCACTTAAGTAACTTATAAGTCACCTATATGTCTAACCTTTACCTGGTAAAGGTTGGGTGCTAAGTTACTTAGTGTGTGGGCACCCTGGCACTAGCCAAGGTGCCCCCACATTGTTCAGGGCCAATTCCCCGGACTTTGTGAGTGCGGGGACACCATTACACGCATGCACTACATATAGGTCACTACCTATGTGTAGCTTCACAATGGTAACTCCGAATATGGCCATGTAACATGTCTAAGATCATGGAATTGCCCCCTCTATGCCATCCTGGCATTGTTGGTGTAATCCCATGATCCCACGGGTCTCTAGCACAGACCCTGGCACTGCCAAACTGCCTTTCCCGGGGTTTCACTGCAGCTGCTGCCAACCCCTCAGACAGGTTTCTGTCCTCCTGGGGTCCAGCCAGGCCTGGCCCAGGAAGGCAGAACAAAGGACTTCCTCAGAGAGAGGGTGTTACACCCTCTCCCTTTGGAAAATGGTGTTAGGGCTGGGGAGGAGTAGCCTCCCCCAGCCTCTGGAAATGCTTTCATGGGCACAGATGGTGCCCATTTCTGCATAAGCCAGTCTACACTGGTTCAGGGACCCCTCAGCCCTGCTCTGGCGCAAAACTGGACAAAGGAAAGGGGAGTGACCACTCCCCTGACCTGCACCTCCCCTGGGAGGTGCCCAGAGCTCCTCCAGTGTGCTCCAGACCTCTGCCATCTTGGAAACAGAGGTGCTGCTGGCACACTGGACTGCTCTGAGTGGCCAGTGCCAGCAGGTGACGTCAGAGACTCCTTCTGATAGGCTCCTTCAGGTGTTGCTAGCCTATCCTCTCTCCTAAGTAGCCAAACCCTCTTTTCTGGCTATTTAGGGTCTCTGTCTTTGGGGATTCCTTAGATAACGAATGCAAGAGCTCATCCGAGTTCCTCTGCATCTCTCTCTTCACCTTCTGCCAAGGAATCGACTGCTGACCACGCTGGAAGCCTGCAAAACTGCAACAAAGTAGCAAAGACGACTACTGCAACTCTGTAACGCTGATCCTGCCGCCTTCTCGACTGCTTTCCTGGTGGTGCATGCTGTGGGGTTAGTCTGCCTCCTCTCTGCACTAGAAGCTCCGAAGAAATCTCCCGTGGGTCGACGGAATCGTCCCCCTGCAACCGCAGGCACCAAAGAACTGCATCACCAGTACCCTGGGTCTCCTCTCAGCACGACGAGCAAGGTCCCTTGAATCCAGCAACTCTGTCCAAGTGACTCCCACAGTCCAGTGACTCTTCAGTCCAAGTTTGGTAGAGGTAAGTCCTTGCCTCCCCACGCCAGACTGCATTGCTGGGAACCGCGACTTTTGCAGCTACTCCGGCCTCCGTGCACTTCCGGCGGAAATCCTTTGTGCACAGTCCAGCCTGGGTCCACGGCACTCTAACCTGCATTGCACGACCTCCTAAGTTGTCCTCCGGCGGCGTGGGACTCCTTTGTGCAACTTCGGGTGAGCACCGTTTCACTCCACTTTGTAGTGCCTGTTCCGGCACTTCTGCGGATGCTACCTGCTTCTGAGAGGGCTCCTTGTCTTGCTCGACGCCCCTTGTGTCCCCAGACGCAAATGGCGACATTCTGATCCCTCCTGGGCCACAGCAGCATCCAAAAACCCTAACTGCACGATTTGCAGCTCGCAAAGCTTGTTGGCGGTCTTTCTTCAGGAAATTACTTCTGCACAACTCTCCACGGCGTGAGGGATCCGACCTCCAAAGGGGAAGTTCCTAGCCCTTGACGTTCCTGCAGAATCTTCAGCTTCTACTGTCAGGTAGCAGCTTCTTTGCACCCACAGCTGGCATTTCCTGGGCATCTGCCCATCTCCGACTTGCTGTGACTTTTGGACTTGGTCCCCTTGTTCCAAAGGTACCCTCGTTTGGAAATCCATCGTTGTTGCATTGCTGATTTGTGTCTTTCCTGCAGAATTCCCCTATCACGACTTCTATGTCCTTTGGGGAACTTTAGTGCACTTTGCACTCACTTTTCAGGGTCTTGGGGTGGGCTATTTTTCTAACCCTCACTGTTTTCTTACAGTCCCAGCGACCCTCTACAAGGTCACATAGGTTTGGGGTCCATTCGTGGTTCGCATTCCACTTTTGGAGTATATGGTTTGTGTTGCCCCTATCCCTATGTGTCCCCATTACATCCTATTGTAACTATACAGGGTACTCACTGAGATACTTTTGGCATATTGTCATAAAAATAAAGTACCTTTATTTTTAGTATATCTGTGTATTGTGTTTTCTTATGATATTGTGCATATGACACTAGTGGTACTGTAGGAGCTTCACTCGTCTCCTAGTTCAGCCTAAGCTGCTCTGCTAAGCTACCATTATCTATCAGCCTAAGCTGCTAGACACCCTATACACTAATAAGGGATAACTGGGCCTGGTGCAAGGTGTAAGTACCCCTTGGTACTCACTACAAGCCAGTCCAGCCTCCTACATTGGTTGTGCAGTGGTGGGATAGGTGCTCTGTTACTACTTACCACTTTTGTCAGTGTACTTTTCATAAGAGAAAAATATACAAAACAAGTTCAGTGTATGTACACCTAACCAAAAAGTTTTGCATTTCTTTTCTCACTTCTTTTCTAAAGTGCTGAAAAGTACCTCTAACTTTCTAAAAAGTTCTTAAAAAGTTTAAAAAGTTTTTTTCTGTCTTTCCAAAAGTTCTGAAAAACTTTTTCTTCACTTTTTCTGTCACTTAAACATGGGGACCCCTTCCCATTTGCGAATGAGTTACCACCCACTTCAAGTGGGTTACAGTTCAAGTCTCTGGGTTACAGGTAGTCCACTGTTGGGGGTTTAGATCAACCCCAAACACCAACCAACAGCAACATGGGGCCGGTTGGGTGCAGAGGTCAAAGAGGAGCCAAATTACCATGGGCCCCAACAGAGACAGGGGGTACTCCGAATTCGGTCTACCAGTAGGTAAGTACCCACGGCTTAGGGGGCACAATAGGGGGGACTAGAGGAGCACTGGAGGGGCCCCAAGTAGGCATCAATCCCACACCCTCAGCGGCACTGGGGTGACCAGGTGCAAGGGGCAAACAGGGCGTCAGGTTTCCAATGAAACTCTATGAGGGAAGCCCGGGGTCACTCAGGCGCTGCAGGCGAGGTCCGGGGGGTGTCTCGGGCACACCACCCTCAGATAGGGAAGAGGGTCGCCTGTTGATCGTCGCTGCACTGGGTGTCGATTTCTCCAAGGCCTGGAGGCTGCAGGTGCAGTGGGTCCTTTGGTATCAGTTATCTTCGTCCAGGGCAGTCGCGGTCAGGGGGGTCCTCGGGATTCCCTCTGCAGCCGTTGTTGTGGAGGGGTGGAGAGTTCAACCCACTGTGGGCACTTGGTTGCCGGTGCCTGGGGGTCCTCTCTGGTCAGTTGGGCCACCTGGACTGAGGCCGTGGTCATCGGGTGCAGAGTGGTTAGGACTCACGCTTCTGGAGTGAGGTGGGAGTCCTTCAGAACAGGTTTCTTCTTCTGTTCTTCTTTGGACAGGGCTGCTGTCCACTGGAGTTCTTGATCCTCTGTAATGCAGGCAGTCCTCTGGAGGTTTTTCAGAGGTTGCTGTACCTGCAGGACTCGTCACTTTTCTTCTGTAGGTTCTTTGAAGCAGGAGACAGGCCGGTAGGGCTGGGGCCAAGTCAGTTGTTGTCTCCTTTCCTTCTCTGCTGGGGTTTCCGCTAAGCAGTCCTTCTTCTTCTTGTGAGGTCATCAGGAATCTGACTAGCTTGGTTCAGGGAGCCCTAAATAGAAGAATTAGGACACCCTCTTTGTGCTCACTCCCTTTGGGGAGAGGAGCACATTCCTCTCCCTATTGGCCCTGCTCCTCCAAACCAAGATGGAGGATTCTGCAAGGAGGGGGTCACTTCAGCTCTGGACACCTTAGGGGCGGTCCTGGATGAGGTGGTGACCCCTTGTTTTTCCTAACTATCCCTCTGGACTTGCCACCAAAAGTGGGGCTTTGTGCGGGGGCTGGGCATCTCCACTGGCTGGAGTGCCCTGGGGCATTGTAACATGAAGCCTGATCCATTGAGGCTCACAGCTAGGTGTTACAGTTCCTGCAGGGGGGAGGTGTGAAGCACCTCCACCCAGTGCAGGCTTTGTTTCTGGCCCCGGAGAGCACAAATGCTCCCACCCCACGGGGTCAGAAACTTGTCTCTCAGTGGCAGGCTGGCACAGACTAGTCAGTACTGCACTGAAGGATTGGGTAAAATACAGGGAGAATCTCTAAGATGCCCTCTGTGTGCATGTTGTAATACATCCAACACTGGCATCAGTGGGGGTTTATTATTCTGAGAAGTTTGATACCAAATTTCCCAGTATTCAGTGTAGCTATTATGGAACTGTGGGGTTCATTTTGAAAAACTCCCAGACTCTATACTTAAAATGGCCACACTGTATTTACAATATCTAAGAATTGACTTAAAAACTGTAGGGGCATATTGCTCATGCAGTTATGCCTTCACCTGTGGTATAGTGCACCCTGCCTTACGGCTTTAAGGCCTGCTAGAGGGGTTACTTACCTATGCCACAGGCAGTGTCTTGTGTGCATGGCATCCTGAGGGGGAGGCCATGTTGACTTTGCTTTTTTCTCCCCACCAACACACACAACCAGCAATGGCAGTATGCATGTGTTAGGTGAGGGGTTTCTTAGGGTGGCTTAACACATGCTGCAGCCCTTAGGGTTCTTCCCGGGCCACAGGGCCCTTGGTACCACTGGTACCTATTACAAGGGACTTATCTGTGTGCCAGGGGTGTGCCAATTGTGGAAACAATGCTACATTTTTTGTGAAAGAACACTGGTGCTGGGGCCTGGTTAGCAGGGTCCCAGCACACTCTCAGTCAAGTCAGCATCAATATCAGGGAAAAAGGTGGGGGGGGTAACTGCAACAAGGGCCATTTTCATACACTATTGTTCTACATGGTCATATGTTGTGTTGTATTGAAGTAAACCACATCACATAGTATGGTTCTGTATGGGCACATGCCTGTTCTGCAGGATCAATGTGGTCTTCCCTGGTGCTAAATTTCTCACATTGCGGTACTTCCCCTGTTCTCTACACCACTCCACCCACTTCCCTCCACGTTACTCCCCCGTAGTTCCCTGTACCTCATCATCATCTTGGACAGAGGAAATTAATATGGCATTTTGGAAATTACATTCTATTCGGCTATGGGCCTGATTACAGTATAGGTGCTATTTATCTCACCTGATAAATAACAATACGACGTGGTTCATTATATATCATGGGCAATAAATACCACTTACGATGAGTTTCTGGGGAATAACATGCCAATTTTAGTGTTTAACACACCAAAATCTGCATGATACAGTAAAACAGGGGTATACACTCAGGTGTGAAAAAAGTCCGACTCATAATCAGGCCACATGTCTATGTTGTCATACTTGTTACCTGATACATATCTTCAGGTTATTCCCACTGTCAAGAGCTACTATTGCATGCCAGCACTGATGTGTGCTGATAAGTAAATATATAAATACTGCAGAAAATAGAATCTGTGTTCTCTTCCATTACCAGATTTTCCCTACTACATGCCATAGATATTCTTCAGCTATCTTAAGCAAATTCCATAAGAAAGGCCGGGGTTGCTGGCACAATACTAGAATATGTCATTAATGCTGCCATATATATTTGAACTGCTGTTAAAATGGATATTCTTATGAAACATAAACCAGTTACAATAAGACAGGAGTCATGCCCCCCTGCCCAATGTCCATGCCCAGGGGACTTCTGTCCCCTCGGCATAGCCATTGGGTACAATGGCATGTAGGGGGCCCAAGTTAGGTCCCCCTATGCCAAGGAAGGGCACCTGTGGACTGCTTCAATGGTCGGAGACCATGGAAATGAGCCCACAGGTCCCTTAACGCCTGCCCTGACCCAGGCGTTAACAAGTGACTCTAAACTGATTTAGAGACATTTTTTAAGGCCCTCCCGTGCGTCATTTTTGTACAGGAGTATAAAGAAGGCGCAAAGGCCTTAGAGTCATTTCTTGCCCTGGAACGCCTATCTTGCATCTCATTAACGCAAGGTAGGTTTCCACAGTAAAAACATGACTCAAACTCCATAAATTTGGCGCTATACAGATCTAGTGCCAAAGTATAAATATGGAGTTAAGTTTGCGCTGGATTTGCGAAAAAAAAATGACGCAAATCCAACGCAAACAGAGTATAAATATGCCCCTTGGTATCTAAAACAAAAAGTGGTGGACTTGGAAGACAGGGCCTGTAGAGACAATATCTGATTGTATGGGACTATTAGAGAAAATTAAACAAGGCAATGACGTCCAGTGACTGTTGGGACACCTGCTTCCCAAACTGCTGGGCATTAAATTCACCCAGTCACT
Source organism: Pleurodeles waltl (assembly GCF_031143425.1). Lineage (NCBI taxonomy): Eukaryota > Metazoa > Chordata > Amphibia > Caudata > Salamandridae > Pleurodeles > Pleurodeles waltl. Next base: position 488,784,874 of record NC_090440.1, read on the forward strand.
TGAATTCCAGATGGTCCACAGGGTCCACTCTTGTCAGCAGTCACAGGTTCCCAACGCATGGCCTGCCGGATCATTGCAAGCTTCCTCTGGCATGAACAGACCCACCAGTTCTTTACAGAAGCCAGGAAACATGACCCCAGCAACCTAGAGAGCCACAAGATCACTGCAAATTTCTCGACAGAGACCAATGCCAAACAGAAAGTGTTCCTTGTGCATCGGCCCCAGGTATGTAATTGGACATTAAATATGGACTCTTCAAACTTGCAACCATGTGGATTACAATGGATGGTAAATCAAAGGACCACACATTGATCGTGAGGACTTGGACAACCTGGAGGACCGAGGGATGGGCTTGAACCCCCCTGCCTCAGCTACAGACAGTGGAGTTGGCACTGGGACAAATTACCAGCCCCATCATATAGGCTGTACCCCAGGCTGAGGTTTCCACTAATACAGTGATTGAGCTATCAGAACATATACAGGACCATTCAAGAGAAGCATCCAGGTTGCTCCTGAAACCGATACAGGGGTTGAGTACCAGCCCTTCTGCACAGCTGCCTGATGGTTAAGGGTAAAGCCCGCTGAGCACTACCAACCTGTTTTTTGTGCCTGGCAGCTGAGGTTCTCTTATGTTCTATGTGATATGTTTTTTGCATATGTTGATTGTTGTTGCCCACATGCTACCTCACGCCCATCCTTAGTACCACTGCACCTTAGGACACTGCCCTCTTCCTCTCATAACTTGGCTGCCCCCCTCCACTTTTTGGTACTCCACTCATGTGAGCAAGGAATCTGGTGTGCCTGGTCCCTCACCTTACTGGGGTGGATCCAAGGCCCTCATATGCCACCAACCATCCTCTCTATAACCTGCCAGCTAAGCTTCATATCCATAAATGTCAACAGGCTGAAGCATTATGTCAGACAACAAAAGATACTCTCCTACCTGGTCTCCAAATGGCGGGCGTGGCCCTCCTCCAGGAGTTACTCCTCACCCCCCAGCGAAATCACCAAACTCAAGAGGAACTGGATGGATCGGGACTTATAGAGCTGTTGAACCTCCCTTCCACCTCTTCCACTCCCGGTCAGATACCAGACCCTGGGAGGTCCAAGAAATGTTGGGTCACTATCCTGACAAGAAAATCCCTCCCCTGTTTGGTGCTGCATTTCTGGACTGAGGCAGAGGGGAGATATGTTCTTGTGAAGCTTAAAATTAATGATACTGTTTTCACTGTGGGCTCTCTTTATGCCCTTCCCTTCTAAGGCTTAATAGGGCCCTGACAGAATTGAAGTTCACTTACTTATTCCTGGAGGGAGACTGGAACTTAGCACCTGACATGGTTCTTGACTGAACAGGACCTCCTGACGTGGCTCACTTTTGGGACAGAGCACTACTGAACAATATGTAGCCTATGAATTTGTGGAATACAGATATTTGGCACCTACTCCATCTGGAACACCAAGAGGGTACGAATCTTTCCCTGGTCTATGACACACATGTGAGCATTGACTACTTCCCTTTCACCCACACAACCGTGTCCAAGGTAATATCCAGTGGCATCCTGAAGACAGTCTTCTCGATCATGCCCCAATCTGCCTACTTCTTGACTGGATAATTAGGGTACCCACTGAAAACATTGGTGCATCAATATTTCATGCTACAAAATGCCCCCAGAAAAGGTGCACCTGGTAGAGCACCTATCTGACAACAAAGGCTCTGTGAGCTCAGACCAGATGCTGTGGCCGAAGGCCGCATTTTGGAGGCAACCCATGAGAGATGCACCTGTAAACAACAAACGTGAGGACGACAGGCAGTGTGTCTTTTGAGTGGAATACAAAGCTTATGGCCTGTGCATATGTCACCAACCTGTCTGACTGCTTGCGGGGTCAGTTGCAGTGGCCTAAAATGGAACTTAACTCCTTTTTCACTGCCAAAGCGGAACACATGCTGTACTGACTCAAAGCCCGATACTATGAACAGGGTGTAAAGGTGGGCAGACAGCTAGCTGCCCCAATTGCAACAATGGGTAGTGGCGCTTGTCATACAGCCATTAAAGATGGCTCTGTTCACATTTATCTGAACCACAAGCCATTGCAACAGTGTTTGCAATCTACTACACAGGGCTCTACAATGTGAACCTACAGCACTCTGAGAAAGCTGAAGAGCGTTGTTTTCAAGACATCCACCTGTCATGTCTTAATGCCCAAGGGAGGCAGGAGAAATCTCAAAAGATGAGCTCTCACAGCCCATCACTAATCTCCCCTACAACAATGCCCTGGGTGAAAAATGGAAGCGCTTTACGTCCTTTACGATGCCCACATAGAAACAGACAGTATGGGGCACCTCATCCCCTTTTCAAATGGAGCCATGATCACAGTTCTACCCAAAGGGGGTGAAGACCCCCTTCTGTGCAGCAGCTACTGCCCAATCTCCCTGCTCAATGTGGATGTTAAGAAACTAGCAGGAATTCTGGTGACCTACCCTTCCCAGCTGGCCCTTAAAAATTCACTCACCTTATCAGATTTGGCTGACTCGCTCCCTCAATTAATGTCTGTCATCACACGCTTCACCAACTTCTCAGGCTACAAAATAAACTGGGATAAGAGCGAAGGGCAACCTCTGTCCTGACTCATAATGAGGGCAATGATTCTGCTGTGCAAATTTCAATGGTGCTTGGACCAACTAAAATATTTGGGGATCTACATAACTACCAGCCTAGTAAAAACTAAACCGATCCCTGTGTGGTAGAATAGAAGCAGTTAAGATTGTTGTCGTCCCCTGGTTTACCTATGTCCTGGGGATGTTACCGACTACATATGAACATCGACTCTGAGAGTTATTGACCACTGGATTCAACTATTAATTTGGGAGATCATCAAACCTAGACTGCTGATGTCCTGACTTTTCACTCACTGATGCTGATGCTGTGGAGGGCTGAGTCTCCCAACAGTGGAATACTATTCTGCAGCCTTCCGTCTGTCACAACTGATCTACCTCTTGCCGACATACGAAGACTCGCCTCTGGGTGTCCATTGAACACCGGTTAATGTACAATGGCCCCAGTCAGCACCTGATATATGGCCAGTGCCTGACCCACCTGCAAACCTGTAACCCAATGCTGCTTGCTGTGCTACCTCCCACGCATGGCAGACCTCCCTTAATTTATACAGTACTGATGCTCCTATTCATAAGGGTGCCCAATCAGGTAAAATTCCAGCAGACTGGTATGGAACTGCCCCATAGTTTAGGAGGAAAGGTGCTCTAAAGGAATAGTGACCACTGAACATGTCATCCCATTGGGTATACTGAAGGTATTTCCATGTCTGCAGGATGAGTTCCTTCTCCCTCAGACTGACAAATGATGATACATACAGCTCAAACACATCCTCCAAAGCTTGCTGGGGGGCCCCACAGAGGGACCGCCCTGATTCCCTGATTGTCCAAAAGCTGAACACTGTGGTCTTGGGTTTCTACAACTTGATAGTGCACCACTTGCACTCCCAACCCCTCTTGACCCACTTGCACGCTTAATGGCAGGACCTGCTGCATGTGATTTACTCTGAAGAGGATTGGAGGTACAATATTGAGGAACTCACCAGGGATCTACAGGAATCATAGATGATGCTAACCCTTTTCAGGACACACCATGATTGGTACTGGATGCCCAAGAAGCTCCATTCTGCAGGTCTGCTGCACCATGCAGATTCTAGAGATACCACAGCTCCGATTGCGACATGCTCCACATCCTCTACCTCTGTCCAGAGCTGGGGCATTCTGGTCTGCAGTCTGATCCACGGTAGTTAACGTTCTTGACATGTCTGTCCCCAAGACAGGGAAACTCATCATTCTACATGATACATTAGATCTACATACCCTGACTAACCCCGCGAGACACTTGTTGTTAATGGCCATTACAGCCACAAAGATTTGAATCCTGCTTCATTGGCATTCTCCTCAGAATCCAACCCATTCAGAATGGCTGATGGAAGTGTTCAAACCTGTGACTCACAAATGACTTTTCTATAGGATCCAAGATAAAATGGAGGCGTTAACCCATGTATGAACCTTATTCCTGGACGCACCCAAGAGTGACGTTGGCTAAAAGGATGAGAGGGGCTGACCGTGGATAGAGTTTATGGCCTGGCACTCATGGTCAGGAATTGCCCTTTGCTCTGACTTCCCTCCTCTCTCTCCCCTCACAACTCCGATGGGTGAATATGTGCTTCTCCACAGAGTACTGGCTACAGCACACCACGTGCCTCTATAACATCACATATGATGACACCTACATATCCTTATTCTGCACGCTAATGGTCCCCCTCAACCCCCACCCCCAACGCAGTTTCTCTACCTATGGTTTTGGTGCATAGGCTGTCACTTCATATACCCCACTCACACCTTTCTTGAAATGTTATCATATCATGCTATTATGTTTTGTGTTCAGGCTGTCGTGTTGCTACAGTGCTGCTTTGCATGTCTATTTAATGTTCATTGCAAGCACCAGCGGAGCCAGTTGCCGGCAGCATATCGACCAATGCTTTCTCTAGCAGACTTAGGTATTAGTTTAGGGTCCTGGATCTGGGGCTTGTTGCAGCTCGAGCTCCTTTGTCTCGCACCACTGTTCTCTGGATCACTGATGTTTATTGTTCTTGTCCCAAGCTCACTTCTGTTTGTGTAACAAGGCTGTATTTCTGCTGTACTGTTATTTTTTTTTTTCCTCCCTCTTTTAATAAGGACTTGCAATGCGAAAAAACATCAGCCATTGGTAAACAACAGATCCAGCTAGCAGGGGCATCTCCGCCATATTAGCGGAGGAGCGTACGCCCCCCTCCCCCAGCAGAGGCAGCTGCAAACCTTTTCCACAAAAACTATAATAAACTATGTTTATTGTAGTTTTTGGGGGAAGTGGCGGGCCAAGAGGGTGAGGAGCATTGTGCATGTATGTTTGGCCGGCCGTCTTGGGCCAGCCAAACACCCAGACGCAGAAGATTCTCTCCAGTCCAGCAACAAAGTTGCTGGCCTGGAGAGATCCTGCACAGATTCCCAGTCTGCCTGGGAGCACCCTGGGAGGTAAGTGTTTTTTTAATATATTTTTTTAATGTTGTGTGTTTCTTCCCCCCGCGCACTGCCCGCCCCCTCGCAACCTGTGGTCTGTGACTGTCAGCTAGCATTGAGCAGGTGAAATGGAAAGGGTGACGGGCAACAGAGGGAGAGAATGTGGGGGATTGGAGAGGGAGTCAAAGGAGGGGAGGGAGAGGCTGAGGAGAGCAGAGGGAGTGTGACACCAAAATGCTGCAATTGTCAACCACTTTTAGGTAGGGTGTGAGAGGTTGAAGGAGCATAGTGATGAGTGTGAGTGCACTCTGTGTGCAGAGACAGCAAAAAGGAACAGAGCATGCATTCCCATTGAGTGCTGACTAAAAGTAAAACTAAAATACAAACAAATATAACTATATGACATAAATAGTGAAAGGAGACATCTAGGCTAATCCAAAAAGAGATTAAAAAATAAATGCTCCAAAGGCGTGACAAATGTATGAAAAGGGAGTAGAAACATCTACCATAGATCAGGTAACTAAGTTGGACAAGACAGCTATCCAGTAATAAGCAAGGGGATGACACAAAGCCCACTCTATTTAATAATGTACATAATGATGTATGCGACAGCCAAGTGAAGCTATTTGTGGCAAGACTGCAAAAAATATATCTCAGGACAACCTACCAGGAACCCTTTGGTTCTGTTTCAGTGGTAAAACATGTTGATGATGGCATTAATATTTTACACAAAATGGACCCCTCACTCGTGAATAGCCTAAACATATACACAGTGTTCAAGACCATAGACCATTACATATTTATTAACATTGTACAAATAGGGTTTGTCAAGGGGACTAAGGGCCAGATGTAGCAATATTGCAAATTGCGAGTTGCAATTTGCGAGTCCGAGCGACTCGCAAATTGCAATGCAGAACGGTGTCTCAGACACCGTCTGCGAGTCGCTATGGGGTCGCAAAGACCCACCTCATTAATATTAATGAGGTGGGTCGCAAATTGCGGCCCCATAGCGACTCATGGCACTCGCTAACATGGAGGCCTGCTGTAGTCAGCAGACCTCCATGTTCGTGACTGCTTATCAATAAAGCAGTTTTTTTTTTTTAAGTGTAGCCCGTTTTCCTTAAAGGAAAACGAGCTGCACTTAAAAGAAAATCCGAAACCTTTAGTTTCGGATTTTTTTCAGGGCAGGTAGTGGTCCCTTGGACCACTACCTGCCCTGAAAAAATATTTTGTGGTCCATTCACAAAGGGGAAGGGGTCCCATGGGGACCCCTTCCAATTTGCGAGTGGGTTACCATCCACTTCAAGTGGATGGTAACTGCGACTCCATGCGGTCGCAAATGGAATTGCATTCCACTGCGAATCGCAAATAGGAAGGGAACACCCCTTCCTAGTTGCGATTCGGAAATGCATTTTGCGAGTCGGTCCCGACTCGCAAAATGCATTTCTGCATAGGAAACTCTGGTTTGTGACTCGCAAACGGCAATTTTTGCCGTTTGCGAGTCGCAAACAGTTTCCTACATCTGGCCCCAAGTGATCTATGCGACAGGCAGATGGAACTCCACATGGACAGCAAATGCTCTCCTCAATATAGGGGGTCATTCTGACCCTGGCGGTCAGGGTCACCGACCACGGGAGCACCGCCAACAGGCTGGCGGTGCTCCCGAAGGCATTCTGACCGCGGCGGTTCAGCCGCGGCCAGAAAGGGTAAACCGGCGGTCTCCCGCCGGTTTACCACTGCCCTTGTGAATCCTCCATGGCTGCGGAGCGCGCTCCGCAGCCATAGGGATTCTGACACCCCCTACCGCCATCCTGTTCCTGGCGGGTCTCCCGCCAGGAACAGGATGGCGGTAGGGGGTGCCGCGGGGCCCCTGGGGGCCCCTGCAGTGCCCATGCCTATGGCATGGGCACTGCAGGGGCCCCCGTAAGAGGGCCCCGCAAAGTATTTCAGTGTCTGCTAAGCAGACACTGAAATACGCAACGGGTGCAACTGCATCCGTCGCACCCCTGCAACTACGCCGGCTCAATTCTGAGCCGGCGTCCTCGTTGCAGGGGCATTTCCTCTGGGCCGGCGGGCGCTCTTTTGGAGAGCGCCCGCCGGCCCAGAGGAAATGTCTGAATGGCCGCCGCGGTCTTTTGACCGCGGTGCGGTCATTCAGCGGCGGTACCTTGGCGGACGGCCTCCGCCGTCCGCCAAGGTCAAAATGACCTCCATAGTGTCTTGTTTATTACCATTTTTAAGGAATGACAACATTTTTGTTGTGGTCCTTCCATATTTTTCCAGTCTGATTTTTTTAGCTTTAGCACTCTTTGCCCCCTATTGTAATCAATGATTTATACATGTAGGTTATAAATGAAGTCTGTTTATTAGCTTAGTTGTAGGTTACAGTTAAAGCCCCACCAGGAGCAGAATCCTGCTGCTCAGCCCTTCTCACTCCAACTGTCCACTCATCCAAGCACAAACACTGCCAACATTCTAACCATACAAAGACCTCACTCACTGGCTGAGCAGCAGGGAACATTAAGGTGGTGGGGAGAATGCATAAGATAGCAAGAGACCATAACACATCTTGCCCCTTACGAAAACAATAAAATATTCAACAGAACAGAAAAAGGCAAAGCACCCCCATCAATCGTCCTTCAAAATTATGAATACCACCCCATTGAAATAAACTGAACAGGTTAACACTCCCTGCTAACTTCAATACTCCAGTATGATGTAAAATACTAAAACACAGTTAATCAATATATTCCACAAATTCAGAGGCCACAACACATCTCCTCCCTTATGAAAACAATGAGATATTCAACAGAACAGAAAAAGGCAAAACACACCCATCAACCACCCTTCACAATTATGAGTACCACCCCATCAAAATAAACAGAACAGGTTAACAATTACTCTCTGCTTAACTTCAATACTCCAATGGGATGTAAGATGCTAAAACACAGTTAATCAATACATTCCACAAAATCACAATACAAGTGTACAAATAACTCAAAACTTCCCTGCTCACCCAACAGAGAACACTAACTACTTGTTCCCCTCCACACCGTGCACACTACAACAGGACCAGCCTGTTGCCTTCCCCAACTCAACACTCAGCAGGACTAGAGTTTCTTCCACCTCTACTGCATTGGGGTATAACCATGTACCCCCATCACCATTCACTGAAACAGAACCAGGGTCTCTCCTACCCCCCACTGCATTGGGGTGTAAACACGTACCCCAATCACCATTCACTTAAACAGAACCAGCTTTTCACCTACCCTCTATGGCATTGGGGTGGAATCACACACTCCCATCAGCCTGTACTCAAACAGGCCCAGGGTTTCACCACCCTCTACTCCATTGGGATGAAACTACCTACCCCCTTAACATTGGGCCTAAAACAGTGCCCCCACATCCTTAACCCCATAGGAAGGAATGACACATCACTTAAGTGTACCCCCCTTGACATTCGGCTTAACACACTGCCCCTGCATCCTTAACCCCGTAGGAAGGATTGACGCATCACTGGGGTGTAGTCCCCTTAGCAATGGGCGTAACACACTGCCCCGACATCCTTAACCAGAATCCTGCCGCTCAGCCCTCTCACTCCAACTGTCCACTCATCCAAGCACAAACACTGTCAACATTCTAACCATTCAATGATCTCACTCACTGGCTGAGCAGCAGGAAACATTAAGGTAGTGGGGATAATGCATAAGATAGCAAGATGCCAACACACACAGTCAATGCTCTCCTCAATATAATGTCTTGTTCATTACCATTTTTAAGGAATGCCAACATTTTCGTTGTGGTCCTTCCATATTTTTCCAGTCTGATTTTGTAAGCTTTACAACTCTGTGCACCCCACCTCCCCCTTTTTATTGATTGTGCTGTGCAGTTGGAACTCACTGTTTGGCCTATTTAACTTTCCCATAAGTTCATTGTACATTATGGCCCTGACCCGCCGCCCGCCAAGCGGGAACCGCCAGAAGACCGTACCGCGGTCGAAAGACCGCGGCGGTCATTCTGGGTTTCCCACTGGGCTGGCGGGCGACCACCTCCTAAGAAGACTCCATCTGAAGAAAGTCCTACTGGAAAACATTTCCTGACTCCTGCAGGGAGAAGACTCACTGAATGACTCCTACTTGAACCCAGGGACTAGACCTGCTCTCCAAGTATCAATTGGCTGGCCTTCTATTTCCCTGCTCCGAGTGCTAAAGCACACAAGGACCTCTGACTCCAAGAGGTCCTAACTGTTTACCAAGAACTGGACCCTGTAGAAGACCTTGCTGGTGGGGGACCTTAGTCTTTGATATGGACCTCCAGACCCCCCCATATTGGGGGTCCCAAAAAGACCACTGCACCTGCAGTCCCTAATACATTGTATTACGACGTACACAGGTAGAAAAGCTGCCCACCAAGCAAAAAAGGCAGCCTGCCAGTGGCACAGCTGTCTGGAATATAGGAAGTTTGACCCCCAGCACCATCAGTGCCAAAGCCAACCACCAAGCCTATTATGAACACACAGTCGCCACTGTGGTCCCCCTGCAGCAGCAAGGCAATGCGGGCCAACCGCTGCGGTCCACACTCAGCAATGTAACAGACAAGTACCTAGTGGCTGAATACAAAAACAACACAGCTGAAACACTTTGGACACATCTGCAAAGCACACTATACAACACACCCATTCACAAACCCCAATCCTTTGCATTTTCCCTGCACTCTGAAGAACACTGACCACCATTTCCTCATTTTACAAAAGAACAGGCACCCTGTTATTTTTTTTCACCATCCCATTTAGGACCCTGCACACACTTTTGTCGATCCACTCCCTATTGCACTTTCCCTGCTGAGTAAGTCCCTGTAACCCACTTTCATTGTTCACCATGTCATGTCCCAAAAGTCCCAATTTTTCTGAAGATGAGTTAAGAGTCAATGTGGATGAAATCATAAGAGTAGAGCCACAGTTGTTTAGAGCCCAAGTGCAATATACTCCTCTCAGTAGGAAAATTGAACTGTGGCAAAGGAAAGTCAACAAAGTGAATTTTGTAGGCACCACCCTGCACAAAGGAAGACATGAGAAAGAGGTGGAATAACTTGAGGGCAAAGGTCTCTTCACTAGGTTCCAAGTAGCAGCTGGAGGACAGCAAGACTGATGGTGGTCCTCCTGGTGCCTCACTAAGACTCTTTCTGGGAGGAGAAGGTCTTGGCCATCCTGCATTCTGAGGGCTTGACAGGAATACCTAGGGGAGTAGAGTCAAGTAAGTTACATTACAAAAACTGTTGCAAAACTGCAATGTCCTGCATGCTTACAGCTGAGCTTTTGCCACTGTCTGGTTCATGTACTTAACCAACATTCAACACCCAGAGTATCTGAGTTTTAACACTGTCAATGTGAATTGTGTCACCCAACATCAAAACTACCAATGCCCATCACATGACATACATTGAAAAGGTGCCTGTAAGGCTTCATGGTATGTTGCAACATGTACATGTATGCCAAAACCTAAATGCAGTCTGCATACAGATATATACTTCCCAAAATTTGGTTGGTGTGTGTGTAGTAGATTGAGTGACCTGAGTGCAACTCCCAGGAGGCCCTGTTTCTGTAACTCCAAACACCAGCATAATGTTCACTTGGACAAAGACCCCTGTTTGTTAACTCTCAATTGAAGTGTACTCATCTATGAGGATACCATTTGTCTAGTGTGTGTAGTACAGGGGGTGACCTGACTGCAACTCCCAGCGGGCCCTGTTTCTGTACTTTCAAACACAAGCCTGATGTTCACTTGGCCAAAGACCCCTGTCTAATAAGTCTCAATTGAAGTGTACTCACCTGGGAGGATACCATTTGTCAAGTGTGGGAAGTAGAGGGAGTAACCTGACTGCAGCTCCCAGGAGGCCTTGTGCCTGTAACTCCAAACACCAGCTCAGTACTCACTTGCCCAAAGACTCCTGTTTGTTAACTTTCAATAGAAGTGTACTCACCTGGGAATATACCATTTTTCAAGTGTGTGTAGTAGAGGAAGTGACCTGACTGCAACTTCCAGGAGGCCCTGTTTCTGTAAATCCAAACATCAGCCGATGTTCACTTGCTCAAAGACCCCTGTTTGTTAACTCACAATTGAAGTGCGCTCACTTGGGAGGATACCATTTGTCAAGTGTGGGAAGTAGAGGGAGTGATCTGACTGCTAAGGCCAGAAGGTCCTGTTTCTGTTACTCCAAACACCTACCCAATGTTAACTTTGCCAAATACCCCTGTGTCCTAACTCTCAATTGAAGTGTACTCACCTGAGAGGATACCATTTGTCAAGGGTGTGCAGTAGATAGAGTCACCTGGCTGCAACTCCCAGAAGGTCTTGTGTCTGTAACTTCAAACACCAGCCCAGTGCTCACTTGTCCAAAGACCCCTGTTTGCTAACTCTCATTTAAAGTGCACTCACCTGGGAGGATTCCATTTGTCAAGTGTGTGTAGTAGAGGGAGTGACCTGACTGCAACAACCAAGAGGCCCTGTTTTTGTAACTGCAAACATTAGCCCGGGGTCTACTTGTCCAAATACCTCTGTTTGTTACCTCTCAATTGAAGTGCACTCACCTGGGAAGGTTACCATTTGCCATGTGTGGGAAGTAGAGGGAGTGACCTGACTAAAACTCCCAGGAGGCTGTTTTGCATGTAACTCTGAGAAACAGCCCAGTGTTCACTTGTTCAAAGACCTTCTATATTAACTCTCAGTTGAAGTGTACTTACCTGGGAAGATACCATTTGTCAAGTGTTTGTAGTAGAGGGAGCAACCTGACTGTAACTCCCAGGAACCCTTGTGTGTATACTCTTAACACCAGTTAAATATTTACTTCTCCAAAGACGCCTGTTTGTTAACTCTCAATTGAAGTGTACTTACCTTGGAGAATACCATTTGTAAATTGTGTGCAAGAGTGACCTGACTGCAAATCCCAGGAGGCCTTGCGTCTGTAACTCCAAACACCAGCCCAATGTTCACTTGGACAAAGACCCCTGTTTGTTAACTCTCAATTGAAGTGTACTCACAATGGGAGCATACAATTTGTCAAATGTGTGGAGTAAAAGGAGTGACATTACTGCCACCGCTAAGAGGCCCTGGTTCTGTAACGCAAAACAGCAGTCCAGTGTCCACCTACCCAAAAACCCCTGTTTGCTAGCTCTCAATTGAAGTGAACTCACCTGGGAGAATACCATTTGTCAAGTGTGTGTAGTAGAAGAAGTGACCTGACTGCAACTCCTAGAAGGCCTTGTGTATGTAACTATAAACACTAGCCCAGTGTTCGCTTGCCCAATTACCCATGTGTCTTAACTCTCAATTGAAGTGTACTCACCTGTGAGTGAGCAATGTACAGGTCATACTCAACTCAGAGGTGTGTCTGTTGACCTAGCTCCATCATGAACTGATACCAAAGATTACACTATTGAGGACAGGAATGACACCTTAACCAAGTGTGTACCCCACTGTTCCTAAGGCCGTAAGCTGCATCACCAGACTGGTAGCAGCAGCAAGCACATTGATGAAGCACTACACACATGATGGTTGCAGTCACATATACAACAGAGATCTGTGTTTGCCTGTATCTCACTCAACTAGGCCTCCGAATGGTCAAAGGCACATGTTTATTCTACACTGTGTTGGCTTCACTGTTGGTAAGATGGCATTTACAGTCCATCATCCAAAGTGCAACTGATATCCACATCTCATGAGCTGCTTGAGTCTAATAGTTTAGGCAAGCTTTGTGCATGTCATATAGCCCAATAACATGGTTACATGGCACAAAAGGCTAATAAACAACTTATGAATGTCTGATGTCTCTGCTTCCTGTAACACAAAAGTTGTAGAGGTAGATGTCACACTTCAACCAGTCACAATGTACTTTCTCCATCAACAGGTCGAGCTACGACTAGCACACTTAAGCCAGTCAACAGACTCACACTACCCGCCTGGATGAAGCACTTAGTGATGATGACACTCCTGGACTTGTGGATGTAGAGGACGGTCCTGGCACATCCAGGCAACCTGGTCAGATAGCCACAGTGAGTCTCACAGTGCCCACAATGTCACCTCCCAGCCCTGTTGCATCAACATCCCAGGTAACGATACATCCCCAACCTGTGTACCTAGCACTGTTTCCACCATCTTGTGCCACCCAGTCCTGGATCCTGAAGTTGAACCTGATACTCCTGACACTGATGGTCCAGGACCCAGTTAGATAGGGCACCCCGTGCCAAGGGCACAGGCTCGTGGAGATAGGGTGCACAGGAGGATTGCTGTGGGCCAGCATAGTGAGGCCACTGGGGCTGCTGTTGGCCAGCACACCATCAGCCACATCTTGCGGGTCTATCAGGTGTTCCAAGGCGTGATGGGCTAGGTGTTGACTGAACTCCAGGTCACTAAGCAGCTGCAGAGAGTCATGATGGGCACAATGATGCCCATAACAACATGGGCATCCCAACAGGGGTGCTGAGGGAAATCAACACCACTCTGAGAAGGGCTTTCCTCCCACCATCTACCCCTTCCTGTGTGGCAACTACATCACAGCCAAGTATATCTACAGGACCCACAGGAAGGGAGTACCTGCCTCACACACCTTTGCCTTGGCAGCAGCTGAAACCTCCCTCACAAACAGGCATGTCCAGCAAAGAATCCAGGACCTGGAGATGGCAAGACACCTACCACTGCCAGCAAGAATCCTGTTCCATAATGTCCTCCTTTGTGTGCCACACATTCACTCTGTTGACTGATTCTGAACCACTTTCCATTTCCAATGGGAGGAATACTCTGGACTCCCAATGGTGTGGCATCTACTACAATGATTTCATCCACGATGACTGGCCCCTTCCCTTCACTTTGATTTTCATTTCTTTCCCAATTTTGATTTATGTTGTGCACTGAAATAAATTCACCCGTCATAGACTCATTGTCTGCTGTTTCAATTTCACATTTAGCCACATAGATATTGTTAGAAATGGGGTCTTTGGTTGGCAGTCAGGTTACCCCCTGTCCAAGCAAGGATCCTCACTCTAGTCAGGGTAAGTCACACACAATTCAAATTATCCTGTGCCCACCCTCTGGTAGCTTGGCACTGAGCAGCCAGGCTTAATTTAGAAGGCAATGTGTAAAGTATCTGTGCAATAAATCATACAATACCACAATATAACACCACAAAAATACACCACACAGTGTTTAGAAAAATATATAATATTTATCTGAATAAATGCAGGTCAAAGCGATGAAATAAGCAAATGTAGGGATATCACTGAAAGTGATATCAAGTGTCTTTAGAGTTAAAAGATTACTGTAAAAGCAATACAAAGTGTCTTAAGTTCTCCTAGAAACAATAAGTGTCTCTTGCAGGCAAAGTACCTGGTTTGCACTGAAAAATCCTAGCAAGGGACCGCATCTCCTCAGGAGATGCGTGGAAAACGTTGAGTGTGCGTCGGACTTGCGTCGTTATTTTCCACGCGGGGAAGACATTACATTGATTTTCAGCGCATGGACTTGGATCCTCTTCGGGTTGCAGGGTTTTCAGATGCCCCAGGGACGATACGTGGAATCCTGGGCTTGCGGAGCAAAGTCACAGCGGCTGCATCGATTCTGGAAGGCGATGCATGGATTTTTCTGCTGCATGCAGGCGCTGCATCGATTCCTTTCAGGAAGTCAGGCGGCATTGTTCTGAGTTGGCTTGCGTCGATCCAGTAGGGCAGTGCGTTGAAGTTCTGATTGCGTCACTGGTGCAGCATCAATCTTCTGTTGCAAAGTTGGGCTGCGTTGTTCCGGACTCGGCGTGCAGTGAATTTTTCACCACGAGCAGGCTGTACGTCGTTCTTGGCAAGTGGTGCATCGAATTTCAGCTGCAGGAGATAAGTCGTTTTGGTCCTGAGAATTCAGGGAACAGGAGGCAAGCTCTATCCAAGCCCTTGGAGAGCACTTATTCAGCAAGGCAAGAGAGCAGCAAGACAGCAGGGCATCAGCAAGGCAGCAGTCCTCTTCAGAAAGCAGTCAGGTGAGTCCTTCAGGCAGCCAGGCAGTTCTTCTTGTCAGGGTGCAGGTTCTGGTTCAGGTTTCTTCTCCAGGAAGTGTCTGAGGTGATAGGGCAGAGGCCATGTTTTTATACCCAAATGTGCCTTTGAAGTGGGGGAGACATCAAAGAGTGGCTCAGAAGTGCACCAGGTCCCCTTTCAGTTCAATCCTGTCTGTCAGGGTCCCAGTAGGGGGTGTGGCAGTCCTTTGTGTGAGAGCAGGCCCTCCACCCTCCCTGCCCAGGAAGACCCATTCAAAATGCAGATGTATGCTAGTGAGGCTGAGTATCCTGTGTTTGGGGTGTGTCTGAGTGAATGCACAAAGAGCTGTCAACTAAACCCAGCCAGACGTGGATTGTGAGGCACAGAAAGATTTAAGTGCAGAGACATGCTCACTTTCTAAAAGTGGCATTTCTAAAATAGTAATATTAAATCCAACTTCACCAGTCAGCAGGATTTTGTATTACCATTCTGGCCATACCAAATATGACCTTCCTACTCCTTTCAGATCAGCAGCTACCACTCAAACACTGTATGAGGGCAGCCCCAATGTTAGCCTATGAAGGGAGCAGGCCTCACAGTAGTGTAAAAACAAATTTAGGAGTTTTACACTACCAGGACATGTAAACGACACAGGTACATGTCCTGCCTTTTACCTACACAGCACCCTGCTCTAAGGGTTACCTAGGGCACACTTTAGGGGTGACTTATATGTAGAAAAAGGGGAGTTTTAGGCTTGGCCAGTACTTTTAAATGCTATGTCGAATTGGCAGTGAAACTGCACACTCAGGCCTTGCAATGGCAGGCTTGAGACAAGGTTAAGGGGCTACTGAAGTGGGTGGCACAATCAGTACTGCAGGCCAACTAGTAGCTTTTAATCTACAGGCCCTGGGCGCATATAGTGCACTCTACTAGGGACTTATAAGTAAATTAAATAGCCCAATTGGGTGTGATCCAATGTTACCATGTTTAAAGCGAGAGAGCATAGGCACTTTAGCGCTGGTTAGCAGTGGTAAAGTGCGCAGAGTCTACAAGTATCTCAAAAGTGGAGGGAGGCAGGCAAAAAGTTAGGGGTGACTACCCTAAGGCGGTCAGGTCTAACATATAGGTCAGACCATGTGAACCATACAATGATAATCCAAGGTAGTTACGTAAGCAGGTATATGTTGCACGTACACCGTGTCCAGCTCAGGATTACAACCATTCCATACAAACACATACCTACAAGTGTCTTGTCAAAATAAGAAATTTTATTACATTGTTCAGCAAATAATCTGTCAATATGGCTGAAACATAGCAAATTGTACATGTATGAATCATACTGGCTAAATGTTCACATTTACAGGTAGAAACCTCCAGACCATGGAAGGAAGAGATTTATCTGATATTATCCTGTAGAGTAGGGCAACATTAAAGTGGTTGATGTCATCAGTTGGGGCCATATCGCCTATCACACACAAATAATCAAACATCATATAATGCAAGACTCAGACAGATGGCAGTACAACAGTTTGTGATCACAGGGTCATTACAGTCCAGAGCGTTTGCATCAGGTGATATGACACAAACAAATGTCAGTGATGTGCCACCGGCACCTATGGCTACAATGATGAAACACATCAACAGCTACACACAGTTTAAACAAAAAGAGTGTTTAGCCACTGTGAAGGGAAACTAACATGAATTTAGCTTAAGACTACATATTTTCTGACCACATGATGAAACACATGATGCATCAGGTCCACCACACAACAAGGAAAAAGTCCAAAGAAGTCTTCTACCCTTCAATCCTATCACTGTGTAAACTGCCTTGACACACGTCTTCTACACCCAAAGCCTGAGATCTACGTTCCCTTGAACAATCCATGTCCATTTTGGATGTCTGAACAGCATCACATACCTGCCAATCTCACAACTCTGAAATGCCCCCATGAAGATATCATGGTGAAGGTACCTGAACAAAGAACAAAAGAAGGAGTATAGGTATGAAACCATATATATGACACAAGCCACATAGCAAGCATCTGGAGAACAGAGCACATTGCAGTAAATCTAACACAAACAAAGCAACATCATCAAGATGTTGATGTGTCATAAGCTACCTCATCAAACACACTTTGGCTGATTTTGCCAGAACATCAGCTCCCTAAATGTTTCCAAGAATTTACTACCGACACAATCACAACTACAGTTCATTGTACAGTCAAAGTCATGACATCACATTACATACTTACACTCATGAGAAGAAGCTCTTGATTAGATCTTGTAGCAAGTCAGCTCCTTCCTCTTCACCAGTATCATCTTCATTTGGCATTTCAGGATTCTCTTCTAGTGGCACCGCAGGTTCCTCCTCCTATGGGATGTAAGGGATATTCTTCCGCAGGGGGATGTTATGGAGCATGGAACATGCCACTGTGATCTGACACACCTTCCAGGGTGAGTAGCGGAAGGCTCCCTCACTCTTGTCCAGACAGCAAAATCTGGCCTTCAGGAGCTCTAAAGCCCACTCCACTGCCTGCTGTGTTTTTCCTTGGGCCTCATTGAAGCAGACCTCCCCTGGCATAGTTGGATTCCTCAGTGGTGTTAATAGCCAAGGATGGTTTGCGTATGCTGAGTCTCCTGTTTTGGAATGAGACATGGGTGCCACAATTCATCACTCACTTCATGATTGTAGCACCGTATATTGCACACACAAAAACAGGACAGATGTGACTTACCAACCAGCCAGGCCGTCTTTGGTTGCAGATGTCACATCATCTGGGATATGTTGCTCTTCTGCATTACAAAGGAATCATGGACTGATCCAGGGAACTGGTCAGAAACACTTGAGATGTAGAGATCTGACAAGTAGACAACTTGCACATTGATTGAATGGAAGTTCTTCCTGTTCCAATAGACTTGTTCACTGGCGTTCAGTGGCACCAAGGCAACTTGTGTCCCATCAATGGCTCCCACCACATGTGGGAGGTGACCACAACCACAGACGTTAACCTTCACATTGGCCAAATCCTCACATCTGCGGAACCTGATATAGGTGACTGATCATAGGTTGGGACATGCCACCAGACATGGCCACTGTATGTTGGAAGGACCCTTTGGCCACGAAGTGCAATACTGCCATGAGTCTCACAATGGGTGGTATGCATGGTGGATTACTGTTTTCAGGCTTTCTATTGGGCTTCAACCGACAACATAAATCCTCAATAGTTTGCTGGTTCAGATGGAAGAGTTTTATTATGTGATGTTCTTCCATGGTTGGAAGGTCTGTCAGTGGAAGGTAGACTGGAGCTTGTCGTCTCCTCCCTCTCCCATGGCACCTATTTGTGACATCAGATGAGTTGGAGCATTAGTAAATGTGTATACAGAAACGTACAGGATGAATACAACAAAGCCCATGTGACAAGGCAGGAATGACTGGAACAACATTACACCCATTACACATCCAAACTGTGTACTATTCAAGGCCCAATGTGACCCCCATGACTATCTTCACATGTGTGTAGAGCATGGATTTGGACATCACCCAACCATATGCTCCTCGTATACCCCTCTAAATTTGGTGGTCCGTTCTGACCACCAAAAATACCATCATCGGTGGTGAACCGGGAACCCCTGTTTTTAACCATCTCACCAGCAACACACTATACTAATGATTGTGTCCATGAATCCACATAAGAAGGCTCCTGCACATATGTTAAGAGCTTCTGCCACCTCTATAGATGTTGTGACGCATTTAAAAGTTCCAAACACTGTAGTTAATGCCGCCAAAATGGCGGATGCCTGACCCCCCATATTAGACATTAGGAACAGCCTGCGGCCACCAGCAGTGGTTGATCATGCAGTGGGCAGTTACAACCGTGGTAGGCACAGCCATACGCTAATGTTGTTGACTGTGATGGTCGTGGCCCAATGTCTGTGTCCTTCGGTGGTGATGGCCACGTACACGGCCTACATGAATGTGGGTTTCGCAAAATCACTCACTTGACTCCTGACACTGCTGCCATCAACACCTCCACCACTCAGCTGCTGTGTGCCGCCACTGGGAGCAATCATGCCAGGCCAAGCAGGGAAAAGGGCCCCAGCCTTCACTCCAGAGGAGCTGGAGAAGCTTGTGGAGGAGGACCTTCCCCTATATGGTCAGCTCTTTGGTTCACCAGAGGAGCAGGTAAGGACGTCATAGGCATGTGTGGACCACTCCGCATTCCGGAGACTCCTAAAAACCTGGCTTTTCGAGCAGCAGTAACCCCCCCTTTCCCCTAGCGCCTTGAGACCCACACGGGTGAGTAGCGCGCTTTATAAATGTATAAATGTTAATGATTTGATTTGTGTCTCTGTTCAATACCATCCTTTCCTTCCACGTAGGCTACAATGTGCCTCTGAGTGCAAGTGAGTTGTATGGGGTGCCTGTTGTCACATTCTGGGGTCCATACATAGAATATAGATGGTGCTGGTAGTGGAGAGCTGTACTCTGTAAATAACACATTATCATTGTGTTGTGTGATAAGGCATAAATCCCTATTCTGTTGCATACATATATCTAGGCAAGCAGACTTTACAGGCATACAATGATGTATCTTTAGATGTGATTTTTGAAAATGAAGGCCAACATGTATTTGCATGAGTTGTGTATGTATGCTGTTTGAGTCTCATGAGAACCTTGTCCTCAATGTGAACAGTCCCACAGAACACTCAGAACACATCTGGCCTTGGCAAACTGTCTGAGAAGCATGTTAAACTCACGTCACAGAGCGCCACACAACCCAGAACTCACAGAGGATGGGCACAGGATGTATTGTAATGCATGGCATTGATGGAAACCTGAGTGTCCTGTAGGTTCCATATGCTCAGCCTGCAGAGAACAAGGACTATTAGATGTGCTTCCAGTATGTGAGATAGTCCAGGCTGGGGCAGAGTTACTGTGGCAATGCAACTGTGGCCCTGGCCCTCTACCTGTGGAACTGCACATCCTTGGATATTGCCACAATGATTTTTCAAAGTCAGGACTTGGCCAGAATGTCTTTGTACATTTGCTCATTAGGAATAAGTATTAAGGTTCCTCCCTGCCCTATTATGTATGTCCATTGACCCCGATTGTCAATGTGTGTCATTGTCTTATGCAGGCCCCTTACTCACACAGCTCTGTTGTCACCTTTTCATGAGTCATATTTGTACAGTACAGGCATATTTCACAATTGCCCAACCTACAGGGCAGATATTTTGGTAGTTTGAAGGAGAGCATTAAATGTGACTGATTGGCTTTATACATGCAACAAAACAGCCAAAACCAAACCTTGCTATGCTTAATGTCATCTCTGTAGGAGTAAAACATATGGTAAAATGTGTTCAGGCATACTAGTCCACCCTACACAAACTCACTCAGGAGTGGTATCGTTAATCCATTGGGCAGCCTACATATCCCCACATGCACAGGGAAGAGGCTTCCGTCACAGCCAATGTCAGCCCTTTTCTTGTCACTTAAGTGTCAGGGGGTGGTATGTACTATTGTATTTGTCTGTATGGACTGTATATATTGAGTTAAAGTGGGTGGATGTAAATGTGTCTATTCAGTCATGGCAAGGTGTTTGCCTGCAGAAGGTCACAATGGTGTGTTGTGTTTCATTGTGGTCCTTATCACAGTATATGTTGCTTGTGTCTGGGCTGCCTGATGTCAGTGGGCTTTCTCAGTCAGTGTAGGCCAGGAGCAGGGTTGTAGGTTAGCCTACAGATGACTCCAAAATAATGTATTTATGTCCCTGTGCCTGTGACCATGTATGCTTTACACTTGTGGTCTGTTAAAAAATGCAATATGGTTGTGGTTAGGGTTTGCAAAATGTGTGTGCCAAGAAGCGCTTCTTCGGCAGACTACGACCGGCTCATTATCCCACTAGGGTCCCCAACTAAGGCTTATCAAGGCCTTTTTTGCTTACCGTCATTTACTGGATCGGCTTTCACCTACTGCCAACCATTCAACTCCTTACATCGGTCCCACCCACTACTTACCTTCCTGGCCAACTGGCCCAGCCTTGAAAAAGTCACTTGTGTGACGAAACACGTGTTGGCTGTTCTTGGATGACTACATCAATCTGTGGCAAATTGGGCCTACAAATAAAGACACTTACATCACCTACTGAGGACTCTTCAGATTTATTATCCACGTCTACAAACTGAACACCAGGGACACTTGTCCTCTATTTGAACTGTGACTGTACCGTTCTGTGTGCCGGGGTCATTCTGCTGTTATTATTATTGTGTACCTGTTACGCATATCTGTGCCTATTAGGGGAGTTAGGCACCCGACCCATCGAGCACCAATGTTTAATTTTCACTGATTCTCTTATTTACCTGTATTGTTACTCAACGGAAGTGCGGCTGCTCTCACCCTAACTACCCTTATATTGAATGGTAAATAACATGGGGGCACATGGCCCTTCACTGCCCTGAGGAACACCACCTCCCTGGGACATTTTTTTTTTAAAACAAGGGTTTTCTGTTGGGGAGCCCACAGCCCCGGGGACCGCCACCGCTCGGGGCTCGTCTTGTGGGAGGGGGCCATGTGGCCCACTGTTGAGGAGCCACAGATGGCTCTCTGGACTGCCATCCCCCCAGGTCCGGCTCCTGCTATGTCCTGGGGTGCCCAGCCCTGGGACAACTTTGACAGCTGCCGCCAAGCCACAGCAAGCACTATGCCTGCAAAGATGCAGGCAGGAAGACAGAGGCAACAATTGCTTCCACAGAGAGGGTGCTGCTTTTGTGATAGCAATGCAGGCTCCCAAAGGAGATGGGAAGGCAGCTGGGACTGTGGGGGCCTTCAGGCTCCCCCATGGCCCCCAACATTGAGTGCCTCAGGGGCCCCTGGGTCATATGTCTAGGCCCTGGGGGATGGTGTCCCTGGGGCTAAGATCAGGCTTGGGAGGGGGACCACATGTCCCCCACAAAAAAAAAAATTGGGCCACACCCTGATGGATGGGGTCCCCAGGGCTGAGTTCAGCTTTGGGAGAGGGGACTCCCTGCTCTCCTCCCCCCCAAAAAAAACAAATTATTAGGCTGCATCCTAGGGGATGGGGTGCCCCGGGCCAAGATCGGCATGGGAAGGGGGCCCCCTCAAAAAAAGTATATGTTTAGGCTAGGCCTCAGGGATGCGATCCCTGGGGCCGAAATTGGGCCCTGGGGGATGGGATCCCCGAGGCTGAGATCGGCCAGGGGAGGGGAGTCTGCGTGGCCCCACCAAAATAAATTAAGGGGCATATTTATACTCCGTTTGCGCCGAATTTGCGTCGTTTTTTTCGACGCAAATTCGGCGCAAAACTAACGCCATATTTATACTTTGCCGTTAGACGCGTCTAGCGCCAAAGTATGAGGAAAGAGCGTCATTTTTTTCCGTGAACGCCTTCCTTGCGTTAATGAGATGCAAGGTAGGCGTTCCCGTCTAAAAAAATGACTGCGACGCAAATGCGTCGTATTTATACTCCCGGGCAAAAATCACGCCCGGGAGTGGGCGGGGCAAAAAACCCTGCATATGCGCCTCTTTTTAACGCCTGGGTCAGGGCAGGCGTTAAGGGACCTGTGGGCTCAAAATGAGCCCACAGCTGCCCTCCCATGCCCCCAGGGACCCCCCCTGCCACCCTTGCCCACCCCAGGAGGACACCCAAGGATGGAGGGACCCATCCCAGGGACATTCAGGTAAGTTCAGGTAAGTATAATTTTTTATTTTTTTTTATATATTTTTTTGGCATAGGGGGGCCTGATTTGTGCCCCCCTACATGCCTCAATGCCCAATGACCATGCCCAGGGGACATAAGTCCCCTGGGCATGGCCATTGGGCAAGGGGGCATGACTCCTGTCTTTACTAAGACAGGAGTCATGTAAATGGCGTCTGGGCGTCGTTAAAAATGGCGCAAATCGGGTGGAGGCGATTTTTTGGCGTCAACCTGACTTGCACCATTTTAAGACGCCCTAACGCCATTTTCCCCAACGCCGGCGCTGCCTGGTGTACGTGGTTTTTTTCCACGCACACCAGGCAGCGCCGGTCTGCTAGCGCCGGCTAACGCCATTCAATAAATACGGCGCCCGCATGGCGCTTCAGAATGGCGTTAGCCGGCGCTAAACTTTTTGACGCTAAACTGCGTTAGCGCAGTTTAGCGTCAAAAAGTATAAATACAGGCCTAAATACTTAGGATCGGCACCTGGGTGGATGGGATCCCTGGAGGTGAGACTGGCCTGGGGAGGGGGGGGCCATGTGGGGTTGGGTTTTTAATAGAGGTTGGCCGCAGGCCAGGCCCTGCGGCTAACCCCCGCTGGGCATGACCTTTGGCAGTGAGAAGCTCAGGGTTGGGTGGTTATAGAGGCTGGCTGGAGGCACTGTGGCCAACCACTGCAGTGATTGAATTAACGTTCAGTGATGAAAATGTATTTATGTAAAAAAAGCTTAGAAATTCTCTAAAACAACAAAGGTTACAAGGACATTATATTTAGGAAATATAAGTTAAAAAAACATAGAAATTCACTTGAAAAAGGTTACAGGTACGTTATAGTTAGGTTCTGAATTCACTCGTATATCACCATACAAATTCAGCAATTATAGTTAGTTATTTTTTGTAACTATAACTCACGCCCTAAGGTAACTACAAAACACGCAGCTTTACCATGCACTGCTAATTACCCCAGATATTAGAGCACCCATGACAACTTCTATAGTGTTATTAAAAATATAAATTAAACATTAGCAGTCCAATTATTGAAAAAAACTGTGCATGGCGGGGGCGTGAGTTATAGTTACTGGGTCCTGCTGGGTCTCAGAACTGTCTGCAATTACAAAGTGACTGAAAAGGGTCTCTAAACAGGGGTGTATATTCATGTGCATAAGTATACAGACAAAAACAGTGATTGATTTCTCAAAAATAATTCTCAACATTCTTAAGGCAATCCATGTCATCTATGTAGTCCCTGTTTACAGTTCACATGTTTTACTTCATCTTACATCCTCTAAGAATATTTGCCTTTTCCAGGTGTGCTTTTGTAGTGCTTTTCCCAAGAAATGCATTATGCATAGTGTATAATTGAATTGCGTGGCCCAAGGTGTCTTTCTGAGTTTATGTTTTGGAGGGGCGTTTATGATGGTGTATAGTTGAGAGCTTCTCACAGTGTGAAATAAAGGTGGTCAGACTAAATGCACATCCAATTCTTGGCATTCTGAAGAGTGCAAGAATAATGGTTACATATGTGCCAATTGTAAGTGTGTGAAAGTGTGTGAAGATCCGCAGATGTCGAAATGGACAGCACCATAAGAACAGAAAATGTACTGCTTACAGCTGTGGAGGCTTGTGTGCGTGGGGAAAGGTGAAGTGCAGAAGATAAAATAAAGTGGTGAAAAGATGTGCTTAAGAGGAAAGAGATGTCACGAGAAACAAAAATGGAGGTTTTAAAAAAACAATGGACGAAAAGGGGTGGAAGTGTCAAAGTGAGGGAGGAAAGTGGTGTGAGTGGCAGTTCAAGAGTGAATCAGACCAGTGCTTAATTTGTAAATAAAAACGTACCGGTGCCCAAAACTCTCCTATGAAACACGTGGCTGCTGCAATTAAATGTGCAAACACAGAACATCAAGGCAGTGTAATCCTAAAGCCTTCTCTGGCCTCTTTAATCCATTCACAGCCACTCCCTCACTCTTGGCTCACTCTTGCAGCTTTCTGCTCTCTCCCTTTCAACGCTTTTTCGTTTTTCTCTTCCTCCGCCTTTCCCAAATGTGTCTTTTGCTCGCAGTAAATGCTAGAGGCAGAAGAATAAGCGCCGGGCCTGAAAAATAAGTACTGGTGCTCCGCACCGCAAACAACAAGCACAAATTAAGCACTGAATCAGACTCTCCAAAGACGACTCCTCTTTCCACAGACTTTGACCATGTTTAATTCACAATCTAACGTTTTCAGATTTGAAACAGTTTCACTCTTAATTATTCTCAACGAAGTCATGGTTACTCATTTATTTTGTGACGCTGCTAGCAATCGTTGGCAAAGTGTTCCTCCATTGTTTTGGATGTTGCTAACAATATTTTCACAGAGGAGGACCCATATACTGATTAGGTGGCATGAAGCATAGGATTTTAATTTGCATGTTTTAACCTACACACTTCATTAAATAGGTCACACCTATTGGAAATGATTCATAAGTATGCTTCTTCTTCCATGCCGCTGTTAAAGCTGCCGACTTTTTCGTCCCACTTCCATCTGTTGTCCAAAATGTAATTTCACCTAAACGACAGCCATGTTGCTCTTTAGAGTATTCTGTCTTTACTCATTGTATGCGGAGGACTAGTTTGCTCCTTTAAGAAGACACTGGAGGGTGCACTTCCACCCGAAACATGCACCGTAACACGCCATTAAACCGTGAAAGATCACTCCTGTTTAAAAGTAAAGGATACACCCCTACTTCTTATTTCTAAAGTGGTAGAGCGCTACACACTGTTCTGTGGTTGCTGTTTCTGTAATGAGTTCTAGAAGGTACTGAGGTCAGAGGACAACAACATGCCAAGCAATACTCACTCCTATCCCATAATAGTCATCTGGCCATTCTTCTTCAAAGCAGGAACACAAGTAGCCAATATGTATTTCGCTCATACTAGGCCTCAACATTTTTTAATGTCATTCTGTGTCTAGGTTTCTGGTTACTAAATGGATATTTTATTTGTTTTATGTAGGTTGGTTTGCATAGAGCAACATGAATTTATCAAGGCTATTGTTTGTTCTTTAACCTGACCATTGACGCTGATTTAGAACCTCACTGTATATGCAGTGTGGGAATATTGAACTGAATATACTGGCTTTTGACGACAGTGAAAGTAAAAACACTTTATTGAATTTAGGAGGGTGAAAGACTTAATCAACCTATTGGGATTTGAAGGGCATACCTGCGAGTTACAAATGCAGACCTTCGTAGAAGACCAAGGGCCAGATGTATCATGAAGGCCTTTTGCGATTCGGAAATTGCGATTTATAAGAAATCGCTATTTCCGACTCGCAAAATGCCATGTATCACATTTGCGAATCGGTAATATCGATTTCTTAAAAATTGCAAATGCTATTACCGAATCGCAAATTACGATACCGGCCCCATTCGGCCATATCTGCAAATTTTTTGCATTTACAAAATTGCGATTTCTTAACCAGAAATCGCAATTTTGGAAATGCAAAACCCCAGGGTGCTGGGGGCCTAAGATCCCCTCTGCTGCACTCCAGAATTCTTTTTTGGGACATATAAGGTGCACACATGCCAAAAGGGCATGTGTGCTTTACATGTACATTTTAAAAATGCATTTGAAATGCATTTTTACATTTTGCACATGGTTACCACCAGGTTCAACCTGGTGGTAAATAGCGATTCCTAAATGCCCAAATCGCATTTAGGAATGGCTTCATACATGTGCTAAGAAATCGCAAATAAGGAATCCTTATTTGCGATTTCTTATTTAGAGAGTCGCAATTTGCGACTCTCTAAACAGGGTCGCAATTTTAAGGAATCGCTATTTTAGCAATTCCTTAAAATTGCATTCAGAATGTCTTTCATACATTCTGAACTGGCTTTTTGCATTCGCAAACGGGCATTCGCATCGTTTGCGAATGCAAAAAACCTTGATACATCTGGCCCCAATTCACATGCTGATTCTGGATTAACAAATACCAAGCTCCATGTCACTGAAAACTGTAGTCCACCTTCTAGTGTAGCATCAGATTGAACAATCTGAACAAAGGTAGAAGACTACAATAGTTTGTAAAATGAATGGTTGACGCTGGTTCATCATGTTACTGACAGGCAGCAGTCATCTAATAACCATTCGTCGAGATAGACATGCTTGCTGTGTTTGGCTGTAAAATGTTTGGTTGTACCAAAGGTCTAAGAAATATAGCAGAAACACATTAAATTTTTTTGTCTGAGTGGTGCAAAATGATGGGGCTCTTCAAGAAAGGTTGAATGGCGCCTGAGATTTCCACATCTAACAAATATAAACTTTGCTTGGGCTAAGTTAGATGCCCCTCAAGGACTGGGCCCCCATGACGAGAAGTGGATGCATGGCTTACCAGTGCTCTTCTGCCGTCTCTCAAACATATTTTCATTGATAATATTTCTGAAAAAGGTGCCCATAGCCCTGAGCAGACTTATGTCTCGCTAAAGGGGGGGGCATTTTGGGGTTTAAATTGCTTCTTTACTGACCTGCTTTTGGGGCTTTGCCTTTATAAATTTGCTGATGCATATGTAGATATTCGAGGACACGAAACTTCATGGACAGTGTCGCCCATTTTGCCCATATTTGTTAAGCAGGCACAATGGGGAGTAGAATTATGCTTGCATAGATAGTAAAAACATGCCTTCACCACCGTGCTTGACAGAGGCCTGTGTGTGGCCGCATGAGACTGAGACTGTGTGTTTTTGCATTGTTTTCTGCATTGTGAGTAAAGAGACTGAATAGGGAAAACGGGGCGTAGAGAACACAAGGAGACTGAGAACACTTTGGAAGAGCTGCCTCGGGCGGTGGGAGGCTGACAGGAAACACTGCACGGCCAGCAATGAGTGCAGCTTCACAGAATGCTGCTTTTCAATCACAGACAAATCCCTGCAGGAGGTCAAGGGCGGAGAAGAGCGCAGCTCAGCATCTGGTAAAGATCCCAGGTCCTTTTTGAATTATTCATGGATTCCCTGCCTCACCTTGGAATGTCTGGCGCTTCACACCCCAGCAGTATCAAACAGAAAAGCCTGCCTTGCACCTGGCCTTTAGGGATTGCTGCAGTAACAAGGCAGAGCTGTTTCAAGTGAACTGTAACAAGTGGCCAGGAGCACGTGTGGGATCTTTAAAGTCATAACTGTATTTCTCTAGAAATAGTTGTAATACTAATGCTAAGAGTCTCATTTAGACCTTGGGGGAATGGAATACTCCGTCACAAACGGGATAGATATACCACCCGCCGTATTACAATCTCCATAGGATATTATACGATCGTAATATGGCAGACAGGATATCCTATGACGGAGTATTCCCCTCCTCTGAGATCTGAATCAGGCCCAAAATCTGCAATTCTTACACAGTGGAGTAGATACCTTAGAGACGTTGCACAGATCATTTTAAGCCTGTGTAACCATAATCTACTTTATTGACTCTGCTTCCTATAAAGTTTAAGCAAAGAGGACATTACAATGGTACTGAGAGATCAGCAGCTTCCATGAGATCACCACGTCACCTTGAGGGAAATCAGTTTCCTTTGCACTGGAAAAGAAATCAGCTTCCTTTGCAACATGATAGTCAGTTTAAAGATAATGGCCCTCATTATGACATTGCCGGTAAATGGAGCTAACCTCTGTGCTGACGGCCGTCAACTTACCGCCGCGCTGGTGAATATCTGTCCACCATATATTGACACACACACACACCAATCCAACAGAATACAGCCACATACACAAATCTGCTAGCCCAAAGGTCGGTGTTAAAGTGGCGGACCAAGAACTCACACTGTTACGCCAACAGACCCACGAATCACCACGGTGTACATTCAACAGTGGTGAACCATTGGCGGTACATACTGCCACACTCACAATGGACACCCACAGACCAAATAAAAGGACATTGGACAATTCAAACAACACACACCTGACACCCACACACACCACACACCACACCCACGCACCCATGCCATTATAAAACACACACCCACATTAACCACAACCCTTTACGAATACAAATCATTGCCACCAGACTGACACCAAGACCACTGCGACAGCTAGACACACAAACCACTCACACCCATACACCCCTCACACACTCCACATCACACACCCTAACACATTACCCAACACACCCTCACCAACACATATCACATAACACCCATGGCACCACAAAGTCACCCCCGTTTCACTGAGGAGGAGTTAAGGGTCATGGTGGAGGAAATCGTCAGGGTAGAGCCACAGCTATTTGAAGCACAGGTGCAGCAGATATCAATAGCAAGTAAGATGGAGATATGGCGGAGAATCGTGGACAGGGCCGACGCTGTGGGACAGCACCCAAGAACAAGGGATGACATCAGGAAGAGGTGGAATGACCTACAGGGGAAGGCATATTCCATTGCAGCAAGACACCAGCTCGCTATTCAGAGGACTGGCGGTGGACCCCGACCTCCTCCCCCACAACTCACAGCATGGGAGGAGCAGGTACTGGCAATACTGCATCCTGAGGGCCTGGCCGGAGTTGGAGGAGGACTGGACACTGATAAGTCAACTTTGACCAATTATCACTCCATACCTGCATGCCATCACACATCCTCACCCTCACTCCCATCACTCCACTCCATCCCACTCACTCCACCATCACATCACAATGATCGCAATGTCAAGCCCTGCATGCTGTACCAATGCATGGACACCCCTCACAGCCCTACATGGACACTTATCACCAAAGCATGCACAGCATAGGGATACTAACATAACCACTACACACTAACACACACGAGCAAAAGCTGGCAGGGGTACAACAACCATAGAGGGGAAACTACAGAAGTTCAAATGTCAGACACCTGAAGCATAATACATCATTTACATCCCCAAAGGTACCCCAGCCAATGTCACTGGAGAGGATGTGCCACCGCTATCCAGTCCCCCAACAGAAGAGGCCCACAGTGATGACAGTAGCTCTGGACTTCAGGATCTGGATGATTTACCTGGCCCATCAGGGACCACTGGAGAGTCGGTCACCCAAGCACAGTCACACACCACCACAGAGCCACCCCCATCAGGAACCAACACCACAGCACCCACCCAGCATACCCACAGCTCTGTCCCCAGGACACGTCAATCAGCAGTGTGTCCACCTGTACAGGGACCCCAGGCCACACCTTATACCCAAGACAATCAGGGACCTGGGGTCAGTGGCAGTAGCACACCGTTCAGGGGACAGAGGCACAGGTAAACAGGGAAACTGGGAGGACTGCTGTGCACCAGGGAGAGGACAGGACCAGGGAACCAACTCTTTAGGAGACACTCTCAGAGATCCTGGGAGCCTACCAACATTCCCAGGACACAATGGGCCAGATCCTTGACAAGGTGCAGGAGAACAGGCGGCTGCATGACAGACAGTATCAGGGGATCAGGGAGGACCTGCATGCTATCAACAACACCCTGATCTCCATAGCAGGGGTGCTGGCAGACATGGCCAACATTATGAGGGAGGCAGTGTCACACCAGCGGGCCCCTACCATTAGCCAGTCAACTGAACAGCCCTTCACTTCTACTGCCGCTAGTGGCCAGGAGGCCTCCCCACAGGACCAACAGGCCACAAGCACCCATCCCCCTGCAGAAGGTGAACCACCACGCAAACATTCCCTGCAAACCAGGCAGAAGCCAGAGACCCTTGTCAAGACCACCACAAGGAAATGAGACTCCTGATTGTCCCCCTTGTGTCCCACTCAGTGACCTTGTCCACCTTGAACTGCCAAAGCTCCCCTTCCTATGTCCCCATGGGCAATACAACTGTGCTACAAACAGACTGGAACAATACCCTGGACTTTTCTCCATCATCATCCCATCCCATTGTACTTTACGCTCTAGATATTAGCACTACAATAAACACCCTTTGATAAAAATCGCCTACGAGTAATTCATGATTTGCAAATTTGTATTGATTGAAACAGCAACAACCCAACTGGGGATGGCCTCCCAATGAGGAAGGGGTGCCCGTTGGACCCTGACCCCCCCGATGGCACACATACTGGCCGTGGCGTATCATGAGCTGGATGGGTGCTTGAGGGCATCACAGCAGCCACAAGGGGGTGAGTACAGTGGGTGTCAATAGATCTGTTGGCTGGTGGGATGGTATCCGGGGGGTAGTTGTGTGTCCTTGGGTGCTCCTAGGCCAGGCCAGACACAGCAGCGTGGGTCCTCGGGTGGCTAAGGGTCTGAATGGGAAATACTGCTTACCTAGCTTGTTAGAACTCACTCCTGGGGAGGGCTGTGTGGGTCCCAGGTGTGCTGCAGTTGGTGGTGTGTGCCCCTCCATATTCCTTAGTGACTAGCCATTTCACTGGTAGTGCAATGCATAGTGTTTAGGCCTGTTTCTTGTGTGAGGGTGCTGTGTACACCAACGGTGGTGTCGGTGCAGCCATTGACCCTGTGTATTCTTTGTCCTTCCCCCCTTTCTTGTTTCGTCATCCTGTCCTTATGTGCATTAGCATAATCTGGCGGAGGAGCAGAGGCACCGGTGACAGAGGCAGCTTCATCCCACAGGACCCTAGAGGCAGAGTCCAGCGACACTGAGGGCACCAGTGGGACGGAGGGCGAGGAGAGCACCACGGCGGAGATTGGTGGGGACAATACAGACTCAGATACCTCCTCCTCCGATGGGAACTCCCTGGTAGTGGGGGACATTTCTGTGACCAACCCAGCTCCAGGTAAAGCTGCCATCCCCGTACCAGTACCAGCCTCCCAGTAGCCCCTCAGCGAGTTGCCTGTGCCTGCTCACGCAGGAGGGTGGGCATCTCCTTTGCCCCAAGCACCTCAGGCCCTGCCCAAGTGAGCCTTGCAGCCCTCAGTGAGCAGGCTATTGACCTTCTGAGATCCATCTCTGTAGGGCAAACAACCAATGTTAATGTCAGCCAGGGGCTGGAAGCCCAGATGCAGCAATCTAAAGTATTCCTGGATGGCAATCATGGTGGATTTGTGGCTCAACAGACATTGATTCAGGCTCTGGCCTCCTCTCTGATGGAAGGCACTGTCCCTGTTTCAACCGCCCCCCCCTCCAACCTCCACTTCCCAGTCCCATTCTCCTCAACCCCAACCCACCCCAAACACACAGGCAGACTGGTGGTAGCTCTCCCTGCCCCTCATTACAACTCTTTCCCTGAGAAGAGAAGGCCTTGCAGATCTTAAATCCTGAAGGCTTGACAGGAATCCCTCATGGGGTGGGGACTGGTAAATTAACCTATGTTTGTCAAACTGATCACAAACAGAGTCCTTGACCTTAACATAGCTGTTCAGAATGTTTCTAGACACCCATCAAAACATATATATTGAAACTATTTTCCAAAATACCTTGTTTTATCCAAATCACTAGCATCATGGTTGTTACAATCTATTTGACAATGACCAATATATATTGTTAGATTGTGTGTTCTCCGTGAATCATCCCTTGAATTTTGCCTAGTCCTTTGCTGTAGCACAATGTGGGTTGTTGTAATTAAAAAAAAGGTTACAAACTCCATTCATATGTACATGAAGGTATAGTGATTATAAGTGGTATCTTAACCTAATCACATCATACACACATGTGTGTACATATCATAAATGTGTGTGTAGTTTCAGTGTATTAATTTATACAGGTATGTGTTACTCACTTTTTTCACAAGTCTTGGCAATAATGTTTACAAATGACTATAACTACCATGATGCCCTGCTTTTATCCCTGCAAAACAATAGTGCAATGTGCTATTGCCCAACCTCCCCTTCCTTCCACATATGCACAAAAGTCAAAGCTTTACGTAGCTGTCTTTCACCATTTCATGCTATGTATAAAAATGTAATATGCTCTGTTGATCCAGTATGTTGTCACCTTCTTGTTACCCATTGCATTGTTCTACTTGCTTGCATAAATCATAGTTTGTGTAGTCAAAGGTTTCCAGTCATGTTTTGTGACATGCTGATTATAATGATACACAATTCACTTTGCAGTGTTTATATGATAACCAATGCCATTTAATCAAATACGTTGTAGCATGTTGTGTGTTTGAAGCAGCTGTCTTCAATTGACTCAGCTCTCAAATCTCCTCTCTACTGTGTTGAGTTGCATGTCTGGAACATGTTATGTACACTATCTAAAGTACACTTTATTCTTCTGGACATCTCGCCATCATTGTTACTGAAGTGTGCATCTGTGTACATTAACATGCATGAGTGACAAGTAAACAATCACACAAAGGCCTAAACATCCAGTTAATCATATTTTTTTTTAGGTTGCTTCATCTGTAGCTGAAGGCATAATTGAGGTACAATACATACATTTAATGTATTTTTTTAAATTCATATGAGGCCCAACACCCAGGGCCAGTGAACCACCATCTGCAAACGAAGACACCTTCACTCCAAGCCAGGTTCAAACCTTCAGCGAGGACACCACTCCTGCAAGTCAGGATGATGAGGGGATGCCTGATCCATCTGGTCTGTCTGGCCAGACATCCCCAATGAGTAGTGAGTCTCTCGCAGCCCACACCTGCATCTCCCACCCCAGCTGCTACTACAACTCAGCCTATGGATACTTCTACTTGGTGTATCCAGAGGAACACAACTCTGATCTTGTGGCCCCAAGTCCTGTCTACTGTTGAATAACAATCACCTCCTCCAATTATGCAAGGACCCATTGGGATGGGACACACTGCCTCAAGGGCACACAGTGGTGGGGATAGGAATCATGGGAGGAAATCAGTGGGCCAGCAAAGTGAGGCCACTGGCATCATTGTCACATAGACCACAATTGACCGAGTCTTGGGAACAATACACTGGTCCTAAGACGTGATCAGTCAAGTTTTAACAGAGGTCTAACCTTAAACAGGTGCAGAGGGAGCACATTCTTGAGATGCAGAATCACTACTCCAATTTGTGCTCCTTGATTGGGGTGATGTTTGACACTTAACATCACATGTGCAGGGCTTTTCCTGTACCCTCTACTCCTGTTTATGGTCCTTCAACATGAGGACAAACTACATCTTCCTCAGCCACAGACAGGGAGGCTCTGTCACAACAGGAAACTAATTCTCCCACTCCAGTCCCTGTGCCTATGCCTCTCACCCCAGAGGGGACGTTCATCCGGGACACCATGAAAGGATGGCAAGACCTCCACCACCACCTCCAATAGAGACAGAATCAGATTTCCGCCTGTGTGTGCCTGCCATTCACTCTGTGGACTATTTCCTGCACACATTTACTTTTTCAAGGAGAGTTGTAATTTCTACATTGGACTCAAAATAATTAGCGCTCAGCAAATATAGTTTAATCCACCATGAAAGACATTAGTTTTTTATTCTTGTTGTTTTACATTATGGTTACAAATATATAGCACTGTTTTTAAATAAATGCACATAAAACAAACTCAAAGACTGGTGTTGTATTTATTATGGTAATTCCTTTTCTATGTCTTCTGTACACCATAATTTTTTTAACCTGTAAAACAATATGATAGTAGAACAATTATAGATACCAATTTGGTAATGTGTTATCCATGTAAAAAATAATGGAAAAAGAAAAAAAGAAATCTGCATGCATTGATGTCATACATTTGTAGGTAACAAGTCTGTGACACTGTCAAATATGCCTATCACAAACCGTGCAGAAGCCAAACAGTCTGTGCCATTTAGAGGTTGACACTCCAGAACCTTGACACCATGGAAGAAAGTGAATATTTAATAAAATAAAATTAAATATGCAAACTATTATTGATTCATGAACGCAGCTGGAGCCAGACATCCTGCCCTCACAATAGGAATCCTACATCAATAACACCAATAGTCTACATCATGGCAGTAACATAAATGGAGACCACATGACCATTTCAGAACACTGTAGAGGTATCTGATACTGTGGAGGTTTCTGGTTTAATTCCACAGCCATCATTCAGTGGTGTGCAAAAAGACGTTCATTTAACTATGAGGAGACACATCAACAGCTTCCTACACTGAACACAAATTAAACATTCAGTCAATGTGAATGGAGACCAGTATGCTATGGCTTGGCATACACATATGGGTAGAGCAAGTTAAGCATCACATATTGCCTTGGTGGCAAAATCCAACAGTAAAAAGGTCTGATACAATCTCAGATACTCCCACTAAATCACAAAGCAAGTTGTCTCTGTAGAAGATCTGTCCATTCAAAGTAGGTGTCTGTCCCAGAATCAACCCATGTTCCCTTTGCACTTTCCAACAGCAACATATCACTAGAAATGTCACAACTTTTGAAATGTCCAAATGAAGATGACACAATGAAGGATCCTAAAACAGAATAACACGGGAAAAGATAGGAGGTAAAGTTTTCTCAGGACAAACAAAGTTAACCTATGTCAATAAATACAGTAGTCAATATAGGGAAATCTGTGATCCACAAACATCTTTGCCTTGGTCCTTCCTGAACTTACCATTCCTGCCAAATTACCATCACAGACTGATATGTTCAGTATGTTACAAGTTGTTCTGACATTGGATGTCACAATATGGAAGGGCACACTTCCACTTGGGTGAAAAAGTGGCCAATGACACCGTGATGTAGGTCAATTCCTTCTTCTTCACCACTGTCATCTTCATTCGGTAATTCAACATCCTCACCCGATGGCTCTTCATGGTCTCCATCCTCTGCAATGATTGGGATGGTCAGTCGCAAGGCGATGTTATGCAGCATGCAGCAGCTAACCGCGATTTAGCACACCTTATCACGTGAGTAGAGTGGGGCTTTATCACATTAATCTTGTCCAGGCACCTAAATCTGACTACAGGAGCCCAAATGCCCACTCCACTGAGCTCCATGTTCTTCCATGGGCCTCACTGAAGCAAACTTCTCCTGTTATTGTTAGATACCTCACCGGTGCCAACAAACTTGGTCAGTTAGGATACACTGAGGGGGTCATTCTGACCCTGGCGGCCGGTGGCCGCCAGGGCCACCGACCACGGGAGCACCGCCAACAGGCTGGCGGTGCTCCAACGAGCATTCTGACCGCGGCGGTTCAGCCGCGGTCAGAAGCGGAAAGTCAGCGGTCTCCCGCTGACTTTCCGCTGCTCGTTTGAATCCTCCATGGCTGCGGAGCGCGCTCCGCAGCCATGAGGATTCTGACCCCCCCTACCGCCATCCTGTTCATGGCGGGAAAGCCGCCATGAACAGGATGGCGGTAGGGGGGGTCGCGGGGCCCCTGGGGGCCCCTGCCGTGCCCATGCCAATGGCATGGGCATGGCAGGGGCCCCCGTAAGAGGGCCCCGCAAAGTATTTCAGTGTCTGCCTTGCAGACACTGAAATACGCGACGGGTGCCACTGCACCCGTCGCACCTTCCCACTCCGCCGGCTCGATTACGAGCCGGCATCCTCGTGGGAAGGGAGTTTTTCCCTGGGCTGGCGAGCGGTCTTTTGGAGACCGCCCGCCAGCCCAGGGAAAAACTCATGATACCCTCCGCGGTCTTCTGACCGCGGAGCGGTATAATGGGGGCGGAATTCTGGCGGGCGGCCTCCGCCGCCCGCCAGAATCAGAATCACCCCCTGAGTCTCCTACATGGAAGCAATACATTGATAGATTAAAATCATATCAAGCCATTGTATATTCCTAAACTAGGATTAAAGCAAATGATCCACAAGTCATATTGTACTTACCAACAAGCCAGTCCCTCCTAGGTCCAAGTTGTGACATTTGCATGGCTATGGTGCTGTTCTGTAATACAAAGGAATCATACGTTGACCCAGGAAAGTGGGCACACACACTTGAGGTCTTTAAATTTGGTTAGCAGACAACTTGCACATTGATGGAATTCTTCTGATTGTGGTCGACCTGTTCCTTAGTGTGTGGTGGCACCAAGGCAATATGTGTGCCATCAATCATTCCAACCACATATGGTAGGCCACCCAAATTTTAAAGTTCCCCCTTCACATTGGCTAAGTCCTAAGAACTTGGAAAACGGACGAAGCTGTTGATGTGTCTCATAATTGATACAAGGACTTTTTGTAGCACACAATTGAAAGTTTGCGGTGACATGCCTCCAGGTACTGCCAAAGTGTATTGAAAAGAGCCAGTGTCCACAAAATGAAGTACTGCCATGAGTTTCACTGTTGGTGTTATTGCTATTGTATTCCTATTGAGACAGGAGATCAGGCTCTAGCTTCTGAAACAAATCCAGTATAGCTTACCTATTTAATCTAAACTTTTTATAATGTCCCTTTCCTCCATGGTGGCAAGGTCTGGAATTGGTCTAAAGACTTGAGGACGCCTTCTTCTACCAATCCCTGGTTTCTTATGCCTTCATGTAAGGAAAACAAATTATAAATTAAAATTGTCACACAAGACTTTCACAATCAACATACATTTTATGTATTATTTGCACATTATGGCCCTCATTACAACCGTGATGGTAAATGCCGCCTACGTCCGTGTTGACACCCACCAACATACCGTGGCTGCAGCTATGGTTATTATGACCCACACTGAGAAATCCACCACTATACAGACACCCACACAAGTCCGCCAGACCAACGGTCAGTCATAAACTGGTAATAGCAAAACCCACACAGTTACGCCAACAGGAATACGCCCACAGTATCATGACCCACAAATCACCGTGGTGGTCTTTCAACCACGGCAAACCATTGACGGTACACACCATTGCGCTCAAAATACACACACACTAACAAAACTACACCACATTGGACAATTCAAACTACACACACCTGACACACATACACACACCACACCCACACACCCACACCACTATAAAACATCCACCCACATTACCCACAACCCTTTCCACGAAAAAAAAAGATTGCTAACTGAGAGAGACACAAGGCAGGAGCACCCACACCATCCACGCACCTCACACCACACACCCCAACACATCACCCCACACATCCTCACACATAGACTCACACCACAACCAAGGCACCCCAAAGACACCCCAGGTTTTCAGAGGAGGAGCTAGGGGGCATGGTGGAGGAAATCATCCGGATAGAGCCACAGCTATTCAGATCACAGATGCAGCAGACGTCCATTGCAAGGAAGATGGAGCTATTGCGGAGAATCGTGGACAATGTCAACGCCGTGGGGCAGCACCCCAGAACAAGGGATGACATCAGGAAGAGGTGGAACGACTGGGGGGAAGGTGCGTTCTGTGGTTGCAAGACATCAGGTAGCAGTACAGAGGACTGGCGGTGGACCCCCACCTCCTCCACCACAACTAAAATGGGAGGAGCAAGTCTTGGCGATCATGCATCCTGAGGGCCTCGCACGAGTAGCAGGATGACTGAACTCTGGTAAGTCAAATCTTTACTACTATAACCCCCACCCTACCTGCATGCCATCACAAACTCCTACCCCTACCCTCACACCCATCACTCCAACACATCACATACACCCCACCATCACAACCCACCCATCCCAATACCAAGTCCTGCATGCAACACCAAAGCATTGACCCCCAACACAGACCTGCATGGACACCCATCACCACAGCATGCCCATTACAGAGACTCACCCGGCCCACAAAATCACCAGTCACACAAGGCCAAGCTAACAGGGAAATTACAACCACACAGGGAAACACACCCATGCACAAGATGGCACACGCAGATACATTAACACTACATTTGCATCCCCACAGAACCCCTACTCAAAGTCACCGGAGAGGAGGTGTCCCCCCCGAAGAGGCCCACAGTGACGACAGTAGCTCTGGACGCCGATATCAGGATGACCAACCTGGCCCATCAGGGACCTCTGGTCAGTCGGTTCTCCTGCCACAGTCCCAACCAACCACAGAGCCTCCCCCCTCAGGAAACACCAGCACAGCACCCACCCAGCGGGCCCATCCCTCTGTCCCCAGGACACGTCAATCAGCAGTGTGTCCACCACTACGGGGACCCCAGGCAACCCCACAAACACAGGACGATCAAGGACCTGGGGTCAGTGGCATTGGGCACACGGTTCAGGGGACAGAGGCACAGGACAACAGGGAAGCTGGGAGGACTGCTGTGCGAGAGGGGGAGGACAGGCCCAGGGAACCCACTCTCCACAAGTCACTCTCCAACTTCCTGGGAGCACACCACCATTCCAAGGAGACCTTGGGCCTGATACTGGCCGAGCTGCAGAAGACCCAGCGGCTGCAGGAGGGACAGTACCTGGGGATCAGGGATGACCTACCAAACATCTATACCATCCTGGTCACCATTGCAGTGGTGCTGGCTGATATGGCCAACACTATGAGGAAGGCAGTGACACAACAACGGGCCCCTGACAATAGCCACACCGATGAACAGCCTTCCACTTCTGCCGGTGCTAGTGGACAGGAGGCCCTGCCACAGGAACAACAGGCCACCAGCACCCCACCCCCTGCAGAAAGAGAACCACCCCGCAAACGGTCCCTGCGATCCAGGCAGAAGCCAGAAAACATTGCCAAGACCCCCACCAGGAAATAAGACTCTCCTGATTGTCACCCTTCTGTCCCACTCTGTCACCCTGTCCACCTTGAACTGCCATTGCTCCACTTCCCATGCCTCCTTGGACAATGCACCTGTGATACCAAGAGACTGGACTCTACCCTGGATTTTCCTCCACCATCATCCCAGCCCACTGCACATCCCCCTTTACTTATGAGCACTTAAATAAACACCCTTGGAACAAATACAAATCTGGAGTCTGTCAAATGATTCACAAATGTATTAGTAAAACTTTATCAAAGCATCCAACTCAAATGTACCGTGAAATATACTTTGGAATGACCTTTGAATGGGCAGCAGTACACATAGAAGCCAGAGTGGGGCACAGGGATCTGAAAATAGAGATGCCAAAGGGTACAGTCAGTGGCCATAGACATAGGGTAAGAGGCTGCCTTGTAGAATGTCCAACAGATAATAGAAATGTAAAGTGAACGTACAATGTTTTACCTGTGTGTCACTGGAAATACTGCTGAATTATGTTGCTTCTGTTGTCAACATCTTCTTCCTCTGCCTCCTCCTCCTCACTGTCCACAGGCTCCACCGCTGCCATAAGACCATCTCCAGACACATCCTCCTGCAGAAAAGGCACCTGGCGT
Source organism: Pleurodeles waltl (assembly GCF_031143425.1). Classification (NCBI taxonomy): domain Eukaryota; kingdom Metazoa; phylum Chordata; class Amphibia; order Caudata; family Salamandridae; genus Pleurodeles; species Pleurodeles waltl. Next base: position 488,824,745 of record NC_090440.1, read on the forward strand.
CTCAAGGCCAGGTTGTGCAACATGCAACGATGATCTGACACAACTTCTTGAGTGAGTAGTGCAGGGAGCCACCTGTCAGATGTAGGCACCGGAACCTGGCCTTCAGAAGGCTGAAGGTTCTTTCTATAATCCTCCTTGTACACCCATGTGCCTCATTGTAACATTCCTATGACCTTGTCCTGGCATTCCTCACTGGGGTCAGTAGCCATGAGAGGTTGGGGTAACCAGAGTCACCTGCAAATATCGAGGGGCAACTGTTAGACACACACTAAGCCTTAGGGACAATCTCATACCCAGACACCAACATATACTGGGGGTGGACCTTGGGCTCACCTATTAGCCACACCTGGTTTCTGTGGAGTTGGCCCATCAAATATGGGATGCTGCTATTCCTCAAGATAAAGGTGTCATGCACAGAGCCAGGGTATTTGGCATTCACATGGGAGATGTACTGGTCCGACAAACACACCATCTGCACATTCATAGAGTGATAGCTTTTTCTATTCCTGAAAACATGCTCATTTCTCTGGCGGGGGACAAATGCCACATGTGTACCATCAATGGCACCAATGATGTTGGGGATATGACTCAGGGCATAAAAGTCAGCTTTCACAGTGGCCAAATCCTCGACGTGGGGGAACATGATGTAGCTGCGCATGTGTTTCAGCAGGGTTGACAACACTCTTGCCAACACGTTAGAGAACATTGGCTGAGACATCCCTGATGCCATGGCCACTGTTGTTTGGAAGGAACCACTTGCCAGGAAATGGAGCACTGACAGGACCTGCACTAGAGGGGGGATACCTCTGGGCTGGTGGATAGCTAACATCAGGTCTGGCTCCAATTGGGCACACAGTTCCTGGATTGTGGCATGATCAAGTCTGTAGGTAATGATAATGTGTCTGTCCTCTATTGTCGCAAGGTCCACCAGGGGTCTGTACACCGGAGGATACCGCCATCTCATATTCAGCCTCAGCAGTTGAAGCCTATGGAAGAGAATGGTGAGCAGAGGGTCACATTCCCACATCTATTGCACTAATGTTGAGTCTATACTGTACAGAAGCAAAATGTGAATCCAAGAATCAGTTGCTGTGCCAATGTCTGCTGTGACGCAGTTAGGTGCCATGCCCTGTGACCCCCTGAAATGGCAAATGCCTGACTTGTGAGGAGGGACAAGTAGAAATGAGGTAATTGCGCTGGCATTGTGCGCCATCGCAGTAGATGGTTGATGACCGCCGCGCAACTTTGCAATGGTAATCATTGGGCCCTATGGGTTCCAGGAGCCAATGGCGATGTACGCCGGCCGTGACAGTAAGCATCGCTGTGGACGTCACCGCCATTTTCTATCTGTCCACTCACTTGCTACCTGACCTTTAACAGGAGAGGACCTACACTGCAAGTGCTGCTGTGACCTGAGTCTGGAAGCGACAATGCCTCATGTGTCTGTGGAAAGGGCCTCTGCCTTCACTGCGGAGTAGTTGGAGAAACTGGTGGATTGGGTCCTACCCCAGTACATGTTACTCTATGGTCCTCCAGACAAACAGGTGAGTACACTGTGAGTATGATGCGTGGGCCATGAATGTAGGGAGTGCTGTGTATGTAAGCCACATGTAGGGGGAGGAGAGGCATTCGGGCCACAGTGCAGCATGTAAGGTGGTCAATGTATGTGTGTCAGGGGATGGGAGGGATCTGGGGGGCTATGAGTGTGACGGTCCAGACGGTTGACTAATTCCCTTTTCTGATGTTGTTTCCCTGCATTTCAGTGCCCTTCAGAAAAAGGGAATTTGGGGGGTCATTCCAACCCTGGCGGTCAATGACCGCCGGGTTGGAGGACCGCGGGAGCACCGCCGACAGGCCGGCGGTGCTCCCAAGGGCATTCCGACCGCGGCGGTAAAGCCGCGGTCGGACCGGCAACACTGGCGGTCTCCCGCCAGTGTACCGCCGCCCTTTGGAATCCTCCAAGGCGGCGCAGCTAGCTGCGCCGCCGAGGGGATTCCGACCCCCCCTACCGCCATCCAGTTCCCGGCGGTCCGCCCGCCGGGAACAGGATGGCGGTAGGGGGGGTCACGGGGCCCCCGTAAGAGGGCCCCTACAAGTATTTCACTGTCTGCTTGGCAGACAGTGAAATACGCGACGGGTGCAACAGCACCCGTCGCACCTTCCCACTCCGCCGGCTCGATTACGAGCCGGCATCCTCGTGGGAAGGGAGTTTTTCCCTGGGCTGGCGGGCGGTCTTTTGGCGACCGCCCGCCAGCCCAGGGAAAAACTTAAAATACCCTCCGCGGTCTTTCGACCGCGGAGCGGTATTTCGGAGGGGGGAAGTCTGGCGGGCGGCCTCCGCCGCCCGCCAGACTTGGAATGACCCCCTTAGTGTGCCATCGCCAAGGAGGTGCGGACCCTGGGGGTCTTTGACAGGCGGAGCACCCACTGCCGCAAGTAGGTGTGAGGACTTGTGCCGCTGGGCAAAGAAGACAACGGAAGCCCAGCTGGGCTGGCCTCCCAACGAGGAAGGGGTGCCCATTGCACCATGACCCCCCTTATGTTCTGCATCCTGGTGGTGGCCTATCTTGAGTTAAATGGGTGCTTGAAGGCATCACAGCAGCCACAAGGGGGTGAGTACAGAATCTGACTCCTGACTTTGAGCGCGTTAACAATTACCTGGGTGGGGGGTAGGGGCTATGGGTGCCCATAGGCCAGGGTGAAGATGGCAGGGTAGGTCCCTTGTTGTGCAGGCTCTGAAGCACACCTACCCCAATAGTGTTAGTGGGAATCTACTACTGGGCAGGGTCCTGTGGGTTTCGGTGGTGCAGCTGTTGGCGTTAGGCATTGTACCCCATGGGCTGCTGACTATCTTAGTAACTGGTTGGGCATGGCCTAGTGCATAGGGCTGCTCCCAGTGTGTTGTGTACGCCAACGGTAGTGGTGTTGCTGGCATTGACCAAGTGTATCCTCTGTCTCTCTCCCCTGTTTGTTTTGCCACCCTGTCCTTATGTGCATTAGCATCATCTGTCAGAGGAGTAGAGGCACCTGTGACGGAGGGAGCTGCATCCCACATGGGCCTAGAGGCCTAATCCACCGAGGGTGAGGACACCAGTGGGACGGAGGGCGAGGGGAGCACAACGACGGGGACAGGAGGGGAGACCAGAGACAGCGACTCCTCCTCCGATGGAAGCTCTGGGGTGGGCACCTCTGTGCCCACCCCATCAACAGGTGCAGCTGCCATCTACCCTACCAGCACCGCCCTCCCAGCAGCCCCTCAGCGTGTTTCCCGTGCCCGCTCACCCAGGAGGGTGGGCATCTCCTTCGCCCCAGGCAGCTCAGGCCCTGCCCCAGTCAGCCCTGCTGCCCTCAGTGAGGAGGCTATTGACCTCCTGAGATCCCTCACTGTTGGGCGGTCAACCATTTTGAATGCCATCCAGGGTGTAGAGAGGCATTTGCAACAAACAAATTCATACCTGGAGGGCATTCACTCTGGTGTGGCAGCCCAACAGAGAGCATTTCAGTCTCTGGCCTCAGCACTGATGGCAGCCCTTGTCCCTGTGTCTAGCCTCCCCCCTCCAACTTCCTCTACCCAGTCCCAATCCCCTCAACCACAGCCTATCCCAAGCACACCTTCAGACCAGCATTCAGCCAAATCAACACACATAAGTGGCTCAGGCAAACACAAGCACCACACATCATCCCACAGGCACTCACACAAGCACCATACCCATGCAGACACACCAACATCCACTGCCTCCACTGAGTCCCCCTCCTCCTCTTCGTCCACCTCCCTCCCACTATCGTCTCCACTCACACCTGCATGCACTACATCCTCATCCACTACCTCCATCAACACCACACCCATCACTACTCACCCCTCACTGGCAGTCACCACGCCCACGTCCCCTGTGTCCTCTCTCAGTGTGTCTGTGACACCTCCTCCCAAAGTACACAAATGCAAGCACCCACCCATCCAACAGCCATCCACCTCGCAACAGCATCCAGCCCATGCACCTTCACCCAAACTCAGCAGACAGACACCTCCTACAACCACTCCCTCTTCTTCTACTCCCAAACCCTCTCCCTCTTCCCGCTCCAGTGTGTCTAAGAAGCTTTTCCTGGCAAACATTGACCTGTTCCCTACCCCTCCCCCTGTCATTCCCGTTGGGCCATGGTGTCCAGAACCCAGGCCAGCACCTCAGCCACCAAGTCGCCATCCGCTGTGGTACCTGCAACTACCAGATGCTCAAAGGGGGCACCCGTCAGGACAGCCAGTGTGCCACCAACCCCTGCAAAGGGCCAAATCATTCCGCTACCTGCCAAGGTGAAGAAGGGGACAGTATGCAGCAAGGGCAAGGAGCACAACCCACCCAGCAAGACCTCCTCCAAAATTCCAGCTGATAGAGCCAAGGTCACAACAGCATCTGGCAAGGTGAGGAAGGGGCAGAAAACCGAAGGCAAGGCACTTCCTCTGACAGAGGCTGCAGGCGAAGGCGTGGTGCCCACCAGCAGAACCGCCAGCCCCACCACCTGCACAGCATGCAGAACCGCCAGCAGCCCCGCCACAGGCACCGCTGCAAGCACCACCACCTGCACCACCACTGTCACCACTACTGTCAGCAGCAGCATCCCCAGTGGGCAGCCGTCCGAGGCTGCAGGGGAAGGGCTGGAGCCTCACTCCAGCACTGGCAGCACCGGCACCTGCACCACAGCCAGCAATGCCAGCAGCCCCGCCACAAGCACCGCCACCTGCACCGCTGACAGTAGGACCACTACCAGCACTAGCAGCCCCAGTGGGTGGCTGTCCGAGGCTGCAGGAGACGGGCTGGAGCCTACCTCCACCAATGGCTGCACCAGCACCGGCACTACCACCACTTAGCAGCCTTAGGCGCCGCAGGATGGAGTCTAGCCCTGCCTCCATGAACTATCATGCTACCTGTTTCCTGCAAATCACGTGCCTCAGACACCCAGATGAGGGAATGTGAACTGGCACACCCCAAGTGTTGCATCACTGAGCACAAAGCCCCCTCCAGAACCTGTGAAGAAATGCATCCACGTACCCTATCCTTGGCAGGATGAAGCACTCCGGGCACAAGGCCCCCTCCAGAACCAGTGGAGAAAAGCATCCACTCACCCTATCCTTGGCAAAATGAAGCAGACTGGGTACAAAGCCCCCTCTATAACCAGTGGAGAAATGCATCCACTCACCCTATCCTTGGCAGGATGAAGCACCCTGGGCACAAGGCCCCCTTCAGAACCAGTGGAGAAAGGCACCCACTCACTCAATCCTTGGCAGGATGAAGCAGACTGAGCACAAAGCCCCCTCCATAACCAGTGGAGGAAAGCATCCACTCACCCTATCCTTGGCAGGATCAAGCACTCTGGGTACAAAGCCCTCTCCAGAACCGTTGGAGAAAGGCATCCACTCACCCTATCCTTGGCAGGATGAAGCACTCTGGGTACAAGGCCCCCTCCAGAACTGGTGGAGAAAGGCATCCACTAGAGAGACTGCGGCTTTGCACTCCCCAGGACCAAGCAGTGGGGAAAGCCACCACTTGAGAGAATGTTGCCTTGCCCTCCCCAGGACCAAGCAGTGGGCAAACCACCCACTAGAGAGATTGTGGCTTTGCATTTCCCAGGAGCAAGCAGTGGGCAAACCACCCACTAGAGTGACTTGAGAGACTGTGGCTTTGCACTCCCCAGGACATCACTGTGGGCATGGAGCCCCCTTCCAGGAGCAGTGGCGTAGTACCATCTTCTGCCTACCCTTCCCCATACCCCTGAGGTGCCTGTGTGTTTTCATCCTGATGCCCCTGCAGTCTTCTCTCCGTATTGAGGCAGGAGTCAAGTGTGGGCTTGGCCCATGATTTTTGGCCCAGTGGCCCATGAACATTTGTGAAGGAAAATGTATGGCCTCCTGTATATATTGTATATTTTTGTAAATACTGTTTTTATAATCGTTACATATATCTCCCTTTTTCTAAAATATTACTGATTTGACTCAATTCCTTTTGTCCTTGTGTTCTTCCAGGGGGTTAAGGGGTGTAAATGTAATGTTGCTGCATGTGTTTGTGTGTATGGTGTTGTGGGTGAGGGTGGGGGTGTTGCGTGTGTGTGTCACACTCTTTTTCCTCCCCCCTCTACTGTGTACTAGGTGCAGTACTCACCGTGGTCGTCGCCACCGTCTTTGGTGTTCCTAGCAGATGAGGAGGTAGACCAGCATGGGCAGGACCTATAACTCGGGCTCCATGGCGTCCTGGTTCTTCGTTGAGTGTCGAGAGGTGAGTGGTTTCCCTTCCAAACACTTTTTCCGTCGTGCTTTTGAAGGTGTTGGTACTGCCCCAGAAAAGCTGGCAGATTGGCGGGTTGTGATGGGGTGGGCAGTACATTGTCTTCCGCTTAGCTGTTGGCGGTTATCGCTGCGGTGTTTGTTGCTACCGCTGGGGCAGTCGGAGTGTTAAAGTGGCTGTCTGTGTTGGCAGTTTCCACTGTGGTCGTGATTCCATTTTATTTACCACCAGCCTGTTGGCGGTATTACCGCCACTTTAACACCGACCACCAGGGTTGCAATGAGGGCCAATATTTTTGTTTTTGATATTTATTTTTTTTAGAATCACCAGCAAAGTAATGGTTCACTTTTGTGTGTCATATTTTGGCAAGATTTGAGTGCTGGTGATGCACAAACAATTGAAAAATATACAGCTTCACATCCTAAAATTGCGGGTTCCTGACCTTGGCGTCAGCGGAAGTTGACAGCATAGTAGGTGTAACACTGCATGACAGATACTGCCATAGGCTAATGTGTGTGACGGCTATGCACAAAAGCCAATGGCTGCGTCCGTCTCTGTCATGGATCACTTTCGCTGTGTACTTGTATGTGGCATACTGAAAAAAGCTCACTTGCCTCCTAACACTGCAGCCAACAAGACATCCTCAATTTTTGCTGCTGTTACTGGCCTCTGGGAGACAGGATGCCAAGCAAAGAAGGTGAATGGGCCCCTGCCTTCTCACCTGAGGAGTTGGAGATTCTCACCAGCGAGGGCCTGTTCCTGTACAGTCAGCTGTATGGGAACCCAGAGGAACAGGTACCTCTTTGAGTGGGAACTGTTTGCCAAAGAAACGTGTTCCCTCTTTGTCCACAGACTATTAGGTCTCTTCTTGCTCATGAGTGAAGCGTTGTGATTGGAATGTAGAGAACTGAATGATTCAGTTGGGTACGGATGTGGTTTGAGGATGTTAGAAGTGTCTGTGCGTTGATATGTAATGTAATCTGAAATAATTAGCTCACTTTTCAGTGCATGTTACTCACAATCCCAGGCTTAATTAGATAAACTGCAGGCACCTTACTTTCAGTAGCTAGTAGGCACTGTAATACTAGTTTATTTGGAAACCTACAACCCAGGTTGAAACAAAATACATTTAAAGTTCAAGTAGAATCTTTAAAGTTATGGAGTTGGCCAATGCTGTTCTGTCAAGTAAATGTACAGCCCATATTTTGGAATAGGAGTATATGTACATTTTAAATATGTCATGGTACCACATATGGGGAAAGGTATTTTCTGTGCTGCCAATCTAAATGACCAGGCACTCAATCAGCCATACAAGTATGTCCCATTACTAAACACACTTGTTGATACATCACCCAAAACCATGCTCTCACTGACGTATGGCAGTTCTCCCGTACTGCCCTTAGTCACTGTATGTGGCACAAACCATAGTATCTGACTCCTAGAAGATTAGGCATGAAGAAAGTGTAGTTGTGTGTGTGGTTATGTGCAAATAATGTACAGATTGTTTAGCCTTTAGGAGCTCAAAATGTGTTGGACTAATCTGGAGTGGGTCTCACAATATGAAAGGTTTCCTATCCCCGGCTTAGATGATATTTGTGTCTTGGATTGGTAACACGAGGAGAAAGAAAGTGTTGAGGCTACTCCATGGAACACTGCAAATTAGTGTTTCTTAGGAACTGTGAAATGTTTGTAAATAATCTGTAGGTACTGTTCTGGGAATGCATGTGAGAGATGGCAAAAAATGTGTCACCGCACTACAGGTAAACAAAATCACTCAAAACATTTTTGTTGTTATTTGATCTCATCCATACAGGTCAATGCCCATCAGAAGCAGGATTTGTGGAAGGCCATCACAAAGAAGGTGTGGACCATCAGGGTCTTTAAGCGGTGCAGCCTGCTTTATAGGAAGAGGGGGTAGGACCTCCAATGTTGTACCAGGAAGTCAGCGGAAGTCCAGCTCGGCCAGGCTTCCCAACGAGGCAAACTCATGCTTCCCACTCTGAACCCCCTAATGGCCCGCATTCTTGCAATGGTGTACCTGAAGCTTGATGGACAGTTGTGGGGCCAACAGCAGTTACAAGGGGGTAAGTTATTATATGTAGCTAATCTTGTTGTTTAACCTTTTTTATTTACAGCAATGTTGTTTGGCGTTAACATGACAGTAGACTCACATCCAACGCAGATGAGGATTTTTGGAGTTGTAAGTTTTTCAGATGTTGTCTGATGCTGTGCATGGTGTATTGTTTTGTGCTAATCGTTGTCACTAGATACCTCATCACAAGGCAAATACTGTTTTGAGCAGACATATGGCTAAATGAGAAAAATGAGGAACATTTGTAGAAAACAGCTCAATCACAAATGTGAGTAGGTAATGTAGGCCCTATTACTGGTGGCATAGCATAGTTAGCACTTATGATACAGTTTATGTTTCAAACTTCACAATGGTAAGTAGGTGCAATGAAGATATGATCATGAGCATCTGCACCAAAAGGACTGTAAACATTTGTACAATGGCATCATTCCCTACCTGAAATATGTTAGAAATATGTTTCAGCAACAATATTAAATTCATTTAATGTAGATGGTAGCAGATTGTCATGCAGTTTCAGTCACTCCCAAATGTGCATGTAAGCCAGTGTGTGTCAAACAACATGAATTTTTATGCCAAACTGTATTGATTGAAACAGATATGCATGTGTCCATACTGGTGACAGAGTTACACATATCCAAACTACATTTAAGTGTCCTTACTTATGTCCAGGTGAGAAAGCGATGATGGTGAGAATAGTGATACTTAAAGGACAATTGCAGATGGAATGTTACATCAAATAGATGTTGGTGTATCCCTTCTTGATAAGTTAATATCAGGTCCAAAACATGTCTCTTTTGGACATGTGGAAATGTTTGGTTCTGTACTGAAGTGGTTTAGGAATGAATCCACGCCTATGTATTTACTCATGCTGTCAAAGCCATTTGTCATGCAGAGAAATAAAAGTGTATAAGAGACAAACGGCATACATGATGTGGGAGCTAGCATGGGGAATTTCTAGACTGTGGGCAAATGGTTTCTGGAATTCTTCCCTACATACATGAGATACTGATGATTAAGAAGCCAAGGTGTATTTGAATTATATATGTGATGGGTCATAGAACATATATATAATTCACATACACACTTCTACAACCACAGTTGGGGTATATTTTGGTGTATGTTCGTTTATTCTTTTTGTCTTTTAGGGCGACTTGACTTTGACCTAGCCAGTTTATTTTAATGTAAGTGACCGGTGTTTCTACCTTTATATTGAGATTTGTTCTTTAATTGGAGAAGAACTGATTATTCTTTAGATTTTGGTCCTGATGAAGCGGCATTGGATCCCTTTGGACCGCACAACGCGAAACATGTCGACCCTATTCTAGAAGCACTATAATAGTTATAGACCTCTGATATTTGTTGCTATTTTGACAGTAATTGAGCATCAATACTCAATTTGTTACTCTCCTTCTGTTTTTAATCTTGGTCTTCATCCAATGACATTGATTAAAAATATGATATATTTTGTGATGAATAACCAATTTTAGATTTCCCTTTTTTTTTGTTCTCTCCTATGTGCGCTGGTGCCGGAATACAGGCATTTCTGTCCAGATAGTTTGAACCCACCAGTCACTATCAGAACAGTAAGGCTTAGAGCCCCCTTACGGAGAGTCCGTCAGGCGTTGCAGCGCCGGCCTGGCGAGGAGCATTTCCCGATGATGATACCAGTCATCCATTGTGATGCTTGAGGGCTCTTGCTCCTGAGACTTCAGGTCCCCTAGGCCATTATAGAACATGTGGAACAGTGTACCTTTACAAGTATCACTATTATTGGGAGACTGTACACTGGACCAGCTAACCTCCCGGTCCCTCCCCCTTAGATTTAGATTGATGTACAGCAGCTTGCTGTGGGACCTTCTTTATACTTTTAGTACTCTACTACCCTGTTGATCTCTTCACAATGGATGATTTCCAGGGATTTAGTTATGATGATGAAATGGTGTCTGCAATTTTGCAGACACCGTCCATTCTTGGTAGCGATGGGTCTGCCCCACCAGGTAGCCTCAAAACTGATTGGGACAAACTTTCTACCTTGAAAAAAGAACTAATAAAAACGGTCATGCACGGTACGATTATGACAGAATACCTACATGCAAACATCGCACCTAATGGTCTCCTGGTATCCAACATTCCGCGAATATTCTTACAGGATCTAGCTTTTAGAAAAGATTGGGCCCAAATAGCCTGGAAGTGTTCCAGAGATTGGCTGGTTTTAATCATAAACACCTCCAAACGCCTGGCCGACACTATTACCATCCAAATTAGTGCCAAAGAAAATACCTTGAAAACCACGATTTCGTTGACAGCTTTCAAAAGCCGTCTCTCTGAAATTAATGCTGAACTTAATGAGAGTTAAGAGTTTTTAACTCAGCAGAAGATTACTAAACTTCAAAAGGATATTGTAAGGTTCAGTAAAGAGAAGGTTTATCCCTATATTAAGGATGATTATGACGTAGACAACCAATCTCGGTCATCAGATGAATCCACCTCATCTTACAAAAAAACCTGTAATTACAGTAGTGGCTCATCATGTGATGGGTGGAGCACAGACGATAATCCACCCCAACCTTTCTATAATTACCCTCCTTACCCTGTACACCAACCTATGCCTTGGCAACCACCTTATCCTTTCTTTCAACCACGCCCAATGATGCCATACATGCCTTTTTTTTTAGGCCGCGGCCGGGGCAGAGGCAGAGGCAGAGGCAGAGGAGAGGAAGAGGCAGGCACATCCAGTGGTCCCGAGAAGAACCCCAGATGGTAACCAGGAGCAAAACCATAAATCATCCAGTGAGAACCCAGTTTTTAATTTATCAACCAGAATTCTCACAGAGAATGAAATGAATGTACTTAACAGAGGCTTGGGGTTTGTTCCTACCCCTGAGGAGGATTTCTTCCGCCTACATATAGAACTTGCCCAATTTTTTCGCAAAATCCGCTTACAATTTTTTTTCAAGGACAAGACTGCAGAACCACAAATGGGTGACTCAGGTCTAAAAAAAACCTCAACTTTCGTTCCACCACCTGTCACCATGCCTAGTGAAGTTTTGACTTTTGAAAAGGCAGTTTTAGCCAATGTAAACAAATTGTGTCCGAAACATTCATATATCAACACTCCCACTAAAGAGAAGAAGGCTCTATTATCCTTAACATCTGATCCTAACATAACCATTAAGCAGGCTGACAAAGGTGGCGCCATTGTGATTATGAACTCTACCGACTACAGATGTGAATGTTTACGTCTGTTAAGTGACTCTACCTATTATGCAAAAATAAGGCATGATCCAACTGGAAGGTTACAGACCCAGATTAGAGTCCTCATTGAAGAAGCCAGTAACAACTTGTGGATTTCACCCAAAGAGGCTGAATTTCTTGACACACCCCATCCTCGTGTTCCATATTTCTACTGTTTACCTAAGATTCATAAGGGCCTAACACCTCCTCCTGGACGCCCTATTGTCTCTGGTATAGGTTCAGTCTTGGAATCGTTATCTATTTTCTGTAACCATTTTCTACAGCCATTAGTGAAGAGTTCTTTCACTTATTTGAAAGACACTAAAGATGTCCTTAATCTAATTGAGTCCATAAATGATTCAGGAACTGTCCAAGGTATTATTACCTTGGATGTTGAAGCACTATACACTAATATTAGGCAAGAAGCCACGTTGCAGGTAATTGAGTCAGCACTCCAGGAAACACCAGATTCCCTGTCTTCTCCGGTTTCCTTCATTATCCAATGTGCCAGATTGGCCCTGACAGAAAATTTCTTTCGGTTTGAGGACCATTTCTACCGCCAAGTCCGAGGTACATCGATGGGGAGCAGATTTGCACCTAGCCTGGCCTGCTTATATATGTACGATTTTGAAAAAAACGACATCCTATCACCACTCAATTCTTATCAGAATTACACCAAATTGTGGCAACGGTATATTGACGACATTTTAATCATCTGGCAGGGACCTCTGTCTACCGCAGAGTATTTTACAGCTTGTATCAACACTCTTGATCCCTTTTTGAAATTCACAACTACTGTATCTGCTACACAGTTACCCTTCTTAGACCTTATAATTACCATTGAGAATGGGAAATTGTCCACTACGGTCTATCATAAGCCCACTGATCGTAACTCTCTGTTGTTGTATAAGAGTCACCATCCGAAATCCCTACGGGATAATCTACCCGTTGGCCAATTCTTACGGTTGAGACGTAATTGCAGTTCATTCCATGAATTTGACCATCAGGCCGACTCTCTTCAAGAGAGACTTATGGAACGTCACTACCCTTCTAGAATTGTCAATCAAGCACGAAAAAGGGCTAGAAATAACAATAGGGATGCCCTATTGACAAATAATGATAAGGGGCCACAGACCAGAATAACATGTGTATCCACCTTCACTCCTTTATCAAATTCAGTAAAGAAATTGATTAGTAATAGATGGCCCATCCTTACCAGCGGGGGTTGCGACATTGCAAGACCCCTCTTTGCATTCAAACGTACTACTAATATAAAGGATATGGTGGTCCATACTCGTCCACAACAAGATCGTCAAGACACCTTCACTCAGAAGACGTTGTGGGGTCTTCCCCCAATTGAAGGTCATCACCCTTGTGGTAACTGTAATGTCTGTCCACTCACCAGACACCTTACGACATTAGACTTAGATCCTATAGGGACCTGGCGTCTTAAGAAACACACTAACTGTAACACCAGGAACTGCGTCTATATGATAACGTGCCCATGTGACTTACGCTACATTGGCATGACATCTAGACCAGTCAAGACCCATATTAACAAACATCGAAGCAAAATTCGATGTAAGAAAATTACTACAAAACTCAGTGTACATTTTCTGGAGGCCACACACTCACCAGACGACCTTTGGTGGGTAGTAGTAGAAGCTCCAAGGGTTCGACCATATGATGAGGGCTATCTCTTTAGGATTGAACAAAGATGGGTGTTCAAATTAGGCACTAACATACGAGGGTTGAATGATGACATTCCTTGGACTTCACTCTCTTAATACCTATAAAAACACCTAAAGTAACCCCTGTTTTGTGTAAAAATATACATGCAGTCATACCTATCAATTATGATGAGTTCATTTGTTTTTTATTCACACTAGACCATTTAATGGTTAATGCTCCCATCATCTGTACATTGGGGCCTCCCTTTGGAGACATATATATTTAATCTCTGGTGGTTTTTAGATTTACCTGTGAGCCTCTTTTCAAATAGCTTGTTACCTGAGCCTTTGGTTAATCACCATATAGCCCATCGATGGTTGTCATTATGAAGGGCCAGTCCTTTTTCTATTTTTATTTCTAACTACTGGAATCAAAGGAGTCCCTCTTTAGTTTCTGCACTTTTTAGACGCGCGCAGACTGTTGGGGAATTTCCCTCTTCCGGGTTCGCGGCGTCTGCAAATTACTCTACAATGCGCCCACTGCAATCTAATGCAGGGCGCCGGGCACAGTTGCCCTTTTTTTATTTTGACAGACCACAGACCCGTTGGAGTCCTTCTTCTATGTCCCCAGATGCACGCGAACCCCGGGTAATTGACCGTTTCCGGGTTCGCGGCGTTCGTTCAAAAAGCTCCGACAGCACCCACTGCATTGAACTGCGGGACGCTGTTCCGGAGGGTAGGTCCCGAGTAATGGACCAGAAACTGACACATGTGTACTTCTGGCCTTACGGCCAACAAAATATGTACATATTATTTATTTGTGTATCAGGCTCATAACACTAGTTCTGTTGACATGAATTTGATAATAGAGCACAGGAATGCTATTGATATGTACATGGACTTGCAGCTCCACATAATTTCTAGTCCAATTTTTGACAACTTGCTACACTATTCCTGGATTGTGTCCATTACCTACAAGATAGTATGTGTTTGACAGACTATCTCTATGACATTTACTATGTTAATCTATGTCGATGTTTTGTGTCCGTTATACGCAGTGTTGTTCTGAGTCCTTGGAACGCGCCTCCCAAGGAGCCTCTTTTCAATTTGGGGATGGTAAGCCTGTCTTGTTGCACCATTTTTGACATGTTCTATGACCCATCACATATATAATTCGCATACACACCTCTACAACCACAGTTGGGGTATATTTTGGTGTATGTTCGTTTATTCTTTTTGTCTTCTAGGGTGACTTGACTTTGACCTAGCCAGTTTACTTTAATGTAAGTGACTGGTGTTTCTACCTTTATATTGAGATTTTTTTCTTTAATTGGAGAAGAACTGATTATTCTTTAGATTTTGGTCCTGATGAAGCGTCATTGGATCCCTTTGGAACGCACAACGCGAAACATGTCGACCCTATTCTAGAGGCACTATAATAGTTATAGACCTCTGATATTTGTTGCTATTTTGAGAGTAATTGAGCATCAATACTCCATTTGTTACTCTCCTTCTGTTTTTAATCTTGGTCTTCATCCAATGACATTGATTAAAAATATTATATATTTTGTGATGAATAACCAATTTTAGATTTCCCTTTTTTTTTGTTCTCTCCTATGTGCGCTCGTGCCGGAATACAGGCATTTCTGTCCAGATAGTTTGAACCCACCAGTCTCTATAAGAACAGTACGGCTTAGAGCCCCCTTACGGGGAGCCCGTCAGGCGTTGCAGCGCTGGCCTGGCGAGGAGCATTTCCCGATGATGATACCAGTCATCCATTGTGATGCTTGAGGGCTCTTGCTCCTGAGACTTCAGGTCCCCTAGGCCATTATAGAACACGTGGAACAGTGTACCTTTACAAGTATCACTATTATTGGGAGACTGTACACTGGACCAATTAACCTCCCGGTCCCTCCCCCTTAGATTTACATGTTCAAAGATTGTCTGGTGTGACACGGATCATCGTGCACCAGACGTGGTGAGTCATTCCAGGAAGCTACAATATTGAGTACTTCATGTTCGCGATAGGGATTTTCTGGTGCAACTCAAGCCATTGTGCACCAAACGTTGTGCCTCAGTCCAGGGAGGCATGACATTGGACACGTTGTGTTTGCGATGGGAAGTGTCTGGTGGTACTCAAGGAATCATGCATCAGATGCTGTGCCTCATTTTAGGGAAGTATGATGCTGAACACTTTGGCCCTCATTACAACCCTGATGGTCGGTGTTAAAGCGGCGGTAAGACCGCCAACAGGCCAACGGTAAAAAAAATGGAATCACGACCATGGCGGAAACCGCCAACATAGACAGCCACTTTAACACTCTGACCGCCACGGTGGTAGAAACAAACAGCTTGGCGGTCACTGCCAACAGACAGGCGGAAGACAATGTACCGCCTACAGTATTATGAGAGGCCAACCCGCCACCATTTCCGGGGCGGAACCAATTTGAACAAAAACAAGGTGGGAACATTACTAGGAAGGAAAAACACTCACCTCTTCACATTCCATGAGGAAACAGGACGCCATGGAGCCAGAACTCCAAATACTCCCTGCGATAGTATTCCTGCTCCTCTACCAGGAGCATGAACGACGGCGGCGACGGCCACAGTGAGTACTGCACCTACAACACAGGGGAGGGGGAGGTAAAAGAGAGTGACACACACATGCAACACGCAAAACCTCCACCCCCACCCTCACCCACAACAACATACACACAAATACATGCTGCAACATTACATTTATACCCTCCAACCCCCCTCGAAGAACGCAAGGACAAAAGGAAATGAGTTGAACGATTGTAATAAATAAAAATCCATTAGTCAAAACATGAAATATAGTATGAACAATTATGTACACCAACTACACAAGTCCGGATAGTTCACCATTCATAGCCCGTGGACCACTGGGCCCAAAATGCAAGGGCGAAGCCCACAGTCGGTACCAGACTCCAAATGGAGAGAACACTGCAGGGGCATCAGATCAAATTGAAACAGGCACCTCAGGGGGAAGGGAAGGGGGGCACCTCAGCCAGATGAGTGCACAAAGCCAACTCCACGAGGGGGCTCCATGGCCATTGATGTATCCTGGGGAGTGCAAAGCCACAGTCTCTCAAGTCTCTCCAGTGGGTGGTTTGCCCACTTCTCTATCCTGGGGAGCGCAAAGCCACAGTCTCTCAAGTCTCTCCAGTGGGTGGTTTGCCCACTGCTCTATCCTGGGGAGTGCAAAGCCACAGTCTCTCAAGTGGATAACAGTCTCCACTGGTTCTGGAGGGGGCTTTGTGCCCAGAGTGCTTCATCTTGCCAAGGACTGAGGTAGTGGATGTGATTCTCCACTGGTATTGGAGGGGGCTTGGTGCTCAGAGTGCTTCATCCTGCCAAGGACTAAGGTAGTGGATGCCTTTCCCCACTGGTTCTGGAGGGGGCTTGGTGCCCAGAGTGCTTCATTCTGCCAAGGACTGAGGTAGTGGATGCCTTTCCCCACTGGTTCTGGAGGGGGCTTGGTGCCCAGAGTGCTTCATTCTGCCAAGGACTGAGGTAGTGGATGGGATACTCTACTGGTTCTGGAGGGGGCTTGGTGCCCATAGTGCTTCATCCTGCCAAGGGCTGAGGTAGTGGATGTGATTCTCCACTGGTTCTGGAGGGGGCTTGGTGCCCAGAGTGCTTCATTCTGCCAAGGACTGAGGTAGTGGATGTGATACTCTACTGGTTCTGGAGGGGGCTTGGTGCCCATAGTGCTTCATCCTGCCAAGGGCTGAGGTAGTGGATGCCTTTCTCCACTGGTTCTGGAGGGGGCTTGGCGCCCAGAGTGCTTCATCCTGCCAAGGACTGAGGTAATGGATGCCTTTCTCCACTGGTTCTGGAGGGGGCTTGGTGCCCAGAGTGCTTCATTCTGCCAAGGACTGAGGTAGTGGATGTGATACTCCACTGGTTCTGGAAAGGGCTTTGTGCCCAGAGTGCTTCATCCTGCCAAGGACTGATATATTGGATGTGATTCCCCACTGGTTCTGGAGGGGGCTTGGTGCCCAGAGTGCTTCATCCTGCCAAGGACTGATATATTGGATGTGATTCGCCACTGGTTCTGGAGGGGGCTTGGTGCCCAGAGTGCTTCATTCTGCCAAGGACTGAGGTAGTGGATGCCTTTCCCCACTGGTTCTGGAGGGGGCTTGGTGCCCAGAGTGCTTCATTCTGCCAAGGACTGAGGTAGTGGATGTGATACTCTACTGGTTCTGGAGGGGGCTTGGTGCCCATAGTGCTTCATCCTGCCAAGGGCTGAGGTAGTGGATGTGATTCTCCACTGGTTCTGGAGGGGGCTTGGTGCCCAGAGTGCTTCATTCTGCCAAGGACTGAGGTAGTGGATGTGATACTCCACTGGTTCTGGAAAGGGCTTTGTGCCCAGAGTGCTTCATCCTGCCAAGGACTTATGTATTGGATGTGATTCTCCACTGGTTCTGGAGGGAGCTTGGTGCCCATAGTGCTTCATTCTGCCAAAGACTGAGGTAGTGGATGTGATACTCCACTGGTTCTGGAGGGGGCTTGATGCCCAGAGTGCTTCATCTTGCCAGGGACTGAGGTAGTGGATGCCTTTCTCCACTGGTTCTGGAGGGGGCTTGGTGCCCAGAGTGCTTCATCCTGCCAAGGACTGAGGTAGTGGATGTGATACTCCACTGACGGTGGTGCAACATTCAAGCTGCCCAGGCTCCTGGAACTGACCACCAGTCTCGGATGACTGACCACTGGGGATGGAAGCCATGTCTGCGGTGGTGCCAATGGCTCAGGATGTCGCAGGGCTGCTGGCGAGGCTGGTGGCGGTGCTGGCGGCGGTGTCAGTAGCAGCGGTGCTTGCGGCAGGCTCTGTGGCATCGGTGCTGGCAGCGGGCTCTGTGGCATCGATGCTGGTGGCGGACTCTGTGGCATCGGTCCTGGTGGCGGTCTTTGTGGCAGCGGTCTTTGTGGCGGCGGTACTAGCGGCGGGCTCTGTGGCATCGGTACTGGTGACGGGCTCAGTGACTGCGGTGCTGGTGGCGGTGCAGGTGGTGGTGCTGGTGGCGTTCTAGTCCGCCGTGCAGGTTGGCGTCGACGTGGACCTGCCCTTGATTTTCTGGCCCTTCCCCACCATGGATGGTGGCGCAGCTGTGTTGCCACTATCCACTTTTGTTTTGCCTGAGCCCTTGGTGGCAGGTGTTTTCGCCTTCTCTCTCTGGGATGTGGGCAACTGTTTTAATTTTGGAGGTGGCGGAATGTCCTTGCCCTCACTCCGTGGAACACTGGCAGCTCTGTTGCTTGGCACACTCCAAAAGCCCGCAGTTGCTGGCACCACTGTGTCCGGTGATGTGGTGGCTAAGGTGCTGGGTTGGGACCTGGAAAGGCGGGCCCTAGGGGATGGACGGGGGAGGTGTAGGGAAGAGGTCAACATTAGATAGGAAAAGCTTTTTAGGCACACTGGGACGGGTAGATGACGGGGGTTTGGGAGTGGAGGAAGAGGTAGTGGTTGTAGGAGGTGTATGTTTGCTGACTTTGGGTGAAGGTGCATGGGCTGGAGGATGTTGTGAGGTGGATGGCTGTTGGGTGGGTGTGTGGATGCGTTTGTGTACTTTGGGAGGAGGGCTCACAGACACACTGGTAGAGGACACATGGGATGTGTGAATGGTAGTGGGGCTGGTGAGTGCACATGAGCAGTGTGTGGTGATGGGCATGATGGTGATGGAGGTAGTGGCTGAAGATGTAGTGCATGCAGGTGTGAGTGGAGACGAGACAGGGAGGGAGGAGGATGACGTGGAGGAGGGGGACACAGTGGAGGCAGTGGATGTTGGTATGTATGCATGGGTATGATGCTTGTATGAGTGCCTGTGGGATGTGTGGTGTATATGTTTGCCTGAGCCACTCGTGTGTTGAGGTGTGTGCATGCTGGTCTGATGGTGTGCTTGGGATAGGCTGAGGTACAGGGGATTGGGTCTGGGTGGAGGAAGTTGGAGGGGGGAGGCTGGACACAGGGACAGTGGCTGCCATCAGTGCTGAGGCCAAAGCCTGAAATGCTTTCTGTTGGGCTTCCTGGCCAGAATGAATTCCCTCCAGGTATGCCTCTTGATACCCTGGATGGCATTCAGAATGGTAGACTGCCCAACATTGAGGGATCTCAGGAGGTCAATAGCCTCCTCACTGAGGACAGCAGGGCTGACTGGGGCAGGACCTGAGGTGCCTAAGGTAAAGGAGATGCCCACCATCCTGAGTGAGCGGCCTCGGGACACATGCTGAAGGGCTGCTGGGAGGGCGGTGCTGGTAGGGCGGGTGGCAGCTGTGCCTGTTGATGCGGGGTACACAGAGGGGCCTGCCACTGAAAGGGAGCTCCCATCAGAGGAAGAGTCGCTGTCGCTGATGTCACCTCCTGTCCCTGCCCTGGAGCTCCCCTCGCCCTCCGTCCCACTGGTGGCTTCAGATTCCGGTGTCTCGCCCTCCAGGGTCATGTGGGATGCAGCTCCCTCCTGCTCCGGTGCCACTGCTCCTCCGCCTGATGATGCTAATGCACACAAGAACAGGGAGACCACAAAAACGGGGGGAGAAAGACAGAAGAAAGACATGTTCAGTGCATGCAATACTGCTACAGTTGGCGGCCACTACAGGCACAGCAGCCCTCTGCACTACGCCATGCACTTAGAGTTCCCTAATTAATCACAGGGACATGGGGTACAAGGCCGATGCCCGATTGCTGCACACATGGAAGTCACAGGAGCTTGACTAGGTGTAGTTGGCTCTTACCACTGGTGGGTTTGGGGTGCCACATAGCCTGCCTCACGAACGGACCTTGCCTACAAAACTCGCCCTGGGCTAGGGGAACCCACAGCCCACATCCTCCACCCAGACACCTCGTAATGCGCACAGAGTCAGATGGATGTGACTGTACTCACCCCCTCGTGGCTGCTGTGATGTCCTCAAGCTCCCATCCAACTCTGGATAGGTCACCGCCAGGATCCGGAACATCAGGGGGGTTATGTTGCGACGGACCATCCCTAGCTGGGCCTCCGCCGTCTTCTTGCTCTATTACGGCAGTGGCTGCTCTGTCTGTGGTGGACCCCCAGGATCCAGACATCCTTGGTGATGGCACGCCAAATTTCCTTCTTCTGGTGGGCGCTGACCTAGAGGAATAGTACAGGGGAAAAGGATAATTTTTAACCGTCTGGACCGTCACAGTCATTGACCCACGTTCCCACCCTTGCCCTGACACACATACACTCACTGTCCGCTCATGCAGGCCTCAGTCCCCCCCGTATCTTCCATCCACACCACTCCAAACAGGCATTGCCCATACAGCATACTCACAGTGTACTCACCTGTTTGTCTGGAGGACCGTAGAGTAGCGTGTACTGGGGGAGGACCCCATCCACTAACTTCTCCAACTCCCCCGAAGTGAAGGCAGGGGCCCTTTCCCTAGACACATGAGCCATCGTCTCTTCCAGACTGAGGTCACAGCAGCACTTGCAGCTTAGGTCCTCTCCTGTCGAAGGTCAGGTATCAAGTGGGTGAACAGACAGAAAATGGCGGTCACGTCCGCGTCGGTGCGTATCGTCACTGCCGGCGTACATCGTCATTGGCTCCTGGGACCCATAGGGTCAAAAGTTAAACAATGCATGATTGCGCCGCGGTCTTCGACTGCCTACCACGACGGTGTACAACACCAGCGCAGTTACCTCATATCCCCTTGTCCGACCTTACAGGTCAAGCACCCGCCATTTCAGGGGGCCACATGGCATAAATTTTAAATGTGTCACACCTATCTAGGCCTTGCATACACACAGTGACAGGCACATTGCGGATTGACAAATGTGTGCAATAAATATTTTTTGTAATACCTCAGTATTGGCTGACTCTCTTCTCGATGTTCTCATCCATAGGACACATCTGCTGGGGCAGGTGAGGAGATGGCGGCATCCTCCGGCTTACAGACCGCTAGTGGACCTGTCGATAATGGAAGAGAGACATGTAATAGTCACCTACAGACTTGATTGTGCAACAGTCCATGAACTGTGTGCCCAGTTGGAGCCAGACCTGATGTCAGCTATCCGCCATCCCACAGGAATCCCCCCTTTAGTGCAGGTCCTGTCAGTACTCCATTTCCTGGCAAGTGGGACTTTTCAAACAACAGTGGATGTCCCACCCTAAGTTCTCAAACGTGCCGTCCAGAGTGTTGTCTGCCCTGCTGAAACACATACGCAGCTACATCGTATTCCCTCAGGTGGAGGATTTGCCCACAGTGAAAGGTGACTTCTATGCCCTGGGACATATCCCCAACATCATAGGTGCCATTGATGGGACACATGTGGCATTGGTACCCCCCCGCAGGAGTGAACAGGTGTACAGAAACCGGAAGGGCTACCATTCAATGAATGTACAGGTGGTGTGTTTGGCCAACCAGTACATCTCCCATGTGAATGCCAAGTTTCCTGGCTCAGTGCATTACGATTACATTTTGAGGAATAGCAGCACCCCTTATGTGATGGGGCAACTCCAGAGGCACCGTGTGTGGCTAATAGGTGAGGACAAGGACTCTATACTGTGTGAATAGTTGTCTGGGGTTGTCCCTAAGGGTTAGTGTGTGTCTAACAGTTGTCCCTCGACATTTGCAGGTGACTCTGGGTACCCAGACCTGTAATGGCTACTGACCCCAGTGAGAAATCCCAGGACAAGGGTAGAGGAACGCTACAATGAGGCACATGGGCGAACTAGGAGAGTGATCGAAAGGACCTTTGGCCTCCTGAAGGCCAGGTTCCAGTGCCTCCATATGACAGGTGGTTCTCTCTACTACTCACCAAAGAAGGTGTGCCAGATCATCGTGGCCTGCTGTATGCTGCACAACCTGGCTTTGCGACAACAGGTGCCGTTTCTGCAGGAGGATGGTCTAGAAAGAGGTCTTGTGGCAGCTGTGGAGCCTTTAGACAGTGAAGAAGAGGTGGCAGAAGAAGAGGATATCGACAACAGAAACAACGATATCCAGCAATACTTCCAGTGAGACACAGGTAAGAAGATATCACTGGCTCACACATCTCATACAATTGTTAGACCTATCATATGTCTGTCACTTTCACCCAGTGTGTGGACCCTGACTTGTCACTTTGCCTTTCCATTTCACAGATGTGGGTCCCACTGTGTGACCTCTGCTATATTACCTCATGGACTAGAGCTGTGTGATATAGGTATGTTGACAATACAATCGACATTGCTACTTTCTTTAATTATTGCAAACATACATTTGTGAAAGCACAGACTGACTCCAGCTTGTTTTGTGATTCAAGGGTGTTTATTTCAGTGCAAAATAGAGGAGGGGGTTGTAAAAATGGTAGGAGTGATGGTGGAGGATTGTCCATGGCAGAGTCCTGTCTATTTGATTCACAGGTGCATTGTCCATAGAGGCACAGGAAGTGGAGCTAGGGCAGTTGATGGATGGACAGGTTGACGAAGTGGGACAGAATGATGACATTCAGGGTGGTCTCATTTCCTGGCGTTGTTCTCTGTCTTTGTCCTGGATCTCAGGGACCGTTTGCGGGGTGGTTCTCCATCTGCAGGGGGTGGGGTGCTGGTGTCGTGGTCCTGTGGCGGTGCCTCCTGTCCACTAGTGCCGGTGGAGTTGGTGGGCTGTTCATCATCCAGGCTTGTGTCAGGGGCCCCTTGTTGTGCCACAGTGGCCCTCCTGGTGTTCACAAGGTCCTTCAGCACCCCTACAATGGTGACCAGGGTGGTGTTGATGGACATGAGTTCCTCCCTGATCCCCAAATACTGTTCCTCCTGCAGCCGCTGGGTCTCCTGAAATTTGGCCAGTACCGTTGCCATCATCTCCTGGGAATGATGGTATGCTCCCATTATGTTGGAGAGGGCTTCATGGAGAGTGCGTTCCCTGGGCCTGTCCTCCCCCTGTCACACAGCAGTCCTCCCAGTTCCACTGTTTTCCTGTTCCTCTGTCCCCTGAACCGTGTGCCCACTGCCACTACCCCTAGCTCCCTGATTTTCTTGGGTTGGTGGGGTTGCCTGGGTTCCCTGTAGTGGTGGACACACTGCTGCTTGACGTGTCCTGGTGACAAAGGGATGGGCCCACTGGGTGGGTGCCGTGCTGGTGTTTCCTGAGGGGGGAGGCTCTGTGGTGGCATGTGCCAGTGTCAGGGGAACCGACTGTCCCGAGGCCCCAGACAGGCCAGGCTGGTCATCTTGATCCAGTTGGACAGAGCTGCTGTCATCACTGTGGGCCTCTTCTGTGGGGGGAGTGGACATGTCTGGAGCCTCCTGTCCATTGACGTTGGGTAGGGGTCCTGCAGGGTTGTAAAGGCATGATTATTGCATCGTGTGCAATGGGTGGGTGACCCTGTACTCCAGTGCTTGCATTCTAATGTAGGACCTTGTGTGATAATTGGTTTGGGGTCTGTGTGGGTATCTGTAGTGGACATGCTTTGGTGATGGGTGTCAGTGCTTTGTTGTTGCATGCAGGGCTTGGTATTGGAATGTGTGGGTTGTGATAGTGGGGCATATGTGAGGTATTGGAGTGATGGGGTGAGGGTGAGGATGGGGTATTTGATAGCATGTAGGTAGGGTGGGGGATGTAATATTTAAGATTTGACTTACCAGTGTCCATTCCTCTTGCTACTCCTGCAAGGCCCACAGGATGCAGTATAGCCGAGACCTGCTCCTCCCATGTTGTTAGTTGTGGGGAAGGAGGTGGGGGTCTGCGCCAGTCCTCTGAACTGCAATCTGGTGTCTTAAGACAACGGAACGCACCTTCCCCCATAGGTCGTTCCACCTCTTCCTGATGTCATCCCGTGTTCTTGGATGCTGTCCCACTGCGTTGACCCTGTCCACGATTCTGCACCATAACTCCATCTTCCTAGCTATGGAGGTGTGCTACACCTGTGATCCGAATAGCTGTGGTTGTACCAGGATGATTTCCTCCACCATGACCCTGAGCTCCTCCTCAGAGAACATGGGGTGTCTTTGCGGGGCCATGGTGTGGTGTGGGTGATGTGTGGGGTGGTGTGTGTTGTGATGTGTGAGGGGATGTGTTTGTGTGTGTTTTCTGAGGTGCGTTGATGTGTGAGTGATGGTGTTGTGTGCCTGTGGATGCTAGTATTGTTGATGGTGGTGTCTCTCTCTGTGCTTCTTTCTGAATTTTTGGTAGTAATGGTTTGTGGGTGATGTGGGTGTGTGTTTTATATTGGATTAGGTATGTATCAGGTGTGTGTATTTTGAACTGTCCAATGTGGTTGTGTTTTGTAAATGTGTGTGTATTTTGAGCGCAGCGGTGTGTACCACCAATGGAATACCGCGGTTGAAAGACCGCCATGTGGATTCATGGGTCGTGATAGTGTGGGCGTATTCCTGTTGGCCTGACGGTGGAGATTTTGTAATTGCCAGTTTATCACTGACCTTTGGTGTGGCGGACTTGTGTAGGTGTCTGGATTTTGGCGGATTCCGGCCTGTGGGTCGCAATAGCTGTAACGGAATTCCGTTGTCGCAGCGGTGTGTTGGCGTTCTTCTGCACTGCAGTAAGCGGGATTTACTGCCAATGTTGTAATGAGGGCTTTTGTGTTGGTGATCAGAATTGTCTGGTGCGACCCAAGTCATAGCGTCCCAGACACTGTGCCTCCTCCCAGGGAGGTGTGGGATGGTAACTATTGTGTAATAGAGTGCCTGGCTCAGCTGGTGTCCCGCAACAAACCTCCTCTTGTTCTTTACAGACCTGGGCCACACCGGAAGGCACGGTGCGTAGACCTCCCAGTGAACTTCCAGAGTGGTGGCCAAACCTCCATTTGTTGACTATTATCTGCTCCACTGGTAGCTCTTCCTTTCCCCCCATATTGTCTCTGAGTGCCTGAACAAGAGTGACTCCGGCCATGTGCAGCCTAGCACCCAGTGAAAGTCAAACTACAGTAACTTAGCACTTAGATAAATCATGTCACGAAGTCAATCAAATTTGTCTTGATGTGATTTACTATAAAGATTGGATATGAAAAAACATGGGCCCTCATTACAATCTCAGCGGTCTTCCCAGAAGACCGCCAAGGCAGCGGGCACCAGAATACAGCAAGTGCTGGAGGTATTTCTGGCTCTCTATTTTGACTTTTCCACTGGGCCAGCGGACGGTAACAGTGCTTGCACCGCTGCGCCTGGCAGTATATATGAGGGGACGGCAGTATGACCGTGGCTATTGTGCCATGGTCATAATAGCTGGCGGAACACCACCAGCCTGTTGGTAGTGTTACCGCTAGCTTACCGCCGGCCACCAGGGTAGTCATGAGGCCCATAATCAGTTCAGTAAGAGAGCATCTTAAAATGAGCCTAATTATACAATCAGTATGATTCAATGATTCGTTATCGTAACATAAGTGAAGATTGTAGTTTTTCTGAAACATGTTTATGGTTGAGTAGAAGAATCAGCCGACATGAATTTCATCCCAGAAAAAATGAGACTTCTTCAGGGCTGACAAAAAAAGAACAGACGATTTATCTTCAAACAAAAATATGCATAAGTCAGAAAAATTACTTCATCATGAGCTTCTCATATTTGCATACCATGTGATCATCCAATCACCGTAGTAAAATTTTACAGAATTATGGCTTATGCTCTAAAAAGATGTATAGCTTTTATATAAGAATCACACTTTGTAAATCTCAAAGAGTTTAGAGATCATAGGCCCATAAATAAAGAAGTGTACAGTACCAATAAAAGTGTTAAAAAGTGTGCCGAAAATAATTGAAGGTAGGTATCAAAAGATGTTAGTTTAGTGTGACATGATTCCAAACCCAGCTTTCCAATGGAAGAAAAGTATATCCCATTGTGCCAGAAATTAGATAAAATCATATTGGATAGTGACATGGCATTTGTGCATACAAGAAGAAACTGTGAAAAAACACAGGAATATAAGTTTGAAAAGTAACCCGAGGTGTATTAAGTGACGGAGTGGATGAGATAAAATCTTACCTAAAACCAGTATTATCTCTTATATCTCAAGACGTTAAGTGAGATATAGATCCTGATGGCTTCTATTATGAAATATGGAAAGCGGTGCAATAGAAAAACAATAAATAAAAAATGTAAACTGAGAATACTGCAATTTAAATAATGATATAACAAAAAAGGGGCTAATCTTTTAGCACAAACCCAAATTTTCCAACATTTCTCTTGCTCCTCTCTAGTCGTCCATAGCCACTCCCCTAAAAGGGGTGGTGTCACTTTTGCTGCAGGTACATCCCCACTGCCCCTGTCTTTCAGAATGCGCTCAATGAGGAGGCTATTGATCTATTGTGGATTAACAATAGCAGGGTCTGGCCTCCTCAGTGACCAGAGCCTCTCACCCATCCAAACCTTGTGCCCCAGCACCCACTTCTTCCCCATCCAAAGATCCTCTTCTTAGCCCTTTCCAAAGCTCACACACTCCTTTTCATGCACACACTCAAACACACACAAGTAGCACATCCTCACATAATCACAAACACAGCAAGAAATACAGACAGACACACATACACACATAGGGCCTGATTCCAACTTTGGAGGACGGTGTTAAACCGTCCCAAAAGTGGCGGATATACCACCTATCGTATTACGAGTCCATTATATCCTATGGAACTCGTAATACGGTAGGTGGTATATCCGTCACTTTTGGGACGGTTTAACACCGTCCTCCAAAGTTGGAATCAGGCCCATAGACTCCACACACCTCACCACCCCAAAACCAAAAGCACACCTGCAGACACCACACCCACCACAACACAAACATCCACACTCACCACCAGCACACCCACAGACACCACACCCACCACAACAGAAACAACCACACTCATCACCATCACACCTGCAGACACCACAGCTACCATGACACACACATGCACCAGCACATCCACAGGCATACAACCTGTTAGAAATTGGGTCTTTGGTTGTGTAGGAAAGTCCTCCTTTTTGCCCTGGTCACCCCAAACTTTTTGGACAGGTACTGGTGGTTACTGACTCTTGGCTGTGCCCTGGGCACTTCTTACTAGTCCCAGGGCCAGTGCTCTGTGTAAAGTGGATATGCAAATTAGGCTAATTATAATTGAAAAAATTAACCTACCTATAAGTTCCTAGTATATGGTAAGGCATGGAGGTTTAAGGACCCCAGTATAGGTAGTTCCCCACAGCTGCACTGCTGAGGTGCCCAGTGTCATTTTAAAGGCAGACCTGCCTTGCTGGCTGCTTTTAAATTAAAGTTACATGTAAATTCGACTTTGGAATTAAAAGTAGTTCCAAATTCTTAAACTACCTTATTTTTACATATAAGTCACCCCTAAGGTGTGCCCTATGAGCCCCTAGGGATGGGTGCCATGTAACTATAAGCAGGGACCTTATAAAAACAGTTTTATAAGCCCTGGTGAGGTAAAACAGCCAAATTGTTTTTGCCCTCATTGCAGTGAATGGCCTCTATAGGCTAGAATGGGGAGACTTCATGTTAATTTTAAAAGTAACAGATGCCACAAGTTTGGTATCAAATTAATTGTTATAATAAATCCCACAACTTCCAATTGTTGGATTTCATATAACTTGTTCAGGTAAAGAGTTTAAAACTTTACCTGAAAAGATGCCAACTTCAGCCCTGCAGTGTTTTTGCTACTTTGCTTTGATTGGCCAGCCTCTGGCAGCCTGGCCAGGCTGCCTTGATGAGGTGTGAAGTGGCCTTGCTCAACACAAAGAGATGTGCCTGGGGGAGGAGATCAACCCTCAACAGAGGGGGAAGCAGGAAGGGGGGAGGGCTGCCAAACTGGTCTTCAAAGGCAGGGAAGGACATTTGGAGCAACCCAGCAACACCCTCACATCCTGAAAACCCAGACAATTAAGTGACCCCTAGATTAGATTAGGAGATGGCAGGAGAGGGGTGTGTTTAGAATTTTTAGCCACACCAGTGGGTGGGCTCAGCCAGATCTAACCTGCAAAAATCACTTTCCGCCATGATGGATGCCAAGAATAAGACCATGCGCCGTCCAGGTCCTGCCCGAAACTCCGCTGCACAGCTCTGCGGCACTTTCTGCGCACCACTTATCATACCCTCTTGCTCCACAGGTGGCCATCAGTGTCGTCTGCCCTGTGGCAAAGGTCATAGAGCTGCAGGTTCAGGACATTGGTGGACAAGATGCACTTATCAGTCGTATTCCATGAAGAGACTACAATTCCCATGTTTTTAGAGGCAGCAGCCATCTTGGGGTGTGGCACCCCTATAAAGCCCAGCCACACCCAAGCATGTTGCTCACTATTTTGAAGACTTCGATGCAGTCAGACCTCATGGGGGATTCTCTGAAGAAGAGCAGAGTTCCTGCATGGCAGAGTGGCATCCGATCGAAGTATCCTTGTTTCCAGGGTGAATTAAAAAACAAGTAGGTTGTACTCGTAGTGGTAAGGCCTTGATGACTTCAATTTTGGAGGAAGTCATTACTTCCAGAAGTAAAGCACCCCTTAGCACAACAAGCAAAGCGTTTTCAGTTTCCAGGTTACAGCGGCCTAGGCGCGATGATCAAAGGCATTTCAGTCCACAGATGTAAAGCGCTATAGGCACGGCAATTCAAGTGCTTCAGTCCACAGGTGTAAAGCACTCTTGGCACAACAATTCAGGCGCTTCAGTCCACAGATGTAAAGCGCTCTTGGCACGGCAATTCAAGCGCTTCAGTCCACAGGTCTAAAGCGCTCTTGGCACGACAATTCAGGCACTTCAGTCCACAGACTTAAAGTGCTCTTGGCACGGCAGTTCAGGCACTTCAGTCCACAGACTTAAAGCGTTCTTGGCACGACAATTCAGGCGCTTCAGTCCACAGATGTAAAGCGCTATTGGCACGACAGTTCAGGCGCTTCACTCCACAGGTGTGAAGTGCCCTTGGCACAGCAGTTCAGGTGCTTCAGTCCACAGGTGTAAAGCGCTCTTGGCATGACAATTCAGGCGCTTCAGTCCACAGGTGTAAAGCGCACTTGGCATGACAATTCAAGCGCTTCTGTCCACAGATGTAAAGCGCTCTTGGCACGACAATTCAGGCGCTCCAGTCCACAGATGTAAAGCGCTCTTGGCACGGCAGTTCAGGCGCTTCCGTCCACAGATGTAAAGCACTCTTGGCACAGCAGTTCAAGCGCTTCAGTCCACAGATGTAAAGCGCTCTTGGCACAGCAGTTCAAGCGCTTCAGTCCATAGGTGTAAAGTGCTCTTGGCACGGCAATTCAAGCGCTTCAGTTCACAGATAAAAAGCGCTCTTGGCACAGGCAATCAAAGCGTTTCAATCCACAGGAGTAAAAGGTTCTTGGTACAACAATCAAAGTGATTCAGGTCAAATAAGGTAAGCGCTTCAAGTTCAATGAGTAAAAACTTTTCGGCCTTTATAGTTGTGAATGTGAAAGGATTTCTGGAGATAAGCAAATCATAGTTTTCATTGTTTTTTGGAAAGCATAATATGTGAAAGGCATATTTAATTCTTTGAGATTTTCTAGGTCATGATCAAAGGTTTATGTTATGAATGCATAGATGTTACAGGATTGATATTTTGAGTATAATCATAGTCCAAAGCTCTTGCCATCTCTTGGTTCTGAGGTTGTAGTTATTCTTGTTCCATGATGATCATAGTCTAAAGCTCTTGCCATTTCTTGGTTCTGAGGTCGTAGTTTATTCTTGTTCCATGATTCAAAGAAGGGGGTTTGCACTCATTTCAAAAGGGGTCTCCATCAGATATCGGAGAGACATTTGAGTCGAGTCTATTGATGAGTTATATTTCTATGAATGAATAAATGCATATTTGTTCTAACCTTTTCTTTTCAGATCTTTCTCCCTGCTGTTCCCTACCCTAATTCCCTTCCCACCGCCTGGCTTCATCATAACTCTGTGCTATAATAGCTTTCTGAGCTGGTGACGCCGGAAGGTGGGCTTTTTGTTCAGCAACGTGCAGATCCCGAGGAAAGGACACTGTGACAATGGATTTTTGAGGAATGTTGCTCCCTGGGATTGATTTTTGACACACTTCCCAGGAAGTGGTCATCACAGGGGGAAGGACCCTGCCCCTGATTGCAGAACCTGGACCCCCCTTGTTTTTCATCCAGGAGCGAGGATAAAACTGTCAGGATTCCCCAAACTGGCTCCTGCGCTATCTGTCAGCATCCCCAGGGATTAGGGTTAAATCATATCTCTGTTGTTGGTTAAACCTTCATTTTTCTAATTAAACATAATATGCTGTGTTACACAATTGGTTTTATCAATGCTTGTTTTACCAATGCTTGTTTGCTAATGTGAGCAGGTGTAGACTTGTGCTTCTAATTGGGTGTGGTGTAGATATGTGCTTCTAATTGGGTGTGGTGACTCATCCACATGTAGAAACTCAACTGCTTCCTGATTGGCTATAAATAGCAGAGTGGAGCATGCCTCCATGCTTGGCTTTGTTTTGTTTCCTGATCTCAGCATCTGATTTGGCAGTCCAGCCCCTGCTGTCATCCTCGTATTCAGGACTTTTAAGGCAATTCTTTTCTTCGTTCCTGTACCAGCTGACACCAGGCATTCCTCCAACACTCCGGAAAAGACTGCACCTAAGCGACTAGTATTCTCCATGGAGTTTGTTCTTTGAGTGCCGCGCTTTCATCGAACAGCTGGTGTATTTCAGACCTCGTATTTTGGCAGAGTGCTTTTCATGAAGAGACAAATGTGTTTCTGAACATTCTACATTATTATTGTAGTTACTTGCCTAAATGTGCTTCAGGAAATCTGCTTAAACTCAAGTACTACAAAAAGTGACAGCGCAATTTTAAAAAGAGCATTTACATGATTTTTCTTTCTCTAACAGCATAACTCTTGGATTTAAATTGTGTCATTCATGCCTGTGTTTCGGGTTTGAGGAATTGGCTTTTGAAGGGTTTTTCACACACACAGTGAAACCTAACCAAACTGTGCCACCCTAACTGTTTAAACCCAGAGTGAACATTTGTATTTCTTGGATTGTTTTTGTTACTTTTAGTTCAACCCTATGCATGCAGGAAAGTTATATGTGATATAATTAATGCCGTTGTTTGTCTTTCTTGTGCATGATAAGTGCAACCACAGTTCTAATTGTAGTGTGCAACAGTGAACCTCTGTGAAGCCAGCCCTAGTGTCGCAGTACTTATTGTTATGGTACTCAGTTTGGGTTTTTGGTAATGCAGTGTTGGTAATTGTGGCAACAGTTATTATTATCCAGGAAAAGTGCTGGAGCATCCCGCTGTTCTTCTACCGCTCTCGTGCCCATATCAGAAAGAGATTCAGTTTCAAGGAAGTTACTATCACTCTGTCAACAACGACCTGCCCCCCAAAGATACAGGGTGCCTGGCTGGACCGGTAAGACATGGCAGTGTTTTGTCTCTTTCTCTTCCACTCCCCCTTTCCTTTTGGGACACCTGCCGGGGTTTCTGTGTCCACCAGGAAGTGCCAATAGGTTTTCTGGGAGGTCGGGGGCATACCATCACCCCTGCAGACATCCTGCTTTTCAGGTGAGTGTCCCCGTCTCGACAAAAACTGGCAGACCTGCACCCACACCTCAGATCCCTATCAGATTCCAACAAAGAAGAACTACAGAAGAAGAAGAACTTCCCTGCTGGACCCCTGGCCTGCACCTGGACACTACACTCCGGAGGATTGCACAAGCTGCACACTTGGGCTTCACCACAAGAAGGACTTTGCCTGACGTCACCTGGTTCAAGGATAGACTCCCTGTTTGCTACAGGTGAAAACTTGCTAACCAGAGTCCCCTGCACCAACTCCTGAAGAAACAAACCAGCTGACCACTGTCTAGTGGCCAAAAAGGAGTTGGCGCCTGGTGCATTCTGGGAGTTGTAGTCTGCACCCATCAAGGAGCATCTAACAGCTTCTGGAACCTTGAGGTGAACTGTGGACCTCAAAAGAACTTTAAAAGAACATATGAAAGAAGATCCAGAAGTTTGGAGAACTTTTGGAAAAAAGGCTCCATAGAGGGACCGACCCTCCGCGGCAACTCTAGCAGGCTTGCCTCAACCGCAACCTGGCCTGCCTTGCAGGTTCGTCCCGGAGAAGAAAATGTCCAAAAAAATTACTAAGTCCAAACCTAGGAAGTTGACCGGGACCTCCAAGGCAGTGTAGCTGAAGAGGGCTCAAGGACGTCAGATCAAGATTCAGGTTTGCCCCGGTCGAAGGATTTTCAGCACGAAAAAACGACTGAATCCAAAGGTAAAAATCTCCACCGAGGGCTCTTGCAATGCGTATCCGAGAAAGAGTTCCAGGAGGTCGGATTGGACTGGCAGGTTTGTACCGCTGAAGAAAATCTCCAGAAAAATGACTAAATCCTAAGGTAAACTTTTGACCAAGACCTCCTGCGGGCTGTAGCCGAGCCGGGCTCCATTCAGTCAGCCTTAAACTTGACTTTGTCCCGGTCGATGTGTGACCAGATGACCAGATTGGCTCTTTTTGTTTCTATGCGCTAGAGAGCATTAATTCTTTAAAAAATCATATCTCCAGTTCCCCTTATCCAATTTTATCCATGTTGGTGTCATTTTAAAGCTAAAAATAGTTCTTATTTTCTATAAATTTATTTTGGATTTTTAAACTGTTTCCTGTGTTTTATTTTATTACTGTTTTGTGATATTTGAGTACTTTACGCTTTGTCTCGTAAGTTTAGCCTTATCGCTCATTGCCAAGCTACCATGGGTTGAGCTAGGCTTAATTTACTGAGACCTAACTGGACCTAAGTGGAGATTAGTGGCCTATTGCTTAGTGCCCTTACCAATAACCCATTTTCCAACAGCTTGCCAGTCAGGTTACCCCCTGTCCAAGCAAAGATCCTCACTCTAGTCAGGATAAAGGAGAATCACACTCAGTTAACCCTCACTCATCCCCTTGGTAGCTTGGCATGAGCATGCAGGCTTAACTCAGAAGCAATATGTAAAGTATTTGTACCAACACACACAGTAATAC
Source organism: Pleurodeles waltl (assembly GCF_031143425.1). Taxonomy (NCBI): domain Eukaryota; kingdom Metazoa; phylum Chordata; class Amphibia; order Caudata; family Salamandridae; genus Pleurodeles; species Pleurodeles waltl. Next base: position 488,857,956 of record NC_090440.1, read on the forward strand.
AGTGAAAATACTACAAAATGGACACCACACCAGTTTAGAAAAATAGATAATATTTATCTAAATCAAACAAGACCAAATGATGAAAATCCAACATACACATGTCAAGATATGAATTTATTAAAAGAATAAGAGTCTTACTCCAAAGAAATCAATGTAAACGTTGCTTTTACACAAAGTACCTGGTTTGCATCAAAAATAAAGCTGCATGGGGGAGCGTGCATTGGAAAAACCATTGATGCGTTGATTCCTTACTTGCAAGTGAGGCATTGTGCTGTTTCTTCTCCAGTCGGATAGGCGGTGTGTTGATTTTCTGCCTCGCAAGAGAGCGATACATCAATTTCCAGACAGGGCACCTGGGATCCGCGCAGGTTCAAGATGACTCTGGCGCCCAGGGATGATGCGTGAGAAATCAGGTCACACGGTGTTAGAAAACCGTGCTGCGTGTGGTTTGCATCATTATCAGCAGCCACAAGTGAGTGTTGCACATCGTTTCTCCAGCTGCAATATGTCGATCTGCCAGCCGCAATGCAGGTGGAGCATCAATTTTAGCTGTGAAGCCGGGCGGTGTGTCGTTTATCAGCTGCGTTGCAGATAGTGCGTCAAAAATTTGCCTGCACTGCGTTCTGTGCGTGGATTTCAGCTCTTGTTCTTCCAACTTCACCTTCAAGGAACAAGGGATGGGATAGGGCACCACTTGTCAGGGCAGGAGTCTCAGCAGAGAGTCCAGGTGCTGGCAGAGGAAGTCTTTGAAGGCCCTGAAACTTCAAAACAAGAGGCAAGCTCAGTTCAAGCCCTTGGAGATTCTTCTCAAGCAAGAATGCACAACATTGTCCCCTTTCACAGGCAGAAGCAGCAACTTCAGGCTAGCCCAACAAATCACAGTCACAGGCAGGGGCAGCACTTTTCCTCAACTCTTCAGCTCTTCTCCTGGGCAGAGGTTCTTCTTGATTCAAGAAGTGATCTAATTTTCTGGAGTTTTGGCTCCAATACTTATACCCCTTTCTGCCTTTGAAGTAGGGATACTTAAAAGGAAACTCTCTGTTGTTCACAAGATCCTGCCTTGTCCAGGCCAGGCCCCAGACACACACCAGGGGGTTGGAGACTGCATTGTGAGAGGGCAGCCACAACCCATTCAGGTGTAAGTGGCCACTCCTCCCTCCATTCTAGCACAGATGGCTTAGCAGGATATGCGGGCTATAACCCAGCTCCCTTTGTCACACTGTCTAGAGGGGCTTCACAAACAGCCCAACTGTCAAACTGACCCAGATGGAGAATCCACAAACAGGCAGAGTCACAGAATGGTTTAAGCAAGAAAATGCCTACTTTGTGAAAGGGGCATTTTCAAACTGACAATCTAAAAACCAGCTTCACTAAAAGATGTATTTGTAAATTGTGAGTTCAGAGACCCCTGACTCCAAATTTCTGTCTGCTCTCAAAGGGAATCTGCTCTATAATAATATTCAACGGCAGCCCCCATGTTAACTTGTGGGAGAGATAAGCCTTGCACAGTGAAAACTGAATTTGGCAGTATTTCACTGTCAGGACATGTAAAACACATCAGTAAATGTTCCACCTTTAACATGCACTGCACCCTGCCAATGGGACTACCTAGGGCTTACCTTAGGGGTGCCTTACATGTATAAAAAGGGAATGTTTAGGCCTGGCAAGTGGGTACCCTTGCCAAGTTGAACTGGCAGTCTAAAACTGCACACACAGACACTGCAGTGGCAGGTCTGAGCCTTGTTTACAGGGCTACTCATGTGGGTGGCACAACCAGTGCTGCAGGCCTACTAGTAGCATTTCATTTACAGGGCTTGGGCTTTTCTAGTGCACTTTTTTTGGGACTTACTAGTAAATCAAATATGCCAAGCATGGTTAAACCAATCACCAACAAAATGTACACAGAGAGCACATGCACTTTAGCACTGGTTTGCAGTGGTAAAGTGCCCAGAGTCCTAAAGCCACCAAAAACTGGTCAGAACAAAATAGGAGGCAGTAGGCAAAAAGACTGGGGATGGCCCTGCAAAAGGGCCAGGTCCAACACAACCACACAGCACCTCCACCGGAGACTCACCCTAACATACACATACTGTACACAAAAGCCCACACTCACTCACACAACAGATACTCAGTACAAAGCACAAGCCAAAGCATGCATCACATACACCAGACCCACAGGCACATGCACATCAGGCACTGCCACTCCCTCTACCTCACAACCCCAACTCCCTCTCGGACACCATACCATTTTTTCTAAGGAGGACCTGATGTTTTCCCTGGCCCTGACCCCTTCCTCATCCCAGACCACCCCTCCTAAATGTATGGCACCCCCACCCAAACGTCTTGGCACCTCCTCCACACCCCAACCCACCCCTTCCACACCCCCACCCAACACTTCCATAGCCAAACCTACCCCTCCCAATTTATGAAAGAGTTATCTCATTTATATAAAAAAAAAACTTTTACTTTGAGAATAGCTTTGTCCTGGCGTTATTTTTGGATTGTTACTAATTGTTTGTAAGGATGTTATTTCTGCTAATGTGAGTGTCATGCACTTGCTCTCATTTGTGACAGTGAGAAGCACAGGTTTTCTTTTTAGCTATTTTTATAATGCATACATTAGTGTTGTACATTTGTGATGGACATGTCGATTTTGATGCAAGCATTCATGATGTTACCTGACACTTACACCAAAAGTATATGTTATTCTGTTATTGTGACTTAAGAAAGCTTAATTTAACCCAATGTGTCAATAATATAAACATCTGCATTGCACAGTGATCCTGAGACTTTGCAATTAAATGACATCTAATGTTTGTCATAAATTATTGCACACATTACGATTTGGGATTGCTGGAACTTTTTTTGTAGGTATATATTTGCATGAAGGCAGCTATTACCAGATTTGAGAGGTTTTCTAATATCTCGAGGTGTGTTTTTAAATATTTTTCTAAGTATGACATTAGACACACATGCATTGCACATCATTGTACCATTGCTTGCAAGTACTTGTTAAACATGCTCAAGTCCAGTGTTAATGTACAATTGGATTCATGGTGGCAGAAAATGGGAAAAGTGAAAAAAAGTATGTTTTGTGCCCATTTCCCTCACAATCCACCAATTCAGGTGTGGCTGCTTGGCCGACACAGTTAGGCACATTGTGATTGGCTCAGCGGTAAAAGAGGCTGTTGTTCCGCTGCCAGCTACTTTTGCATATGGTGCCGCCGAAGCGGGCAGTTAATCCATGCAGTAATGCGGTTTGTCAGCAGTCTTCACCTATGGGATCAGCAATATCTAAATCAGTGGACCGCCAAGTCAACGGACAGGAAATCCGATGGGAAATCGACAGCGGGACCATTACCACCAAAATCTAAATCAGGCCGTTAATTACTTCAACTAATGTTAAACAGGTGTACTGTCTTCAATGGATAATCTCTCCTTATATATTCTCTACTTAAATTGCAATGGCAGAGTCACTAGTTTTACCACAATGTGCAGTTACCAGAATGTTTCCCGAAATTGCTTTAGCCTATCACCCACTGTCGAATTACATCCCCTGAAGTGCCCACCACAGACCCTGCATGCAAATAGTAATTTGGTTTTAATCCAGTATCTTTCCATCACAATGCCTAAACATGTCAGAAAGCGGAGGTTGGCAGTATGCCATTCATTGGTCCTCAAGGGTTACCACAAACTGGTGGGATGTAGACCTGTCACATCATGGACCTTGATAGATTTGAATTGGAGGTGGTCTAGAATATTGGTAGGAGTTTCTGAATATGGTTTGGGCATCTTGAGGAGCTATGGGGTGAAAGCTTCAGTCTATATTTTGCTCAGGTTCTCCCATGATTCCATGAGTAGAGTTTGCCAATGCCCAGACACAGCTATTAATTTTAGGAGGGAGGAGAGCGAAGGGCCACACATACACACCCATTCTGACCCATGCATTCACATACTTGCACACACACACACCCATTCACAACACTCACTCACTCAATACACATTCATACTACATTCATACATACATGCACACATGCACCAAACATCAAGAAACAGGGATGGAGTCAGTGAGACTGCTGACCCCACCCTAATCTGTGATAAGGTGTCACTGATTAAAACTCAAGCACCCAGGTCTGAGGTAATTAGTGACGCTCCTCCTCATAATGAGGGCGAGGGCCACTCTGGCCAGGGTGAGGAGGCCATGCCCACAGGGCTGTGAACTCCTCTGACTGGCAAAGTTCAACTAAGAGAGCCAAGAGACAGCGTATTTACTGCATTTTAACTTCTGGTTGCCTGACCTAAACAAGAAGAGTGTCCGTCAGGCTGACCTTTGTTCAACCTGACCGACACTCTTCTTGTCGGGAAAAAGGTAGATGCCATGGGCCCTCAGTCCATATTGACAGGCCGCGGTTGCCAATGTCATTATAAATCTTAGATCTAGTATTTAGCTAATTATCAATGAAGACCTTTCCCAGACAATAACATCCAGGACAGCTTTTGGAGGCCCAAAAGCTGGAGCTCAGCTATTAAGGAGACTATTTGGTCAATTCTATGGCCTGCAACATTGGGTTGGTTTATTGACTAATTGAGTAAAGCCAAGAGAACCCATCAGCGGAAATTTGTTCTGACTGCACCAATTGGAAGATGGTCATCATTCTTCTTTGTGATAACCCTATTAGATTGATAATTGCAGTTGCTGCAGCACCACGGAATCCTAGCTATTATCTATACTGTATAGTGGATTCTGCACTAGAGGTCAATGGATCGAAGCGACATAGGTTTCAGGGGATGTCATCAATGTGAAATGTAAGCATCAACAATAATCAGCATAATCAAAGATATTAAACCTCAAACAATAACCACACCAGTTTATTAAGAAGAATTCTAAAATGTATTTCCCTAGATTAACAACTCTAATGTTAAGAAAATAACTCTCAATCACAAATGGTAAGCATATAGAATTAATAGTGGTTGATTAGAACGTCTTAAATATCTAAGTTTAATCAAAACAACCAGACAAATAATCTCCAAAAGAATTATACTTATTAATAATACCAGAACTGGTAATAACGGCAAAGTATGCATTAGTACAACACTTAAAAGATGTCAATATAAATCATGAACATTCTAAATTAATATCCTCACTAACCACAAATTAGCATTAACATGTTGAGCTTCATGTAAAAAGAATTTAGAAACACAAATTTGGGAAAAAACTCTTTAACTCGGGTTATTATAAAAAATATTATTAATATGCAGCAATCAAATTATAAGTTGCAGATGGTACCTGGAAAGCAAAAGAGACACATATAACATTACAATGGCATACATTACCAAATTGATAGCAACAAGTAGTCTACTTCAGCAAGGGGACACCATCAGATATGTCTTCAGAAGAATCGGGCCTAACAATAGCTATACCCACACTGCCAATGTGACTCGGACCATCAGCAGGAACTCTGGAATCTAACGACTTTGATCTGCAATCTGCCTCATAGGATATGAATCTGCATCTGCCTCTAGAAAAATCCCACCCAGGTTGTTATACTAATATGTAAAAAACTTATGATTGGTCAGTTCATTGGGTGGTTACGTTTCAGCCAATAGAAATTTTAATCAACAACCTAAAATACAACAACATTACATTAACAAAAATATTTTCTCAACAGTAACTTTTCTTTTCTATCTCATCTGTAGCTCCATTGTTGCATCTCGTCTAAACTTCCCTTCTCAGGAAGAAACTTTTTCACTTGTTTCACTTCCATCCTCGAGGAAGAAACCACGTATTAGTAACATTCTCAAACAATAGAACATTCAACTTGTGCATTGCTCAGTTAAAACATGGCCTTGTAAGACATAATGCAGCAACCCACTAGGGGTAGCTGTGGACACATCTATTAAAGCATCAAATACACTTTTATGTAAGCATTGACTTATGGAAAATAACCACAACATTTAGTTATAATTTTTCTCAATTAGGAACAGAAATGAACTGTGGCGACCATTTTCAAAAGTCACCCATTTTACACGTTAATTCATTATACATTTAGGATACCAAAATCATGAATAAACATATTAGAAAATCCACAATCTCACACAATTGTAGCTTCTGTCTGAGAGGACGTTTTTGATTTTATGTACACATTATAGTAGAGTTTTAAGCTTTATAGTTTTATAGTGTTGTATACATTGGAGTAAAATGCTCTGTGATCCACTGGTAGTAAGATTCATGTTATACTGGAGACTTTGACTACATAAATAAGTATATAGGCATGCCATCTCAGATTACAACAAACAAAACGTCATGCTATATGAATACACACTATTGGAATGATTAGTAATGGTATTGAAGAGTAGTTCAGAGATCATGTGAACTGCAGCATTTAGTGACGCTGGACCTAAGGAAAATAGGGCTTAGCTTGAATGTTGTCCTAATTTTCCTACTTACCTACCTTTGACACTGCATTGCCAGATAACCAGACAGAAAATCCTTTAATAAACTTTCAGAGCAATCCTTCAAGAACTATGGGGCACCTACTATAATGATCGGCATAAATGCAGTCTGCATAACTAATGGCAGTGATTAATTTCAATCAGCAAAGCACTGGTTGCTTAGCAACAGAAGCATTGGTGTATTAGGATGGCAAAACATATCCTGCGCCTAACACCGGGCCTAATACAGAAACAGAATTTGGCAAGAAAGTAAAGTAGTATTGTAGTAGTGCTGTTCAAGTACTAAAAAGAGAATTCACAAACTCATGTGCCCAGATCTCTGCCACAATTGCAGTGAGCTACACACACATAGGTTTACGTTTTAGTAGCAAATAATGGGATGCACATGGTTAGTGGCTGGAAAAGGCAGAATGCTTTCAGCTAAATAGGAGGGGTTTAGAGAGGGATAATAAGGATTTAGGGAGAGGCGTCCAAAAATAAAACACCACCCAAATAATAGTAAGCTGACTGCTATTCACAAACTGCACTTCTAAAGTTACCACAGCCAAAAAAGGTCCCAATACAGTCATACATGCACTCTAGTCCATCCCTGAAGTACAGCGTTACACATGGCCACTCACAGGTCCTGCAACACACTACCATAGAAAACAAAGGAAGCAGTGATTTAAAATAACACCTTCTTCGCAATATTGTTAAAATAGCTATACATATTTTAATTTTAAAAATAAATATATAGTTATTTTTGAATTTTAAAATCTGTGATTAATAATTACTATCATATTTAAAATGTTAATAACAATGGTATTTTAATATTAAAATGGAATGAAATTATAAACTTTAAAATGTATTTAAAATAATTCTTAAGAATTAAAATTAATTCTATCCATAACATTTAATTATGTAATACTCATTAAATAAAAATAAATGTAACTTAGGTTTGGGTTTTTCTAATTTATTCTTTAGAGTCATTATTTTTAAATCAAATAAATATATTTTCAATGAATTTTAATTTAATACTCATTTCGGTTAATTTGTTGTGACATTTTATTTCACTTATTCTAGATCTAAAATGGACACACACAATAATTTGACATTAATATTTTATATTTTTTTTTTGTTTTAATAAACTTCAATGACGTTTCCTACAGTGAACCATAGGGAAATCTCTGCCCTAGTGATGGAGACTTCTGCCTACTTGTGAAAAAGATATGAACAGTAATCTTACACTCATAAACCTGCTGTAGAAGGCTTCACCAAGGGGTGAGTATGTGTAAATGTGTACCTAGGAGTAACTTTACACTTGGAAATGGTGAATAACAAAAACGTCTAAAGTTATTACGTCGTGCAGGAGTAGAATTACACATGAGAAAATCTACATGTGAAAATGTACCTTTGTCCCCGAAGTCTGAGCGTCAGCTTTTTGGACTCCGACATATTCCACAGTTTCACTACAATTGAAACTCTGGAACTAATTTAGCCAATCAGGATAGTTCTTAGTTTTATTGGGACTGAGTTTGACATAACTACTACTTTAAATGTTAAGGCCCTCATTCTGACTGGCGGTAAAACCCACTGCCGCAAACATACCACCGCCACGGCGGATATCCATTCACCACATTATGACACACACACACACACACTAATCCGTCACTATTCAGCCACAGACACAATTCCGCCACACCAAAGGTCAGTGATAAACTGGCGGTATGCAAACCCACACCGTTACGCCAACAGAACAACGCCCATCACATTATGAACCACGAATCACCGTGGTGAACCTTCAATGGTGGTAAACCATTGGCGGTACATACAGCCGCGCTCAAAATACACACACACATACAAACCACCACAACATTGGACAATTTAAATAACACACACCTGACACCCATACACACACCCACACCACTATAAAACACCCACCCACATTACCCACAACCCCTTATGGATACAAACCATTGGCAAGAGACAGACACCACGACTACAGACTAAACCAGAGCCACACACCACGTACATCTATACACCACCCACGCACCCCACATCACACACCCCAACGCATCACCCTACACACCCTCACCTACACAACTCACACAACATCCATGGCACCACAGTGACACCCCAGATTCTCAGAGGAGGAGCTAAGGGTCATGGTGGAGGAAATCATCAGGGTAGTGCCACAGCTATTTCGAACACAGGTGCAGCAGATATCCATTGCTAGAAAGATGGAGCTATGCCGGAGGATCTCGGACAGGGTCAATGCTGTGGGACAGAACCCCAGAACAAGGGACGCCATCAGGAAGAGGTTGAACGACCTACAGGGGAAAGTACATTCCATTGCAGCAAGACACCAACTCGCTGTGCAGAGGACTGGCGGTGGACCCCACCTCCTCCCCCATAACTAACAACATGGGAGGAGCAAGTCTTGGCAATCATGCATCCTGAGAGCCTGGCCAGAGTAGCAGGAGGACTGGACTCTGGTAAGTCAACTCTTTACTATTATCACCCCCCTAACTGCATGCCATCACATACCCCCACCCTCATCCTAACTTCCATCACTGCACCACGTCCCACCCACCCCCCCATCACATCTCACTCATCCTAATGCCAAGCCCTGCATGCCACACCAATGCATGGACACCACTCACAGACTTGCATCACTAAAGCATGCACACTAGAGAGAACTAATCACCCTACCATACACCAACGTACACAAGTGAAAGCTGCTAGGGCAAATACAAAAAAAGAGGGCAAACCACTGATGCAAAATATTTCACACACAGAAATATTTACACATTATTTACATCCCTACAGGTACCCCAGTCAATGTCAGCGGCGAAGAGGTGCCAGCACCATCCAGTCCCCCCACAGGGGAGGCCCACAGTGATGACAGCAACTTTGGACGCCTGGATCTGGATGACCAACTTGGCCCATCAGGGACCTCTGGACAGTCGGTTACCCAGGCACAGTCACACACCACCAGATAGCCTCCCCCATCTGGAAACACCACCACAGAACCCACCCAGCATATCCCATACCTCTGTCACCAGGACACGTCAATCAGCAGTGTGTCCACAACTACAGGGACCCCAGGCCACAACTCATACCCAAGACAATCAGGCCCATATTTATACTTTTTGACGCTAAACTGCGCTAACGCAGTTTAGCGTCAAAAAGTTTTGCGCCGTCTAACGCCATTCTGAAGCGCCATGCGGGCGCCGTATTTATGGAATGGCGTTAGACGGCGCAATCAGACCGGCGCTGCCTGGTTTGCGTGGGAAAAAACCACGTAGACCAGACAGCGCCGGCGTAGGGGGAAAATGGCGCATGGGCGTCTTAAAATGGGGCAAGTCAGGTTACGTCGAAAAAATCGTCTTAACCCGACTTGCGCCATTTTTTAACGACGCCCATCCCCCATCAACATGACTCCTATCATTGTAAAGATAGGAGTCATGCCCCCTTGCCCAATGGCCATGCCCAGGGGACTTATGTCCCCTGGGCATGGTCATTGGGCATAGTGGCATGTAGGGGGGCACAAATAAGGCCCCCCTATGCCACCAAAACAAAATATAAAAAAATAAAAAATTATACTTACCTGAACTTACCTGAATGTCCCTGGGGTGGGTCCCTCCATCCTTGGGGGTCCTCCTGGGGTGGGCAAGGGTGGCAGGGGGGGTCCCTGGGGGCATGGGAGGGCACCTGTGGGCTCATTTTGAGCCCACAGGCCCCTTAACGCCTGCCCTGAGCAGGCGTTAAAAAGTGGCGCAAATGCGCCGTTTTTAGCCACGCCAACTCCCGGGCGTCTCTTTTGCCCGGGAGTATAAATACCACGTAAAGGCCTGGGAGTCATTTTTTAGACGGGAACGCCTCCCTTGCATATCATTAACGCAAGGAAGGGGTTCACGCTAAAAAATGACGCACATTCCGGGAACTTTGGCGCTATTCGCCTCTAACGCCATAGTATAAATATGGCGTTAGTTGGCGTTAGTTTTGCGTCGAAATTGCGTCAAAAAAAACGACGCAATTTCGGCGCAAACGGAGTATAAATATGGCCCTCAGGGACCTGGGGTCAGTGGCAGTGGGCACACGGTTCAGGGGACGGAGGCACAGGACAACAGGGAAACTGGGAGGACTGCTGTGCTCCAGGAGGAGGACAGGCCCAAGGAACCGACTCTCCAGGAGGCACTTGCAGAGATCCTGGGAGCATACCAACATTCCAAAGGATACGCTGGGCCAGATCCTGGACAACGTGCAGGAGAACAGGCGGCTTCAGGAGGGACAGCACCAGGGGATCAGGGAGGACTTGAAGGCCATCAACACCACCCTGTTCTCCATAGTAGGGGTGCTGGCAGACATGGCCAACATTATGAGGGAGGCAGTCTCACAACAGCGGGGCCCCTTCTACTAACCAGACAACTGAAGTGCCTTCCACCTCCGCTGCCGTTAGTGGACAGGAGGCCCTGCTACTGGACCAAGAGTCCACCAACATCCCTCCCCTTGCAGAAGGTGAACAACCCCGCAAACATTCCCTGTGATCCAGGCAGAAGCCAGAGACTATTGCCAAGATCCCGCCAGGAAATGAGACTCTCCTGATTGTCCCCCTTGTGTCCCACTCTGTCACCCTGTACACCTTGAACTGCCATTGCTCCCCTTCCTATGTCCCCTTGGACAATGCACCTGTGCTACAAATAGACTAGAATAATACCCTGGACTTTCCTCCATCATCAACCCATCCCATTGTACTTTCCCCTCTTCTTCTTAGCACTTCAATTAACACACTTTGAAAAAATACAAGTATGGAGTATGCCAAATGTTTTAAGTATGTATTTGTTTAACGAGGTTCAAACATTGCAATTTAACTGTACAGTAATGTTCACATAGTAAAGACCTGTAGTTGGCATGCCAGTGCAATAGATAATCCAAAAAATGACAATGAAATGCGAAGTACCACTGACTTACCTGTGTGTCATTGGAAATATTGTCGAATCACTGCAGTTCTGTTGTCCTCATCATCTGCCTCCTAATCCTCACTGTCCACAATGTCCACTGCTGCCACAAGGCCATCTCCAGCCTACTCCTTCTGCAGAAATGGCAAATGGCGTCTCAAGGCAAGGTTGTACAACATGCAGCATCCCACGATTATCTGGCAGACCTTCTTGGGTGAGTAGCACAGGGATCCCCCAGTTAGATGGAGGCACCTGAACCTGGCCTTCAGGAGGCCAAAGGTACATTTGATAATACTTCTTGTTCACCCATATGCCTCATTGTAACGTTCTTCCGCCCTTGTCCTGGCATTCCTCACAGGAGTCAGTAGCCATGATAGTTTGGGGTAACCAGAGTCACTTGCAAAATTCGAGGGACAACATTTAACCACACACTATCCTATATGGCCCACACCATACCGGTACACCAACATCTACTGGGTGGGAACCATGGCTCACCTATTAGCCACACCCAGTGCCTCTGTAGTTGGGCCATCACATTTGGGATGCTGCTATTCCTCAGGATAAAGGAATCATGCACAGACCCTAGATAGTTAGCAATGACATGGGAGATGTACTTGTCCGCCAAGCACACCATCTGCACATTCATGGAGTGAAAACTCTTTCAATTTCTGAACACCTGTTCATTTTGCAGGGGGGGACAAATGGAATATGTGTTCCATCAATTGCCCTAATTATGTTGGGGATATGTCCCACTGCACAGAAGTCAGCCTTCACTGTGACCAAATCTTCAACTTGGGGGAAAACAATGTAGCTGCACATGTGTTTACTCAAGGAAGACAACACTCTTGTCAGCACTATTGAGAACATTGGCTGTGACATTTCTGCTGCCAAGCCCACTGTCACTTAAAAAGAACCAGTTGCCAAGAAATGGAGCACAGATATGACTTGCACAAGAGGGGGGAATCCCAGTGGGGTGACGGATAGCAGATATCAGGTCAGGCTCCAGTTTGGCACACAGCTCCATGATTGTGGCCCTGTCAAGTTATAGGTGAGGATAATGTGCCTCTCCTCCATTGTTGCCAAGTCCACAGGGGTCGGTATAAGGGGGTATGTCTCCATCTCCTATTCATCTGCAGCGGTGGCAGTCTATGGGGCAAAAGAGTGAGGAGCTGGTCACAAACTGAACATTGGAGCAACAACAATACAGTGCATGATTTTAATTTGTAATGTATAAGTGGTATTTGTCCTGTATGACCTATTTTGAACTGTGACACAGTTATTATGGAGGGCCTGCCCCCCTCTGAAATGGCGTTCGCCTGTCCTGTGTGGAGGGACAGGTGGAAGTGAGGTAATTCCGCTGACGTTGTGCGCCATTGCCGGAGGCGGTTGTGAATTGCTGTGCAACTCCTCATTGGTTAACATTGGACCCTATGGGGTACAGTGGCCAATGGTGATGTACACCGGCGATGACGGTATGCACCGCCGTGGACGTGACTGCCATTTTCTATCTGATCACTCACTTGCTACCTGACCTTCAACAGGAGGGGACCCACACTGCATGTGCTGCTGTGACCTGTGTCTGGGACCTACCATGGCTCGTGTGACTGGGGAAAGGGCCCCTGTCTTCACCTTGGCAGAGTTGGAGAGACTAGTGGATGGGGTCCTATCCCAGGACAGACTGCTGTATGGGCCTCCAGACCAACAGGTGAGTACACTGTGAGCACGATGCATGTGGCATGAATGCATGGAATGGTGTGTCTGAAGGCCTTGTGTAGGGGGTGTGGGTGGATGTCCCCTGGGCGGTGTGCAGCTTGTTTGCTGGGCCCTTTGTGTGTAAATGGCGATGTGAAGGGGTATGGTGGGCCATGAGTGTAACAGGCAGGACGGAAAGACTGATACCATTTCTTTTGTGTCCTGTAGGGTATGTGGCGTGCCATCGCCAAGGACGTGCGGACCCTGGGGGTCTATGGCAGGCGGAGCACCCACTGACGCAAACGATGGAAGGACCTGAGATGCTGGGCATGGAAGACAGCGGAGGCCCAGCTGGGATGGCCTCCCAATGAGGAAGGGGTGCCCGTCGAAACCTGATGCCCCTGATGGCCCGCATCTTGGCGGAGGCCTATCCGGAGCTGGATGGGTGCTTGAGGGCATCAAAGCAGCCATCGTGGGATGAGTACAGTGCCCATCATCACTACTTACACATGGTAGGGGGGTACCCGGGTGGGGGATGTGTGTCAGTGGGTGCCCCTAAGCCAGGCCTGACATTTCAGAGTAGGTCCCATGGTGGCCAGGGTTCTGAGGTGATAATCCTGCTATCCAGCTTGTAGGCATCCATAACTGGTCACGTCTGTGTGGGTCCAAGGTGTGCTGCATTTGGCAGTATGTGCCCCTCCCCATGCCTTGGTGGCTATCATTATAACAGGTAGTGAATTGCATAGTGCGTAGGGCTGTTCCCTGTGTGTGACGGTGGTGTGTACGCCAACGGTGGTGTTGGTGCAGTCACTGACCAAGTATATCCTTTGTCTCTCTCCCCCTTTTTGTTTTGTCAGCCTGTCCTTATGTACATTAGCATCATCTGGTGGAGGAGCAGAGGCACCAGTGAGGGAGGGACATGCATCACACAGGACCCAGGAGGCAGAGTCCATCAACGGTGAGGGCACCAGTGGGACGGAGGGCAAGGGGAGCACCACAGCGGAGACTGGAGGGGAGAGTTTGGATACAGATACCTCCTCTGATGGAAGCTCCCTGGTTGTGGCAGACATTTTTGTGCCCACCCCAGCCACAGGTACAGCCACCATCCCCCATACCAGCACCGCCCTCCCAGCAGCCCCTCATTGAGTTGCCTGTGCCCCCTCACCCAGGACGGTGGGCATCTCCTTCGACCCAGGCACCTCAGGCCCTATCCCAGTTAGTCCTGCTGCCCTGACTCAGGAGGCTATTGACCTCCTGAGATCCATCCCTGTTGGGCAGTCAACCATTGTGAATGCCATCCAGGGGCTGGCAGCCCAAATGCAACAGACAAAATGCATGTCTGGAGGGTATTCACACTGGCTTGGCGGCCCAACAGAGATCAAACCAGGCTCTGGGCTTCTCTCTGATGGCAGCAATTGTCCCTGTTTCTACCGTCCTCCCTCCAACTTCCTATTCCCAATCCTTTTCCCCTCAACCCCAACCTATCCCAAGCACACAGGCAGATGAGCATGCACACAGGTCAACACACAAGGGTGGCACAGGCAAACACAAGCACCACACATCATCCCACAGGCACTCACACAAACACCATCCAGATGAAGACATACCAACATCCACTGCCTCCACTGTGTCCCCCTCCTCCTCCACCTCTCTCCCAGTTGCATCTACATTCACACCTGCATGCACTACATCCTCATCCACTACCAGCATCACCACCACACCCAGCAGAACACACACCTTACATGCAGACACGCCTACAACAGACAAGCACATGTCCCGTGTGTTCTCTCCCACTGTGTCTGTCCCCCCCTCCCAAGGTACACATACGCAAGCACTCAGAAACCCAACAGCCATCCATCTCACAACAGCATCCAGCCCATGCACCTGTACCCAAACACAGCAGACAGACACCTCCCACAACCACTCCCTCTTCCTCCACTCCCAAACCTTCTCCCTCTTCCCACCCCTATGTCCCTAAGAAGCTTTTCCTCTCCACCATTGATCTCTTCCCTACCCCTATCCCTCCCCGTCCTTCACGTCTGGCCAGGGTGGCAAAAACCCAGGCAAGCACCTCAACCACCCAGTCCACGGGCCCAGTAGTCTCCACACCCACTCGTGGTGGGAAAGGACCCAGGGCACCAGCCAGCCTCAAAGAAAGTGTGCCAGCCCCAGCTGCTGCCCGGAAGGGCAAGGAGCCTGCCCAGCTGCTGCCCAGAAGGGCAAGGAGCCTGCCTAGCTGCTACCCAGAAGAGCAAGGAGCCTGCCCCAAGTGCTGCCAGGAAGGGCAAGGAGCCTGCTCCACCAGGCAGGAAAGACAAGGGGCCTGGTGCAGGGACTCAGACGGAGCCCCCACCACCTACTTTGGTTGTGCAGCCATCCAAGGCTGCATCGGATGGGCTGTAGCCTCCCCCACCACCACCAGCAGCAGCAGCACAACCACCAGCAGTGGGCAGCCATCTGAGGCTGCAGGGGATGGGCTCTAGCCTCCCCCCACCACCACCAGCAGCACCACCACCAGCAGTGGGCAGCCATTCGAGGCTGCAGGGGATGGGCTGGAGCTTCCTCCCACCACCACCACCAGCAGCACCACCACACCTGAGCAGCCGTCACTTCCGGCGGACAGTATGTAGTCCTGCCTCGATGGGCTGCTGTGCGGACTGCCCCCTGCAAATCCTGTGGGTATGACACCCAGCTGAGAGACTGTGACTTTGCACTCCCCAGGATCAAGAGCACAGGGCACGATGCCCCCTCCAGAACAAGTGAGTAGGACACCCACCAACCCCAGCCTCCCCAGGAACAAAAGCACTGGGCATGAAGCCCCCTCCAGAACCAGTGGGTAAGACACCCACCAACCCCAGCCTCTCCAGGAACAAGAGCACAGGGCACGATGCCCCCTCCAGAACCAGTGGGGAAGACACCCACCAACCCCAGCCTCCCCAGTAACAAGAGCACCGGTCACGATGCCCCCTCCAGAGCATGTGGTCAAGTCACACACTTGAGAGACTGTTGCTTTGCAATCGCCAGGACCAAGCACAGGGCATGTTGCCCCTCCAGAACCAGTGGTTTTGTTCCAGGTGACAAGTGGGGCCTTGGACATTGCCCTTTGGCCCTGTGGCCCACTCACAATGAGGACTGGGCAGTGTCCCTTGAACTGTACATATGTATATACCATGAGATTGACTATTCATATTTCTACTGTGTTGTTATTATTACAGTCACTTTATCACATTCCTGTAGTCCTTGCATTATTCCTCAGGGGTACGGGGTAAATATGTTTTAGTACTGCAGCTGATTGTGTGTATGGTGTTGGGGGTGGGGGTGTGTGTGGTGTGTGTGTGTCACTCTCTTTTTCCTCCCTCCCTCCCCTGTGTGCTAGGCGGCTGTACTCACCGTCGTCGTCTTCGCCAGCATTGGTGTTCATGGTGAAGCAGGACATAGAATATCATAGGGAATATTTGAAGTTCAGGCTCCATGTTGGGTTGGTTGTTCCCTGTGTCTCCAAATGTAAGTCCTTTCCCTTCTGTGCTCTGTTTCTGCCAGGCTTTTGATGCCGTTGGTACCGCCCTGGAAAAGGTGGTGGATTGATGTGTCTTAATATGGTGGGTGGAACATTCCCCCTGGCTGTAGGTGGCTACTGCCGTGGTGGCTGTTGTTTCCGACCTGGGGGTTGGTGTGGTAAAGTGGCTGTTTATCTGAGTTCTCACCGCCATGGTCATAATTTGGAGGTAGTTACCGCCAGCTTGTTGGCGGTATTACCGCCACTTTATCACCGACCGCCAGGGTCGTAATGAGGGCCTAAGTGTGTAGAGAATTTACTTCTGTCAGTGATCTGGTTTCTGTGTGTGGAGTATAACCACTGCATATCTGACACATTGAATTACAGGGACGTTCATCATCCTTCACTGTTCGTTTTGACAGTATGATATCCTGTCATTATGTATGTCTTCCCATCACAATTAGTCGTTGTTGTGAAGTGATGGTTTCGATCTCTGCAGTGGCCTAATTCTTCAAGTCCCCTAAAAAAAGTCTGTGTATTAAAGTCCGTATATGAGGCTCAGCAGACACGTTTATGGTGAGTCTTTTTTGAGTCTGTCCATTAATTCAGCGGGAAGCTATATCAAGGATTTCACATACTGTATTATTACTCTGAATTCCCACTCAATATGGTTGAAGTCAGCCATTTGCCCTTTACATCAAGTGGAGTGAACACTTGGATTTATGTTATGTACTCCTGTTGGGAAGTGAAATGTTTGGAATGAATATTTAAAGCATAGATTTCTGGATACATTCTTAGTGTACTCTGAGCTCCTTGCCCATTTAGTGTCCGAGATATCCCTACTTGCCGTTTCTCCTACCTTCATTTTCAGTGCATTGATGTCTGTATAGAATAGAAGTGCTATAAAGTTTATGGTATAATTTTGACTCTCCTGTTCCATCCGTGTGTCAACATAATATGAAGGGCTTAGAATTTGAGCGGCTCATTCATCTCCACTTCCCAGGTTAATTTTGTCACTGTGATTTGTGCCCTGTAAGCCATAAATTCTTCTGCACCTTTTCTATTGGTGTCTTTTTTTCTTGCAAATGTGTTGGGTATATCATTTTCCTGTAGGTAACATACATTTTTCAAACCAGTCATATTCCATGGCTGTTTACATCGCATCCGTGTCACCTCTTGGAATCTCAGGCGGCACCATGAGCGATCTCTGAGGAATATCTTCTACTTTTATCTCATCTATTTACCTACCTCTGCCCGCAATGTCTGGTCACGTGAAGTTGTCTGGGGTGAGATATTGTAAACTTCATGTCACCTAGTAGCACCTCATCTAAAGTTTTTTTGTGAGTGCGGTCTCAATGTCTTCTACTCTGGGTCTATCTTGTCCCCAAGGTACTTCATTGGTCACTTCTATTAAGCTGCCAGCCAGTAGATCTCGATGCAGCCCCACCTTCATCAGCTACTCTATGTATTTGCATTATTATAGCTCTTTTCCTGGCAGATGCCCATGTCACCTTGGTTACTGGTGTTGTTATTTCTTTAAAATAGCCTCAATGGACTATTATTGGCAGTGACACAAATTAATGAAGCTGCCTAGGAATATTGTTTATCTTGGTTATTGCGATCCTACCCATCTGTGAAAGGGCAATCTACTCTATACCAAAATGGGATATTCCGGCTAATCCAATTGTTGCTCTTGCAACATTGCCCGATAACAGTCTTTCTTCATCTCTATAGTGTATTGGTATGCCCAGGTATCTAAACATTTTCGTTTCCCAGTGTGTTATGTCCATCTTCTATAGGTGTCGAAGTGGGAAAAGACATCAGTTTCCCCAATTAAATTGAAGTCAGGATACCTGTCTGAATTCTCCAAGGATAGTCAGGGTCTCCGGTAGAATGCGACTTGAATCTCATAACTACAGGACAACATAATCAATGTACAGGGATATTATGTGTTATTTAATTGTCCATTTTGATCCACAAGTCCTGAGCATATAAGCAATTGGTTCTGCAGCAAGCACAAACTGAATAGGTGGCAGTAGACATTCCTGTCAAATGCCCCTCCCCCACCTGGCCACTGTTGTGAAATTACATAGCTGGTGCAGACCCTGGCAAAAGGGTTAAGGTGTTTGATCCATTTCAGCAACTGTTTACTCATTCATATACTCCTTAATAATTTTTAGAGATATGGCCAGAGGAGTAGATTGAATGACTTCCCAATATCCAGAAAGCCTACTACTGCTAACTGGCATTCTCTACGGGCCACATATCTGCATTGTTTAGATAGTGCCATGATAACTGTTTCTGGTTGACTGTGGTAAGCTATCTTCATTATAAGTGCTCTCATGCATTTCAAGTAGAAAAGTGGGTCAGGAATGTTTTGTAGGAGGCATAGAAGTTGGGAAGTAACCCATGTGATCCTAGTGTTTTCTTCCTGGCCAGTTAGTCTGTGGCTGTCCTCATTTCTAGTACAGTTAGAGAATCTTTCTTTGTCACCCTTTGTTCAGTGGTTATATATGATGTGCTGGTATTACATTCAGGTATGCTCAAATCCATTCCACAGGTTAATGGGAAGACAAATACTTTCTTAAAGTACATATTAAAGGCTCCAGTTATTTTGGTTTAGGTGTTGCCACCTCTTCCATGCTTATTGCACACATGGGTTGTCTCATGGTCTCAGCAGCCAGCAGTCAGTCAAAAGATTTACTGACTCTGTCACTTTTCATTTGGTGTTTGGTCAATTGATCCCAATAATTTAGCTTCAGTGGCATTTTAGTTATATGGAATAGTTTACCCTGGCTTCTGTTGAGTAGTTCAATGCTCGTGAGTCACAAAGGATGCTATTTTCTAATTGTATCATGGTGTGATAGGGCCAGGATATCTGTTTCAGAGTTGTTTTGATGTCATGTGTAGTCTTAATGCATATCTCACATATCCCCACCTTGAAAGCATTTCATTTGAATGGACACTTCTGTGTTGGCCCTCACTGACCTAAAATATGATCTGTTTTCCACTATTGTGGTTCTGTAAGTCAGTCACTTGGAGACAATATGTTGGCACAGTGGGGACCTACACACCTCATTCCAATGTAATTAATAATGAGTTATGAACTGTTTCTATGAATCCACAATATTGTGAGTTGGTCACCATGTGCCCCAGATGTGTTATGCCCAAGAACATCTAGTCTGGTATATATTTTGCACTGGGGAGAAGGAGGGATATTCAAGGACACTAAACAAATGTTTCCATTACCTTGGCAGAACAGGGGCAGCCTGGTCTATAATTCTCCATGATCCTGTGATCCACAGTTGGTTTCTTCGGGAAGACTGTAATGATTGCATATATGAGGGCATGTGAATTTCCAAACTGAAGAGGAAGCTATTTTCCTTAGTTCTGGCTTAGATGCTGGTACAAACTCCTGTAGGGTGCTCTAACTGGGTGGGGAGCAAGATGATTAATCAATTACTAGAAGTAACTTTATAGAAGACTATGGTTCAAGTGCTGGGTATCACTCAATGGAATCAATAATTTGAGCCCTGAGGGAATTACTTTGCCGGTAAAAAATGACAAGAGTTAATCACAAAGCTTGGAGTGGGAGTAAGTGAAGTTTTGGAGACACCGGCTGTGACCATCTCCTTGATGATTCTGATTGTTACTGAGTTAGAGGATACAGTGATAAGGAGCTATGAGTTTTGATAAAAATGACTTTCTAAGGCTCTCCTTTACTTTTCTGTTAGTCGGAGGATGTCTGTTTAACAGTTATCTGATTTTGTGGGACAATGGTTCCTTACTAGGCAAAGGAGTTAAGGACCATACTTTTAAGACAGAGGCACAGAATTTAAGAGGGCCTAGCTTCACTTTGGTGCCACCTTAGCATCATTCATTTGACACTAAGGTGGTGCTAAGGTGACCTTTTCCCGACACAAAATGTATAAAGTGGAGCAATGCATGCGTTGCACAACATTGTAACCCTTTGCACAACATTATGCATGTTCCAAGCATAATATCTGCAAAGGAGGGGGTGTTCCCCTGTTAGATGGGGGCAGAAAAAATGGCACACAGAAATCTAAGAGATTTCTTTGCATCATTTTTTTCAGCACTTTTAATACCTGCTCAGACCAGGCGTTAAAAGTGGCACACCATTGTTGACAATCTGCCCCTATGAACTGTTCAGGGTTAGTGCCAAACGTTTGCACTACCCCTGAACAGTACATCAATAGCCTTACAAATTGTTGACCTGCTCCATGGTGTGCCATATCTTAAATATGGTGCACACATGGTGGCGTTAGGGGGGCACTAAGGGGCGCAAGAAAAGTGGCACTGCACCATGTGCAGCACCACTTTTCTTAAATATGCCCAACGAGTTTCAGAATGTTACTCGGGTGACTGAGAGGAGTGTTGCAGATATTGTTTAGCATCTGAATGAAGTATTTCAGCTGTAAAATTGTTCAGGTTTATGACACGACAATGAAGGACTGATAAGTGTGACTGGCCTTTGACCACTGACTAGCAGCACATCTTTGGAGAATTTAATTAGGAAGTGTTCGGACCATGATACTGATTGGTGTTGAGGAACTTAATTTCACAAAATCAGTAAAGCAAAACATCATGGCTGGGGTCTCTTTCTTGTCCTGATTCAGTGGACAGCTGTACATAACCAAGTGTAACCATGTTATCTATTAAACTGAAGGTTCTTGAGGAGTGTTTGCCAATATATTTGTTTAAGTCAAGATGAAGATATGGTTGGAAAACATTAGAAAGTGTTGGGCAAGATTCAGGAAGTCTGATTGGAAAGTCGGGTCGACATTTCTTGGGTAGATGATAGACAACCATGCACATCATGGAGGTGGTAGAGAAGGTAAAGGCCTTGGTTTAAATGTACTTGAAGGAGGTGTATGATGAGCCATCAACCAATCTATTTTAAAAACTTCTCATCTCTATTCTGGTGCTATCTCCTATTATACTAAATAATGTATTTTATACTGCCAATGAAGCAAAGAACCAAGTGCCACCCCACATATAATCATATACCAAGATGCAGCACAGAAATGTTCATCCTTTGATTTTAATTCCCTTGGTTTTACTTTCGTTTACTACCGATATCAGTACTATTACCCCTTGTGACAGAGTAAAAGCTCTGTATGGCAAGTGTGTTATACTATACTGGAAGTTATTTGTAAGCCTAATTTATGCTTTGGCCATTGCAACTGCAGAGCACGGGTCAAGTGTGCTAAATTGAGCCAATGGAAGCATAGATTGCAATTGTATTTGGTTGTGTATAGCGCTTACTATCCCTGACAAGGTTCATGACAGTAAAAATATAAATAGCTTGTAGCTTATCTTCCAAATAATTTGAAAGTCTTTATACCAAAGCAATAATCTTTTCTGCTTGTTGTTGAAGAAAGGGCAATCTCACACCTTAGTCCAACTGGGACCAGGTCAAGCTTTAGCGATGGTGGTGTCCTGTGCGACAGCCTTTTTTGGCACCCCCTACCCCATGACCACTTCCTTGGATTCCCTCACTACCACCTGGTAAATATGCCCCTCATCTTTCCATAGCTCCTCTGTCACATACATTCATTTGTTGTAAAGCACTTGTAAAGTTCAGCTTGACTAATCCACTCAGCTATCCACATAAAATATTAGTTCAGTTTTTTGCAGCAGGCACTTTAACCATCTGTGCTACTTTATTGCGAGTCAAAATTGCCACGAGATAAAACTCCGATCTCTCTCTCGAGCAGAAACATTAATCACAAGACTTATCCTGATATTTAAATTGTTTCCTGAAGGCTGGATGCACAAGGAACTTTTCAGCAGGTGCTTTTAAATCGCAAGTTTCGTAAGTTATTGCTAAACACAGTGCCCCCCTGAGGTTAGCGCCCCCCAATCCTGGCCAGCACCTGGTGAAGCCACACTGCTGGAACAGCCCTAAAGCTGGCCCTGACTGGGACACAGAAGGTACTAGGAATTTTGGGGCTCCAGGTAGAAAGCAGAAAGTGTTAGGCCCCTCTAATTTTATAGCACTTGACATCACAGTGAGTTCCTCCTAGTAAGTGATTGCTTAAGCAGTAATCTTTTTTGGCATTATTGAAGTGGTTTTACAAGAAGAAACATCCCTGGTAAGGATATCAATAAAAAAGATAAAAAGGAAATAAATGAAAATCGTAATTCAAGTAAGAACCCATATTCTACACTCCACTAAGTAGGTTCACATAATTAGACTCATTACATAGAAATGCTACTCCCAGCGACCATGACTTGGACCATTGGCTTGTTCAAATGTATTAAATTCAGCAACAATAAATAATAGTTTGTTTTTATTGATATAGCACTTCATACCTTAAGCACAGAAATTAACTGGTAAACAGTGGTGGCCCGTCCTTTAGGGCGGAGGGGCCATGCCCCCCACCTTTTGCCCCTCATGAAGAGTGTCTGTCAGGCTGAACAAAGGCCAGCCTAACAGACACTCTTCATTTTCAGCTCAGACAGCCAGGAGTGAGCCATGTGCGATTTGCGCAGACTCCTGGCTGCCTGAGCTGAACTTTTCTGGGCTGAGGAGGTCACAGCTCCTATGGGCATGACCTCCTTGGCTAAGCAAAGGTGCCTCGAGGCCCTCCCCTGGGTGACGAGGAAAGCGTCACCCATTGACACTCACCCTAGGCGCTTCAGGTTTAAGCCCTAAAGCGCCCAGGGCGAGTGTCAATCAGTGACACTTCGTCACAGAGTGGGGTGGGGTCAGCAGTCTCACTGGAACCTGGAGGATGAAGGTAAGTGTGTGTGTGTGAGATGTTTTAAATTGAATGTTGGGTGTGCGCGTGCATGTTTGAGTGTTATGAGTGTTGTTAATGGAAGTGCGTGCGTGTGTGTGTGAAAGAATGAGTGTGTGTGATCTTTTAAAATGAATGTTTGGTGCATGCATGCATGTTTGAATGTCATGTGTGTTAATGGTTGTGAGTGCCTGCGTGTGTGAAAGAATGAGCGTGTGTGATGTTTTAAAATGAATGTTTGGTGCGTGCATGCATGTTTGAATGGTATAAGTGTTATTGATGGATGTGCGTGCATGCGTGTCTGTGTGTGAAAGAACAAGTGTGTGTGTGTGTGTGTGTGTGTGTGTATGTGTGTGCTTCCCGCCCTCCCTCCTAAAGCTGCCGGCCACCACTGCTGGTAAATGAGATTACCCAAGTCAGAAGCACTGAGTGTCTTGATCGTGGAATGATGGACAACTGATCCATCAATTCCATGGATTCCCACTCACCATCTGCAAATCATTGCATGTTCAGAAGGGAATATTCAACTCATTGTTCAATCTTTCCAGATAACCACCTGAGCTAACCAAAGATAGCTTCAATAGTTATAAATAATGTGATTGTCTTGTTCATCTGTAATAAACCTATGGATGAAGTGTAATTTCTTCACATCACTTAATAACCATGGTCACTGGAATGTGCTTCTCCAAGCAGTACTGAGAACGGAGAGGTGAATTGCATATATTGGCAGGATATTTTGTTCATACACTGGACATTTGCCTTTGCGTGCATGACTAGTACTGGGATTGAATCTGTATCTTTTTCTTACAATGTTCTAAACAATAAAGTTGTAGTTCCACATAAGAGGTAAATTAGTCTTTCAAAAACAGTATCGCAACCTCTTAAAACTATATTAATCGATATATTTTCATACAAATACCAGACCGCAGTAAGCAAACCCCGTGAGAATATTGAAACACTTACACAAATGCCCACTCAATGCTTTTACACTGAACAGGGCTACCGTTTTGACCACATCAACCTATACATGTAGCAGAGGGGCACATTGAACTAACTAGCTGTATGTGGAGAAAAATCAAGATGCTTCGGATTGAACAATAGCATGTGTTAACATATGACAAGTGCCACCATTTGTACTACATTGATAGGATTAATGTACATATATGAGTTCATATTTGATAAGATAATTTTTCATAGTTAATGTAAATGAAAGTATTATAGGTTGATGACTACAGAGGAAGTAGATCCCACATCCCAGGTGTGCCCGCAGGAGCCAGTGGCAGACCCCAATCTCAAGAACTAACTTTTTTCCTAAGAAGGTCTGCATTAGAAACCAAACCAGCTATAGAAACTGGCCATAAATGCATGTGGGGCAAGTTAAAATAAAGCTATTCTGCCCTGCGGCCATGGCTTCCTGCACAAACAACCTACCCTCCATTATTTCCAGGTGCATCTGGGGGGGTTGATTGGGCCTTCCATCCATCGCCCAGGGTGTGGAGGAGAACATCTCCTGGTGCTGTGTTGCAGTATCCTGCGCCACTGAGCATCCGGCTCATGTGTGGCCCTAGACCAAGGCGAATGCTTCTTCCACATGCAGCTGATGATTGTTGCCTAAAATGAGGGAGGAGATGCATCATTTTTTTAGTGAGATGCTGTTAACATGTAATGGTAGCTGGATGATTCCCTCAGTTACAATTTTAAGTAACCATGCAAAACAGTAGTTCAGATACCTTCCGGCATGTATTGTGACAACTTTTTTTTCTATGTGTTCTTTAGGTACAAGATTGATACTTGTTCACAGGCAGGCGCTTGCTGAAGAATGCAAAAAAAAAACAAAAAAAACTTTCACATGATCGTTCCGTACATTTACAAAATGGCACGGAGAAACTCCCCAGCAACAGACAAGGAGCCTCACAGAGTCCAGGCCAACATTCAGTGCAATTAAAGAGGTGTCCTACAGTGGACAGAAAAGAGAGCTTGCAGAATCAAATGCTGTTTTTGAAAATAACATTCTGATTGATGTGAAAAATGTCACACTTCCCATTAAATTTAGTCAATATCTACTCCTCTCTGTTTCTATCTCGTTGACCGAAAAAAGCATAGAAAATATCTTCCTTTCCAAGAAGATGTGGAATTTCGTCTCTTCTAGGGTTGCCAAGGTGAGTTTTGCTGCATGGTAATCTGAAAAACACCTAACGAGAAGATCTGGTTCCTGACAGGAGGAGTTGTCGAAAGTCGGGCACATCATGAATTAGAAGTCATTGCACCTTGAACGACAAGCAGAGCAGATATAAGTTGCTGTCATTTTTGGATGAAGGTTGAACCGCCTGCACAGTTAGCGATAAAGCGCAGATTGGATTTTCTCCGCCTCCCTGCACACAGCACAAATCCAAGTCACCAGCCCATGCCCTGGCTTCGGAAATAAATGACACTTTAAAAGGTCACAGCACTGAGGCTGCGATTATTTTAATGGATTTGTCTAGCTGAATTGTCAAGTATGTCTTTAAATCAGATTATTATATGGTGAGTGACAACCAGCTTCGTAGCCTGTAAATAACACAAAGCATTGCTTTTCTTCAACATTCTAAAAAAACTTCAGTATCATTTGTAATACAAATCCATGACATTGTCTCTAGTCTGGGGAAGCTACATTATTTTGTCTTCCGTGCACCTCAAAAGGCATCATTTCTGCAATATTATCACACAAGCCCAGCATTAATGAGAAATACCATAAGGCATCCAGGGACATGGGTAAATGAACCAGTTAATGCACCGTCAGAGCTATGAACATTTTAGCAAACTGCATATCTACAAATATATGTAAGTTTGGTCAAGGTTGAAATATGTCAAAACATAGACAGAGGAAAAGATTTTACTTGCATCGAAGGAGGAATCGAGGTATCAACAACAGAGATCATCCGCCTCTTCCTGCATCCTCAGAAGATAACACAACCAGCAGGGGGATTGCTTTTTTAGCCTTCAGAAGAAACCACGCCATAGCCACCTTATATCTTCCAATATAGGCTCTGAACACTTTGTAGGTGCGACAGAAGAAGGATGGTACTGCAATATCCTGGACAAAATATATTGTTTAACAAAGTATTTGCCCTAAATATTGTTTACAAAAATATTGCCCATTGGAAGTAATAATAAAAAATCTACACACAGCGAGACATTTATTTATTTTTGTCATGTGGAATTTTAGTCAATTATACTCTGTCAAACAACCTCCCAGTACTGTGGCTGGGACATGTCAGGAAATTGAGTATGTTGGTACTGACTGTAATGAGCTTTGATTGCAGACACAAGCTTCTGATTCCATCAATGATTACAGGCATATGTCCTCTCCCCGAAACACTGACTACAGTGCACAGTCTGTTATTGTATAACACTGAAGCACTGTCGGCTGCCTGATGAGGACAATGATTACCAAATCAGCACTTCTGATTAGTGCAATGATGAGGGTTATGGTCTTTCTGATGGTAGGGCATGTTTACAACACCAGATATTCTGAACTGGGCAACAATCACAGGCACAGTAGCTAGATTGTGGCATGACGCACAGGATGCTGCCTATGAAAGATAAGTATTACAGGAAAAATATTAACACCTGAAAAATGGATTGTACAAATATTTCAAACTCTGTCAGCACTTAAGAGAGCACAAATTAAGCACTTTTTTGTAATTCTGACGTGTGATGGAAACAACATTTTTAATAGGATCACAATACTTAATTTAGTGATGTGCACATTCCAGTTATTGACTGAACATCACTTTCCACACATTGTTGTTGGTATGTCTATGCAAATTTCGGAGCCATTTCAATTAAAAATATGCTGTCTGTAAACGACAGTACACTAACACAACATATTTGTGAAAGTCTGTTCCAAAATGCACCACCAACTATATACACCACATCCTTATCACTCTTCTGCTTACTCGACGAGGCTCATTTGTTATCCTTGTTACTTGTGTGGTGTTTGGATTTTCCATTATCGGTATAACTTGGGTCAAGTAACATTGATGTCAGCACCCCTACTCTGAAAAGTGTTCAAGAACCACTGATTATAAACATATTAGAGACAGATTTTTATACAGGGATTGCAGGATCTCGTATAACAGGCTATTAATGATCATGTAGCCACAAGAGAACAAAATATCTGTTGTGTGCTGTGTGTCTGCCATGATCTGTTCCTTGCCATGCTTAATATGTAGTCAATAGATGAGGGTGTTCAAAATAGTTTGTTGAAGCCCACCATCCATTTTTAAATATTAGTCATGGGGCTTCCTGTTTTAAAGAACCCTTAGCAGCTGTCACCTTGGATGCCGAGAAGACTTTTGATCATGTGAACTGGGACTTTATGTTCAAAGCCCTGACCTGGCATAGTTTTGGACCCACATTTCTTTAGTTTGTTAAAATTCTTTACAACTCTCCCTCTACCTTGGTCTTCACTAATAATTTGCAATATAAGTACTTTGCCCTTACCAGAGGAACCAGACAGGGATGTCCTTTATCTCCATCACTTTTTATCCTTGCTTGGGAACCTTTTTTAGAATCTATTCGATGATCTCAGATCCTAACAGAATATACCCATGGTCTGCTTCATATCAAATTTACTACATAGTCTGATGATGTCTTACTTTATATTTTTAATCCCCACGCTTCTGTTCCAGCATTTTTCCAACTTCTATCTTGCTATTCTGAAGTTTTTAGTTATCAACTTAATATTGACAAGTCTGAAGACATGCCACTTAATAAGTTCTGTCTACAAGATATGTTAAAAGACACCGGTTTTCTTTGGAATTCCTCTAAAATCAAATGTTTGGGTATTCTTCATTCCACCTCCTTCAAAGATACTATTAAAATGAACATGGATCCATTAAAACATAAGGGCCAAATTTATACTTTTTTAGTGCCGCATTTGCACCGCTTTTTGACACAAAAATGGCGCAAACTTACAAAATACAATTGTATTTTGCAAGTTTGCGCAGTTTCTGTGTCAAAAAATTATGCAAATGCGACGCTAAAAAAGTATAAATATGGGCCAAGGTTTCTACCCTGTCAGCTCATTGGTCGCCTTTATTTCTGTCCTGGTGGGGCAGACTAGATATGATTAAAATTATGCTTTTGCCTATCATTAATTTCTATCTACAGAAGCTACCTATTCACTTGCCTATCACTTTTTTTCAGATGCAGTGATAGTTTACTATCCAAATGCTTTTGGATTAAGCAACTGCTCGGATCTCTCTTTCTAAACTTAAAAACTTCAAAGCATTTGATGCTGTCAATTCTCCTAATTTCATTCAATATTACTTCACCTTTACTCTTAACCAGTTTCGGTCTTCGTTATGTTTTTCACCATCTCCTTCTCATTCTTTTTGGTGATCCCTTGAATTATTGCCAATTTACCTTTTTTCTTTTCTCCAATTCTCTCTCGTTGTCAGAAACCCAGGTCAATGTATTCTCTTCTATTAAGGCATTCTAGTAATATTGTCTGTAAGGAAATGCCTCCTTGGCATGGTTACCCCCTGACTTTTTGCCTTTGCTTATGCTATGTTTTGAATTGAAAGTGTGCTGAGGCCTGCTAACCAGGCCCCAGCACCAGTGTTCTTTCCCTAACCTGTACTTTTGATTCCACAATTGGCACACCCTGGCATCCAGGTAAGTCCCTTGTAACTGGCACCCCTGGTACCAAGGGCCCTGATGCCAGGGAAGGTTTCTAAGGGCTGCAGCATATCTTATGCCACCCTAGGGACCCCTCACTCAGCATAGACACACTGCTTGCCAGCTTGTGTGTGCTGGTGAGAACAAAACGAGTAAGTCGACATGGCACTCCCCTCAGGGTGCCATGCCAACCTCACACTGCCTATGCAGTATAGATAAGTCACCCCTCTAGTAGGCCTTACAGCCCTAAGGCAGGGTGCACTATACCATAGGTGAGGGCACCAGTGCATGAGCACTGTGCCCCTACAGTGTCTAAGCCAAACCTTAGACATTGTAAGTGCAGGGTAGCCATAAGAGTATATGGTCTGGGAGTCTGTCAAACACGCACTCCAGAGCACCATAATGGCTACACTGAAAACTGGGAAGTTTGGTATCAAACTTCTCAGCACAATAAATGCACACTGATGCCAGTGTACATTTTATTGTAAAATACACCCCAGAGGGCACCTTAGAGGTGCCCCCTGAAACCTAATCCAACTACCTGTGTAGGCTGACTGGTTCTAGCAGCCTGCCACACTCGAGACATGTTGCTGGCCACATGTGGAGAGTGCCTTTGTCACTCTGTGGCCTGTAACAAAGCCTGCACTGGGTGGAGATGCTATCACCTCCCCCAGGCAGGAGCTGTAACACCTGGCGGTGAGCCTCAAAGGCTCACCCCCTTTGTTCCAGCACCGCAGGGCACTCCAGCTAGTGGAGTTGCCCGCCCCCTCCGGCCACGGCCCCACTTTTGGCGGCAAGGCCGGAGGAGATAATGAGAATAACAAGGAGGAGTCACTGGCCAGTCAGGACAGCCCCTAAGGTGTCCTGAGCTGAAGTGACTCTAACTTTTAGAAATCTTCCATCTTGCAGATGGAGGATTCCCCCAATAGGGATAGGAATGTGACCCCACCCCCTTGGGAGGAGGCACAAAGAGGGTGTACCCACCCTCAGGGCTAGTAGCCATTGGCAGCTAACCCCCCAGACCTAAACACGCCCTTAAATTTAGTATTTAAGGGCTTCCCTGAACCTAAGAATTTAGATTCCTGCAACTTACCGAAGAAGAAGACTGCTGAGCTGAAAACCCCTGCAGAAGAAGAAAGAAGACACCAACTGCTTTGGCCCCAGTCCTACTGGCCTGTCTCCTGCCTTCTAAAGAAACCTGTTCCAGCGACGCTTTCTCCAGGACCAGTGACCTCTGAATCCTCAGAGGACTGCCCTGCTTCCAAGAGACCAAGAAACTCCGAGAACAGCGGCCCTGTTCAACAAAGACTGCAACTTTGTATCCAGAGGAGCAGATTTAAAGACCCCTGCAATCCCCACAAGAAGCGTGAGACTTGCAACACTGCACCCAGCGACCCCGACTCGACTGGTGGAGAACCAACGCCTCAGGGAGGACCCTCCGGCGACTCCGAGACTGTGAGTAACCAAAGTTGTCCCCCCTGAGCCCCCACAGCGACGCCTGCAGAGGGAATCCCGAGGCTCCCCCTGACCGAGACTGCCTGACTCTAAAATCCCGACAGCTGGAAAAGACCCTGCACCTGCAGCCCCCAGCCCCTGAAGGATCGGAACTTCAGTGCAGGAGTGACCCCCAGGAGGCCCTCTCCCTTGCCCAGGTGGTGGCTACCCCGAGGAGCCCCCCCCTTGCCTGCCTGCACCGCTGAAGAGACCCCTTGGTCTCTCATTGAAATCCATTGGAAACCCGACGTGTGTTTGCACACTGCACCCGGCCGCCCCAGTGCTGCTGAGGGTGTACTTTTTGTGTGAGCTTGTGTCCCCCCCGGTGCCCTACAAAACCCCCCTGGTCTGCCCTCCGAAGACGCGGGTACTTACCTGCTGGCAGACTGGAACCGGGGCACCCCCTTCTCTCCATTGAAGCCTATGTGTTTTGGGCACCACTTTGAACTCTGCACCTGACCGGCCCTGAGCTGCTGGTGTGGTGACTTTGGGGTTGCTCTGAACCCCCAACGGTGGGCTACCTTGGACCCCAATTTGAACCCCGTAGGTGGTTTACATACCTGCAAGAACTAACAATACTTTACCTCCCCCAAGAACTGTGAAAATTGCAGTGTCCACTTTTAAAACAGCTTATTGTGTTTTATGTAAAAAGTATATATGCTATTGTAATTATTCAAAGTTCCTAAAGTACTTACCTGCAATACCTTTCAAATGAGATATTACATGTAGAATTTGAACCTGTGGTTCTTAAAATAAACTAAGAAAATATACTTTTCTATAACAAAACCTATTGGCCTGGATTTGTCTCTGAGTGTGTGTTCCTCATTTATTGCCTGTGTGTATGTACAACAAATGCTTAACACTACTCCTTTGATAAGCCTACTGCTCGACCACACTACCAAAATATAGAGCATTAGTATTATCTCTTTTTGCCACTATCTTACCTCTAAGGGGAATCCTTGGACTCTGTGCATGCTATTCCTTACTTTGAAATAGCACATACAGAGCCAACTTCCTACATTGGTGGATCAGCGGTGGGGTACAAGACTTTGCATTTGCTGGACTACTCAGCCAATACCTGATCACACGACAAATTCCAAAAATTGTCATTAGAAATTGATTTTTGCAATTTGAGCTATTTTTCTAAATTCTTAAAAGACCTGCTAGGGCCTTGTGTTAGATCCTGTTTAGCATTTCTTTTAGAGTTTAAAAGTTTGTGAAATTTTCAATTAGAACCTAGAACTAGTTTTAGATTCTTAAAAAAGTATTCCAACTTTTAGAAGCATAATGTCTAGTACAGATGTGAATGTGATGGAACTCGACATCACCCCTTACCTCCATCTTAAGATGAGGGAGCTAAGGTCACTCTGTAAAATAAAGAAAATTACAATGGGCCCCAGACCTTCCAAACAACAGCTCCAGGAGCTTTTGGCAGAGTTTGAAAGAGCCAACCCCTCTGAGGATGGCAACACAGAGGATGAAGATAGTGACTTGGAGGGAAATTCCTCCCCTCCAGTCCTACTTAGGGAGAACAGGGCTGCTCAAGCCCTGACTCCAAATATAATAGTCAGAGATGCTGTTTCCCTCACAGGAGAGACCAACATCTCTGAAATCACTGAGGATAACTCCAGTGAAGAGGACATCCAGTTAGCCAGGATGGCCAAAAGATTGGCTTTGGAAAGACAGATCCTAGTCATAGAAAGGGAAAGACAAGAGATGGGCCTAGGACCCATCAATGGTGGCAGCAACATAAATAGGGTCAGAGATTCTCCTGACATGTTGAAAATCCCTAAAGGGATTGTAACTAAATATGAAGATGGTGATGACATCACCAAATGGTTCATAGCTTTTGAGAGGGCTTGTGTAACCAGAAAAGTGAACAAATCTCACTGGGGTGCTCTCCTTTGGGAAATGTTCACTGGAAAGTGTAGGGATAGACTCCTCACACTCTCTGGAAAAGATGCAGAATCTTATGACCTCATGAAGGGAACCCTGATTGAGGGCTTTGGATTCTCCACTGAGGAGTATAGGATTAGATTCAGGGGGGCTCAAAAATCCTCGAGCCAGACCTGGGTTGATTTTGTAGACTACTCAGTGAAAACACTGGATGGTTGGATTCAAGGCAGTGGTGTAAATAATTATGATGGGATGTACAATTTATTTGTGAAAGAACACCTGTTAAGTAATTGTTTCAATGACAAACTGCATCAGCATCTGGTAGACCTAGGACCAATTTCTCCCCAAGAATTGGGAAAGAAGGCGGACCATTGGGTCAAGACTAGGGTGACCAAGACTTCCACAGGGGGTGACCAACAGAAAGGGGTCACAAAGCCTCCCCAGGGGAAGAGTGTTGAGACATCCAAAAACAAAAATAGTAAAGAGTCTTCTACAGGCCCCCAAAAACCTGCACAGGAGGGTGGGCCCAGAGCCTCTTCACAAACCAATTTTGGGTACAAGGGTAAAAACTTTGATCCCAAAAAGGCCTGGTGTTGTAGCTGTAATCAGCCTGGACACCAAACTGGAGACAAGGCCTGTCCCAAGAAAAGTACCACTTCAAACTTCACTCCAGCTAAAACTGGAATGGCCAGTCTCCAAGTGGGATCAACAGTGTGCCCAGAGCAAATCAGGTGTCACACTGAAGCTACATTAGTCTCTGAGGGTGGGGTGGATTTAGCCACACTGGCTGCCTGGCCTCCTAACATGCAAAAATACAGGCAGCAGCTCTTAATTAATGGGACAAGTGTAGAAGGCCTGAGGGATACAGGTGCCAGTGTCACCATGGTGACAGAGAAACTGGTTTCCCCTGGTCAATACCTGGCTGGACAAACTTATCCAGTCACCAACGCTGACAACCAGACTAAAGTACATCCCATGGCTATGGTAACTTTAGAGTGGGGAGGGGACAATGGCCTGAAACAGGTGGTGGTCTCCTCAAATATCCCAGTAGACTGTTTGCTTGGAAATGACCTGGAGTCCTCAGCATGGGCTGAGGTAGAACTGAAAACCCATGCAGCCATGCTGGGTATCCCTGAACTGGTGTGTGTCAAGACAAGGGCACAGTGCAAGGCACAGGGTGAAAAAGTAGAGCTGGAGTCTGGAAAAAGGGCCCAGCCTACCAAGAGAAAAGGAAAGTCAGCTGGGAAACCAGCTGCAACACAACAACAAAAAGAGAACCTCTCTTCTCAGGAAGAAGTTCTGCCCTCTGAGGGAACTGAGCCTATGGAGTTAGAACCTTATCAGGTTGAGCTCTTAGGCCCAGGGGGACCCTCAAGGGAGCAGTTGTATAAGGGGCAAGGAACCTGTCCCTCTCTTGAAGGCCTTAGGCAGCAAGCTGCTGAAGAGTCCAATGGCAAGAAAACTGGAACACATAGGGTCTATTGGGAAGATGGGCTCCTGTACACTGAGGCAAGAGATCCCAAACCTGGTGCCACTAGGAGAGTGGTAGTGCCTCAGGAGTTCAGAGAGTTCATACTGACCTTAGCCCATGATATTCCCCTTGCTGGGCATTTGGGACAAACCAAGAGGTGGGAGAGACTAGTCAACCACTTCTACTGGCCCAATATGTCCCAGAAAGTTAAGGAGTTTTGTGTCTCCTGTACCACCTGTCAAGCCAGTGGTAAGACAGGTGGACATCCAAAGGCCCCCCTCATTCCACTTCCAGTGGTGGGGGTCCCCTTTGAAAGAGTGGGTGTGGACATAGTGGGTCCACTTGAACCTCCCACAGCCTCAGGAAATATGTACATCCTGGTAGTAGTGGGTCATGCTACCAGGTATCCTGAAGCTATTCCCCTTAGGTCGACTACTGCCCCTGCAGTAGCCAAGGCCCTCATTGGTATCTTTACCAGAGTGGGCTTCCCTAAGGAGGTGGTGTCTGACAGAGGTACCAACTTCATGTCAGCATACCTGAAACACATGTGGAATGAGAGTGGAGTGACTTATAAATTCACTACACCCTATCATCCACAAACTAATGGCCTTGTTGAGAGATTCAACAAAACATTAAAGGGCATGATCATGGGGCTCCCAGAAAAACTCAAAAGGAGATGGGATGTCCTCTTGCCATGTCTGCTCTTCGCTTACAGAGAGGTGCCTCAGAAGGGAGTAGGATTCTCACCCTTTGAACTTCTGTTTGGCCACCCTGTAAGGGGACCACTAGCTCTTGTGAAAGAAGGCTGGGAGAGACCTCTTCATGAGCCTAAACAAGACATAGTGGACTATGTACTTGGCCTTCGCTCAAGGATGGCAGAGTACATGGAAAAGGCAAGTAAAAACCTTGAGGCCAGCCAACAGCTCCAGAAGTTTTGGTATGACCAAAAGGCTGCACTGGTTGAATTTCAACCAGGGCAGAAAGTCTGGGTTTTGGAGCCTGTGGCTCCCCGGGCACTTCAGGACAAATGGAGTGGCCCTTACCCAGTACTAGAGAGGAAGAGTCAGGTCACCTACCTGGTGGACCTGGGCACAAGCAGGAGCCCCAAGAGGGTGATCCATGTGAACCGCCTTGAGCTCTTCCATGAGAGGGCTGATGTGAATCTGTTAATGGTAGCAGATGAGGATCAGGAAGCTGAGAGTGAGCCTCTCCCTGATCTTCTGTCATCAAACCCTAATGATGGCTCAGTAGATGGAGTGATCTATTCAGACACCCTCTCTGGCCAACAGCAATCTGACTGTAGGAAAGTCCTGCAACAGTTTGCTGAGCTCTTTTCCCTAACCCCTGGTCAGACACACCTGTGTACCCATGATGTGGACACAGGAGACAGCATGCCTGTCAAAAACAAAATATTCAGACAGTCTGATCAAGTTAAGGAAAGCATCAAGGTGGAAGTCCACAAGATGCTGGAATTGGGAGTAATTGAGCACTCTGACAGCCCCTGGGCTAGCCCAGTGGTCTTAGTCCCCAAACCTCACACCAAAGATGAAAAGAGAGAGATGAGGTTTTGTGTGGACTACAGAGGACTTAATTCTGTCACCAAGACAGATGCCCATCCCATTCCTAGAGCTGATGAACTGATAGACAAATTAGGTGCTGCCAAATTCTTCAGTACCTTTGACTTAACAGCAGGGTACTGGCAAATCAAAATGGCACCTGGAGCAAAACAAAAGACAGCATTCTCCACACCTGATGGGCATTATCAGTTCACTGTTATGCCCTTTGGTTTAAAGAATGCCCCTGCCACCTTCCAAAGGTTGGTGAATCAAGTCCTTGCTGGCTTGGAGTCCTTTAGTGCAGCTTATCTTGACGATATTGCTGTCTTTAGCTCCAACTGGCAGGATCACCTGGTCCACCTGAAGAAGGTTTTGAAGGCTCTGCAATCTGCAGGCCTCTCTATCAAGGCATCCAAATGCCAGATAGGGCAGGGAACCGTGGTTTACTTGGGACACCTTGTAGGTGGAGGCCAAGTTCAGCCACTCCAGCCTAAGATCCAGACTATTCTGGACTGGGCAGCTCCAAAAACCCAGATTCAAGTCAGGGCATTCCTTGGCTTGACTGGGTACTATAGGAGGTTTGTGAAGGGATATGGATCCATTGTGACAGCCCTCACAGAACTCACCTCCAAGAAAATGCCCAAGAAGGTAAACTGGACTGAAGAATGCCAACAGGCTTTTGACACCCTGAAACAAGCAATGTGCACAGCACCAGTTCTGAAAGCTCCAGATTACTCCAAGCAGTTCATTGTGCAGACAGATGCCTCTGAACATGGGATAGGGGCAGTTTTGTCCCAAACAAATGATGATGGCCTTGACCAGCCTGTTGCTTTCATTAGCAGGAGGTTACTCCCCAGGGAGCAGCGTTGGAGTGCCATTGAGAGGGAGGCCTTTGCTGTGGTTTGGTCCCTGAAGAAGCTGAGACCATACCTCTTTGGTATTCACTTCCTAGTTCAAACTGACCACAGACCTCTCATATGGCTGATGCAAATGAAAGGTGAAAATCCAAAACTGTTGAGGTGGTCCATCTCCCTACAGGGAATGGACTTTATAGTGGAACACAGACCTGGGACTGCCCATGCCAATGCAGATGGCCTTTCCAGGTTCTTCCACTTAGAAAATGAAGACTCTCTTGGGAAAGGTTAGTCTCATCCTCTTTCGTTTGGGGGGGGGGTTGTGTAAGGAAATGCCTCCTTGGCATGGTTACCCCCTGACTTTTTGCCTTTGCTGATGCTATGTTTTGAATTGAAAGTGTGCTGAGGCCTGCTAACCAGGCCCCAGCACCAGTGTTCTTTCCCTAACCTGTACTTTTGATTCCACAATTGGCACACCCTTGCATCCAGGTAAATCCCTTGAAACTGGTACCCCTGGTACCAAGGGCCCTGATGCCAGGGAAGGTTTCTAAGGGCTGCAGCATATCTTATGCCACCCTAGGGACCCCTCACTCAGCACAGACACACTGCTTGCCAGCTTGTGTGTGCTGGTGAGAACAAAACGAGTACGTCGACATGGCACTCCCCTCAGGGTGCCATGCCAACCTCACACTGCCTATGCAGTATAGATAAGTCACCCCTCTAGTAGGCCTTACAGCCCTAAGGCAGGGTGCACTATACCATAGGTGAGGGCACCAGTGCATGAGCACTGTGCCCCTACAGTGTCTAAGCCAAACCTTAGACATTGTAAGTGCAGGGTAGCCATAAGACTATATGGTCTGGGAGTCTATCAAACACGGACTCCACAGCACCATAATGGCTACACTGAAAACTGGGAAGTTTGGTATCAAACTTCTCAGCACAATAAATGCACACTGATGCCAGTGTACATTTTATTGTAAAATACACCCCAGAGGGCACCTTAGAGGTGCCCCCTGAAACCTAATCCAACTACCCGTGTAGGCTGACTGGTTCTAGCAGCCTGCCACACTCGAGACATGTTGCTGGCCACATGGGGAGAGTGTCTTTGTCACTCTGTGGCCTGTAACAAAGCCTGCACTGGGTGGAGATGCTATCACCTCCCCCAGGCAGGAGCTGTAACACCTGGCGGTGAGCCTCAAAGGCTCACCCCCTTTGTTCCAGCACCGCAGGGCACTCCAGCTAGTGGAGTTGCCCGCCCCCTCCGGCCACAGCCCCACTTTTGGCGGCAAGGCCGGAGGAGATAATGAGAATAACAAGGAGGAGTTACTGGCCAGTCAGGACAGCCCCTAAGGTGTCCTGAGCAGAAGTGACTCTAACTTTTAGAAATCCTCCATCTTGCAGATGGAGGATTCCCCCAATAGGGATAGGAATGTGACCCCACCCCCTTGGGAGGAGGCACAAAGAGGGTGCTTGCTGCGCCGCCATGGGGGATTCCGACCCCCTCACTGCCATCCTGTTCCTGGCGGTTCCGACCGCCAGGAACAGGATGGCGGTGAGGGGTGTCGTGGGGCCCCTGGGGGCCCCTGCAGTGCCCATGCCAATGGCATGGGCACTGCAGGGGACCCCGTAAGAGGGCCCCACTTTGAATTCCAGTGTCTGCTCAGCAGACACTGGAATTCGCGACGGGTGCAACTGCACCCGTCGCACCTTCCCACTCCACCGGCTCCATTCGGAGCCGGCTTCCTCGTGGGAAGGGGTTTCCCGCTGGGCTGGCGGGCGGCCTGCTGGCGGTCGCCCGCCAGCCCAGCGGGAAAGCCAGAATGGCCTCCGCGGTCTTTCGACCGCGGAGCGGCCATATGGCGGTTCCCTCCAGGCGGGCGCCTCCCGCCGCCCGCCGGGGTCTGAATGACCCCCTATGTGTTTTGGGCACCACTTTGAACTCTGCACCTGACCGGCCCTGAGCTGCTGGTGTGGTGACTTTGGGGTTGCTCTGAACCCCCAACGGTGGGCTACCTTGGACCCCAATTTGAACCCCATAGGTGGTTTACTTACCTGCAAGAACTAACAATACTTTACCTCCCCCAGGAACTGTGAAAATTGCACTGTGTCCCCTTTTAAAACAGCTTATTGTGTTTTATGTAA
Source organism: Pleurodeles waltl (assembly GCF_031143425.1). Taxonomy (NCBI): domain Eukaryota; kingdom Metazoa; phylum Chordata; class Amphibia; order Caudata; family Salamandridae; genus Pleurodeles; species Pleurodeles waltl. The sequence continues at coordinate 488,896,378 of NC_090440.1, forward strand.
AAAGTATATATGCTATTGTAATTATTCAAAGTTCCTAAAGTACTTACCTGCAATACCTTTCAAATGAGATATTACATGTAGAATTTGAACCTGTTGTTTTTAAAATAAACTAAGAAAATATATTTTTCTATAACAAAACCTATTGGCCTGGATTTGTCTCTGAGTGTGTGTTCCTCATTTATTGCCTGTGTGTATGTACAACAAATGCTTAACACTACTCCTTTGATAAGCCTACTGCTCGACCACACTACCACAAAATAGAGCATTAGTATTATCTCTTTTTGCCACTATCTTACCTCTAAGGGGAACCCTTGGACTCTGTGCATGCTATTCCTTACTTTGAAATAGCACATACAGAGCCAACTTCCTACATTGTCAAAGAGTTTATCTTTGTTTATCGTTTTATGTTATATTTATCACATTCACATTTATCATTATTAACTCCTATTTGGTTTAATCCTAATATCACTGTAGCTCAAAAAGTGCTCAAATGGTCTCCTTGGTTTGCATATGGTCTTATCTCCATATCTCAACTCATTCAAGGTAATCACATCCTCTTTTTTAAAAGGTTCCAATCCAGCTTTCATATTCACATCGAGTCGAATATGATCTCCTCATAAATGTGCTTAAACAGCAAGGCTTAGATCCTTCCTTGACTCCATCTTCATTATCCATCAGCAACACCTCTTCTCCTGACTTTTCCTTGGAAGTAACGGCTTCTTACATATATTAGTAGTTTTCTTCTTCACATTCCAATAGATTTAAAGGGAAGATTGAAGAGGCCTGGGAACAGGATTTGCAGTTTTAATTTCCCATCTCCTTATGTAACTGAATATGGCATAAAATTCATCATACCGCTCAGTCTGCCAGTACCACTGAGACCTTCTTTTTTGTTTAACAGGCTGTTTTTTAACTCCCTGTTCTCTACGCAAAATGAAACTGTCAACTAATAACAATTGCTGGATTTGCAATGCCTCTAATGAAGACCTTATTCATTTGTTCTTCTTATGCCCAAAGGTTTCTTCCTTCTGGCAGTAGGTATGGAATAGATTAACAAAAATATTTTCCGTTACTATCTCTTTTGATATTCGCCACGTTTTTCTAGGCGGCTGTTTGAATCTTTGGTCATGTAACCACGCTAAAGGAAAATTGGCGGATCTTCTTTTGGCAGTGGCTTTTCAAGTCATTACCTCCAATTGGAAGAATGTTAATAGCATCTCTTTTCTTAAATGGTGGAATTTGAATTGTCATAATCATAGATTAGACACTGCTAACTATCCCACACTACAAATTACTATTAAAAGAGATTTGTTATGGCTATCTTTGACTTCCTACCTATCCAGTCATTACGCAATCATCATTAGAAATACTGAAGTTTCTAAACCTCCATAATTTTTCTTCTTTTCCTTAAGTTACCTTCTTCCTTTTCACCACATATCCGTATGCAAACCTCACTCTATATTTGTTTTTATCAATGTCAATACACATGAGCTTCAGTCCCCTCTCCCTTCTAATTTTTCTTGTTTCCCTGCCCCCATTATCAAACAATTAAATATAATGCCATTTGTTTCAGATTGCAAACATTCTTTCCTTCACATATTTGGTGAGATATATTGCACCTTGTGAAGATATGATTTATTTTCTATAATCTATACTTATCTCTCCTCCTCATCTTATTGTTTTTATATTTTGGACATATTTCCTTGTTACATATATATTTTACTGTTTGCATTGTCTCAATTCGTTTAATAAAGCATATCAAACTCAACAAAGGCCACCATCGATTTTCATCACTGGCACAGCACGCTTTGTAACTAGTGTAATGTGATGCATCAAATTTGAATTGCAGCAAGGGAACTAATTTCCTCATGGACATGACAACCAGTGACCAAAAAGAGATGAGTGGGTTTCCATTTTATGGCCAAGGTAATAGAGCGTTATCATTAAACAACAACATTCCACTGTACAAGACCAGCATGTGGGCCACAAAGAGACAAAAAATGCCTTTTGAGGATGCCCTAACAAAGTCTCCGAGTAAAGGAAACTTAAAGTAAGGCTTCTCTGTGATCTGCACCTCCCTTTAAGTGGAATTGATATATTGATTGCTAAATTACTTCTGATTTGTGTTACGTTTTGTTAAGAGGTGGTGCATTGGGAGAACTGTGTTTTATTCTTGTGCAAAATTCATGTCAGGTTTGAACAGCATCGTGAGGGTGCAGGGTTAAGGCAGAGGGTCATGAATAGAATTATGTTAAAAGATGGTACTTGATAACCCATGGGTTTGAGGAAAGGTCAGAACTGCGAGTGGCCTGCCATGAGGCCTGAGAATCCAGAGCAGGACAAGGAGAAGCTCCTGAGAGCTGTCCAATGATGACTGCAGCAGTGGCAGTCGCTAATTTTAGGACCTTAGGTCAGCCAATGAGGGAAGGCAGCAGTCCCAGCTTCGTCACAGAATGGGATGGGGTCAGTAAGACTTCTGACCCCTCCCCACTCTGTGACGAGGTGTCACTGATTGACAATCGCCCTGGGCGCTTCAGGGCTCAAACCTGAAGTGCACAAGTCGGAGCCAATGGGTGGCGCTTCCCCTCGTCATAGAGGGGGACGGCCCTGAGGCACCTTTCCTGAGCCGAGGAGGTCACGCCCATAGGTGCTGTGACCTCTTCAGCCCAGCAAAGTTCAGCTCAGGCAGCCAGGAGTCTGCGCAAATCATGCATGTCTCACTCCTGGCGGACTGAGCTGAACATGAAGAGTGTCTGTCATGCTGTCCTTTGCTCATTCTGCCAGGCACTCTTCATGAGGGGCAAAAGGTGGGGGGCATGGCCCCTCCACCCTAAAGGATGGGCAGCGGCTGCACTGCAGTTTCCCACAGGCTGGAATCAGAGTGTCACAGACAAGCAAGTCAATATTAGAGTGGGCTGTGCTACGGGCAGGAAAGAGAGGCTAGCGTCCATCTTTCAGGAAGCATTCTGCCTTCCATCTACAGAAGACCTAAAACTAGGCAAAGACAGGAAGATATGCTACAGTGGGCTGATTCAAGACCTACGCATCTCCTTGAGGTTGGTCATGAAAGGGCACTGATGATGATGTCATTACCATACCCTGTGAGATGCATATGTCATAGCAATGGCTGAGCTAAAATGGACAGGACAGCCAAAGCAAAGAGACTTCAGTGGTTATCTAAACATCAATTGGACTGCAGTCTGTGAGATGATTTAAAGAATCTTAGTGAGCAGCAACAAGTGCTGGAGCCACCCATTGGCAACAACCTTCTCAAGTTAACTACAGCTGACCACTGGTTTTGAATTTCAAATGCTTTGTGAGACATTAGTGTTTGCTCACTTAAACAGAGTTATAGAATCTTCAAGGATATGGCTACACACATTGGGTGCCCATCTATCAGATGGGACCCAGAAGCCCACCAATTTACAGTGGCTACCACACCCTTGTTCACTAGACTACTGATGGTTTGTTGTAGTTAGTAATTAATTGCAATGGTACCGAAACCTAATCAGTCCCTCACTTCTAAAGATGCTTTCAGCACTTTCATTAAGGAAGGCCTGGACAGGACAAAACCCAATGATGATTTGGTACTCATGGTCAGCTCTAGGTTCTATTGAGCTGCTTGGAGCATGCTGGTTCTATATCTGGGGAAAGAAACAGGGCATGAGCTGAAGAGAGGAGCTGCCTGGTGACACAAATCTTCTGTGAGGAGCTGCCCAAGGAGATAGAGTCTACCTAGGATCAAAATACCATCTGCGCATGTACATCAAGGGACCCAGACGCAAGAAAATAGTTCTGTTTTGAGAAACCCACAGATGGTGCATTCTTTATAAGCCCTCTTTCTTGCTCTAACCACCTCTTGCTCTATGACATGTTTCAACCTTCTTTTTTGGTGATATGCAAGTGTCGAATAGAGGCTGAAGATTTCCACTATGAGCCTCCAACTAGTCTTTCTGGCAAAGACTCCCCTAGACGTCTGTGGGTCACCCTATCCCTTTCACATCTGCCCTACACTAGTTTTGAGACGATGAGCACTCAGCTTTCTGCACACAGGACACATTTGTAGTTCATCCTTGCTAGCAACTCGACTATACATTTCCCTAAACAAATGTAGCCACTTAGTGACCATAGAAAAAGTAGGTCCAGCGATTTCTTTTAGGTGGCAGATGTGGTGGTTGGATAAACATCAAAGTCTGCACAGCTGACATTGCCTACTGAACTCCCTAAGTAGGTTTTATCTGGGAATTCACAGAAATGTTGTTTTAGCAATTCTACTTTGAGTTTATGCTTCTGAAGAGTTCCGTCCCTTGTGTTACAAATGGCCTTTACAGCTTTGGGGGAGTCGTCTTTCATCTGAGTCAGCTGCTACAAGTGAGACTCTGTTTCATTACACACAAGCATAATCTCATGCCCCCTGGAAAATGCAGAGAAAACATTGCCTACGCTCAGCATTTTCCTTAAATTACAGCTGTTACAGCATCTGCAGACTGTTAAATCTTACTAAAAGTTACAAAACATCACATCCCAGATATAATGCAGGTCTCCTCGTGGCCAGGTACCGCGCACATTTTTTGCATCACGTAGCTCGTCTGACTTGCTTTGCTCTAATCTAACCTATTTTTTGAAATCAGTCTATTTAGGATTCTTGAGTGCCTTTGCTATTTGAAATAATGAAACTCTAAATAGCTGCATGGTTCGCTTGTAAAATTGTTTTATTTTCACTGTATGTTAATGAATACTATATTATTAATTATGGAAATGCAACACTAGGAAATGGTCACATCATTAAATCAGACAATGTTACCTTTTAGGTGCATGTACCTGTACGACCACTTCACGACCACAGACAAAGATGTAGGTGCAAAGATGGTGCAAAGTGGCAAGCATCTTTGTCCGACTTCCACAGGTGTCCTTCGATGTCAATACAACACATATTGCTCCGTTGACACGAATGGATCACTACACCAAAACGTACGAAATACATGTAGCCATTGATTAATTTGTGCGTGTTGTTTCCGGCTGGCACTGATTTTTCTGCCTCAAGCATTTACTGGGAGCAAAAGACACATATGGGAAAGAAGGAGGAAGAGAAAAATGAAAAAGCGTCACAAGGGGCGAACGCATAAAGCTGCAAGAGTGAGATGAAGGGAGTGGCTTTAAATAGATTGAAGAGGCCCGAGATGACTTCAGGATTACGCTTCCTCATCATTCCGTGTTCGCACATATAATTGCAGCAGCCCTGTTTAACAGTAGGGCTTTGGGCACCCGTACGTTTTTATATACAAATTAAGCACTGCATGTAGCCTTCTGAAAAGGTCGGTAAAAGAGGCAGTCACATGACAAAATGATTTATCACTAGTTAGTGTCTTTACGATCTTATCAGCATCATGTGTCTACTTAGACGTACATTCGGGAAAGCTGTTCAATAAAGGTTTCGTCAAGGAGTCGAGTAAGACCAGGTACAAGTGATAAGAACTGTTAAGTGCTTAATGGCATCCGTTAAGCAGTTATGCTACATTCTTTTAACTTGTAATCTTAATAGATATTAAAGATTGTATTTTATTTTAGGACTATTTCGTTTGAAGCCACTGAAAACAATGGCTGGTAGTAAATAACTCCAGGCCAATTGCTTTGCCATCAACATGAGTTTAAAATGTTCCACTGTAATGATATAGAAATTTCAAATGTGATTAGCTTTTTTGGAGACATGAACCGGTGCTAATTTGAACATGTAGTATGTTTTTTTTCTTGTATCGGGTAATTTGTGAGATGATACGATTGTGACTTGTTAACCGATGACAGTTTTTACCTATTATAAAGGGAATATATGTTCAGGTCTGAGGGTCAAGTTTATCTATTCCTTTATTGCGATCAAGGGCCTTTTGTATAGCTATAGAAACTGATAGTCTGCAACAAATGTAACTGTATTAAGGCAGTCTTTCCTATTCGACACTCACATTGTCTCAGTCATAAAACTCTTATTTTCCACTATCTGAGTGTCGCCCAGGGGCTGGGTGCTGTGGCCCCTGCCATGGTCTGCTTGAAGCGTAAGAGGAACACTTCAGTTTGACTTCATAGCGCCTGGAGAGTGCTCTGTCTTAATTGTCCTCAAGCATCTTGAGAGGGCTTTTGTTTCATCTAAATTGCTTCTCGCTTTGGGATGCGCTTGCCATCATTGCCGCTGAAGGAGATTCATCACCACGACCCGGGGGTTGGGAAAAAGACTACTGCAGATTTTTGCAGGATAACAGTATTGTGTAATGTTCTGACAACTGTTCGGGCAGCAGGGTATTACTGACGTTGTGTTTGGTCTAATAATAATGTGTACAATACAGTTTATTTGTAGATAACTTTGCGCTGTGTTTCCTTTGAGGTGGGGATAGTGAATCTTGTGTGTTGTGTGTGTTGTGCAAACGTTTTACACATTGCTGCTGGGATAGGCCTGACTGCTTGTGCCAAGCTACCAAGGGGGTGATCAGGGGTTATCTTGGGTGTGTATACCCTAGCCAACCAGAAACCCCATTTCTAACAGGTCTTACTATCTGTATCAGAATCACCTAGGAGTTTCTTGTTTGCATTGTTGATCATCAGTTTTATTGTTTTAGTAATCAAAAATTTAAATAAAAATCTAAGGTGCCAATACTCAAACATTTAACTATTTGCTAACCAGTCACAAACTGGCCTGAGACCATTAATATTGAACAATTCAATGTATCAAACCTGCAAATTCAAGAGTTTGCAAAAACTCCACAGTGAAAAATCAAAATAGCAATTTGGTTATTTAACAACAGAAAATTAGTCATACTAAAGTGTAAATCTAAAGTGTACATTAAAAATAGAGAATTTCCAATGCTATGTGCTAAACATTCATAATTTGCCAACAAAACAAGATGCAAAAACTAGATCCCAGAATCTAGAGACTCAGAATGCAACAGACTTGTAAACAATGGCAGTTCTTATTGCTATGGTAAAACAATTTGGAATCTTGTGAGGGCTTACATGTGAAAGAAGAAGTCAAGAAAAGGTATTTATGCAAAGTGTTATACTCTTCGATAAAAAAGATTAGGAAATCTGTGAAGTACCGTCTAAGTAGCCTAATAATCCAAGAGCTCATAGAATGATTTCAGCATGGGCTAGGGGCACACACACAATGCAGCCTGGCCAGCCCGACATATATGCAGTCCTTTTGGTATATGGCTTCCTAGTAAGAGGTAGCTATCAAGGCAGTTTTTGGATGCCATGTTTTTCAGAATACTACCGGGCAACTGAGATATGCATTTTCCAAAAACAACAAAAATATTTCTGATAATTTCAGTAAACATGCAGACTATTGCTTTTCTCTGTCTCTTTATTCTTCTGCCCATATTGGCTCTATCTCTAATCGTTCCCACACATACTCATATCCTTCTGCACCACAGTTCTTGGTCCAGAACCCAGTTTGGAGAGACGGCAACATAGGAACTGTGAAGTCTAATTGGCTCCATACTTGCTCCACAGAATGTGCTTGTACAGTTTGAAGCAATTCCCGACCCGTGATAACATGGTCAAGGCTCTCTTAAATATGCTCATAAACATTTTCCATTTCCTATTGTGGCAGTTTAGGCTGGACTGTTCCCATGGGGAGCAGAGTTGAGACTGATTTGCATATGGCTGGGTCCAAACTGGGGTGACATGGTGGGCAAAAAAATGATGGGTTGGAATGAGACCCGAGCGATTGCCAGTGGCTGAGAATAATTCAAGCATTCCATCCATCATGTTGTTATTTTTGCATTTGTCACCCGAAGTGTGCCGGGTATGCCCAGACATGGGTCTCAGGCTCACTGTGCCACAGGATTCAAGCTAGCCTGGCTAATAAGGGATTATACCAGAAAACCTTTCCCAAGATGCATGTTTGCGGTCCAGACAGGACCTGGTCTGACAGCATTGGCTGGACTGTTCCCATGAGAAGCAGGATCAAGAATGATTTACATGGAGCTGGGTCCAAACTGGGATGGCATGGTGGGCAAAAAATTAAATGGCTTGGGATGCGGCCTGAGCAATTGCCAGTGGCTGAGATTACTTCAAACATTGCATCCAACACCTTGTTGTTTTTTAATTTGCTGCCCTAAGTGCACCAGGTATGTCCAGACCTGGGTCCAAGGCTCAGTGTGCTTCTGGATTAATTATAGCCTGGTTTATGAGGGGTGATGCCCTGAAACTGGTCCCAAGATGCTTGTTTCCAGTAGAGGCAGGATCTCGACTGGCAGTTCGGTCTGGACTATTCCCAAGGGATCAGGGTTAAGACTGATTTGCATATGGCTGGGTAAAAACTTGGGTGGCATGGTGGGTAAAAAAAAGGATTGGGATGCAGTTCTGAGAGATTGCCAGTGGCTGAGATTAATTCAAGCATTCCATCCATCACCTTTTTGTTTTAGCATTTTTTATGACTTTGAGGTAAGCATTGACATTGGCTGATAATGAAAAAATTGACCCAAAGCGCCATGAATCACTCTTCCACCTCCTCCTTCACCCCTTTAGCTCCTTCTTGCGATATTGGTTTATTATTTCCATGTGGGTGTTGGCTGGAGGCACACACTCAAAACATAGAGTCTTACTCCCATTAATGGGAGGTAAATGGGATTTGAAATAGGTATTTCATCCAAATTCTTAGGTGTCCCTATCTCTTGATTGTATCAAAGTGAAACAGGTCAACTTCAGTAAACTAAGCCTTTCCCCCTTCCGTGGTCAATAAACGTGTACTATAGTTAGAATCAATAAACATACGTCATTGAGTACAAAGATGCAGCAAGGGGTGAACATGCACTTTAGAAATGCAAATGATACAAGGAGCAAATAGCATGATCTGAGAGAGACCCCCCACTAGCTCTACTGCTTTAATCCTATTCCCTGAAATAATGTCGGAGAAAGGTGAAGTTTCAGTATAAATATTTGTGTGCGCAGAACTTCAGCTTTGTGCCTTGAACGAGTGGAAATTAAGTATATCTATATTTTAACGCTTCATGCTAACTCAGTTCAGAAATGATCCTGCCTTTCTGATTTTTGCAAGTAAATCCCACTCGGAGTTTTGAGCCCTAAGTAGAGAAGCAAGTGGAATTCTACAATAGAAATGCCGGTCTCCATGAAGTAAAATACAAATGGGAACAAGTAATCTTTTTGAATTCGGTGAGAAAAATGTAAGCAGTCCATCAGATTTATTTTTCTATAGTTTTATAGATACTGTTGCTGATTTTATTCTAACACATTGCAGCTGTAAATATTTCATGCATGTACAGATAGGTACAATCTCACTTAAGGGCACATCATTTACTTGCTAAATCTTTTCTAATCCGTGTTACCGAAGTGCACGCATATCAGGTATTGGCTTCATCAGATATTGCATAGGCTCCTCCAATAGCTATCAAGTACGGCAAGCAGTCCGATAGCATCGAACAATTTTTGGAACTAAGATACATCTTACTAAATTACACAAATGCATCTTTTATTCACCATTTAAGTTCACATCTCCAGTCAATAAGAGGACTTATTCAGAGGACGGGTGGCCATGCCAGTCATGTCATGTTCTATTCACAGGTATTAATACCTCGTTAGCAAAGACATAAAATGCACACTAACATTTATTTAGGAACTTCCTGAAATTACAAGAAAGTACAAGCATGATGTATGCATGTTGTTAGAAATGGGGTCTCTAGATGGAAGAGGTATACGCCCTTGTCCAATTAGGGACCACAATCCTAGTCAGGGTAAGTCACAACACAATCCAAATTATCCTGTGCCCACCCTCTGGTAGCTTGGCACTGAGCTGTCAGGCTTTACTTAGAAGGCAATCTGTAAAGTATTTGTGCAATAACCCATAAAGTAACACAGTGAAAACACCACAAAAATACACCACAGAGGTTTAGAAAAATAGATAATATTTATCTGAATAAAATAAGGTTGAAAATATGAAAATCCAATGTACACAATCAGTTTTTAAAGATTAAATCCCACTAAAGCGCTTGGAAACACAGTAGCTCCAACTGAGACTATCATGGTGTAATTAACCGAGTCATTCTCAATAATTCGACGCCACAGGCACTGGTCACAGAGTCGCATGGACCCCCAGATAAAGTATCTTTTGAGAACAAAGAAACAAAGACGTTGCATGGAGTCGGGGAGATGAGGCAATGCTGGGGCCAGTGCGGCGTCAGTCCCTTATGGCGTCTGGGGAGATGAGGTGTTGTTTCCGCACTGTGAGACAAGTGGAGGCGAGGCGTTGGTTGCGTCTCGTTACAGGATGAGCTGGTGCAGCGTCTGTGGTAATACGTCGGTCCCTTATGATCCAGTCGGTCAAGACATGATGTGTTGACTTCACGGTGTCACAATGACCCTCCGTGACGTGAGCTGTGTCAGGACAACTTCGGACTTACCCGGCAGGTCGCGGTCATTTTGTGCAGCGATGTCAACGGAGAGGGAGCAGGCTGTGGCATCAGTTCAGGCATCACTAAAGTTGTTCCTGGCATCGCTGAAGTCATTTCTGGTGTATCTCAAGTCAGAAAATTAGCTAAAAGCTAGTGGGTAAAGTCTTTGCTGTTCCTGAGACTTCAAAACAGGAGGCAAGCCCAATGCAAGCCCTTGGAGAGCACTTTGGGGGAAGGCAGAGTCCAGCGGGACAGCAGCGCAATAGCAGAGCATCAGTCCTTTCCAGCAAAGCAGTCCAGATGAGTCCTTGGGCAGCCAGGCCGCTCCTCTGACAGAGTTCAAGTGTAGTTACAAAAGTGTCTGATTTGGTGGGGTCAGAGACCCAGTTTATATACCTCAAAATGCCTTTGAAGTGGGGGAAACTTCAAAGAGTGGTTTTCAAGTGCACAAGTTCCCCTTTCAGCCCAGTCATGTGTGCCAGGATCCCTGTAGCGGGTTATTAGTCACTCATGTGAGGGCAGGCCACTGGCATTTGAAATGTAAGTGTGAACCCCTCCACCCTTCCTGCCCATGAAGACCCATTCAGTATGCAGATTAATGCAGATGTGACTGAGTGTCTTGTGTTTATGGATGTCTGGGTGGAATGCACAAGGGAAACTGTCAACCAGCACAGACCAGACGTGGATTGGAAACAGGCTGTAAGACACAGATGGCAGCAAGTGTAGAAAAATGCCCACTTTCTAAAAGTGGCATTTTAAAAATAGTAATATTAAATCCAACTTCACCAGTAAGCAGAATTTTTAATTACCATTCTGGCAATACCAAACAAGACATGCCTACTCCTTCCAGATTAGAATCTATCACTTAAAAGTATATGAGGGTAGCTCTAATGTTAGTCTATGAGAGGAGGAGGGCCCACAGTAGTGGAAAATGAGTTTTTTACTACCAGGACATGTAAAACACATAAGTACACGTCCTGCCTTTTACCTATAAAGCACCATGCCCAATGGGTTATTTAGGGATTACCTTAAGGGGGACTTATATGTAGAAGAAGGGATGTTTTGGGCTTGGCAAGTAGGTTTAAATGCCAAATTGAAGTGGCAGTGAAACTACACACACAGGCCTTGCAATGGCAGGCCCGAGGCATGGTTAAGGGGCTACTTGTGTGAGAGGCAGTTGGATTTAATATTACTATTTTTGAAATGCCACTTTTAGAAAGTGAGCATTTCTATGCACTTAAATTCTTCTGTGCCTTACAATCCACGTCTGACTGGATTACTTGACAGCTCCCTTGTGCATTTCACTCAGACAACCTCAAACACAGGATGCTCAGTCACACGTGCACACATCTGCATACTGAATATGTCTTCTTGGGCTGGGAGGGTGGAGGGCCTGACACTTACATGTCAAAGGACAGTGGCCTGCCTTCACACAAAGGACTGCCAAACCCCCTACTGGGACCCTGGCACACAGGATGGAACTGAAAGGGGACCTTGTGCACTTCTAAGCCACTCTTTGAAGTCTCCCCCACTTCAAAGGCATATTTGGGTATTTAAACATGGCCTCTGACCCTACCAATTCAGACACTTCCTGGGAACGAAACTCTGAACCAGAACCTGCAACCTGCCAAGAGAAGCTGCCTGGCTGCCCAAAGGACTAACCTGATTGCTTTTCTGCAAAGGACTGCTGCCCTGCTGTTGCCCTGCTGCCTTGCAGCCCTCTGGCTCTGCTGAGAAGTGTTCTCCAAGGGCTTGGATTGAGCTTGCCTCCTGTTCCTTGAAGTCTCAGGACCAAAAATACTTAATCTCTGCAAAGAACTCCTTGTGCTGAAAAAATTAGGCGCACAGCCTGACAGAAACGATGCACAGCCTACACTGCGGTGAGAAAATCACCGAAAGCCGAACCGGAATGATGCAGCCTGGCTCCCCGAGTGGAGATCGACGCAGCACCAGCGCTGCGACCGGAACTTCGACGCGCATCCCACTGGATCAACGCATAGCTGAGCCAGAACAACGCAGCCCAAGTTCCTGAGAGAAGAATTGACGCAGCACCTGCTGTGCGACAGAAATTTCCCCACATCGCCCATCGGATCGATGAAGCTCCTGTGACTTCATCCTGCATGCCCAGGATTTCTCTGCATCATCCCTGGGGCATCCAAATACCCTGATATCTGAAAAGGATCCAAGTCCATGTGCCGGAAATCGACACAAGGCCCTGGCCACATGAAAAATATTGATGCATCGTCTCTGTGCACCCGGAGAAACCAACGCACACCTCCCTGTTTTCCACGCATCTCCTCCTCTCCGCCCATTGCGGATAATTTAGACACAAACCAAGTACTCTATGCTTGCAATAGACACTTATTGCTTTTTAAGAACTAAAGACTCTCTTTTTTATCTTTTTCTAAAGTGATATTTCAACGTGTACTTATTAAATTTTGATTGTTTTGACCTGCATTTAACCAGATAAATATTCTATATTTTTCTAAACCTGTGTTGTGAATTTTTGTGGTGTTATACTGTGTTATTGCATGATTTATTGCACAAATACTTTACACATTGCCTTCTATGTTAAGCCTGACTGCTCAATGCCAAGCTACCAGAGGGTAGGCACAGGATAATTTAGATTCTGTGTGACTTACCCTGACTAGAGAGAGGGTCCTTGCTTGGTCAGGGGGTAACCTGACTGCCAACCAAAGACCCCATTTCTAACAGCCTTCTTCCAGAAGTGGTGCATCTGGTTGGGGAGGGCCAACATGTAGCTGACCACATCCTGGGGGGCTTTCTTCTGAGCTTTCTCTCACGCATATTTGACAATGCTTAATGGCCCCCTGAAAGGGTAGCCATAAAGGAACTAATCCCTACTGCCTTCTGGAGCACCTCTCTGTAAGCAAAGAGAAGGCATGGCAAGAGGACATCTCACTTACGTTTCATAGCCTCAGGTAGGCCTGTGATCATGCCCTTCAAGATCTTGTTGAATCCCTCAACTAGCCCATTGGATTGAGGGTGATAGGGTGTGGTGAACCTGTATGTTACACCACACGCATTCCACATGGACTTCATGTAGGGAGACTTGAAGTTAGTGCCTCTGTCAGACGCTATCTCTTTGGGGAACCCCACATGGGTAAAGATCCCCATCAAGGTTCAGGTCATCACCGATGCAGTCACCGTCCTCAGAGGGAGTGCCTCTGGGTAGCAGGGAGCATGGTTCACCAAGACTATGATGAACCTGTTGCCTAGGGTTATCTTGGGGTCCAATGGGCCAATGACGTCGTAGCCCACCCTTTCAAAGGGGGTGCCTACGACCAGAAGTAGAATCAGGGGAGCCTTCCATTTTTTCCCTGACTTCCCATTGGCCTGGCAGGTGGGACAGGACCTGCAGAATGCATCTGAGGCTGTCTTCATTCGGGGCCAATAGAAGCGAATAATAAGCCTGGCAAAGGTCTTGTCTTGCCCTACATGTTCTATCAGGGGTATGCCATGAGCCAAACCCAGTAGGAAGGCCCAGTAACAGTGGGGGACCACCAGCACATGATCTGCCCCCATACCCGGAACCTTAGGCTCACTATTTAGGAGATTATTCCCCCAGTAAATTAGGTGATCCCCAGAGGCTTCACCTGCTGCATGAGCTGGGGCCTGTTGCCCCAAGCCCTCATGAGTGGGACACTCTTTCTGTGTTGTGCAGAATACCTCACTGGTGGGGCCACCCTCAACTTTCTAACCAGCAAGCTCAGGTAGATCACCTAGAGTGGCAATGTCCTCCCCAATTGGCTCAGGGGCCTTATCCCCAGGGACCCCATCAACCTCCACTCTGGGAACTTCTGGGACTGGTTTCCCACACCTCTTTCCTCTCTCCTTGGCAGCTGTCTGGGCCATCCTTCCAGACTCCAGCCATCATTGATTTCCCTCCCAGGCAGCCATGGACCGTGTGGTCATACAGACTACTCAGGGAATCCCATCATATCCAAGTGAGACCTGAGGTCTACCTACCTCCTGGTAGTGTGCTCTAGGCCATTGCCTAACAGACAATCTACAGGCATGGCAGGACTTACAGCTACTTTCAGAGTACCAGAGACTCACCCCCCACTCAAAGGGAACCAGACTCACTGGTAGATGGCTCTCTCGATTGTCAGCGACTATGACTTGGTGGAATGTTTTTGGTAGGACCTGCTCTGTTGATACCAGCTGACCCTTGACAGTTTTCATGCAGGCTTCTGTGTCACGCAGAGCCTCCACCCATTGCCTGTTAATGGTGACCCACTACTTATACTTTGAAGTATTGGCAAGCATGTGGGCTTTTGGCACCATCTCTGCATCCTCCAGGGACACTTGGATTACCTCTGTCTGCTCCCCAAAACTAACTGGGACTACCTCCTCCCCGAGCACTACACTAGCCAACCCAGGGGTCTGCCCACCAGTGGGGGGCTGTGCCCTCTTTGGACATTTGAAGTCACCCTTAGAGAGACAATACTTGGAGCACTCTGTACATTGGTCTGCAAATCTCCCTGTCTTATGATCAAAGAACCCTTTCTTTTTAGGATCAGACTGGGACTGGTTACCACTATTCCCTTGGGGATTATTTTGGGGGCCTTTAGAGAATTAATTATTGTTATGTTTATCTCCCTCACTCTTTCTTCTATTGGGAACCCAGACCACCTTTGTGGGTGTTCCCCGAAGGTACCTTTTTGGACACTCTGGTGCTAGCCCAGAGGTCCACCTCCTCAGCAAGCTTCCTGGGATCAGTCAGCTTACTGTCAACTAGGTGCAGGCGCAATCCTGTAAAGCAAATACTGGGCATATGCTCTCTCAGGATTAAACTGTACATCCCAACATAACCAATGACTTTGTTGTCCCGCACCCAACCATTCAGTGCCTTACTGGAAAAAACAATAAAGTTTACAGAGGTTTGGTTGGAGAACTTGCTACTGTTTCTGAATCTTCTGCGATACTTCTCAGGGGTCAGTCCAAATTTGGCAGTCAAAATGTCTTTCATAGGAGTGTATGTGGTCTGGTCCCCAACCTCTAATGTTAGAAATGTGTCCCTCCCAAGTGTTGGCACATGTTTACATAGGCAAGCTCCTCTACGCTCTTCAGAAACCCTATGTGCCCTCAGTGCAACTTCATAAGCAGAAAACCACTTATCAATGTCATCTCCTGCCACATAACTTGGCACCAAATCTTTGGTTATACAAACCTTCTTGTCTCCAGTAGGTCCTGTATGTATGCTGCCACCATCACTGCTGGATTCAGACTTCCTAGTCTTGAGGTCCAGCTCTTTTAGACTCCATTCATGAGCCACAAGTAGTTTCTTCTCTGCCAATGCTCTCTCAGCTTCTCTCTCAACCGTTCTCTCATCTGCCTCCATTTTAAATCATGCCAACTGCAGCCTGAATTCTCTTGTCTCTCTCCTTTCTTTTGCGGTTAGGCAGTGACTTGAGACACTGCTCCCTGATTTAGCAGGGGCACAAATCCAGGAGTGTCATCCTCCACTGCTGTTGGCAGCTCCTCTGGAGAGTCACCCACTTGCTCCCCCAACTCATCATGCTGTTGTGAGCGGGCTTCTGCCCAGGCCCTCAGCGCCCTTTGGTACTCCTCCTTCTTGGAAGCTCCACAGGTAGGTACCCCAATCCTCTTACAAAAGCACTTCAGCTGGTTAACTGTGTATCCCTCCAGGTTAGCTAGGGCAAACTCTCCAGCTCAACTTGGAAATCCAGCCAGAGATATGATGTGCAGGATTGATTAAAGAATGTCAAGCAGGGAAATTTCAGAAAAAGAAACAAATCAGATTTACCTTTAACTGTAGGTAGGTAGTGTACACATATCTATTATATGGCACTACACAAGCACAAGTCCTATCCTCACAGCTGATCACCAATGTTAGATCAGCAGTCCTTCTCAGCAAAGCAGTCAGGATGAGTACTGTGGGCAGCCAGGCAGCTCCTCTGACAGAGTTCAGGTGTAAATCCAGAAATGTCTGATTTGGTGGGATCAGAGACCCAGTTCATATACCCCAAAATGCCTTTGAATTGGGAGAAAATTCAAAGAGTGATTTTGAAGTGCACACATTCCCCTTTCAGCCCAGTCCTGTCTGCCAGGATCCCTCTGGGTGGTTATCAGTCCTTTGTGTGAGGGAAGGCCACTGTCCTTTGAAATATAAGTGTGATCCCCTCCACCCTTCCTGCTGAGGAAGGCCCATTCAGTATGCAGATGAATGCAGGTGTAATTGAGTGTCTTGTGTTAATGGTTGTCTGGGTGGAATTCACAAGGGGAGCTGTCAACCAGTACAGACCAGACGTAGATAGGAGACAGGCTGTAAGGTACAGATGGCAGTAAGTGCAGAGAAATTCCCACTTTCTAAAAGTGGCATTTCTAATATAGTAACATAAAATCAAACTTCACCAGTAAGCAGGATTTGCTTTTACCATTCTGGCAATACCAAACAAGACATGGCTACTCCTTCTAGATTAGAATCTACCACTTAAGAGTATATGAGCTCAGCTCTAATGTTAGTCTATTAGAGGAGCAGACCTCACAGTAGTGGAAAACAAATATATCAGTCTTTCACTACCAGGACATGTAAAACACATAAGTACATGTCCTGCCTTTTGCCTAAACAGCACCCTGCCCTATGGGTTACCTAGGGCATACCTTAGGGCTGTCTTATATGTAGAGAAAAGGGAGTTTAGTGCTTGGAAAGTAGCTTTAAATGCCAAATCGAAGTGGCAGTGAAACTGCACACACAGGGCTTGCAATGGCAGGCCTGAGACATGGCTAAGGGGCTACTTATGTGGGTGGCACAATCAGTGCTGCAGGTCCACTAATAACATTTAATTTACAGGCCCTGGGCAAATGCAGTGCACTTCTCTGGGGACTGAAAGGTAAAATAAATATGTCAATTGGGTAGGAACCAATGTTACCATGTTTAGGGGAGAGAACATATGAACTTTAGCACTGGAAAGGAGTGCAGAGTTCTAAAACCAGCAAAAACAGGGTCTTATAAATGGAGGGAGGAAGGCAAAAAGTTGTGGGATGACCACCATAAGGCTGTCAGGTCTAACACATATAAATAGTGCCACACTTCATGGTAATGGATTGCCCTGCCACCTATCCCATTCCCAAGGAACATTTCACTTACCTGGCTATACTATTGCAAAAACACTGAACCTGATTCAAGGTGCAAAGCAAGAGATTCACGTTCACGTACACCGCCACCCCAGTGCCTGGAAAAGTCTCCCAAGCTTTTATTAACACGAAAATCGAATCGTTAGTATGCCGACGGCGTTGAATTCAGAATGGGAAAGACACACATGCACCACTACCCTTGTGACCAAAAAAGAAATCAAATAATTGCATCTTGCAACAGCCTTGTGGATGAAATGGACCCCCTGCTTTACGCAAATAACCCTAAATTTTATCAAGTGCATTGGATACCTGTGATCCTCAGCATCATGTTAATGCTGGCGCAAAGACGGCCAAAGTCCCGCAGAGTATAAAACATTGTTTCTGTAATCTTAATTGGAGGAGTAAATGGTGTATTTTTCTACAGGGTTATATTTCCTGTGGGTGCACAGTTATTCAGAATGAAGATATTACAAGTGAAGCTATGGACCCATCATTCCCAAGTGTATCTCTCGAGGCGTGAAACTCATCCGATACAGAGTTTTGTGCGTGGCACATTTATTCTGCTGGCCATTCTCGCATCCTTTCTGTAACCCCAGATTTGTTTCTTCTTACATGAAGATGTTAGGTGTGCTTTTTGCCCCTTAAATGAAAGTGTCTCTTACTATAAAACATGAATGAATAAATTAAAACGTCGTGTGCATGCAATACATTGTCTACGGAAAAGATAATATACAGCCCCATCGATTTCGTTACCTTGTTCTATGCAAAAACATGTGTGCCTATGTTAGGGGCGTGAGAAAGTTTTACTGAACCCATACGGGTAGGGTTTTACGACGGAGTCCCAAAAATGTTCCACTACTCTACCCTACCTACGTTTTTTCACTAATGTTAGAAATAAAATGCTATGTACCCCAGCAGGTAATCCTCCTCTGGATTTAGACTCCATGCTATATACTGTCTACCCTTAAGGAAATATAACTGCAGGATTTTCCTCAGAATTTCGTATATGACGCAGCACACAATCCAAGAAGTGATGAGCTATCACATATGAGTTATGTAGGCACCACTATCACCAGCTACAATCCAGCAACCACAAATATGCCGTTTCACAAAAAGGTTAACATGACAGAGGAAACCCATCCCTAACCAAGTCTATCGTCCCACTTTTGTCCCTCATCAACCTACACTGCGGGTAGGATTTCAGCATAGGAAAACATTTCTAATTCTTTGCTCTACCTGACAGGACAATAATAAATGCAGAACAGCTACTAATATGTAGTAAGTTATATTCCGAATGTGCATTTTTTTTTCTGCACAGGGAACTACCACGCAATGTCTCTAGTGTTTTGACCCAAAAGGCATCAGAATCCTGCCTGGACATTTAGGGGGTCATTCTGACCCTGGCGGCCGGTGACCGCCAGGGTCACCGACCACGGGAGCACCGCCAACACGCTGGCGGTGCTCCCTCGAGCATTCTGACTGCGGCGGTTCAGCCGCGGTCAGAAGCGGAAAGTCGGCGGTCTCCCGCCGACTTTCCGCTGCTCGGGGGAATCCTCCATGGCGGCGGAGCGCGCTCCGCCGCCATGGGGATTCAGACACCCCCTACCGCCATCCTGTTCATGGCGGGAAACCCGCCATGAACAGGATGGCGGTAGGGGGTGCCGCGGGGCCCCTGGGGGCCCCTGCAGTGCCCATGCCAATGGCATGGGCACTGCAGGGGCCCCCGTAAGAGGGCCCCGCAAAGTATTTCAGTGTCTGCTATGCAGACACTGAAATACGCGACGGGTGCCACTGCACCCGTCGCACCTTCCCACTACGCCGGCTCAATTCTGAGCCGGCGTCCTCGTGGGAAGGTTGATTTGCCCTGGGCTGGCGGGCAGCCTTTTGGCGGCCGCCCGCCAGCCCAGGGCAAATCTCAGAATCACCGCAGCGGTGCGGTGTTCTGACGGGGTAAAAAGTAAGAATGACCCCCTTAGTATGCCCATTTACAATTCAGAGTAAGACACTGATGTTTTATATTCCTTAAGTATCTGCAATGAGGTGTCAAACCAGAGTGGCACGTTCAGCCATGCCGCGTTTCTTCTTTATGTAACAATGTTCAAATATTTATTTATTTTGTAGGATGGTTTCTCAAGTAAGTAAATACCCTACGGCTCATTCCTCCATTTGATAATTGGTGGAAAGGGGGTATTATTCCTGCATCTCTCTGTTTATTCGTGGATTTGTCTGTTTTGCAGCAAGTCTGTTCAGAGCTGGCCTAAAAACTACTGGGGGCATAATTGTTCAAAGCAGTGGAAATCGGCATGGTTACACCAGGGCAACCCATTAAACAAGCTATTCCACTTCCGTTTGTTGGCCTATGCCTTGTAACTGGATAGACCCAAAAATGCTAAGAACCATTAAAACTTTCCTTTGAAAATCAATTCTATGTCAGGACCAGAGGCCAGGATTATGCCTTCTTTCTCCACTTTATTAAATAGCAGCCGAACATTAAAACAAGAACTACTATTCCCATTAAAGCTTGGGAATCAGACTACAACACAGAACCAATCAAAATATATAAGTGAGAGAGCGTAGTTTATATAATCTATATTAACATGAAACATTTACATATTAATGTATAACGATGCTACATAGAAAACGACAATACTAGTGATTTTGCTTAAACGTGCACTTGAATTATGACTATGGTGTGTGGCCACCAATGTATACGCAAACTAATAATGATGAGTAAAATTGTTCATGTTATGATTAATCAAGTTTATATTAACATGTATGATATTGCATTTATATAAAAAAATCTTATAGGCCTTAAATTAGCGTGAGCTGTGGGTTTTTAGCTGCTTAGATCTCATATTAAATGCGTTTTGCTGTTTTCCAGTGTGCTGACTCGCAAAGGGCCATGACCCTGCAAATGATCTTTTTCTTCAACTTGGAAGATGAATGTATCTTTGTGATTCCGTTCCCAAGCGCATATTTGGTGCCTTGGTTTAAGATTTGTATACAAATTGAAACAAATGTAGATGAATGTAATGTACAAGGTCATTTAAACCGATGGACAATGGAACTGCTGACCCGAGAAGACGTGCCAAGATATGAAGTAACACCGGACGTGCCACCTCCGAAGACGTCAATTATGAAGACCAATCAAAATGTTATGAATAAATGTGGGGTGACAATTGGGATTACCTAATGTTTAATTTGATAGGTTAAAGATAGTGGGGTATAGTAAATGTCCAATAGAAGTTTGGGGGAATGTACTACGAAAAAGGGATAAAAACCCATGTCACAGAAGGGTCATTAGAACTAGGTAGGGAATGCTATTGATTTTATCCAGAAACTCTATCACTCTGTTTGGTGACTTTGAGACTTATTGAAACAATCCTCACCCATAGACTGCCCATTTTACACTTCTCCTCCTTATGAGGGAAGTGTCCCCCATGCCTTTAGTTGAGTTTAGAATGATGGCATTTTGACTGATGTCCTGAAGACGAAGACTGATCCTGTGTGCTGACCTAATTCTTGGAGGGTAATTATGACAATGCAATTTGTAATTTGTCTGTTTGCTTTTCCTTTCTAGGTACCAACTGCTCATTTTGATAGAGACCATAGCTAGATGTTTTCCAAATTGGTGTTCTAAATTGTTTTGCATGAAGCCCAACATGCTAATGCTAGTCAGTGGTTAGGACAGGAGTTCACTTAGACTGACGCAAATAGACAAACGACTGACATTATGCCATGCTGAACTGACGGGTACATTTCACCTGCTGTATTCTGATCTATGTTTACACCGTGATATGTTCTGAGGTTTGTGATTCTTGCATTAATGAAATCTTATCACAGTTGCCATATCGTGACTATGCTATTATGCTTCTTGGTATTGAGATTAACCCTTTTGCTTGTAGATTGTAACCAATAGGGAATAAAATACATAAAATTCTATTAAAAGGTGTGGTTATTCATGACTGAAAGGTCATGGTTGCGTCGTCCATTTGACTAATGTCTTTAACCAAAGTAAAGTGCATTGTTGCGATAAATATTGA
The DNA here is from genome assembly GCF_031143425.1 of Pleurodeles waltl. Lineage (NCBI taxonomy): Eukaryota > Metazoa > Chordata > Amphibia > Caudata > Salamandridae > Pleurodeles > Pleurodeles waltl. The sequence goes on from NC_090440.1 coordinate 488,917,940, forward strand.
TTACATTATTGATATATTGCTTGACATATTGATTAGCTATCTCGTCCTATGGTGTCTCTCCACTGGGTCACAAGATTCATTGGCCTAAAACGAGTCCTAATGTGTAATAAAACATAAAAGGACGCGTTAACAGTTCTGGTAGCAGAGCGACGATTTTGGCCCTTGGGGGCCCTAGGACGGAGAATCATTGTTTAATTAGTTTTTTCTGTGTTAATGCAAATTGGAAGTATGATGGGTTTCTAAGTTCACCATGACTTTCCTGGGATTTCGGAGCCTGCCTAAGTGAGTTGGGAATGTTCTCGGCATCATAATGTGTGTGTTATAGGGTTTTTGCGCTTGCTTAGCTTACGCCTTTTGCAGGCGATTGTGAGTCTGTATGTATTTAGGTCAGGTAAATGTTGTTTTAGTAGGAGTGGGCTTACTCCGCAGTATGAGAGTAGGGAAGTCGGATTACTTCATATGAGTGTGGCGCTTGGTGCTCAAAATTATCCACGTGGTTGGTTGTTTATGTACGGACCTGTCGTGGTCTAAGACTCCGGAGTATGTTGACAAGTGTAGGAGACACTTGGATTTATGTTGTAATCTGTGCGGTTTAATAGGTCAATCGAGCGTGGTTGACAAGTCAAGTTTGAGTCGAAATGTATGTGTGAGACCTTCGATGGAGATTTGGCAAATTCTAAAGTGCACTAGGACGAGCCTTTGACAAGTCGAGAGTAGAATTTGCGGATCGAATTCTGCTTGCGTATGCGGGAGCTGATAAGGAGAAAGTAGCGGCCGAGGCTTCAAGTGAAATCTCTGTAAAGTTCTGAAGCAAATGTGTTACCCTTCCTGTAGTAAACCGACCGATTTGTGATTGTCATTTAAGGTGCTCGCAATAACTTGCATTAGTTTGTGTGGATTCAGTGAGGAGCGGACAAGCCGCAAGACTTTGTCAGCTGCAGTGTGTGAGTGTGACGTCAGTGGTGCCGCGCTGAGATAGGTCAGTTGTCGAGAGGGGTCACGCACGGATTGGCTGCCGTCCGTGAGAGGCAATAGGTTGAGAAAGGTGGGTGAAGAGTGTCCTGGGAACTAAGTAACTTTCTGATTAAAATACAAATAAGAGAAAATCACAAAATGAATTTTGTCAAAGCATTCAACAGCGCTCAGAAAGGAGACGCATATATTATAGCAACTGATGGGGAGCCTACAACACCTGAGGGTACTCCAGCTTATATAGTTATGGAAGATAAAGGTGTTGCGCCATGTTTATGGATGAAACAGTGGCGCAAATTAACAGAGAAAGAGGGATGTATAGCGTTACCAGAACATGGGACGTTCAATACGAGAGTGCTAGAGAATTTGAGGTGGATGTTAAGCGTACAGAAACCACCTCCGAGGCCAGCTCAGTATGAGGCTTTAGCGGTTTGGGATCTAATGGCTCTTAAACAGAGGCAAGAAAAATTTCAGAGAAGACTGAAAAGGCCAGAAAAATCTTATGCAGAGGCTAGATGGGATGACGAGAATAAAATGTGGAGATGGGGAATTGTTAATGGATTAAAATTGTTCCCAGCGATAGCACAGGGAGAAGAAACACAGGGAAAGAAAGCCTCCTGTAAAACAGATAAAGACTCGAACAAATATAAAGAGAAAAAAAGACCTTGGGAAGAGGAAGATGATTCGGATGATGAGGAATTCATGGACAGATTATTACATGATCGCCCGCCACCCTATGCGGTGAGCGATAGCGCTCAAAGCACTAGCATGGATCCTGGGAACCAGACGCAGGAGAAGGGAGTTGCTGATACGGTACAGACTAATGATACGGCTTTGATACAGAATGGTGTCAGTGTACCCACTGCACCAGACATGCCGATACAGTTGCAACCTCCACCACAGATACAGAGAATCTACCCAGACGTTCCAGTACTTGAGACTACTACAAATTTCATAGTGCCGCCAGACCCGATATGTACGAAATCAAAGTTAGTGCAAATTGAGTCAACTCCGAAATTGGTGTCCCAGCCGCAAACACAACTAATACCAGGGTACAACCCAGTAGCTGGTCCTCCATTAGTGCCTGTCCCGGATACTTTGGAACAGACCTATGGAGTTACTGCTCCACGGAGTCTGGGACCAGGTCAGACACCTGCCGCCATATCGTTGCCAATTACTGTCGGTCCACCAGTGCCACTGTATGCTGAAGGCAAAACTGACGTATGTGATCAGGGAGTAATGGCCCAAGATGTGATAAGAGGAGGGTCTATGGGAACTCCCCAGATAATGGCCCCGGGAGAACAAGCAGTTGAAAAGCCAAGGTCTTTAATAGACCTTAGCCCAGTGGGAGCACCCATAGAAGCAGTGCGTCAAGCAGGGCTATGGGTTTTGACCCCACAAACGATGAGTACGAACGCCTCACAGTCGCCAATGATACATGCAGGGAACATTTCACTGCAGGGTTTTACAGTGCAACAGCTAAACGAATGGCTAGAAAAGACTTATACCTCGTAAAAGACTACAGTGACTACAGTCGAACCGGAAAAGGAAAGGCAAGATGAGTACCTAAATCTTGTAATATTGGGGGCAGAAGCTGCTCAATTAGTGGAAGGTACGATGGGAATAAATAGATTGGAGTCATACACGGAAGCAGAATTGAGATTCCTGTGCCCCAAGATTACCAAAGAAGTAGGCAAGGTGCATCAGAGATTAGCGAACTTGGCAGATAAATACAATATTGATATTGGAAACACTAAACATTTCAAAAGAAGCTACAGATTAGATTTTGACTCCAAAGATTTTGAGCACATGAGGTCTGCGGGAATGAAGGCACATTTAAAAGAATTATTGCAAAGTATGCAAATTTGGGGTGCACTGGAAAAATGGGAAGGCAGATGGGCAAAGAAAAGAGATAAGGAAAAGGGTGACAGTCCAGGGTCAAATCAAGCCAAAACTTCACCCGATGTAGAATCGGTAAAAATACTACCCATGAGAGAAACATCTGGTGGTATCTTAGTTCATGTAGCATGGTCCAGGGGAGACATCCTATCCTTTACTAATGATTATCCCAGATTGAGGGAGAAAACGATCGAGTGGTATCAACAGACAGGTTTGTGAAACTTGCAAAGTGTCTTTGGGAAGACTTGAATACCTTGTTTGAGATCATTGTTCTGCCTGATTTGTGGCTCGAATGCAAGAGAGGGGTAGATTGGCAGACGAAGGAGCCGGCAAGGGATAAGGTGACCGGAGCACCCTCTGAAGAGGTAATGAAGTACTATCATAAGGTGATTGAGTTTTTGAAACAAAAGGTGTCGCCGAAGGTGACTGATTGGCAGAAGATTGACCGGACCTCTCAAGAGGTTAAGGAATCGATACATGCTTACTATGAGAGATTGTTAAAGGCATTCAAACATTACAGCGGTACAGAGACTATTGAACCAGAGGACATGAACCATCTTGTGTTTAGATTTGTTGAAGGGCTGAGACCAGAAGTTAGCCAGATGATTAAGAATCATTTGATTTGTTGGCAAGCAAAGCCGATTGATGAAGTGTTGCAGTGTGCGAAATACTGTAGTGATGAGATTGCGCTGAAGCAGAAAAAGCTGAAAGAAAAGGTGATGGCGATGCAGATAAGGGCCGCACAAGCAGGAATACAGGGAAATGGAGTTCAGCAGATGATACAGCAACAACCGCAAATGAATGGTGTGTTTCAGGCACAGCCGAGAGGTTGAGTCCGAGGGTTTATGAATCGTGGTCCAGACTTGAATACTGTTGTGGTTCAAAATGACATATAAGGGGCGAAAAAGATGTCACCATGTCACGCGTGCGGGGGGCACTGGAAACGGGAGTGCCCGAATGTGATGCAGGATGGTGGTGTTCATCAAAGCACTAATGTCGGTACATTGCAAAATGTAAGAGGCCCAAAACTGAGACATCAAAACCCGAATTTTCAAAGTAACCTGGTACAGATGCAAGGGGTACAGCCCATGCAGCAGATGCAAATGCCGCATTTTCAGCCAGCACAAATGCAACCAGTACAACAGCAGGTTCCCATGGTACCTAGACAGCAAATGCAATTACCAATGGCTCCGATGGGACAGCAACAGGTGATGTTTCCTCAACAGGTCACAGGCCAGGTAATGAGTCAAAATAATACAGTACAGCAATTCCATTACGAGGTGAAAATGGCATGAATGGAGAGTGGTCAGATGATAGCTCAGATAGCGAAGAGTGCAGGCTTGCAGCATCCTTAGAGGTGGATCAGAGGGGTCCATATGTGGAAGGAAAGGTGATGGGCTACAAAGTCTCGTTTCTGGTTGATAGCGGAGCTACACGCTCTACAGTCAGAAGTGCGGAGGTTCCAAAATTACCACTTTCAGGGCGTACCATAAGGGTAGTCGGAGTAGCACACCAATATTTGACAAACCCGATTACAGATCCAGTACAGATTGAGATCAGCAACTTCCAGGGGCTACATAGGTTTGTAGTCTGCGATTCAAGTCCAGTATCCCTACTGGGAAGGGACTTACTGTGCAAGACAAAATGTTCAATTACCTGTTCCAATGACGGAATCCAAGTGCAGACAAATAGTGAAGATGAGGGAGATGAAGGTCAGTTTTCAGAGGAAGAGACAGGAACAACAAATGAGGATTATCCTTTAATTACCTTGTTCCGGATGCTTACCATGATTGATCTACCTGTCGAGTTACAGGGGACGGTGACAGAGAAAGTGTGGGATCTGACAGGAAAAGAAGTGGGACTAATAAAAGACGTGGAACCAGTTAAAGTGCAGGTAAAGCCGAATGCAGTGTTTCCCCAGGTGCCACAATACCATATGGCACAAGATGTTCTTATTGAAGTATCACAGATAATTGAAGATTTTCTGAGACAGGGAGTCCTGAAAGAGGTTTTGAGCAGTCCATGTAACTCTCCCATAATGGGTTTGGAAAAGCCTTGTGGGAAAGTCCAAATTGTGCAGGATTTGAAAAAAATAAACGAGATTGTGGTAAAATGTTGCCCCATAGTGCCCAATCCAGCAGTAATCATGTTTCAGGTTCCATGTGATGCTGAGTGGTTCACCGTTATAGACCTGTCACAAGCTTTCTTTTCGATACCTCTTCATTAGGACAGCCAATTTTTGTTCAGCTTCAAATTCTTGGATAAGGTGTACAGTTGGTGCAGAATTCCTCAAGGGTTTTCTGAATCACCGTCCATCTTCAATCAGATATTGAAAAAGGATTTGGAGTCCTTGGTACTGCCTTTCAATTCGACTCTAGTGCAGTACATCGATGATTTGCTGATTGCATCCAAAACAAGGGACAACTGTAAATACGATACCATTGCTTTACTGAATCATTTGGGAAAGAAAGGACACAAGGTGTCACCTAAGAAGCTGCAATACTGTCAGAAAGAGGTGAAATACCTAGGGCATCTAATCGAAAGTGGGTCCAGGAGAATATCAAAAGAAAGAATAACAGCCATATTGCAAATGAACCCTCCAACGACAAAAAGGGATGTCAGGATGTATCTCGGAATTGTGGGCTACTGTCGCCAGTGGATACCCAATTTCTCGATCATCTCAAAAACTTTGATAAAACTGACAGGCAAAGAGATCAAGGATGAGCCATATACCATAGCTTTGTCCAAAGAAGAGCTTGAGTCATTTATAGAATTGAGAGAGTGCATGTGCAGGGCACCAGCGTTAGGTATGCCTGATTATACGAAGCCTTTTCTGCTGTTTTGCCATGAACGTGATGCTTGTTCTTTGTCTGTCTTGATACAGGTCCATGGAGGTGCAAATCGCCCTGTAGCATATTTTTCAGCTACCTTGGACCCCGTCGCAGCAGCCTTACCGGGTTGTTTGCGTGCAGTTGCAGCAGTTGGTCAGAGCCTTCCACAGTGTGAAGGCATAGTCATGGGATATCCCCTAACAGTAATGGTTCCGCATTCAGTTGAAATCTTGTTGACTCGAACCAAAACTCAGCACATGACAAATGCTCGTCTTACCAAATATGAGACAATCATACTGGGGTCACCGAATGTTTCACTAAAACGATGTGCTGTATTGAACCTGGCAACTTTACTTCCTGTTGAAGATACTGAAATTAACAATGAGGAAGAATTCGAACATGACTGTCTTGAGGTAACGGAATTGTGTACCAAACCACGACCAGATATTCAGGACACACAGCTGAAAGAAAATGACTATATCATGTTTGTCGATGGGTCCTGTTTAAGAGATTCTGTTGGAACACTGAGAGCTGGTTATGCTGTATGTACCATAGATGGTATCATTGAAGCTTCCTGGCTCGAGAGAGTGTTTTCCGCACAAGTGGCAGAATTAATTGCCCTTACTAAGGCATGCCACGCAGCTGTGAATCTGAGAGTCACTATTTATACTGACAGCAGATATGGATTTGGAATTGTACATGATTTTGGCCAACTATGGTTACAGAGAGGTTTCATGACCTCTTCTGGTTCTCCTGTGAAAAATGATGAACAAATAAAGGATTTGTTACATGCAATTCAGTTACCTCTTGAAATTGCCGTGGTGAAATGCAATGCTCATGTTAAGTCACAAGACTTTGGGCCTGATTCTAACTTTGGAGGACGGTGTTAAACCGTCCCAAAAGTGGCGGATATACCACCTACCGTATTACGAGTCCATTATATCCTATGGAACTCGTAATACGGTAGGTGGTATATCCCCCACTTTTGGGACGGTTTAACACCGTCCTCCAAAGTTAGAATCAGGCCCTTTGTGTCCATGGGAAACGGTTATGCAGATCAAGTCGCAAGGTTTTACGCATTGAACTGTATATCGTTCAAAGAACAGTGGGAATTGTTACCGCAAACTGAAAATGACACTTGTTTGAACCTTGCATTAAGGGTGGTTGATACCCTAGATGAGTTAAAACATTACAAGGTCGTGCTAGCAAAGAGGAAAAACGATCCTGGCAAAGAATGCAATGTGTACAGAGGGCCGATGATCTGTGGGTCTCAGAAGAAGAGAAATTAGTCTTGCCAAACAGCCTTCTGTCCCAGTTTGCCAGGCTATACCACGGACAGACTCACCTTGGGAGAGATGCAATGATCAAGTCATTTAAAATCGACTGGTTCAACCCAAAATTCAGACATGCTGCCGAGGTTATCTGTCACATGTGCATCATCTGTCAACAGATGAATGCTGGAAAGGGAACTGTGGTAACTGAGCCACATTGGGAGAGCTGGTGGTCCGTTCAGCAAAATGCAAATGGACTTCATTGAAATGCCTGCTTGTGGAGGATTGAAGTATGTGTTGGTGATTGTGTGTGTTTTCAGTCACTGGATTGAAGCCTACCCCACACGTAGAAATGACAGTCTCACAGTTGCAAAGCTGCTAATTAGGGAACTAATACCAAGGTTCGGGTTTCCGGTCTCTATAGAGTCAGATAGGGGCAGACTCTTCGACAATGAGGTGATTAAACTCTTGTGTGCCGCACTAGACATCGAACAAAAGCTGCACTGTAGCTACCGCCCTGAAGCATCAGGACTAGTAGAGCAAATGAACGGTACTCTGAAATCGAGAATGGCAAAAATGTGCCCAGCTACCAAGATGAAATGGCTAGGTGCGTTGCCCTTAGTGCTGATGTCAATGAGGAACACCCCTGTTAGAAATGGGGTTTCTGGTTGGCTAGGGTATGCACCTCAGCCAGGCAGAACTTACCCACTATAGTCAGGGCAAGGGAGTTACACGTCCAAGATAACCCCTGCTCACCCCCTTGGTAGCTTGGCACGAGCAGTCAGGCTTAACCCGGAGGCAATGCGTAAAGCGTTTGCACAACACACACATACATGTGACGCAATATCCCCACCACAAAGGAAACACAACACCAGATTATATGAAAATATACTGTATTGTACACAACGTAATTATTAAACCAACATCACATAACAGTACTATCCTGCTACCTTAGCAGTTGTCAGAACGTTATACATTAGTTACTCTGCAAACTAGCAGTAGTCACACATAACACACAGGTTACTCAATATTCTGCAACATAAGCAGTAGTCAGGAAACACGTTATCACATTAGCACACTTGTCACAAGAATATCATACAACGCCCATAGTAGGAACATTAGAAAATCTATGGCAAGTTAAGCAAACATATTAGCAAGTCATGCCCATAAAAGGAACATGTGCACACATATGTAAAAGCATCAAAATACAGGTAGGCAATACATCATAATTAATAAAGTCTGTAGCAAGAACTTCCATTATGGGTATATTGGCCCTTTTACAGGTACCTGACTTGACGAAGAGGCACTCCCAGTGCCTAAAACGAATAATGGGGCCCCCAGCGCTCTTCTGCGCTAAACGGGGGCCTCCCTGATTTCCTGGGGACAGGGGAGGGCGGCACGCACCTCCTCTATGTAAAAAATGAGCCCTTCTAGGGACCGTGAACACTGGGGGCCCCCCTAGGCCTCCACCGGCCCTCTCGAGGGGGGCCCAGGCCTGGGAAACCTTTAGAGGGGGAGGGGGGCGCCTCGCACCCCCTCCTAGGTGAAACGCGGGCCCCTCTGGGGACCCGCTAACTCCTGGGGTCTCCCGGGATCTCCGTGGCCCTGCCACTGGGAGACCCCTAGATAAAAGACTCCTGGCCCGCGAGGGGGCCAACAAGAGAGCTGGGGGCCAGGGCGAGCCTCCGGTGAGGCTGCCGCCCGGCCCGGAATAGCAGGAGAGTCCTCAGGGACTCCTGCACAAGAGGGAGAGGCGTCCTCCTCTCCCTCTCCGTCCAGATGACGTTGCGACCCCAGGTGGGGCCTTCTGGTGCCCCGGGGGCGCTCTGAAAAGCGCTCGTCCCCCGGGAGCACGATAGGAGCGTGTTAGCTCCTTCCTTGGCTTCTGGCAGTGCCCCGGGGGCACTAGAGGCAGCGCGAACCTCGCGCTTGAATGCGAATGCTCTGCCCAGGCTGCAGCGGTGATTCCAGCAAGGAAAAGGCACCGTGGAGAGCGCGAGGGCACATTTATGAGCCCGGGTTGCGGCGGTGATCTCCTTTAGTAGAAACGCGCTCCAGGAAGCGCAAGGGCACAATTAAAAGCCCGGGCTGCGGCGGTGATTTCCTTTAGGAAAAGAAAAGCGCTTTCAAAGCGCTATGGCACATCAACAGCCCAGCAATTGAAGAGATGCCTGGTTCCTGGGTAAAGCACTCTGCGCCAAGGTTTAAAAGAGCGTTGCAGGGGTCAGGGGCCACAGCACCCTGCCCCTGGGAACAACTAAACAAGAAGGAGCACAGGGCTGGTGGCCCAGCTACAGACCAGCACAAGGGGTGCAGATGGTGGCAGTTCCTCCTAGTGACCATGCAGGTCACAGGTCAGCACAGCAGCAGCAGTCCATGGCGGTTTCCTGGTGAGTCCATTCATCAGCGTTCTGTGTCCAGTTTCAAGTTCCAAGAATGTTCAAATTGTGGGGAAAATTCCCCTGTACTTATAGTCCTGTTTTACAGTGTTTTACAATGATAGGGAGAGGAGGTTCCAGCCAGTTACAACTGGTTCTGGGAGTGCCCCCTCTCTCCTTTCAGCACAGGCTCCAAACATCAGTGGGGGGTTAACGACCCTATTGTCTGAGTCCAGGGCACAGCCTTTACAAATGTAGGTGTGCCCCGCCTCTCCCTTCTCTCAGCCCAGGAAGACTATTCAGTATGTAGATGCACCTCAGTGACACCTCCACCCTCCCTGTGTACAGGCTGTCTGCAAAGTATGCACAAAGCCCCAACTGTCACTCTGCCCAGACGTGGATTGGAGTCAAGCTGCAAAACACCAGAATTATAAGCACAGATAAATGCGCACTTTCTAGAAGTGGCATTTCTGTGATAGTAATAAAAAATACACCCACACCAGTAAGCAGTATTTATTATCACCATCACAACCGTACCAAACACGCCTACGCTACCCCTCATAAATCAGACAATACCCCTTACACATAAGGCAGGGCATTTCTAATGCAATCCTATGAGAAGGCAGCACTCACAGCAGTGAGACACCAAGTTAGGCTGTTTGTCACTACCAGGACAGGCCATGCAATATGGCACATGTCCTGCCTTTCTACATACATGGCACCCTGCCCATAGGGCTAGCTAGGGCGTACTTTAGGGGTGACTTACATGTAGTAAAAGGGGAGTTCTGGGCCTGGCAAGTAAATTTAGATGCCAGGTCCCTGTGGCAGAAAACTGTGCACACAGGCCCTGCGCTAGCAGGCCTGAGACAGGTTTGAAAGTCTACTTCAGTGGGTGGCGCAAGCAGCGCTGCAGGCCCACTAGTAGTATTTAATTTACAGGCCCTGGGTATAGAGATACCACTGTACAAGGGACTTATAGGTAAATTAAATATGCCAATTAGGTATAAGCCAATCATACCAACTTTAGATGGGAGAGCACCTGCACTTTAGCACTGGTCAGCAGTGATAAAGTGCTCAGAGTCCTAGAGCCAACAGCGAAAGGTCAGAAAAACCAGGAGGAAGGAGGCAAAAAGACTAGGGATGACCATGCGTATGGCCAAAAGTCCAACAACCCCTGACAAGAAAACAGGACTGTCCCCCCAGGAGATCCTCATGGGTAGAGCTATGAAGTTGCCAGCAGTACCTGCAAATGCTCTAGTGAATATCATAGATGATATGGTGTTGGACTACTGCAAAGGTTTGGCTAATGTGATTCGCTCTTTCTCTCACCAGGTAGAAGCTAATACATTGCCACCGATTGGAGATCCAGGCCACACCCTACAAGCCGGTGACTGGGTGGTTGGCAAGAAGCACGTGAGAAAGTCGTGTTTGGAGTCACGCTGGTAAGGGCCATATCAAGTAATCTTGACAACTACCGCTGCCGTGAAGTGTGCAGGAGTTCCAAATTGGATACATGCCAGTCACACGAAGAAGGTAACATGTCCTGCTGATGAGGAACTTGAAGTTACCGGCACAACAGTTCCAGGAAGAGAAGTCTCAAGGCCAGAAAACAGCCTAGAAGGAACTGAGACTGCAGGAGAGCCCATTGAGAACAGCCTCGTCCCTCAAACAGTGAATGAGTTCGAGAGAGGTGACAGAGTGCCTATCTCAGTAGAGGCGGCAGGAGAAATAAGTCAAGGAGAGGTTCTCCCAGAAGTAGACAGATACGGGTTAGAACTTGAACCCGGTACAGATCAAGAAGAAGAAGAAGAAGGAGAAATAATAGAAAGAAATCAGAGTGTGCCAGCATCCCCTGAGCCAGCTGCAGGTCCATTATGTGAAAACACCATATCACAAGAGGGGGGTGCTGTCCAACGTCCTGAAAAGATACATCGAAAGAAGATGCATAAGGGTGATAACTGGCCAGAGAAACCACTCTTAAGAAATAAGAAACATACCAGATGAAACAATAATAGAGGAGACCGATACATCCCGAGTGGAAGACCTAAGTGAAGGAGAACAGCAAGGTGAACGAAGACTGAAAAGAAAAAGAGTCGCAAACAGAAGATATACAGGTCCTGAACGGGCATGTGCTACAACATCCGAATGGCAACAAGAATTCCTAGCATTCTGTTCTGATCGAGAAGTACCAGGCCAATACTACGGTACCTGAACTAATCCAAAGGAAAGACCTGGTTAAAATCGAAAATTGAAAACTGAGAAAAGAGACTTATAAATTACCGAATGTGACATTAGAACCGGATTCGACTTTGAGAAACCTGATTATGACAAGCTGCTAACCTGATTTGACAAAGGGGTCCTGGAGTGAGTAAAGACGCTGTAAATACACGCAAAGAGCAAGAGAAAAGTTCTAGATCATCCTCAAAGTTGATTGCTATTCTGCTATCTGATTCTATACAGACATGCCTTATAATAGAGGTAGTAACAAGGGGAGTAAGATGTGTGGTTGGTTAAGTCTTATAATAGGTATTGTGTGTGTGATAATAATTGTGGGTGTGATTGTGGGAATGCCGTGGTTGGAGAAAAAGACTATTAACGCTACATCAAAACCTGAAACTACAACACTAACACCGTGGGAAAGATTTAAACAGGATGCAAGACACTTGCATGAGGGAACTAATTAAAAGGGGGAACTTTCTACTAATGTCTTCTATCGCTTGCTGAATGAATATGTGGAGACCATGGATGCGAACAACTGTTATGTGCGCACCAAGATTCCTTCATCTGTGCAAGAAGGGGTTACCTACCATAGCCTTCCTTTAACCTACGGGATTAGCTGTCGTTTACTACTAACAAGATTCTATAATCAAGAAAATGTGCAATACTTTTATTCAAATCTGGATGTTGTGTTTTCTTTTGTGCCTGTGATTGAATTCCTGAACAAGTTAGCTAAGGAACATGATATAAAGATAGTTAGAGGATTATTTGAGCCGACACTTGCATTTGGAACTGCTTAAGCCCATCGCAATAATTTGACTTCCTTACTATCACCTGTAGAGAAAAGCTTTTTAGATCACACTGATGATAGACGCAAAGCATTGAAAGAAAGATTAGAAAAAGGATTAGAGAAACGCACATATGCAAATGATTATGCTTACACCGAATCAAAACACAAGGCAAATTAGCTATAGATGCATTACATGCAGGCAGGCTTTGTATATATAGGCCAAAATCTGAGCAGGACAATTTGTTTGTGGGAATGAGTGAATGCAGACATGTGTTTTTGTTTCAGAGTAAGTGGACATTTATGTTGAATGGACAAGATCCAGCGATCCCTGGGATCTATTACATTTGTGGACTTAATGCTTATTACCGTCTCCCTAAGGGATGGTATGGGACATGTTATTTGGGAATAGTTTTCCCAAAGATTTACCAGATTGATGACTTAAAACAAATACCTAAAACATCTGAATTACAACATGCTAGGCAAAAACGAGAATCAGTGGCTGCTGTCATTGGTGATATATTTGGAGCTATAATCCCTTCAGTAGGGGTTATCTTGAATTCTATGAAGATTCAAAAGTTGTCTACTATTGTGGATAACATGCTGGCAAATTTCACAGGGGCTATACTCCTGATGGATACTGAACTTGCTGCAGAAAGAGCTATGACTCTTCAAAATCGGCTTGCTTTAGACATTCTTTTAGCAAAGAGTGGAGAAGTCTGCAAGATGCTCAACGAGCGTCATTGTTGCTCGTTCATTCCGGACAATAGTAAAAAGATTAGAGGTATGCTTACTAACCTAACTAGAGATAGTACAGATTTGAAAGATTTGAAGGAACCTGCAGTTTGGGAGAAATTTGGAAAAGGAATTGCCAGAATAGGGAGCTGGTTTACCAACATTTGGAATGGGGTACTTGCTAAAATATTAATGGGTCTATTAATTGTTCTGGCCTGTCTATTCGGATTATGGGGGGCATGCAAAATCAATGACAAAATTAAGAGAAATTGGACTAAAAGAACCAGAAGAAATGAAGAAAGTGAAAGAGAGAAAATGTTCAATGAAATTTGGGAAAGTTCACATAAGGGACAAGGGGCCAGATGTAGCAAAATGCAAAATTGCGACTTGCAATTTGCGAGTCCATCCGACTCGCAAATTGCAAGTCGCAATTTCCTATGCAGTACGGTGTCTCAGACACCGACTGCGACTCGCAATGGGATCGCAATGACCCACCTCATCAATATTCATGAGGTGGGTCGCAATTTGCGGCCCCATTGCGAGTATAGGCACTCGCAAACATGGAGGCCTGCTGTAGTCAGCAGACCTCCGTGTTCGTGACTGCTTTAAATAAAGCAGTTTTTTTTTTTTTAAGTGTAGCCCGTTTTCCTTAAAGGAAAACGAGCTGCACTTACAAAAAAAAACCGAAACCTTTAGTTTCGGTATTTTTTCAGGGCAGGGAGTGGTTCCCTGAAAAAATATTTTTGGGTCCATTCACAAAGTGGAAGGGGTCCCATGGGGACCCCTTCCAATTTGCGAGTGGGTTACCATCCACTTGAAGTGGATGGTAACTGCGAGTCCATTTGCGACCGCGTACGCGGTCGCAAATGGAATTGCATCCCACTGCGAGTCGCAAATAGGAAGGGAACACCCCTTCCTATTTGCGAGTCGGAAATGCATTTTGCGAGTCGGAGCCGACTCGCAAAATGCATTTCTGAATAGCAAAGTGGCTTTTGCGCCTTGCGAGGCGCAAACACTTTGCTACATCTGGCCCAAGATGTTGAAATGCACTTTATTCGTAAAGTGAAAAATTAAAGTGAAAGGTCAAAGGGAAAGGTTTGTGTGATGGCGAGCGTCATCAGAGGAGGGACTGAGAGAGCGTAGTTTATATAATCTATATTAACATGAAACATTTACATATTAATGTATAACGATGCTACATAGAAAACAACAATACTAGCGATTTTGCTTAAACGTGCACTTGAATTATGACTACGCTGTGTGGCCACCAATGTATACACAAACTAATAATGATGAGTAAAATTGTTTATGTTATGATTAATCAAGTTTGTATTAACATTTATGATATTGCATTTATATAAAAAAATCTTATAGGCCTTAAATTAGTGTGAGCTGTGGGTTTTTAGCTGCTTAGCTCTCATATTAAATGCATTTTTCTGTTTTCCAGTGTGCTGACTCGCAAAGGGCCATGACCCTGCAAATGATCTTTTTCTTCAACTTGGAAGATGAATGTATCTTTGTGATTCCGTTCCCAAGCGCATATTTGGTGCCTTGGTTTAAGATTTGTATACAAATTGAAACAAATGTAGATGAATGTAATGTACAAGGTCATTTAAACCGATGGACAATGGAACTGCTGACCCGAGAAGACATGCCAAGATATGAAGTAACACCGGACGTGCCACCTCCGAAGACGTCAATTATGAAGACCAATCAAAATTTTATGAATAAATGTGGGGTGACAATTGGGATTACCTAATGTTTAATTTGATAGGTTAAAGATAGTGGGGCATAGTAAATGTCCAATAGAATTTTAGGGGAATGTACTACGAAAAAGGGATAAAAACCCATGTCACAGAAGGGTCATTAGAACTAGGTAGGGAATGCTATTGATTTAGTCCAGAAACTCTGTCACTCTGTTTGGTGACTTTGAGACTTTTTAAAACAATCCTCAGCCATAGACTGCCCATTTTACACTTCTCCTCATTATGAGGGAAGTGTCCCTTATGCCTTTAGTTATGTTTAGAATGATGGCGTTTTGACTGATGTCCTGAAGACGAAGACTGATCCTGTGTGCTTACCTAATCCTTGGAGGGTAATTATGACAATGCAATTTGTAATTTGTCTGTTTGCTTTTCCTTTCTAGGTAACAACTGCTCATTTT
Source organism: Pleurodeles waltl (assembly GCF_031143425.1). Lineage (NCBI taxonomy): Eukaryota > Metazoa > Chordata > Amphibia > Caudata > Salamandridae > Pleurodeles > Pleurodeles waltl. The sequence continues at coordinate 488,933,194 of NC_090440.1, forward strand.
GATAGAGACCATAGCTAGATGTTTTCCAAATTGGTGTTCTAAATTGTTTTGCATGAAGCCCAACATGCTAATGCTAATCAGTGGTTAGGACAGGAGTTCACTTAGACTGACGCAAATAGACAAACAACTGACATTATGCCATGCTGAACTGACGCGTATATGACACCTGCTGTATTCTGATCTATGTTTAAGCCGTGATATGTTCTGATGTTTGTGATTCTTGCATTAATGAAATCTTATCACAGTTGCCATATCGTGACTATGCTATTATGCTTCTTGGTATTGAGATTAACCCTTTTGCTCGTAGATTGTAACCAATAGGGAATAAAATACATAAAATTCTATTAAAAGGTGTGGTTATTCATGACTGAATGGTCATGGTTGCGTCGTCCATTTGATTAGTGTCTTTAACCAAAGTAAAGTGAATTGTTGCGATAAATATTGATGACATTATTGATATATTGCTTGGCTATCTCGTCCTACGGTGTCTCTCCACTGGGTCACCAGATTCATTGGCCTAAAACGAGTCCTAATGTGTAATAAATTAACATAAAAGGACACGTTAACATAAGCACAACCAATTAGGAACAGGCAATCCATTATATAGTCCATTGTCTGTTTCCAGTATTCCTCTTTCTTCCCTACTCGCAGCCCAGATAAGTTTAACTCCTTTATTCTGCTTCATTGTTTGATTAATTGCTCAGTGTTTTCAAAGTTTATTAATGTGTAATGTGCTAATTTCATTGACCTTTTTATTTTATTACGGTTTATCGTTGCAGGAACGTTATCACTCCTTTACAATCGTTTTTTCTTATTGTGCACTTTTGGCGGTGTTCGAACGTCACCAGGTGGCGCCCGTTCAAACACTCGTGCTGAGGAGATGTGCGGAGGTGAAGGCACGGCTTTGATTCCTGTCAGCTAACTGGAACGAAGCTGCATGCTCACTTCCAGCTATGTGTGTCTCTCTCCTCTTCAGATATCAGCCTGGAGAGTGAATCTCTTTCTAAAGTGTCTGTAACATGGGCTATTTGAACGCCCCGCTTTCACTGGGGTCTGTACTATTTTTATTTGTTTATACGCCCTGCAGGGTCGGTATTTGGGCATGTCTGCCCTTTAGGGACATGCTCCCTTCTCCATCAGTGTAAATTCACACTATTTACCCTCAGCTGACACCCAGCTTGTATTAATAATTGTATAATTGTCATATATATACTGATATATATATATATATATATATATATATATATATATATATATACAAATCGTTTTTTGACACTGTTGATGCCTCTATTTATAGAGCAGTTTCTGAGGCAATTGGGCCTCCTGAAGACAGACTTTCTCAACAAAGTGCACAGGAGTGTGCACAATTTACAGCCTCTAACCTAGCTCCCTCAGTGCCACCTCTATGCCTTAATGATTATCAATCTGCTACCACTGCAGCGACCCCAGCATTGTGAGGCAGGAGTTGATGACGATGTTTTCAATCATGTTAAAAATGTCCTTTTATCCCTTGCTGATTCCTCTCTTTCCATAGAACCTTCAAGTTCCCTGTCCGTTGAACCCCACTCTCCGTCCTTTCAATATACTGACTCCTCTGGGGATCAGGATGATGAAGATGCCAGTCCTTCCAGATCATGGCTTCCCTCCACCTCTCAACCTACTCACGATTCCACATTGGTTTTTGCTAACATGTTAGATACGTATGAAATTATCCATCCTAAATCTTCTGAATGGGCCCTGTCTGACAAGGTCGCAAATTATGTGGCAGGTAGGTAGCATCCAGAAACTATTAGAGAAGGAATCCCGTAATTGCCTTAGGGCTGAGTGCCCCCGCACTTCCCTAGCTAACAAAGTAGTCATAACTCCTGAACTTGACTCCAGGATGTCCACATTCTTGCAAAAATTGATAAAGGACCCTAAAAAGGGAAAAGATAGGTCATGGCAGGCTTGCCAAGATAAGCTCTTGGATGTTTGAGGCCCCTTAACCAAAATATTACACATGGCTGAGGACGCTAAGATCTCAGGTGTGCTTGTCTCTCCCGACATCCTCTCAGGTTGGGCTCAACGTGCTATAATGTTTTTGGGCAATGCAAATTGTACGCTCTCTACTGATCAGCGCCGCTCTCTCCTCATTAAAGTGGATCCCAAATTGGGAGATCTACCTGATTCAGAATCGGGCACTGTAGCTCAAGGTGGATTATTTGGCAAACCCTTCATAAAAGAACTGGGAACGTTTGGGAACACTTTCACTTCCTTGGATAAGGCGCAGTTTTCTATGAAGAGGGTTTTTGCCACCTGTTTTTTCCACAGGGCCGGTCATGGCATGGGCCACTCGGTCAGCCGTGCTCAAGCACATACCTCATTCAAAGGGGAAGGTTCCAAGCAAAGCCAGTTAAAGGATCATTCCAGATTTGCCAACTTCTACCCCACAAGAGACAGACGCTTCAGGTATCGAGGTGGCAGAGGAGCTTTAACGTCCATTTCCGGTAAGTGTTATCCCTTCTTCCCTTCTAAAAGTAGGGGGCTGCTTGGTGGATTTTACCCAGGCATGGAAGTCAACAACAAAGGATGCATGGGTCTTACAGACCATAGAGGGTTTTCAGATAGAGTTTGTTGGCACTCCCAAACAGGTTTCTCATCAAAGTCCTCTTGTTTTCCTCTCAAGATACCATTATGGTGGACGCGCAAGTTACGGTGCTGTTGGACAAAGGAACTATTTCTCCGACGATGCCGCACCCTTGGAAGTTCATCAGCAATCTGTTCCTAGTAGACAAAGCCCATGGATGTCGACGACCAGTCATCAATTTAGAAGAATTCAATGAATGGTTGATTTCTCAACATTTCAAAAAGGATGGAATTCACCTTCTTCGCAAAGTCTTGCACCCTCTGGATTGGTTAGCCCGTCTGTATCTAAAAGACGCTTATCTGACCTTACCCATCTTTCTGCTGCACAAGCATTTTCTTCAAATCATCTGGTGAAATCAAACTTTCGAGTTCACAACTCTTCCATTCGGTCTCTCTTCAGCACCTTGGTGCTTCACAAAAGTCCTCAGGCCCATTGTGGAACATCTCAGGGTGCAAAGTATACAATTAATTGTTTATCTCAACAGCATGTTACTCCGGGCTCAATGTCTCAGGAAACTCTCTGTCCAACTTCAGATAATTGTCAACTTATTTGAAGACCTAGGGTTTGTTATAAACAAGTCCAAATCTCTATTAATTACTTCACAAATGGCAGGCTTCCTAGGTTTCACCATAGACTCGACCTCCGCCACCCTAAGTCCTCCATCTCAAAAGATGGCAAAAATTTGTCATGAATTGCAATGTACTATGACCAAACAAAGGGTTTCACTTCAGCAGCTTGCCCGCCTAGTGGGACTCCTCTTCTCCTCTATACAAGCAATTCTTTCCCAGTCCTCTCCATTATCAGGCTTGCCAACATCTAAAGGTGTCTCATCTTCACAAAGGTTTAACTTATTCTCAGAAGGTTCGACTCTCAGAAGAATCAACAGAAGAAATACGTTGGTGGCTATCACACATGGAGGCTTGGAACAGAAGAGCAATCTTCGGCTCTGCTCCAGTTCTCATAATCGAGCCAGATGCCAGAAGATCAGGCTGGGACGCTCAATACATAGTTTTTCCACTAGGGGAATATGGTCTACGGAGGAACAAAATTTGCATATAAATTGTCTGGCGCTTTTAGCTGGTTCATTTGCAGTCAAGTGCTGGACCAAAGACTTGATCCATTTGTGTGTTCTCCTGAAGATGGACAATATCTCAGCGGTCAATTATATCAACCATCTAGGGGGCACTTGCTCCAAAGCTCTCTCCAAACTGGCGACCAGTTTTTGGCAATACTGCCTGGATCATCAAATTTCAGTAACTGCTCAATACCTACCGGGCAGTCAAAGTCAGATTGCAGATTTTCATTCCAGACATTTCAGAGACTCCAGTCTTTGGAAACTTCATCTGGAGGTGGTTTCTCATCTCTGGATTTATGGGGTCTGTTTACAGTAGATCTTTTTGCATCCAGATTGTACCACCAGCTTCCCAGAACTTTCAGTTGGAAACTAGACCCTTTTGGCGACCGCCACAGATGCTTTCATTCTGGATTGGAGTAATGAGAAAAGTTATGCCTTCCCTCCCTTTGCAATGATTACTCAAACGCCGCTCATGTACGTCGCCAACAAACAGACATATTATTGGTGACACCAATTTGGAAGTCTCAAGTTTGGTTTCCAGTTCTTCTGACACATTCTTGGGATTCTCCATTCCAACTCCCCCTGTCTGCTTCTCAAACCGGACAATATGCCTAATCAGATGGTTCTGGAAGTCCCTCTATCATTGATGGTCTGGCAAATTTCCATAGACAATGGTCGGCCCCAGGTCTTTCACAACAAGCTGAGTACCCATTATCAAAAGCATGGGCTCCCAACACATCTAAGCGTTACAGATCGGCTTGAGATAGATGGACTCGTGGGTGTTTGCAAAGGAGTTGCAGTCCCACGGAAGCTGTAGTCCATGTTCTTTACTTTCTGGCTTGCCTTGCTTCTAAAGGAATCACATATGTATCCATTAATACTTTTAGGTCAGCTATTTCAGCTGGACATTGTATGGTTGATGGTATTCCGTTAGGGGAACATAAATTAGTGTGTCATCTCCTTCGAGGAATCCAGCTTTCCTTACCTCCTGAGCCCCATTATTTATCCCTTTGGGATGTCAATCAAGTGCTGAATCTGTTTTTTCCTTGGGAACCTAATCAGTATCTTTCCAGAAAGGAACTTTCTGCCAAATTAGCCATGCTTCTTTGTCTTATATCCTGTAAAAGATTTTCTGATAGAACCATCTCCCCTTTTGGAGTCTCCTTCACGGTAAGCAGACAAACAAAAAGTAATACCAGAGTAATCTCTTACCCTGCTTTCCCATATGTCCCAAAATTGTGTATCGTTTGTTGCCTCACAGCTTATGAGAAGATGACTTCTTATTGCACTGCGTAAACCACATAAAGCAGTTTCCCCACCTACTATTGCTCGGTGGGTTCTCAAGGCAATGCAGGAGGCTGGTATCAGTCTTTCCCTCTTGGTGCTCATTCCACACACTCAAAGCTATGGCTTGTAAAGCATTTACTTTAAGTGCTCGTCTGGAAGATATCATTAATGCAGCAGACTGGTCTTCGGAATCAACCTTCAAAAGATTCCATTTCAAATCATTTTTTAATATGGCTCAATTAGGGGTAAATAAGCTTTGAACTAGCATAATCCTTGCCTCAGGTCCTGACATAGAATGAAACATTTCCTAGCTATCGTAATGGAAAGTTTCAATTCTATTAAGGACTCAGAGATGAGGATTATCCCTCTCGATCATATAAATCTTTCATGTAAACCTTTCAAATTTAAAGGAGCCCTCCCCGTATGTAGTAAGTAATTGCTAATTATCCATTTGGATTTTTTGTATCTAGAATTTTAGAATGTAATTAATTGTTTAAATGTATCCTGGTATCTCTTCCTTTGAGTATTTTTCTTTAAAGATCCAAATACCTTGTTTTTAAGATTATCCTTTCTTCATAGGAACTGAACCAGCAAAACAATATGCTTAACCATGGATGATGGCATGGCTCGCACAACAAAAGAGGCATCCTGGAAACAGACAATGGACTATATTATGGACTGCCTGTTCCTGATTGGTTTTGCTTATATATTTTGATTGGTTCTTTGTTGTACTCCAATTCCCAAGCTTTCACTGAAATAGTAGTTCTTGTTTTACTGTTCAGCTGCTATTTAATAAAGTGAAGAAAGAAGGCATAATCCTCGCCTCGAGTCCTTAATAGAATTGAAACTTTCCATTCTGATAGCTAGGAAATGTTCAATTATTGCGGTTTTGTAGGTTGTTTTAGTTGCTGCCTAGTGATTGCCTAAGATTTTCCTGAAATGTAGACATCTTGGCAAGACCATGGTAGAGTAGTTTGCATGGATAACATTACTTTTACTTAACCAGAACGCCTTGCAAATGTTAAACTTTGCCTAAAAACACAGATTTTCTCTATATTTCTGTGAGGGAAATCTGTGGGGAACTGGCAAACCTCCACTTATCCATCTTTGCCACACTTCCAATTATTTAAAAACAAAACTTGCATGGGTGGGCTATCACCTGCTAATCTGTGGGGATGAAAAAATGTCCTGCAGTATTTGTCTGAGGTACGGATGGTCAGCAATGAGGGAAATCTTCCAGTCTCAGAAATTTCAAAAATCTAAACACTCATGGGAGTCCAGAGAGTGTGTAGCTTGAGTGGATCTCACTATTTTTCCTTACCCTGAATGCACTGCAAATGTCTTACCACTCAGCATACCACCCTTTGCCTGATAATAGCAATAATCCACATTTGGTGATTTGGCCTAAACCCCGAGACTGGAGACATAAATATTTTGGGCCTGATTATGGCCTTGGCAGATGGGATACTCCATCACAAACATGACGGATTTTGTTTCGCCATTTTTCAAGTTCAAAAGAATATAATGGACCTTGTAATACGGTGGACATTTGTGATGGAGTATCCCATCCACCAAAGTCATAATCAGGCACTTTGTCTTTGAAATGTTCTCATTCTGGGGGTCTGGATTGCTTTGGTATTTGGAGCTGGGGTTAGCTGACACTGAGGAAAACCTACTAGTACCAGACATTTCTGAAAAGTGGACAGCAAGTTGACTCCAGATTGGAGTGCCTTGCCTGTTTCCCTCTACTCTTTTGTACCCAGAATGTCCTACAGATGTCGAACGTGGCTAAAACACACATTTCCCACACATTTCTTTGATGGCAAGTTCTGGCATCTGTGGGAAAAACTCCTACCAAACATCATTTCCACTCTACTCCTAATAACAACTGTACACTGCAGGCCTATGGTCTGAAAAAAAGAAAAGCCCCAAAATGCTACATAGAAAATTCAGGAGTTTTACTTCAAATTTCAGTCTTTCTGGGATGTAGGTGATTGTGGTATTTTGGCACAGGTCAGCCAGTAACTTGGGAAACCTACAATTCAGAGCTATTTCTAATAACTATACACTTAGGTAGACTAGGGCTTACATTGATACCAACACTTTTCATATGCAGATGGGCCTGCAAACATATTTGTTTTCTCAATTCTGGTTTTAACAGTGATACATAAAAATCCTTCTAACCAGCATCTCCACACAGTAAAAAGTGTATCCAACTTGTGAGGGCGAGCCTATCACTTGCAACAGAAAAGGCCACAAAAGTAGTGTGGAAGCATCAAGACTTTTCCTTTGGAATTCACTCATTCGGAAAAGTGCATTGATGAGGTTGTTGGGTGTAGGGTCCGCTGGGACATGTGTAAACCTATCAATCCCAAACATTTCTGAAATCAAGACACCTACAGATGTCTTGGGGGGTTGACTGCAGTTATTCCACTAGTTATTTTTCATCCAAAATGACCTGAAAATATCAAACTTTGTCTGAGAAAATATATTTTTTAAAATTATTGTGAGGGGAAGTTCTGAGAACTGTGCAGATCAATAAAAGTTCTACCTCAAAGTAATCACACAAGTCTACCATTAAAATCGGTATCACACTTGTGTTGGTGGGCATGTAGCCTGTTAAAGGAAAGGCCCCAAAAAGCAATTTGATATGTTAAGGCTTTTCCTTTGAAATTCACTTTTTCTCTAAATGTGGATTGCAGCAGCGTTTGGGCCTGGGGTTAGCCAGCACTCAAAGAAATCTACCAACTCCAGACATTTCTGCAGACTTGATATGCTGTTTAGTAGTGTGTTTAAATCAGACTTACCTATATACGTTAAACTTTGGTCAAAAACTCAGATTGTCCTCATACTTTTATGAGCCAAAGTTATGGAATCTGTGGGAATCGACACAAGTCATACCATGTAGTGCCTGCAGAATTCTCTTGATAAAAACAGTAACCCACTTGTGGGTGGATCTATCATCTGAAAAAGTAAAGCTTGCAAAAGAAAATATAGAAACATCAAAGGTTTCCATTTGAAATTCACTCAATCTGGAGATGTGAGTTGCTCTGTATTTAGGCCCAGACACAGCCTGATAAATAGGGAACCCTACTAATCCCATACATTTCTGAAATCTAGACAAAGATGCTTGATCAGTGGACTTTGGTTTGTTGGATAAAATTACCTTTTTGGTACTCAAAATGCCCTGGTACACTTGGAGTCAGTCAAAGTATGAATTTTCGAGACTTAAAGATTTTTCTGTTGAAATTGTCTTATTCTGGGGAGGTGGGTGTCTGTGACATTTGGGGCTGGATTCAGTTGGCACTCAAAAAAACTTTCAAACACAGATATTTCTGAAATGTATACATGTGGTCGACTCCGTACTGATATGACTTGCATGGATCCCATTACACTTTCTTACCCAGGATATCCTGCAAATGTTAAAGCATGTCTAAATATAGAAGTATTGGCCCTTTTTTTGAGTAAAAGTTGCAGAATCTGTGAGGAATTGACAAAAGTCAAATAACCCAGCATTCGTAATATAATCAATTACTCACTTATGGAAGGGCCTATCAACTTTGACTTGAAAGTTCCCAAAATGCAACATATAAACATCAAGACTGTTCCTTTGAATTACATTTTTCTTGGAGATGTTAGTAGGTGGGGTATTTGATCCAAAGATCAGTTGACACAGAGGGAATTCTACCAACCGCAGACATTTCTGAGAATTAGACAACCAGAGAAATCCAGAGTAGCCTGACTTGTGTGCACCCCACAATGTTTTCTAACGCAGAAGGCCTTGAAAACCTCAAACATCAGGTAAATATATGTATATTCCTCTCTCTACTGTGACAGACAGTTCCAGTGGCCATGAGGATCTACAAAATTCCATTCTCCCAGCATGTTCACGTTTATCCTTATAAAAATGGTACCCACGTGTGTAGGTGGCCCAGCACTCATGACAGGGAAAACCCCCAAATCCAACAATAACACATTAAATGTTTCCACTAAAAACCAACCCTTTCTTCACGATGTGCATAGCTGAGGATTTTGGGCCTTGACTTAGGCTCCATAAAGGAAAATCTACTAAACCCAGATTTTCTTGAAAGTTAGACAGCCAGAGGAGTACAGGATGGTCTGACTTTTGTGGATTCTATGATTTTGTTTTACCTATAATACGTTATAAAGCTCAAACTTTGGCTTAAAAACACATTTATCTCATCACAGTTCTGCAAAAGAAGCTGTGGGAATTCACTAAGCGTTTCCACATTCCTCACAATAATAGCAGTATCACACTTTAGTGGCTGGGACTAGAACCACTGCCAGAAAAGGCTGCAAAATGCTACATAGATAGATCAAATCATTCTACACTCAAATATGACCCATTTTTGCAACTTGGGTAGCTGTGGATATTGGGCCAAGGATAGGCTGGACCCTAAGAAAAGCAACCAAACTAGATATTCTTAATTCTAGCTACAAAAGTCTCCAAAGAAGCGAAAATAAATATTATGAAAAAATTATTGAAGTTGCAACAAATACACTTTCTTCTAAATTTGTCCTCAATGACAAGACAAACTTCTTTGTGTGACATACTACTTGTGAAAGAGCAGAATGAGGGCTATCTTCCAGTGAAGATAGCTCTGTGCACCATATGCCCCTCTGCTTCTGCCCACCAATCTATAGGGAATTGTGTCAGCCTACTACAGCCACTGGCTAATAATTCTGTCATTCATATTTTACTTCCACGTGGCACAGATTCATCACAAGACAAGGGGTGAGTCTACTTCAGCTGCTGATCAGTTATTTAGCCTTACACATTTTTCTTCCACCCCCACCCCGAGCACTGGGCAATGTGTCAGCCCACTTCATCCATTGAGCAGTTATTGTGTCATTCACATTTTACTTCAATCCACTGCATTATACATGATGGAGCAATGAGTGAGCTCAATTGAGCCACTGATTATTTTACTTCTACTCTGCACAGCATATACCATTGGGAAAATGGGTAAACCCAATACAGTTATTTATTTGCTAATGTTCCATTCACATTTTGCTTCAACACTGCATGGCATAGTCCTGGAGCAATGTGTGAGCCCACTTCAATCCATGATCCGCTATTTTTCCATTTGCATCTTACTTCCACCCACCACAACATATCGTAGGCTGCAATGGCACCCTCCTTTTTTGTTTTTTTACTGTGTTGCACAGGGGTTGCAGAAAGGTCCCAGGCAGCTCAAGGAAAAAGTAAATGGCTGCCAAATGTTTCATTCCCTGGTGGTGAAGATCATCTCTCAAGGGAAGGGAAAAACAATATATGTATTTGGCCCCTGGAGGATGACCAATACCAGGGCGGTGAACTCCCAACAAAAAGCACAAATCCCTAGTTTCTAGTAGGATCTCTGCTTGTTTAAGTGTGTGGCAGCCATAAACCAAGTGAAGAGATCTGTTTGATAGAAGTATCACTGGAAATCAGAGTCCCTACCCTTTAAAACATTGCCTCTTCAAACATGGTACTACATCAATGACAAAAAACACAGGCATGACAAGGACCAAAAAAATAGCTGTCAAATCTTTCCTATATTGGGGGTGAGTGGATTTGATCACCTTCCGGGGAAGGGAAAAATTTGTATATTTTATTTTTGGTCCCCTGGAGGGCAACCCCACATATAAAAAAAACACAAATCTATATGTCTTGTAGGATCCTTGCTTGTAAATCATGGTGCACCAGCGATTCACAAGCAGGGTCTATTTGAAAAAAGCATTCCTACAAAGGGAGGCCTAGAAAAATATGTTAGGAGATGTAGACCAGTGTTACTCTTTTTACTAGCATTGACTTGGCTGAATATTCATCTTGCTGTTGGGTCATTATTAAAATCTGTGGTCTGTTTTTGTAATTGAATTTCTATATATTTTGTATTTTTGACTTTTATTACTATGGCCCTCATTATAACATTGGCGGTAAAAACCACCTACCGCCTCCATGACGGGTGCCAACATACCGCCACAGTGGCTATGATCCATCCACCATATTATGAGCACTGCCTGACTTCCACCACAATAAGGGCAGAAATCCGGCAGTGTTCATTCTGGTGGACGGTGGTAAGCTGATGCTGCTACCACCTGCATCGCCATGCCAGTAGAACGCTGCCAGCTGAATTTTGACCAGAAATATGGCCTGGTGGTGTTCTGTTGGTGGTAGCAGCCGCAGACCTTTCCGTTCTCGGCTGGACGACCTCCTCACCGGACAAGGTAAGTCAGGCGTCCGACAGGGGCAGGTGGTGGGAGGGTGGGTGGTGTTGTCTGTGTTTGAGTGTGTGAGTGCGTGTGTGAATGCGTCTGTGTGTGTTGTGTTGTTTGCGTGGTTGTATGCGTGTGTGTGAATGCGTGCATGAATGGTGAAGTGAGTGCGTGCATGCATGTCAGTGTGAATGTGTGTGAGTATGTCTGGAAGTATGCGTGTATGAATGCGTGTATGCCAGTGTGTGTATGAATGCGTGTATGCCAGTGATAGTGAATGGGTGTATGCGTGGTGCGTGTGGGTATGCAGGGTGGGGGTGTGTGTTTGTGAATCGGAGGGTGTGGGGGGGTGTTTGTGAATCCGAGGGGGTGGGGTTGTGTTTGTGAATCGGAGGGGTGGGGTGTGTGTTTGTGAATTGGAAGGGGTGTGGGGAGGTAGGTGTTTGTGAATTGGATGGGGTGGGGCTGGGGGGTGTTAGTGAATCGGAGGGGGTGGGGGAGTGTTTGTGAATGGGAGCGGGCGGGCAGTGTTTGCAAATCAGAGTGGGTGAGGGTGTGTGTTTGTGAATTGGAGGGGGTGGGGGTGTTTGGATCGGGGGTTGGTGGGGGTGTATTTGAATGTCAGGGGGGTTAGTGTGCATATTGGGGGCGAGGGGGTGAATTTGGATGGAGGGGCTGAAGGGCTGCTGGTGTGTTTTGGAGGGGTGGGGGAGCCACCTACCAGTGACAGGGAAGGAATTCCCTGTCACCGGTAGGACCTAGCACCATGGTTTTCGTGACGTTGATAATACCACGGAAATCACGGCGGCAAGCCTGCTCATAATGCCACTGCCAGTCTGTTGCCGACCACATTACCACTCACCACCGGGGTCATAATATGTTTTTATAATCAAATAAAATCATTTAAAAACAATTTGAAAAGAAGGACCCTTAAATGTATTCATTTGATTTGATGATACCTATGGCATCGGCTGACAAATCCACATGAAATTAAGCTGACATTTAGGGCAAGATTTAACAGAAAACAAAGGTGCACAGTGCCAAATTTGGCAGCATCATGCACCGTCATTTTCAAAACGCAGGGATGCGATGTATTTACTAGAATACTTTGCATCCCTGTATTTCCCCCTGTGCCGGCGCTAAATTTGCTGCTGTGCGCCAACGCAGCAACTCTTGCACCATAGTGCAACAATGGCTGCGTTGAGGGTGAGATTGTTTTTGTGTAGGAAAGAACATCTTCCTGCACAACAACAAATCTTAAATGGCAGTTTGCTCTTTCTATGTGTGCTTCAGAATGCAGCACACATAGAAAAAGGAAAGAATGAGGAGAAATGAAAGCATTTCTCCTCGTTGTTCCATGCTAATGCCACCCGTAGGGTGGCATTAGATTTTGGCGCTGCTTCAAGTTTATGAAAACTCGTAAATCTGAGGCAGCATCAAAATGCACTGGGTGTTGCTGTGGCACACCCACAACAACACCCATGGCACGGCCCACCCAAAGTGCTGCATGTGAGGGGGCCGTATTTACAAGGTGGTGTTAAGCCACAAAAAGTGGCTTAATGCCACTTTGTAAATACAGCACAGGGTATTGTGCCATTGGAGCATCATGAAAAGTGATGCTCTGGTGGTGCTAGGGGCTCTTAAATATGCCCCTTACTGTGTTTATTCTTCTAATGGTGTGAACATTTTTGTGGCCAAACATCTCAGGAGGCAAAGTTGAAAGGGAGAGTAAAAGTGATTTATTGTCCTAATAGTTTCCGTGCAATGAATTGGAATTCAGGGCCAGATGTAGCAAACATTTGCGAGTCGCAAATGGCCCGATTAGCTATTTGCAACCTCGCAAAATCCGAAATGGGAAGCAAAAATCCCATTTCTGAAATGCAAATAGCGATGCAATCCATTACCGACTCGCAAAATTTGCGACCTGATTTTGCAATCCGCAAATAGGAAGTCGCAAATTGCGAGTCGCAAACCATGCACATACAGATTACCACTGATTCAGAGCAGGTGGTAACCAGAACCAAAGTATAAAAGGAGACCCAGAGGGCATCTGGGTGACTCGAAATGGCTGAACTGTACGTGATAGCACGGAGGAGGAGAGTCCAGGCCGCCCAGCAGAGGAGGAGGAGGAGGAAGAGACAGGAGAGGATATACCGAACCAGGCAGACACTATTTCAACAAACTGAGGAGGAGATTTATGACAAATATAGACTGAGCAGTGCAGCAATTTTAGAATTAATCGAACTACTTAATCTTCAGCTTGAACGACAGACAATGTGCGGCAGCACCATCCCTACACATGTGCAAGTGCTATGCTCACTGCATCTCTTGGTCACGGGTAGCTATCAGGGGGTTATTGCTGTGGCAGGTATGGTATCCCAAAGTTCACTCTCACGATTCTTCAGATCATTCCTAGATGCCATACTCACACATATGTCCAGATATATATACCTACTCAGGAATGAGGCAGAAATTAACAGCACCAAGTTGGACTTCTATAGAATTGCCAACTTCCCCCATGTTATAGGGTGTGTGGACGGGACACATATACAAATCTGCCCTCCTGCAAATCTGGAATATGTGTTCCGCAATAGGAAATGTACTCACTCTCTCAACATGCAGGTGGTATGTGATGCACATAATGTCATTACTGACATTGTAGCTAAATTTCCAGGGAGTACACATGACTCATACATATTCAGGCATAGTGGGTTACACCAACACCTAGAACGTGGGGAGTTTGGAGACGGATATCTATTAGGTATTGCTGACTACACCCTGAAGCCTTACATACAGGTCACTGTGTAAACCATTCATGCCCTGTTAAAATTGCTTATTTTTGTCAAACAAGTGACAGTGCATATGCCCTGAGACCATGGATACTTACCCCGTACCTAACACCTGGCAATGAGAACGAGAGGCGATATAACAGTGCACATAGGCAGACCAGAACTGTCATTGAGAGGACCTTTGGCTTGTTAAAGGCAAGATTCAGGTGCCTCCACAAAAGTGGAGGTGCACTCCAGTATACCCCAGAAACAGCATGCAAGATTGTCGCCGCCTGTGCAATCCTGTACAACATTGTCACCAGACATGGGCTACATCACACCCCTGAAGACACAGACACGGAGGATGAGGAGCAAGAGCTACCACACCGACAGCCTGGGGATAGAAGCATCGCAAATGAAGGCAGACAGAGACGAAACCACATTGCAACCCAATACTTTGGTAGGTACGTGGCAACTGTCACCACACTCACTAATGTCAGACACACATAGCCCAGTTGTGTAGTGAAACAAACAAAACCTTTTTATTACTAAACTATATGGAAAAAGAATAGTGCTGTAAGTCACAGTCTGTAATTGTCCAATTGCAATAAAGACACATTATAATTCATGTGCCTCATGTACAGTGAGGTCTGGTGGCTCACAACCTCCTCCTAGAGCGGCCACCATGGTTCATCCCTGGTGGGTCCCCTGACCCCTGCCGTGCACTACCACTCCGTAGCACACAGGACTCGCTGACAGACACGCTACTGATGGTTGACCCCTCCTCGCTGTCCTGAGGGGTCTGCCCTGTGCCCCTTGCAGCCTGTCTACTCTCCATAAGGTCCACCGCATGGCTGATGCCGCCAAGTCCTCGCGCCACATCGCCAGCATAGTGCCCAAATTCCACCTGTAAGCTGACTGTCCGTCTTGAGAGGCCTGTAGTATCTGTGGCAAGACGCCCAATAGATGCAGCCAGGCGGTCAAAACGTGCCGCTCTGTGGTGCTCCCTGCGCCTTGCATGTCTTTGGTCTGCCACTAGTTCAGTCACCAGATATCGATGGCCTGTGTCAAATCCCCCAAATGTTCATTCATTCTGTTGAACTGACTCTTCATATTTGCCAGCCCATGTTTCATGCCGCTCTGCATTCTATTGAGGGTTCTGGTGATGGTCCTTAATTGTCTGTTTTGCAGGCGCTGACCATGGATGAAGGATGCCTCCAAGCCCGCGAAGACTGTTTCCCCTACCTCCTCCTGGGGCACCGACTGAACTCTGCGCCGGCGTCTGCACATTCGTCCAGCTGCTGGCTCTGTACGCCTCTCTGTGGGGCTGGGCCCTGGTGTTGTTTCAGCTGCCCCCATGTCCTGCGGTTGTTCCTCTATGGACCCTGGTGGTGTCCTGCTGGGCCCTGCAATTTCACCAGCAGCCTCCTGCAGTGTCTCTGGCCCATGTTCTCCTCCCTGCCTGATGTCGCTGCTGGGGGTGTCTTGTGGGAGACTTGTGGGACATAGGGGATACACTGTCAGTCTCTCTCTCACACCTGTTTTATGCCTCTTAATAAACATTTGCCTATATTCTGACTACTGTACTACATTGCCCATAATGCACTATTCTAGAGGTTGCTAGACTGGGATGGAGCTAGTCTGGTGGTGCCTGCTGCTGTGTACTGGGATAGTGTTTATACTGCATTTGTGGGTGTCAAAGCATATCTCATGGTACTCACTTTTGGATGTCCCTGGCGCTGAACTGTCCACTTCTCCCATGCCAATGACGGCCTCTGGCTCCATGGTCTGCTCAACCATGCTTTCCAGAGCTGTGGGTGGTGGGACGGTGGATGGACCTCCTCCGGTGCCCCTCATCTCCCTCATGCGCTCCCCAACTCTCTCCTTCATCCTGGAGCGCAGGTCGTACAACTGTTTACGAATTTCCTCAAAGGTGCGGTGGCTCACCCCTATGGCATTAGTCTTGTCTTGGATCTGCTGCCATATCCTTTTCTTTTGAGTGTCTGGGACACTCATTGCTGCCATCCCAAAAAGTTCATTGTGGTGCAGGCTGCATTCTTCAGTCAGCACCTCCAGCTCTTTGTCTGAAAACTTCACTTTCCTCCTCCTGCCAGCACTGCCGGTCTCCTCCATTGTTGCTGCAGCTCTTTGAAATGGTGTGTGGTCCTCCCTCCTCCCAGGTGTATTTGATGACTTCCTGGTTCTGATGTCATCACCAAGAGCCAGGAAGTGGGTTTCCAAACTGTTGTGCTGCACCCTTCTTGCAAATTGCGATCTCGCTTTTAGCGTGGCCACAAACTGCGACCTTGCTAAAAGCGAAGGTCGCAAATTGCGGTGCGACACCTATGCGACTCGCAAATTGGTATAGCAAATATTTCTTGAATTTGATTTTGTGAGTCGGAAATATCGATTCACATGGAGTCGCTATTTCCGATTCACAAAATTTTACCTATCTACATCTGGCCCTCAATTTGACAACCTGTTAGGCCATGATTAGGAGTTAGACATAGTGGTAATTACCGAATGCCAGGTCAAAATTGCATGACTACAAATCACTTGATCACAAGTTAAAAAATGTGCATGACACTTATTACATGAGCAAAATACTGCATGTCCATGGTCCACATGCACTATTTAACATATTTGCTATTTATTGCATGTGATGTTTTCTACACGCAAAACAAACCATGTGGTAAATAACACTAAGGCCCAGATTTAAGAGGGTCTACCGCCTCCTTGCACGACATTAGCATAATTTTTTATGACGCTAATGTGGACCAAAGAGGCCAAATTTACTCTGCCATATTTACAAAGTGGTGGAATGCACACATTGTGCAGCAGTGTAACCTCTTGCACCACAATGTGCCTTCCTCAGGCATAATGCATGCAAGGGGGGCATTCCCTCATTAGGGGGACTTCAAAAATGGCGCAGTGGAATCTAAGAGATTTCACTGCACCATTTCTAGTGGCAATTTTTAACGCCTGCACAGAGCAGGCTTAAAAAGGGGAATACTTTTGTTTTCAATGGATCTCTATGTATTCAGCAGGATTAGTGCCAAAATTATGGCACTAATCCTGCACAGTACATTAATATCGTATATTAAATAAGGCACACACATGGTAGCGGCATGGGGAAACTAAGGGGTCCAAGAAAAGTGGCGCTGCATTAGATGCAGCACTATTTTTCTTACATTTTGGCCTCAATTGCAAGTATGAGAGGTCAATAAAAAAGTGGAAAATACCACTTTAAAAATACATCCAGACAAAAGCACGTGGTAAAAACTCTTGAAAGTATAGGGAATCAAAGAAAAGATGTAGAACAAAACAAAAAAGTCTAAGACCAACCTAGTAATGCAACAAAATACAAAACATGCCCTGTTTGAGCTGAAAAAATAAAATCTCACATTCACCTGCTCAAAGGGCCAGGTATAAAAAACAGACGTAGACAGGTGAAGCTCTCACAGGTTGGTTACAGTTTCTCAGACTTTCATTCCACAGTACACCAATATGGATGCAGAACTGCTAGGCCAATCCAGATCCATGCTCTGCTACAACAAACCATGCAGCCTGTGGATGAAAAGAAGGACACCAATCAAAGACCTCAAATGACACAGAAATGCAGAACAACAGCCAGAATTGACAGAGTAAAGCTGGACCCCATAAACATGAGTCAGCTTGAGATCCAGAATATACAGACGCTCAACATGGACACCTTTCAAAACAGTTTCTCATTAGGGATACCATGGAGCCCAACATAGGGATTCATTGCCATACCCCTTTCTTGAAAAATGCTATCAGTGCTAGAACTCCTTGCAATATGCAAAAACGTATCAAAATGTTTCTAAGTCCCAGGTTTTGGGTAAGGCAGGAGCCAAGGATTCCAGGACCTTAAGAACAGCACTTGAGGTCAGGACTCACTCCAACAGAAGCCGCCAGCAGGCTCCAGGGCCAGTCCTGTTGAAATTAGGTCAGCTGCGCTCTTCCATGAAAGTGGGCTTCTTGCAGTTTTTGTGTCCCTGTAGCTCAACAGCAGGTCAGCCAACTGACCCTTGGAGTCCACTTCTTTGCTCTGGGTACAAGTGGGAGTAGGTCCAGCCATCATGTAGATATGTTGATTTAGCATTAGCTGATGTCAGAGGGTACTGCTCCTGCCTAATCCTAAAGCATGGGACATGGTACCATTTTGCTAACTTTTGCCTGGAAAACCATTGTGACACGGGGGTGCACAGTGGGCCTGTCTGGCTGTGCCACAGCTTCAACTATTTTCTTTTTTGTGAAAGCAAATCCATTTCAGTCAACCCAGCACCACTGACCGGCATCCTACAATGTTGAACCCTCCTTAGCTACAATTTGCAGCCTTGCCCCACTGAGAAAATCTGACTTTGAAAAAAGACCCAGAAGGCAGAAAGCTCCCCCAGCCAAAAGACGACCACCAAAAAGCAGTGCTTAACTTGAGCCAATGTTTGAAGATGGGCTTATTACTTAATTTTCCTCAGTAGACCTGTTCCTAAGAAAGAGAGATAAACACAAAAGGTGGAAAGAAGGAGGAGGAGAAAGACAGAAAAACTGTGACAAAGGAAAAAAGCAGGGATGAAAAAGAATCTTCTGCATGAAATTGTATGCCTCAGCACTTGTTCTATTACAAATTAAGCACTGCACAAAACGTATTTTCACCTTCCACTTAATTGCAACTGAATATAAATTTTAGAACTTACCCTGTCACCCAAAAAGCAGAATTAGAATAGCACAATGTTTTGCTAGTGCCAATACCAAAAAAATAGAAACAATTAACACTGCAAGGTTAATATATCTTCATAACTCTGAGACTGTGATTGAGACAAAGTAATTTTGCATTACGAAAAGTACATATTCAGTCAGCATAAGCAGTATCCCATTAGCGACCAACAAACGGAGTGAAATAAACAGCTTCAAAATGACTAGAGATTTGGGAGCTGTAGTTTTAGCAGACCATGGCAATTTGTGCATTGTAAAATAAGAAAACCTAGGTGAGTTTGTTTTGTAAAAACACTATTCCACTTTTACCTTTAACTGGTAACTTTCATTCCGTTGACATTGCTGGGCAGATTTACAAAGATTTAACGCAACACAGTAAGTACATTTACTGCACTGTGGTGCATGAACAGGTGAGAGTAGAACTGCAACATAATTTCAAAGAAATGGTGCAGCTCTGTTCTCTCCACATGCTGGTGCATTGTGTGCTACCTAGCACCAATGCAGGCACCCTTGTGCCTTAGCACAAGTGGGTGTACACTGTGATCTGGATTGTTTTGGGCAGGAAGGAGTACCTTCCTGCAACTGAAATTAGCCTTTGAGACCATGACCTCTTTTTATGGGTGCTTCAGAATGCACCACACATGCAAATAGGAAAAAAGGAGGAGACATTCGAGATATCCCTTCCCTTTGCCCCAACTTAAAGAGGCTGAGGATTTTGATGCAAATCCATTTTTACAAGTTTTTGTATATATAGGCTTGCATCACAGTCCACGTTTGGATGTACGGAATCATCCATTCACCACCCACTGAACACCTCCCTTACACAAAGGAACTCAAGCCAGTGCAATGCACTGGCTGGTGTTTTTGTTTTAAAAATATGTTTTTGTGGGTACCAAAAAGGAATTTTTGCCGGGTCTCCATTAAAAAAGTAATTAAACACCTATGCAAATCATCTGTAAATCTGTACCTGCATCTTTAGGAATATGTGATGGTAGTGGAACACTTTTGAGTGCTGAATCATGAATAGTTATTGACACCATTGGTGTATGAAATGTCTTATTAGCTTAGCAATATCCACAGAGTTCCTTTTCTGAACATACTTCTCCATGGTACAGTGGAGAAAAACAGATGGTGAATTTATCAAAAAGACATATACTACTTTGCTGTTTATTTTTAGAGGGAGTCAAATGAGATTGCAGAATGAGATCACGCAGTGAGAAAACATGTATGGCGACTGAGCCTGGAAAATGTCTCACTTGCATGGAAACCACTCCATCACCTGCCGACGTGGGTACTTGTATTCTGTTACTTTATTTAAACTTCAGGTGCCCCTTTATCAGGCCATGGGTCAGCCTTGTTCAAATGCTGCTGGCACACAGTCATGAAGGCTAGACAAATTATTCTTCATGTGAAAGGTGTATGAGAGTAATGCTTGGAAGCATATTTTATGTTGGACTCCATAGTGGCATTCATCAAAAAGCAATAGATAGTATGGCGGCCAGGACCTGGTGGGAGCAGGTTACAGTACAAATGGAAGCAGACACTTGGATTTGGAAACCAGTCCCATTTATTTAACACCCTGTGGAACCCAGCCCAAAGTCGGAGTGTGAAGTATGTCAGTGTGACATAGAGGTCGGATGAAACTCTGCATTCTTTCCCACATTGGTTCTCAAACACACCAACTGTATGATTTTGGTTTTTTTTCTGGGTTTAAGTCCACACAAACAGTCCCTCAATAACTGACTGGGAGCAGAGTTGGGTTTGAGATGGTACCCTGAGTTTCTCACAGACCCTGCAACTCAGTCAACAGGATGCTCCCTTCTGCTGGGTTGGTGTTGCTCTATGTTGGCAGGGTTTTTGCAACATTGTACGCTCCCAGCAGGTGACCACCTGGGTTACACAGGTTGGGTGTCCTCTGGACACTTGTCCCTGCTTCCCAGTTGTCCCCTTGAGGCTCTTCCAACTTCACCATCAGAGGGTTCACACCTACCACTCTTTTGCAACACAGTTATCACATCATTGTCCCTTGGATATGTGTCATCCGCCAGGGCTCTCTCTGAAAAGGCATGCTGACTTTCCAGCCTGTATGCCAATACCTGATCACTGAAAAATCTTCTGCCTTTAGTGTAGGCATCTGGGCTTGCCATGGTTGGCAGGTTCGGCAGTTGGTTGTTCTTTGATTCCCCTGCAAAGCTGTCATCTTCAGTGTGGAGGGCTGCCATATATGGATAGCGGGGATACAATTCCAAGTAGGCCTCAGAAACATGAGACCTATAGGGGCACATGCTGTGGTGTTGTGGTGGGTATGATTGTAGATTCTGATGAAGGGATGTAGTATTCCAGGCCCTCTCTTTAGTCAATTCCGATTTGAAGTGTTTTGTTATGGGTGTGCATAAAGCCCTCAACTTCCACATTGGCTTGACACTGTGGTGTGATTTTTTGTTGATGCATTCCCAAGACGCTCAAGTATTCTTTAAACTCCAGTCCACAAAAGGGGTCCATTGTCTGTCTTGATCTCAGACAGAAGGTCAAACATCACAAATATCTACCCCTGAATGGGTTTCACTATGGGGAATAGTGTTTACTGAGTCAGGTGAACCCCTGGGTAGTTTGAGAGGCCGTCCATATTCACCACTATTCTTTGATTGACGGGAAAAATCCCAAGTCTATATTGAGATGATTCCATGTTTGATGTTAACTGTTTGTCAGGTAAGATTAGCGTCAGGTGCCCCTGGCATAAAGTCCATAAAGTTAAACACCATTCTGGTGAAACCCTTAAATCCATCTCGGATCACACAACTTCCTAATTCTGTCATATCTCTCATAAACAAAATATCATGGATGTTGTTTGCCCTTATAATTCATTGAATTGGGAAAGGGACAGAAGGTGTCAAGGCATTCCGATGATAACACTTCATGAGACACTCAGTCTGAAACAAGGGTTCCCTTATCAATAAGCCAAGGCCATCAAGAAACATCCTTAGAGAATACATGAATACATGAGGTGCAGTACACATTGATGTCCCCTTGTCTCAGATTGTTTTAAAGATATGTCTAGGACCCCTTCTCAGGGGCCTGTGATCTATACACCACATTCCTAAAATGATGTCAAAGGTTTTCATACCCCATTGCCGGCATTTAGAGAAGCTCATGCATCCTGCTGAAGCTGATAAGAGCCGACGAAGCAAGGAGAGCTGTGTCCACATCACATGTTTGCATTTTGAAGGGAACACTTACTCCAAGGCTCTCTCTAATAAGGACAGCCCGAGCTGTCAACAAGGTATGTAGTGGGCTGCCTCTTCCCAAGAAACTTTAGCCTGCAAGTTGCTCTACTACGTGCTCGATGAGGGTAACGCATACAGGTAGGTTTAGGGATTTAGGCCCTCATTACAACCATGGCGGTCGGTGTTAAAGCAGCGGTAATACCGGCAACAGGACGGCGAAAAAAAATAATAGAATCACAACCATGGCAGAAACCGTCAACATAGACAGCCACTTTAACACTCCGACCACTACGGCGGTAGAAACAAACACCGCTGCGGTAACCACCAACAGACAGGCGGAAGACAATGTACCGCCCACCCTATCACAACAGGCCTATCCGCCACCTTTTCCAGGGCGGAACCAATGCTATCAAAAGCATGGCGGAAACCACTCACCTCTCGACACCCAACGAGGAACAAGGACGCCATGGAGCCCGAACTACAGGTCCTGCCTATGCAGCTCTTCCTCCTGCTCTATCAGGAGCAGGACAGACGCCGTTGACGTCCATGGTGAGTACTGCACCTGCAACACAGGGGAGGAGGGGAGGGAAAATAAAGTGACACACACACGCAACACGCAATACCCCCACCCTCACCTACAACAACATACACACAAATACATACAGCAACATTACATATATACCCCTCCCCGGAAGAACGCAAGGACAAAATTAAATGATTGTAATGATTGTAATCATGAAAAATCTGATTGTCAAAGTTAAAAATTTAGTATATACAAATATGTACACCAACTACACAAGTCTGGATAGTGTACCAATCATTGTCCGTGGACCACTGGTCCCAAAATGCATGGGCGAAGCCCACACAAGATACCTGACTGGAAACGGAGAGAACACTGCTGGGGCATCAGATCGAAAATAAACAGGCACCTCAGGGGGAGAGGGCGGGGGGCACCTCAGCCAGATGAACGCATGATGCCACTGCTGCACGAGGGGGCTCCATGCCCATTGCTGTATCCTGGGGAGCGCAAAGCCACAGTCGCTCAAGTCTCCCCAGTGGGTGGTTTGCCCACAGCTTTATCCTGGGGAGTGCAAAGCCACAGTTGCTCAAGTCTCTCCAGTGGGTGGTTTGCTCACTGCTTTATCCTGGGGAGTGCAAAGCCACAGTCTCTCAAGTGGATGTCATTCTCCACTGGTTCTGGAGGGGGCCTGTTGCCCAGAGTGCTTCATTCTGCCAAGGACTGAGGTAGTGGATGCTATTCTCCACTGGTTCTGGAGGGGGCATGGTGCCCAGGGTGCTTCATCCTGCCAAGGACTGAGGTAGTGGATGTCATTCTCCACTTGTTCTGGAGGGGGCCTGGTGCTCAGAGTGCTTCATCCTGCCAAGGACTGAGGTAGTGGATGTCATTCTCCACTGGTTCTGGAGGGGGCATGGTGCCCAGAGTGCTCAACGTGCAGTGTGGCCGGTACCATTCCCTCACCTGGGTGCGTGTGCCACGAGATTACAGAGGAACAGGTAGCATGATACGCCATGGAGGCAGCGACATACCCCACACTGCTGCGGCTTCGCCTTCCACCTGCAGATGCAAACAGTGATAGAAGTCATGCCTCATGGAAGCTGGCCAGGGTCCAGGAAGTCTCCTCCAGCCTCGGACAACTGACCACTGGAAATGGTAGCCATGTCAGCGGCGGTGCCACTGTCCGAGCACGTTGCGGGGCTGGTGGCGGTGCTTGCGGCAGTGTCTGTGGCGGCGGTGCTGGCGGTGGTGCATGGGTCAGCACCTGCTGAGGGACACAGCAGGACGTCTCCTGCAGGCTCAGAAGGCTGTCCACTGGGGAAGATGCTGGGGACTGTCGCGGAGGCTGCAGATGTGCTGTTGGCTATGCCAGTGGCTGTGCAGGTGGCGATGCAGCTTGCGGTGTTTGCCGACGTACAGGTTGGTGTTGTCGTGGACAGAAGGGGTGACACTAGTCCCTCAGTTGGTGTCACTGTGCCCTGTCCTTACCTGCTCTTCTGATTTTGTTCCTTCCCCACCTTGGTGCTGCAGGTGTCTTGTCCCTATCCCCTTTGTTTTTTTGCGGAGCCCTTGGTGGCTGGTAGGTGCGGCTTCTCCCTCTGGGATGTGGGCACCTTCTTCACCTTGGCAGGTGGCGGAATATCCTTGCCCTCGCTATGTGGCACACTGGCAGCCCTGATGGGTGGCGCACTTGATGACCCCACAGTTGCTGGGGATTTGGTGGCTGAGGTGCTGGGCTGGGACCTGGAAAGCCTGGCCCTAGGGGAAGGACGGGGGGGAGGTGAAGGGAAGAGGTCAATGTTAGCCAGGAAAAGCTTCTTAGACACACTGGGACGGAAAGCTCGAGGGGGTTTGGGAGTGGAGTGGAGGAAGAGGTAGTGGTTGTAGGAGGTGTGCGTTTGCTGAATTTGGGTGAAGGTGCATGGGCCGGAGGCTGTTGTGAGGTGGATGGCTGTTGGGTGGGTGAGTGCCTGTGTTTGTGTACTTTGGGAGGAGGAGGGATCACAGACACACTGGGAGAGGAAACAGGATGTGTGCATGGTAGTGGGGGTGGTGATTGCACGTGAGTGGTGTGTGGTGATGGGCGTGCTGGTGATGGAGGCAGTGGCTGAAGATGTAGTGCATGCAGGTGTGAGTGGAGACGAGACAGGGAGGGAGGAGGAGGACATGGAGGAGGGGGACACAGTGGAGGCAGTGGATGTTGCTGTGTCTGCAAGGGGATGGTGCTTGTGTGTGTGCTTGTGGGATGTGTGGTGCTTATGTTTGCCATGTCCACTCTTGTGTGTTGATGAGTGTGCATGCTGGTATGATGATGTGCTTGGGATAGGCTGAGGTACAGGGGATCGGATTCTGGGTAGTGGAAGTTGAAGGGGGTAGGGTGGACACAGGGACAATGGCTGCCATCAGTGCTGAGGCCAGAGCCTGAAATGCTCTCTGTTGGGCCGCCTTCCCAGAATAAATGCCCTCCAGGTATGCATTTGTTTGTTGCAAATGCCTCTCAACAACCTGGATGGCATTTAAAATGGTAGATTGCCCAACAGTGAGGGATCTCAGGAGGTCAATAGCCTCCTCACTGAGGGCAGCAGGGCTGACTGAGGCAGGGCCTGAGGTGCCCAGGGCGAAGGAGATGCCAACCCTCCTGGGTGAGAGGGCACGGGAAACACGCTGAGGGGCTGCTGGGAGGTCGGTGCTGGTAGGGAGCTTCCATCAGAGGAGGAGTTGCTGTCACTGGTGTATGCTCCTGTCCCCGTCATGGAGCTCCCCTCACCCTCCGTCCCACTGGTGGCTTCAGACGCCGTTGCTTCACCCTCCAGGGCCAAGTGGGTTGCAGCTCCCTTCTGCTCCAGTGCCACTGCTCTTCCGCCTGATGATGCTATTGCACACAAGAACAGGGAGACAACAAAAAGGGGGAGAGACAGAAGAAAAACATGTTCAGTGCATACAACACCACTACCATTGGCAGACACAACACACAGGGAGCAGCCCTCAGCACTACGCCATGCACTAACAGTTCCTAGAAAATTCACATGTCCATGGGGTACGAGGCCTAAGCCCAATTGCTGCACACCTGGAAGTCACAGAAGCCTGACTAGGTGTAGATGGCTCTTACCACTAGTGGGGTTGGGGTGCCACAGAACCTGCCTAACAAGGGACCTTGGTTATTAAGTTCGCCCTGGCCTAGGGGAACCCACAACCCACCTCCCCCACCGAGACACCTCGTAATGCGTGCAGAGTCAGCTGAATTAGAGTGTACTCACCCCCTTGTGGCTGCTGTGATGCCCTCAAGTGCCCATCCTACTCCGGATAGGCCACCGCCAGGATCCAGTACATCAGGGGGGTCATGGTGCGACGGGCACCCCTTCCACGTTGGGAGGCCATCCCCAGCTGGGCCTCCGCCATCTTCTTGCTCCAGTGGCGCAGGTCCTCCCATCATTTACGTCAGTGGGTGCTCTGTCTGTGGTAGACCCCCAGCGTACATCGTCATTGGCTCCTGGGACCCATAGGGCCCAATGTTAACCAATGCATAATTGCGCTGCAGTCTTCTACTGCCCACCGCAACGGTGTACAACGCCAGAGCAGTTACCTAATTTCCCCTTGCCCCACCTTGCAGGTCAGGCAGCCGCCATTTCAGGGGGCCACATGGGATGGATAAAAATTGCGTCACACCTATCTAGGCCGGGAATACAGACAGATACCGGCACATTGCGAATTACAAACGTTTCTGCAAATGACACATTGTGATACCTCAGTGTTGGCTGACTCTCTGCTCGCTGTTCTCCATAGGGCACGTCTGCTGGGGCAGGTGATGAGATGGCGGCATCCTCTGGTGTACAGACCCCTGGTGGACCTGTCGACAATGAAAGAGAGACACATCATAACCACTTACCGACTTGATTGAGCAACAATCCTGGAACTGTGTGCCAAGTTGGAGCCAGACCTGATGTCAGCTATCCGCCATCCCACAGGAATCCCCCCTCTAGTGCAGGTCCTGTCTGTACTCCATTTCCTGTCCAGTGGGTCTTTTCAAACAACTGTGGCCATGGCATCAGGGATGTCCCAGCCAATGTTCTGTAACGTGTTGTCCAAAGTGTTATCCGCCCTGCTGAAACACATGCACTGCTACATCGTTTTCCCTCAGGTGGAGGATTTGCCCACTGTGAAAGGTGACTTCTATGCCCTGGGACATATCCCCAACATCATTGGTGCCATTGATGGAACACATGTGATATTTGTACCCCCCTGCAGGAATGAACAGGTGTACAGAAACCGCAAAAGTTACCATTCGATGAATGTGCAGATGGTGTGTTTGGGAGACCAGTACATCTCCCATGTCAATGCCAAGTATCCTGGCTCTGTGCATGACACTTACATTTCGAGGAATAGCAGCAGGTGCCTTTTCTGCAGGAGGATGGGCCAGATGGTGGTCTTGTGGCAGCTGTGGAGCCTGTAGAGAGTGAAGAAGAGGAGGCAGAAGAAGAGGATGTGGACAACCGAATCAACATCATCATACAATACTTCCAGTGAGACACAGGTAAGAAGATATAACTGCTTCCCACATCTCATACTATTGTTGGAGCTAGCATAAGTCTGTCATTTTCACTCAGTGTATGGACACTGACTTGTCACTTTGACTCTCCATTTCACAGATCTGGGTCCCACTTTGTGCCCTCTGCTATGCTTACTGCTGGCCTACAGCTGTGTTACATTGGTATGTGATACAATTAAAAGCGTTTTCTACGTACCTCAGCTGCCATGGAAGGGCATATTCCGGCTTAGTTGTACTCCATTTGTACTGCACTAATAGCAAAACATATATTATTATTCACTATTAGTGTGACACAAAAATTGACAGAAAAGAAAGAATTGGATCCCCCAACTGATGTGACCCTGGCACTGAATTTAACACCTCTGAGGTGAACGTTTGTAAAGGGCTAGCAAGGGTTCGAAGGTGCGACCCCTAAATGACGTCCATGTCATAGCAGGTGGACAAGCTAATGATCCGCTTGTGATGACAGAAATTAAACAACGGTTTTCTCCCTACAATTCAGGAGCGATCATCTCCCTGTGGCAATAAGTGATGCAACAGGATTTAACAACTGCAGCTATCCCATGAGGAGCCTACAGGGCGATACAGAAACAACTCCTCTTAGCAATGGGAAAAGCAGAGTCTTGCAAAGAACAAATCAATAATTAAAATAGAGCTCCAGATGTTGTATTATGCACAAATAACCAATTAACATAATACAATTTGGTTGTTTCCCTGTGGTCTCCCAGCTGTATGGTTATTATGTAGTCACACGAGAACATAGATGCCACGGAACTAACAGGCAGGATCTTGCTCAACAGATGAGTATTCTTTATTCTAAGCGATAAAACCAAAGTTTTTTCAGAGTGTTTCAAACACCACCTGGGTGTAGTTTATTGAGTGTCCCTGTAACTCCTATGATCAGAGAGAGAGTAAATGTAATGTACAATAGAACACAAGTCGCATATCTTTGACTTCTGCGTAATAGTGAGGTGGCGGTATGTGCGGGCACTCTGTCCACTTACTAGTTAAAAGACCAGGGTCGTGATTCACAAGGATTTTTATTCATATAATTCTGACTGACTTTGTACATCCTTGTGGTAAGATTCCCTTTACTGATGGAAAAATGTTTTGAGAATTGGTGCTACAGTACAATATCAATGGATGCAATATAAACTCTGAATTATGGAGCCTCTGGTGGAGATTGTGGATTGATGTAATTGGCTGATATTGGCAATGTAATTTGTTTGTAGCAAATCAGGATTGAGTGATGGCTAACCTAAAGATCTTACATTTTTAAAAGTTGTGGCTTTTTACTGCTGGTGACAATCTTCTTTCAGTGGCATATTTAGGGCTTGGGTTAAAAAATATAGGCACTGTGTAGGGCAGCAGAGAGTGCCTGTGCTTGGCTTAAAGAGTTTGCATCGGTTGTGAGTTGTGTGAATGATGCATTGAAGGGTAAAAGTTTCAGTATTTTTAAGTCTCAGTTCTAGATGGCGTGCGTGCGCTATCTCAAAAAGAGACCTGTTGTATATACTTTGAGGGCCTCAGCCCGCTCATGGCTCGCAATTTGCTGGCTCCCATGTTGCTTCATTATTAGTTTCTCCCCATTTGTCAATGGCATGTATGAGTCATGCCTCTTCCTGTCTTTAGCCCTCTCCGAGAACAGGGACCTAGTACTTCTAAACAAACGCAGCGGCCATTTTAAGGCATGTTTTCAGGACTACTTTTTTGTTTGTTTTGAGCACTCATCACAACAGCTCGCCTTTACATGTGTTCCATCTGCTTAACACAAGAACTTGTCTTTAAAGTTGTTCCATTTATGTAAACAGGCCTGTAAATCTGGTTCTTTTCTTATAACATTTCTCTAGCTTCAAAGTGAGAGGCTCAGTCTGCCAAATATTTTCAGATGCAGACATAAGATATGCCATCACAGTGCCTTCACTGATTCCACCGGCAGCAGAGCTCTTTGTTTAGTTTCATTTCTAAACTGGCCCTCAGCACTGCCATGGGCCTTTCAGGCTCATATAAATAAATGAACCTGGGGAGCCACCACTCACCACCAGCAGTCTGCCAAGGACCAAGTTGACCTCATTCCTGGTTTCCAGGATTGGGCAGACAATACTATGCACTTCAATGTAACAGCGGGCCTCATGCTCCTGAAGGTTGTGGTCGGGCCATTTTGTTATTGTCTGTCCACACCAGAATATGTGCATGTTACCAGCTCTCGTCTGCTGATATTTTCAGAAGGATAGGGCGACAAGACATACAGAGATTGAGCGTGGCTTTTGGAAATAAATGTTTGCACATTATATCAGAACACAGTACAAACACTTTGGAATTTTGAGTGCAGCTGTGAATGAACTGTGATAACATGTCATTTTTGCGCAACTTCTGGAGTCTGATTTTAACAGCATGGTACATGCTTGCAATTTGCAGACACCAGCAAAAGTGGGGGGCAGGGTCTGGTCTGGTTCAGAGGCAGGCAGTTCCTGCAGTTTTATAATTCCATGACATCAATGCTGCTGCAGTCAAAAGGACTCTAAAGTTTTCAACAGGGATTCAATTTTGAAATAAACATACGAATTTGAAGTCCAAGAATTTCAATTCATCTGAATGCACCCGGGGTTCAAATCCAACGTAAAAATGCAATCTTGGGTGACAAATGTATTGTACAGTGTATCCATGGCTTCAGCATGAATCAAGAAAAAGTGGGCACGTTTGTTAGATTGTGATCTCTTCCTTGTCTGTTGTGTGCATTTTTGTAAATAAAAAACAGCTGCATTTACTGTGCAGTGTCCGCGAACAACTTACAATGATTGGTTGAGCACTGTGTGGGATAACCTCATTTGTCGGCATTCAAATTACATAGCACGCAATCACATCAACACACTAACAGTGCAGGCAAAAACTGCACTAGCAACTGCAAATAAGAACACAGCCTAATAAAGCAACATTTACAGAATGTCTGAAAGGATGGGCATTTAGCAGCTGCAAAGTAACAAAAATACCAGAACAAAAGATACACGATTACACCTTGCAGTCAGCAGACAGGCAGTACTATTTTTATTAATTTATCTACGTGATTTTGAAGAATGGGGTTGTTAGACTTGGCATCAAAAGGTAGGACATATACTAATGTGTTTTATATGTCCTGACAGTGAAATACTGCCACATTCGGTTTTCACTGTTGCAAGGCCTTTCTCTCTCACAGGTTAACATAGAGGCTGCCTTTAAATATTGTTAAAACACATATTCCCCTTCGAAGCAGAAAGACATGTGGAGTTTAGGGTCTCTGAACTCACATTTTAAAAATACATCTTTTAGTGAAGTTGGTTTTAAGATAGAGTGTTTGATAAAGCCACTTTTAGAAAGTAGGCATTTTCTTGCTTAAACCATTCTGTGACTCTGCGTGTTTGTGGATTCCCTGTCTGGGTCAGTTTGACACTTGGGCTCTTTGCACCTCTCCTCTGGACAGTGACACAAAGGGAGCTGGGGTGTAGCCTGCATATCCTGATGGGCCAACTGGGCTGAGGGAGGGGAGGAGTGGTCATTTACACCTGAAAGGGCTGTGCCTGCCCTCACACAATGCAGTCTCCAACCCCCTGGTGTGTGTCTGGGGCCTGGCCTGGGCAAGGCAGGATCTTGAAAACAACAGAGACTTCTCTTTGAAGTAGGCCTGCTTCAAAGGCAGAAATGGGTATAAGACGAGCACCCCAAACCCCTGGAAATTAGATTACTTCTGAAACCTAGAGGAACCTCTGCCAAGGAGAATAGCTGGAGAAGCTGGAGAAGGAGTACTGCCCCTTTGCCTGTGACTGTGCTTTGCTGGGTTGGCCTGCAGTAGCTGCTTCTACCTGAGAGAGGACAAAGACTGACTTGTGTGTGACTTCCCACTGGTGAAGAATCTCCAAGGGCTTGAAATTGAGCTTGCCTCCTGTTGTTGAATTCTCTGGAACAGCAAAGACTTCTCTCTGCCAGCTATTGGGCTTTCTGCTGAGAGTCCTGCCTGCCAAGTGGTGCCCTAACCTGTCTCTGGGCCCTTAAAAGGTTCAGCTTGTGGAAAAGCACAGAAATCTTAAGAGTGTCTGATCTCCCTCTTCCGTCTGTAGGGTGATCTTTTAGTGCTAACACACATTACATTCTAAATTATCTTTTTTGTTTTGACCTTGTGCACATAGAATGCAGTTGAAAGACATTATGCACTTTCGCAGAACTGTAAGGTACATATAAAATGCAGCTAAAAGGTTCCGTATAACTTCAAAAGACCACTTCTTAGGACCGCCGACATTACACCGGAAGTGTACCTTTTTAGGTCTTGGCTCTGGCAGGGGTGTAGCTAGGATGCTGCGGATCTTAGTGCAAGGAAGGACAAGCATCGTCAAAGCCAATAGATATCAGAATTCTGATAGCTATATGTGTTGGCAATGTTAATACATTTGTGTTTATCAATAAAAACAGCCCCAGAACCATACACAAATGCAATAATATTGCCAAGGCCTATAGCTCTTGGATTGCCGAGACCTATTGGCCTTGCCAATGCTTGTTTAAATTGTGTCTGCTACTTTAGTACCACATTAGTAGAAAGCTCAAACTGTAAGTAAAGTGTGCAGAGGGAGATTTCTGAGTAGCACAGAAAGCTGCAACCAGTAGGTTACACAAATATGTCTCCTGTAGGTGACCTAACCCACTAAACAGTCTTATTGAAATCAGAACCTCTGTGCTGCAGGATGCACTAGGACAATTAGCACAAAAAAGTGAATACAGTTATGTTGAGTCAACTAAAATAATTTATCAGGCGTCCAAATCAGTGGGGTTTCAGGACCCAGTACAGCCAGTACAGCCAGAGTAGTCACCCACCCTGTGAGCTGGAAAAGTAATGATGTGAACTGAATTTTAAACTAACATAATTTATTGATGTTACTATGGTGATGTGGAGACCATTTCACCATGTAACTTGAAGCAGTCAGTTCCATTGTGTGTTACTCTTTATCATAGTTACCTTTGACCTACTATTGTTTAGAAATTTGAGAGACCATGAGAGGGTGTCTATGTTTAATTCTCACTTGGCAGTGTGCCAGAATTTCCTGAAAGAGCATCTTGAAGTACAGATGGAGAATATCATTGATCTGGTGTCTGGACCCAGTTATGCCTGCGCCAATTTAAACCTGCTACCACATTAAATGCAAAATGTAATATTCTCTGTAATAAATTCAATATCTTATTAGGGGAGTTGTACCAAACAAGATTCTGTAATAATAAAGGCTAGATCCTATTAAAGACCTAGCTATGGTTGCTCTGCCTGTTGCCGGCAAATATGTCTGAAGCTTTGATGGTAGACAAACATGATGCTAGCATGTCTTAGCTGGTTCATATGCCCTCTGTATTAAACAAACTGTTGAAGTTTACTGCTAAGGATTTCACCTCTCATATATGTTGATGTTTGATTCCTCTAATGACCAGTCTTTTGTGGGATATTCTGACCAATTCTTTTAAGCTGGCTCAAGAGGATATCAGCATTATCGCAATCTTAGTGGCAGTGAGTGCCAACCAGCTTTCTCACACACTGGTCAATATCAATAAAGTAAATAAGTGAATGTTATGTTATTTGAGCTTTATGAGCACTACTATATCTTAAGGCCTCCTAGTGATAAGCAAGTGTAGAGACTAAGTGCAGACTTACAGTTTCCTAAAGTTTATCAGACAGAAAGGTGAGCTTCAGTCAGTCAGGAGTATATGGAGGTATGAGTTGAAGATCAAGACCGAAAAGTTTGTCCACCTAGTTTGGAGTTTCTAGGTTGGGGAATGTGCAGCAGATAAGTACTGCCATATGACTCTTATCTTGGGGGTAAGACTTCTTAGTTTAGGGTGGCAGCACCACCAAGTGTGGGTGACTGAGTTAGTCCCAAACTGACTGGAAGCTGTTGGCCTTGACTCCATAACTCTTGCAGCGACAATACTAGATAAACGATTCTGTACAAAACATGGTAGCCTTCAACAATGCACAAAGTGAAATGAGTGCAAAGGACTAATAAATCTAAAACATGAACAACTGCACCTTTTCAGAAAAGGCAGCTGATAACATATAAACAAGCTAGAAAGCAACAGTCTAGACTCAGCAGGAGTAGCTGTTGAGTGTCAATGGCTTAGATATTGCAACTTACCCAGAAATGTGACAAGTTAACTACTGTCTTCATGTAGACACCACAAGTGAGGGTTCACTGTCCTTGACCAGTTGTGATGGTCTGAAAGAGAGGATTGGCTAGTCAAGTGATGCTGGAAACACACACACAAACTATAAGCTGCCACTGGTTAATTAGGATACTATGATGGCAGGCCAATCAGCATTAGCTGTTCTACGATCCACTCATCTGACCGTTTTCCCAAACTCTGCCTCAAATACATCTAGAGAGCAACATGAGTGCTGTACTGTCATGGGATCTAAACTCCAAATGCAAGTTGCTCCCAAAGCCAATGTCCTCCGTGTGCTAATTCAGGATGTTAGTGAGAACAAGCACTGACAATTCCAATAAGCCTCGCATTTGCGATAGTTAGAGCTATTAGCGTTGTAAATGGCAATGTCTTTTCAGTTTGGAGTGGATGTTTGTGGTGTGGAGCTGAATTATGTGAGTAGAACTCCAGGGTTTACATTTACACCAGCTAAGCAGCATTTTCAAGGAGCAATGATTCCATTACAATAAAGTAGAGAAGGCCCTTAGACTATTATTTCAGCATAGAGTTCAGTTCAATAATCTACACAGGCATGCAGACCTCAAATCACGAGTAAGGTATTAACTATACTCAGCTGACTGCAGTTCTATCATAAAGGAAACGTCTAATTAAAAAATTTACAGTGCTTTTCAAAAAAGTGCAACCTTTCATGTGGATATGGATACAAATTCTCGAAGCACCTTGTGGCAATGCCCTACTTGTGGGAATACAGGAGTGTGCAAGCAAATATGTTCTCCCACTAAGACCGACCATAACCTGCTAATGCAATTTGAGTAAAACTTTTTTTTTTGTTTGTTTTTTTGATTCTTTCCAAAGCTTCGTGTTTGTTTACCAGCTGTTTTTTTTTCGTTTCAATTCTTTATTAAAGTTTTATAGATACAAAAAAAATACAAAGTATCCATTAAGAACAGGAAATATACAATGAATATAAAAGGAAAAATAAATAAAAGGAAATACAGTGGACTGTAAAACAGTTAAGAACTTTCCATAAACCTTCAATGTTAAATACGGTCTATTTGAAACAATTAAAAAGGAACAACAAACATAGAATATATTAACACAAGATATTAAACATTCCATCATTGAATTATAATATATAAACATATTATATCGACAATGAAAGGAATGTATTGAGGATAGAAAAAAAAAAAAAGAAGGAAAGTTAATTATTTAAGAATACATTCCATATGTATTCAAATTGTTGTAAACTATCGTTTAGCTTATGTATCATTCTTTCGAATTGAGCAATTTCAAACATATCTTTTAACCAGGATTGAACAGTTGGTATAACATTCGATTTCCAAAAATGTAATATGTTGACTTTAGCTATACTAATCGCTGTAGAGAGCCATCTGAATAACTGTTAAGAGAGTGTACCTAGACCATATAGATCGTGTAACAGAAATAAGCGAGGCGATTGGGAACAACTTTCCTCAAATAATGTGATATTTGTATCCAAAATTGTTGTATGTCAGTACATTTCCATAAGATATGTACAATATCACAATTGGGTTGATGACATCTCCAACAATCGGAATTAGTACTGAGTTTAGCAGAGTATATCTTGGATGGTGACCAATGCCATCTATGTAAAATTTTGAAGTAGTTAAATTTCAATCGTACATCACAAAGTCCTTGATTATGATTTTCCATAACTTTAGACCATTCCTTATCTGAGTAAGTAATTTTAAGTCTTGTAGACCACCATAAATTTAAGTCTCATGATGTGTTATCTGAAAAAGTTTTGTCAATTAATATAGTATATAATCCACATACCATACCTTTGAAATTTCTCCATATATGTATATGCCGAACGATGGATGAATGTAACATAGAGTCTGTAAACAAATTTATTATAGGATTTAGAATTGACGTCAATAGTACATAATTATTAAATTGTGATAGCGGGAGTTTATACGTTTATTGTAATTGTGAAAATGATTTCAAAGAGTAATGTCGTGTATATAAGTCCGATAAATTATTAATTTTACGATGTTTCCAAGCACACTAATTAAGTTCTCTACCTTTATACATAATTGCTAAGTTATTCCATATTGGGGCATTTGAGTGTATATGAGTGTTACAATTTATAATTGTATGTGCCTTTTGCCAGGCTATTTGGGAGGAGTAAATGATTGGGTTGGAGGATTTCGAGAATTTCGGGGATTTAGTGTAATAAATAGCCATAGGGGTAGTAGTCTTCAGAAGAAGTTGTTCAAGTTTTACCCATATGGGTGTGTTATCATTCATGGATATCATATAAATTGAGTGTGATAATTGTTGTGCTATCCAATAGGTTTCTAAATGTGGGAGTCTAAGACCTCCTTTCAAGGAGGAGGAATGTAATTTTGAACCACTAATACAAGGGTTTTCCCCCCCTCCCCAAATAAAACGAGTTATCAAAGATGTTGTATTTTTGAAAAAAGTAGATGTAATAGGTAATGATAGCATACTGAAAACGTAATTACATTTCGGTACTGTATTCATTTTAATAATCTGCACTCTTCCCCATAATGAGAGATTCAGTTGAGACCATCTAATAAAGTCTCTTTTAAGTTTATCTATAATGGGGTTCAAATTGTCCATCATGATATTTTTCAATCCTGTATTAAGTAGAATCCTAAGATATTTCAAATGAGATAATTTCCATTTAAAGGAGAAATTACTTAATACAGTTGAAGTGGTATTGTGATTTATTGGTAAGGCTTCACATTTAGACCAATTAATCTTATATCCAGAAAATGTCGAGAATTGATTTAATAGGTTAATCAGAGTTGTAACTGAAGAATGCGGTTTAGATAATGTAAGTAAAATATTGTCAGCATAATAGAAACCTTTAACCTCTCCCGATGAGGTGACAATGCCTTTTATATTAGCATTTTGTCTAATTGCAAATGCCAAAGGTTCTAATGCAGTAAGGAAGAGCAAAGGGGAAAGAGGACATCCTTGACGAGTCCCGAGTAGGATATTAAAATAAGGGGAAGTAAAACCATTGCAAGTAATCGCAGCTGTTGGAGAATGATACATTCCCTTTGTCAAAGTAATAAAATCTGTACCAATACCCATTCTATTCATAGTAAGGAATAAATATCCCCATTCTACTCTATCAAATGTCTTTTCAGCGTCTAGGGATTGAGAAAGACTTTGGCCCATATTTGTTAGCGCCGCATTTGCGTCGTTTTTTGACGCAAAATCGACGCAAACTTACAAAATACAATTTTGTATTTTGTAAGTTTGCGCCGATTTTGCGTAAAAAAAACGACGCAAATGCAGCGCTAACAAAGTTTAAATATGGGCCTTTGAGTAGTCACTTGTGGGAGGAAATTTCATAGAAGTGTAGTTTGCAGAGAATGTACCAAGGTGACTCGGGCAGTAGAGACAGCTGAAGTGGGTGGATAAAAGGTTACAATTGCTTCGTTGTAAGAGGGCACCACCTACAGAGGAACCTGCTGCTTCAACAAACGGCTGACAGCACACACTGTCAAGGAAATAATACAGAGCACATAATAATAAAACAACAATGGGCCACTGGAATTATGCAATTCTGCGACTGTGGCATTTTCTGCATAATTATTATCGATTTGCTACATAATCCATCCTATGCTGCACAATCTGCAGATTTGAACAAAAAAAATTCTAGCAAAAACTGATAAAAAGTTACTAAAGACATTGTAAAGTGTTGCCACAGTGGAAGTCCCCCTGCAAAAGTTGACTAGTTATCTTTTAGCTGTTTATTGCTGTATTTGGTTGTCAAACAACTGGTACTACTGAGGTGAAATCCTCAACCAGAGAGCGTTACTGTGAGCAAAAATGACAAAATAATGAAGTAATACTATAATAAAACATGCTGCATCACACCACATAATTTGCCTTTTATTGCTCAATAATTTAGACAACCCCTCCCCCATAATTATAGTGAACCTGGCTTTATGTAATACTCCAGCAATGCCTGCTTCTCCAG
The DNA here is from genome assembly GCF_031143425.1 of Pleurodeles waltl. Taxonomy (NCBI): domain Eukaryota; kingdom Metazoa; phylum Chordata; class Amphibia; order Caudata; family Salamandridae; genus Pleurodeles; species Pleurodeles waltl. Next base: position 488,970,361 of record NC_090440.1, read on the forward strand.
GAAGGCACCTCATTCATTCCCCAGATGAAGAATGACAGACTGTTCTCCGCTTGGTATGGATTCACAGATCTGTGTTCTTCACAACATTAGGATTTCGACTAAAAGCAGCACAAATTTTGCAAAGAAAAGGAGCAAGGAAATAATCTTCATTTGGTATTTAAGATGCAAGCTGTAGATCAAGGAGCAGTAAGAATAGTGTGCACAATTGATAAAGAAAGCACATTACCTCCTCAACCCTATTTCTCGTAGCAATACTTACACATATGAGGTGTTCCACCTCTGCTCATACCCACATGGCCTAACCCTACACAATCAAAAGATTTTTTCGCACGCCACATCCTCCCCCAACACCTTTCTCTCCAATCACCCTTTCCCATATCTGGGTATAAAAGGACCATGGACCCCAGAAGACATCCTGTTTTTTTTCTTCTGCTACAAATGCTACCTAGCTATGCAATCAAAGGGTAAGCCCTCGGAGGCTGGGCCTTCTGGGGTTGGCAGTTTTGCTGTTTGCTTGCTTTTTGTTTGCCTCACTGTGCTGTGCTGGGCACTGTACCTGGGTTTGGGTGTTTCTCACAGATACTGGGTTGGCTGGCCCTTCCTGGCATGTCTCTTCAATGCATCTTGCCTTGTGGGTTCTCGGCCATCACAGATCCTCCCTGTCGTGGACTTGGGGGCATCAGTTTCTTTTTTTCCCCCACGCACGTGCTGAGGCATGCACAGTGGTCTGCTGGGTGCCACTCTAATTTTTCCTGAGGTTCCGTGTCAGCAGGTTGATTCCTGCACTTGCGGTGCCTCGGCCGGCCGTCTCCTGCCCGCAGGGGACAAGCTGGTGCCCGGTGATGCCCGAGCGACCTCCCTATTGTGTGCCACACACCCAGCCAGGGGCTTTTCTTGTGGCAGGCCCCCAGACTGTGCAGGGGTCTGCCGCCATCCTGCTGCTTCTGCCAGTGCACAATTCCTGCTACTTTTTTATGATCGGTCATTGTTCGAGTGGTCTACCTTTGGTGTTTGGCTCCCTCATGGAGCGGGACGACATCACTGCACCGCATGAGTGGTTTTCCTATTAATTCCTGGTGGTCTTTTCAGTTTCTGTAAAAAAGGCCTAGGGTTTGGTAATTTTCCTTATTACTTTGTGTTTGCTGCATATATATGTGTTTTTTATTGTTTTTTTCCATTTAACGTGAGGTTTTTCTGTTCAGGCTTTAACTTGGACTACTGAAGGGTCCTGTTTCCCTTTATTTGAGTGACTAGCTGCTTCTAATTGGCAGTTCATTATGGATCACAGGAAGCGCGTAGCAAAGTACCATCATTGCTCTAGTGCCTCTCAGGATGACAGAGTCAATCCAGGTGGGGGTTGAATGCTCCTCTCTTTTTTCTTCCATGGAGATTCAGGCTAAATTCCTGGCACATGTTTCCTGTGATTCATTGAAAGCCTCTGCGTCAGCCATGGCTTCTTCCATTTCGGCCTGTCGCCACATCCATCTCCCTGATTGGACGGTGGACTCAAAAGTCAGGGCTCTTGCATATGCCTTTTTTTGGGCAGCCGCCCGTTTGGTGAAGATTTGGAGCAGGTGCTCCACAAAAGCCTTTAAGACTCAGAAACATGCTCGGGTTTTTTGTTTCCACTTCAGGCCTGCCCCCACTAAAAAGGTTCCTCCTAAGAAGCACACAAGGGGTTTCTCTGGGCAATTCAGTCCAGGCCTCAGAAGTTTGCCTCTTTTTCTGATTGCTCTTTTTCTAAGCCTCAGCCTTCCCCAGCTCCTAAAGACGGGAGGCGTTCCTGGCTATTCCTCCATCCTGGTAGGACGTCATCTGGCTTTTTTTCTTCCCACCCGGCAAAAATATGTTTCCGATGCTTGGGTTCTACAGGTCATTTCAGGCTGTTACTTCCTTGATTTTGTTTCCAGGCCTCCACCTACAGGCACCGTAGACTCTTTGGCCTCTTGCACCGTTCCTCCTGTCCTGTATCAAGACATTGTGGACCTCGAGGTGAAGAGGGCTGTGATACCTGTGCCGGTGGGTCAGCGGGGTATGGGGTTCTACTCTCCAGTCTTCCTGGTCCCGAAACCTGGAGGGAAGATCACACTAATTTTCAATCTGAAACATTTAAACATGTTTTTGAAGATACCTTATTTCAAGATGGACACCCAGGCGAATGGCTGGCCTCCTTGGACTTGAGGGATGCTTACCTCAACATTCTCATTGCTCCGGTACATCAAAAGTTCCTCTGTTTTTGTGTGGGGAGTCTACATTGGCAGTTCTGAGTCATCCACTTTGGTCTGGCTACCTCTCCCAGAGTATTCACCAAGGTGCTGGCTCCTCTGGTTGCTTATCTTCATGGACAAGGTGTAATGATTCATCCCTACCAGCACAATTGGCTTCTCCATCATCCTGTGTTCTCCATCCTTCAGTTTCACATTGTGTTTGTGTGCGAGAACCTGGAGGCTCATGGTCTGCTGGTCAACTGGGAGAAATCACATCTGTCTCCTTCACAGGATCTACAGTTGATCGGAGCCCATTTCCAGACTTCAGTGGGTTTCATCAGCCTTCCTCCGGACCATGCACAGTGGTTGCAAGATTTCCTCTTGGCTCTGGGCACGGAAGATCTGGTACCTGCTCGAGATTATCTACATCTTCAGGGTTACATGGAAGGTTGCCTTTACTGTTCCCTGATTGGCTCTTACTTCATTCTGGTTTCTATTTGATTTTTTATTTCTCTTTTCTTTTTCTTTCTGGCCTCCTGCATCTTTGTCGTTCCATGGGCCCGACTTCACCTGGATCCGGTGGATTGTGATCTGCTGTTGTATTGGGTACCTTGTCTGCATCCACTGGACTATACAGTTCCGGTCTCCTGGCACATCTGGAACCTGCTACAGTGGTGGTTGGATCCCCTTCATTTGGCCAGGGGCTTTCCTCTGGTACTGCCTCCTCCCATGGTGGTTACCACGGATGCCAGTCTGCTGGGTTGGAGGCAACTCTGGGCACCCTTTCTGCTCAAGGACGGTGGTCTCCTCAGGAGAGCAGGCACTCATCCAATTGGAGGGAATTGAAGGCGATCCTTCTAGCTCTGATACATTTTTCTCCCTTCCTACAGGATCAGGTAGTGTTAGTGTGGACAGACAACACAGTAGGCAAGTCTTATGTCAACAGGCGGTCCAGGGCGGGGTCTCGGACTCCGGCCTCTCTTGAGTTACAGGTGGGGTGTTGGATGGAGTCTCACCTTCTCTCTCTTTCAGCCATCTATATTTGGGGGAAGGACAATGTTAAGGCAGACAACCTCAGTGGCAAGTTTCCTTCTTCCCTCAAATTCTGTCTGCCCCCCCAGTAGTTTCACCCAGATTTGCCAATGGTTCGGCGTGCCTCAGGTCAGCCTTTTTGCATCCAGGGCAAATTCCCTCCTTCCCCAGTTTTTGTCCAGATTCCCAGAACAAGGTTGTTGGGGAATTGATGCTTTGTCCCACCCTTGGCCCCTTGGCTTCTGTATGCCTTTTCTCCCTTCCCTCTTCTTCCTCAGCTCCTGGCCAGGATTCGCAGGGAGTCAGTTTCCCTCATTCTAATGGTGCCCTTTTGGCCTCAGATGAGTTGGTTTTCTCTGTTGCGTCTGATAGCAGCTGCACCAGAATGGGTTCTCCCAGTCCATCCTTGTCCTCTCCGGACACCTATTCTTCCCCCATCCACCTGCTTCCGGATGTGTCTGATGGTTTGGCTTTTGAAAGAAGGGGTTTGATGTCCCAGGGTCTTTCTGCTGCTTTAGCTGTTTCCATTCAGAACTCCTGGAAATATTCCACCAGGAAGACTTACGCTCATCACTGGGCTTTCTTTGTCCAGTGGTGCAGGGGTTTCTCTTTAGAGCCAGTTTCTTGTCTTGGCTCATCGGTCATTCAGTTCCTTCAGGATGATTTCCAGAAGGGTTTGGCTGTTTCCACCTTAAGGTTCCAATGGGTGGCCATTTGGGATATTTGTTCGCCTTTTGGCTTGCCTGAGCTCCTTCAGTTGGGTTCCCATCTTCTTAGGAGTTTTTCTTTAATAAAGCCTCAGGTTTGTCCTGTTGTTCCTCCCTGTGACCTACCTCTGGTTCTCAGAGCTCTTCAATCTCCTCCATTTGAGCCTTTGGACACTGTGGAGTGGAAGTTTCTTTCATTGAGAACCTTTTTTTCTGGTGCCCATCACTTCAGCAAAGAGGTTGGGTGAGCTGTGGTCTTTTTCTATCCGGCCTCCCCATTTACAGGTGTTTTCCGACTAGCTTGTTTGTTTGCTTGGGTCTGTCCTTTCTTCGCAAGGTTGTCTCCTCTTTTCACCATCACCAGGAGATAACGTTGCCTTCTTTTTTTACAGATCCTGCTACTCCTGAGGAGGTTACCTTGCACAGCTTGGATGTGTTATGGGCTATATCCATCCATCTCTCTTGCACCAAAGGCTTTTGGCAATGTGAAGCCCTCTTTGTGAACTTTGGTGTGCTTTGTCATAGCCTGAAAGCTTCAACGCCCACTTTGAGTCACTGTATTTGTTCTTTGATTTCCTTGGCTTATGCCTCTCAGACTGTCTGTTTGCTGGATGGTGTACAGGGTAGTTTTACAATGGCATGGCGGCTTTCTGGGCAGAGGGTCAAGGGGTTTCTTTGTTGGTCATTTGTCTTGCTGCTACTTGGATTACTCACTCTACCTTTGTGTCCCATTACAGGTTGGATGTTCGAGACTCCTTATTCTTTGGGTCTACAGTTTTGGCTTCTGTGTCTTATTGACCAGCTTGGTCACCTCTATGATGCCTTCTGGTACAATAAAGTTTATTTTTTCAGTATGTGAAGTCTGTGGCATCTGTTTTGTGGGACCAGGTTCTTAGGAACTGGCTTTAGCATATGCTCATATGTGTAAGTACTGGGACGAGAAATAGAGTTCTGAGTAGGTAATGATTTCATTACTTACCGGTAATCCTCATACTCCGACTACCCTGTTTCTCGTAAAAATACTTACATCCCTCCCTTCCCCTTCCTTCCCGGATGACAACCTGTTCCCTTGGTTACTTAAGATTGGGAATGCATAGGACATTTTCTGGGCTCCGTGGCCCTTTTATACCCAGATATGGGAAATGGTGATTGGAGGGGGGATTGGGAGGAGAGTGTGGCTTGCAAAAAAAGCTTTTGATTGAGTAGGGTTAGGACACCTGAGCAGAGGTGGAACACCTCATATGTGTAAGTACTGGTACAAGAAACAGGGTATTTGGAGTAATGAGGATTACTGCTAAGTAATGAAATCATTAAAGCCAATGATATTTCAGCATGAAGCCTTCCACATTGTGCTGCACAGTGACAAGTAGCGGAGGCACTCCAGCACTCCAAACCCATGAGGATCCAATGTAAACCTGGACCTTACCAGTGAACACAAATGATCTTGAAATGTTTTAAATAGAATGCGAGGCACAGTAGAAACATATTACATTCTGTACAACTTCTACACTGTATATAATTTCCCCACCTCTCAAACAAATGCCCAAATTTAACACAAAACGAGTAGGTACATGCCTTCTGTACAGACTAGTCAAGTCCATAAGTTGAATGAAACTTGTCATGCAAAAGAGCTTCTGAAAGACACAAACCCAATTATAAACATGAGAATAGATCTTTCTGGTATGTTCTAGAGGGAATTTGTTGACTGCAAAGGTGTGTTGCTTGGAAAGGAAGTTCCAGTGAATATGACTGTGCCACAAGAAATAGCTGTGCTGCAGATGAATATTTAGTTCTTTTGTTAACACTGTACAATATAGGATATAGCGGCCAATGTTTGCTGTCTAGGGTGGAGGAGAGAGCAGAGTGTATGCACAGTAAAGCAATTGTGAATACAAAACATTAATAATAGGAGAGTGTTTTGAATCCATTGCATCTTTTCCATCGTGTTGTTTGCATATTGTGCTGCTGCTGAACGTTAGCCCCCAAGCAACCTATCTTATGTTTTTCATTGCTTCTCTCTGTGCAGCCACAAGATGGCGCTCGGCCTGAGTCAGGTCGAGATAAACAAAAGATGGTGAGGAGCACGATTGGCTATCCGGTACATCATGTTTATTTATACCCAGATAACCTGTGCTGTTGGGCTACACATGGTCCAAACAAGGTTGATTTTTCATCCATGGGGCACTGAATAACTGCAAGGACCTTTGATTCGAAGGGATGTAAAATACTGAACTCAAAAGTCGGAATGCATTGTAATGTCTAAGGACTTACATTATGCATAAATTAAGTTTATTTTATTGCTTTATTAATCCATGTAATTTATAGTGTACAGAAAACAGACTTAATTATCACCGACGCTACACAATGAAGCATATATGAAATTCGGGTATTTAAGAAGGTGCAGGAACAATTGCAATATTTTTTCCATCAGGTGTCCCCGAGTTCACAAACAATGGCAGTAAGTGAATGCGTTCTTTTCAAAGTGCTTTGTATTAAAACTCTGTTTAATGCTCAAGGTGATTAGTAAAATTACCTTATCCAAACAGCCATGTTATCATATTTTTAGGAAACAAATCAGGTTACTGAAAACTTTCAGAGTCTTCTTTACTGAAACATCAATTCATCTGTTACTGTGTCTTGAGTTGCCTAAATAGGTTGGGGTGGAAGGATGTGGGTTAACATTTGCCTGTCAATGGGTGGTCTCGGTACAAATTGCTGAGGTGCCTACCCACCATACAGTACGTACAGTGCAGGGCAGAGTTGCTGATGTCTCAGACATCTGGCGCTTGGTTATCACTGTAGGTGGTGTCAGACAGCAGCTGCTCGCTTCAACCGCCTCCAGTGTAGATAAGCTACCATGAAAGCACTACTTAATGCCAGCAACTCGAGCACACACATCAAGCTAAAGACAAGCAGTGGCGAAAGAATTGAGCCAGCCTCAGCCATGACATTAATGACATCATTGCGTATGATGTGCGGCCCCCATCTTAAATTGTGGCAATATACATTAAAAATCATAAAGTTAGCAATTTTCTTTGCACATCAGCAGCACATATCTGGATGTAAATATTCATTGTCATGATTCTCTTTGCACTGTGGAGGGGTTAGAAACTGGTGCCGTTGGAAAACAGCCTCTAGCATTTCACCTCAGTCTTTGAATGCACAGCAAATGTAATGAGAGAAGAACATGATTTACAGTCCTATTTGCAGAAACAGACCTGGAGAAACTGAAAACATCCAGCCCTCTGGTCAAATCCTCTCAGAGAAAGGGGAGAGTAGCCCCTAAACAGATGCTACAGTGGAACACGTGGAAGGGTATAAGTCCTGGGGCGATACTCCAGGGGAGTGAACAACTAACGAAAAGGAGGGACAAAGAGGAAAGACTGACCATTAGCAAGCAAGGATTGTTTAAGGAGGTTGAAACCAACAAATAAAAAAACAAAGAGCCCACAAACAAGTATATACTAAAGTATATACAAGCATTGGAATAGCCAATTGGTCTCGCTTTTGGGGACTTATAAGTGTTTAGCCATGCAACACATTGTCCAGCTGCAATTGAATTAAATCCTTTTCTCTCATGTCTCGGTTACACAAAAAAAGCTTTGCTTTTACGAACACTTCTACTGAGGCACCTCATCCAGGCCTAGCGCCCGCAAGTGCATTTCAAATTAACAGTGCTTGTACCCCACCCCCCCCAAAATCAGTGGGCCTGGCACATGCTATGCAGAATCTGCTGAAAAGAATTCATGTTTTATGGATATACTGAGCTAACGCCATAACTTTGGAAGTTAATATGTGTGCGTGGAAGCAACCGTGCAGATGCACAGACAGAACTTTCACAGATTTCTGAAATCTGAAGTTTCCAGGCTGATATTAACATGCACACAATGCACTCAGGAACCGATACGTGCATAAACTCTTCAAGAAGGGCACTTGAAAACAATATTATTACGATAATAGAACATGGACAGTCAAATGAAACTTCATTGACATTGCGCATCATAAAATATACTCAACTGTCCTATAGAACTCACATCCAATAAAAACACCTCCTCCAAATGCACCAACTTCTGAATTAACAATAAGTGGAGCACATGACAAATGCTTAATAAAGCATAGATAGAACACCCAGACATTTAAACTGACATCCCCTGAATAACAGAGAGATACCATACAAGCTAAATTGGCTTTCCTGAGGGATGGCACACACCAGTTCCTTTAGAAAGAGTAATCACAAAGAAAGGTTGGACATGTCTTCCTTGCATTGAGGATAGGCTTAGTGCAGTTCCTGTACCTTATTTTGAACCACATGACTGATTGATTCTGCATTAAGGGAAAGTGTCACTCGAGGCACTCTCGAAGGGTCGGAATAGAACCAAAACAGTGTTTTGGGGACATAGTGGCACAAATTTGAGTCTGGGCATTAAAATGAGTCTGCATGTGAACTACTTTTACAATCCAGTGTCTGTAATAGGGAGAGGTGGACTACATGCTAGTAGTTGTACTTAAGACAGGTGCCAACTGCGTGAAGGTCAGATTGCAATATATGCTATTTTGTGCTTTCATGGCAATGCATATGGCTGTTTCAAGATCATGGCCCAAAACTGCCCCAATTCCACAGTAAGTAATAATAGAAAGTGTCTGGGAGCCCAGTCAAGCTTATTTCTTCCAATAAGGTTTGGGAGTCTCTACATTCTGTGCCAGGACCAGCACCCTCTGGACGCTTGTTTATCTAGCAGGAGTCTGTAGTTGACACTATTCTGTGCTAAATCTGACTGGACTGGGACACCTAGTAATGACCTGTGGTACTGCACCCTGATCATAAGACTGTCATCCGGAACACGAGATAAACGGCACTCGTTGCGTAAGCCAGAGACCCAGAAAGTGGAAAGAGCGGCTAGAAACAGTTACGAAAGCAGAGAGAGAGAGCAGCGCAGCTAGACAAGTGTGTGGCCATAGAGATCGGCTGACATCCGACTGTACACACAAAAAGGGGACATGATCAAAATAGTGGAAAAAAGACAATCACCTTTGATGTTAAGTACTTCCAAATATTTGAATTTCGGAGGGAAACACTTGGCTTGTCTCCCTATGGAGTGATGCATTGGAATTCAAGATATTTCTAAACTAATCATTGAAATCCTGATGGTAGGTGTGAGAATGACAATGACTGTGTAGAGAGTATGGCGTTATCTTTTACATTCACTGCCACGTCTTCACAAAATGAATACATTTTCTAGCTACATATCAAAGAACTTTCAATTACATTTTATTCTGTTTGTGGACTTGTGCAGTGTAACTGGTGCTCATGTTTACATGCTGCTGTACCTCCGGGTTGAGTTTGTGCTATATAAAACTGCAAAAAAACAAAGGTCATGCATATGGCTGTTTCAAAATCCTGTACCAAAACTTCTCTAATTCCAGAGTAAGTAATAATAAAACGTGTCTGGCAGTGCAGCTGGGATTACCTCTTCCTATAAGGTTCGAGAGTATTCACATTCTGCCCCAGAGCCAGCACTCTCTGGACGCTTGTTTATTTAGCAGGATTGTTCAGTTGACACTATACAGTGCGGAGTCTAACTGGACTGGGACACCTAGTGATGATCTGTGGTACTGCACCGTGGTCACAAGACAGTCATTTGAAATTACCCCTTTGCTCTTCAAAATATTTAAGCCATCCTCCTACAAATTAACATTTTTATCAAGTACACATAGATATCGTGCACTTGATAACCTCCCAACAGAAAAAATACACACTTGAAGTTGCCAATCATTTAACATAAAAACATGAGATGCACAAGTGAATTTCACTGTATAATGCGAATAAAATAAAATAGAGCATTCCTTCAAACATAGATTTGTATGAAAGAAATGTTTCTCGGAGATCACTAGAAAGCCATTGCCTATATGTATTTGTTCAGCAACCTGGAAAATTAGTCAAAAGGCTGACATCGACAAGTGGAAATGCTGCAGAGTTTTTTTATTTATTATTGACATAGTTAAATGTGGACTACAACGCAGGTTTTCGTGGGGTTGAAGAACACTCTAGCACACAAGTGAAGGACATATTTTAAGAGTATGAGTACAGTAATACATAGATAATGCAGTTCTGCACAAATGCACAAGCTCATTTAAATTAATTTTCCTTGTGAATGTTCTTGAAGCAGGGGTGCAAACTGTTACATCTGTAATTAAGTCATTTCAAATTGTCATGCTCATACATTATGCTGAAGACATTTTTATTTTTACAACAGCCGTCAAAATAGTCTCATGAGATAAAAAATCCATCAATATCATTGAGACAACACTTTTCATCCACAGGTCTGTTCAACTGTAATTCACATTTTGTTCATCCCACCTTAACAGGGTGCAGTAGGTCTGCCCACTTCAGCTACTGGCTGTCCTGCGCATTGAGTGATGGTGTTTTCATTATCACATGTGCATATCTACCTAAAAAGAGGTGGGCTAATACTTTATTTTGCCAATGCTTTTTTTGTTTCCAATCATACTTATCGTTTGTTTTACTCCTACTTGTGAGTTTAAAGTAAGTTTTCAAGTTGCACAAATTCATACACAATTATGGATTTGCTGTAATGTACATTAAACGTTAAACGGTTTCTCGCCCTTCTTCAAGTACCCCTGTCTGCTACAAAGTCCAATATAGTTCTTTACATTATATGTGATGGTAAGTTTTGTAGTTAAAGCTTTTATTGCAAGCTCATGGCCACCACATTTAGGTGGTGGCATGTTATTTTCGTTTTCTTAATTTTATCATGGTGGCATTTGCCTGCAATATACTTGCCAAGGCCAGACCAACAGGCTTTTCGAATGTTTGTTATTAATTGAGGCAAAAAACAGAACACATATAATATTTGTATTTACTAGTATATGCCAAAGAAAACTACATTTTTAGGAGTTCTAGAAGAGGGGGTAGATAGGTCCTACCCTCTATGTTTAATTCAAAGGGGATCATTATGACCCCGGTGGTCGCAGATAAAGTGGCGGTAGTACTGCCAACAGGCTGGCGGTACTTACCGCCACATTATGACATTGGCGGGTTGGCTTGTCCCACTCTAGTCCAATCGCCATGGCGGGCGCTATTGTACTGCTGGCGGTATCATGACCCTGCCTATCGCCATGGCTTCCGTGGCATTTGTAACACCACGAAAACCATGGCAGTAAGCCCTATCAGTGACACGGAATTCCTTTCCTGTCACTGATAGGAGGTCCCCCCCCAATCCCCAGACACCAAAGTTTTCAACAGCCTTGGTCGTTGAATGTTTGTTTAGCTATATAATATGATGTAGCAGACTGGAGATTTCTGCTTGGCATGAATTCACAGGAATCAGAACACCAGCTAAGAGTGGAATGGAGGAATGGGAAATATACTCATTTGGGATGACCTTTGATGGTTGGGGATATGTAGGGCGAATCCATCAAGGAAGTACTAAGTAAAACATATTTTAGGATGCTTTAATGCTGACTTAGCACCTGAAGGCTAAGACACACAGTTGATGTTATAAAAAAATACCAAACTCATATCTGTCCTTATCCTTATTTTCAAGATGCAGAGCTCGAAGTGCTACTTGTCTGCATGACAGATTCGAAGACAACCATGGTTCTCACACACCTAGAGAGTGTGTGGACATCCTGGATATTCAGATATAACTTCCTTCGTGAAACATGGCATTCTTGCTAGGTACTTTGTGCCACAAAGTCTCTGTAGTGAGACCTTACACATGGATGTTGATTTTCAAGCATCAAGGATTCTAGTTCCCTAAGGATTGGATGAGAAGTAGTTAGTAGTGGATCTCTACAAAGACATGGAGACACCTTAAGTTACTTGTCATTGGAACATTGAACATAACAGTAATTGTAAATTATATACCCTAATAATCCCAGATTAACACATTTAATATGACTTAACAAAGACCTCAGTACGCTAAACCTCAAGAGTGACATCAATATCTTGCTAGATATTTACATACATCTCTTCTTATGTACAATAACTACCTCATGCTGTGCCACTAAACATTCTCTTGTAGACAATGAATACAGTTTCGACTGGCCTGCTCTAAAGTGAAAACATAAGAACAACATAAACATTGTCATATTCCCTACAGTTATTTACATACACACACTAGAAGGCTAATACCTACACAGCTGTTCATTGTCATTGGATATGAATGAAATGTCCTTCGAGATTCAGGCCCATATTTGTGCTATTTTAGCGCCGCATTTGCATCAGTTTTTTAAGCAAAAGCAGCACAAGCTTACAAAATACAGTTATATGTTGTGAGTTTGCCCCGCTTTTTCGTCAAAAAAGGACGTAAATGCAGTGCTAAAAAATTATAAATATGGGCCTCAGTTCTATTCTGTCACACGAACCTTAGCCGGACATAAGACCCCAGTGTACAGAGTTCAAACAATCATGCAAAAATAGTTTAATGTTAGTTCTAAAATCACACACAACTGTAGGATACTTCTCTGAAAGAAAATATCCATGATTCAATTCTTAGGGAACTAGAAATATGAATGAAATGTCCTTTGAGATTCAGTTCTATTCTGTTACAGAAACTTTAGCAGAACATTTAGCCTCAGTCTACATGGTGGAATATGTGACAGAACAACTAGGTCCTAAACAACTACAGCCTAAACCACTACTGCTAAACAACTGAAAAGTCTCTACAACTAAGTACTGAACAACTACTGTCTGAACAACTATTGTGTCTGAATAACAATTGCCTGAACAACTAATATATATATATATTCTAAACAACTAATAAACCATAAAAACCAAAAGGAAAACCTTACCTTAAAATTAGTTGTTCAGGCAATTGTTATTCAGGCACAATTGTTGTTTAGACAGTAGTTGTTCAGTACTTAGTTGTAGAGACTTTTTAGTTGTTTAGCAGTAGTGGTTCAGACAAGTAGTGGTTTAGACCTAGTTGTTCAGGATGTTTCCCTACATGGTGTACAAAACATCACTATTATTCAACATCTATTACCAGTGTTCAAAACATAGCTAAATAGCTGTTCTGAGTAACCAATCATAGTCAGGTTAGACCTTACTAAGCTCTCTGTAATTCGATGTATGTGTTTTTCATAACCAAAACAGACATTATTACATCTTTGTACTAAATTGAAGACCTTAATTCCCCAGAGAATTTATTCAACAGTTAATTGTATTCTGTCATAGGAATTCATCTCCTTCTCCATCAGTAAGTTTTCAGCTTCAGAAAACGTCAAGCTTTTTTCTACTGCTAGACCCTGAGGCTTATCCTTAGACATATACCTGGCCAAGATTTTGAAATAGATTGCCTCTCTACTGGCCTGAGATTGGGTTATCCATTTCAATCAACCCTTTCACTTAAGGCTCGACAGCAAACCTATGGAAATGTACAAAAATTAATCCTTTTGTTGAAAGCGTCTGTCCTAGCTTTGACTCAGCTGCAGACCTTCATAGAATCCAATACCCTGCTCAATTCACTGCAGCCAGGTTTCAGACCAGGCTGGTTCTGGTCTCTGCACATAGCTGGTTCTGATCTCTGTACTGGACAATCTAGGCAGCTTAACAAATATTTGATTACTGAAACCCCTTGTTCTCTTAGATTTGTCTGAAACCCTTGATGCCACCAGTCATTTCCTCACTCTAGACAATAGACATGGATCATCTAGCCATCAAATCAATAAGCTTATTTTCCGTTGATTATCAGCCAACGAGCTTCACCCCACCATTAAGCCAGGACCCAGAGCTGTGAACTGCCTCAGTGTGCATAGCTTTCACTGCTGCTATTAAAAATATATATATACTAGCCTTGGGCTGCACATTTCATATTATAGCTGTCGATTGTTATATGCAGAATGATGATATTCTGCTACCATTCAAAGTATCCACCTTCTCAACGAAATCCCCTGGAATCACCTCCGACATGGCCAATGTTTTAAGGGTAGTCCAGTATTGAATGGCCACAGATGTTTTAAATGTATTTCTTCAAAAATGAAGCTTCTTGTCACCAGGGATTTGATTGAAAGATTCAGTACAGCCAACTGGATGTTCTCATGCGAGTTTTGTTCAAATTCTGGGTATCACCATTGACTCGAATCATTCTCTGGAACCCCAGATCTCTAGAGTTGCAAGTAACCAGCTTTTGGCACATCAAACTTTTGAGAAAAATCTTGACTTTTATTTTATCTCTCCTCAACATGTCTGTTATCACAGCTTCAATACAATCATTACTAGATTTTAGTAATTCATGATATCCTGTCCTCTCTAAGAAATTATTTAAGAACCTCCATCTTGTACAGAATGTAATTATAGCCTCCTCCAGCTGGGATTATGTTTCCCCATTCTTGTCCAGTTAAATCGGATGCCCATTGAAAAGAGTTATGTTTAATTCACTATTTATTGCTCAATTGGTTATTCATGGCTATACTCCCTTCAATTACTTTTCAATTCCATATCCACAAACCGCAATGTAGTCTGTGTTTCATTGATCAATGTTTGCTTGATATCCCCAAGATTAGGACCACCTCCTTTGGGGATCAGACTTGTCGTTGGAAGCAGCGAAGGAATGAAACAGTCAGCCCATTGAACTATGTGTGCTCCCGTTCTCTCTCAATGTTTACAAAAAGACAAAAAACGTGACTTTTAAAAAGTGCTTTTAAACTCTCTTAAGAATAAAAGTTGTTTTATATTTTTCGATTGGTATACATTATGTTCTGTTGTAACAACTGAAGCGCCAAGACAGTTTGGTGTACATGCTCTTCAAAATTAACCTAATGCATAACATTACATAACACAACAAAGGGGTTGAAAGAGGATGCATAGAAAGAGTAAAAAACCTCTATGGATTGTTTTTGTGCAGGAAGGCGCTCCTTCCTGCTGCACTTAAACAATCCTGCCGACAGCACAGGCACCCCTGCACCATGGAGCAGTATTTTATTTTGCATTACATAAATCGATTCTGTAAAATGCATATGAAGTGAAGCAGAAAAAAAGATGAGCAAAAAACAGACTATAGCTCACTGTATTACAAATATCCGGAGCCCTGGCAAGTCTGTGAACGGCTGTTAAGCAGTCTTCAATGTGCTGAAGTCAATGGTGTGTGTACAGGTGTATTAAATGGACGCCGACGCTCTGCTTTTTTTTGTTCCCCCTCTGAACAGCGTTCTGCAGGGTGAATTCTACTGAGGATATCCGTGTCCTGATTCCACAGCTATATGCTCATTGTATCAGGGTGCTAAGTTTGAGACCCATAACTGAGGGTGGGCAGAACTTGCAGAGTTGCACTTCGAGGAATTCTACAGAGTTACAAAAAAAGTAAACGAGATTCTGCAGAGCTCAGCCCACACTGGGACCCAAGAGAGTGCACTGACTGCTTTCTGCCTGCAACGCTGGTCTATGGACATCATTCGTGGCACAAATAGCACAGCTGCTGTCTTTGAAAGACCAGCAGAGGCTGCCGCATATGTCAAGCGGGAGTGGGGGGGCAATATGGGACAACAGGGGAAACAACATTTAAAAAACAAACAAACCACTTACCATTTCCCTTGTGCCGCCCATCTCCCGCCACTACCAGCCGCCTTGGTCCTCTTGTGGTGTCCCAGCATCTGCTGGGACACCAGCACAGGCTCCCCAACAATCCTGGTGCTGCTTACATGCTAAACATAGCATGAAAGCAGCATCAAGATTGGTCTGAGTGGCTTGGACTGCCGCACAGCCACAAGCCTGAGGTATGTGCTGTTTTTCCAGCCCAGCTGCGTATATGGCCGGGTTGGAGAAATCTAAGTGGGCATGTGTGTTTGGTCAGCCTCAGATGGCCGGCCAAACACACATACCCACTTGTGCACTCTCCCTTCCTCCCCCTCCCACCTCTCATGGCCCAACCCCACCCATCCCTGTACACTCTGGTGGATGAACCACTAGATGATAAGTGATTGTTTGAAAATGGGTTATTGGTAAGGCCAGTTAAATACCTACACTTAGCAATAGGCCACTAACCTCCACTTAGGTCCAGTTAGGTCTCAGTAAATTAAACCTAGCTCAACCCTTGGTAGCTTGGCAATGAGCGACAAGGCTTAACTTAGGAGACAAAGCGTAAAGCATTCATATATCACAAAACAGTAATTAAATAAAACACAGGAAACTGTTTAAAAATCCAAAATCAATTTCTAAAAACAGATGATATTTTTATCTTTATAATGACACCAAAACCAATAAAATTGGATAAGTGTAACCGGAGAAATACATTTTTTAAATAATTAATGCTTTCTAGTGCATAGAAGCAACTAGAGCTTAAAGGGTTAAAAAGGTCACACTGGAAAGGAACAAAGTCCAGAGTTCAGTCCACCCATGAGGTAACACTGTCACACTTTGAGAAGTGTTTTATTCAGGAAAGTGGTCCACAGCACAAGCCAAAGGTTCAGAGGCTCTGGTGTGCCACTTGGGGTATGGGACTACAACTCCCACAATGCACCTCTTCAACTTATGGAGTTGCTCCAAACGTCTGCAAACGTCTGGATCTTCTTCCAGAGGTCCTTTTTGTATCCTTGAAGTGTCCACAACTTGATCCAAGGTTCCAGAAGCTCTGAGTTGCTCCTTGGGAGTTGGGACTACAGTTCCCAGAATGCACCTGGTCAGAATTCTCAAATGGCCACTGGACGCTGGTCAGCTGGGCTCTGCTTGCAGGACTTGATGCAGGGGACTCTGGGTAGCTCCTTTGTACCTGTAGCAAGCAGGGAGTCACTTCTTGAAGCAGTAGAAGACAGGTAAAGTCCTTTAAGTGGTGAAGCCCAAGTGTGCAGCTGGTGCAGTCCTCCTGAGGGCAGGTTCCAGGTGCAGGCCAAGGGTCCAGCAGGGCAGTACTTCTTCTCCTGTAGTTCTTCCTTGTTGGAATCTGATAGGGATCTGAGGTGTGGGTGCAGGTCTGCCAGTTTATCCTTGCTCCTGGGAGAAAAACAGGGGGGTCCTGGTTCTCCAGTCAGGGGCAGGGTCCTTCCCACTGTGATGACCACTTCCTGGGAAGTGTGGCAAAAATCAATCCCAGGGAGCAACATTCCTCAAAAATCCATCATGGCTGAAAGTGATTTTTGGAGATTACATCTGGCTGAGCCCACCCACTGGTGTGGCTAAAAATTCTAAACACACCCCTCTCCTGCCCTCTCCTAATCTAGTCAAGGGGCACCTAATTGTCTGGGTTTGCAGGATGTGAGGGTGTTGCTGGGTTGCCCCAAATGTCCTTCTCTGCCTTTGAAGACCAATTTGGCAGCCCTCCCCCTTCCTGCTTCCCCATCTGCTGAGGGGAGATCTCCTCCGCCAGGCACATCTCTTTGTGTGGAGCCAGGCCACTTCACACCTCGTCAAGGCAGCCTGTCCAGAATGCCAGAGGCTGGCCAATCAGAGCACAGCAGCAAAAACACTGCAGGGCTGAAGTTGGCAACT
This sequence comes from Pleurodeles waltl, assembly GCF_031143425.1. Taxonomy (NCBI): domain Eukaryota; kingdom Metazoa; phylum Chordata; class Amphibia; order Caudata; family Salamandridae; genus Pleurodeles; species Pleurodeles waltl. Next base: position 488,987,751 of record NC_090440.1, read on the forward strand.
TTTCAGGTAAAGTTAAAACTCTCTACCTGAACAAGTTATATTAAATCCAACAACTGGAAGTTGCGGGATTTATTATAACAATTAATTTGATACCAAACGTCTGGTATCTGTTACTTAAGGGGATTTTTTTAATTAAAATAAAGTCTCCCCATTCTAGCCTAAGGAGGCCAATTACTACAATGAGGTGAAACAAATTTGGCTGTTTTACCTCACCAGGGCTGATAAAACTATTTTTATAATGCCCCTGCTTATAGTTACATGGCACCCAGCCCTAGGGGCACATAGGGCACACCTTAGGGGTGAGAGAGCATAGCTTATATAATCTATATTAACATGAAATGTTTATGAATTAATGTGTGATAATGCCGCATAGAAACTGTAATAGTAAATTTTGCTTAAAAACGTGCACTTGAAACGTGACCACGGGGAGTGGCCGCCAATCTATACGTAGACTAAGAATGATGATTAAAATGTTTATAAGATGTTATATTGAATAGGTTCTATACTAATTATTAATCATTGTGTTATTGAATTGTGTTGAAATCCTTGTAGGCCTTAAGTTAGCATGAGCTGAAGCCTAGCTGCTTGGCTCTAATTACAAGTGTACATTAAGTGTATTTTTCCTATCTTGCAGTGTGCTGGCTCGCAAAAGGACATGACCTCTTGTTTTCTTCAAACTAGAAGCCGAATGTAATCATGCTAGATCCGTTCTCATGCATTCTTCATTGCTTGTAGGGTGATATAAAACGAAATGCAACAGTGTAGATTAATGTAATGTAGAAGGTCATTTAAACCGGTGAAGACAATGAAGCTACTGACCAAAAGATGTGCAAAGAATTACAGAAAGATGAAATCATACCGGACGTGGCACCTCTGAAGACATAGAACAGGAGAACCAATGAGAGACTTGTCAAATAAATATAGGGTGAAAGATAAATGACTTAGGGCCTGATTCTAACTTTGGAGGACGGTGTTAAACCGTCCCAAAAGTGGCGGATATACCACCTACCGTATTACGAGTTCCATAGGATATAATGGACTCGTAATACGGTAGGTGGTATATCCGCCACTTTTGGGACGGTTTAACACCGTCCTCCAAAGTTAGAATCAGGCCCTTAATGTGTGTTATCTGATAGGTTAAGGATAGTGGGGTATAATCAACAACCAATGACATTTTAGGGGAATGTACAACGGAAAAAGGATAAAAAACCATGACACGGGGAGCCATTTAGAATTAGGTAGGGAATGCTTTTGATTTTATCCAGAAACTTTGTCACCCTCTTTGGTGACTTAGGGGGTCATTCTGACCTCGGCGGTAAAAGGCGCCTACCGCCGGTCAGAAATCCTCCATAATCCCGCCGCGGTCGCGGAAACCCGCCACGGTCATTCTGACCCGCAGAAGGCAAACCTCCGAAAATCCGACCGCCACAACAGACCGCCAGACCAGCGGTCGGCGGAAAGGTGGAGGTGACAAAACCTCCACCGTCACGCCAACAGAAATACGCCCATGCCATTACGACCCACGAATCCACGCGGCGGTCATTCAAACGCGGTATTCCATTGGCGGGACACACCGCCGCGGTCAGAATACACACAAACGAACAAAACTCAGCCACATTGGACGATTTGAATCCCACACACCTGATACACATACACACACCACTCCCACACACACAATACAATATAAAACACACACCCACATCACCCACAAACCCCTACGCTAAATAATTCGTAAAGAAGGCAAGAGCGAGACACCAGCATCCAAAAAATAACAGCCGCAGCCACTCAACACCATCACCCACACACTATCCACACACAAAACAACACACACCACCACACTCAACTCACTTAAATACACATACTCCACCCCACACATCATACACACCACCCCATGGCACCCCAAAGACAACCCCGCTTCACAGACGAAGAACTCAGGGTTATGGTGGAGGAAATCGTTCGGGTAGAGCCCCAGCTGTTCGGCACACAGATACAATACACCAGCATTGCCCGGAGGACGGAGCTATGGCAGAGGATTGTCGACAGGGTGAACGCAGTGGGACAGCACCCCAGAAATCGGGAAGACATCAGGAAGCGATGGAACGACCTACGGGGGAAGGTGCGTTCCATGGTATCCAGGCACAACATCGCCGTGCAGAAGACTGGCGGAGGACCCCCACCTCAACCCCCACAATTCACATCATGGGAGGAGGAAGTCTTGAACATCCTGCATCCTGACGGCCTCGCAGGAGTCGGCGGAGGAATGGATACTGGTAAGTTGAAGCTTCAATACTGCTTCCCCCCCACCTGCATGCCAAATCAGACCCCAACCCTCACCCCCATCCTCGAACCCCACCCTCACCCCCACCCCCATCCTCACCCCCACCCTCACCCCCACCACCATCCTCACCCCCACCACCATCCTCACCCCCACCCCCAGCACACCTATTCCCCGCCAATGTCTCACCATCACAACCCACACATCCCAAAACCTAGGCCTGCATGCGTCCACTAAGCATGGACACCCATCACCAAAGCATGCCCAATGCATATACACATCCCCCCCACAAGCCACCCTCACCAAAGCCCCCACACACGAATGCCAGCACTTGGGGACACGAGAACCCACAGATACACCCATATGCCACTCATTGAAACTATAACCATACCTCTATACCCCTGCAGGACCCGACCGTCAACACACCGCGGCGGAGGGGCCAGAATTCTCCACACCCCCCACCCAAGAGGCCGTCAGCGATGACAGCAGCTCTGTCGACCTGGACACCGATGACCAGCCCGGACCATCGGGGACCTCTGGACAGTCGGTTCCCCTCACACAGGCCCAGGCCACTACAGACCCTAACCCCTCTGGGAACACCAGCACAGCTCCCACCCAGCGGGCCCATGCCTCTGTCTCCAGGGCGCGTCAATCTGCGGTGTGTCTACCACTACAGGGCACCCAGGATAACCCACCACCCCAACAACAACAGGGACCTGGGGGCAGTGGTAGTGGGCACACCGGCCAGGGGGCAGAGGCCCAGGGAAACAGGGGAACTCGGAGGGCAGCTGTGCGACAGGGGGGGGAGGAGAGGCCCAGGGAACCCACTCTCCACGAGGTCCTCACCACCATCATGGGAGCATACAACCGCTCCCAGGAGACGATGGCGACGGTACTGGCCTGGTTCCAGGAGATCCAGGCACTGCAGGAGGAACACTATCGGGGGTACAGGGAGGACATCAGAGCCATCAACACCACCCTGGTTACCATGGTAGGGCTGCTGCAGGACCTCGTAAACACCAGGGCGGACACTGAACAACACCCAAGGGCCCCTGCCACTAGCCTGGACCAAGAACAGCCAACCACCTCCGCCGGCGCTAGTGGACAGGAGGCCCCCGCACATCAGCAGCCCACCAGACCCCCACCTCCTGCAGGAGAAGAACCACCCCGCAAGAGGGCCCTGAGATCTCGCAAGAAGACAGAGTAGGATGTCAAGACCCCCGCCAGCAATGGATACCACCTGATGTCATCCCACTGTCCCACATTGTCACCCTGTCCATCCTTGAACTGCCCATGCTCCATCTCTCCACAGGCCTCTGGACAATGCACCTGTGTGACTGTTACTCTGGACTCTGCCATGGACATTCCTTCACCATAGCCCCCACCCACTTGAAACCACCCATCCCATTTTGAGCACTTCAATAAACACCTATTTTGCACCAAAATATCTGGAGTCTGGCTGTGATTTCAATAGATTGTAATTGACATGACAGTGCAAATATGTCCTTGTACATGGTGAAGTCAACAAACAGCTGCCACAAAGCTGTAGTCCATGGGGAAACGAAGCACAGGACTCGTAGTGGGGACCCCAGATCTGAAATAGGGAGGGAAAAGCCAAAACTCAGTCATCATACACTGGGGCAAATAGACAGGCAGCAGAGATGCTGGAGAGTAGTTAACATTTACTAAATTATCTTTGAAATGTTACCTGTGTCCTATTGGAAGTACTGTTCAATGATTCTGTCCCTGTTGTCTGTTTCAGCCCCGTCGTCTTCCTCCTCGTCACTCTCCTCAGGTTCCACCGCTGCCACAACACCACCGTCTCGACCATCCTCCTGCAGGAAAGGCACCTGGCGGCGCAAAGCCAGGTTGTGAAGCATGCAGCAGGCCACGATGATGTGACACACCTTCTTAGGTGAGTACATTAGGGATCCACCTGTCATATGCAGGCACCGAAACCTGGCCTTTAGGAGGCCAAAGGTGCGTTCGATCACCCTCCTAGTACGCCCATGGGCCTCATTGTACCGTTCCTCTGCCCTGGTCCGGGGATTCCTTACTGGGGTCAGTAGCCACGACAGGTTGGGGTACCCAGAGTCCCCCACTAGCCATACACGGTGTCTCTGTAGCTGTTCCATCACGTAAGGGATGCTGCTATTCCTTAGGATGTAGGCGTCATGCACTGACCCTGGGAATTTGGCATTTACATGCGAGATGTACTGGTCAGCCAAACACACCACCTGGATGTTCATTGAATGGTAATTTTTTCTGTTCCTGTACACCTGCTCCCTGTCTCTTGGGGGAACCAAAGCCACATGGGTCCCATCAATGGCACCAATTACGTTGGGAATATGTCCAAGGGTGTAGAAATCACCCTTCACTGTAGCCAATTCGCCCACCTCAGGGAAAATGATGTAGCTCCTCACGGATTTCATCAGGGCAGACAACACTCTGGATAACACCTTCGAAAACATGGGCTGAGACATCCCAGAAGCAATTCCCACGGTTGTCTGAAATGACCCACTTGCCAAGAAATGGAATACTGACATGACCTGCACCAGAGGGGGAATCCCTGTGGGTTGGCGGATGGGGGACATCAGCTCGGGCTCCAGCTGGGCACACAGTTCATGGATAGTGGCACGGTTAAGACGGTAGGTCAGGATAATGTGGCGTTCTTCCATTGTCGACAGGTCCACCAGCGGTCGGTACACGGGAGGATTCATCCGTCTCCTCGCCCAACCCAGCGGACGGTGCCTAGGAAGGACAACATGGAGCACACAGTCAAGCAACCCACAGGTACGTACTCACAGCTAGCACAGTATACGATTCTCTATGCAGTGAATGGCGTGTCTGAGTGGCTATGCAGGGCCTAGGCCTGTGTGACGCAGTTGAAATTGAGCCATGTGGGCCCTGGAAATGGCGGCTGCCTGACCTGTGAAGTGTGACAATGGGATGTGAGGTCAATGCGCTGGCGTGGCACACCGCGGCGGGCGGTGGGCGAAGACCGCGGCGCAAAGCCGCATTGGTTAACATTGAAGCCTATGGGTTTCAGGAGCCAATGGCGAAGGGCGCCGGCGGTGGCGGGACGCACCGCCGCGGTACGCACCGCCGCGGACGTGACCGCCATTTTCTATCTACTTATTCACTTGCGACTTGAACTTTCACAGGAGAGGACCTATACTGCAAGTGTTGCTGTGACCTCGGTCTGGAAGGGACAATGGCTGCTGCACCTGGGGAAAGGGCCCCTGCCTTCACTGGAGAGGAGTTGGAGAAACTCGTGGATGGGGTCCTCCCCCAGTATGCGCTACTCTACGGTCCTCCAGACCAACAAGTGAGTTTAATTCAATCTGGATTTGGGGACACTGGCTGGCTTGGGGGCCTGGCGGGGGGCCTGGCGGGGATGGGGGGCATGTTGGGCCTGGCGGGGGGCATGGCGGGGGGCCTGGCGGGGATGGGGGGCATGTTGGGCCTGGCGGGGGGCCTGGCGGGGATGAGGGGCATGTTGGGCCTGGCGGGGGGCATGGCGGGGGGCCTGGCGGGGATGGGGGGCATGTTGGGCATGGCGGGGGGCCTGGCGGGGATGGGGGGCATGTTGGGCCTGGCGGGGGGCATGGCGGGGGGCCTGGCGGGGATGGGGGGCATGTTGGGCATGGCGGGGGGCCTGGCGGGGATGGGGGGCGTTGGGCCACTGGAAAGGAAAATGCTGACAAACTTGAACGTGGTATTTCTCCCTCCCTGTACGTGTCACATAGGTCCGCGCCCATGAGAAGATCGGGATTTGGCGTGCCATCGCCAAGGAAGTCCGGACCCTGGGGGTCCACCATCGACGGGGCACCCACTGCCGCAAGAGGTGGGAGGACATCCGCCGCGGGACCAAGAAGACCGCCGAGTCTCTGCTGGGGATGGCCTCCCAACGTAGGCGGGGTGCCTGCCGTCAACTGAGCCCCCTGATGTTCCGGATCCTGGCGGTGGCCTACCCTGAATTGGATGGGCGCGTGAGGGCAGCACAGCAGACACAAGGGGGTGAGTACATGCATTATCTACTCTGTTGTCGCGCAGTGGAGGTGTCTGGTTGGGGGAGGATGGCTGGGGGTCCCCCTAGGCCAGGGCGATATCTGTAGGCTGGGCACCCCCGTAAGCCCCTGTGTCCCCAGCCACCACCCTCAGTAGTTTGTCAGTACAGCCATCCCTGGGCCGTGTCATCCATGGGTGCAGTTGTCAACTCTAGGCGTGTAGGGCATGTTCCACGGAATGCGTAGCGGACCCCAAGTGCGCAACTTAGTGCAGGGGGCATCTGTGTCTGTCATGTCCGCTAACTGTACCGGAGATCCATGTACTCAATATCCCTTTATTTCTCTCTCCCCCCCCCTTTTTGTTTGTCTTTCTGTGCTTGTGTGCATCAGCATCATCAGGCGGAGGAGAAGTGGCATCGGGGCAGGAGGGAGCTGCATCTCACATGGCCCAGGAGGGCCATGCCACAGAGTCAGACTGGACCAGTGAGACGGAGGGCGAGGGGAGCTCCACGACGGGGACGACTGGAGCCTGCAGCGACACGGACACGTCCTCGGAAGGGGGCTCCCTTGCGGGGGTGGCACCATCCGTGCCTCCCGCCATTACAGGTACAGCCGCCACCCAGCGCACCATCTCCGCCCTCCCAGCAGCCCCTCAGCGTTCGCCCCGTGCCCGCTCTGCCAGGAAGCCGGGCATCTCCTTCGCCCCAGGCACCTCAGGCCCTGCCCCTGTTACCCCCGCTGCCCTCAGTGAGGAGGTCATTGACCTCCTCCGAACGCTCATTGTTGGGCAGACTACCCTTTTGAATGCCATCCAGGGGGTGGAGAGGGAGGTTCATCGCAGCAATGCGTACCTGGAGGGCATTCATTCGGGTCAGGCTGCCCATCAGCGATCGTTCCAGGCTCTGGCCTCAGCACTGACGGCAGCCATTGTCCCTGTCTCCTGCCTGCCTCTACTAACTCCCTCCTCCCAGTCTCCTGTTCCTCTGCCTGTCCCACCCACACCATCAGACCAGCCTGCACACACCTCAACACCCAAGAGAAGCTCATCCAAACATAAGCACCACAGATCACGCAGACATTCACACACGCAACATTCCGATGCAGACATGCCAACAGTCACTACCACCTCTGTGACCCCCACCTCCTCGTCTCCCTCCTCCCTCCCTGTGACGTCTACACTCACACCTCCATTCACCTCACCATCAGCCAGTGTTTCCATCACCAGCACACCCTCCACTCCAGTCCGCACACGTGCAGTCACCACCCCCACTGCCATTTACACGTCCCCTGTGTCCTCTCCCACTGTGTCTGTCACCCCCTCTTCCACACCACACAAACGCAGCCACCCACCCACCCAACAGCCATCCACCTCACGACAGCCTATCCCTCCTGCACCTGCACCCAAAGACAGCAAACGTGACTCACCTACAACCACATCCTCTCCCTCCACTCCCATTCCCACTGTACCTACCACTCTCCATTGTCCCAAGAAGCTCTTCCTCGCCACTACTAACTTCTTTCCTGACCCTGAGCCCCCCCCTCCTTCTCGTCGGGGTAAGAAGAGCACCTCAGCCACCACCAGCCCTGCAGCCCCCTTGACAAGGGTGCAGGGGTATTGGAGCCCGCCAGCCCGCATGTCTGGATCTTCGCCCAGCAGCAAGGGGACAGGCAGCCCACCCCCTGGGAAGAGGAGCAGAAGGCGGAAGGGGCGCCGCAGGAGCCGGCCTTCTACATCCCCCCCGGACACCACCCAGAGACAGTCACCAGCCACAGCTCCAAAGGGAGGAAAGGGCCACAGGCCCACGACTAAGGAGGGCAAGGGCAGCAAGTCGGAGAGGTCAGGCAGCAGGCCTGCTGCCCAGGAGGAGCCCACAACCCCCATAGCCGCTGCCCCGGGAGGAACCGGCACAGCTGCCCCGGGAGAGCCCCCCACCCCCATAGCCGCTGCCCAGGGAGGACCCAGCCCAGCTGGGCAGGAGGGCCCCACCACCCACAGCCCAGGTGGGCATTGAAGGAGCACCATCCCCGCTGCCCAGGAGGGCACCACCAGGCAATTAGCAGTTGGCCATAGACCGGCCGCCGTCTCAAGAACCGCTGAACTGGGCCCCGCCGTCTCAAGAACCGCTGAACTGGGCCCCGCCGTCTCAAGAACCGCTGAACTGGGCCCTTCAAGGCAAGTAGCGCTGACCTGGGCCCCACCGTCTCAAGAACCGCTGAACTGGGCCCCGCCGTCTCAAGAACCGCTGAACTGGGCCCCACCGTCTCAAGAACCGCTGAACTGGGCCCCGCCGTCTCAAGAACCGCTGAACTGGGCCCTTCAAGGCAAGTAGCGCTGACCTGGGCCCCACCGTCTCAAGAACCGCTGAACTGGGCCCCGCCGTCTCAAGAACCGCTGAACTGGGCCCTTCAAGGCAAGTAGCGCTGACCTGGGCCCCGCCGTCTCAAGAACCGCTGAACTGGGCCCTTCAAGGCAAGTAGCGCTGACCTGGGCCCCGCCGTCTCAAGAACCGCTGAACTGGGCCCTTCAAGGCAAGGAGCGCTGAACTGGGCCCCGCCGTCTCAAGCACCGCTGAACTGGGCCCTTCAAGGCAAGGAGCGCTGAACTGGGCCCCGCCGTCTCAAGCACCGCTGAACTGGGCCCTTCAGGGCAAGGACCGCTGAACTGGGCCCCGCCGTCTCAGGAACCGCTGAACTGGGCCCTTCAAGGCAAGAACCGCTGGCCCTTTGGCAGACGTGGCAGGGCAGGATCTATCTCGGGCAGGGCTGCAGGATGTCCTCTGGCCAACTTGCCTCCTCCAGTGGCAGTGGGGTCTGTTATGGACTGTATGGACTGTGGCTTTGCTCTCCCCAGGATGGCCCAGTGGGCAGGCCACCCACTGTATGGACTGTATGGACTGTGGCTTTGCTCTCCCCAGGATGGCCCAGTGGGCAGGCCACCCACTGTATGGACTGTTTGGACTGTGGCTTTGCTCTCCCCAGGATGGCCCAGTGGGCAGGCCACCCACTGTATGGACTGTATGGACTGTGGCTTTGCTCTCCCCAGGATGGCCCAGTGGGCAGCCCACCCACTGTATGGACTGTATGGACTGTGGCTTTGCTCTCCCCAGGATGGCCCAGTGGGCAGGCCACCCACTGTATGGACTGTATGGACTGTGGCTTTGCTCTCCCCAGGATGGCCCAGTGGGCAGGCCACCCACTGTATGGACTGTATGGACTGTGGCTTTGCTCTCCCCAGGATGGCCCAGTGGGCAGGCCACCCACTGTATGGACTGTATGGACTGTGGCTTTGCTCTCCCCAGGATGGCCCAGTGGGCAGGCCACCCACTGTATGGACTGTATGGACTGTGGCTTTGCTCTCCCCAGGATGGCCCAGTGGGCAGGCCACCCACTGTATGGACTGTATGGACTGTGGCTTTGCTCTCCCCAGGATGGCCCAGTGGGCAGGCCACCCACTGTATGGACTGTATGGACTGTGGCTTTGCTCTCCCCAGGATGGCCCAGTGGGCAGGCCACCCACTGTATGGACTGTTTGGACTGTGGCTTTGCTCTCCCCAGGATGGGCCAGTGGTCATGGAGTCCCCTCGTGGATCTGGCGTCGTGTACTCAAGTGGCTGAGGTGCCCCCCCTTCCCTTCCCCCTGAGGTGCCTGTCCGATTTTCTTTCTGATGCCCCTGCAGTGTTCTCTCCGTGGAGTTCTTGTCGTGGGACTGGGCCTTGCCCCTTTGCACAGGACCCCTGTGATCCACGGACAGTGGTTGGACTACATTTAGTAGCTGTATATATTTTGTATATAGTTTATTTATTTATTGCGATTACTGGTGTCCATATTTCAATATATCTGCCCGTTTATGATCTCTTCTTTTGGTCTTTGCATTATTTCGGAGGGGGGTGGTTTGTGGGTTGTGACAGTGATCTGTGGGAATGCATTGATGTGTGTGTTGTAGTGGGTGTGGGTGGGTGGGTGTGTGCCGGTAATCTTTTCCCTCCCCTGTGTCGTAGGTGCAGTACTCACCGATGTCTTCCGCGCCGCCGGGCGTGCTCCTGGTATATGAGCAGGAATAGGAGTGCGGGGATGACCTGCAACTCTGGTTCCATGCTGCCGGAATCTCGCGTGGAGTGCGTAGAGGTGAGCGTTTTCCCGTTCGTAGTCTGTTTCCGCCGTGTTCTTATCGGCGTGCTCCCGCCCTGGAAAAGGTGGCAGATTGGTGGGTCGTAATAGGGTGGGCGGTACATTGTCTGCCGCCTGGCTGTTGGCGGGAACCGCCGCGCTGTTTGTTTGTACCGCTGTGGCGGGCGGAGTGTTAAGTTGGCGGGCTGTGTTGGCGGTTCCCGCCAGGGTCAGAATTGCATATTTTAGACCGCCGGCCTGTTGGCGGCTTGGCCGCCGCTTTATCACCGACCGCCAGGGTCAGAATGAGGGCCTTATTGTTTTGCTTAAAACCATCCTTGTCCTTAGATTTGCCCATTTTATACTTTACCTCCTTATGTGGGAAGTGCCCCTTTTGCCCCGGAGCTGAGTTCTGACTGATGGCAAATTGACTGATGTCCTGAAGACGAAGACTGAACCTGTGTGCTGACCTAAACTTTGGAGGGTAAATATGACAATGCATTTGTGATTTGTCTGTTTGCTTTTCCTTTCTAGGTACCAACTGCTTACTTTTGATCTATGTTTAAGCCGTGTTATGTCTTGATGTTTGTGATTCTCGCCTTAATGAAATCTTATCAAAGTTGCCATATCGTGACTATGCTATTATGTTTCTTGGTTTTGAGATTAACGCATCTGCTTTTAGAATTGTAATCAATAGGGAATAAAACGTCATAAAATTCTACTAAACTGGTGTGGTTATTCATGACTGCAAGTGAATTAATTGATGACTTTGACTAAAGTGAAATGCATTGTTATGATAAATATTGATGACATTATTGACGTATTGATTGACATATTGATTAGCTATCTCGTCCTAAGGTGTCTCTCAACTGGGTCAAAGGATTCATTGGCCTAAAACGAGTCCTGATGTGTAATAAATTATCATAAAGGGACGCGTTAACAGTTCTGGTAGCAGAGGATGGTTTGGCCCTTTGGGAGAACAAGATATTGTTTAAATAGTTTTTTCAGGGATATTGTAATTTGGAGGTATGATGTGGTTCTAAATTCACCATGACTTTCCTGGGATCTCGGAGCCTGCCTAAGTGAGTTGGGGATGTTCTCGGCATTTTAGCATGTGTGGTGTAGGATTTGCGCTTGCTCAGCTTATGCATTTTGCAGGTGATTTGTGAAGTTTGTGTGTATTTAGGTCAGGTAATGTTGTTTTAGTAGTAGTGTGCGTACTCCGCAGTATGAGAGTAGGGAAGTCGGCGTACTTCATATGAGTGTGGCACTTTGAACTCAAAATTATCCATGTACGGGCCCGTCGTGGTCTAAGACTCCGGAGTATATCGACAAGTGTAGGAGACACTTGGGTTTATGATGTAATTTGTGCTGTTTAATTAGGTCAGTCCGGCGTGGTTGACAAGTCGAGTTTCAGTTAAAATTGTATTTGTGAAAACTTCGATGGAGATTTGGCAAGTTCTAAAGTGCACTAAAACGAACCATTGACAAGTCGAGAGTAGGATTTGCCGGTCGAATTCTGCTTGCGGGTGTGGGAATTGAGAAGGAGAGAGTAGCGGCCAAGGCTTCAAGTGAAATTTCTGTAAAGTTCTGAAGTGAATGTGTACCCTTCCTGTAGTAAACCGGCAAATTTGTGTTGTTATTGTCATTAAAGGTGCTCGCAGTAATTTTGCATTAGTTTGGTGTGAATCTAGTGAGGGGCGGACGAGCCACAAGACTTTGGGGGTCATTTTGACTCCCGTGGGCGGCGGAAGCCGCCCGCCTGGCTTCAACCGCCAGAAGACCGTACCGCGGTCAAATGACCACGGCGGTCATTCTGACTTTCCCGCTGGGCCGGCGGGCGACCGCCAGAAGGCCGCCCGCCGGCCCAGCGGGAAAGCCCCTTCAACAGTGAAGCCGGCTCCGAATGGAGCCGGCGGAGTTGAAGGGGTGCGACGGGTGCAGTGGCACCCGTCGCGATTTTCAGTGTCTGCAAAGGGGCCAGTGGCATGGGCAGAGCAGGGGCCCCCAGGGGCCCCACGACACCCATTCCCGCCATCCTGTTCCTGGCGGTAAGAACCGCCAGGAACAGGATGGCAGGAAGGGGGTCGGAATCCCCAAGGCGGCGCTGCTTGCAGCGCCGCCATGGAGGATTCCTATGGCCAGGGGAAAAACGGCGGGAAACCGCCGGTTTCCCTTTTCTGACTGTGGCTTTACCACCGCGGTCAGAATTGGCCAGGAAGCACCGCCAGCCTGTTGGCGGGGCTTCCGCGGTCGTTGGCCCTGGCGGTCCATGACCGCCAGGGTCAGAATGACCCCCTTTGTCAGCTGCAGTGTGTGAGTGTGACGTCAGTGGTGTCGCGCTGAGATAGGTCAGTTGCAGAGAGGGGTCGCGCACGGATTGGCTGCCATCCGTGAGAGGCAATAGGTTGAGAAAGGTGGGTGAAGAGTGTCCTGGGAATTAAAGTCACTTTCTGATTAAATACAAACAAAAGAAAAGACGCAATGATGAATTTTATCAAAGCTTTTAAGAGCGCTCTGAAAGGAGACGCATACATTATGGCAAGTGAAGGGGAGCCTACACCGCCCGAGGGTACTCCAGCTTATATAGTCATGGAAGAAAAAGTGTCGCGTCTTGTTTATGGATGAAACAGTGGCACAAATTGACGGAAAAGGAGGGATGTTTGGCATTTCCGGAACACGGAACGTTCAATACGAGAGTTCTAGAAAATTTGAAGTGGATGTGAAGTGTACAGAAGCCACCTCCGAGGCCAGCTCAGTATGAGGCTTTAGCAATTTGGGATATAATGGCTATGAAACAGAGACAAGAAAAATTCCAAAGGAGGATAAAAAGGGGAGAAAAGACTTTAGCAGAAGCTAGATGGGATAATGAGAGCAAAATGTGGAGACAGGGAATAGTTGACGGACTCAATTTATTCCCAGCAATAGTACAGGGAGACGAGACGCAGGGGAAGAAAGTTACCTGTAAGACAGACAAGGACTCTAATAAGCCTAAAGAGACCAAGAGGTCCTGGATAGACGAAGTTGATTCAGACGAGGAAGAATTCCTAAATCGGATATTGCATGATCGCCCGCCACCTTATGCGGTAAGTGACAATGTCCCGAGCACTAGTGCAGATCCTGGGAACCAGACGCAGGAGAAGGGTGTTACTGATACAGTACAGACTAGTGCTACGGTTTTGACACAAAATGGTGTCAGTGTACCCACTGCGCCAGACATGCAGATACAGTTGCAACCTCCACCGCAGATACAGAGAATCTATCCAGACGTCCCAGTACTAGAGACTACTACAAATCTGATAGTGCCGCCAGATCCGATATATACAAAATTGAGGTTAGTGCAGCTTGAGCCAACTCCACAATTGCTGCCCCAACCGCAGCAACAGCTGATACCAGGGTATAATCCAGCAGCAGGACCTCCTTTAATACCTGCCCCAGCTACAGAGAATCAAACTTTTGGAGTTGCTGCTCCATGAGGTTGGGACCAGGTCAGACACCAGCTGCCATATCATTGCCAATTGCTGTTGGTCCGTCAGTGCCATTGTATGCACAAGGTAAACCTGGTATGTGTGATCAGGGAGTAATGACCCAGGATGCAATAAGAGGAGGGTCCATAGGAACTCCCCAGTTAATGGCCCCAGGAGAACAAGCAGTTGAAAAACCAAGGTCTTTGTTAGACCTTAGCCCGGTTGAAGCACCCTTGGAGACGATGAGACAGGCAGGGCTAGGTGTGCTAACCCAACAGACAATAAGTACAAATGCTTCACATTCACCAATGATGCATGCAGGGAATATTTCACTGCAAGGTTTTACGGTGCAACAAGTGAATGAGCGCTTAGAAAAAACGTACGCTCCAAAAGCCGCAGCAACTGAAGAGAAGTTAGAAAGGTCTGAGAAAGATGAATACCTGAATTTTGTGAGACTGGGCGTGGAAGCTGCTGAACTAGTGGAAGGAACAATGGGGGTGAACAGATTAGAGTCATATACCGAAGCAGAATTGAGGTATCTGTGCCCTAAAATCACTAAAGAAGTAGGTAAGGTACATCAAAGATTGGCGAACCTGGCATACAAATACCATATCAATATTGAGAATACTAAACATTTGAAAAGAAGCTACAGATTAGACTTTGACACAAAGGACTTTGAGCACATGAGGTCTGCCGGAATGAAAGCACAACTAAAAGAAATACTGCAAGGTGCTCAAATCTGGGGAGCCTTAGAAAAGTGGGAAGGCAGATGGGCAAAGAAAAGAGATAAGGAGAAAAGTGACAGTCTGGGATCAAGTCAGGCTAAAGCTTCACCAGATACGGAATCAGTAAAGATGCTACCAATGAGAGAAACAGCTGGTGGGGTTCTAATCCATGTACCGTGGACTAGGGGAGACATACTGTCATTCACGAATGATTATCCCAGGTTGAGGGAGAAACCGATTGAGTGGTATCAGCAAACAGACAGGTTTGTGAAGCTTGCGAAATGTCCCTGGGAAGATTTGAATACCTTGTTTGAGATCACTGTTCCACCCGACTTATGGCTTGAGTGCTAGAGAGGTGTAGGCTGGCTGACGCAGGAGCCAGCAAGGGATAAGGCGACCGGAGCACCATCTGAAGAGGTGATGAAATACTATCATAAGGTGATTGAGTTTTTGAAGCAGAAAGTATCGCCGAAAGTGACTGATTGGCAGAAAATCGACCGGACCTCACAGGAGGTTAAAGAGTCCGGCCATGCTTATTATGAGAGGTTGTTAAAAGTGTTCAAACATTACAGTGGTACTGAGACTATTGAGCCGAAAGACATGAACCATCTCGTGTTCAGATTTGTTGAAGGTCTGAGACCAGAGGTTGGCCAGATGATTAAGAATCATTTGATCTGTTGGCAAGAGAAGCTGATTGATGAGGTGTTGCAGTATGCGAAATACTGTAGTGATGAGATTGAGCTGAAGCAGAAAAAAATGAAGGAGAAAGTATTGGTGATGCAGATAAGGGCAGCACAGGCAGGTATGCAGGGAAATGGAATCCAGCAGATGATACAGCAACAAATTCAAGAGAATATCATGTTTCATACTGTTGTGGTTCAAAATGATGGGCAAGGGATGAAAAAGATGGCACCATGTCACGCTTGCGGGGGCGTGGGGCATTGGAAGCGGGAATGCCCAAATGTGGTGCAGGATGGTGTCGTTCAACAAAGCACTAATGTCGGTACATTACAAAATGTGAGGGGTCCAAAATTGAGAAGTCAAAATCCGAGCTTCCAAAATAACATGGTTCAGATGCAAGGGCTACAGTCCATGCAGCAAATGCAAATGCCGCATATTCAACCAGCGCAAATGCAGCAAGTACAACAGCAGGTTCCCATGGTACCTAGACAGCAAATGCAATTATTCTTAGCTCCAATGGGACAGCAACAGGTGATGCTTCCTCAGCAGGTCACAGGTCAAGTAGCGAGCCAAAATAATACAGTACAGCAGCTCCCATTGCGTGGTGAAGATGGAATGAATGAGGAATGGTCAGATGACAGTTCAGACAGTGAAGAGTGCAGGCTTGCAGCTTCCTTAGAAGTAGACCAGAGAGGACCCTACGTAGAAGGAAAGGTGATGGGTCACAAGGTTTCATTCCTGGTTGACGCCGGAGCTACACGCTCTACAGTCAGAAGCGCAGAGGTTCCGAAATTACCACTTTCAGGGCGTACCATAAGAGTGGTAGGAGTAGCAAACTAGTACTTGACAAATCCGATCACAGATCTGGTGCAAGTTGAGATTGGCAACTTTCAGGGACTGCATAAGTTTGTAGTCTGCGATTCAAGTACTGTGTCCTTATTGGGAAGAGACTTAGGGCCTGATTACAACTTTGGAGGAGGTGTTAATCCGTCCCAAATGTGACGGATATACCACCAGCCGTAATACGGCTGGTGGTATATCCGTCACTTTACCGTCACTTTTGGGACGGATTAACACCTCCTCCAAAGTTGTAATCAGGCCCTTATTGTGTAAGACAAAATGTTAAATTACCTGTTCCAATGATGGAATAGAGGTGCAGACAAACAGTGATGATGAAGGGGATGATGGTCAGTTTTCAGAGTTAGAGACGGAAACCGCAAATGAGGATTACCCTCTGATAACCTTATTCCCAATGCTTACAGTGACTGACTTACCAGCTGAGTTACAGGGAACAGTGACAGAGAAAGTGTGGGATCTGACAGGAAAGGAAGTGGAGTTGATAAAAGGAGTGGAACCAGTTAAAGTACAAGTGAAGCCAAATGCAGTGTTTCCCCAGGTGCCACAATATCACATGGCACAAGATGTCCTTATTCAGGTGTCGCAAATAATTGCAGATTTTGTAAAGCAAGGGGTTCTGAAAGAGGTGTTGAGCAGCCCATGTAATTCACCAATAATGGGTCTGAAAAAGCCTTGTGGGAAGGTTCGAATTGTGCAGGACTTGAGGAAAATAAACAAGATTGTGGTAAAATGTTGCCCCATAGTGCCAAATCCAGCAGTAATTATGTTCCGGGTTCCGTGTGATGCAGAATGGTTCACAGTTGTGGGCTTGTCACAGGCATTCTTTTCAGTGCCTCTTCATGAGGACAGCCAGTTTTTATTCAGTTTCAAATTCCTGGACAAAGTGTACAGTTGGTGCAGAATTCCTCAAGGGTTTTCTGAGTTACCGTCCATCTTCAATCAGATATTAAAAAAGGACTTAGAATCCTTAGTACTGTCTTTTAGTTCGACTCTAGTGCAGTACATTGACGACTTACTGATTGTGTCCAGGACAAAAGATGACTGCAGGTATGACACAATTGCCTTACTGAATTATTTGGGAAAGAACGGACAGAAGGTGTCCCCAAAGAAGTTGCAGTACAGTAAAAAAGAGGTGAATACTTAGGACACTTGATTGAGAGAGGGTCCAGGAGAATATCAAAGGAAAGGGTGAGAGCAATTTTACAGATGAACCCCCGACAACAAAAAGAGATGTCAGGATGTTTTTGGGAATGGTGGGTTACTGTCGCCAGTGGATACCCAACTTTTCAATTATCTCTAAACCATTGATAAAGCTGACAGGCAGAGACTAAGGATGAACTGTATACCATAACCTTATCCAAGGAAGAGCTTGAGTCATTCATGGAATTAAGAGAGTGCATGTGCAGGGCACCAGCTTAGGGTATGCCTGATTACACGAAGCCTTTTCTACTGTTTTGTAATGAATGTAACGCTTGTTCTTTGTCTGTCTTGACACAGGTCCATGGAGGTGCAAACCGCCCTGTAGCGTATTTTTCAGCTACACTGGACCCCGTCGCAGCAGCCTTACCGGGTTGTTTGCGCGCAGTTGCAGCAGTTGGTCAAAGCCTCACACAGTGTGAAGGCATAGTGATGGGACATCCCTTAACAGTAATGGTTCCACATTCAGTTGAAATTCTGTTGACTCGAACTAAAACCCAGCACATGACAAATGCCCGACTTACCCGATATGAGACAATAATTTTGGGGTCGCCTAATGTCTCATTGAAGCGATGTACTGTATTGAACCCGGCAACTCTACTTCCTGTTGAAATCACTGAGATTAATAATGAGGAGGAAGTGGAGCATGATTGTCTTGAGGTAACAGAACTATGTACCAAGCCCCAACCTGACATACAAAATAAGCATTAAAAGAAAATAACTGCATTATGTTTGTTGACGGATCCTGTTTGAGAGACTCAGTCGAAATGCTGAGAGCTGGTTATGCTGTGTGTACCATAGCTGGTATCATTGAAGCTTCCTGGCTCGAGAGAGTATTTTCCGCACAAGTGGCAGAGTTAATTGCCCTTACTAAGGCATGCCACGCAGCTGAAAATCTCTGCGTTACTATCTATACTGACAACAGATATGGATTTGGAATTGTACATGATTTTGGCCAATTGTGGTAACAGAGAGGTTTCATGACCTCTTCTGGTTCTCCAGTGAAGAATGGCGAACACATAAAGGACTTGTTACATGCAATTCAGTTACCTCTTGAAATTGCTGTGGTGAAATGCAATGCTCATGTTAAGTCACAAGACTTTGTGTCCATGGGAAACGGTTATGCAGATCAAGTCGCTAGGTTTTACGCATTGAACTGTATATCGTTCAAGGATCAATGGGAATTGTTACCACAAACTGAAAATGAAACATGCTTGAACTTTGCATTAAGGATGGTTGACACTAGGGGACAGATGTAGGAAATGTTTAGCGACTCGCAAACGGCAAAAATTGCCGTTTGCGAGTCGCTAAACGCGTTTCCCAATGCAGAAATGCATATTGCGAGTCGGTACCGACTCGCAATATGCATTTCAGAATCGCAAATAGGAAGGGGTGTTCCCTTCCTATTTGCGAGTCTGAGTGGTATGCAATACCATTTGCGACCGCGTACGCGGTCGCAAATGGTGTCGCAGTTACCATCCACTTCAAGTGGATGGTAACCCACTCGCAAATTGGAAGGGGTCCCCATGGGACCCCTTCCACTTTGTGAATGGACCCAAAAATATTTTTTCAGGGTAGGTAGTGGTCCAAGGGACCACTACCTGCCCTGAAAAAAAAACGAAACGAAAGGTTTCGTTTTTTTTTAAAAGTGCAGCTCGTTTTCCTTTAAGGAAAACGGGCTACACTTAAAAAAAAAAACTGCTTTATTGAAAGCAGTCACGAACATGGAGGTCTGCTGACGACAGCAGGCCTCCATGTTTGCGAGTGCCTATACTCGCTATGGGGCCGCAATTTGCGACCCACCTCATGAATATTGATGAGGTGGGTCATTGCGACTCCATAGCGAGTTGCAGTCGGTGTCTGTGACACCGTACTGCATACCAATTTGCGAGTTGCAAATTGCGAGTTGCATGGACTCGCACTTTGCAACTCGCAAATCTTTTATTTGCTACATCTGGCCCTAGATGAGCTAAAAACACTACAGGGTCGTGCTAGCAGAGAGGAGAAACGCTCCTGGCAGAGAATGCAATGTGTACAGAGAGCTGACGACTTATGGGTCTCAGAGGAGGGGAAACTGGTTTTACCCAACAGTCTTTTGTCACAATTTGCAAGGCTTTATCATGGACAGGCACATCTTGGGAGAGATGCAATGATCAGGTCACTCAAGATTGACTGGTTTAACCTGAAATTCAGACAAGCTGCAGAGGTTACCTGTCACAGGTGCATTATCTGTCAACAGATGAATGCCGGAAAAGGGACTGTGGTAACTTTGAGCCACATAGGGAGGGCTGGTGGTCCATTTAGCAGAATGCAAATGGATTTCATTGAGATGCCTGTTTGTGGAGGATTGAGGTACGTGTTGGTGATTGTGTGTGTTTTCAGCCATTGGATTAAAGCTTACCCCACACGTAGAAATGACAGTCTCACAGTTGCAAAACTGTTGCTAAGAGAACTAATACCCAGGTTCGGTTTTCCGGTCTGTTTAGAATCAGATAGGGGTAGACATTTTGACAATGAGATGATTAAGCTCTTGTGTGCTGCATTAGACATCAAACAGAAGCTGCATTGTAGCTACCGCCCTGAAGCATCAGGACTAGTAGAGCAAATGAATGGTACTTTGAAGTCGAGAATGGCAAAAATGTGCGCAGCCACCAATATGAAATGGCCAGATGCTTTGCCCTTAGTGCTGATGTCAATGAGAAACACCCCTGATAAGAAGACAGGACTATCACCCCATGAGATCCTTATAGGTAGAGCTATTAGGCTGCCCGCAGTACCCGCAAATGCTCTTGTGAATATCACGGATTATATAGTGTTGGACTACTGCAAAGGTTTGGCTGATGTGGTTCGCTCTTTTTCCCACCAGGTGGAAGCCAACACATTGCCACCGATCAGTGATCCAGGTCACACCTTGCAAACCGGTGACTGGGTGGTTGTCAAGAAGCACGTGAGAAAGTCGTGTTTGGAGCAGCACTGGAAGGGCCCATATCAAGTGATACTGACAACAACCATTGCTGTGAAATGTGCAGGCGTTCCAAACTAGATATATGCCAGTCACACAAAGAAGGTAACATGTCCGACTGATGAGGAACTTGAAGTCTCTGACTCAGCAGTTCCAGAGAAGGAAGTCTCAGGGCCAAGGGGGAACTGAGACTTTAAGAGAGCCCACTGAGAACAGCCTAGTCCCTCAAACAGTAAACAAGTTCAAGAGAGGTGACAGTGAGCCTATCTCAGTAGAGGCAGCAGGAGGACTAAATCAAGGAGAGGTCCTCCCAGAAGTAGACGGATATGGGCTAGAACTTGAACCTGTTACAGACCCAGAAGAAGAAGGGGAAATAGTAGAGAGAGGCCAAAGCCCACCGGCATCCCCTGAGCCAGTTGCAGGTCCATCAAGAGAAAACACCATAGCACAAGAGGAGGGTGCTATTTAGCGTCCTGAAAGGACAAGCAGGAAGAAGACGCATAAGGGAGATACCTGGCCAGAGAAGCAGGCTGCGAAAGAAAAGATCATACCAGGTGAAAAAATAACAGAAGAAACTGATATATCCCGAGTAGAGGATCGAAGTGAAGGGGAATTGCAAGGCGAACGCAGATTAAAAAGGAAAAGAACTGCAAATAGAAGGTACGCAGGTCCTGAATGGGCATATGCAACGACATCTGAATGGCAACAAGAATTTTTAGCGTTCTGTTTTGATCGAGAAGTACCAGGCCAATACTACGGTACGTGAAATCAATCAGAGAAAGAGACTGTGTTAAAACTGAAATTGAAAAGAAAATTGAAAGCTGAAAAGCTGAGAAAGAGACTTATAAACTACTGGATGTGACACTGATAACTTGAATTACTTTTGAAAACCCGATTATGACAAGCTGCTAACCTGATTGACAAAAAGGGGTCCTGGAGTGAGTGAAACGCTGTAAATAAACACAGAGAGAAAGAGACTTTGCATCGAAAAAAAAAAAGAGAGCTTTTATATCGTCCTTAAGTTGATTGTTTGTTTGAATTATTCTGCTATCTGATTCTTTACAGACCATGGCTTATAATAGAGGTAGTAACAAAAAGGGTAAAGTGTGTGGTTGGTTAAGCCTTATATTAGGTAATGTGTGTGCAATAATAATTATAGGTGTGATTGTGGGAATGCCGTGGTTGGATAAGAAAGCAACTAACGATGCTTCAAAACCTGAGACTACAACACTAACACCGTGGGAAAAGTTTGAGCAAGATACAAAACACTTGCATGAGGGAACTAACTCAAAAGGAGAACTCTCCACTAATGTCTTCTATTGCTTGCTGAATGAGTATGTTGAGACCATGGAGGCGAAAAACTGTTATGTGTGCACAAAGATTCCTTCATCAGTACAAGACGGGGTCACTTACCATAGCCTTCCACTAACTTACGGGATAAGTTGTAGTTTACTACTAACAAGATTCTATGATCAAGAGCATGTACAATACTTCTATTCAAATTTGGATGTGGTGTTTTCTTTTGTGCCAGTGATTGAGTTTCGGAACAAATTAGCTAAGGAGCATAGTATAAAGATAGTTAGAGGTTTATTTGAACCAACACTTACATTTGGGACAGCTTATGCACACCACAACAATTTGAATTGCTTATTGACACCTGTAGAGAAAAGCTTCTTAGATCACACTGATGATAGACGCAAAGCTTTGAAAGAGCGACTAGAAAAGGGGCTAGAGAAACGCACATATGCAAATGATTATGCTTACACTTCAATAAAGACACAAGGCAAATTAGCTATAGATGCATTACATGTAGGTAGGCTTTGTATATATAGGCCGAAATCTGAACATGACACTTTATTTGTGGGAACGAGTGAATGCAGGCATGTGTTTTTGTTTCAGAGTAAATGGACATTCATGTTAAATGGACAGGATCCATCGATTCCTGGGATCTATTATATCTGTGGACTTAATGCTTATTACCATCTCCCTAAGGGATGGTATGGGACATGTTATTTGGGGAAAGTTTTCCCAACGATTTACCAGATGGATGACTTCAAGCAAATGCCTAAAACGTCTGAATTACAACATGCTAGACAAAAACGAGAGACAGTGGCTGCTGTCGTTGGTGACATACTTGGAGCCATAATTCCTTTAGTAGGGGTTTTTCTAAACTCCATAAAGATTCGAAAGTTGTCTACTATTGCGGATAACATGCTGACACATTTTACAGGGGCTATACTCCTGATGGATACTGAACTTGCTGCGGAAAGAGCTATGACTCTTTAAAATCGGCTTGCTTTAGACATTCTTTTAGCAAAGAGCGGCGGAGTCTGCAAGATGCTCAATGAGCGTCATTGTTGCTCATATATACCAGATAATAGTAAAAAGATTAGAGGCATGCTTATTAACCTAACTAGAGATAGTGCAGATTTGAAGGATTTGAAGGAACCTGGAGTGTGGGAGAAAGTGGGAAAAGGAATTGCCAGAGTAGGGAGCTGGTTTAGCAACATTTGGAATGGGGTTCTTGCAAAAATACTAGGGGGTCTGTTAATTGTTCTGGCCTGTTTATTAGGTTTATGGGGAGCATGCAAAATTAATGACAAAATCAGAAGAAATTGGACAAAGAGAAATAAAAAGAATGAGGAAAGTGAAAGGGAGAAAATGTTTAACCAAATTTGGGAAAGTTCACACAAAGGACAGGATGTTGAAATGCGCATTATGCAGAAGGTGAAAATTTAAAAGTGAAAGGTAAAAAGTTTGTGTGATGACGAACGTCATCAGAGTAGGGACTGAGAGAGCATAGCTTATATAATCTATATTAACATGAAATGTTTATGAATTAATGTGTGATAATACAGCATAGAAACTGTAATAGTAAATTTTGCTTAAAAACGTGCACTTGAAATGTGACCACGAAGAGTGGCCGCCAATGTATACGTGGACTAATAATGATGATTAAAATGTTTATAAGATGTTATATTGAATAGGTTCTATACTAATTATTAATCATTGTGTTATTGAATTGTGTTGAAATCCTTGTAGGCCTTAAGTTAGCATGAGCTGAATCCTAGCTGCTTGGCTCTCATATTAAATGTATTTTTCCTATCTTGCAGTGTGCTGACTCGCAAAAGGACATGACCTCTTGTTATCTTCAAACTAGAAGCCGAATGTTACCATGCTAGATATGTTCTCATGCATTCTTTATTGCTTGTAGGGTGATATAAAACGAAATGCAACAGTGTAGATTAATGTAATGTACAAGGTCATTTAAACTGGTGAAGACAATGAAGCTACTGACGAAAAGATGTGCGAAGAATTACAGAAAGATGAAATCGTACCGGACGATAATATGGTGTGTAAAATAATATGGGGTGAAAGATAAATGACTTATTGTGTTTTCTAATAGGTTAAAGATAGTGGGCTATAATCAACAACCAATGACATTTTAGGGGAATGTACAACGGAAAAGGGATAAAAACCCATGACACAGGGAGCCATTTAGAATTAGGTAGGGAATGCTATTGATTTTATCCAGAAACTTTGTCACTCTGTTTGGTGACTTATTGGTTTGCTTAAAACCATCCTTGTCCTTAGATTTGCCCATTTTACACTTTACCTCCTTATGAGGGAAGTGCCCCTTTTGCCCCGGAGCTGAGTTCTGACTGATGGCAAATTGACTGATGTCCTGAAGACGAAGACTGAACCTGTGTGCTGACCTAAACTTTGGAGGGTAACTATGACAATGCATTTGTGATTTGTCTGTTTGCTTTTCCTTTCTAGGTACCAACTGCTTACTTTTGACAGAGACAATAGTTAGATGTTTTCCAAATTGGTGTTCTAAATAGTTTTGCATGAAGCCCAACATGCCAATGCTTATTAGTGGTTAGGACAGGTGTTCACTAAATTGACGCAAATAGGCAAACAACCAAATCTATGCTTTGTTGAACTGACGCGTTATTGACACTCTGCTAAATTGATCTATGTTTACGCCGTGTTATGTCTTGTTGTTTGTGATTCTCGCCTTAATAAAATCTTATCAAAGTTGCCATATCATAACTATGCTAAAAAAGGCAACTCTGGCGGTGGCTGGCACCAGAAAAAAACAAAAATGTAAGCTGCTGTCTGCCGCCATTGCCTGCCCCAAGGTCCAATCATTTAGTGTGGTCACAATGGGCAGGTGCGTCATTCCACATATAACAACGGCATGGCGCCGCCCCTTAGATTCACATGTGACCACTGCCGGGTGATTACAACTCCGGTTAGGACCTTGCTAGACTAGTGACTACAGAGGAGACAGATATGTTTACAATATGTTTGAAACTCTGTTGGGTGCTCAATATATCTTGGAGAGAGGAAAATTGAGGGTTGCTAACTTCCGATTGCTAACTTCTGCTTGAAATAATAAAGTGTTATTTCTAGAAAAAAACAAACTGATGTCCGAGAATCGTCAGGGTGAAGTAATGATTGTGCTGAAGCCTGGCTAGTGCATTTGAATGAGACATCCTCAAGAGAAGCAAGTGCCTCTGGAGGTAGCTTTTAGTCACTGAACTTCTCCAACACTATGGGCCAGATGTAGCAAGCCGTTTGCATGTTGCAAACTGCGAAAACCGCAGTTTGCGCCATGCTAACGGCCTCACGCGATGCACATTCACAAATTGCGAGTCTGTACCGACTCGCAATTTGTGAATGCGACTTGCAAATAGGAAGGGGTGTTCCCTTCCTATTTGCGACTCGCTTCACAATTCAGAATTGCTTTGTGACCGCGAATGCAGACGCAAAGCAACTCACAGTTACCACCAGTGTCACACTGGTAGTAACTCATTCGCAAAAGGGAAGGGGTCCCCAGGGGACCCCTTCCCCTTTGTGAATGTCGACAAAAATATTTTTTCAGAGCAGACAGTGGTCCTATGGACCACTGCCTGCTCTGAAAAAAACGTAACCAAATGGTTTCGGTATTTTTTTCATTGTGCAACTCGTTTTCCTTTAAGGAAAACGGGCTGCAAAATGAAAAAAAAAACTGCTTTATTTAAAAAGCAGTCACAGACATGGAGGTCTGCTGACTTCAGCAGGCCACCATCCCTGTGAGTGCCGGGACTCGCTTTGGGGTCACAAAATGCGACCCACCTCATGAATATTGAAGAGGTGGGTCTTTGAGGCCCCATAGCGAGTCGTAGATGGTGTCTGAGACACCGTTCTGCATCTGAGATTGCGACTCGTAAATTGTGAGTCGGACAAACTCGCAATTTCCGAGTCGCAATCTCGGACTTTCCTACATGTGGCCCTAAGTTTGGTACAATGCTTTCACATCTCACCCCGTGTTTGCTACAGGAAATGCCATTTAAACCTCATTCACAGGTGTGAAATGGGGTTAAAAGGTCATCAAAACACAAAAAGTAGATCACGAGCAGCAGGAAGGGGGGGCGGGGTAACCGTTTACCTCAGATTAGGTGGAAAACAGTGGTTCTGCATACCAATACACTGACCCTTTTTACTGAACACTGGAAATGGGAAGCTATAACTAAACTCAATTGACCAAAATTAAACATGAAAGCGCAGGTACTCCGGCCTAAAGTCAGACATGCCTGTCTGAACAGGGTGATGTGGGCTTCATGTTATCTGAGCATCTGCACTAGATGGAAGGTCTGAGAAAAACGTACCCCAGCAGGATATCGACTTCCAGTTTTATCATGCAGGTGATGCTTGATGTTTATCAAAAAACAATACCTTTATAGCCAAATCAACATGAGGAACGGGGGAGGGAGGTAACACATTCATACATAATATTGCATGCTCAAATGTTATAAGATTTTTATCCATAGGGTACACAGAGAAATCACGAAATAATGTAGGATGGGGGACTGCAACTGTGAGCTTGTAGTTAATGCACTCTGGACCCTAAATTATACACCCATCCCCTCATCTGGTAGATCAAAGTCAGAAAGGACATGCCGGGAGTGGCATGCTGTGTCATTATCTCGTGCACTCCTTCTTAAACACTAGACAGACTACTCAAACCTATGGATGCTAGATTGCTTAGGTTAAAAAAAAAAAACAGGAGAAGGTGGCGATAAACTCCGCTATGCAGTGGTTGATGGAGTTTTTCCCAAACTCTGTGCTCCAAGTGGAGTGTGGAATGGCAAAAGTCTGTGAACTCCATCAACAGAGCAGAGTTTCCACCCACCCCTACCAATAACCACACTTCACAAGTCTAGAATAAAGGTTCATTAACAAAAATATTGTTTTACTGTGTGCAAAGTGCTGCCAGCTACAAATACAAAACAGCCAGCCAAGTCCCGTCCATACAGGTTAAAGTGGCCAGGCCTCCTCACCTTTTTCCAGAGAAAAGGTGTGACAGTCAGGCGAAGCAAAGGTCAGCCTGACAGACACTCTTCTTGTTCAGGTCAGGCAGCCAGGAACTAGACATGCATAAAATGTGCAGGGGCCTGGCTGCCTGAGCTGAACTTTGCAAGGCTGCTGATTTTGCAGCGCTGTGTGTGTGACCCCCCACCTTCGGCCTGTAAAAGTGCCCTGGGACCTTCCTCCCCTTCATAACGAGAGGGAGCATCACCAATTTCCTCTGACATAAGAGTTTCAGTTTTAATTCCTGAAGTGCCCAGGGCAGAGTGTCAATCAGTGATAGCCCTTCACATATTGAGATGGGATCAGCAAGTCTCTCTAACCCCATTGCACTCTGTGATGAGTGAGAGAAGGCAACAGTCCCAACCCTCCTGGAACATCCAAGGATTCCTTCTCCGGCAGCTGCAGGGCAGGTAAGTTTTATGTTTTTGAATCTTTAGTGCATGCAAATAAATTTGTTGTGAGTGAGCAAAATTGTTGATGCTAGTGCAGCAAAGCACAGGGTGGCCTATTGATTAAAATGGGTGCATCATTTTAACACCTGCTCTGAGCAGGCATTAGAAATGACCAAAAAAAAGGCACAGTGAAATGTTGTAAATTTCATTGCGCGATCTTTTCAGGCCTCACTGTTTCGGAACGCCCCGCATGCATACATTATGCCTGATACAGGCATAATGTGGCGGAGCAAGAGATTGCAAATGTGGCACATTGCAAGCATTGGACCACTTTGTAAATATAGCACAGGGAAAAATCCAACTTAGCGTCGACTATGCATTAAAAAAAATTACGCTATGGCAGCACAGGATGGCGTTAGGTGCTTGTAAATATGCCTCTTACTCTTCAGGAAAGGAGCATCTCTACTGCACTTCCAAACCACACCATGAACAGCCACACTAGCTGTTCATCTATTGGCAGTGTACTGCACCGTGATGACAGACTCATCCAGATGCACTACTGCATTCCATCACACAGTAAAAAAAAAGTTTCATTATGCATGAATGAGTGCGCAAAATATACTGCAGACTGTATTTTTCAGAGTAGGGCATGTGTATAATGATGTGCATTCCTGCAGTCAGAAATGTTGTTTCAGAAGTGCACTGCCACCGACAGCTCAACCATGCTGTGAATCCTCTCAGATTAAATCACTTTTGAGACATCACACCCCTGAAGTTGTAAAAACCACCTAAATAATATGGTAACTGGATGGAAAGATGTAGAGGGTTGATTATTATCAGCAATTTTTTTAAACGAGGAAGAGGCACAGCTAACTTAGCTGAAGTCCTCTGCCAGTCACTTATCAGACAGGCGATTGCAAGTGTTATTCAAGTGAGAGTAATTGTATAGCACGAGAAGTTGGTTAGGAAAGTGGTGCTCTCTTTAGGATACAAGATTAGGAAAGTAAGGAACATGGTAATCGTTTGACAACATGTAGAGAACTGAAGAGCTATTTTGACATTGACAGAGAGCAATACTGGACGGCATTGTGCGAGAGTAAAGAGGTTGCATAGCTATGTGTCACTGCAAGAGATGGGACTTGACAGCGATGTAAGAAAGTTGATCACCCTAGAAGCTGTAGTCCAACTTGAATTTTGAGTTCAAATGCACTACACAGCATTTTTAAATTGGACGGCTGAAACAGGAATCAGGTTAAAATACAATGAAAATATGTAAAGATGCTTTATTATCAGATTTCTGCTAGGTTTCTGCATCTTTTCGTTAAGCAACACTCATCATTTGGGCTAAGCTAAGAATCTCCATGTTCCAGATGTCTACCCTTCATCATGCCTCTGAAAAGCATACTTATATTACAGGTAGGTGTGTGCAAGTTATCAAAGCTGGGTGACTCGCAACATCATAAATGTATTTAAAACTGTATGACTTGCAAATTGTGAAAATTACAAATCAAAACAAATAACTAAAAAGATGCAACTTCAAAGTGCTCTTTCAAAGCCTATGGCTGTTTACAGTTTTTAAGTGAAAAAAGAAGCATAATTATTTTCATGCCAATGTGGCGTTAATGAGGCATGTTTGCCAGACCATATTTACAAAGTGGTGCAATTCCTGCATGGTGGCACTTTGTAGCCCATTGCACCACATTATGCCTCCACCAGGCATAATGTATGCAAGAGGGGGCGTTCTGGCGCTAGGAGGCCTGCAAAAACGGGGCAGTGAAATGTACAAGATTTCACTGCACCATTTTTGGCATCATTTTTACCGCTTATTCAAAGCAGATGTTAAAATGACTCACCCATAGTAACCTATGGGCATTCCTTGAACTTCACTGCACTAGCATCAAACCTTTTGACACTGGTGTAGCAACGCAATACAATAGCGTCAAAAATTCGGATACTGTTGGCCTAATGACCGCCACAGTGTGCCCTATCATAAATACAACACTACCATGGTGTCGTTAGGTGCCGGTTGAGGGGCGCAGGAAAAATGCTGCATCATCTATGATGCACCACTTTCTTGTAAATATGCCCCGAAATGCGCTATTGGAACCATTCATTCCAAACTTTTCCTTGGGTGAGAACCTCCGATGAACTCTCTTTAGGAAGGCATGCTCGCTAAAAGCAATCCAACTTCGGTCATTGTTCATTACAAGCAGTGTGCACCAGTACTGTAGAAAGTGGGAACCAGCCTCCTAGGAAGATGTGGGCAATTGCAGTCATTTTTTTGATTTACAAATTAAGCACTATATCAAACAGTTAGCGTAAGGTATAATTTATGTAATGAGTGCATTCTTTCTCTTAGTAGCAAGGAAGAAAGGTCAAGTGTGGATTTGTCCTGCCACAGTTGACACAGGATGGTGCGTTAGGGTTTGATGTTTCTCTTTCATTTTATTTGAGTCACTATATCCTTATGTGTGCATCTATGAGTACATAATCTGCATGATCGTGGCGCTTAATTTGCATGGTCTAATCTCAAGAACTATGAAGTAATGTGTCCCTAGAGATAGGATTCCTGTCAGAGTTTCAAAATGTTGTCAAAAGAGAGGATTGACTCAAAAAGTGAGTTAGATATCAGAAATTTGGAAACCATAAAGGTTTATTCACATTTAAGGTTTTGAACAGGAAATTTTAAATGCTGCAGCATACTCATTAATTCAGTAAGGATAGTTAGAAATAAAGTGCCATGAAGGCCCTCAATTACAGGAATAATGCAATAATAAGCGAAATCCAAAAACTGTACTAATTCTAAAATGCGCAGGAAATCAATTGGGCAGCATCTCTAGCAAAAACATACCTTTTCAAAGTGTTTCTCTGGCTCACCGCCAAACCGAGTGGTTTAAATAGCCAATTTTAGCATGGAAAAAATTAAAACTGCTTAGCCAGCACGGTTTGAGCAAAGGTATAATAATTTTAGCAAATCATGCTGCAATATTGTAAAACGTAATGTAACCGTTCTAGTTTAGCACTACCCTAGTGCATGAATATTGATTTGCTCCTTCCGAATGAATGTCATCCAAAGGTGTCAGAACAAACTAGTTGATAAACAACAGAACCCAACTGTGAAGTAGCAAAAGGCTTCCTTCATCAAATTCTTCAATACCAACATGTGATACCAAATAAATAGTGCATATATTGCTGTGTGTGGTGTCCAACAAGAAATATGAACACACAATGAGCATCATGGAACAGCAGCCATTATTTTAAAGATGGAGTTGAGTCCTAACTGAGGCCTCGATTAGACCGAGCCAGAAAAATAAACTAAAGCACGACAAAATGGTTTTGTTTCAGTTGCAGGAGATTTGTATTAAAACACAAATGTGGACCTGCTAAATTGAATGAGTAGATATAGTACAAATTGTGGAATAACTTCCACATTTACAGTTTGTACTGCTACAATTGAAAAGCAGAATCTTTATTTTCTTTTAGAACGGAATGGTCGATAAAAGGGAGAGAGAGGGATAAAGACTGATTTTGTGTGTGTTTTTTAAAGGGCGTGCAAATAGCTCTTGCATTGCATTTGTGTCCATCCTCAAGAGAAGCAAGTGCCTCTGGTACTTAAAGGGTGCTAGACGCTTTGACTATTCACAAACCTACCGAGAAAATATGCAGCCCATTTCAGGCACTGTAAGGGGTACAACTATTGTGATTGCAGATTAGTTACTGCTTAGGTTATGTGCAGACATATCTTGTCTTAATATACGTCTGTGCCTCACACACTAGAGATTTAGAACTAGCCAGCTGTCATCTTTGATTATTACAGGTTTACTCTGAGCTGAGCTCTGAGCTGATGTATGGCATATCTGTAGGACCAACAGAGATTTAAGTTGCATAGCACACATACGGTGTGATTTTATGTTTTATAGTTCTTTCCTAAAGTTATATATGTAACTCATTCAGGTCCTCTATAGGAAAATAAGGTAGCTCTCAGGATAACAACGGTATTGGGAATTTATGTATCTATCTTGAAACAAGATAATCTGTTTTCAGGCAGTACAAGGGTATAACTGTGCAGTTCATGGGATGGTGAATGCTTGATTTATTTAGAGAATAGTATACCATCACAGCTCTTTTGGTGATGACGCTTTAGGAATTCCTCTTCCCTGTAAAGCCATGTCTCTGAAGCAATGTGGGCTAGTGTTAAACAAAACTTCCCTGGACAGAAAGAGTTTATTTTTAAGACAAAACTTGGACTATCAGGTTTTCGATAAATTGCAAAATTATTTTTGAGGCTCTGGTTTACCAAACACCATTGCGATAGGAAAATATGCAGACAAGGCAGTTAGTG
This sequence comes from Pleurodeles waltl, assembly GCF_031143425.1. Lineage (NCBI taxonomy): Eukaryota > Metazoa > Chordata > Amphibia > Caudata > Salamandridae > Pleurodeles > Pleurodeles waltl. Next base: position 489,019,128 of record NC_090440.1, read on the forward strand.
AAATGGGCAGGGGGCTCCCTCTCCTTACCTTGAAAGGGGGCCCTCTGAGATAATCTTACAAGACTAATGAAAGCAGAATAAAAGCTGCATATTAATCGACTAAGATTAATAAAAATGCTTCTGAATGCTGCAATGGGCAAAACCGATCAAGTTTTTGTAAGAAAACGAGTTGGTTGCTTTAGTATATGGAAACAGTTATGTAGTCAGCGACTGAGTGTTAAATTGGAAAACATTGCAAGTGTGCATGGTTTTAGCATTTGCTTCCTGTTTTAAGGCAAAAGAAGACAGGTAAGAAACGTTGCTGTGTTTAAGTTTATTAGAAGTTCATGTAGGGAGCTGGTTTCTGGGTGCGGACCCCCGCCTTCCAATTTTCACCTGGATTTTAGATGCAACTTTGACTGAAGTGCACTGGGTTCCTACTAACCAGATCCGCAGTGCTAGTGTTTCTACCTCAAAACAAGACACCTTGATCCACAAGTGACCGGACCCTTCTGCCCCGATAAGTCCCTAGTAAATGGTATCCCTGTTACCTAGGGCATGTTTCTGAAGAGGGCTCTTCAGAGCTCCAGCACAACTTGTGCCACTCTGAGGGACCCAGCACCTACCTTATGCAGACTGCCACTGGAAGCTGCACCCAAAATTGAAAACACGACATGGCATGCACTTGTGTGACATGTCCCCTAAAACACTGTTTGTAATATCTGTAAGTTACCCCCTGCAGCAGGCCTTCAGTACTAAGGCAGAATGCATTATATTACAATTGAGGGCATATATGCATGAACAAATATGCCCCTACTGGGTCCTTGTCGATCTTAGACAGAGTAAGAGTACATGGAAGTCACTTTAAATACATGTGCTGGACACTGGTCAGTATGAGTTCCCCAGCTACATGATGGCTTCTCTGAACCCAGGGATGTTTGGTATCAAACATCTCATATAATAAACCTTCACTAATTCAAGTGGTGGAATTATTAATACATGCACCCAGAGGGCACCTTAGAGGAGCCCCATGAAGAACATACCAACTGTTAATGAGCCCACTCACCTGTTCTGGCCATGCTGCCACCAGCATATAAGAATCTGACCTCCCAGGATGAGAGCCTCTGTTCTCGAAAGGTCAGAAACAAAACCCTGTCTGGGTTGGGGTGTTACACACTTCTCCCCTTAGGATGCCCTGCATTTCAAGGCAGGAGCTTCAAAGAAGCCTACGCTTTCAGTATGCAGATCTGGCCTTCCTCAGAGGAAGGTGCCAACCAACCCCCGCCCCAGGGCTCATCTGGCATCTGCGCAGGCAGGAACATGAGCTCATCAGGAGGCGTGTCACACTTCCAAACGGGAAACCACAGGGGTGACCAGCCTAAAGTAGACATGCCTTATGAAATTCTGCCATGTTGTGTGTGGTGGAATTAAGGACCTCTGGATAGAGCGATGCCCACTCCCAACGCAAAGTGTTCATGTAGGGGTGTAGTAACCCCAAGGGTAAGTAGCCCATTGGCTACTACCCTTCACTTCCCTTAACACCCCCTAAATTGAGTACTTAGGGGACCTCCTGACACAAGATCCTCAGATCTTCACTGGACACAAAAGAAGGCATGGACAAGAAGCCTGCTGGACCCGAGAACCTAGGATCACGACTGACTTGGCACCAACCATTCCAGCCTGCCTGCTGCACCCGACTCACGAGGAGCAACTGACCTGTCCTGCTGCTTCAGCCTTCAAGAAACTGGGATAGCTGCCAGTGCTTTGCAAATCTCCATGGAGTAGAGGAGCTTCTCCTCTGCATCTGCACCTAAGAAAGAACTGTGAGGACCAGGACCACCAAAAACCTGATTCCAGACATCACCACTGCACCTGAGCAGCCTAGCTCTAGTTGAAGGGGGCCAATGGTGTCAGCGTGGTTCCCAGACCCTCCAGAGATGAAAACCACCCGAGCCTGTCTCTGTGGACCTCCAGACGGCATCTGCAGCCTGATTCTGCAGACCTCCCTTCACCGCAACCACCTTTGGTGACGGAGACCTGAAGGTCCACAGCCCCTCTGCTCCTGGATGCCCCAGACTGAGGAGAAGATGACCACTGGTGTCCCTACATTCCCCAGGGTCATGAGACCCAGGCCTACCTGTTGCTTTGGCTGGTCTGGGCCCCCTGTCCACGCCTGCAGCGTGTTTCTGTGGGACCTCTACACTGATGATGGTAAACACGATAGTCCAAACCACCTTTGCACCCAGACATCCCAGACCAAGGAAAACAGGATCATTGGTGTCCCTACATCCTCGAGCATTGCAAGAACTGACCCTCCTTGGTGGTTCACACAGACTGGACTTTCAGTCCACACCTGCAGCAACTTTGTGACCGGACTGATCCCCATACACTTACGTTGGGCATCTGACTCTGAACTGCACTACTGCACCCAGCAACCCCGTGCCACCCCAGGTGACCTGTTGGCGTGGCCTTGGACCTTGCCCAATACTTACCCTAAGCCAAGGAGATTGGTGCCATATGTTGCTGTACTATACCAGTATGCAGTGCTTGTTTTTGCTCAATAAGATAACATTACTGCATCTGAAAAAAGCACAAAGTTTGACTTTTGAAAACACTGACATGCTGAAACTAAAAGATTAACAATCCAAAACATACTTAAACTGCTCTTAAAATGATAGTTCATACTGAGATGTAAAGATTTAAAATTCTGAATATTTCCCTTGTGCCAGTGGGCACTTATTCGTACTCAGAAAAACAACACATTTCAGCTGCTCAGAAGCCTTTCTCAAATTAAGTGAGTTTGCTCAATTTCCCATAAAAAAAAAACATCATATTCATAGACAGTGACAACATACTTGTTCAAATTTTATGCGATCGACAATAACATATACGATTATAATTCCTCAATAATTTTTTAACATGTTTTGACATCATTTGAATGATATCTCACAGTATATATGGACATATTAAAACATTTAATTGCTTAATTATCAAATGGCAATTTATATTGTCCATGCATAAATATCTCAAAGGTATCAAGTATCTATGTTACATATAAATTCCTAATGTTGTTAGACATAACCTGGGATCCTGCTGACCAGCTCCTCATGCCTGAACACTGAAAGTACAGGTGTATTAACTAATTCATAACTGTAACTATGAACAAAACATAAAAGGATAATAAACATTTAAAACAAAAAAGGGGCGGGAAAAGTGGATTCCTATAATGATCTTCTCACAGAAGACCTGGAACGGAAGCATGATGCTTAGAATGATAAGACAATCATGACTGACTGTTAATGTATGGGCACATGTACCAAAACTTTCCACACTTCAAGAAATGCTAGCAATCCTAGTATCTTGCGAGAGACAAATACATTTATTCTATACAAATAACTATTACTGCACAAACAGAGAACAAAAGGAATACAAATGAAATTAACTGCACATCAATGATAACAATGTGGTATTAGAGGCAACCATTTCCCACAAAGCTTTTGTAGCATCAGTATCTTTGTTACAATCATAAGGAAAACCACCACTTCAGCTTCAGACACATTAGTACCCAATATGTATCGCTAACTCCTCCTCACCTTTAGGGCTTTTGGTGCTCAACCCAGGACTTCAATACTCTCAGATGTCTTTCCTGATCTCCTCCTCTCACCTGTTTTAAGACTCTGGTTCTGATTTAGATCTTGGTGGAGGAAATACTCCATAACAAACGTGATGGACAACATGATGGGTATCCCACCCACCTTATTATGATCCCATGATATCCTATAGAGATTGCAATAATTCGGACTGTATTTCCTTCACGTTTGTGATGGAGTATTCCCTAAATCAGGCCCTCTGTCTACACCAAAGAACACAAGATGTTTGTGCTGTTTTTGAATGCCTTACATGCACCACATTTACAAAAAAATCTTTTTATTCACTGAGTTAAGTTATAGTTTTATCAGAGTTGAGATGACTAGGAACTAACATGTGCCTTAAAGATTTGGGTTTCTTGTAGGTGATGGAAGGCCAGTGCCCTTTATGATTGCCTATAATAGGACCAGCTGTCAACCAACCCCAATGTTTTCTCATTATGAGGGTCATTCTGACCGCGGATGCCATTCTGGCTTTCCTGCTGGGCCGGCGGGCGACCGCCAAAAGAGCGCCCGCTGGCCCAGCGGGAAAGGCCCTGCAACAAGGAAGCCGGCTCCGAATGGAGCCGGCGGAGTTGCAGGGGTGCGACGGGTGCAGTTGCACCCGTCGCGATTTTCACTGTCTGCTAAGCAGACAGTGAAAATCTTTATGGGGCCCCCAGGGGCCCCATGACACCCGTTCCCGCCATCCTGTTTCTGGAGGTGAAAACCGTCAGAAACAGGCTGGCGGGAAGGGGGTCGGAATCCCCATGGCGGCGCTGCAAGCAGCGCCGCCATGGAGGATTCCCCCAGCCGGGGGAAATCCGGCAGAAAACCGCCGGACCCGGCTGGGCGACCGCGGCTGTCGGAATACAAAATGAAGCACCACCAGTCTGTTGGCGGTGCTTCAGCCGGCCTCCACCCTGGCGGTCATAGACCGCCAGGGTCAGAATGAGGCCCTATGTCTCTTATTCTATGTGGTCTTTTATTGTAAGTTGCAATAAAGCAGGATGGCTCTGCATTGGTCCCAGAGTGTTTGACATTCTCTTTGAACAGAAGATCTTGTAGAATTCTGCATATTGGATTTTATAAATGAGAAAAATAACACCCACATAACTGCAAATATGGATGGAAATAGGTTCTGTTTTTGTAAATAAGGATTTTAATGTTTTAATTGTTTTTTACGTTGCAGAACGGGAGAAAGGCGATCCAACTTGAAAACAGAGCAAAGGAGACTATTATATCTCTTGGAGCAAAGTAGATATGAAAAGAGAGTAATCTACATGATTAATTGCAGTAGGGGTATTTGACCTGTATTGGACTATAACTAATTGTTTTGTGGAATATAAAAATTAAGGCCTCATGACTGTGAGAATTTGAAGAGCATGCATATGGATTTTGTTTTTATATATAGGAATAGTACTGAGCTTAGGATTCTATTGCATCGTTGGTGCCCGAAATCACAGGAAACGCGTGACAAAAGGTATAATCTTGCTATTACCACAATGCACCTGTGATGTAAATATCAAATGGAGAACTGCAATGTCTATTTAATTCATGCTTGAGAAGGTTCCTGACATTGTAGTCTCACAATAAAGCATATCCTCCAGGTGCATACTAGTTAAACAAGCATTTGCAATGCAACGGGTCTCGCGTTTGCTCGTGTTAGAGCTGATAGCATTGTAAACTGCTAACCGGACTTTTCACTCGTAATGAAACCTATCGACAAAAGTGCAATTATGTACCTAACCGGAAAAAGTGCAATTAACTGTGTAACAGGGTCGATATTATGTAGAGCGCTCGACTTCTGCCAAGACAGATCGCGCTGGGAAAATAGAGAAAAGGTAGTCCATGAGCCGGACGGAAAACAGCGAGCCTCGCCTGTTTTTCTGTACATGGTCGATGCGCTTGAGGAGGGCTATCCACCAGAAAAGGCATGACATATGCATGCCTTCGACTAATGAAATCAAGCAGATTCTAACAGGCAAGCCCATGAGCCAATAAAAGACACTGACGTGACGTGGACAGGGCTCTGAGCCCTTTTGAATTCCTAAAGTGTCTCGCTTAGCGAAACGCATGCGCAAGAGCAAGAGCATGCGACGCAGGCTCGACCCTAAAAATTCAACTGTCACGTGTATTTTCTAAAATGTTAAACTTGATTAATATATTGTCAACTCCGCTCTTTTCGAATGCTCCCAAAGTTCCTATATTTTGTTGAAACACACAAGTAAAAAAGAATCAGCAGGAAGAGATGATTCTCCGCCTGTCACCTTCCTCACCTCCGTGCTTTGCATGGCAGGAAAATCCTTTATATTGCTCGAAGGCGAGTGGGACATGCTTCCCAAATTAGATCCATAAAACAATCTCCAACAGATGGGATCCTGTTTAGATAATAATGCAGTCACATTGCGGTTTATTGTGAAACAGCAATGTCAAGACTCTACTCAAGCATTAATTAAATAGACATTTCAGTTCTTCATTCAATATTGACAGGAAAATCCTTTATATTGCTCAAGAGCGAGCGGGATATGCTCCCTATATGGATTTCAATAAACACCAATATTTCATTGAGTTGAACTTCGATACGCTTTTTAATGGTGTGATATTCAATTTAAATAAGACAACTGTAGTATAACAATTACAGTCCCAGCCCGCGGGTTGCCGAGGGAGCGGAGTGGCGTGTCGGAAGGGGGTTCGGGAGAAACACACATTAAAAAAATATATAAAAAAACACTCCTGCAGCACAACACTGTGTTGCTGGGCTGGAGAGACCCTTCTGGATATGTGTTTGGCCGGCCCAAGATGGACGGCCAAACATACATGCTCAGTGAGGGAGAGTGCCTTGCTCTTCACCTCCGTGGCCCGTCCCTTTCCCCAAAAACTAAAATAAACATAGTTTATGATAGTTTTTGGGGAAAAGGTTTGCAGCTGCCCCTGCTGGTGGCTGGGGGGGGCTCCTCCACCCTTAGGGGGGATCCGCCGCTGACAAGCGCGGCCCACAGGTTGCCGAGGGGGCAGGGTGGCGTGCGGTGGGGGAAGAAACACACAACATTTAAAAAATATATAAAAAACACTTACCTCCGCTCCCGCAACGCGACGCTCTGTTCCTCTGCTCTTCCCTCAATACCTCCAGGAACAGTCTCCCAGCCTGCCCTGTGGCCAATCCTGACGCTGCTCAGAGCAGCATCAGGATTGGCTGGGAGCGCCCAACGAGGGTTCTCCCAGGCAGACTGGGAGCCTGTGCAGGCTCTCTCCAGCCTAGTAACTGTGTTGCTGGGCTGGAGAGACCCTTCTGTGCATGTGTCTTTGGCCGGCCCGGCCAAACATATATGCGCAGTGAGGGGGGGTGCTGAGCACTCACCCTCATTGCTCGTCACCCCCGTGGCCCCACCCCTTTTCCAAAAAACTATAGTTGATTATAGTTTGGGGGGAAAAGGTTTGCAGCTGCTGCTGCTGGTGTGGGGGGCGACTCTCCTCATCCCATATGGAGGAGCCACCCCTGCATAGTCAGCGTGTCGACTTACAATTAATTAACCATTAACTGCCAACAACATTACATAACACAAATGGGAATTCGATTTCTCAGCTACTTCCTCAAAAGATTTAACCCAAGGGGGGAGAAAGGCTTAGTTCTGAGCAGCCACTGACATAAAGTACCTAGGACAGACTAAGGCGGTCATTCTGACCCTGGCGGTCATGGACCGCCAGGGCCGGGGACCGCGGGAGCACCGCCAACAGGCTGGCGGTGCTCCCAAGGGCATTCTGACCGCGGCGGTATGGCCGCGGTCAGAAACGGAAAACCGGCGGTCTCCCGCCGGTTTTCCGCTGCCCTGCGGAATCCTCCATTGCGGCGCAGCCTGCTGCGCCGCCATGGGGATTCCGACCCCCTCACCGCCATCCTGTTCCTGGCGGTTTTGACCGCCAGGAACAGGATGGCGGTGAGGGGTGTCGTGGGGCCCCTGGGGGCCCCTGCAGTGCCCATGCCAATGGCATGGGCACTGCAGGGGCCCCCGTAAGAGGGCCCCTAAAAGATTTTCAGTGTCTGCCTTGCAGACACTGAAAATCGCAACGGGTGCTACTGCACCCGTCGCACCCTTCCCACTCCGCCGGCTCCATTCGGAGCCGGCTTCCTCGTGGGAAGGGGTTTCCCGCTGGGCTGGCGGGCGGCCTTCTGGTGGTCGCCCGCCAGCCCAGGGGGAAACACAGAATAACCACGGCGGTCTTCTGACCGCGCAGCGGTATTCTGGCGGCTCCCGCCGGCACCGCAGTTACCGCGGCTGGCGGGAGTCAGAATGAACCCCTAAGTCACAGTTTGCAAAAAGTTTCCCAACTTCAGTTATATGAGACCAAGGCCTTAGGGACGAAAAGAGGGTGGTGAAAGTCCAAAATGATGAAGGTTGTTCCAGGGTAATCATCAAAAGGGTGAATAATGAAAAAGACAGTACCTTATCTGAGGGCTTGAAAGGGTGGCCCAGCCCAGCCTCTTCCGGGCTCTGAGAGGAGTAGACAGCCTTCTCTTGGTCTGGTCTTTGCCAGGGATGCACCCTGGTATGTCCTGCCTGCAGGCTGTGGTCTTGCAATGCACTATAGGAACTTCTGGCAATCGGGCCCCTCCTCCTTGTGACCACAGGGCACTCTGGGTGTTGTGGTCCCCACTCCAACAAGTTTCTAATGGGCTGCAGTCTTGTAAATTGCTATAAGTACTTCTGGCAGTCAGGTCCCTCCCCCTTGGGCACTCTGGGGGTTGCGGTACACACTGCAACTCCTTGGTATCTCAAGTGTCCCATGAGCTGTGGTTTTGCAACACGGTATAAGCACTTCTGGCAGTCAGGTCCCTCCCCTTGTGACCACAGGGCATTCTGGGGATTGTGGTCCCCACTGCAACTGCTTGGTAGCTCACAACAAGTGTCCCATGGGCTGTGGTCTCACAACATGCTATAAGTGCTTCTGGCAGTCAGGTCCGTCCTCCTTGCAACCACAGGGCACTCTGGGCAGTTGTGGTCCTTACTCCAACTCTTCAGTAACTCACAGCTCACAACATGTGTGTGTGTGTAAACTGACAGGACGGTGCATTTCAAGCTAAAATACATCCCACAAATCTCATTGACTAAGCTACGCCCCTGCATCTTTCTTTCACCCATGCTGTGCAGAATTCCTTCATCATACTTGTTTTAGCAGCAATGGTCTCCTGAGTACAGCACCATGATAAAGCAACAAAAATGAACCAATAGAATGCAATCTGCACTTTCCAGGCGGTCGTTATTGGAACTAGTCTACAGTCATTAAGTATGGGTCCAAGTACCATCCCTTTTAGCACACAAGGAAAATTTACATTTGTTTATGTGTTCCTAACCTTGGTTCCCAACCTGGAAGAAGGAATACTAAAATGTAGTTGTTTTTCTTCTAGTACAAGGAGCATTTATTTATAAGACTTGTGGGTTACTGCATTGCTTTGATTCTAATACTAGTTTAGTAATGTTTACTGTTACAAGGAGTGGGGCAAAATTAGGTTCTTTTTCTTGGTTATTTTCCATGAAGAACTTGTTCCACAGCTACGCCTGCCCACAAAGAAACATCATCAAGCTGAGCTCTCTATTCCCCAAAGTTCCCTGAAAGCACCAGTTTTCATGTCTGATCTCAAGACACTGTGGCCCAGGTTTAAGAGGGTCTAGCTCCATCTAACGACACATTAGTGTTATTTTTTTAACGCAAATGTGGCATTAGATGGTCAGAAATGCAGCACCATAGTTACAAAGTGGTGCCACTTTGTAAGCACTTGTGCCACATTATGCCTGTTCCAGGCATAATGTATGCACAGGGGCATTCCCCTGTTATGGGGTGGGGGGGTGCAAAAATGGTGCAAAGATATTTTGAGAGATTTCTTTGCTGCATTTTTTCCGGCATTTTTAACACCTGCTCAGAACATCATTCAAATAATAGCCCATGTGGAACCAAGCTGCACATTCCCCTAGTGTCACATCTACAAAGTCACAAAATGCATGCAATGATCCACATTTAACATCCTACCACCAACACATGCCTGTTGCTGATATCTTGTGTGCAAGAAAATGTTACAAAGTTAGGGAGGGACAATCTAATGGGGCAGACAATCCATAATGGTTGCACTGTCACCTTCAATTAGAACATTTGGGGGGCCTGCTGCATGCAGTTAAGAATGTCACAAAAGCGTTGTATGCAAAGGACCTACCTGTGCTATGCTGCACCAGTCCCATCATTCATGGTGCCAAAGCATCTTTGCACCACAGGAGTGACAGCACACATTACACTACTGTGGCAATGCCCAGCATGGTGAATAGGAAGGCTAATTACATGCCACTATTGTACAGTGGTAGGGACAAGGATCCTGCAAGGAAGTAGGTGTGTGGGATCAAAGCACAAAGGACCAGATGTAATAGGAAATGATGATGTTCCACCCTACCCCAAAAGTGGCAGTGTTGCGTACCGTCATTTTCTAAATGCACTGTGATAATCACTAGAATACGGGGCACCCCTGTGTCACTCCCTGTGCCGGGGCTAAATTAGCTGACATGGACCAACGCAGCAAGCCTTGCACCATAGTGCAAGGATGGCTGCGTTGAAGGGGAGATTGTTTTTTTCTGAAGGAAGGAACACCTTTCTGCACGAAACCATTATTAAAAGGCCATTAGCTCTGTACATGTGTGTTGCTAAATGCAGCACACATGGAACAAGTTCAAAATGAGGAGAAAATATGAAATTTTACAACATTGCACCATGCCAATGCCACCCTTGGCAAGGACTCTGTTTTACAAAAACTTGTCAATATGATGCACTGTCAAAAAAACAATGAGTGTTACTGTGGTACGGCCACACCAACACCCATTGCATGCCCTAACCACACAAAGTGCTATGTGTGAAGGGGCCCTCTTACAAGATGGCCATAAGCCACAATAAGTCACTTAGCACCACATTGCAACACCGTCTGAGGGCATTGTGCCACCCGAGCGTCATGAAAAGTGATGCTCAGGCAGCTCTAGGGGCACCTAAATATGCCCCAAAATACCTTGTGAGCTTAACTCATGGGTGATGCACAATGCTTCACATAGTATCCAACTACAACCTTGGGTCAGTAACATGCCACTGAGCCTCTAGTAGCAAATAAATGATGTGGCATGTCAACAGCCACAACAATCTAAAATTGACTTTAAACTATCTATTTTAGAGGATGATGGCATACTGCCTGCCGACCTGCCTGTCCTGGATTTTACAAATTGACATTTCAGCTGCTGACCATCAATGTAGAGACTCTCCAGGATGTCCTAGGATCTCTCCAGACACCACCTCCAGTCGCAGTAAGGACACTACCAACACACCACCAGCCAGTACTGACACAGCCCTGGACTCTGAGGACCCAGAGATCACCTTTCAGAGGACAGTGGTAGGAATACAGCGGGAGCTGGCCAAGCAGGTATGAGTGGGGATGGAGATCATGACAGGCAGTCTAGAGGGAGTGCAGAGGTGCCTCAGTCCAATTGAGGACAACTCTGCTGCCGTCATAGGCACCCACTACGTGTACTCCAACAGTCCCTGCCTACATAGCTGCTGTCATGAGGCAGAGTCTTCAACAATTGCCCTCCCAAAGTGGTAGCAGCATGACAGACAACAGGCTGGGGGGTATGCAGAATACCCTGTAGTCCATACAGTGGGAGGTGGCCTCCCTCAGGGAAAACATGGCTGCCAACTACTGTGATGTTGCTCCAGTGTTGAAAAATCAGCAGATCCTCCTTGCTGCATTGATGTCTCATGTGTTCCAAAAAAAGGCAGCTGCCGGGACCTTTGACTCCACATCTCTATCCCCTGATGTGTGTGTAGCTCAGCAACAACAACAACAGCACCAGCCATTGCATAGGAGGCACCACACACATCAGAGGATGAAAATGTGGAAGGAACAACATTCACAAGGAAAACCATGCAGTAGCACCAGACTGTGCCATATGGACTGCATCTCCTTAGTATTGGGCTTAAGATCATATGAGTGTTGTGACAGTAGGAAATGTGTTCTCTTCACTCAACCACTGTTGGCTTCTCTGCTATGTACTGTCATTGTCTCCATTCTTACCTACTGGCAATGTTGAACCTCCTCTCTAATGCACACTTCTCATAACCATGTTTCATGACATGTCCCTCACACCTAGACTCTGATTGTACTACAAATGAATGGCTAAGGTTCACTCATGGGGTCTGTGAACTGGACATTGTATAGCAATTGAAAATACACTTGCACCTGTAAATAAAGCAACTTGTTCACTTATAATATTTCTACATTTACTGTGATCCATCTGCTCAGCTAAATAATTGCATTGTGTGAATCCATGTCAATGAGTACAGAACATCATTACATGAGTGCATTACTGTCAGACACAATGCCACTCATTAGGATCCTGACATGAGAAAGGTTTAGGTTAGTTTATTGACATATTGAAACATAAAATGTCATAACCAGACAAAAATCACAATTTAAAAAATTGCAAAAGTTAAAATCCCCCATACAAACAATTTGCTGAATCGTTTGGAAATTCTTCCACAAGGATTGCAGTATACCACATTTTAAATATCAGGAATTACAAATAATATAAATACAAATAATTAACGTGAGCTTCAAAATATTTCAATCTCCGAATTAATTACAATTAAAATCTTATAAAAAGAGAGAAACCCTTCCTACCTGAAGCTAGGGGAATGCCCGCCTATGATGGTTTGCAGATATAGGCGGTCATTCTGACCGCAGCGGGCGGCGGTAGCCGCCCGCCATGCGGTCACGCCATTTACCCGCTCCACGGTCAAAAGACCGCGGAGGCCATTCTGGCTTTCTCGCTGGGCCGGCGGGCGCCCGCCAAAGGAGCGCCCGCCGGCCCAGCGGGAAAGGCCCTGCAACATAGAAGCCGGCTCCGAATGGAGCCGGCAGTGTTGCAGGGGTGCGACGGGTGCAGTTGCACCCGTTGCGATTTTCACTGTCTGCTAAGCAGACAGTGAAAATCATGCTGGGGCCCTGTTAGGGGGCCCCTGCACTGCCCATGCCAGTGGCATGGGCAGTGCAGGGGCCCCCAGGGGCCCCACGACACCCGTTCCCGCAATCCTGTTCCTGGCGGTAAAAACCGCCAGAAACAGGGTGGCGGGAAGGGGGTCGTAATCTCCATGGCGCGCTGCTTGCAGCGCCGCCATGGAGATTCAGCCCAGACAGGGGAAATCCGTCGGGAAACCGCCGGATCCCCTTTTCTGACCGCGGCTTTACCGCCGCGGTCAGAATGGGCAGGGAAGCACCGCCAGCCTGTTGGCGGTGCTTCCGTGGTCCTCCACCCTAGCGGTCGATGACCGCCAGGGTTGGAATGACCCCCATAATGTTGTGTGCACATTAATAATAGTAGGAAAGATAAAAAAATATGTTTTTAAACTGTTGTAACTAACAGCTTTTGGCTGCGGTGGTACTAGCACCAATAAAGTACAATAGTGAGAATCACAAAGACAAAGTGCACAGTGCAATCAAATGCGGAAACCATATAAATAGTGCAATCTTTAAAATTTAGTTCAAATGGAGCCATATAGAGTCATTCCTAACAAGGGCTGGAATAATAACCATGTGCAAAATTTCGCAAAAAAGATCATTAAATGAGCATTGATCATGGTACAATAATAAAAAATTGCATTTTTCATTTTCTAGCCTATAAAACTGGTCCCATGTCCCTGAGAAAAGCAGAGCAAATAAAGAACTCTTTACTTAAGCATTCCCACCCAGATACTATACAAATTCTACACCGTTTCAGCCAAAAATTCTTAATCTGAGCCTTTCCCTCCAAGTGTAATGAGGGCCCTACGGCATGTGGACCAGGGAGCTGACAGATTAGAAAGGTGAATGATGGTGTTGCTGGCTACAACCACCTTACTGAGTATCCTATAAAAATATTTAACATAGATCCTTGGAAGTTGACATACAACATATATGGCTCAGAACCAAATCAATGGTAATTTACTGAGATAAGAGTACCAGTACAACTAATTTGTGTGGCACAGTAGAGGCTAACCTTATCAGTGATGGGCACCTGTCACTGTTGCAGGATACAGAACAAAAGTTGCCTTTTGTTATATGTGTCATGCTTGCCAAAAATGAAACTGCAAGACCCCACCAATGACAGTTGAATTTCTATACTTACTTGTCCAAGATAAAGTATAAATACACAATGTGAATAGCTGGAAAAGTGCATGGCAAATGTGTGGACTAGTTGGTGTTATTTAGCAGCCAATCTGACAGCTCCTTGGTCATAGGGGATGCACATGGTACTCCATGGAAATCAAGACAGTAAGCATACCCTAGGCATTTCCTCCAACTTGGCCAGTGTACACATGAGAACCCCCAGACACTCAATTAACATTGCAAAAAATGGTCTTATAAATACAGGATTTATTTTAAAATATTTAAAATGACATACCTAAAACTATCATAAAAACTACCCTACACAAAACTAATCTAAACTAAATTAACTTAACTTACAACTACACCTATCTAACCCATTCTAAACTAACCTTACACATGTAACATCACAGTCTAAACATTGTCCCCCCATCCCCCTTAAGGGACAAGATATGAGTAGGAGCACATAAACTATGACTACACATTGACTAACTTAACCTATGGTCTAAACAAACGATACACTACTTCACTAACCTAAAACTACTTATTTAAAATCCAATCTAAAACTATTGACAACAATAAATGGGAGAGGGAAGGAGCTAGGAGATTGTGCCTGTGCCACATCATAGTTTTTTCAACTTCCCTTTGAAGTGCTTCAACAATTTCCTATTTTTCGCACTCTCCTTCTCCAGCCTGTCCATTCTGGCCATCATGGCGGCCATGTCCTGTCTCATGTCACGTTCAAAGTTCAGGCTCAATGCTGCAGCTGATGGCTGCATGGGTGCCAGGCTTGTGACAGGTGTTGCAGATGTGGATGGGGTCTGAGCAGCAGAGGTCCCCTGGACGCCTACAGTCTTTCCTAATGTCACCTGCTTTGTTTGTGCCTGCTGCAGAGGTCCCCTTGTGGGAGGGCACGCCATGCCCCTGTGGCCTTTTCCTTCTGGAACCTCCTTGCCATCCTCTGGTACCCCGCATCGACATCCATAATGTGACAGTACCTGTCTGCTCTGTTGTGGAAAGCATGACGTTCCTCATGTGTCATATTGGCAGCTGAAAAATGAGGAGATTCAAGCAATAAATACAGCATTGGGTGGAGGTAGAACAGACATTTAATGTACACTGCATCCGCAGATGACACATACAGTCCACCACACATTCCTCAACAAAGACGTACTCCTAATCTATGACTATTTCCTACCAGCCAGCTATGGTATCATGTACATATCACTGGGATGATGTCTATGATTTGTTGACCATTAGGCCACAGACGTGAGTGGACCAATGAGTCCTTGCTCAACAGATGTGTTAACAAACTTGTGAGGATCACGTGGCCCAACAAGTCTAGATTTCCTGTGCTCTTGTCAATATGGGGGGGCTTTGTATGAAATACACCACTTTGACACCCCTGGTGCTATATCAAGGCTTGTCCAGGCATCATGGATGCAAGGTGGGGGTCATCAGATATAGGTGCTGGAAACTTCCCACCAGCTACTCTAAGGTTTGGTAAAGCTTCATTCATGTGTCCTGGTTGAAGACCTGGTCTGAGCATACATTACAAGGGGGCACACCATTACTCATGATGGGCCCACATGTACAAATAATGCTATGTCCCCAAAACGTTTGGTCAAAGCATGACCAGCACATCAAAGTTGTCTACGGATTATGTAACTAATGTCCCCTACCCTGTGCTATGTTGTGCTAAATGTATAAAGCGGCACACACATGGTGGCTGTATTGGTGTCCTTAGGGCCATAGTCAGTTTGGCACTGCACTGGGTGCTGCTACAGTATACTTTTATTTTGAACATCATGTGCACATGCATGTCAGTCATCATCAAAGTACCAGGTATGCACTCAGCGTTCACATCGTATGCACATGTGATGTGACCAGGATCACTCACAAATATCATGATGGTAGGATCATGTTGGTAATTCTGCTGAGATTTAGCTTGGAACAATCCATATACATTTCTACAACCATCTGGAGCTGAGTTGTCTACAAATTGTGTACTCTACTGACTGTTCTCCAGCACAATATTGCTATTTGCACTACTGAGGCCTCAATTTATATCTGAAAGGTACTGAGGCACCTGTGGTGCAACTGTCTCCCACATAAGCCCCCTAGAGACCTCTATACATTTCCTTCATCTGTACGGTTTTGTGTGTAAGTGTAAGCTGTGTGTAGCACACAGTGCTGTCAAAAGTGCTGTGACAAAGTTGTTGTCAACAGGCATGCTAATTACATAAACAGCTGGTCTGACACCTATCATGAATGACATCAATATATGTGTGGCCATGCATTCCATTTCCTAACACCCACAATTCCATACAAGCACACGTTACCCCTTGTGCTATAATCAAGCCATTCTCAGTGCACACCATTGCAACAGACATGATGTCACAATCCTAAATTCAATGATATCATAGCATCGGTCATGCAAAACATTTATTCATTGCATTGCACACATCAGACTGACTCCCACCAAACCCTGGATTGCCACACATGACTCAATCAATCAATCATGGATTTGTAAAGTACAGCTAATCACTCATAGGGTCTCAAGGCGCTGAATGTAGGTGTGCTGCTCAGTCGAAGAGCCAGCTCTTAAGGTCCTGCCTGAACTGCTTCAGAGATGCGGTCTGCCTGAGCTTGAGGGGCGGTGTGTTCCATGTCTGGTTTGCTAGGTAGGAGAAGGATGTTTCTACTGCTGTACTTTTCTGGATCTTGGAGACGGCTGCAAGGGCGAGGTGGGAGGAACGGAGATGTCGGTTGGGTGCGTAGAAGGTGAGGCAGTGGTTAAGGTATGCTGGTCCTATGTTGTGCAGTGCATTGAAGGAGTGAATCAGGAATTTGTATGTGATGCACTTGTTGACTGGGAGCCAGTGTAGGTCTCTGAGGTGGGAGGGGATTCAGCTGTGTCAGGCGATGTCCAGGATGAGTCTAGTTGCTGCATTCTGGACTCTTTGTAAACTTGATAGAAGTTTCTTGGTAATGCCGACAAAGAGTGTGTTGTCGGAGTCCAGTTTGCTGGTGATGAGTGCGTGGGTGACTGTCTTCCTCATGTCAGGGGTAATTCATTTGAAAATCTTCCGTAGGAGATGGAGGGTGTGGAAGCTTGATGAGGAGACGGCATTAACTTGATGGGTCATTGATAGAGAGGAGTCCAGGACGATGCCCAGGTTGCATGCATGGTAAGCGGGGGCATTACCCAGAGCGGTGGTGAAGGTATGGTCCAGCTGCATCCATTTATAAGGAGGCAAATTATATTTTCAGGAGTAGCAACAAAACAGATCATCACAACTTCTGCTGAGTGCATAGGGGCCCATCATGTACTTTCATATGCCCCCTTATAACACCAGCTCTCAGATGCTGTTCAAAGTGCAGGAAATATGGCATTACGTAATTTCTCATATTTCCCAGAGGCATGTACTTTTGCCCCCAAACAGGTGTTGCTCCCCCCCATACAAGATGCCCGGTGCAGGCCTCATGTTGTGCTGGTCAAAACAGAGTGGCGCTATGCATGCAGCACAACACTTTGTTATGATTGTGCGGAGATGATAGCACTTCTGCCTGCCTCTGCTTCATTACTGCATATTGCAATGGCAGTCCTAATGTGGTGCCGGGGCTCTAAATACAGGCAGCATACTAGATTTCCAGATCCTTTGACAAAACATGCTGCACTCAACCTTATCTGCTCTTGTCATGCACATGCAAATAATGGTATTGCTAGGGAAATGGAATACTTACCAACTACTCTGCCAATCTCAATGCAGAGATGATCCAGTAAATCTTGCTTCCTTGCGATAGAGTCAGCTCAACAGTGTTTTAGTTGGTGGTCAATGCATCCTGTGATAAATACTCCCGTCAGGTGGTGGAACACCTTGCCCTACCGCATGCTTCCTGGCCTCTGTGGGGTAGTGTCACAGTGTCCTTTCCTCGGGACCGGCATGTCGCTGAACAAAAGGCCCACCTTCCGGAATCACCAAATTAGAAAGCCATTATAGCACAGAGTTATGATGAAGCCAGTCAGGGGGAAGGGAATTACGGTAAGAATAGCAGGGAGTGAGATCTGAAAAGAAAAGGTTAGAACAAATATGCATTTACTCATTCATAGAAATGTAACTCATCAATAGACTCTTGACTAAATGTTCGTCCAAAATATTAGATAGAGACCCCTTTTGAAATGAGGGCAAAGCCCCTTCTTTGAAACATGGAACAAGAGTAAACTACGACCTCAGAATCAAGAGATGGCAAGAGCGTTGGACTATGATTATACTTAGAATATCAATCCTGTAACATCTATGCATTCACAACATAAACCTTTGATCATGACCTAGAAAATCTCAAAGAATTAAGGGGGTAATTATGACCCTGGCGGTATTATGACCGCCAGGGCCAAAATGACGGGAGCAGCGGCAAAAGGCTGGCGGTGCCTCCCTGCGTATTTGGACCGCGGCGGAAGAGCTGCGGTCGCACCACCGGGGCCGGCGGTATACCGCCATTTTAGCCCCGGCAGTTCTAATCCACCAGGGCAGCGCTGCAAGCAGCGCTGCCCTGGGGATTATGACTTCCCTCCCGCCAGCCTGTTTTTGGCGGTTTGCACCGCCAGGAAGAGGCTGGCGGTAAGGGGACTCAGGGGGCCCCTGGGGGCCCCTGCACTGCCCATCACTTGGCATGGGCAGCGCAGGGGCCCCCAGGCAGAGCCCTGTCGCGCATTTCATTGCCTGAATTTCAGGCAGTGAAATGCGCGATGGGTGGTACTGCATCCGCTGCACATCAGCATTGCCGCCGGCTCAATTACGAGCCAGCGGCAATGTTGTTGTGACATTTCCACTGGGCCAGCGGGCGGTAACTCTGTTACCGTCCGCTGGCCCAGCGGAAATGTCAAAATAGGGAGCCAGCAATACCGCCAGCAATGGCGGTATTCTGGCACCCGCAACCTCGGCGGTCTGTCATGCAGACCGCCGAGGTTGTAATGACCCCCTAAATATGCTTTTCTCATTGTAAGCTTTTCAAAGAACAATGAAAACTATGATTTGCTTATCTCCAAAAATACTTTCACATTCACAACTTTAAAGGCCGAAAAGTTTTTACTCATTGAATTTGAAGCGATTTACTTATAATACCAGGAAGCGCTTTTACGTGTCTTGACTTAAAGCGCTACGCTCATTATGCTAAGGGGGCGCTTTTACTCAATTGGCCTGAATCACTTTGATTGTTGTGCCAAAAACCTTTTACTCCTGTGAATGGAAGCGCTTTGATTGTTGTGCCAAGAGCCCTTTAAAACTGTGGACTGAATTGCTTGAATTGTTGTGTGAAGAGCGGTTTACATCTGTGAACTGAAGCGCTTGAATTGTTGTGCGAAGAGCACTTTACATCTTTGAACTGAAGCGCTTGAATTGTCGTGCCAAGAGCGCTTTGCATCTGTGAACTGAAGCACTTGAATTGCCGTGCCAAGAGCACTTTGCATCTGTGAACTGAAGCGCTTGAATTGCCGTGCCAAGAGTGCATTACATCTGTGAACTGAAGCACTTGAATTGCCGTGCCTAGAGCGCTTCACATCTGTGAACTGAAACGCTTGAATTGCTGTGCAAAGAGCGCTTTACACCTGCTCTGAAACACCTTTGATCGTTGCGCCAAGACCGCTGTACCCTGGAAACTGAAAACGCTTTGCTCGTTGTGCTAAAGGGCGCTTTACCTTTTGGAAGTAACGACTTCCTCCAAAATTGGATTCATCAAGGCCGTATGACCTACTCGTTTTTGGATGCACCATGGAAACAAGGATACTTTTGTTGGATGTCACTCTGCCATTCAAGAACTCTGCTCTTCTTCAGAGAAACTCCCACGAGGTCTGACTCCATCGAATTCTTCAAAATAGTGAGCAACATGCTTGGGTGTGGCTGGGCTTTATAGGCCTGCCACACCCCAAGATGGCTGCTGCCTCTAAAACATGGGAATTGTAGTCCCTTCATGGAATTGCACTAATAAGTGCATCTTGTCCACCAATGTCCTGAACCTGCAGCTCTATGAGCTTTGCTACAGGGCAGACGACGCTGATGGCCACCTTTGGAACAAGAGGGGATCACAAGTGGTGCGCACAAAGTGCTGCAGAGCCGCGCAGTGGAGTTTCGGGCATGGCCTTATCCCTGACAGGTAGCCGTGGATTACGCGGCCATCCAGTGCATGCAAGGGAGGTAATGCTGCACAAGCCAAATGAAGCTCCCCAGCTCACGTGCCAACATCTTGCCCATCCTCCCTTTCCTTGACATCATGCAGTGTATATTAACTGCAAATGCAGGAAAAAAAAAAACTTACAACTACCCCAACTACCCAA
This sequence comes from Pleurodeles waltl, assembly GCF_031143425.1. Lineage (NCBI taxonomy): Eukaryota > Metazoa > Chordata > Amphibia > Caudata > Salamandridae > Pleurodeles > Pleurodeles waltl. The sequence continues at coordinate 489,039,232 of NC_090440.1, forward strand.
CAAACTTTCCTACCCCTAGACAAACACCCCACAATACAATGACAGATACAGTACAAAAACTCTACAAAAGACTGATTAAAGACCAAAAAGATACAAAAGCTACAGGACACAGCTCAAAAACACTCCAGAAAACCACCCAATCCACCAACAACACCAGCTCCACACACTCTTGCACAGTCACAGACAATAAGACTGTGAAGTGAAAGTGAACTCACTGTACATGTATGCAGGTAGGATGTCCTTTTTATCACTTCCTGAGCGTGTGCGTCACATTTTTGGTTATGCATTGTTTTTTTTGTGTTTTTTATGTATGACAGTCATGCATCGATTGGGTACCATTGTGCATGAAAAGGCCTGTGAACTTGTGATGGACGCTCAGGGGCCAGACGTTTTTTCACTGCATAGAAAAGTATGGGTGTGAGAAAACAGGGCTGATTGCAGAGGCTCCCTAACTTTTTGCCCCCATTTTTCTCTTTTTGCTGGTGTTTTCCTGACTCTGATGGTGCCCTGGGTACTGCTAACCAGTCCCAGGGCCTGTGCTCTGTGTAAAATCAATATACAAATTAGGCTATTTATAATTGGTTAAGTTAACCTACCTATAAGTCCCTAGTATATGCTAGGGCATGTAGGTTTAGGGGCTACAGCATAGGTAGTGCACCCATAGGTGCACTGCTGAGGTGCCTAGTGTCATTTTAAAGGCAGGCCTGCCTTGCTGGCTGCTTTTAAATTATAGTTATATGCAAATTCGACTTTGGAATTAAAAGTAGTTCCAAAGTCTCAAACTACCTTATTTTTACATATAAGTCAACCCTAAGGTGTGCCCTATGTGCCCCTAGGGCTGGGTGCCATGTAACTATAAGCAGGGACCTTATAAAAATAGTTTTATAAGTACTGGTGAGGTAAAAACAGCCAAATTAGTTTTTCCCTCATTGTAGTAAATGGCTTTCATAGGCTAGAATGGGGAGACTTTATTTTAATTTTTAAAGTCCCCTTAAATGATGGCTACCAAGAGTTTGGTATCAAATTAATTGTTATAATAAATCCCACAACTTCCAGTTGTGGGATTTAATATAACTTGTTCAGGTAAAGAGTTTTAAACTTTACCTGAAAAGTTGCCAATTTCAGCCCTGCATTGTTTTTGTTGCTGTGCTCTGATTGGCCAGCCTCTAGCAGCCTGGCCAGGCTGCCTTGATGAGGTGTGAAGTGGCCTGGCTTCACACAAAGGAATGTGCCTGTGGGAGGGAATCTCCCCTCAGCAGATGGTGAGGCAGGTAGGGGGAGGGCTGCCAAACTGTTCTTCAAAAGCAGAGAAGGACATTTGGAGCAACCAGCAGCACCCCCACATCCTGCAACCCCAGACAACTAGGTGCCCCCTTGATTATATTAGGAGTGGGCAGGAGAGGGGTGTGTTTATGATTTTTAGCCACACCAGTGGGTGGGCTCAGCCAAATGTAACCTCCAAAAATCAGATTCAGCCATGATGGATTTTTGGAGAATGATGCCTCCTGGGATTGATTTTTGCCACACTTCCCAGGAAGTGGTCATCACAGGGGGAAGGACCCTGCACCCGATTGGAGAACCAGGACCCCCCTGCTTTTCACACAGGAGCAAGGATAAAACTGGCAGACCTGCACCCACACCTCAGTTCCCTACCACATCCAACAAGGAAGAACTACAGAAGAAGAAGGACTGCCCTGTTGGACCCCTGGCCTGCACCTGGAACCTGCACTCAGAAGGACTGCACCAGCTGCACACCTGGGCTTTACCACAAGAAGGACTTTGCCTGGCTTCAACTGGTTCAAGGAGGGACTCCCTGTTTGCTACAGGTGAAAAATTGCTAACCAGAGTCCCCTGCACCAACTCCTGAAGAAAGCGACCAGCTGACCACTGTCCAGTGGCCAAAAAGGAGTTTGCACCAGGTGCATTCTGGGAGTTGTAGTCCGCACCCCCCAAGGACCATCTCAGAACTTCTGGACCCTTGGGGTGAGCTGTGGACCTAAAAAGAACCTTAAAAGGACATCTGGGAGAAGCCCCAGAAGTTTGGAGAACTTTGGAGAACTTTTGAAAAAAAGCTCCATAGAGGGACGACCCACCGTGGCAACTCTAGCCAGCTTGCCTCAAATGCGACCCGGCCTGATCTGCTGGAGGCTCCAGGTACGTTGGATCAAGATCCAGGTTTATCCCGGTTGAAGGATTTTCACCTCGAAAAAACAAGTAAGTCCGCAGGTAAAAATCTCCACTGAGGATTACCGCGATGGGTATCCGGAGAAGGGCTCCAGGAGGTCGGATAGGACTGGCAGGTTCGTCCCGCTGAAGAAAATCTTCGTAAATGAGACTAAGGGGGTTATTCTAACTTTGGAGGAGGTGTTAATCCGTCCCAAAAGTGACGGAAAAGTGACGGATTTACCACCAGCCGTATTACGAGTCCATTATATCCTATGGAACTCGTAATACGGCTGGTGGTATATCCGTTACTTTACCATCACTTTTGGGACGGATTAACACTCCTCCAAAGTTAGAATAACCCCCTAAGTGTGAAGGTAAACTTTTAACCGAGGCCTCCCGCGGCCTGTAGCCGAGCAGGGCTCCAGCGCGGTCGGCCTTAAACTTTGACTTTGCCCCGGTCGAGGTGCAACCAGATGACCCGACTGGCGCTTTTTGTTTCTAGGGCGTAAAAAAACAATAATTCTTTAAAAATTCATATCTCGGGTTCCCCTTATCCACTTTTATTCGTTTTTGTGCCATTTTAAAGATAAAAATAAAATCTATTTTTATAAATTGGTTTTGGATTTTTAAACTGTTTCCTGTGTTTTATTTAATTTCTTTTTTGTGATATTTGACTGCTTTACACTCTGGGGGTCATTCTGACCCCGGCCGGCGGCGGAAGCCGCCGGCCTGGCAGGGACTGCCAGAATACCGTTGCGCGGTCAAAAGACCGCCGCGGGTATTCTGGGTTTCCCGCTGGGCTGCCGGGCGACCGCCAGAAGGCCGCCCGCCAGCCCAGCGGGAAACACCCTTCATGAGGATGCCGGCTCCGAATGGAGCCGGCGGAGTGGAAGGGGTGCGACGGGTGCAGTTGCACCCGTCGCGATTTTCAGTGTCTGCATGGCAGACACTGAAAATCTTTGTGGGGCCCTGTTACGGGGGCCCCACGACACCCCATACCGCCATCCTGTTCCCGGTGGCCAAAACCGCCAGGAACAGTATGGCGGTATGGGGGTCGGAATCCCCATGGCGGCGAGGATTCCCCAGGGCAGCGTGAAACCGGCGGTACACCGCCGGTTTTCCGTTTCTGACAGCCGCGGTCAGAATGCCCATGGGAGCACCGCCAGCCTGTTGGCGGTGCTCCCGCGGTCGTTGGCCCTTGCGGATTTTACCGCCAGGGTCAGAATGACCCCCTCTGTCTCCTAAGTTAAGCCTTGACGCTCGTTGCCAAGCTACCAAGGGTGGAGCTGTGTTTAATTTACTGAGACCTAACTGGACCTAAGCGGAGGTTAGTGGCCTATTGCTAAGCGTAGGTACCTACCTGTCCTTACCAATAACCCATTTTCCAACAATAGGTTAGGCATTTGCCTCTAAATTTGTGACGGGTGACGGTAATGTGTTGAATCTGTCCCATTGGGCGTGAAAAGGCCTGTGGATGTGCAGTAGACCTCAGAGGCCCAGGCATCTTTTTGCTGCATAGAAAAGTATGACGTTTAGGTGTTTGCGTCTACATTTTTGACGCATGACAGCCAGGCGTCGATTTTGTCCCATTGTGCGTAAAAAGGCCTGTGGACTTGTGATAGATGCGTATGGGCCAGGTGTAGTTTTTCTTGTGTCGCGGAGTATGGAATTGAGCAGTTTGAATCCTACATTTTAGACGCATGATGGAAATGCGTGGAATTTTGCTTTGTAGGCCTAGAGTGCATTCAAATTCACATGCCATGTCACATGGGCTATGCAATAATGTTGTCATAATGGTATGGCTACATGTGTGTGCCTATCCATTCACATCTTGATGGTGACATTGGTATGTTCATTCTATGTGTTTGTTTATGTGTGTGATGCATGCAATGACTTATACCTTGTGCATATGTGCATGTGTAGCTACAGTGTCCACATAAATGGTAGCACATGTGTACTATGTTCTAACACTTATTTGTGGGTGTACCACATTGTTATGTCTGATGTACAAATGTACGCATACCAGCAACACAGTAGATATTATGGCCTATGTCCTATACATGGTAAGGCATCTGACAGCCATGACAATTTGTACTCATAAATGCAGTGGACCAGGGTTGGGTTGAAATCATGTTACACCTGGCAACATGTGTGGTGTGTTGTTGCTTTTGCCTTCATGATGCTCTGCTACATGTGTGACATGTAGTTATCCATGCATCTTAGTTGCAGGAGATGGTAGAAGCACATATGTCAGTGAAGGTTGCTCTAGGCCGTGTGTGTGTGTGTAAAGATATGAGTAGTGTCATTTCGGTAATATATGAACTTTTGGACTTTGATAAATGCCTGTGTAGTCATATCAGTGCCATCTATGTTTCCGTATGTGAAGGCAAACGATTTATGTCAATGATCTTTTGATACATATGCAATTACATTTGTGGTACGTTTTTCTTTTGAGCAGACTTCAATAGACATTACCATGCCTGAGCCACTTAAGTGGTAAATGTGTCACTGAGATATCTGGTATATGTGTGCATGCCACCAACTAGGCATTCACATTCATCCACATCATGTTTGTCATGACTGTCACATGCAATGGCATACCACTGTATAGCAGTGTTGCAGTCTGGAAAAGATGGCAGCCTATTCTACATCACTATTGTGGGAGTTTTTATGCTAACACAAACCCATGGTTGCATGTGAAGGGGCAGGTTTACAGGGCTCCAGATTACTCAGTACACTGTGCACATCCATTAGGTCCCCTGACAATGTCAAACGTTTATGTAGCCAGAGCACTGGTGTTATGGTGTTTTGAGCGGGGATTTAACCTCTTCATGAAGGCTAATCAGCATAGCAATATACCGTCACCTGCAGACAGACACATGCACATTTGTGATCGAATGGACTGGGATATTATTTTTCATCTGGGATACTTGATGCCAGCCTTCCCCTATCATGTACTGAGGACTGGCTACTTGCACCTGTTGGACATGTCTCATCAATTGCTGTCCTTAGTAATTTCCATGGGCAGCTTGGTTAGGGGGTTCTCTGTTGTGACCTCTATATTGAGAACGTGCCAGGGGACATATGATGTTATCTGTCACTGCCTCCTGTCATGATGGCATGCGATGGCCAACTACCAGGTTATAGTAGTGGCAAACATGATTGAGTTATGTTCTGACCTACCCACACTCTCTGTACATATGTTGGGTCATCACATGTAGACATTGATGTGTTGCACAGTCAGTATTGGTCTATGTGTGTTCCTTGTCCACATTTTACCGCACTATTTGTAAGGAATATATTGTGTCCTACGTTGCTGACATTCTGTAGGCTGCTTACACTTTTTACACATCTTCTACACTAACATTGTCTGGTAATACATGGACAGGATGCAACGTGTTACATCCTCCGTTGAACATGGGTATGCATTTATTCCTGCATGCCACAACCTATGTAACTCTTACCATGACCGTATGATGTTGATGTGTGAAATCATCTCAGTGCTTCTTTTTTCATTAGCCAAATGCAACATATATGCCCACTTCTTCTCCTATTCATTTTCTGAATGGGTCTCTGATACGTTTGGACATTGCTGGAAATAGTTGCACATCCCACACATGGTTGGCATGTTGGAGACCAAAACATATTTGGGGTAATTTGTAATTGTTGGTATCTTGCTCTTGGCCTGGCATGTGAGTGACAAAGAGTGTTGTGTATTGTTATGTGTTGTATGATGTTGTTATACAGAGCATACTAGGTAGCCATGCTGATGCATGTCAACCATTGTTGGTACTTGCAAACCCTTTGCTACCTAGGACATACACCCGTACTTCAGTCTTCACATGTATGTCTGGAATTGCTGTAGGCATGTGTTAAGACAACAGATGTGTGTGACAAGTGTGTATCTAATGTACATAGGGAGTGGAACACACTCTGCCTACATTCCACTCAGACAATAATTTGGTGGTGCATTGTCCCATTTTAATCTTAGATCCTAACAATGGTTCATATGTTTGGATAGTGGTTCAGCACCCATTGCTGCTTCATTTGTCTGGCAACCCATAGGGTCCTCCACAGCCAATGTGTGTGTGCCATAAGTGAGGTACAGCAGACCATGGCCCTCATTCTGACCTTGGGGTCTTTTCGCGAGACCGCCGAGTTACCGCCGCGGTGAAGACCGCCGACCGCGGCGGTATGCCGCTGTGCGCATTCCGACCGCTGGGAGTGTTCCGCCGGGAAACCGCCAGCAGCCACACTGGCGGCCGGCGGAAAAGTGGAGACTGGTCAACCTCCACCGCCACGCCAGCAGAACACCGCCCACAGAATTACGACCCACATATCTGTGTGGCGGTCTTCTGTTGGCGGTGTTCTGTTGGCGGTCACCTCCCCATGGCTCCCGTCGCCTCCCGGAGGACCAACGCACAAGGTAAGTTGACCGTCCGTGAGGGGAGGGGGAGGGGGGGTGTTGTGTGATGTGGGCGTGCATGGGGGTGTGCGTGTGAGTGTGTAGAGGTGGTGTGTGAGTGCGTGTATGCGGGCGGGGGGTGCTGCTGTGTCTATGGGTAATGTGTGCTGTTCGGCAGGTGCGCATGTCTGCATGTATGTGTGTGGGTATGTGTCCCCGTTGTGTATGTGTGTGTAGGGGGTGTGTATATGTGCATGTTGGGGGTGTGTGCATGTCGGGGTGCATGTATGTGCATGTCGGGGTGGGGTGGGGAGGGGGTTCGTACCACCTCTGGGGGGTGGCAGGGGGGTGGAGGGTGTGGGGGGAGGACTCGGGTGGGTAGTGGGGGGTGGGGGAGACCCCTATCAGTGCCAGGGAAGGAATTCCCTGGCCCCGATAGTGCTTACCGCCATGGTTCGCATGGCGGTTCCCGACCGCCAGAAACCGCGGCGGTAGGCAGGGTCATGATACCGTTGGCGGTCTTGGGACGACCGCCGGGCCGGAGTGCGCAAACTCCAGCCCGGCGGTCATGACCGCCGTGGCGGTCGGAGTGGGGAAGCGGCGGTCGATCGCGGCGGTGACCGCCGCGGTCAGAATGCCATTTTTCTGACCGCCGGTCTGTTCGCGGTCCGACCGCCGCCTCTCCGCCGACCGCCAAGGTCAGAATGAGGGCCCATGTGTCAAGGTTTTGCCGAATGGCAGTGCCAGAACATAATCTCATGGATATACAGTTCAGGGTCTGCCTCCAACATTGGTTACAAACCCTGTATAGTTACTGAGGGTCCATTGTTACCAATTATGTTCCCCCCTTGTTACACATGCACAGTGCAGGCGAAACAGCAATCCCCCTTGAGATGTGACACTGTTCAGTTCCTACATTAGTTAAACACCATTTGATAATGGTCCTTACCTTACGTATGCCCCCCTTGCATACTTCCTGGCAAGCGTGGTGATGATGAGGGGAAAAGGCTAGGAATTTGCACATTACCCACTTAAGGACATGTTATATGTTGTGGTGCATGGATCTAGGCCTTCAAGAGTCACATGCCCGTGAGTTGCGTGTCACTGATATGCAACATGGAAGCACTGGACCCTCTTACATCATAAACTATGTTGCTACCATACTTGTAACTATTATATTTCTTTCCTGCTCTCTGCGGTCTGAGTTACATTCTAATGGCATAAGTAGTGGAGAATGAGTAGTCCAAGGAGATTCAGGTGTGAAGTATTTTATTGGTGCTATTTACAAAGTGATAATGATTGTACAGTCACTATGTGTAAACGTTGTGTACAATTTGTAGTCTCCTGCAATCTCCAGCAGCAGTGTTATATAGTTCCCCCTTCAGATGTGCTGCACCATTGTCATCATCCTCCTAGTTGGTGACATCTAACTGTTTGTCCCAGGGAACATTTGTATGTATACATATATATTGCAGGACTGCACCGATCAGTATGATCTTACATACCAGTGGTGGAGCTTATATCTGGCTTCCTCCTGTCAGGGCCAGGTACCTAAACATTTACTTCAGAAGCCCATATACCCTCTCCACCACATTGTGTGTTCTTCTGTGCCCTTCATTATATGCACGCTCTTCCACCATTGTGGGATTGGCAAATTATGTCATGACCCATGGCTGTATGCCGTAACCTTGAGCGGCTGCAAAGGAATGAGAGAAGATGTGTTGGTAAAGCTTGATAGTGGATTTTCTACATCTTGGCAGTTGTTAGTTTTAGATGGAGTGGTGACTCTCACTTGTTTCTAGTAAAGTGTATGTTCCTTTTTTGTCAAATGGTTTAATAGTCTTGTGTTGAAGGACATGACAATCTTGGGTTGTGGCTTAGGGACCTGTGGATTGTCAAATTAAATCCAAACTGATGGTTCAACCATTTCAAGTATGTATTGTGTTGTCCATATTTGAGGCAGTGTCCTATTGTTGGTGGACCCTATCACCTCCTTGCACCACAGTGGTATCATATGTAGAGACACAAAGCAAAACTCAGGCCTCCATGTTACCATGTGGCACTACGCATGCTGTGCGACACTTAGTGACCCTTTGTGGAAGATGATGACCGTGCCAGCCATCAAGTGTACTAGGGTGTGAATCACACAATTGGAGGATGTGCAAAATTTGCTGCAGTGGAATCTGCACAGTTCCTATACATGATTTTTTCACAGGCACTTTCAAAACATGCACAATGCAGGGGTTGGGAGGGGGAACACCATTTTTTTACATGGGTCCCTATGCATGGTGCATGAAAGCTCAGGTATGTCCTCTATACTCCTAAATAGTCCTACTATGGCATCCATGATCTTTACAGTATTGCACAAACTCTGCACCATGATGGACCGTTTCTTGTATACGGGACACACATGGTGGTGTTAGGGGGTGCTAAGGGGCACACATGGGGTGGCACTGGATTAGGTGCTCCACCATTTCTCATTATTCTGCCCCCTGGTCTTTCATGGCAGGTAATGTTGTATTCCTATGTGTGTGACACAATGCAGCAGACAGGTGAATGTGCACACTACAGGAATGTCAGGTATGTGTAGGTGATATGTAGTTGCTAATGGCACCACTTGGGGGGCATTTAATATTAATGCTGCCAGAGGCTTGAACACCATGATTAATGTGGGTCTGTGCCTATGGATGAATTTCTTTACATTGACATGGCCTATGCCATTCACAAAGCTGAGCTATTCATTGTTTGGTGTAATATGTCTGAGGTCTATATTTAGGTGTCAGCCAGTGGACACTAGTAGTTGTTTGAGCTCAGCTTCTGTATGCAAAGGGGACATATCTCCACCTGTCCTCAGGTGGTGTGCCAGTCAGGTTGTGGCTCTTTTATGTACATGTGGATGTATATGTGTGATGTGCAATGATTGAGGTGTAGTGTGGCATGTGGCATATGTGTTTGTACATCTGCATTCCCCTGATCATGTGTGTTTAGTGTGGTGTACGTTTTGTTTGTCCTACAAGGTTGTTAAGTTGTCTGTGTAGTGATAGTGGCTTACCTATGAGTAGGCCATTGCCATTTTGCCCATTCTAGAACCGCTTGTTGATGTTGGAATGCCAGAATTTGCACACCTCATGTACGCTTTTTTGGAAAGATGTTAGTAAAGAGCCCATGGTAGTCCACAATGGCCTGCACATTTATGGAATGGGTATGATTGCAGTTCCTGTATAGGTTTCGGTTGCAGTAGGTGGCACCAGTTGGGCATGGGTGCAGTCCTTTGCACCCAGCACATGTGGGAATTCAGCAATTTGATAGAAACTTTGTTTGGTCTCCTGCTGCAGTTGTTGGTTGTTTGGGAAGCAGATGTGGTGGGGTGTGAGGTATATGATTGCGTCAAGGACCTTTGGAAGGAAGATTGTGAAGGATGGCTGGGAGATGCCAGGCATTTGTGCACCCATTGTCTGAAAAGATAAAGAGGCTAGCCATGGAGGACAGCAAGGAGTTTGGTCATGGGTGGAATAGTTGTTGGTGTTTCCGCTCTTGCAGTGATGTCTGGAGCAATGTGGTGCACCAGACATCACTCCCGGTTCAGTCGGTAAGTCCTGCTCAGATCTTGTTCCCTGAGCCCAAGGATGGTTGTACGCTGTCTACATATCCTCTCCTGCCTTCTGTGCTGCTTTTGTGGCTGCTGTGGTGGTGTTTGGGGTTGTTGTGTGGTGGGGGAGGGACCTGCTGTCTTTGCTGACGTCTGTGGCATGTGACAAGCTGGAGCAGTAACACTTCTATGTTGTCCTGGATAATGCAAATGCTCCTTCTGTGTGGTTTACTTCATGTGGTGGTGTGTGGGCCTCTTTTTAATGCCTGGTCTGACAAGGTGTTCAAATTTGACGCATATCGGCCTTAGTGTCATTTTTGGGTCCGCTTCCATAGAGTGCATCCTTTTAGCATCGGGAAGTAAATTTGGCGCAGGAGGGCCAGCGTCATTTTTTAGAAGGGAATGCCTAACTTACATATCATTGTCGCAATACGACGCAAAGTTGGCGCTCCCATAAATTACGATAACTCATATATCAAATATTTTGATGCTATATGGGTCTAGCGTCAAAATATAAATATGGAGTTAAGTTTGCACCGTTTTTGCCTCAAAAAACTGACGTAAAGGCGGAGCAAACTTAACATGAATATGGGCCCAAATATGCTTGTATATGCCAGGAATGCATTCAGCCTTAATATACAAAAGCAGTACAAAGAAATCTGTGCCAGAAGTGAATGTGCATCTTTGCCTTTGAAAAGCTGCAGGCATGTATGGATATATTCATTAGTGATTGTGGACTTTAGTAGGTGCCTTGCGCACTGAGGCCCAGATTTATGAAAAGTGGCACTGCACCTAGTGCAGCGCCACTTTTCTTGCGCCCCTTAGCACCCCCTAACGCCACCATGTGTGCGCTGTATTTAGAATACAGCGCACCATGGTGGTACTCAGGGGGACTAGCGTCATAATTTTTTACGCTAGTCCGGTGCTTTGCAGGATCCTGCAAAGCACCCAGAGGCCCATTGAACACAATGGGAGCCTCTTTTTAATGGCTGCACTTAGCAGGCATTAAAAAATGCTGAGAAAAATGGCGCAAAGGAATCTCATAGATTCCTTTGTGCCATTTCTGCATGGCCTCCCTAGTGATGTGTGCACCCCTTGCATACATTTTGCCTGGCCCAGGCATAATGTGGCACAAGGGGTTACAAAGTGGTGAATGCAAGCATTGCGTCATTTTGTAAATATTGAGCAGCGTTTTTGCCCTTCCAATGCCACAGCGCGAAAAAAATTATGCTAATGTGGCATTGGAATGGTGCTAGGCCTCCATAAATCGAGGACTGACCATGAGGCAGGCCCCTTGTCTAGAGACAGAGAAAGAAGTAATGCAAAATATCTATTCCATTAAGGGATGTTGATGTAGAAATTAATGAGGAACTGATGTTTGCCTGCCTGAGAAAATTACTGTGATCTGACTGGATGGCAGGACACAATATATGAAGAAGAAGAGAGCTGGGGCAGGAATATGTATCAGACGCATTGGTCATGTTTGTGCCAGGACGACTTTTAAATAGGTGTGCCAGGTGCCAGCATGAACAGTGCACCTGATTACACTGACTGCTCTGCTAACTCAGGGATGCTCTGAGGGCAGCATATTTTGCCAAATGCAGAGTGGTTGCTTTCATCAGCTGCTCTATGTTTCACTGTGCAGGCAGCACCCTGCAAGAAAGTACAGTGAGTGCCTGCACTTGCCTGCAGGAGGATGCCTGGTGGGTCCATGTGACCACTCTGTCCCCTTCAGAGGTCTGCCATCAAGGTTGCACTGACAGTGTGCCACCTTTTCTGTGGAGCATTGTCAGTGCAACACTTGATGGCATCATTGCCTTTGGGCTCACTTCTACAATATGGTACAGTGTTGTAGCAGAGGCAAACAATTCCCTTATTTGCATGAATCCACACTCCCATGCAAATGAAGGAATGTCCTCCTGAGATAGTGCCAGTGCTCCATTTGTACTAACGCTATCAGCAAGACAGAAGGGGCCACACACATGTCTGCAGCCCTTTCTGAAACACCAAAATGCCCGAGGCACACGCCTATTGCAGCCCAAGCAAAAAGAACAGATGATGGAAAGAATGCAGACCAAATCAAACATTCACCCCCAGTCGCAGATCTGGGTTTTATCCATCATTTTCTCTGCTCACAGAGCATGGGAACAGTCCAGCCTGAACTGCCAAGCCAGGTCCTCCTTGGACCAGGAACAAGGATCATGGGACCAGTAAAGGGGTATCTCCCCTCAACAGATAGGCTAACTTGAATCCAATGCCACAGTGAGCATGGAACCCACGTCTGGGCACACCCTTTCTACTTAGGGTGACAAAAGCAAAAATGAGCATATGATGGACAGGATGCAGAACAAATCAAACATTTACCCCCAGTCACAGATCTGGGATTAATCCGTCATTTTTAAGGCTCACCATTCCACCCTAGTTTGGACCCAGCCATAGGCAAATCAGTCTTGATCCTGCCCCCAATGTCCAGCCCAAACAGCCCAAACTGGCAAGTCAAATCCTTCCTGGACCAGAAACAAGCATCCTGGGCACTTTGTGTAATGCACCTCCTGGTATTTGAGAAGATAGAAGCCACACCCATGAGCACTGCCTACAACACCTATAGCTACTGTCTCACCTTTTTGTATTATTACTAGAGGATCACTGGAATACGTCTAACAGATATGGGTATTCATTTGGACCTTGAGGGTACTTTATAACCACACCTTTCTCACATGACCCCGCCTACCGCCATGGATTTTGTGGCTTCCTTACTGCCACGAAAACCATGGTGGTAGGCACTATCAGTGGCAGGGAATTCCTTCTCTGTCATTGATAGGGCTCTCCCCCTTCCCTCTCAAGTTTCTCCCCCACCCCCCTTGCCTCTCCAAAGCCCCCCACCCCCTCTACATTCACACCCCCCTTGACACACACCCTTTTGCCACAAACATCCACACATGCATTCATCCACTCACACACACCCGCACACACTTTCAAACATGCACACACACATGCATTCACAAAACACAACATACATGCACTCACACCTCCATACATGCACACTCGCATCCAACACGCAACACATCCCCCATCCACGCACATACAAACATGCACACACACACCCACACACACACACACAACACCCCGCTCCCCTGTGGGAGTCCCGTCTTACCTGTGTGCAGTGGGTCCTCCGCAGGAGACGGGACAGGGCACTGCTGCTACCAGCAGCGTCCGTCAGCCGTATTATGGGTCATAATACGGCTGGCGGTGGTCTACTGCCGTGGCGCTGCTGGTGACAGCAGCGCCACCTTACCGCCATCCGCCATCATGGCCACAGCTGGATTTCAGCCATCCTTCTGGCGGAAATCCATCTGTGGTCATAATACGGCGCATGGATGGTAGCCGCGGCGACAGTCTTTTGGCGGCCATCGCCGCAGCGGTAGGCGGTTTTTACCGCCAGTATCAAAATGCAGGCCAATATAAGTATGTGTGGGAAACACACACTTTAAATACCTATAATCACCAAGTCAAACAATTACATTGCATCTATGAACACAGCTGCATTCTACAGAATGAAGTCTCACATTTAGGAGACAAAACCTGAAAAAATCAAAGCAACAGAAAGCAGAAATATGACTGTTTAACAATGCCCTAATGCTAATCTTACCACAAACTTCTATCACATCAACACCACCACTTTTAGGCCTGTGCTTCCCAATTGACAGCCTAAAGCATTTTGGAAGGTGTATTCTTGGCTCACATCAACTAAACAAGGCCCATGAATGGAACGTTATCTCTGATGGTATGGAATAATCTAGTAATCATATCTATAAATGTATGTCCTTACGATTTGAGTAGGATACCTTATTTCCCCCAATGTAAGTCATATCACTTTACTCCACAGAGGTAAAATGCTGACGAATTGGTGAGATGGATCTTCACCACTCTCTTCCCAGAAATCCAGAAAAAAGTTTGAAGATACTTCACTTTTTTCTCTTGCTTTTCTTTTCTTGCATTATATAACCTGATAGTGCAGCTGCCTGAAAGACATAATGAACCCAATTACGAGTGTGGCAGTATCTAGACCACCACACTCACGGTCTGAACCGCCGCTAATGCGGTGGTCTGTCTACCACATTAGTCTGGAGGTTGGTGGCAGTCCTAATCAGCCAGGACAGTGCTGCCCAGGGGACTACGACCCCTTTCTCCACCAGCGGTTTCATGGTGCTAGCACAGCCATGAAAAGGCTAGTGGAGAATGGGTACAGGAGGTGTGGGGGAGGGGTGCCCCAGCACTGTCTATGCACTTGGCATGGCCAGTGCAGGGGGCCCCCTGGCCATCACCATCATAATGTTCACTGCCTGCCTTTGTTCAAAGGCCTGCAGCAAGTGCTATCAAAAGGTCAGGGTGCTGAATACCAAGGCTACATTCTCCTGATTGCCCTCATACCTCTTTAATCAACCAACAGGCAATCCCTATCCTATTACCTCACCCTTGCATACTCTTTATTATCTTTGCACAGTCTCTTTGTCACAGTTTGGCGTTCTTTCTCTATGTCCTTTTTTCCCCTTTTGTGTTTTATCTTGCTTGCTGTGTGTTAGAAATTGGGGCCCATATTTAAGAAAAAGTGGCCACTTTTCTCGTGCCCCCTACCACCACCTAATGACACCATGGTTGCACGGTAATTATAATACAGCACACCATGGCAGTCATTAGCACAATAGCGTCAACATTTTTGAGGTTAATGTGGCACTTTGCTACACTAGCATCAAAAATTGTTGATGCTAATGCAGGAAAGTGGAAGGAGGCCAGTAGGTTACTATGGGGGCATCATTTTAACACCTACTCTAAGCAGGTGTTACAAATGACGTCAAAAATGGCGCAGTGAAATCCTTTAAATTTCACTGCACCATTTTGCGGGCCTCCTAGCTCCGGAATGCCCTCTTGCATACATTATGCCTGGTGCAGGCATAATGTGGCACAACGGGTTACAAAGTGCCACCTTGGCATAACAAAAATGATGCTATGGTGGCGCTAAGGTGGCGCTAGGGTTCCTAAATATGACTTATGGTCTCTAGTTGGCAGAGGTATGCACCCTGTCCACGTAGGGACCACAATCCTAGTCAGAATAAGTCACAACACAACCTACTTTACCCTGTGCACACCCTCTGGTAGCTTGGCACAGAGCAGGAAGGTTTAACTTACAAAGCAATGTGGAAAGTATTTGTTTAATAACTCATACAGTGAAAACTCCACAAAAGTACTCCACACCAGTTTAGTAAAATAGATAATATGTATCTGAATGAAGTAAGACCAAAACAACAAAAATCCAAAATGCATAAGTAAAGACATCACTTTTTAAAGGTTTAAATGATTCTCAATCCATTCCCCTAGCTGGGCATTTGGGACAAACCAAAACATGGAGCAGACTTGTGAACCATTTTATTGGCCCAACATGTCCCAGAAAGTAAAGGAGTTTTGTAGCTCCTGTGTCACCTGTCAAGCTAGTGTCAAGACAGGTGGCCACCCAAAGGCCCCCCTCATTCCACTTCCAGTGGTGGGGGTTCCCTTTGATAGGGTTGGTGTGGACATTGTGGGTCCACTTGAACCACCCACAGCCTCAGGGAATCAGTACATACTGGTAGTAGTGGATCATGCTACCAGATACCCTGAAGCAATTCCCCTTAGGTCAACTACTGCCCCTGCAGTAGCCAAAGTCTGAATTGGTATTTTTAACAGAGTGGGTTTCCCGAAGGAGGTGGTTTCTGACTGAGATACAAACTTCATGTCAGCTTACCTAAAAGACATGTGGAATGAGTGTGGGGTGATTTACAAATTCACCACACCATACTATCCTCAAACCAACGGACTTGTTGATTCAACAAGACATTGAAGGGCATGATCATGGGGGTCCCTGAAAAACTCAAAAGGAGATGGGATGTCCTCCTGCCATGACTGCTTTTTGCCTACAGAGAGGTGTCGCTGAAGGGAGTGGGGGTTTTTACCTTTAAACTCCTGTTTGGCCATCCTGTAAGGGGATCACTGGCAATTGTTAAAGAAGGCTGGGAGAGACCTCTCCATCAGCCTAAACAAGATGTGGTGGACTATGTGCTTGGCCTCCGCTCTAGGATGGCTGAGTACATGGAAAAGGCATCCAAAAACCTTGAGACTAGCCAACAATTCCAGAAGTTGTGGTATGACCGAAAGGCTGAACTGGTAGAATTCCAGCCAGGGCAGAAAGTCTGGGTTCTGGACCCTGTGGCTCCCAGGGCACTTCAGGACAGATGGAGTGGCCTTTACCCAGTCCTAGAAAAGAAGAATCAGGTCACTTACTTAGTGGACCTGGGCTCTAGCAAGACACCCAGAAGGGAGATCCATGTTATCCACCTGAAACTCTACAATGATATGGCAGACAAAACCATGATGAGGTTCAGGAAGCAGAGAGTGAGTCTCTCCCTGACCTCCTCTCAACTGACCCTAAGGAAGGGTCAGTGGATAGAGTTGTCTATTCAGACACCCTCTCTGCCCAACAGCAAGCTGACTGCAGGCAAGTCCTACAGCAATATGCTGAGCTCTTCTCTTTTACCCTTGGTCAGACACACCTGTGTACCTATGATGTGGGCACAGCAGACAGTTTACCTGTCAAAAACAAAATTTATAGACAGTCTGACCAAGTCAAAG
Organism: Pleurodeles waltl; assembly: GCF_031143425.1. Classification (NCBI taxonomy): domain Eukaryota; kingdom Metazoa; phylum Chordata; class Amphibia; order Caudata; family Salamandridae; genus Pleurodeles; species Pleurodeles waltl. The sequence continues at coordinate 489,056,055 of NC_090440.1, forward strand.
ACAGCATCAAAGTGGAAGTCCACAAGATGCTGGAGTTAGGGGTAATATAGCACTTTGGCAGTCTCTAGGCTAGCCCAGTGGTCTTGGTCCCTAAGCCTCATACCAAAGATGGCAAGAAAGAAATGGGGTCTGTATGGACTACAGAGGACTCAACTCTGTCACTAAGACAGATGCACATCCCATACCCAGAGCAGATGAATTGATTGACCAGTTAGGTGCAGCCAAATTTGTAAGTACCTTTGACTTAACTGCAGGGTACTGCAAATTAGGATGGCACCTGGAGCCAAAGAAAAGACAGCATCCTCTACACCTGATGGGCATTATCAGTTTCCTGTTATGCCCTTTGGCTTAAAGAATGCCCCTGTCACTTTCCAAAGGTTGGTGAATCAAGTCTTTGCTGGTTTGGAGTCCTTTAGTGCAGCATATCTAGATGATATTGCTGTCTTTAGCTCCAGCTGGCAGGATCACCTGCAATCAGAAGGCCTCTCTATTAAAGCATCTAAGTGCCAAATAGGGCCGGGCACAGTTGTATACTCGGTCCACCTTGTAGGTGGAGGCCAAGTGCAACCTTTACAACGCAAGATCCAGACAGTTCTGGACTGGGAAGCTCCAAAAACATCAGACTCAAGTCAGGGCATTCCTTGGCTTGACTGAGTACTACAGAAGGCTTGTGGAGGTATATGGGGCCATTGTGACTCCTCTCACTGAATCGACCTCAAAGAAAATGCCAACTAAGGTAAACTGGATTCTTGACTCTTAAAAGGCCTTTGACACCCTGAAAGAAGCAATGTGCTCTGCACCAATTCTTAAGGTTCTAGATCATTCTTGGCAGTCCATTGTGCGGATAGATGTCTCTGAATATGGGATAGCAGTCCTGTCCCAAACCAATGATCATGGCCTTGCCCAGCCTGCTGCTTTCATTAGCAGGAGGTTACCCCCTAAAGAGCAGCATTGGAGTGCCATTGAGAGGGAGGCCTTTGTTGTGGTTTGGTCCCTGGAAAAGCTGAGACCATACTTGTTTGGTACTCATTTTGTTGTTCAAACTGACCACAAACCTCTCAGATGGCTGATGCAAATGAAAGGAGAGAACCCTAAACTTTTGAGGTGGTCCATCTCCCTACAGGGAATGGAGTTTGTAGTGGAACGCAGACCTGTGACTGCCCATGCCAATGCAGGTGGCCTTTCCAGGTTCTTCCACCATGAAGACTCTCTTGGGAAAGGTTAGTCTAACCTTTTTTTTTGTGGGGGTGTAGGAAAGTGCCACTATTGGCATGGTTACCCCCCCACACTTCTTGCCTAGTGTTGATGCCACCTTTGATTGAAAGTGGGCTGGGACCCTGCTAACCAGGCCCCATCCCCAGTGTTTTTTCCCTAAAACTGTACCTTTGTTTCCTCAATTGCCAAAACCCATGCACAGAGGTAAGTCCCTTGTAAAAGATACCCAGGGTACCAAGGGCCCTGTGGCCAGGGAAGGTCTCTAAGAGCAGTAGCATGTATTATGCCACCCTAGGGGATTCCTCACAAAGCACATACACACTGCCTTGCAGCTTGTGTGTGCTGGTGAGGAGAAAAAGACAAAGTTGACATGGCACCCCTCTCAAGGTGCCATGCCCACAAATCACTACCTGTGGCATAGGTAAGTCACCCCTCTAGCAGGCCTTACAACCCTAAGACAGGGTGCACTATACCACAGGTTAGGGCATAGCTGCATGAGCAATATGCCCCTACAGTGTTCAAGTTCATTCTTAGACATTGTAAGTGTAGTGTAGCCATATTGAGTATATGGTCTGGGAGTTTGTCATTCCGAACTCCACAGCTCCATAATGGCTTCACTGAATACTGGGAAGTTTGGTATCAAACTTCTAAGCACAATAAACTCACACTGATGCCAGTGTGGGATTTATTGAAAAATGCACACAGAGGTCATCTTAGAGATGTTAGCCAAACTGCTAGTGCATGACCGACAGGTCTGTGCCAGCCTGCCACTTTCAGACAAGTTTCTGACCACATGGGTGAGTGCCTTTGTGCACTCTATGGTCAGAAACAAAGCCTGTCCTGGGTGGAGGTGCTTCACACCTCCCCCCAACAGGAACTGTAACATCTGGCGGTGAGCCTCAAAGTCTCAAGCCCTGGGTTACAATGCCACAGGGCACTTCAGCTAGTGGAGATGTCCACCCCCGGACAAAGCCCCACTTTTGGCAGCAAGTCTGGCGGGAAAATTAGGGGAAAATAGGGAGGAGTGACCACCCCAGGCAGGACCACCCCTAAGGTGTCAAGAGCTGAGGTTGCCCCCTCTCTGCAGAATCCTCCATCTTGGTTTGGAGGACAGGGATCAATAGATTTAGGTTTAGGTAGGGAGTGGGCACAAGGAGGGTGTAGCCACCCTCAGAGACAGCAGCCATTGGCTACTGCCCACTGTCCCCTAAAATGCCCCTAAATCTAGGCCCCCCTGAACCCAGCTCACCAGATTTCTGGCGACCTACAAGAAGAAGAAGGACTGCTTAGCTGAAACCCCCAGTAGGGAGGAAGGAAGATGACAACTCCTTTGGCCCCAGCCCTATTGGTCTTTCTCCTGCTTTAAAGAACCTGTGAAAGACCAGTGACGTGTCCAGTCGAACCAGCGACGCCTGCCCAACTCCAGAGGACTACCCTGCTCCCAAAAGGACCAAGAACTGCTGAGGACAGCGGCTCTGTCTAAGAAAAACCAAGAACCAAGGACTCACACTTCACTCTGGAAGTGGGAGTCCTGACCCCTGTGCACCCGACATCCAGTTGGTCCACCCAGCAAGAGCGGCCCCCAGGCAATTGTAAGCAAGTGCCCACACTGGGTTGACCTCTCCACCCCTCCACAACAAGCCCTGCAGAGGAAATCCAGAGGACCCTCCTGACCGCAAAGCTCCGGACGAAGATATCTGATGCCTAAAGACATAGGCGGTCATTCTGACTGCGGCGGGCGGCGATAGCCGCCCGGCATGCGGTCACCGCCATTTGGCCACTCCGCGGTCAAAAGACCGCGGAGGCCATTCTGGCTTTCCTGCTGTGCCGGCGGGCGCACGCCAAAGGAGCGCCCGCCGGCCCAGCGGGAAAGGCCCTGCAACATAGAAGCCGGCTCCGAATGGAGCCGGCGGTGTTGTAGGGGTGCGACGGGTGCAGTTGCACCCGTTGCGATTTTCACTGTCTGCTAAGCAGACAGTGAAAATCATGCTGGGGCCCTGTTAGGGGGCCCCTGCACTGCCCATGCCAGTGGCATGGGTTGTGCAGGGGCCCCCAGGGGCCCCACGACACCCGTTCCCGCTATCCTGTTCCTGGCGGTAAAAAACGCCAGAAACAGGGTGGCGGGAAGGGGGTCGGAATCTCCATGGCGGCGCTGCTTGCAGCGCCGCCATGGAGATTCAGCCCAGACAGGGGAAATCCGGCGGGAAACAGCCGGATCCCCTTTTCTGACCGCGGCTTTACCGCCACGGTCAGAATGGGTAGGGAAGCACCGCCAGCCTGTTGGCGGTGCTTCCGTGGTCATATCGACCGCCAGGGTTGGAATGACCCCCATAATGCTACTGCAACCCCTAGGTCTTGGAGAAACCGACACTCGGTGCAGCTATGTTCAACAGGCAACCCTCCTCCCTGTCTGACTGGCGGTGTGCCCGAGACCTCCTCCTTGACCTTGCCTCAGCCTCTAAGGGACCCCTGGGGTCTCCTCACAGACCAGCATTGTAAAGCCGACATCCTGTTTGCACCATGCACCTGGCCGCCACTGTGCCACTGAGGGTATGTGTTTGGTGCCTACTTGTGGCTCCTCTAGTGCTCCCTCAAACCCCCCTGGTCCTCCCTCCGAACCGGGGGTACTTACCTGCAGGCAGGCCTGATTCCGAGCACCCCCTGTCTCCATAGGAGCCCACGTTAAATTTGCTCAACTTTGACCTCTGCATCCAGCAGGCTCCTTGTTGCTGGTGGTGGATGTTTGGGGTTAACTTGAACCCCGTCCAGTGGACTTCCTAATACTCAGAGACTGAAATTGTAAGTGTTGTACTTACCTGTGAAACAATCTAACATTTCTTCCCCCCAGGAACTGATTCTGAAAATTAGTGTTCATTTTTAAAAACAGATTATTGCCAATAATTCAAAAACTGTATTACTTACCTGTTTTAAACAAAGTACTGTTGATACCTGTGTGAAATACGAAACGTTTAAGGTACTTACCTCTAACTTGAATCCTGTGGTTCTGAAAATAAATTAAGAAGATATATTTTTGCTATATAAAAACCATTGGTCTGGAGTTAAGTAATTGAGTGTGTGCTTCTTCTATTGTCTGTGTGTGAACAACAAATGCTTTGCACTACCCTCTGATAAGCCTAACTGTTCAACCACACTACCACAAAACAGAGCGTTAGTATTATCTACTTTAGCCTCTGTTAAGCCTCTGGGGAACTCCTGGACTCCTACAAGCATGCAGATGCCTTTATACCACATGCTGCCTTTAAATAACAATTTGAAGAGGGAGGGAATTTTAGAGTTAGGGTTAGGGGTACTTAATGGCAAAAGCTGGTAAGGGTAATTTTAGGTTTTATGGTGGGTAGAAGTAAATGGAGGTAAAGGTAAATTTGTAGGGTTCATGGGAGGGAAGTGGTAAAGTGAGGCAAGGGTGATGAGGAAAGAAGTAAAGAGAGGGTCTCCCAACATAGCGCTCTCTCTCTCTCTCTCTCTCTAAATATATATATATATACATAGATATGTTTTGCAGCTTGACTCCAATCCATGTGTGGGCAGAGTGACAGTTGGGCTTTGTGCATACTTTTCAGACAGCCTGTACACATGGAGGGTAGAGCTGCATCTGTATTTTGAACAGGAGGTGGGGCACACATGCATATGTAAAGGCTGTGCTCTGGCCTCACACAAAAGGGTTGTTTACCCCCAACCAATGGTTGGAGCCTGTGCTTGAGGAGAGAGGGGGCACTCTCAGAACCAGTTGTAGCTGGTTGGAACCTCCCCTCCCCTCCTTTGTTAACCCCCTGCAAAACTGAGTGTAAATACAGGGGATTTCTTCCCACAACATGGGAACCCTTTGGAACTGAAACATACTTGTAACTGGACACAGAATGCTGCTGAAGGGACTCACAAGGAACAGCCTTGGACTGCTGCTGCTGTGCTGACCTGTGACCTGCTGGGCCACTAGGGTGAACTGCTAACTGCCTGCATCTATCTTGTGCTGGCCTGCTGCTGGGCCATGCCACCCTGGGCTCCATCTTGTTGTGTCCCCCTGCCATTGTCTGCTTGAAGCGCAGGAGGAGCGCTTCATTTTAACTTGAGAGCACTCTGCCTCAATTGTCCCAAAGCGCCTTGGGAGCGCCTTCGGTTTTATCTTTGCGCTTTAAAAACGCTTATTCAACCTGCAAAAATCACTGCAGCGTCCCAGGTGTTTTTTCGATCACCGAGCGCGTCAGAAGCGCACTCCCTCCACTGCCCCAGGGGCATGAAGAAAGCGAGAGCAGAGTGACCATGCTCCTATCTGTGCTGCCGGGGTGAGGTAAGCTCTGAGGAGTGCCCCCAGGCACCAGAAGGCCCTCACTTAGGCCTGATCACCACTGCGGCCCGGGAGGAAGATGAGACACTCACGCACCAGATCAAGTGCTGGCGAGTGCACCTCAGCGGCTCCAGGAGGAAGGAAGGCCTCATCAAAGGTCTCCCTTTTGGATCCCACGGCCGCCCTGAAAGAAGGACACGGGGGAGGCGAGGGTAAGTACCCTCTCTCCTCCACGGTCACTGGCAGAGGAGAGTGACGCTCCATTTCATTTGAGCAGTAGTACTTGGGCTCTGTACCCCCGTTTTTGGAGGGCCAGTCATGGCCCCAGTGGCAGGGGTCCACAGAGACTGTAGGCACTGTATTAGGGCCCGATATAAAAAACCTGAGGGAGTGCGAGCCACCCTCCTCCCCATCATAAAACAACGGCCGTTGGAGCGGAAAGGAGTGCAATTGGGCACCCAATCACATTGTGACACTGAAGGTGCCTCCATCATAGAAGGACAGGTACTTTGGGTTAACAAATGTTCATTTGGGGTCTTTTTGAGGCGGATATGTCCCTGAAGACTAACCATACATATTTCTGATGTTCCTTCTGCTGGAGATACTATCCTAACCTGTTTTCTCTTATTATGTGCCACATATTTGCTAATGCTCCTTTATGGATATTTCCTAGTATGGACATTTATAATACTTTCATGACAAGTGTATTTCTATAGTAATGTTTTTCCTGACTACTGCTTATGTTGCAGAAAAAGTGTGTTATGTGTGACTACTGCTGATCTCTGCAGAGTAACCGTATTGTGTAACGTTCTGACAACTGCTTGAGTAGCAGGGTATTGCTGACATGTTGTGTTTGGTCTAATAATGTTCTGTACAATACACTTTATTTTTATATAACTTGGTGTTGTATTTCCTTTGTGGTAGGGATATTGCATCACATGTGTTGTGTGTGTTGTCCAAATGCTTTACAGATTGCCTCTGGGATAAGTCTGAATGCTCATGCCAAGCTACAAGGGGGTGAGCAGGGGTTATCTTGGACGTGTAACTCCCTTTCCCTGACTAGAGTTGGTGGGTTCTGCCTGGCTTAGATGCATACCCTAGCCAACCAGAATCCCCATTTCAAACACAAATTTATTGTAGAATGTATTGTTTTTTTTGCATTTCACTGACCCTTCATTCATTATTCTCAAGATCAGTTGCCATACTTTTTTAATGTACTTTCACCACTAAACCCAAGTCAGTGAACTGGTGATGATTAAAACATAGACTACTTATTTTATCTGTGCGGTATATCCCAGTGACTCACCAAGATGAGAAGAGACTACCCTAGCCGTCCTGACAAAATATAGTAGTGAGAGGGAGGGGGGAGAGAGCTCACGTCTTGCTTTCAGGCTTGCAAACATTCCTGCAGGAAGAACTGAGTTATGCTACAAAGTCAAAGCAAAAGCCACACCTATCTGCAATCATACTGTAATTTGTTCTGGATAGCTGCCAAGTGTCACAATGGCATATGTAACAGTTTTAGAGGGCAACATCCTTTTAGTCAACAGCATGTTGTGTGCTGGGAATTTGGAATCCATACTTAGAAATTCAAAACAGAAACTGAAATTCTCAAAACAGAAGGTGTTGTTGGCTTAGAAACCTGGACAGGCCAATGACTTCATACAGACATACTTATGAATAGGAGTTGCGGCTCTCGGTACCTTTTCCATGGTAAACTAACACTTTTGACATCTATTAAAATAATTCAAATATCAGGCCTTTTCTATCTATGCACCCAGGATCTGTAAAAACATTCCTGTACCAATGAAGACCACTCTAAAACTGCTCCAAATTAGGAAAGAGTTGAAGACGCACCCCTATACTGAACTCTACATCACAATGTGTTAACATTATATTTCACTCCCAAATGCTGGCTACCTCTCTTGTCACATATTGAACATATGCTTGCCTTTGACACTGTAAAGTTCTCCTCTGTCTTTTGGCAAAGCCTGTGCTGTACAAACACCACATATATATTAGATGCAAAGTCAAGATCCGGCAAGGTAAGTCACAAAATAATTAATTCCAACTGGAGTAATACAGAAATCAAAAAGGAGATGGTGAATGGCACTATCCTCACAATCACTTGCAACAAGAACTGTCATCTGCCCCCATTGCTCCCTCAAGCTCAATTCATGGACGTTTCACAACAGAACCCACATGAGTGTAGCTCAAACACAACACACCTCCCCACTATGGCACAAACACCATTAAAATCACATATAATCAAAATAAAAAACTGAGCAAATGGTATACATTCTAAAACATTAAAAACATAAATACTGTGTAACATAAATTTAATACATTATATGATCTTGAAACTCAGATGGTATTAATAAGTAACCTTAATAACAAAGGTGCCATAAATGATCAATATCACTTTTCATCTAGCAAACATTCTAGGCGGTGTTCACAGCCTTTATTGTTATGACATTCAAGGCAATGATCGCAATTAGCTTTAATTAAAATGCAAAAATAAATACAAAGGGATTTCTGTTGCCGGTATTCATTGGATCTAGTTTACATCATGTGCTAATAGACATCACCTGAGAGTGGAGCTACCACACCTCATACTTAGGGAAACATTGTCAACAGTCAAGACCTGAGGGGGGCGTGACTAACTGCCAAAGATGGCAGACGTCTGATCATGGGGCTTCTGATTGAGGCCCACCAGCCACATAATATATGCTATACTAAAGGGCCATCTGCTGCTGGGAGGGACGTCCTGCGACTGCTTTCGGACGGTCTGCCAGCTGAGAACAAAATCGGGGCTGTCCGTGCCAGTGGAAGATGAGATACATGGCATGGTGGCCCGGGCCCAGTGGAAGGCCAGGCCTGTGCAGCAGTGACAATCCCTGATGCCTGGGGGCTGGCCGAGGCACCAGAGCGGGGTAATGCTGGTCCGAAGGACACCCCCACGAGCGCTGCCAGGGCAGGCTGCCAGTGAGGAGAGTCTGAGCGGGCTGCCCCCATTGATGAAGAGCTGTGTGGCATGGTGGGCCATGATGATTCCTGGTGCTTGGCAGCTGGCTGGGGTGCCAAGGCGGGACGACACTAGCAAACCAGCGCATTGCAAAAAGAAGACTGGGAGACGAAACTGGGAACCAGGGCCGATCAGGGCTTGAGGAATGAGCATGGAGGTGAGAGCATCGGGGGAGATGCCGGGAGGCCCTGAGTGAACTGACGGCCCCCTTTCATCCAACTTCCCTACCAGGGCATGGAGACCGGGAGATGCGGAGGGTGAGGCCTATGAATGACCAAAATTGCCCCTGCTACCAGAAAGATTCTGCCAGAGGGCCATGGTGAGCAGTGCCGATCTCGGGCCCAGCAGATGACGAGCTGGGGCCGGAGGTGGTTCTGCAGGCCCCCATCCCAGATTGTTGGCATCTGGGGTCAGGGAGGGGTAGCAGGTGAATGGTCACCATCTTCCCCTGCCCCCCCGCCCACTGGACTGAATATCAGTCCCTGAAGGCCTACCAGGGAGGTCTGAAGTAAGGTGACAACCACGGAAAGAGTGATATAGGGAACTGCATGGCCCTATTACTTAAATCACACAACCTGCATTAAGACAGAGATACTTGGGGCCAGACAAACATGTAGTAATGGGTTGCACCAAAGGGAAACACCTGGAAAGAGCTAGGGCATTAGTGTCCAAAGACTATGTACCGCCCACACTAGCAGACCCCAAATGGACAGATTAGATGTTATCCTGAAAGAAATTCAAGAGTCACGTCTAGCAATAGAGCAAAGACTGGGGTCCATCACAACTGAACTTGTCCTTCTTAAAGATGATCACCGGAAATTGGTGGAAGGAGTAAAAAGCATACAAAAGGACATTGCTGCCCTAGTGCCCGGACAGAAGATCAGCGAGGGTGACATCAAGCAATTACAGGTGGAGACCCTAGAGGAGAGAATCGAAGATGCGTAAGGAAGATTGTGCCTCAACAATACACGCATAATTGACCTACCGGAGGGCACGGAAGGGTGAGATGCCACACAATAAGTTAGACATGGCTACGAAACATAGTGACCACTGGATTTTCAGCCTTTTTTATAGTAGAGAGAGCACATCGCGTCCCAAACAGGAGACCCCGCCAGGACACTGCCCCGATCAATAGTGGCTCGTGTGTTAAATTACAGAGACCGCGATCCCCCTGCTGTGCTCGGTGCGTGAGGCAGACACTATCATTATAGACAATGCTTGAGTATCCTTATATCCAGATTATACACTGCGGTCCAGAGGCAGAGAGGCGGTGAGCTCCTTTCATATCATAAAGCAACAACTCCGAACTGAAGGCCTCTCCTACGTGTTGCTATTCCCGGCCCTGCTACAGATCACGTATGATCATAAAAATCACTTCTTCAACACACCTGAATCGGCACGAGACTGGTTGGACCAGACCTTCCCTCACTCGGAGCACCGGGAATCTTTCGGCTCCATGCCACCAAAGAAACGCCGACTGCCACGCAGGGAGCAACAATCTCAGTGCCGGCCATCTCAGGGAAATGTTGGGCCCACAATCTTGCAAGCCTCAGAGAGTCAAAAAGCAGCAATACAATCTGCATATTCAATACAGAGAGCTAGGTGTCTCCCACTGGCATCACTTCCCCTGCTGTTAGTACTGTGGTTTCAGACACGGAGGGAAGGTTTTGCCTTATTCCCATCGCTTACACCCCAGACAGATCATGATTTAGGTTTTGGCCGGTGCTATGACATAGGAGCCACTATGTGTTGATAAAAGGAGACAATTAGAGAGCTACACCGAATATCGAAAACTACCAACCTAGATCAGTGTGTGTAGCAAAGGAAAAGAGATATGACATGGAACACCAATCTCTTGTGGTGTGTGGCATGCAGAAAACCAATATAGACAGAACCTTATGGGGCAACAAAGCACCGCTGTGAGCTGTGGACACCACCACTGGATAATATGGCCCTAACCTCCAAGGAGGGTGTATTCTCATAAATGACTGGCAGGCCTGGGTGAATCCCACAATCAGTATACCATGTTGGACTAACATGTGGAACTAATTGTTTAGCACCAATGTGAAGCATATTGCTTCCAAATGTAGAACCCCCCCATTACTGAATGCTTGGTTTATATAATGACTTCAGAGTTTCTTGTTTATTATTAGTTTGGCTAAGTGAGTTCCTTCTCAGCCCAGAATTGATTACAGTTTGAGGAAATGTGTATTGAATTACTCTCAGGACATCTACACACTTATTACATGCTCTATACACTACACACAGCAGAGATCCTTTTCTACATAATCTTACCCTGCCGGTGCTTAAAGACACCAAAAGACAGGCCCTGAGAGCACAGATCACACAAGGGGAAATATATGAAGCCATTAAGAACATGGTGCTTAATAAATCACCGGGGAGAGGTAGCCTTTAAATGAGTTTTACTCCACTTATAGTACAGAACTGGCTCCCCAATTGAAAAAGCTGTACCAAACCTCTCAAGTAGTGGTTGCCTACCCGATACTATAAAGCAGGCAATAGTGAACTCGCTATTAAAACCTGGTAAACCTGAAACAGATATGTCTTCCTACAGACCATTGCCATTTTTAAATACGGAATACAAAATACTGGCCAAAGTATTAGCGCAAAGACTCCTCCCGCTACTAGGCAAACTGATACATACAGATTAATGTGGATTTGTACCAACCCAAAACACGTCCCTTAATATTCGCCGCCTGTATCATATTATGGACCACGTGGGCAATAGATATCCCCAAGCCGGTTGTCTTTCCCTCGACCTCCATCAGGCATTCGATACACTAAACTGGGACTACATGTTTGAGGTTCTTGAACTATTTGGGCTTCCCCTAGCGTACATACGATGGTTGCGGCTACTATATGCCTATCCCACGGCAAGGGCACGTATCAGACAGTGTATATCTAATTCCTATCCCAAATTTCGGGGCACTCGGCCGGGATGCCCAATTTTCCACCTGCTGTTTGTTTTAGCACTGGAGTCTATGGCGCAACGATTTTGGCAAGATGCTCGGAGATGCAGTATCACAATAGGAACTACAATTCACTCTGTGTCCTTGTATGCTGACAACATTGTGTTTTATGCACAGGATCTGGGCCAAAATCTAAGACAGCAGCACAGATATTCACAGACCTTGTGCCCTTATCTGGACTCAAAATAAATTACAGTAAATCAATAACATTCTCATTTCGTAAGACTGTTATGGGAAAGATTATTGATTATGGTAACAAAACCTTACAAGTAGCAGTCGATACTTTCCGATATCTCAGTATACATATATACAGGACCCCTGTAGATCTCTTACAGGGCAATTTACAGAGAGCGACAACCTCACTCAGATTGCAGATTTGATTTTGGACACTGCCGCTATTCATAGCTGGCCGGCTGGCACTGGCAAAGATGGTAATGTTACCTCGCATAATGTACTATTTTGTGAACTTGCCAGTAATGGTCCCTACTACTTATTTTAAATCACTGCACTCTCTACTGTCAGACTTAATCTGGGGGGCTGGTAGATGGTGGATAAGTATAGCAAACCTGCAGATGCCCACAGAACAGAGAGGAATGGCAGCACCGGACTTTAAGGCCTACTGTATAGCGGGACAGCTTCAGTGGGTAGCATACTGGCTAGCTGGACGCAATCTACAGGAAATATGATTTACCCAGTCCATGCTCCACATGGGCTGGCTCCATCTGGTTTATCCCGGGTCTCGCACCCCGGATAGGCTGCCGCTCCTGCTACGAGTAGACCTCCAAACTGGAACCTTACCTTAAGATATACTACTGACATAGCGCCCTACACATAAAATATTCCCTTGCTAGGACTCCTCACAAATGTTAGAATACTGTCCCAAGCAAGAATACAAGTATGGACACTGGAGGGAGTGAAAAAGGTTGGGCATTGTTCTAAGACCAAACACTGCTCACGCACACATACTTTACCCATGAACACAACTTACCCACCTCGCTATTCCTTTGGACATTGGACGGAACTAAACCACCAATGCACAAATGTATTCAAACGATTTATACCATGGGAAACATGTAATTAGATGGCTCTATAAAGGTCTCAGAACGCACCTATGGAAGCCCCCGATGCCCCTGAGAGCCAAATGGGGGAAGATATGGGTAGGGACATTTCGGATAAAGAGTGGACTTCTGTACTGGCATAACTTAAGAAAGTATCACGGAATACCAGATTTAAATTCATACAATACAAAATACTACATGGAGCATATTTGACACCACATAGATTACATAGATTACACATCTTATTCCCGGTGGTGTCACCAACATACTGAGATGCACGGCGGAAGAAGCAACACTGCTTCATATGCTTTGGAACTGCTCTGGTACAATCCAATACTGATCCTGCATTGGAACAATCCTAGAGGAGGTAACAGGAAGAGATGACTGGTAAACAACAGAGGTGTGCATGCTGTGTCTCTTCTCACATACCAAAAATAGGAAGGTGACATCACAATTTGCTGATTTAGCTTTGCTTCTGGTGAAGCGCTTACTAACTAGGAGCTGGAAAGCAGCAACAGCACCTTCAGTGGCACAGTGGAGAACGGAGGTGGAGGAGTGGGGTCTAGCTGAAGGTACTGCCCTACGTTGGCAGAAATACAAAGGGATGTGATAAGGACACATATCATTAGAATGGGATATTCTCTCAGAAGCTTTCAAGACAGCCCTTGATAATGGACAGAGAATAGATGAGATCATCAACGGCGCCAGCAACATATTCTTGAACTTAACAGGAACCTTCTGAATGACACAGATGCCACAGATGGAGGAATATGGTAAAGTGCAGATCGTAATGTACATGGGCCTTCACCAGGGATGGACCCATAGTTCACTGATAGGTAAAGATACTTAACACAACTGTACGTCACACAATATAATATCATCAATAGAGTATGTAACTGCTGTGTCATTCACACAAGTAGTAGATGTAATGTTAAGGGGGGAGCATAGGGGGAATATTAAGAGACAAGTTATTGTTGAACCTGAGTAAGCCATGACAATGTATTATTAAATTTGAACTCCAGACTGAAATGTATTGCATTATCATATGATTGGTATCTGACAACTCGTAGAATTATATACAATAGATGTAAACTGCTCAAGAAACAGTCTAGGCTCAAATGACAAGTTATGATGTTATACAATATTACAAGATTTACTGTAAAGCTTGTAATGAAATACAATAAAAATTTGTTTAAAAAAAAAAACATTCAAGACCTGTGGTAAGTTTTGAGGTTGAAGGCCTTGGACTAGAGAGACTGGTTTAGAGACCACCCTGTCCTGGTGGTCACCCCTGAAGACCATAGAGAGCATACATTTGAAATGTATGTGAACTCCTAATTTAGAGCATGGATACGCACAAATATTTTCCAGTGGGCCAAAAAGTATAGTCTGTAGTGAGAGCAAGGGCTGCATTGATTCAGTATGGTGGGGGATGTGGTGGTGGGGGTTGCAAGGTGGGCAAAGGGAAGGGAAACATGTACATAGTGTGGACTATGAGTTGGAGTTATTTTGAGGGTTTAATGCCATGCTGCCCTCTAAATTAATCCGCTAGTCTCTAGAAGATTCATAGATTTGACAATCCTCTGTCATGCTGTATCTGAGATCATATTTCTCTAATCACCCTACTGTATGCCTATTCTGATTGCTTTCACTGCCTTTGGTAAGTCAAGTCTACAAAGGAAGTATCCTGATAATTACTAAATTGGAATGAAACAGGCCTTACAGTGTTTTTATGCCTTTAGTCACTTATGTGTAAATATTAGGAGTGCTTAGAAACAGACTCCGTTAAGATAATTGTTAGAAATGGGGTCTCTAGATGGCAGTGGTTTGCCCCCTGTCCAGGTAGGGACCTTCACTGTATTCAGGGTAAGGGAGTCACACAGTAATGTGTAAAGTATGTGTACGAACACACACACAGTAACGCTGTGAACACTGCAAAAGGACTCGACACAGTTTAGAAAAATATACAATATTTATCTGATCAAAACAAGACGAAAATGAGAAAAGTCCAATATGCACAAGTAAACATATCACCTTTTAAAGGTTTAATTGAGTCTTAGCCCATAGAAATCAATGGTTGTATCTTTTAAGTGCGAAGATGCATCAAAAACAAAGATGATGCAGACCTCAGGAAAGGTGAGGCACCGATAAAGCAAAGCGATGCATCAGTCCTTTCTGGCATAGGAGGTGATGCATCAATTCTTTCTTTGCAGAAAAAGCAATGCTTTGATTTCTGGACATGCAGCCTCGGTTCTTTATTGTGGTGCATGCAGGGTCGATGAGAAATTGATGCCCAGGAATGATGCATGAAAAATCCAGATGCACTGTGATGATGGAACTGTGTCAATTCTGCTGCTGCAAGAAAGGTGCTGTGTCTATTCTCCAGCCGCAGGGCAGGCACTGCATTGATTCTGCAGGAGCTGTGTCGATTTTTCAAACACGGATTGTCCATGCTTGGATTTTCTCCTTCATTTCACCAGCTTACACGTCTGAGGGCCCAGGGACTGGAGGCACCACTTAGCAAATCAGGACTCTCAGCAGAAGTGCTCAGGCACTGGCCGATGAAGTCTTTGATGTCCCTGAGACTTCTTAAAAGGAGTAAAGCTCAGTTCAAGCACTTGGAGAACTTTGGAATGTAAGTTGTAGAGAGCAAAGTCCAGTCCTTTCACTCCCAGGACAGAAACAGCAAGCAGAAGGCCAGCACAACAAATAAACAGGCAGAGTGGCAGTCTGTTGTAATATAAAATATATCTTCATAAGTGCTTCTTTGAAGGAAGTATACTTCATTGTGAACAGGACAGCCCCACGAAGTCCTTCCGCACCAGCCAGCCAATTTAATTGATTCCGTGTGGAATTTCCAAGCGGAACCATATCACAACATTCTTCCCCATGACAACATTAACATTCTTGAATAAAAACATATCTATTCAGGATATAACACAGTCCCTCCTTCAGCGTCCATCTTTTCTTCCGGACAGAATGTCCTCAGTCCAGAAATGTTCTAACTTTGTGGTGTCAGAGGCCCAGTACTTATACCAATTTCTGTTTTTGAAGTAGGTAAACTTCAAAGAGAAGTCTTTGTAGTGCACAAGACCCTGCCTTCCCTGCCCTAGCCCCAGACACACTCCAGGGCATTGGAGATGGCTTTGTGTGAGGACAGGCACAGACCTATTTAGGTGCAAGTGTCAGCTCCTCCCACCACTCTAACTAAGGAAGACCCATCAGGAAATGCAGGCCACACCTCAACTCCCTTTGTGACTGTCTAGAGTGAATTCACAAACAGCCGAACTGTCATCCTAACCCAGACGTGTATTCCACAGACAGGCAGAGGCACAGAATGGTTAGTCAAGAAAATGTCCACTTTCTAAAAGTTGTTTAGAAGGACAAGGGAAACCCAAGGATACTCAGGGACTGTGGGTAACAATATGCTATAAGGAACAGGGGACCCAATGCTAAAGGTAAGTGACAACCAACTGGGAAAACAATTTTAACCCAGGAAACATTCAAGCAGATATATATATATAAATATATATATATGTATATGTATAATCATTAGGTTATTTTCACAAAAAGTCAGTATTAAAAGTAAGAGTAATTCCATCACTGTTTTTTTTTTTTATGTACAGAAACAAAGCATATGCAGGCACAAGAGTGGTGCCAAGACATATGCTATGTAGTCACAATTTCTTTGTAAAACATAACTTACTGCACCCAATTCCATTTACATATATTCACAAGGGGGTCAGTGTGCCTTAGTCAATGATTTTTCAAGCCACATAAAATGTCAGGGCCATCATCAGGACTGTATAATAAATGCCTGTCAACACATAACACAAAGGAATTAGCTATGTTGGTACATGTCTGAGAAACCAAAGAAAAGAGCCACAGAAAGAGGAAAAAAATAATTGTAATTAAAATTAGAAAAGAGTCATGGTTTTAATGTCTGCACCCCGGGACATAGCCCTGGGGGGTGGTGATCCCCAGGGCCATTAATGGCTCCTTGAAGGGGGCACTTGCCCCCTCTCCTACAATTATAGCCCAGGTGGGGTGGTGGCCCCCGGAGCTTAAGGGTGTCCGAAACAGATCCCCTTCACTATTTTTTCATCTTTGCCCTGGAGAGGTGGTGGTCCCCGGGGCACTGGAGAGGGGACCCCTCCCTATTTATTTAACTAAAGCCCCTGGGAGGTGGCACTCCACAGGGCAGTGGGAAGGTCCATAGGGCCCAACTTGTTTTTTGATGAAAGCCTCAGGGTGGTGGTGGTCCAGGGGCTGAGGGGGGCTGTGTTGGGCTCTGTGGATCTCCACACATAATTTCTGGTTCACTTGGGGAAGGTGACAGTCCCCAGGGCTGCGAGGGGGCAGGCGCCTCCTGCACTCTTATTAAAAAATGTCCTGGGGCTTGGGCCATCTGGGGGCTTACAATAGATGGGGCTCGGGAGTCCGGCTCCGTTTAAAAAAAAAAAATTGACGGATCCGGCAAAAATCTTTAAAAAAATGCTTTTCATCCCTGGAGGCGGGGGGCCTGTGGGACCCCACCACCAGAGCTAAGGGGTCAGTGTGTCTCCGCCCTCGCCCCTATTTTTAGTTTTTTTACATTTTTTGCTGGGACTTGGCTGCCGAGTCCCAAGATGGCTGCCAACACTTCGTGGTTGAAGTGGTGAAAGCCCATCAGATCTCAGCACAAGATCAGGAGGGGACGCAAATCCTTCGCATCCCTATATATGCACATTTTTGTTCCCCTTAATTTCTCTACTGAACGGATTTACACCAAAATGAAAGGTTGCTTTCTGAACCAGGATCTACCTTTCTGCCAAATTTGGTGTAATTTTGTTCAGTAGCTTCAACGCTATGGTTGTTCAAAATCCATATAAAGAAATTGATGGGGGAAAAAGTGTTGTAGGACCCCCCTTTTTCTAGGCCCCCAATGGTATATGCTTGAGTGATTCGTGATTTAACTGGTTTTAAATTGTTTTCCCAGTGTATTGGTTGTTACTTAACATTAGCTCAGGGACCCTTGTTCCTTATAACACACTTTCTATAAGTGGCATTTTCAAACTTACAATTCTAAAACCAACTTCATCAAATGTTGTTTTTTTCAGTTGTGAGTTCAGAGACCCCAAACTTCATATCTCTATCTGCTGCCAGTAGAAAATTACACTGAAAAGATTTTTCAAGGCAAACCTCATGTTACCCCGATGGGAGAGATAGGCCTTGCAATAGTGAAAAACAAATTTAACAGTGTTTCACTATCAGGACAACTATACATGTCCTACCATTTTAAGTACACTGCACCCTGCCCATGAGGCTGCCTTGGACCTACTGTAGGGTTGACTTACATGTAGTAAAAGGGAAGGTTTAGGTCGCAATGGCAGTTTAAAACTGCCCAGGCAGACACTGCAGTGGCAGGTCTGTGACATGTTTACAGGGCTACTCCTGTGGGTGGCACAATCAGGGCTGCAGGCCCACTAGTAGACTTGATTTATTGGCCCTGGTCACACATGGTGCACTATACTAGGGATTTACTCGCAAATCAAATATGCCAATCATGGATAAACCAACCACCAATGCAATTTAGACAGAGAGCACTTGTACTTTAGTACTGGTCAGCAGTGGTAAAATGCTGAGAGTCCTAAAGCCAGCAAAAACAAAATTCAGCACAGGATCAAAAATAGGAGGTCAGAAGCAAAAAGACAAGGAAAACTACACCAAGACTACAACAATAGTGCATGCTATAACACCCTTATCAGAGATCTCCCAAGAATGGTACAATGGTGCAATTTACTGCCATTGGTAGAGATGTGAGAGTGGGAAAGGTTTAGCCATGGCACTAAGGCTTGAGGTTTAATCCTGGCTTTAGCACTTTCCCAAAATATGCTGGCTGTGAACTCTGTATTTGAAGTGTGGTCTGGTGCCACAACACAATGGAATTTCTTTGAAGTGAGTAGTATCTGAATCTCTTCCTCAGACTCACTAGTTACCCATTTGTAGTGTAATGGAACCAGAAGGCATGTTTTTATTAATCTCAGCCTCCCTTTGTGGCAAATTGGGGGAGAGAACACACAGGCCCTCATTCTGACCTTGGCGGCCGGCGGAGGCCGCCCGCCAAAGTCCCGCCGTCAGGTTACCGTTCCGCGGTCGAAAGACCGCGGCGGTAATTCTGACTTTCCCGCTGGGCTGGCGGGCGGTCGCCTTCAGACCGCCAGCCAGCCCAGCGGGAAAGAGGCTTCCACGATGAAGCCGGCTCGGAATCGAGCCGGCGGAGTGGAAGCTGTGCGACGGGTGCAGTTGCACCCGTCGCGTATTTCACTGTCTGCACAGCAGACAGTGAAATACATGTAGGGGCCCTCTTACGGGGGCCCCTGCAATGCCCATGCCAGTGGCATGGGCACTGCAGGGGCCCCCAGGGGCCCCGCGACCCCCCCTACCGCCATCCGGATCTCGGCGGTCCGACCGCCGGGATCTGGATGGCGGTAGGGGGGGTCGGAATCCCCGCGGCGGTGCAGCAAGCTGCGCCACCGCGGAGGATTCAATGGGGCCGCGGTACACTGGCGGGACCCCGCCAGTGGTGCCGGTCCGACCGCGGCTTTACCGCCGCGGTCGGAATCCCCATTGGAGCACCGCCGGCCTGTCGGCGGTGCTCCCGCGGTCCTCCGCCCTGGCGGTCAAAGACCGCCAGGGTCAGAATGACCCCCACAGTCTCCTAATCCACCCACTAAAATATTTTGTAGTGAAAAACTATGAAATACGAAACAAGGATTCATGTATAATGACGTTGATAATCATGCTTGACCAAGTTGACAAATGGCCAAATCATATCCTTCATTTTCCTTTGTCTCCTTAATTGCAACATATGTTATACAGCTGGGCAAGGTTCTGAAGGCTCTGACTGTGCCTGAGCCAGATGACTGTCTCTGGTTCAGCTCGAGGTTCTGATGGATCCTCAAGCCCAAAACTAATTGAGTCTTCATGTGACTTTTGTCTTCCACCCACACTCTAACCTGATGCATCACAAATTAAAAAGAAAGCGTTAACCTTTGATGTAAAATGAGAGAGAGAAAGAGATACCCATCTAGTGGATGACTTGCACAATTTGAAACAAGAAAACTTGGGATCAATCCCAACTTCTCCATCTGATCAAATTGTGTGACCCTAACAATTGCTTTTTTTCCCCTTTTTTTCTTTTTCTTTATTATCACATATAAGGGCATCATGAAATACCTGAGTTCAAGATAAGCGCAGTACAAAACTTTCTCTTGTGTTTTATTTGATAAACTACAATGGTGTTTCATGACTAATGACAACTTAGGCCATCCTGAGAAGTAGGCACATGACAAATGACTTTCTTCTTAGTTCACAAATGGCCTTGTTGTTAGGGTGGAGAAAAACATGATTGTTTCTAAGTTTATGTTTGAAAACTATCACTTATAATAAATGTCTCTGATGCAGTGATATACTCCTACATACTGTGGTGAAATGCTTCTGCGTGTTGATGAAATGCACTTTTTTTAGTTTTGAAAAGAATACATTTGTTGCACAATGTCTTTAAAAATTAAGGTATTCCTAAACGTACATGGTGCAAGAAACATTCTTTACTCCTTTTTCTTTACTTCAGTTGACATGTAAATAAATGTGTGCACATTCAACAGCTTTCTGAATGTTAGTGCTCAGTCAAGTAAACAGCAGCCCAACGATTCAGTTCCCTTGGGGGAGGGATGGGGGTTATGTAAAAGTCAGGGCAGGCTACACGTGACCATTGGCTGTACCATTGGCTCTGATTTAGAGGATGCTGAGATACAGCCAAAACATGAGAAGCTTGTGGAAACCTCACTTTGCAAAGTTCAAATGATGAAATAAAGTGTGTCTTTAGGAGTCATGTAACTAAGGATGTGCATAGTTTTAACTTCGCTCATGAAGTGACAAATCTTTGCTTTTCCAGCATGTGGTGAAGATTTTTGACTTCAACGAGATAAAGATAATCTCCTTTCCCTGTAGCTGGATGCGTCCACTTAGCAGGTAGGGTCATTATGTCTCAGGGATTTTTCTTCTAATTTTCCCCACCACTACCCATACTGACATGAGACAGGAAATACTGCAGAACCAGCAAACCATAACAACTGAATCTCCTTTCAACACTATCGAGACACCTCCACTCAGCAGGACTTTGACTTGCAAAATCAAATCCAGTGGAAGGGCATTTTCCTTGATTGCTTCTGAATGACCAGCCACTTTACTCACAGAGCCGCCTCCTTAATTCTTGAGCTCCAGAAGTAGCTGAAGCCCTGGCTCTTTGGACGATTCCCCGCCTGCCCTATTAGTGGCTAGAATCACACCTGCTCGGCAGCACCAGGATACACTCCAGGGTGATAGATTGTGATACAAATAGTCATAACGTAACAACATAACACCATTGAATTCCCACTTGATGGAAGTCTCAGTGGGCAGGACATGCTGCCACTCATCTGATTCCCGTAGAAAGAAAATAGTGAGCATTGGTCTAGTGGTGCAGTGGGTAGGTACAAGAGCTAGACAGGAATAGTAACTTCATCTTGCCGTCACAAAGGACTTTTATTATCTTTTCTAAAAGAAAAGAATAGCTTTGTCATTTTTGCAATTTATATTTTATCTACAAATTATCTGAAACACTGCATTTTCATTGACTTTTGGGGATTTTGTAATGATAGTTTCACAATTTTTTTAAACGTAAGCAATGGCGATAATGAATCCAGTGAATTCTATGGGATCAGCACATGTTGGCTGTGAGCATGCAGAAACTAAAAATATGGTTACAATATGGCAGACAATTTAATCAAAACTGGAGATTTTTTAACAAAATTATACATGTTATACTCCTGCTAAGAACTCCTTCATTTTCCCTACTGTTCATGTGCATCTGTGGTTTCTTACAGAATCTACTACCAAAACTTTAGGTCAGCAGCAACCCTGAGTTTCTTGCAAAGGCTGGTGGCTGACAGAGTGAAAAATCTCAGACTTTGTTGGCCAATAAGAATCAGCCTGCTATCAGGAAAAAGCTTTCAGGTTTACTAACCCTAAAAGATGACAACCAATCAAGTTTATGGAAAATATTATGCTCGTGTCCCAGGGCTGATTGTACAGGTATGTCTAACATAAATCCTTCCAAGTCTAAATAGGCAATTTTCTTTAATCCGTAATGTCTCTCAAATTATGGAATAAACCCAGACATAAAAAGATCTACCTTGAAAATAATTTGCTTTGTTGCTAACTTTAGTATATATCTACCTATAAGTGTTGGATTTAGCACAGAGCAAAAATGATCACAGGGAGCAGCTGGTGACCTTTCAAACTGGTGGAGCAAGTTAAGTGCCCCACCACCCCCAAAAAACAAAAACAAATGTTACCTCCCAGCAAAATCCCATACTAAAAAACATCCTCCCTCAAAAGCCCAAATAAAACAACACCTCCCTGCAAAATAAAACAAACACAAACTAAAGTACATACATTTCACATCTTATATTAATTAAATAAAATGTAATTGTACTTACCAACGGGTTCTGCATACTCCTCACCAGACAATGCTTTTATGCTGTCAACCCGCATGAGAGACGTGCCAGAATTGGATGGAGCGAGTTGGCCTGATATTCCTTCAGGCCCTAATGGCCTGTGTTTGATCTGCACCCAGCTGTCTAAGGAAGCTGGGTGGAGAGCTTCAAAGAGTGAATGTCACTTTGGCTGGCACAAGACAGACGGCCAAAGTGACATGCATACTTTGAAGTGTCTGGCCACGACTACTCCAGTCCTCCATGATGCCAATCCACAGCAAAGGACTCGTCCTTCTCGCTCAGGGGCAGGCTGGTGGCAGCGGTAGGCCTTGATTAAAAACAAAATGGCAATGAAATATTTTCATTAGCATTCTATATTTAACACTTAGCAAGGCTCACAGCGGTCGCTGGCGCAACGCTTCCCCACCCTCATGAAGAAACCACTGCTGACGATTTCCCATACAAAGCTCCAAAAGTTCTATTCAAGAATTACTTTTGATTCTATTGACTAATGTGAGCACATTTTGGAACACACAGAGTCAAAAGCACAAAGCATGTGCCAAGCTTGTAGGAAATCGTTGAGCTGGTAGGAAGTTATTAATGAAAACTAAAACATCATTTTCAATGTAAAGTGCCTCTTTTACACATACACAAAAATGCACACACACATTCTTTCTATGCCTGAGTCCTACGAACCTTCTGGCAGTCAGCTCTAGGGCAGGAGCAGTGGTGGCGGCTGCAAATCTTAAGGGGAGGGGCAGGGGTGGTGCGGGGTAAATAAATTGAAGTTTTTGTGCAAAAAAAATAAATCTTACCTGTTTCTTCTGCTGCCACTGGCTGCCTCAAACCTCTTCCCTTGATGGTGTTGGTGTCCCAGCAGTCCCTGGGACACCAGCACAGGCTCCCCATTCAATCCTGGCACTGATCTCATGCTATGCGTAGCATGAGAGCAGCATCAAGGTTGGCCTGAGCGGCTTGAATTGACGCTCAGACACAACCCTGGGGATGGTGCAAATTCTCCAGCCCGGCTATTCAACAAAGGCGGGCTAGAGAAACCTAATTGCGCATGTGTGTTTGGCCGGTCTGAGACGGCTGGCCAAAACACACATGCACACTTAGGTTCACTCTCTCCTCCTCTTCCACCACCCATGACACAGCCTGCCACTCCTTGAACATGCTCCTGGCTGAGACAGCAGCTGAAAGGTGCAACAATAATTAAATATTGTTTAATCTTCCAGCTCCTGGCATAGCCAGGGGGTCAGTGTTCCTTTGCCATTGCAAGAAGCCTCTCCTGGGAATGAATGCAGGTGCCAAAAGCTCTGCTCCGCCGGTGCTATTGAAAAACGGCATGCAAAATGTTCTAGGTCAGTGGTTCCCAACCTTTTCATTTCTGTGGACCCCCACTTTAACATTAATGGAACCCAGGGACCCCCACTGAATCATCATTGGAATCCGGGAACCCCAGCCTGAGCCATTAGTGGAAGCTGGGGACCTAATTTGTCAATATTTGTTAATATTTTTTAACTTTCTAATCTCTCGCGGACCCCCTGAAAAGGCTTTGCGGACCCCCAGAGGTCCCCGGACCACAGGTTGGGAACCACTGTTCTAGGTTGCCCGCACGTGAATTCACTTCAGACTTTTTTACACGCTACAAGACACTGTTCCCCATTTATATCACTCTTGTCGGTCCCTCCTTTCTCCCTTTGTGTCGGGTTTTCCATCTTTCTCCTTTCCCGTTTGTGTGATTTTATCTCTCTTGTTCGCGGCCGTTATCACATGAGGGAAAATAAGTGCCAGCAGGCCCCACCGGCAACCACTGCCTCTGTCTAAGCACTGGAGAAAAATATATTTAAATGAGCAACAGAATTATAGGTACTGCCGGGCACGAATTATAGGGAAATAGCAACTAGGGCTTCGGCTTCATTCTACTAATTTCACATAAATTATTGTAATTATAGGGTATGTGGATATTAGGAAGTATGGCAGACAGGAGTGAGGCAGGTATCAGTTAGGAAAAATATATCAGTGTCTTAGGTGGGAATGTAGTTGAAGACAGTACAATGCAGCTAATACGCCTGAATGTGAGTAGAGTAGAAAAAGAAAGTGAAGCAGAAAATGGTGATTATGCCAATGCGATTGTGGCAGTCTTCTGAAAGGTAAGCAGAGATTTGTTAATAATGTGAAGATTTTTGGGGGAAGAGAGACTGAGTAGATAGGACTAGGGGACGATTTGAGTGGTAATGATAACTGGTATTCCATATCCAAATGCAAAATAGGCAATTTGAGAAAATACCAGTGATACTTTAAGAGTGTCATGCGAACTGGGACTATGTGGAGTACGTTGCTGAGGGTTACGGCCATTACACACTTCTCTGTTCTGTAACTTGGCTTCAGGCTCTAGGAGAGGTAGAAATAGCTTTGCTGCCCGCTTGTACCAGCAGCCCCACCTACAAGTACTATCTTAACATTTTGAATAGAAAATCATCAAACCATAACAACCCTCACACTCTGCGCAGCAGGGCTTCCATAATGTCGCACATATAAAACCTTCTGGTTGGAGATCGATCTAAAGTTGTTTCACACCGACCTAGGACATACATTGGAGTGTTTTTGTATTGGGGATACTATCATACTCTAGAGGGAATGAAGAGTTCTTTAAAGTTGCATCTTAACACAGCCCATATGAGCAGTGCGAAAGGAGTGCTTTACAAGAAAAGGCAGGCACATTGTCATTTTGTCTCAAATTGGCCTGTGTGTAAAGGCTGTATGGTGACACTCACCCACTACTTTGTGCAAGGGCTATATTCAAACTTTTCAAAAGTCAGCAAATGAGAACAGGCCTACCTATCAAAGAATTAGTCCTATGTCTGAGTAGAATCAGTTGAAGAGTTAAGCATCTCCGGTATAGTGGACCAGTATTCGGTAGGCTGGCTTGTAAACATTTGCTAGACGCTTACCGCCATATATCTATAAGGGTAAACAGAGCCTACTGCATGAAGTTTTAGGAGGAGTTCACAAAGCACAGTGGAAAACGGAAAAATGTCTACTCTTAATTATTTGCACTAATTTAGAACTGATCATGCTGATAACTTCTAAAATGAAGCAAATATCCAGCCTGGTACTCAAACCAGATAAATCTGGCTTTATAATAGTTTGACTATACAATAGTCTGTAGCAGTGTATTTTCAGACAAAATAAAATCCAGGTAAACCATGTACACAGCAGGATTTTCTGTGATCCAGCAGTAGAGGCTCTTACAATACTAGACATAACGCCAGAGCGGCTGACTTTGGGGCTGGATAACCAGATTTGAGTCTCGGCATCGGCTCAACATCCTGTGATGCTGGGCAAATCACTTAATCTCCCCATGCCTATCAAAAATTAATGTGTCCTTGAGCAATGTAACTGGTGCTCATGTAAAGTGCTCCAATACATTCGGGTTTGTTCACGCTATAATAAAAACTACAAAATAAATAACATTAAAAAATAACTGTTATTAAAGCCTGAGAGAACTTTATGTGCGTGCCAACTGGAACAGACCATCATTTTTCGGTTCCTAGTCCGCTGACTGATGAGCTGTACAAATGTGAGGACTATTATTCCTTCATAAGGTTGGTTGGTGGTAGACTCCAAAAGTGAGGGTGCAGGACCAGTATGGTGATGGCGCCATAGGCATGAGAAGTATGATGACTACTTTTAACTCATTTATTTCCTGAACAAAAGCAAGTGTATCACCGTGGAAGCAAGCTTACAGACCAAGGCAATGCAAGTCTTCTGTCTCCAGGTTAGACCTGACTCCATATCATTAGTAGGATCGACTGAAGAAACCGCAAAATAAGTGAAAAACAGACAATCAAGAAGGATCTTTTGCACCTGTTCTCCGCCCCGTCACTGTTCTTTAAGTGCTATTTCAAACATGTTTTGGCACTAGGGCAGCCTGAAGTGATGTTATCTGACAGTAACAAAAAGCATAGGTCGAGCAATGGAGTCTGACTGGCCATGTATAGGAGCACATTTCCGTGAACGCTTTTCCACCGTCTGTCCCAACTACATCATGCCTGTTTCCTGTATGTTTAGGATTTATAATTGCACCCATGTCACTAGGACCTTTTTGCAGTCACAGACTTTTAAATTGTGTGTTCTGAGAGATGATGTCTTAGGTAGGCATAATTCAATGAACTACGTTACCATACCGGAGGACAATTTAAAAAAAAAGGAAAGCAAAGGTCTGAGAATGGTAGATTCTGTTTCAAAGACCTAGAATCATCTGGCTATCTTATTAGGTCTGGAAAAGGCATGTACCAATTAATACCTACTGCCAGCTTCAACCACCATTTTCACAGCTGTCATGTTTTTTGTTTCCTTCTACTCAGTCTCCTCTTCCATTGCATCTTCTCACTCCCATGCCAATTCCAGAATAATGTGTAGCTGCTACTAGAGAGGAGTCAGGTTTAACACAATGGCCTCGCTCAGTTAGTACAACACTCAAATAAAGGCACTGTTTGATTGTACACTAATTCATAGAGACCTTTCAACAGAAATGTACGCCTCTTACTTAAACGCAGTAACTGGCTCCTAGAGGAAGAGGGCGTTGGGAGGACTAATATACCTGGCTTATCACGACCCTAAGGCACAAGTGACATTTCACATGTCAGACTAACATTCTAAAGTATGTGAAACAGGTGAGTTCTTTATCAAAAGTGTGAGAAATCAGAGAAAGAAAATGATTTAGAAACCTTTGGAATAAAAAGGGAACCACCACGAACTTCCGTCGATGTCAATTCCGTTTCAAACATCTGTATAGGGCACATTCAGTGGCATTTTATTCCTCAATTTAATATGTGCACCCCATTATACCCTTATACCCCTTTGCACTTAATGTTCTTGCAAACGCCAGGTGTCTGAATGTGTATAAATAGAAATTAAAACGAATGGATTCCAAAATTGAATTTATTCAGGCCATCTGTAGGAGAAAGTCTTGGCACAGAGCACCAGAAGCAAACTTTGCTACAGTGAGTGTTGCAGAACAGGGTCTGGTAAAGAGTGAGGCTCGAAGAGTTTTGTGTGATTTGTTGAAACATCATTTCTGAATTCATGTCACTTTACATAGGACAATGGGGCATCAGATTGGGTTGCTGTGATTGGGCCTTCAGAATCCTGATGCTCCATAATTGTTCAAACAATTCTAGCCTGCCACCATTTCAATTCAAATTATCTTTTTTACTGGAAATGTCAGAACAGAAGGATTACTGTGTGTTTTTCTCTCCCATCATAAGTAACCTCGGTTAATGTCATTCTGTACTAAAATGCATCCACAGGCCATGATGCCCAGTATACCTTAAGAGAATATATTTGCTGGTACTTGGTAATCGTCCACGTGAGCAAGGCTTCCTCTTCAAACAATTTTAGCAAAATCACCTCTATATCTACCGCAAAACCAGAGAATAATGGTTGGTTCAACTGGTGGATGGGAGGCCTGCATGTGTTTTTTAGGGGCGAGCACAAAGCGCTCCGTCCCCTGTTGTAATTCCTCTTTGGGCTTCTAACCATGCCACGCCATCACTTTCATTGGTTCGTGGGCTTCCCTTATACAATCCGCTTGCTTTCATTAGTGAAAGATATGCATACTTCATGCCTTTTCAGGTGTTTAGCCCTCCTCGAGCGCATCGACCAACTACTGAAAACATACGAGGCTCGATGTTTTCCATCTGGTTTCTGGACTACTTTTTCTCTATTTCACAGCGCGATCTCGCTGGACAGTAGTTGAGCACTTTGCATGACATCGATCCTGTTACATAGGTATTTGAACTTTTGCCGATTATATAGATAATTGCACTTTTGCCGGTTACATGGATAATTGCACTTTTGCTCATAGGTTTCACTGCAAGCAAACTTTTATTTCCCTTTGTGCTTTGCGCTGATGGAAGCCGTCGGCTCGCTTGTGTGAAACTTTTAATTTTCAGTTTACATGGCAAGGAAAGTCTGGTTAGTTATGTGAAATTGTTTTACTTTTCATTTTCAACTTATGTGGCAAGAAAAGTCTGGTTAGGAGTTTACAATGCTAATAGCTCTAACTCGTGCAAACCCGAAACCCGTTGCATCGCAAATGCTTGTTTGAAATAGTCTTCACTTGATAGTATCTCTGAATTAACAATGACTAGGTGTGGATAATCTCAGAATGAGACTGGGTGGTCCAAGGGTAACAGGAATGGATGTTCTTGAATGGAGGTTCACGATTTTGTTCAATACTTATAGATAGAATTGTATTTATTTTTCACAGATCATTTTCAATTCCTGATATCTCTATTAAGATCTGTTATTTTAAAGCAGAAACTCTGTTTTTCTCCCTGTTGTGTACGCCTCCAGTCTGGGGCCTCCACTGACCATACCACACGCAGTCTCAAGAGTTCAAAATCCCCGAATGAAAACAATTAATTTGAAGTAGAACTCTACAGCAGCGCCTTCAAGCCTAGGAACTGTTTCTACGGTTTACTAAAGGTAACCAATTACTTCGCTCTGAAAGGAACTGCAATAAAATAGCTTCAAGAAATGAAAACAAAAAGGTGGATGAGAATTCCAATACCCAAAGAGGACGGCGACACTGCACGAGGTAGGCAGCGGTAGTTGCATAAAATGAATTAGCTGTGAACTAGGCATTTGCTATTCATTTAGTGAGTGATATCCCAGCTGCCTCAGTGATGAAATCATAAGGAATAATCACTTTAATAGATGAGTAATTTGTAAAGCAGCTGCTGTTGATGTGGGAGGAGCAGCTGCTCCAATGAACGGAAATAAATTACTTCCTACTAAAACAAAAAAAAAGATATTTACTCAGTCTGACTTAAACCTGCACTTCAAAACTTCCCAAATAACGAGGCACTGCGCTGTTTCGTGCAATACAGTAATTTTACATGCGCCAAGCAGCTGTGTTCGATGCTATTTCTGCACTATTGACTCATGATTAATTCTGCACAAATAGATTTCTGGACAAACAAGTGGTGATTGACATGTAGAATAGGGTGAGAATGTGATTATTTTGTCATGAAATGGTGAGACATATTTTGTAAAAGTAAGATTTATATTGTCTTCCTTGGAGTTCACTGCCATTTCTTTGTAATATTGAAAAAGTGCTCTGTTGAGAAAGGAACACCTACATGTAAAAGGTATAAAATGATTCATGCTTACAAAAATACTGAATAAATTACAGGCTTCATGTCCTGTCTAATATAACCCTGTGGACACTTCTACTTAGCCACAATTCAATCTACAGTCGAGTGCCATTAGCTTTGCTCAAGATCACAAATGCTGAAACTTAATGAGCTACTGAAGAAACAAATACGGAGAATCCACCTTGCTTCAGACGCCAACTACGACAGAGACCTTTCTCAATGTCAGGATTGGGGATCAGAGACCAATATAAGTGGAAGACAGATCGACCTACTGGGGACAGTGATATTAAGTTAGTGCAGTCTTTGCATATGATTGTCTCCTTCTCTGATATTTCTGTGCAACATACAAAGGTATAATAGCTTCTTTGGGAATCATGCTTCTCTGTAGATGTTTTCCATTTCCTTACGTCAAATCTTTTTTCCGAAATTCTCTTGCAAATATATGTAGCTTGTTTGGGTTTTAGAAACTTGTAAATGAGGGCCGCATTTACAAGATCTGACACATCTCTGCGTTGTGTCAGTGATGTGTCAGAAATAATTGTATTACATTAAAAAAGTTTATAGCATCATGAATGCATATTTACAATACGGTGACCCATGCTGTAGGGTCCCAGGATGAGTCTGAAATACTGATGGATTCAAGGGAAGGGTGCTGCAAGGCATCTGCCCAAAAACGGGCGCATTGCTGAAGTTGGCATCAGAACTGGTGCAACTTCATCAATGCATCAAAAATCTGAGGCAATGCATCAGTTTAGATTGTTGCAAGGAGCCTAATGTGTGAGGAACAATCTAAAAGACTGTAATATCACAATCTACACTTCTGCATTGGTCCTGGATGTAAGAGGCAATGTTTGAAGTATGGCCATTTGTTACATTACAGTCGGCATAGTCTACTGATGTGTATGTAATGACCTGTGTGTGTGTGACATAGTGAGTGACAGTGTAATGTAAGAGAATATAAGCATATGTTGGAATGTGAAGTGGAAATATGTGTGTTACCTACCTTGTGTGTGTACTTACCTGTTGTCCTTTGGAGTATGGAGACCTGGACTTGGGGACCCATTCCTCCCTGGAGAAGTGACAATCCTGGCCTGTCCCTTGCAAAAAGTACACAATGTCACATTGCCTTGCTGCAGTGGATGATGAGACCATGGGTGTCATGGTCTTAGGTTGGTCAAGGGATCTGACAACATGATTGGTTCACGTGTAGACCGACTATAAACAGTGGGGAGGTGCAAAACAGAAATCTTTCATGGTGTGAAGTGACTTCAAATGGTTATATTCCTGTTTTAAAGTCAACATGTCAGTGTCTACACCTGGGTTTTGGTGGGGTAGGAATTGTGTTGGCTTGTAGGCTATGGTGACGCATCTTGAAGAAGTGTCAAGTGTGGTAAATCTTGTAAATATCTCTTTGTTAGATGTAAGTGACTTTTTCTGATGGAACACCCACTCTGCATACATTAAATTTACGTCACACAGCCAAGTCTTGCGCAGGTTTTTTTTTAAGCAGGGCCAGGAGAAGTGACACATTTGGCCAAATGAGTCACTTTGTAAATATGGAGCAAGCACAGTGCCACCACTGCATCAAAAGAAAATGACGCAACAGCATGCATGCTACTTGTAAATGAGTTGCTGAGTCTCAAGAGAAGCCCAAAGGAGCTACACCCCTTTCTATGGAATAACTGAATTCATTGGCATCTGACTGCTGGATTGCAGATGATCACGCTCCCATGACAGCCATTTTGAGTCTCTTCTTGACCAGCTCATTTCCATTTTCGGACTTTTTGAAATCTAAAATAGCACTGTCCTATCTTATGTGAGAAGACTCTACAGTTGAAAAGATACTACTAGTAAAATATCTTTAAGAATAGAAACAACGTGTAAACTTACACAATGGTGTAAATTTACCTTTGTGAATCAGGCCCACAGTTTGTATATGTGATACAGTACTCATGTCTTTTCACCTAAACTGTACATTTTTATATCATGCGTTCCACTATCTTACAGAAAAAACTCCTTATGTAATTGTTAATATACAGCAATATAGCCAAGGAAATCAACAAAGGTTTTTAATCCCTTCATGGTAACCTAAATGCCTTTCAGTGTGTATGTTACTAGCATAGGTAAAATTCTGTCTTAAGAGACACTGCAGATGCTACTATAGTCCCACTAAGACAGCCAATGAGCCTACTTTTCAAAAAGCATTTGTGAGACTACCAAGCAATAGAGAGAAAACATGAACGTTTTAAAAAGGTTGACACAGATTCCCTGAAGAACTTCCCATGCTCATCACAAACACCCTGTGAACCGCTACAGGAATTCATTGATAAATTCAGCATCAAATTGTTACCCCTACATCCTCCTAATTCGCTTCTAGCTATTTTCAGTAAATGTTGGTCAAGTTCTACAAAGAAGGTATTGAAACTGGTCGATAGAACAAAAGCATACTTATATGCTCATAGAAATATGTCCAGTTGTACAGTTGTACGCATTAAACAATTCCTCCATTTACTCTTTGGGGAGGTCACAAACATGATAACCTTCTCTTCAATTATAGAAGTAGTTTAAGGCCTTTGAAACACACAATTATTACTCACCTAATAAACAACAAAATAAAAGCAGTGGCACGGATAATAGGTCTCACCTTTAAAAGATGAGAGCTAACCAATTGGCTTTACTTGTTTGTACCAGCATGTTCAAAATTTAATTTACGTTTCAAAGCTGCCCAATAGCCTTTTTAAAACAGCAGGTGAAGAAAACTAAAAGGTATGAATGCAGCACTGTGCAAAACAAAAGGAGTGTACTGCCCAAGAGCAGTGTGTGGTTGCCACACCCTCACAAAAGTAACTAAAATAATAGAGCATAGTGTGAAGGAGAGAACAGGAGACCAAAGGACAAATGAAGAAACAAACAGACTGGTAGCACTGTGCAGTTGCATCGCCCATGCAAATCAATTATTAAAAGCAATTTTCAAACTGTTATTACAATAATTGAAGCAGAGCAGTGTTGGACCTGGCTTTTGACAGGGTCATCCCCAAACTTTTTGCCTCCTTACTCCTATTTTTTCTGACCTGTTGTTGTTGGCTTTTGAACTCTGGGCACTTTACCACTGCTAACCAGTGCTAAAGTGCATATGCTCTCTGTGTAAATTGTACTGTTGATTGGTTTATCCATGATTGGCTATCTGATTAACTTGTAAGACCCTAGTAGAGTGCACTATATGTGCCTAGGGGCTGTAGATTAATTGCTACTAGTGGGCCTGCAACACTGGTTGTGCCACCCCCTTAACCTTGTCTCAGGCCTGCCATTGCAAGGCCTGTGTGTGCAGTTTCACTGCCGCTTCGACTTGGCATTTAAAAGTACTTGCCAAGCCTAAACCCCCCCCTTTTTCTACATATAAGTCACCCCTAATGTGTGCCCTAGGTAACCCCTAGAGCAGGGTGCTGTGTGGGTAAAAGGCAGGACATGTACCTGTGTAGTTTATATGTCCTGGTAGCGTACAACTCCTAAATTCGTTTTTATACTACTGTTAGGCCTGCTCCCTTCATAGGCTAACATTGGGGCTGCCCTCATACATGGTTGAAGTGGCAGCTGCTGATCTGAAAGGAGCAGAAAGGTCATATTTAGTATGGCCAGAATGGTAATACAAAATCCTGCTGACTGGTGAAGTCGGATTTAATATTACTATTCTAGAAATGCCACTTTTAGAAAGTGAGCATTTCTTTGCACTTAAATCTTTCTGTGCCTTACAATCCACGTCTGGCTAGGTTTAGTTGACAGCTCATTGTGCATTCACTCAGACACACCCCAAACACAGGGTACTCAGCCTCACTTGCATACATCTGCATTTTGAATGGGTCTTCCTGGGCTGGGAGGGTAGAGGGCCTGCCCTCACACAAAGGACTGTCACACCCCCCACTGGGACCCTGGCAGACAGGATTGAACTGAAAGGGGACCTGGTGCCCTTCTTAGCCACTCTTTGAAGTCACCCCCACTTCAAAGGCACAATTTAGTATAAAACATGGCCTTTGCCCTACCACCTCAGACACTTGCTGGAGAAGAAACCTGAACCAGAACCTGCATCCTGCCAAGAAGAACTGCCTGGCTGCCTAACGGACTCACCTGACTGCTTTCTACAAAGGACTGCTGCCTTTCTGTTGGCCTGCTGCCTTGCTGAACTCTTGTCTGGCTGCAAAAGTGCTCTCCAAGGGCTTGGATAGAGCTTGCCTCCTGTTCCCTGAAGTCTCAGGACCAAAAAGACTTCTCTTTTTCAACTGGACTCCTTGTGCGCCGAAGATTTCGACGCACAGCTTGCTCCACGGTGAAAAATTCACTGCACGCCGATCCAGAAAGACGCCGCTCGACACGACGCCTGCGGTGCAACCGGAACTTCGATGCACGGCCTCGCATGGACAACGTCGCCCGACTTCCAGAGAGGAAATCGACGCGACGCCTGCCGTGAGAAAGAAAATTCCCCGCACAGCCTCCTGGAACGACGCGCAGCCGGATAACAGGCCGAGGAATCCACGCGCAGACCCTGGGACATCTGGTAATCCAGCGATCCATAGAAGGAGACGGTCCGCATGCCGGAAAACGATGCACGTCTTCCACGAGTGAAAAATAACGACGCAAGTCCGTGTGTGAAGGGGTGAAACCAACGCAGACACAATTTTTCCTCCGGTAGAATGACACACATCTCCCCACGTGAAAAATAACGATGCAAGTCCGTGTGTGAAGGGGAGTAACTGACGCACACACCATTTTTCCACGCATCTCCTCTTCTGCGGCCCTCTGCAGAGATTTTCCACTCCAAACCAGGTACTTTGTGCTTGAAAGAGACTTTGTTTACTTTTTAAAGACTTAAGACACTTGGGGGGTTATTCTAACTTTGGAGGAGTGTTAATCCGTCCCAAAAGTGACGGTAAAGTGACGGATATACCACCAGCCGTATTACGAGTTCCATAGGATATAATGGACTCGTAATACGGCTGGTGGTAAATCCGTCACTTTTCCGTCACTTTTGGGACGGATTAACACCTCCTCCAAAGTTAGAATAACCCCCTTGATATCACTTTTTAGTGATATCTGTACAAATTCATATTGCATCTTTGATCGTTTTGACCTGCAGATACCCAGATAAATATTATATATTTTTCTAAACACTGTTTGGTATATTTTTGTGGTGCTATATTGTGTTATTGTATGATTTATTGCACAAATACTTTACACATGGCCTTCCAAGTTAAGCCTGACTGCTCAGTGCCAAGCTACCAGAGGGTGGGCACAGGATAATTTGGATTGTATGTGACTTACCCTGACTAGAGTGAGGGTTCTTGCTTGGACAGAGGGTAACCTGACTGCCAACCAAAAGCCCCATTTCTAACAAGGAGCGACTGACATAACGTGAGAAGGAGACATAGAGAGCTAGGGAGATGGAGCACAGCCATGGTGTGCTAGAACACAAGTGAAAAAAATAGTTCTCTGATGTCAGCAGTGGAAGAATACAACTGATCCAACCAAAATGATGGTAAGGAAGGTAAGATTCAGGGGGGGGAATAAAAACAAGAATAGGGAGGAAGGCCAACGAATCATGAACACTGAACAGCGGTAGACAGTAAACTAGTTACCCAATCATGAACAAGAACCTGACCCAAAGATCATTCAAAAGCCAGGTTTGAGCTGTTTTCTACACAAATCACAGCTTAGATCACGGTAGGTATTTATGAAAGTATTATACCAGACATATGGATTCTGCTTGGCATAACTTTCTATGTATAATGCATTCAATTTTGAAGTAGATACTTCGTTGAATTGGGGGCCATTGAAGTAGTTGAATTTTCATGGAAGACGAATCAAATTTCTAAAGGTTGAAAATGACTCTGGCTGTGGCATTCTGACTCCATTACTAACCGTCTGAATTTTTTAATTAGAAAATCTAATTAAGCACACCAGAACTTGTACACCAGTCATGTACATTAAAATCACTCACTGCCGAAGTCTTCAGATGTTTTTAATAATTCTACACCTTAGTTTTCTACTCTGCGTTCGTAGTTTGTCATTTCAAAAGAAAAGTGTCCATTTGGATCCAAAAGTGATTAGTTCCTCTCTAGCAACATGACTTAATAGTTGGACTCTTAGATTCAGACTTTGCTGTATGTTTGTAACAGATGTTTCCTATGTGGAGGACTGGCACTGGAAACTTCACCACCATTTCTCAAATAGGTTTTTCAATATATTTTTTTAAAATAACGGATGCCAACTCAGAGAAAGTTTCTACTTAATCCGCACTTTCAAAAGGGGGATAAACATACTGAAATCTAATTCCCCCAAAACGTGTTTATTACTTCCACCTTTGCTGATTCATGCACACGAAATGGAAAGCCAGGCTTAATGCTCGTAATATCATACCCTGTCTGTCAGAATCTACCACGGAAATTAATAATTACGAGAAGGAGACAAGACCACCTAGAAAAAGCAACCCTTTAAGCCACTGTCCTGAACCATGCACCTGACCGCGAGAGAAAACAAGCCACCAAGGGGCCTCTCTTTCTGGCTCCTAGGAGGTCCTTAGCATTGCGCAATTAACTATTCATCTCCCAGCTTTTGTCATTCACTCTGAAAAAGTTAATGTTATTGTTGCGAAGTTTTTTTTAAACATTTAATTACCATTCAGGGCTCAGAAGAAAGTCACAGGGCTCTGTTCAGCATTCCGCAGATTCCCTCCTTTGTTCTTCGAATGAACATATTGTATCTTTTCTGTGACTTTCACACGGGATATCATCTTGATCGAAGGGGACCTGCTTTTTCTAGCCAGATCAGCAGTGAGGCTGAAAACCAAATGACTGCCACTTGGTGGCTGTAAAATTTAAAACGATGGTTGTATTGAAAAGCTTTCACACTTTATGATAATAACAAAATAGCAAGCATTGGCAAAGCCAAACGGTTTGCATTCTTCTTGTCAGGGTTTTTGCAATTTTTTTTTTTTCGAGAAGTTGCCCAGTGAACACATCAATATTTAAGCATTTATGTATTTACTTATTTATATATTAAGAATTTTGACCGTGCTTTCCACAATACAGCGCTCTGTAGCATTAAGATTATGGAGTAAAGTCGACAGTGTTGCCTCGGTTCAATGATTATAGCAATTACGAAAAGGAAAGGGGGGTCTTGGAAATTAATTTTGCATTATTTAGCTAGTAGAATATACATTTGTTCAAGTGTCTAGTTTAAGTCAAATCTTTTGTCTTTTGTTAAATACTGTAGACAATTTAAAAGTTGTACTGAATATAAGTTTGTGGAATTGGAAACGTGTATGTCAGATATGTACAAAATATGTTTTTTATATTTTCTGTCGATATTGTAATGCTTTAAATGTATAAAAATGTTTATCTGTGCTCCCTTGATAAGGACCCAGTTGGTATAAAAATACTAGCTAAGTATTCCAATCCTTATTACAAAGGTACCGCTCCCTTTTGAAATGTACCACTGATATTTAGGTTACTATAGATGCAGCGCAGCCTGATTACACAATCATATTGGGACAATGATTATATTTACTGTTAATAGGCCACAGGCTTACACTCTTCAAATCCGTGGGTTATTTGGTGTCAAGACACTGGACGCTGAATTCCATGCAAATCACGGACCAAGTTTGCATATATGACTTCACCATCATATAAGAGTGGTACGGTCATGAACCAATAAGGTTGGAAATGATGCTGGGATATCTATGTGCAGTCCCTTGAGTAGTTAGTGAGTAAGGTTCCATGCGCTGGCATTCATAGGCCAGGAGTTTAAAACATCTAGAAAAGGCCCTTTTGAACCTCATTTCCTGCTCCCTTTAACTTGACTCAGTTGACTTCATGAGACAACCTCAATATTTTGTGATGAAACAATTTACTTTTATCTGGTTCTATTACTTTACCAAAGTGAACCCACCTAAGAGTACTGAGAGGAACATGATTCCATACTAAGGAATCCTTGTAATGAAGTTATATAACTCTGTGTCTGCTTCATATTGATAGTCCTTATGGTTCTTTCTCTATATAATATTATTCAAGTAACGTCACAAACACCATGAGCAACCGCTACAAAACCCACAATCCCCGCATCCGTCATGGCAAAGAGCCTCAAGGACCTAGGTGCAGCCTTTGAGCCTGCTCGGCTGTAGGAAATTATTCACAATAGGAACGTTCTACCCGTTTTTGTGGTATCTGGATGATTACAATGCAGCAAACCATTATTCATTGTGTCCACCTATGTTGAGAGGCCTCGTAACATAACTGAGATTATAGGTGCCCACCTGTAGATATTTCGAGATCATTCACCTGATGCACAAATGAGGTTGTGACCCTATAGCCTGAAACCCTGGCTAGTTAGTTGTAACATAATTCAGACAACTCCTTTCTTTCGTCCAATTTTACTCGTCAGTTTGCATGGCTTGAAGAGATGAGATTAACATAGCTCGAAATATTGGTCTAGATATGAAGTTAGTCAATATGATCTTATTTCGGTTACAAACCTTAAAAAACATATATACAGGTCTCATACAAAACATATAATACATAATTGTACGATACAGAGCAATTAAAAAATCCATCATCATCTTTTCAATGATGCCCTGTTATTAATCTATTAATAAAAAATAATCTATCGTCAGGGGTAAAGTGCGAACAGCCTTTTAACAAGCACCTAAT
Organism: Pleurodeles waltl; assembly: GCF_031143425.1. NCBI lineage: Eukaryota > Metazoa > Chordata > Amphibia > Caudata > Salamandridae > Pleurodeles > Pleurodeles waltl. The sequence continues at coordinate 489,094,029 of NC_090440.1, forward strand.
CATCATCAGTGTTCTTCCTAGGACCACAATAAAAACTATAGGTCCATCTTATAAACTCTCAGGTGCCTCTCTAAATCAGGTAGAGTCACAATGGTTGATCACCCATACATAATTCGTCACAATAAATGGATTAGTCAACTATTAACTTTTTTATGAAGAGGGTTGAAAATAAACAGACTCTAATAACATGGAGGTACAGTATTTTTTTTTTAAAGTCAGCTCTGTGGCAATTTTGATACACTCACAATGAAAGTATCTAACATTAAAACATTTGTACTGTGCATTAATAAGTGCAATGTGCTTTGCAATCTCAAACCCTCTCTTCTTCCACACAAGATTAATCACCTACAGGAGCTGAGGCCATTATCGAAGCACTGTTCCTTTCAGTCAGCCTGACTGGAACGCGTAATACAATGTTCTCACTGGTCAGCCCGGCTGGAACATTGTAATACATGTGGGGGCGATGCCACTGGTATGACGGTGGTGTCCAACCCAATGAGGTTGACGGTAGGCTCGTCCGACTGTCAAACTCGTAATGAGGCTCTATGTGCAGGGAAATATCAGTTTGTAGGATCCTCACTACATCATGATGTTTCCTAAACCCACGGTTTCAACATATGGGGCGGATGCTTCTCCTTCGGAAATTAACATAAGTGGGTCAGAAAAACAAAATATGGCCTGTAAGTTACACAAATCACAATTAAAGTCAATAGAAACATCATTACCATGTTTCCAGGTCTATGTATAAACTCTGACTTGGAGGATGCCATATAAAAAATTCATATAGAGCATTTTGGCCAGCTGAGGCTGTACATCATTAAAAAATGGATCAAAGTGTGGAATGCGCTTGACAAGTAAGAATTGTGTGGATAACCTACCCAAACTAGGATTCTGAAGTAATATGTTAGTCTCATATGCCCAATAAGTCAACTTTAGATATCTTTTGGAGCGTACCGTCAAAGATTAAGGGTGACTCCAAAAGAAATTTAGGCCTAGATTGACAAACCAGGGCTGGACATGCTGGAACCAAAGGCAAGTAAGAGAGATGTCACGCTCCAATAGCTCCCTTAGGCTCTCCTTATAACAGTCCAGTTCCTGTGTGGTCCATATTCTCATCCAGAAAATCAGGGGTCTCAGAACTGCTAGCTTGCTCTTTTCTCTTTTGATGCAAAAGGATGAGAGGTGTACAACTGGTGAGACATAATACTGATCTCATAAACTTGATCTCTCCCGAAGTAAGCTTATCAACATTGTTGAATTCCCATAATTCAGCTCCATATTGTGCAGCTGCTTGGCCTTGCTTCTACAGACTTTAATAGCCATTAAGATCACTCTGGATGTAGTAGCTTGCTTTTATTTTTAATATTGCCTTAGAACTATGGGATAAAGTAGCTATGCTTTTATTTATGTGGGGAATCCAAGAAACTTTGGAATCAAGCGTTATACCCAAGTAATTTAACTTGGGTACACGTTCAAGCTTTTGCTGTTGTAGGCAAATGTTTCCCTTAAAGGTCATGTATTTTGCATTGTTGCCATTGATTTCTTGGCCCTTAGTTTCAGGGGAGACGTTGAAGTTGTCAAGTAAGTTCTGCAAGCCCTTCGGGGTCTGTAACAACAAAACAGTGTTGTCTGCAAAAAGTAATGCAGGGAATGAGACACCTTTAAGCTTCGGTGAATCATGGTTGCACTCCTGTAGGTGAATAAAATATCATTAACATAGAGTGAGAAGAGGGTGGGTGCAAGCACTCAACTCTGCCTCACTCCCCTATTTATAGGAATGGGATCAGTGAGCTCACCCCGAGGGCCCGATCAAACTTAGGTGTAATTGTCTTGGTGCAGTCTAATTATCTGTGCTAAAAGTTCTTCTGGGACTCCTTGCCTCCCAAATGCCGCCCTGAAATGGCCCCTGGGGGCAAGATCAAAAGCCGCACTAAGATCTACAAATGCAACATATAAATGACCTCCCCTTCAGCTATATGCACTCCCATATGATACTCAGAAACCCAAACACCTGGTCTATTGTACTGACCCGGGTCTTAAGTCACGCTTGATACAATGATAGGATCTTGTTATCTTTGCTCCAACAGCTAAGTTGATTTAGGACCTGTCTTGCATAAACCTTTTGCAGAGTATCTAACAGACTAAGGGCCTCATTCCGACCCTGGCGGTCATAGACCGCCAAGGTGGAGGCTGGAGGTAGCACCGCCAACAGGCTGGCGGTGTTACATGGGCAATTCTGACCGCGGTGGTAAAGCCGCGGTCAGAAAAGGGCAACCGGCGGTTTCCCGCCGGTTTACCCTTGCCCAAGGGAATCCTCCATGGCGGCGCTGCTTGCAGCGCCGCCATGGGGATTCCGACCCCCTTCCCGCCATCCTGTTCCTGGCGGTTGTTACCGCCAGGAACAGGATGGCGGGAACGGGTGTCGTGGGGCCCTAACAGGGCCCCATTAAGATTTTCAGTGTCTGCCTTGCAGACACTGAAAATCGCGACGGGTGCCACTGCTCCCGTCGCACCCCTTCAACTCCGCCGGCTCCATTCGGAGCCGGCTTCATTGTTGAAGGGGCTTTCCCGCTGGGCCGGTGGGCGGCCTTCTGGCGGTCGCCCGCCGGCCCAGCGGGAAAGTCGGAATGACCGTCGCGGTCTGTTGACCGCGGAGCGGTCTTCTGACGGGGTTACTTTGGTTACAAAGTCGGAATGACCCCCTAAGTCATCTGAAATTTGCCAGGTCTTGCATAAACTCACTTTTTGGAAGATGGGTACTATTTCGGCACTAGTCCAACACTGGGGCTTCTGAAGCAATTGAGTTGCACAAAAGTTGCACAATAGATTAACATATGGGACCAAGACAGATTTGTCATGCTTCAATAAATCTCTTGGAGTCCTCTCTGGACTCGGGGCTCCGCATAGTCCTACAGTATTGATAGCTGATCTTGTCTCTTCCAGGGAAAAGTGTGGCTGGTACGCTAGAGCACTATTTGGTTGGCTATTCAATGGTATTTGTAATGCCATAGAAAGTAGCCGTTCTTCCTGTGAGACCTGGAATAAATGTTCGAAAAATGTTGCACCCAGGTTCTGAGGTCTAACAAACAATCAATCTGTGTTTGCAAATCCTTATTACCATTGGCAATTATTTTCCAAAATATTGTGGTGTCTCTGCTTTTGGATGCAGTTGCTCTGGTTGGTATCATCCCAGACCCTTTTTGCTATAGCTAGCATTTTTCTATATTGAACCCTTGTCGCTTGAATGACTAGGATACCTTTGAATTTGATGGCCTCAACTTTCTAGCTGGCAGGCAATCCTTCATGTACCAAGGGTTACACAAGGAATCCTTAAGTGTTCCTCATTCTCCACCTCGACATGGCTCCTTAGTTAGGTAAGGTCTTAAATTTTCAACCAAGGAGCCATGGATGCCAACTATGGCAATTTCAGGGGGTGAACTATCCGCAAAAGGAAAAAAGATGTCAGAGTAGATATTATAAATCATGGTCATAATATCAAGGTTAGCCGCTAGTGATGGCCACTTAATTGATCTTCGATTATTTCCTATAAACGACTAGATAAAAGAAGTGCTCCTAGGTAAATTTGGCATCTCAGGGAGGAGTCCTGACATCATTTAGTGCAAAGGACAGTAATCACTATCTTCTAAAGAATGAATCTTGAAATCCCACATTCTATCCAATGTGGCTACTCTAATCTAGGCATAATTAATTTTTGATAGAGAATTGCCTCTTTTGAATGAACTAGGGTTCTCAGATTTTGGCCTGCCATTACGGGCCCGCAGGTTATGTTCTAAGGTTAGGTGGACCAGTTGCATAGCAGCCACAGTGCATGGGGCTATGGGTTAACTCTGAAGGTGGTGTACGCCCCATACCATGTACTCCTCATTTGAGACTGAGTCCAAGCCAGTTATTGGTCCAAACATGAAATGGAAATTCCCACCTAAGATAATCATATAATTTGGGCACAAGGTGTTGAGAAACCTATCCAACAGTTCTATTAAAGGAGATTCTATGTTACTCTTCCTTGGTCTCTCATTGATGTTGAAGAGGTATAAGTGAGGCCCTTTCAGTGGTTTTATCCTTAGTCCTAAATATTGAGTGAGTCTGTACTCAAGATAAGATGTCAATATTTTATTTGATGAGTTTTTTAGCCATACTATAAGTACCCCTGACGATTTGCCACTCAAGGAGGCCACCGCATTAACGTGACATGTTTTATACCCAGGCTTCTGTGGAGGTTCTAGTAACCAGGTATCCTGGAATAGGCAAAGAAGGAACTGCTCAATGTACTCTTGCCAATCTGGGTTGATAAGCTGGTGTCTTGGCCCCGCAATGTTCCATGAAGTCAAATGTAAGCACTTGTTTTATTTATGTTGGCACTGCTTGAAAGAGGAAAGGTTTAATATAATTTCTGTATTAGCACCAAATGTGTGAGTCCTATCCTCATGTCCCTGTAAACCAGAGGATTTGATAGAGCTTAGACTTGTTATCGATTGTTTAGAAGAATCCTTGTTTGAAAAGTCAACGTATAGGAAAGATGTCTCTGTCCCAGTCAGTCCAAAAACTTAATTCAGATTTGGAGAGGCACATTGGAAACAGAAAGATGGCATATTCAGTTTAAATCATATTAATGAACTTGGGCATGGGAAAATTCTCAGTTCTGTGGAAAGCAAGCCGTTAACAATATCTTTGGATCTGAAAACAAGCTAGACATTATCAAGGGTATAATTACTACTGGACATTCATTCTGCTTTAAGTATATCTGCATGCACAACTGATAAACATTGATGTTTGTGCCTAATCCATTTGAAGGCCTTAGTTTTTAATGAATCCCCATCCTCCCTAGTGCTGTTTCCTAAATTAGGGATGTTTGTCATGAACACTTTATGGTCCGAGTTCTTGTGCGGGTCTTTATTGGTTTGCTCATGGGCACAATATAGAAAACTACAATTGGTTGGAGTTTTGTTCACAGGAGGATTTTTATGTATGAATCTCTCTTCAGATAATACATGCCAGTAATCATGGGGCAAGTACATGTATTGGGGTACCCTAAGACCTCTAGAATCAGCTGTTAGCTTAGGTCATTTTTGGGCCCCACAGTCATAGTGCATCATGGCAATGCTATTCAAATATTTTTGATGCAAATTTTCTGCAGCTTGTTAGGAGACAGAAAGCCCCAAGGGATATGGCAGATCTTGTCCCATTCTGACTCTGAAACTTGTGTGTATAAGTGTGATGGGTATTATGAGGTTCAATAAGCATTGAACATTTCTTCTGTAGGCTACTGTTCAATCTCACCCCTTGGCCTTCAAAGTGTGCCATAAGGGTTATCACTAACCCTTTTAGATCCTCAACATCTTTTGGCAGAGTCAGTTTTCTTACTAATTGCTGTCTCATGGTGGGCGCGATGTACCTCATTTGTGGATCTAGAACAGCCAGTTATAGTCTCCTTTAAGGGAAAGGAGGCATGTCTGAAGGCATCATGCATCAAGGGACATGTTTTAGCGACAATAGGTGACTCTAGGGGTGCCAAAGACAAGAATCTGTTAGACCAAATAATAACCAACGTCCCCTCTTTTACATTCTTGGTAGCTCTACTTGCAGTGCATGTCTTATATTTGTATGCAGGCACATGGGCTTGGGTGATGTCAAGCAACTTTATGTTAGGGGCCTCTGGAAGATGTTTGTTTTCCTGATCCTCACTCAAGGGATCAGGAACAACTTTAGAACTGGCAAGAGATTTATGCTCAATATTGCTTTTCCTGTAAAATTATGTTATTTTAGGGGCTCGCAGGCTAACCATTTTCTTCTTATCATCCAGAATTGACTCAACCTCTTTGGTTAAATCATCAATTTGTGATATAGTGCAAGTATCCCCTACATTTTTCAGATTTTTTTCCCTTGCCTGTGAGGTTCCCATATGCCTTTCGCTTAATCATGTCAAGGGAAAGAACAACCTGGCTCCAACAGTTGCTCATGATGTTCTCCAGATGGTTTCTAGCCTTTATAAGCCAAGTCTGGGGGTAATGAACATTAGTGGTCAACCATCCAAATTAGAACACATAAAGCACCTACATGTATCTAAAATCAATTAAAGGCAAAAGTAAATACTGAAGATTCTTGGTTACACCCTATAAAATCTGAACAGATCTGAAAATCATATTAAAATCAAGGTATCCTAGAAGGCAGAGGTCTCACTGTAATCATAGAAAGGAGTAATTGAGACAATAAATATCCAAAATTGCTCCTTGTATGAGCACAAGCTACGGAGCACAAATAACAGGGAACCCTGATGTCCACCCTCATTCTGGCTATGAGGAGCATGGCGGGCCAGCCCTTGACCCAAGCTTTGCCTGGGCACAGCCCATGCACTTCACATGCATCAGATGTAATGGTGACACTTTGCTGAGCAGCAGGGGGTACTGACTCTTCCTCCCCTCTAACGGGTGTTGATGCCTCCTGGTCCGAATGTTTGTGGGGCCTGGAGTCCCCCTTGTAGCTGTGAGTTCATCCTGTGTGGCTGGTGTAAAGGTGGTATTTTGTAACAAGTCAGGGGAAAATTACTCCTCCTCCCCCCTACAGGTGAATCAACATCTACTGGCAAAAAGGTTTGTGGGGCTTGGGACCACCCTTCTAGCTGTAAGTTTGTTTCGCGCATCGGGTGTAAGAGTGGTGCTTTGTAGCATGGCGGGGAAATTACTCCTCCTCCCCTGTACAGGTGCATCAGTGCCTGTTGGCACAAAGGTCTGTGAAGCCTGGAGTCCCCCTTGTAGCTGCAAATACATCCTCTAAATATGAAGTGAAACACATAATTGGTAAAGAATTCTTTTAAGTAAAAGGTCAAGAGTCTGAAATAAATGTGTAATTTATTTTGGGCTCAGGTGATAGATGAAAACCAATAAAAACCTTACTCAGCCTTAATCTGACATCTGTGGATCTGAGGGAGAAGGTGGGAAAAGAAACAATCTTCTTTTATCTAATTTTATGTATAAACAATTACATGTTGTATGTGATGTTTGTGTAGATCTTTTAGTACAGTTCTATGCATGTACACATCCCACATCTACAAATGCTCCATCCTCCTTCACAACGTGACACTGATGTGTGCGTGTCTAAAATGTCTAAAATACAATAAAATAAAATATGTAGGACTCTGAAAGTGCCAAATTTTACACCACATTCATTTGCTTTGAATTTTAAAAATAAATTCTAAGTATTTTCAGAATGTGAATGTATATTTTAAGGATATGGTGGCATCGGTTGTGCCAAATGGATCATTAACTTATCATTAGGAAATCCCTAAAAAACCTGGCTATTTATGAATTAGCCGTCTCCAGACTAGGAACCACAGGTCAGTGCCTGCTGTCAGATCAGTGTTGGTTGGATATTAGTGCTGGGGTGCCTTCAGGTAGCCAGGCGCTCTTCAAATCCAATAGCATAGAATAGGATAGAATCAGTCCTGTGAAAATACACAAATTGACAAGAGACAGAGCTTTTTATTACACTCTTAAACATGTCATTTTCTTTTCATAGTTGATGTTTCAAGCAGCCAAATTTGTTTTAGAACTCATGAGTTACATTTCTCCATGTGTTGTCCTTCATCTATCCAGATCTCCTCCCACAATCGTTGTGCCTAATGCCCGGGGCCAGTTTTTGGACAAAGTATTCATTTGTTACTAGTGACAGCTGATAGACATCTTGTGCTTTAGGATTAATTCCAAAAAGGATCTTTCCTGGCTTAGTTAAGTGACAAGGCAAGTCTTTCTTCTAACTCCAGATGGCATCCCTACCCAAACAGACACATGCTAATGACATCAGATGAAATGTGATACTTCTGTGGTTACTTTTTTTCTTTTTCAGACCTGGAGGGCACTGGACAAGAAGCCTACCCCCTGCCTGCTATCCAATCCTAATCTTTTCAAAAATTTCCTTTGCTGCCAGTTCCACTTTCTGTATTTAGTGAACCCCAACATAATAGTCTTCAGAATGTTATGTCTTCAATTGCCAGAGCACAATTTACTACATGATGACTAGTTGGGCTAAGAAATCTTACAGCCCTGGTCCTCTCCAAATAGGACATCTCATACCTAACCTAGAGTCTCCATAGGAACTGGAAGACTGCATATTCCTGTTAGCCATTTATATGTGCTGTAGACAGACTACTTCATCACCTGTAACCAAGATTATTTATGCTTGGGCTGTGGTACTGAAAATTCTGGACGCGTGTTATAAACATCGTCGTATCACAACGATTTTGGTATCAACAGACCGAGAATGATCAGAATAGTATGCACAAGCATTGTATTCATATTCGGGTAACAAAATCACCCGAATATCAGAGTTTCCGTCTTGAACCCTTGTGTTCCATTTAAACGACAGCCATTTTGTGATTGCCCTCACATAGGCCAATGTCTAATGCTGAAAACAAGTCTGAAGGACACGTACACCTTTGCTGACTCCTCTGTGACCTGGGCAAGCTAACTCCACTGCCTGAAGCCAAACCTGTTCGGCCAGTTTCTTTCCCAGTGGCCGAATGAGATTAGTATCAAGGCACAACACATCGTAAACCTTTTATCACACACAAACCATGCCTAATCTTACACACACCTGTCTCTGTTTCTTTCTTTATGACTTGCTTTACAAAGAGGAGGTGCCCGTTTATATTGGGGGTCCGTCGATATCTGATGAAAGTACTAAGCCTTGCCGGGTAATTGATTGAGGGCTGGACAAACTGAAATATGGGCTTGTCATCATAAACCTGCTATTTCTTTGTAGTGAAAATATGTGAATGGTCAACTGTAAAATAAGGAATGTTTGCCTAAAGCATAATATTTTGTATAAAAGAGAAGGTTAGCTTTGCAAAGAGAGCAGTCTCCTGAGAATATACACCGTGTTGTACTTCTAGGATACCTGTTACTGGCTGCAGCCAATAAACAAGATCTTTGACTTCACCAAGAAGACTCTGGGGGTGATTCTCACCCTGGCGGGCGGCGGAGGCCGCCCGCCAGAGTTCCCCCACCAAAATACCGCTCCGTGGTTGAAAGACCGCTGAGGGTATTTTGGGATTTGCCCTGGGCTGGCGGGCGACCGCCAAAAGGCCGCCCGCCAGCCCAGAGCAAATCATCCTTCCCACGAGGATGCCGGCTCAGAATTGAGCCGGCGGAGTGGGAAGGTGCGACGGGTGCAGTGGCACCCGTCGCGTATTTCAGTGTCTGCATAGCAGACACTGAAATACAAAGTGGGGCCCTCTTACGGGGGCCCCGCGGCACCCCCTACCGCCATCCTGTTCCTGGCGGGAGACCCGCCAGGAACAGGATGGCGGTAGGGGGTGTCAGAATCCCCATGGCGGCGGAGCGCGCTCCGCCGCCATGGAGGATTCACAAGGGCAGCGGAAAACCGGCGGGAGACCGCCGGTTTTCCGCATCTAACTGCGGCCGAACCGCCGCGGTCAGAATGCCCTGCGGGGCACCGCCGGCCTGTCGGCGGTGCTCCCGCCGACCCTGGCCCCGGCGGTCTCTGACCGCCGGGGTCAGAATGACCCCCTCTGTGTTTCTGTAGTCTGAAACAGGAAGGACTCGAAGTCTTAGGGTGTGTTCCCTGGCACCGCTGGGTTCTGAAAAACCCAGTACTTCAGTTGGCGCCCAACGTGGGGCGATTTCAGCGGTACCGGTCCAAGCCAGAGGTTCGTGAGGAGCTTCGTGTGAAAATTCTGGAGGGAGGCCGCCACTTCATCGACCCCTGTATGTCGACATGGTCCGAAAGTCTTTGCTGCGAGGTTCCCTGCTTCCCGACGGCTACGAAGGACTGCTGCCCTGACTATCGCCCTGTTTTGGACCCTTGATGATTTGGTAGAGCGAAACGATAAGCGAGTCTTCTGGTGACGTCATCGATACCTCAGTTAAGTATAAGTGGAGCGTCTCCCAGTCCTTAGTTTGGTTCTTAGTTTGGTATCCCCTTGGGATCTTTGATTTGGAACTTGCAAGTACCAAAGCCGAGGGATTAGTGTATTCACGAGACTATCGTATTCGATAATCCTTTGAAGTTTGAAGCTAGACTAGAGAGCGAAGATGCCTGGTCTTAGCAGATATGGAAATTTGTTTTGTCTTGGTTATAATAGGGATTCCCGATTGGAGGACTCGTGTCCAGTTCCTCCGATTGGCACTCCAACCTATGAACTATATGTGAAACATGGCATAGGCCCCCTCACATATAATGAAGTATGGATCCGATACACCAGGAAAGATGGAGTTTTGAAATGGCCCCAATATGGTAGTTTTGACACAGAGATTCTGGATAATCTGGAGGTTAAACTTTTTAAGAAGAAAGCCCGGCCGGCGATGTTTGACTCTTTCCGCCTATGGCGTAAGGAAGCCAAACAGAAGGAAATTAAATTAGCAAAGAGAAATAAGAGGGAAGAGGGTATCTCGATAATGCAAGCTGCCATGCAGTTTAAAGATGATGAAGAAGAACAGATGAATGAGCAGTTGCACAGGCAACGTAAAATGGTGACCGATAAATGTTATCCAGTTCTTCCGCTTCTTCAGCAAGATGCAGCAAAAGAACTTGAGAAAGATCCTTTTATGTCACACTTGTTGAGTTCGCCACCCCCTTATGCGCAGAATGCTACAGCACCTCCGCAACCTTTAGCTGTGCAACCTCCGGTTATTGTGCCTCAGGTTCTTCCACAGCCACCAGCTCCTTTTCAGTTGGCTCCTACTACTATGGCGCAGCCCCTTCAAGGGCCGCCGACTTCGCTACCTGCTCCATCTGTACCTCCTGCGACTTTATGTACTACATCGACTGCCTCTTCTGGTGTTCTTCCTGATACTGCCTCTGCGTCTGCTTCTGCGTCTGCCTTGCCTCCCTCTGTTTTTCCTCCTGTTCTTTCATCAACTTCTCTTTCTGTCCGACAGAGAATGACAGATACTGTTGCCAGCCTTATATTTCCTCTCTTTGGGTCGTCTGGTGTGACCCCAGATTCGGAGCATAAACAGTCGCGTAGTCAACTGCCTAATTCTCAAGAGAGAGAAATGTTTGACCGTATGGCATGTAAATGGGTTGTTTACCCTTTAAGATACGATGTAGAGTCTGTTATGGATGTCTTCCACCAATGGGAAGCACCGAAACACAGATACGTTTTTGAGAAAATGTGTGCTTTCCTTTGTGAGGAATTGGAAGATAATGATTTGGAAACAAATCCGCCTGATTTGTGCTGTGTACGGTTTGAGTTTGCAAAGGGCACGATTGTGGGTTCGGATATTGAGACAGCAGTTGCGACGTTGTTGTCCTTTAGGAATAAGGATCCTTCTCAGTCATTGTTCCAACATGACTCCTCTGTTAAAAGAAAGGTGTGACAGTACCCAATGAGAGAAGTCCCTCCGGTATGGAAGGACGCCGTTGCGGCTGATGTTGCTAATCAAATTGATGCTGTCCCAGCTCATTTTCAGCATGTTTGGGTACATGTTTCGTGGAAGCGAGCTGAAGTTTTAGCCCTTAAGCAGACTTTGCCTGATCCCCGTAAAAACCCTGCAGGGTATTATAAGGAATTATCACAGACTGCAGACTCATGCATTATGAATTTAGCCGACATAGACATGTTATTTGGGAATGTTGTTCCACAGCCTTTGTGGGGATTGATTCGCCATACAGATCATGCACAAGAGTTAGGTGACTCATGGGCTAATATTAGTGCTGCAAATGATAGACAAGTTGGTGGTGCCAAGCCTGAGCCTTTGGTAGCTGAACTGCCTGCTAGGATTATTACTTACATGAAGACTTTAATGCCTGCGATGCGTGTGAATTGGGATAAATTGTCTGCGTGTAAGCAGAAGAAAGATGAAACAGTGTCTGATTTCTTCACCAGGTTTGGGGAAACGTTTATCGACCACAGTGGTCAAGATATGAGTACAGAAGGTGGTCAACGGTTGTTTGTCGACAAGTTTGTGCACAATTTGCTTGCCGAGCTGTGTAAGAAATTGAAGGATTCAGAGAGTTCTTGGGCCGTTTCCTCTTCAGCACAAATATTGGCTACTGCACAGTACTACGAAAATAGGGATAAAGATGAGAAGGATAGAGCAGACAAGAAAACTAAAGAATTAAAGACGAAGGTTCTTTTACAACAGGCGTATCCGCCACGTGGTGGTCAGAGTAACTATCAGCAACCTCAACAGTTCCAGAGAAACTCGCAAAGGTTCGAGTTGCCTCTACCACGTGTTCCTGTAGGTCCCAATCAGTGTTCATATTGTAAAGAAGAGGGTCATTTCAAGTATAGTTGTCCTATTTTGTTACAGCGTACGAATGGTGCTTCTGGCGCAAGAGGTCGAGGTGTTCAACAAGCTCTTAGAGGTAGAGGATGTATAAGTTTTCCCCAGAACACGCGTTCCTTTCCGTCTCAAAACTCAATGAATAGTTTTGACCAGCAACATAACGCGTCTGGTAGGACGGCTCAGTACTATGCTGACGACTACTATGCAGAAGATGAGAATCTGGAAGGTAATAATTGCTAGGACAGCCATAGACGAAGAGAGGGAGTTTTTTTAGTTCCAGTGGATCAGAATGGACCTTATGTTAAGGTGATTACCTCAGGTGTGTCGGAGCCTTTTCTGTTGGATACTGGTGCTACAAAGAGTTCTATTATGCACTCAAAACTCCCTGGCGCACCTTTGTCTGGCGAGATGAATGTTTCAGTAGGTTTTTCTGGCGCCCCGGTTAGGAACCCGATTTCTAGTCCTATGTCCCTTTCTGTTGGACCTTGTGAATTGGAAGCACCCCTTATTCTGACGACAAGTTGTGGTGAAAACTTGTTAGGATTGGATTTGTTGAAAAGATTGTATGCGACATTATATTGTTCTCCTTCGGGAGTACAACTTACACTGGGTAGGAAAATGGTCTCTCCAATGTATTTGTCGAAGGATAAACTTCCGACCGAATTGTCGTTTCTTCCTGATACCATTTGGGCTACTGGTCCTAATGACGTGGGTCTGTTGGAAATACCGCCTTATGTTGTGACATTGAAAGCCAATGTTAAATTACCACGCATTCAACAATACAAGATCTCTAGTGAAGGTGAAAAGGCGTTGCTAGCGATCATTTATGATTTAATTGAAAAAGATGTAATTGAAGAGACAAGAGGCAACGTTTGTAATAGTCCTGTTCTGCCTGTTTTGAAACGTACTGACCCCTCTAAGCCGCCTGTTTACAGGCTCGTGATTGATCTTAGAGAGGTAAATAAAATAGTTGTGCCACAGTTTCCAGTTGTTCCTGATATCACTGCCATATTGACTATGATTCCAGCTTCCGCCACCTGGTTCTCGGTGATTGACTTAAAGAATGCTTTCTTCAGCATCCCGATTGCAGAGGAGAGCAGGGATATTTTTGGCTTCAGTTTAGGAGGCCGAAGTTTCCGCTTCAAACACGCTCCACAAGGTTACTGTGAAAGTCCATCAATATATAGTCAGGCTTTAAAAACACAGCTTGATGCAATTGTTTTACCTGACGGCGCTACCCTTATTCAGTACATTGATGATTTGCTAGTCGCTACAGATACTGAAGAGATTTGTAAAGAAGCCACCTTGTTGTTGTTGCGTCATTTGTCTGATTTACATCACAAAGTGTCCCTTTCAAAACTGCAATATTGTCGACAAGAAGTGACCTACTTAGGTCATCTCTTATCGAAGGAGGGAAAGAAACTGACCTCAGAAAGAATTCAGGCAATTGCAAAATTGAGTGTGCCAAAGACACAGAGAGAAGTACGTGCTTTCTTGGGCATTACATCATACTGCAGACAATGGATACCAAATTTTTCTTTGCTGGCCAAACCTTTGGTAGCATTGACCTATAAAGATACACCAAACCCCGTTCTGTGGTCTGAAGATTGTCAGAAAAGTTTTTCCGAATTGCGTAATGCATTGTGTTCGGCTCTTGTGTTGGGTACCCCAGACTACAGTAAGCCCTTTACACTGTATGTCCATGAGAAAGAGGGTTGTGCATTATCAGTGCTGACACAGTCTTTTGGAGACAAGCAGCGCCCATGCGCATATTTTTCGTTGACTTTGGATCCGGTAGCTAAAGCATTGCCGAGTTGCTTGAGAGCCAGAGCGGCAGCAGCTGTTTCTATTCGACAGTCTGCTGGGTTAGTGATGAATAATATGTTGATTGTGATGGTTCCACATGCAGTGGACACGTAGTTAAACAGGACCAAGACACAGCATTTAACTAGTGCTCGATTGTCAGGTTACGAGTTGACACTGTTAGCGAGTCATGTGCACATAAAGAGGTGCAATATGTTGAATCCAGCCACGTTATTGCCAATTTCAGTAGAAACAGATGATGTTGAACAACATGATTGTTTTCTTAGGACAGAAGAAGAAACAAAAGGGAGAGTAGATCTTAAAGATAGTCCTCTTGTAGATTGTGATGGTACCTTATGGGTAGATGGTTCATGCTTCAAGCTTCCGAATGGTGATATGACTGCAGCATATGCTGTCACAACTTTGCATATGATTGTTGAAGCTGCACGTATACCACATAATTCAGCTCAAGCAGCAGAGCTGATTGCACTTACGAGAGCGTGTGTGTTATCGAAAGGAATGAAAGTGACCATATATACCGACAGCCAGTATGCGTTTGGTGTGGCCCATAGTTTTGGACGATTGTAGAAAGAACGTGGGTTCCTGACTTCGCATGGAGCTAAAATTCAGCATGGTCAGTTGGTGAATGAGCTTCTTGAGTCACTGACCTTGCCATTATAAGTTGCGATTGTGAAATGCAGTGCACACAAGAAGGTTACTGATGATGTCGGTCGTGGCAATGCATTTGCTGACGAAATCGCCAAAGAAACAGCAAAAGATGTGATGAATCGAATGTATGTTGCAGGCCCCGCAAGATGGGTTTGTGACGTTGGTATATGTGAAGATACGATAGAGGGTGTGAAGTCTCTTCAAGCTGAAGCTTCAGAGAAAGAGTTGAGTGTGTGGAAAGAAAGTACGGGTAAATTAGATGAAAATGGTTGTTGGGTTGACTTGTCAGGACATCAGCAATGGTTGTTACCCGATGCGTATGTGCTTGCAGTGGTGACAATGGCTCATGGAATGGCCCATATCAGTGTGAAAGGGATTTGTAAGTTGTTGGCTCCAGTATGGCAAAATGCTGGAATTCCTAAATGTGCAGAGAATGTGGTCACGAATTGCATGGTGTGTCTGAAATACAATCCTGGTAGGGGAACCCCAACTCCAGCTGGTCATTTTGCGCCTCCAACGTATCCGTTCAAGGTTTTGCAGCTAGATTTCATCCACATGGAAAGGTGCAACAATCTGAAATACGTACTCGTTGTTGTTTGTGCTTTTTCAAGATGGGTAGAAGCATATCCCTTAAAAGACAACACTGCCTTATCCACAGCTAAAGCCCTTGTCAAAGAATTCTTCCCTAGGTTTGGAATGCCGAGAATGGTCTGGAGTGATAATGGGAGTGAATTTGTGGGTCGAGTGATGAAAAAAGTATGTGAAGGGCTAGGTATCCAGCACAAATTCCACGCTGCAAATCACCCCCAATCAGCTGGACTTGTAGAGTGCTATAATGGCACGCTAAAACTGAAGTTGGCAAAGATACAAGCGAGCTCTGGTCTTAAATGGCCTGACGCTCTGCCTCTAGCACTCCTATCAACAAGAATGACTGTGCATTCACGAGTGGGACTTAGTCCCTATGAAATTGTGTTTGGCCGCCCGGCCAACATATGGGGAGTGCCAAGACCAACAAAATTCAGTGAGATCGAACACCCTGTACTGCTTGATTATTTGTATGAATTGACGGCTAAATTGCGTGTTCTACACCAACAGGTTCACGATACTCTGCCTCAGGTCTCTGAAGCTCCAGGACATCTTATCGATCCTGGATCATGGGTACTGGTCAAGAACTTCCAGCGGACAAAGAATGACCAGCCCCGTTGGACCGGCCCTTACCTCGTCCTTCTCTCAACAAGATCAGCTGTTCGAGTGGAAGGGAAAAAGAACTGGATCCACGGCGTACACTGCAAGAGAGTCCCTTTTCCTCTACCGTACGACCGGTGGGTCCAGGAGGGGATCGCTGACTCTGAGACTGAGACTGTGCCTCGTTTTTTGCCATTTAGCGATGCACGTGTAAAAGGAACAATTTCTGAACGAGAAAGTGACAATAATTTGCAAGAAGCTGTGCCACCGTCAATTCGATTGAACACTACAGAGCCTGAACTCTTGTTCCAGAACCAGACAGTACCTGGAAAAAGCCGTTATAATTTGAGACCAAGAACTAAGGACAAATAATTTTTTTCCCGTTCCTTTGCTATTTTTTTTTAAAGTGCAGCTCTCTCATCTGAGAAACTTTCTTATTTTTGTTTTTTTTTCTTTTCGAACCGCCATCCGGTTTCAGCTGTAGGGTCGTGGTTGCCCAAGTCTTTGGAGTGCAGCTGAAGACGTTAGGTCGACAGTTCTGGTCGGTCTAAGGGAGTTGCCCTGGACTGACAGAAGCATTCCCTAGCATAGAACACCCTACCACCACGAGCAGCAATTAGAGAGGATGGAGTTTTTCAAGAATGAGAGACCTGCCAGACAGATGGACTTTAAAGCCAGAATGGGTATAATAATGACAAAGAAACGATTTTTTATATTATGTATTTTCATGTTGCTTAGTGTAATGACGTTTTTAATAGGATATGTTTTATTCTCTTTTCAAGTGACATTTGCACCCATTACTCAGCCCATACCTCCTTCTACTGTTTCCTCGCATTCTTTTCACCCCCTGCCTGAACACGAGTCTGACAGAAGATTAGAGTTTGCCAACAATTCATTCATTCAGCTTCTACACCAACACCAATTAGTAGTGAACACAACTAACTGTTGGGTGTGTGGTCTTATGCCCCATACTACTGATAAAGGTATCCCTTATCTGGTCCTGCCTTTCAGCCATAATGGTTCTGTATGGGCATATAGAACGGTGTTCATATACGCGTATGAAGCCAACCCCCTATGTTCTGTGAAAGATAATCCTAAGAATAGTGCTCTAGCTAAGGGTATAGTAGATATGATTAGGGAAGATATTTCCTATGAGACTATCCCGAGAGATGAGACACTAGCATATATTGGATGGAACGTAACAGGATATGGAGTTACTCTGAGTGGGAACCAGCGAGCAAAGAGATCCTCCCCGATTTGGATTGTACCCCATCAGGGTCACCTATGTCTGCAAGGTAATGGCAAGAATCCCAGAGCTCAGTTAGGGAAAAGTATCTGCACTGAAACATATGTTTTTGCGTCTCAGACTTCTCCTTCGTTCTTAGCAGCTAAGGGTACCTATTTCATCTGCCATAATAGAGCCTATACATGGTTGCCTCCTGACTTCTCAGGCACATGTTTTGTTTCGTTCCTGTTACCTCCCACCTACACGGCCACGGCAGATTACCATAAGACAAGGATAGTTAGAGGTGTCATAAGTAAAGAAGACACTACAGGACAAGAATTTAGAGATTTCGTAAAGGGTTTTCTGCCATTTTGGGGCCCTATGGTTAACAGCAGGAACATAAGGCAATTGACAAAGGTGGTTGAATCCACGGTAGTTGAAACCGCCAGTGCCCTTAGTAATTTGACTCCTGAGCTCCAGTCGGATTGCCTTATGACTCTTCAGAACAGGGTCGCATTAGACGTCATACTTGCAGACCGAGGTGGGGTATGTAAAGTGATCCAATCAAGTTGCTGTGTTTTCATCCCAGATAACGCTCCGACAGTCTACCAGGCCATTTCCAAACTGCATAAGATCTCCGAGTCTATTCACGTGGATAAAGGAGATTGGTCATTGATGGGGTGGTTCTGGGAGCTGATATCCGCCTGGGGATGGAAGACTCTGGTAGTCATTGGGATGATCTTAGCCATTCTTTTCCTGTCCTGTCTGTGTGTACAGTGTGCTCCTGCAAAATGTGGCCTCTGTGCTACATCGTGTTTAAGGAAACCTGTATCAAGGGACAAGCTAGGTAATAGGATGATGCTACAGCAACATCTCAACGACTTTATGAATATAGACCTGGACTCAGATTAGCGTGAGTATAGGTTATTGCCTATGTAAGGGCAAAAGGAGGGTCTGTGGTACTGAAAATTCTGGACCCGTGTTATAAACATCGTCGTATCACAACGATTTTGGTATCAACAGACCGAGAATGATCAGAATAGTATGCACAAGCATTGTATTCATATTCGGGTAACAAAATCACCCGAATATCAGAGTTTCCGTCTTGAACCCTCGTGTTCCATTTAAACGACAGCCATTTTGTGATTGCCCTCACATAGGCCAATGTCTAATGCTGAAAACGAGTCTGAAGGACACGTACACCTTTGCTGACTCCTCTGTGACCTGGGCAAGCTAACTCCACTGCCTGAAGCCAAACCTGTTCGGACAGTTTCTTTCCCAGTGGCCGAATGAGATTAGTATCAAGGCACAACACATCATAAACCTTTTATCACACACAAACCATGCCTAATCTTACACACACCTGTCTCTGTTTCTTTCTTTATGACTTGCTTTACAAGGAGGAGGTGCCCGTTAATATTGGGGGTCCGTCGATATCTGATGAAAGTACTAAGCCTTGCCGGGTAATTGATTGAGGGCTGGACAAACTGAAATATGGGCTTGTCATCATAAATCTGCTATTTCTTTGTAGTGAAAATATGTGAATGGTCAATTGTAAAATAAGGAATGTTTGCCTAAAGCATAATATTTTGTATAAAAGAGAAGGTTAGCTTTGCAAAGAGAGCAGTCTCCTGAGAATATACACCGTGTTGTACTTCTAGGATACCTGTTACTGGCTGCAGCCAATAAACAAGATCTTTGACTTCACCAAGAAGACTCTGGGGGTCATTCTGACCCTGGCGGTAAATACCGCCATGGCGGAGGTTGGCGGTAGCACCGCCAACAGGCTGGCGGTGCTCCGCCGCGCATTCTGACCGTGGCGGTACAGCCGCGGCCAGAAGCGGAAAGCCGGCGGTGTACCGCCGACTTTCCGCTGCCCATGGGAATCCGCCATGGCGGCGCAGCTTGCTGCGCCGCCATGGGGATTCTGATATCCCATAGCGCCATCCTGTTCCAGGCGGTTCGCCCGCCAGGAACAGGATGGCGGTATGGGGTGTCGTGGGGTCCCTGGGGGCCCCTGCAGTGCCCATGCCAATGGCATGGGCACTGCAGGGGCCCCCGTAAGAGGGCCCCACAAAGAATTTTAGTGTCTGCAGACACTGAAATTTGCGACGGGTGCAACTGCACCCGTCGCACCTTCCCACTCCGCCGGCTCCATTCTGAGCCGGCTTCCTCGTGGGAAGGGTGTTTCCCGCTGGGCTGGCGGGCGGACTTTCCGCGGTGGCCCGCCAGCCCAGTGGGAAACCCAGAATGACCGCCGCGGTCTTTTGACCGCGGTACGGTCTTCTGGCGGTCTTAGAATCAGGGCCTCTGTGTTTCTGTAGTCTGAAACAGGAAGGACTCGAAGTCTTAGGGTGTGTTCCCTGGCACCGCTGGGTTCTGAAAAACCCAGTACTTCAGGGCAGTTTGAGTGACCATGTTTAGCTTATTCCTCTGAATGCACTGGACTTCCTCTTTCCCTTTCACACGTCCCATCGGGGTATAATTGGCTATGTCGGTCCAGTTCTGTACGCATCAGGAATTCTGCTCACTGCAATTTCCTGTCACAGCAACATTATCAAGTGACCAGCAGGCACGTACATTCTTTGTGACGGCACAAGTTCACAACACTATGGCAGCCCCTGGCTTTCCACAGCTGATATTAGAAACCAAGCATGCAAATGACTAGGATGGAGGGACAGCATACCAGACCAAGAACGAGGAAACCTCTCATATTGCTTCCTTGCATCACTAGAAGCCCAGATTGAAGCCCAACTCAAGGCATCCATGGCGCATACTCCTGCCCTCCGGCCTGGTCGAAATCGCAATATAAGAAAAAAGAATCTCTGACAAGTCGGGGTGGCGGAAGAGCTTGAACTAGCATTCCTTCCACTCTATACCCCAAACAGGGCTTATGACATACTAAACAGAGGGAACCTACTGCATCTGTTTCAATGTGTTTCAGTACTGAAGACAATAACTTCTCATGAAATCATCTCTGTAAAGTTTGCAGCAATCACAGGGAAAATCTTCAGAGATGCCACAATAACCACTTAGCAAAATGCCGATCTGATTGATGTGATACTGAATCAAAGATCTTCGAGGACTGGGGGATCGAACTCTTAATATTACATCTAACTAAATACTCCCATGGGTTACTACCAGACGTATAACCAAGTTCACAGAGACATATCTAAAAGGGGCATGGGATGCCACCCATGACTGGCTACCTAGTGCCTGAAAAGCCTCAAATTTTCTGGAAGTAAAGGTCGTTCACAATCAAAGAATGTTAATTTGAACAACAAGCAGCAGAGAAATTGATACTTGGAACCAGCAGATCTCGTTTCACAGGGAACTCATGAGCCATATTCCTACCAACCACACTGCAGTACAAAAACAAACTTGCGAACCCCGGAAGAGTCCAAGATCATAATAACTTCAAGTAATGTGGCAGGTCTGAAGACCGTGCTGAACAGTAAATTGACAGTGACTTTCCTGCACAGAAGTGACATTATCTGTTTGCAGGAAACGTGGGCATCCACCCAAACAGTTATCCATTTTTATGAGCTTTTCAAACCAGCGATAAAATAGAGCCTATTTGGGCGACCTTCCGGAGGCCACTAAATTTTTATCAAACAAGACGGCAGGATCAAAGCTATGCCTCTAGCACAAAATTCTCCGGCCCTGCAAGTGGTAACAGTCACAGGGTTGACAATTGGCCACATAAAGACTCCTCTGCTACTGATTAACTGTTACCACAACATGCCAAAAATTTCAAAACAACACGCAACAGAGGTGCTCTGTAATAGATTGGAATCGCTTTTCTTGGACTACAGCTCACATGAAGTCCTCTTGACAGGAGACTTCAATATAAAGGATCTGGGAACCAATGAAGTTGCTGCCAGAAATTCCAAGGAGCAGTATAAAATTAAATCTCTCCTGAGAACCTATAAATTAGCCTCAGCAGAACAAGTGTTAAAGGCCACAGTAGCCAAAGAACTGCTTTGACACTTAGGGATATCTCGACAATCAATCATATGTTCTTGTCTGAGAATTTATCCAGCCATCTTACAGACTTCACAACAGGAGAGAAAGCAATAACAATCCCCTGATGCTAACCGTAGGCACAGAAACACGTGCAACTGTGAAATGCCAGACTGTAGGATTGAAGCATCTAAGCTAACCAGAAGGTTGAAATGGAGGATGTCAGATACCACACCTGTGACTAAATGGCTCCTCAAGGTCACAACGGACCCCAGAAGCCCATTGAATAAACTGCACACCAGGTCGGTTATCCTACTATTTGAACTTATGGATACTCTTCAAGCATCAGGGGCTAGCACACTCTCTACAAAGAGGATGGGGAAGCTGCAAAACACAAGGCCATACAATTCCACCATTGCAAAATCACGAATAATGCTATGAAGGGCATGGCGTGATCATAAATCCCACTGTACAATAAAAACAGCAGGGCATCTTAGTGAAGCATGCAAGGCACATGAAAAGGCAGTTTACGAATGGAAGAAATCCAAGGTAGAGAAGTAATGGACCATCTGCAGACTCTAGGACACAAAAAATGTTCCAACTACCCAGACATCTGACAAGATCCAGAGTCCGCCAGGAATTTGGATTGACAAGCCAACAGCCTGTGTTTCAGATATTCTGAAATATTCCATTTGCATATTAAGAGACCCAGCAAATGCTTTGAAAGCTTGTCTGAAAGAACTTTTGAGAGGCCATGGTCCCCGTGACAATGGCAAGTGCAGAAGGCAATCCAATCCCTTCAAATAGGAACAGCAGCCTTTGCACTCGACTCTGTGGATCTGCCATCATGGACCAGGGTAATTAACAAACATGTGAGCCTCGTATCATTCCAGCAAGACACTGCATCATTGCAGGCTTCAGATATCCTATTCCCCTTGAATCTGTCAAAACTGATGGGAAGACCTCAGACATATTTCCTTGAGGCCATCAAACCCAGCACACATAAAGATATTATGGCCCTCATTACAACCCTGGAGGTAAATGCCGCATACCGCCGTGCCAACGGCCGCCAACATACCGTGACCGCGGCGGTAATCCGCCACAGGTATTATGACCCACACTGAGAATACTGCTACAATACAGACACCCACACAAGTCCGCCAGACCAAAGGCCAGTGATAAACTGGCGATAGCAAAACCCACACCGTCACGCTAACAGGAATACGCCCACAGTATTAAGACCCATGAATCAACGTGGCGGTCTTTCAACCGCGGTAAACCATTGGCGGTACACACCGCTGCGCTCAAAATACACACACACTTACAAAACTACACCACATTGGACAATTCAAAATACACTCACCTGACACACATACACACACCCACACACTCATACCACTATAAAACACACACCCACACTACCCACAACCCCTTACAACAACAGAAAAGAAACCAAGCACAGAGAGACAAGCAAAGAGCACACACTCAATCAGAGGCACAGAGCACCATCACACATACACCATCCACGCACATCACAGCATACACCCCAACAAATCACCCCACACATCACCTCACACAAATCACTCACACCACATCCATGGCACCCCAAAGACACCCCAGGTTTTCTGAAGAGGAGCTAAGGGTCATGGTGGAGGAAATCATCTGAGTAGAGCCACAGCTATTCAGATCACAGGTGCAGCAGACCTCCATTGCAAGGAAAATGGAGCTATGGCGGAGAATCATGGACAGGGTCAATGCCGTGGGACAGCATCCAAGAACCAGGGATGACATCAGGAAGAGGTGAAATGACCTACGGGGGAAGATGCGTTTCCTGGTTTCAAGACACCAGATTGCTGTACAGAGGACTGGCTGTGGACCCCCACCTCGTCCCCCACAACTAACAACATGGGAGGAGCAAGTCTTGGCGATCATGCATCCTGAGGGCCTCGCAGGAGTAGCACGAGGATTGGATACTGGTAAGTGTAGGCTTATCTACTTTATCCCCCCGCCCTACCTGCATGCCATCACAAACTCCTACCCCTACCCTCACCCCCATCACTCCAACACTTCACATATACCCCACTATCACAACCCACCCATCCCAATATCAAGCCATGCATGCACCACCAAAGCATGGACACCTATCACAGCCCTGCATGGACACCCATCACCACAGCATGCCCAGTAGAGAGACTCACCCAGCCCACACAATCAGCAATCACAGAAGGCCAAGGCGACAGGGAAAGCACAATTATACAGGGAAATACACCCATTGCACAAGATGGCACACACAAACTAGTATAACAATGCATTTGCATCCCAACAGGACCCCTACCCAACGTCACCAGAGAGGAGGTGCCAGCCACATTCAGCCCCCCCCCATAAGAGGCCCACAGTGATGACAGCAGCTCTGCACACATGGATCACGATGACCAACTTGGCCCATCCGGGACCTCTGGACAGTCGGTTCCCCTGCACAGAGCCTCCCCACTCAGGAAACACTAGCACAGCACCAACCCAGCCGGACCATGCCACTGTCCCCAGGACACGTCAATCAGCAGTGTGACCCCAGGCAACCCCATAAACCCAGGATGATCAGGGACCTGGGATCAGTGGCAGTGGGCACACAGTTCAGGGGACAGAGGCACAGGACAACAGGGAAGCTGGGAGGACTGCTGTGTGACAGGGGGAGGACAGGCCCAGGGAACCGACCCTCCACGAGGTAGTCTCCAACATCATTGGAGCATACCACCATTCCCAGGAGACCATGGGCACGGTACTGGCCAAGTTACAGGAGACCCAGTAGATGCAGGAGGGACAATACCTGGGGATCAGGGAGGACCTCACAAAAATCTACACCATCCTGGTCACCATAGCAGGAGTGCTGGCTGACATGGGCAAGACCATGAGGGAGGCAGTGGCACAACAAAGGGCCCCTGACACTAGCCAAACCGAGGAACAGCCTTCCACCTCCGCCGGCGCTAGTGGACAGGAGGCCCTGCCACAGGACCAACAGGTCACCAGCACCCCAACCCCTGCAGAAGGAGGTCCCTTCGATCCAGGCAGAAGCCAGAGAACATTGCCAAGACCCCCGCCAGGAAATAAGACACCCCTGATTGTCACCCTTTGGTCCCACTATGTCACCCTGTCCACCTTGAACTACCATTACTCCACTTCCTATGCCCCGCTGGACAATGCACCTGTGATACCAAGAGACTGGACTCTACCATGGACCTTCCTCCACCATCACCCCAGCCCCTTGCCCGTACCCCCATACTGTTCAGCAGAAAAAATAAACATCATTTAAATATAAATCATACTGGAGTCAGTGTAATGATTGGAAAGACGTATTCTTAGAACATTCTCAAAGCATTGCAACGTCTATGTTCATTGAATTATACCAATATATGACAGTTGGTGGGTGTTAGAAATGGGGTCTTTGGTTGGCAGTCAGGTTACACCCTGTCCAAGCATGGACCCTCACTCTAGTCAGGGTAAGTCACATATAATCCAAATTATCCTGAGCCCACCGTCTGGTAGCTTGACACTGAGCAGTCAGGCTTAACTTAGAAGGCAATGTGTAAAGTATTTGTGCAATAAATCAAACAATATAGCACCACATATCTAATATTTATCTGGATATTTGCAGAGCAAAACGATAAAAGATGCAACATGAATTTGTAGAGATATCACTGAAAAGTGATATAAAGGGCCTCATTCCGACCCTGGCGGTCATGGACCGCCAGGGCCGGGGACGGAGGAAGCACCGCCAACAGGCTGGCGGTGCTTCTGGGGCAATTCTGACCGCGGCAGTAAAGCCGCGGTCAGAAAAGGGAAACCGGCGGTTTCCCGCTGGTTTTCCCCTGCCCCAGGGAATCCAAGCAGCGCAGCCATGGGGATTCCGACCCCCTTCCTGCCAGCCTGTTGCTGGCGGTTTACACCGCCAGGAAGAGGCTGGCGGGAACGGGTGTTGTGGGGCCCCTGGGGGCCCCTGCAGTGCCCATGCCACTGGCATGGGCACTGCAGGGCCCCATTAAGATTTTCAGTGTCTGAAGTTCCGGTCCCACCGCAGGCGTCGAGTCAATCTTTTCCTTGGGGGGTCGAGCGGCGTCTTTCCAGATCGCGTGCGGTGAACTTTTCACCACGGAGCAAGCTGTGCGTTGAATTTTTCGGTGCACAAGGAGTCCAGTTGAAAAAGAGAAGTCTTTTTGGTCCTGAGACTTTAGGGAACAGGAGGCAAGCTCTATCCAAGCCCTTGGAGAGCACTTCTGCAGCAAGGCAAGAGTTCAGCAATGTATGAGGGCAGCCCCAATGTTAGCCTATGAAGGGAGCAGGCCTCACAGTAGTGTAAAAAACAAATTTAGGAGTTTTACACTACCAGGACATACAAACTACACAGGTACATGTCCTGCCTTTTACCCACAGCACCCTGCTCTAGGGGTTACCTAGGGCACACTTTAGGGGTGACTTATATGTAGAAAAGGGGGAGTTTTAGGCTTGGCAAGTACTTTTAAATGCCAAGTCGAAGTGCTGATGATGGCCAAATAGCCAGAAACACGTGTCCGAAGATACGGCACTCGCCGCACCAACTTATGGTGAAAAACTTTCAAAACTCTATTCAAATTCGTGCTAATGACTGCATTTACCATGATGCTTTGAGGTCACAAATGCTGGAATGGAAGACAGGGTGCTCCCCATTTTGACTCTTGTAATTAAGGCTCCTGTGAGCCTCTGAGTTGACGAGCTCGGGTGAAGCACCTGTGTGCCTTCTTGAGTGGTACTTAAACATGTGAATACTTTCAAGGCAGCATTTCAAGCAACCCCGCCAGCTACACGTTGCTCTTCGCTGATGACGGCCAAATAGCCAGAAACACGTGTCCGAAGATACGGCACTCGCCGCACCAACTTATGGTGAAAAACTTTCAAAACTCTATTCAAATTCGTGTTAATGACTGCATTTACCATGATGCTTTGGGGTCACAAATGCTGGAATGGAAGACAGGGTGCTCCCCATTTTGACTGTTGTAATTAAGGCTCCTGTGAGCCTCTGAGCTGACGAGCTCGGGTGAAGCACCTGTGCGCCTTCTTGAGTGGTACTTAAACCTGTGAATACTTTCAAGGCGGCATTTCAAGCAACCCCGCCAGCTACACGTTCCTCTTCGCTGATGATGGCCAAATAGCCAGAAACACATGTCCAAAGATACGGCACTCGCCGCACCAACTTACGGTGAAAAACTTTCAAAACTCTATTCAATTTCGTGCTAATGACTGCATTTACCATGATGCTTTGGGGTCACAAATGCTGGAATGGAAGACAGGGTGCTCCCCATTTTGAATAAGGCTCCCGTGAGCCTCTGAGCTGACGAGCTCGGGTGAAGCACATGTGCGCCTTCTTGAGTGGTACTTAAACCTGTGAATACTTTCAAGGCGGCATTTCAAGCAACCCTGTCAGCTACACGTTGCTCTTCGCTGATGACGGCCAAATAGCCAGAAACACGTGTCCGAAGATACGGCACTCGCCGCACCAACTTATGGTGAAAAACTTTCAAAACTCTATTCAAATTCGTGCTAATGACTGCATTTACCATGATGCTTTGGGGTCACAAATGCTGGAATGGAAGACAGGGTGCTCCCCATTCTGACTGTTGTAATTAAGGCTCCCGTGAGCCTGTGAGCTGACGAGCTCGGGTGAAGCACCTGTGCGCCTTCTTGAGTGGTACTTATACCTGTGAATACTTTCAAGGCGGCATTTCAAGCAACCCCACCAGCTACACGTTGCTCTTCGCTGATGACGGCCAAATAGCCAGAAACACGTGTCCGAAGATACAGCACTCGCCGCACCAACTTATGGTGAAAAACTTTCAAAACTCTATTCAAATTTGTGCTAATTACTGCATTTACCATGATGCTTTGGGGTCACAAATGCTGGAATGGAAGACAGGGTGCTCCCCATTTTGACTGCCAAGTCGAAATGGCAGTGAAACTGCACACAGGCCTTGCAATGGCAGGCCTGAGACAAGGTAAAGGGGCTACTAAAGTGGGTGGCACAACCAGTGCTGCAGGCCCACTAGTAGCATTTAATCTACAGGCCCTGGGCGCATACAGTGCACCTTACTAGGGACTTATAGGTAAATTAAATAGTCCCATTGGGTATGATCCAATGTTACAATGTTTAAAGGGAGAGAGCATATGCACTTTACCACTGGTTAGCAGTGGTAAAGTGTGCAGAGTCTAAAAACCAGCAAAAATGAGGTCAGAAAAAGAGAAGGAGGAAGGCAAAAAGTCTGGGGATAACCCTGCAGAAGGGCCATTTCCAACAGTGGGCAGCAGTACACATAGCAGGAGCCAGTATGGGGTACACAGATCTGAAAAAAGGGAATCCAAAGGGAACAGTCAGTGGCCATAGACAGAGAGTAAGAGACAGCCATGTACAATGTCCAAAAGTATACTGAAATGTGAAGTTGAGTGACAGTCTCTTACCTGTGTGTCACTGGAAGTACTGCTGGATAATGTTTGTTCTGTTGTCCACATCTTCTTCAACTGCCTCCTCTTCCTCACCATCCACAGGCTCCACCGCTGCCACAAGACCATCCCCAGGCTCATCCCCCAGCAGAAAAGGCACCTGGCATCTCAGGGCCAGGTTGTGCAACATACAGCACGCCACGATGATCTGGCACACCTTCTTGGGTGAGTAGTACAGGGATCCACCAGTTAGATGAAGGCACCGGAACCTGGCCTTCAGGAGGCCGAAGGTCATCTCAATTATCCTCCTTGTACGCCCATGTGCCTCATTGTAACGTTCCTCTGCCCTTGTCCTGGGATTCCTCACTGGGGTCAGAAGCCATGAGAGGTTGGGATGACCAGAGTCATCTGCAAATATCGAGGGACAACTGTTAGACATGCTCTAACCCTTAGGGACAACTCTATACCCAGACACCTACTGATACTGTGTGGGACCTTGGGCTCACCTATTAGCCACACCCGATGCCTCTGGAGTTGGCCCATCACATAAGGGATACTGCTATTCCTCAGGATATAGGCGTCATGCACTGAGCCAGGATATTTGGCATTTACCTGGGATATGTACTGTGCCAAACACACCATTTGCACATTCATCAAATGATAGATTTTTCTATTCCTGTAGAAATTTTCATTTCTGCGGGGGGAACAAATGCCACATGTGCACCATCAATGGCACCAATGAAGATGGGGATATGTCCCAAGGCATAGCAGTCAGCTTTCACTGTGGCCAAATCCTCGACCTGGGGGAAGACGATGTAGCTGCGCATGTGTTTCAGCAGGGCAGACAACACTCTGGTCAACCCATTGGAGAACATTGGCTGAGACATCCCTGATGCCATGGCCACTGTTGTTTGAAAGGCCAGGAAATGGAGCACTGACAGGGCCTGCACTAGAGGGGGTATTCCGGTGGGCTGGCGGATAGCTGACATCAGGTCTGCTCCAATTAGGCACACAGTTCTTGGATTGTGGCACGATCAAGTCTGTATGTGATGATAATGTGTCTGTCCTCCATTGTCGACAGGTCCACCATGGGTCTTTACACCGGAGGATGCCGCCATCTCATCATTTGCCTCAGCAGTTGTAGCCTATGGAGGAGAATGGTGAGCATAAGGTCATATTTCAACATAGATAGCACAACTGTGTTTGAATTAATGTCACAGAAGGAGTGTTTGAAATCGAGGGTCAGTATATGTGCCAATATGTGCTAGGACGCAGTTAGATGCCATGCCATGTGCCCCACTGAAATGGTGGCTGCCTGACCTGTGAGGAGGGACAAGGGGAAATGAGGTAACTGCGCTGGCGTTGTGCTGCGTCTAGGTAGGCAGTCTATGACCGCCGCGCAACTCCGCATTGGTTATCATTGGGCCCTATGGGCCCCAGGAGCCAATGGCGCTGTACGACGACGGTGACACCACTGCGAACATCACCGCCATTTTCTACCTATTCACTCACTTGCTACGTGAACATCAACAGGAGAGGACCTACATTGCAAGTGTTGCTCTGACCTGAGTCTGGAAGCGACAATGGCTAGAGTGTCTGGGGAAAAGGATAGCAGGAGGGGATACCAGTGACAGCTACTCCTCCTCTGATGGAAGCTCCCTGGTGGTGGCGGACACCTCTGTGCCCACCCCAACAACAAGTGCAGCTGCCACCCCCCCTATCAGCACCGCCCTCCCAGCAGCCCCTCAGCGAATTTCCCGTGCCCGATCACCCAGGAGGGTGAGCATCTCCTTACCCCAAGCACCTCAGGCCCTTCGCCAGTTAGCCCTGCTGCCCTCAGTGAGGAGGCTATTGACTTCCTGAGATCCCTCACTGTTGGGCAGTCAACCATTCTGAATGCCATCCAGGGTGTCACAGGGCATTTGCAACAAACAAATGCATACCTGGAGGGCATTCATTCTGGCTTGGTGGCCCAACAGAGAGCATTTCAGGCTCTGGCCTCAGCACTGATGGCAGCCATTGTCCCTGTGTCCAGCCTCCCCCCTCCAACTTCCACTACCCAGCCCCAATCCCCTCTACCTCACCCTATCCCAAGCACACCTTCAGACGAGCATGCACACGCATCAACACACAAAAGTGGCTCAGGAAAGCATAAGCACCACACATCATCACACAGGCACTAACACAAGCACCATACCCATGCACACATACCAACATCCACTTCCTCCACTGTGTCCCCCTCCTCCTCTTTGTCCACCTCACTCCCAGTAGCGTCTCCACACACACATGCATGCACTACATCTTCAGCCACTGCCTCCATCACCAGCACGCCCATCAGAACACACCCCTCACAAGCAATCATTACCCCCACAACAATGCACACACCCCCTGTGTCCTCTCCCAGTGTGTCTGTGAGCCCTCCTTCCAAAGTACACAAACACAGACACACACCCACTCAATAGCCATCCACCTCACAACAGCCTCCAGCCCATGCACCTTCACCAAAACTCAGTTGACGTACACCTCCTACAACCACCACCTCTTCCTCCACTCCCACACCCCCTCCATCT
This sequence comes from Pleurodeles waltl, assembly GCF_031143425.1. NCBI lineage: Eukaryota > Metazoa > Chordata > Amphibia > Caudata > Salamandridae > Pleurodeles > Pleurodeles waltl. The sequence goes on from NC_090440.1 coordinate 489,124,172, forward strand.
TCCCATCCCAGTGTGTCTAAAAAACTTTTCCTGGCTAACATTGACCTCTTCCCTACGCCTCCCCCCGTCCTTCCCCTAGGGCCAGGATGTCTGGATCCCAGGCCAGCACCTCAGCCACCAAATCAGTGTCTGCTGTGGTCCCTGCAAGTCCAAGAGGATCGAAGGGGGCACCCGTCAGGTCTGGCAGTGTGCCACATACAGATGCTAAAGACCATCTGATTCCGCCACCTGCCAAGGTTAAGAAGGGGCCGTCATGCAGCATGGACAGGACGCAAAACCCACACAGCAAGGCCTCATACAAGACAAAAGAGGACAGTGCCAAGGTCCCAGTAGCATCTAGCAAGGTGAGGAAGGGACACAAAAGCAAGGGCAAGTCACTTCAGGGCTCGGAGCCTCCAGGTGAAGGACTGGTGACCACCATTTGTCCTGACAGGCCAGCAACCTGTACCACGATGAGCACCGCCACAACAACCGCCACCTGCAACGTCACCGGCCCCACCATCTGCACCGCCCCCTGCACCGCCGCTAGCACCACCACAGTCACCAGCATCATCCCCAGTGGGCAGCCGTCCAAGGCTGCTGGAGACGGCCTGGTGTCTCCCTCCACTACGGCAAGCACCTGCACCACAGGCAGCACCAGCAGCATCTCCACCGCCACCTGCACCACCTATGCACCGCCACATGCCCAACTGGTGCCACTACATCGGACATCAGCAGCATCCCCAGTCGGCAGCCGTCCAAGGCTGCAGGAGAACTCGCCGCAGGATGGCTCTGCCTCCATGGAGTATCATGCTACCTGTTCCCTGCACATCTCATGCCTCACACACCCAGGTGAGAGAATGTGAACTGCCACACCCCAGGTGCAGCATCACTGGGCACAAAGCCCACTCCAGAACCAGTGGAGAAATGCTTCCAATCACCCAATCCTTGGCAGGATGAAGCAGACTGGGCACGAAGCCCCCTCCAGAGCCAGTGGAGAAATGCATCCACTTATCCAATCCTTGGCAGGATGAAGCAAACTGGGCACAAAGCCCCCTCCAGAACCAGTGGAACATGTCAGCCACTTGACAGACTGTGGTTTTGCACTCCCCAGGACCAAACAGTGGGTAAACCACCCACTTGAGAGACTGTGCCTTTGCACTCAACAGGACATCACTTTGGGCATGTAGCCCCCTCCAGGAGCAGTGGCGTAGTACCATCATCCGGCTGAGTGCCCCCCCTTCCCCTGCCTGTGTGTTTTCGTCCTGATGCCACTGCAGTGTTCTCTCAGTTTTGCTGCAGGAGTCAAGTGTGGGCTTTACCCATGATTTGTTTGCCCACTGGGCCATGGACATTAGCAAGGGACAGTGTACAGCCTTCTGTACATATTGTAAATATTTGTATATACTGGTTTTTCACATTGTTTACTTTCTCTACCTATTTCTAATATATGATATATTTGACTCAATTCCTTTTGTTGTTGCGTTCTTCCAAGAAGTTACGGGGGATAACTGTACTGTTGTTGCATGATTTTGTGTGTATGGTGTTGTGGATGAGGGTGGGGGCGGGGGTGTTGCGTGTGTGTCACTCTCTTTTTCCTCCCCCCTACCCTGTGTGCTAGGTACAGTACTCACCGTCTTCATCGCCGCCGCCTTCTTTCAAATTCCTGGTATATTAGTAGATACACCAGCATGGGGAGGACCTGCAGTTCGGGCTCCATGGCGTCCTGGTTCTTCGTTGAGTGTCGAAAAGTGAGTGGTTCCCCTTCAGTGTACTGTTTCCGCCGTGCTTTTGATGTCGTTGGTACCACCCCGGAAAAGCTGGCAGATTGGTGCCTTGTAACACGGTGGGCGGTACATTGTCTTCCACCTGTCTGTTGCCGGTTACCGCCGCGGTGTTTGTTGCTACCGCCCTGGCGGTCGGAGTGTTAAAGTGGCTGTCTATGATGCGGTTTCCGCCGTGGTCGTGATCCAATTTTCTGGTCCGACAGCCTGTTTGCGGTCTTACCGCCGCTTTATCTCCAACCTCCAGGGTTTTAATGAGGGCCTATGTGTCTATACATGCTAGCCACACCCGTGGTAGATTTCAATCCGGCCTGGTCCCTTCTGGGAAAGAGAGGAGCATGCAGGCTCTGTGACTTTAGCGAAGAATCTTGGCTCCATTTACTGTGTTGCTACCCGAACCTATAGGCCACTAGGTCACTGTTGAAGTTGGTATTTCTATTGAACGGGGTCCGTACATACAAGGAGGCCTCTGTGATATGATTTGCACAAACAGATGTAAGATCCTTGGCAAGATGTGCCAAATATGTTGGCGAACATTGCTTTTCTCAGCCCACAGCCCGTAGGAACTAAGCTATTCAAGTTTACTCAAAAACTCATAACAGACTATGGCCCTCATTACAACATTGGCGGTAAAGCCTGCTTACCGCCGTGCAGAAGACTGGCAACACACCGCTGCGGTGGCAGAATTCCGCTACAGCTATTACGACCCACAGCCCGGAATCTGCCAAAATCCAGACACCCACACAAGTCCGCCACACCAAAGGCCAGTGATAAACTGGCGACACCAAAACCGACACCGTCACACCAACAGGAATACTCCCACACTGTCACGACCCACGAATCCACACAGCGGTCTTTCAACCGCTGTATTCCATTGGCGGAACACACCACACACATTTACAAAACACAACTACATTGGACAAATCGAAATACAGACACCTGATACAAATACACACACCACTCCCACACACCCAATCCAATAAAAAACACACACCCACCTCACCCACAAACCCTTACTACCAAAATTTCGAAAGAAGGCCAGAGAGAGACACCATCAGAAACAACACTAGCATCCACAGGCACACAGCACCATCATTCACACAACATCCACGCACCTCAGACAACACACACAAACACATCCCCTCACACATCACAACTGACACCACCTTACGCATCACCCACACCATATCATGGCATGTCAACAACACCCCAGGTTCTCTGAGGAAGAGCTCAGGGTCATGGTGGAGGAAATCGTCCGGGGAGAGCCACAGCTATTTGGATCACAGGTGCAGCACACCTCCATTGCTCGGAAGATGGAGCTATGGCGCAGAAGCGTCAACAGGGTTAACGCAGTGGACAGCATCCAAGAACTAGAGATGATATCAGGAAGAGGTGGAACGACCTACGGGGGAAGGTGCGTTCCGTGGTCTCAAGACACCAGATTGCAGTACAGAGGACTGGTGGCGGACCCCCACAACTAACAACATGGGAGGAGCAAGTCTTGGCTATACTGCATCCTGAGGGCATTGCAGGAGTAGCAGGAGGAATGGACTCTGGTAAGGCAAACCTTAACTATTACATCCCCCACCCTATCTGCATGCTATCACATACCCCACCCTCACCCCCATCACTCCAACACCTCACAAATGTCCCACTATCACAACCCACCCATCCCAACACCAAGCCCTGCATGCAATGCCAAAGCATGGACACCCATCACCAAAGCATGTCCACCACAGATACCCACACAGACCCCAAACCAATTATCACACAAGGTCCTAGACAAGAATGCAAGCACTGGAGTACAGGGTCACCCACCCATTGCACACGATGGCACACACAGATGCAATATTCATTCCCTTACACCCCTGCAGGACCCCCTACCCAACATCTCCGGACAGGAGGTTCCAGACATATCCACTCCACCCACAGAAGAGGCCCACAGTGATGACAGCAGCTCTGTCCAACTGGATCAAGATGAGCAGCCCAGCCCATCTGGGACCTCGGAACAGTCAGTTCCCCTGACACTGGCACATGCCACCACAGAGCCTCCCCCTCAGGAAACACCAGCACAGCACCCACCCAGCGGGCCCATCCCTCTGTCCCTAGGACACGTCAAGCAGCAATGTGTCCACCACTACAGGGAACCCAGGCAACCCCACCACCCCAAAAAAATCAGGAACCTGGGGGCAGTGGGCACACCGTTCAGGGGACAAAGGCACAGGAAAACAGGGGAACTGGGAGGACTGCTGTGCGAAAGGCGGAGGACAGGCCCAGAGAACCCACTTGCCATGAGACCCTCTCCAACATCATGGGAGCATACCATCATTCCCAGGAGACGATGGCATCGGTTCTGGCCAACTTTCAAGAGACCCAGCGGCTGTAGGAGGAACACTATCTGGGGATCAGGGAGGAACTCAAGTCCATCAACACCACCCTGGTCACCATTGTAGGGGTGCTGAAGGACCTTGTGAACACCAGGAGGGACACTGTGGCACAACAAGGGGCCCCTGACACTAGCCTGGTTGATGAACAGCCCACCACGTCCGCCGGCGCTAGTGGACAGGAGGCACCACTACAGGACCACAACACCAGCACCCCAACCCCCTGCAAATGGAGAACCACCCCGCAAAAGGTCCCTGAGATCCAGGAACAAGACAGAGAACAATGCCAAGACCCCCGCCGGGAAATGAGACCCCCCTGAATGTCATCCTTCTTTCCTTCTTTGTCACCCTGTCCATCCATAAACTGCCCTAGCTCCACTTCCTATGCCTCTTTGGCAATGCACCTGTGAAACAAATAGACTGGACTCTGCCATGAACATTCCTCCACCATAACCCCTGCCCATTTTACAACCCCCTCCACTAATTTGCACTGAAATAAACACCCTTGAATCACAAAACAATCTGGAGTCAGTCTGTGCTTTCACAAATGTGTATTTGCAATAACTATGGAATATAGCAATGTCAATTGTATTGTCAACATACCGATGTAACACAGCTCTAGTCCTTGAGGTAATATAGCAGAGGTCACACAGTGGGACCCACATCTGTTAAATGAAAAGGCAAGTGTCAAGTCAGGGTCCATACACTGGGTGAAAGTGACAGATTTATGATAGGTCTAATAATTGTATGAGATGTGTGAGGCAGTGACATCTTCTTACCTGTGTCTCACTGGAGGTATTGCTGGATAAGGTTGTGTCTGTTGTCGATATCCTCTTCTTCTGCCTCCTCTTCTTCACTGTCCACAGGCTCCACAGCTGCCACAAGACCTCTTTCTCGACCATCCTCCTGCAGAAAAGGCACCTGTCGTCACAAAGCCAGGTTGTGCAGCACACAGCAGGCCACGATGATCTGGCACACCTTCTTTGGTGAGTAGTAGAGAGAACCACCTGTCATATGGAGGCACCGGAGCCTGGCCTTCAGGAGGCCGAAGGTCCGTTCGATTACCCTCCTAGTTCAACCATGTGCCTCATTGTAGCGTTCCTCTGCCCTTGTCCTGGGATTTCTCTCTGGGGTCAGTAGCCATGACAGGTTGGGGTACCCAGAGTCACCTGCAAATGTCGAGGGACAACTGTTAGACACACACACTAACCTGTAGGGACAAGCCCAGACCCAGACAACTATTCACAGGGTATAGGGTTCTTGTCCTCACCTATTAGCCACACACAGTGCCTCTGGAGTTGCCCCATCACATAAGGGATGTTGCTATTCCTCAAAATGTCAGCATCATGCACTGATCCAGGAAACCTGGCATTCACATGGGAGATGTACTGGTCGGCCAAACACACCATCTGCACATTCATAGAATGGTAGCTCTTCCGGTTTCTGTACACCTGTTCACTCCTGCGGGGGGGAAAGCCACATGTGTCCCATCAATGGCACCTATGATGTTGGGGATATGTCCCAGGGCATAGAAGTCACCTTTCACTGTAGGCAAATCCTCCATCTGAGGGAACACGATGTAGCTGCGCATGTGTTTCAGCAGGGCAGACAACACTCTGGACAACACGTTTGAGAACATTGGCTGGGACATCCCTGATGCAATGGCCACTGTAGTTTGAAAAGACCCACTTGCCAGGAATCGGAGTACTGACAGGACCTGAACTGGAGGGGTATCCCTGTGGGATGGTGGATTGCTGACATCAGGTCTGGCTCCAACTGGGCACACAGTTCATGGATTGTTGCACAATCAAGTCTGTAGGTGACTATTACGTGTCTCTCTTCCATTGTCGACAGGTCCACCAGTGGTTTGTACACCGGAGGATGCCGCCATCTCATCACCTGCCCCAGCAGACGTGCCCTATGGACGAGAACAGTGATCAGAGAGTCTGGCAACACTGAAGTATTACAAAATGTCATTAGCACACATTTGTTAATCCGCAATGTGGCTGTTACTGTGTGTATGCAAGGCCTAGATAGGTGTGATGCAGTTAGTATTAATGCCATGTGGCCCCCTGAAATGGCGGCTGCCTCACCTGTAAGGTGGGACAAGGGGATATGAGGTAACTGCGTTGGCGTTGTACACCGTCGCAGTAGGCGGTCGAAGACCGCGGATCAATCCTGCATTGGTTAACATTGGATCCTATGGGTCCCAGGAGCCAATGACGATGTACGCCGGCGGTGACGGTACGCATCGCCGCAGACGTGACCGCCATTTTCTGTCTGTTCACTCACTTGATACCTGACCTTCGACAGGAGAGGACCTACACTTCAAGTGCTGCTGTGACCTCAGTCTGGAATCGACGATGGCTCATGTGTCTGGGGAATGGGCCCCTGTCTTCACTTCGGAGGAGTTGGAGAAGTTAGGGGATGGGGTCCTCCCCCAGTACACGCTACTCTATGGTCCTCCAGACAAACAGGTGAATACACTGTGAACATGCTGCATGGGCAATGCCTGTTTGGAGTGGTGTGGATGGAAGATACATGGGGGGGGAACTGAGCCCTGCATGAGTGGACAGTGAGTGTATGTGCATCAGGGCAAGGTTGGGAACGTGGGCCAATGACTGTCTCGGTCCGGACGGTTAAAGTTTTTCCTTTTCCCCTGTACTATTCCTCTAGGTCAGCGCCCACCAGAAGAAGGATATTTAGCGTGCCATCGCTAAGGACGTCCGGACCCTGGGGGTTCACCACAGACGGAGCACCCACTGCCGGAAAAGATGGGAGGACATTCGCAGCTGGAGCAAGAAGACGGCGGAGGCCCAGCTAGGGATGGCTTCCCAACGTGGGAAGAGTGCCCGTCGCACCATGACCCCCTTGATATTCCGGATCCTGGCGGTGGCGTATCCGGAGTTGGATGGGCGCTTGAGGGCATCACAGCAGCCACAAGGGGGTGAGTACCGTCACATTCATCTGACTCTGCACACATTACGAGGTGTCTGGGTGGGGGAGGTGGGCAGTGGGTTACCCTAGGCCAGGGCAAGCTTTGTAGGCAAGGAGCCTTTGTGAGGCAGGCTATGTGGCACCCCAACCCCACCAGTGGTAAGAGCCATTTACACCTAGTCAGGCTCCTGTGACTTCTATGTGTGCAGCAATCAGGCATAGGCCTTGTACCCCATGGGCATGTGATAAATCTAGGAACTATAAGTGCATGGCGTAGTGCAGAGTGCTGCTGTGTCTGTAGTGTCTGCCAACGGTAGTGCTATTGCATGCACTGAACCTGTCTTTCTTCTGTCTCCCCCCCTTCTTTGTGGTCTCCCTGTTCTTGTGTGCAATAGCATCATCAGGCGGAGGAGCAATGGCACCGGAGCAGGAGGGAGCTGCATCCCACTTGGCCCTGGAGGGCGAGACAACGGAGTCTGAAGCCACCAGTGGGACGGAGGGCAAGGGGAGCTCCACTGCGGGGACAGGAGGTGACAGCAGCAACAGCGACTCCTCCTCTGATGGGAGTTCCCTTGCGGTCGCGGGCCCCTCTGTGCCCCGCATCAACATGTACAGCTGCCACCCCCCCTACCAGCACCCCCCCCTCAGCCAGTGTCTCGTGGCCGCTCACCCGGGAGGGTGGGCATCTCCTTCGCCCCAGGCACCTCAGGCCCTGCCCAACCAGCCCTGCTGCCCTCAGTGAGGAGGCTATTGACCTCCTGAGATCCCTCACTGTTGGGCAATCTACCATTGTGAATGCCATCCAGGGTGTTGAGAGGCATTTGCAACAAACAAATGCATACCTGGAGGGCATTGATTCTGGGCAGGCAGCCTAACAGAGAGCATTTCAGGCTCTGGCCTCAGCACTGATGGCAGCCATTGTCCCTGTGCCCAGCCTCCCCCCTCCAACATCCTCCACCCAGACCCAATCCCCTGTACCTCAGCTTATCCCAACCACACCATCAGACCAGCATGCACACACCTCAACACACAAAGGTGGCACTGGCAAACATAAGCACCACACATCCCACAGGCACTCACACAAGGATCATACCCATGCACACATACCAACATCCACTGCCTCCACTGTGTCCCCTTCCTCCACATCGTCCTCCTCCCTACCTGCCTCGTCTCCACTCACACCTGCATGCACTACATCTTCAGCCACTACCTCCATCATCAGCATGCCCATTACCACACACCGCTCACATGCGCTCACCACCCCCACTACCATTCACACATTCCCTGTGTCCTCTCCCAGTGTGTCAGTGAGCCCTCCTCCCAAAGTGCACAAACGCAGGCACACACCCACCCAACAGCCATCCACCTCACAACAGCCCCCAGCCCATGCACCTTCACCCAAATTCAGCAAACTTACACCTCCTACAACCACTACCTCTTCCTCCACTCCCAAACCCACTCCATCTACCCGTCCCAGTGTGTCTAAAAAACTTTTCCTGGCTAATATTGACCTCTTCCCTACACCTCCCCCCCTTGTCCATCCCCTAGGGCCAGGCTTTCCAGATCCCAACCCAGCACCTCAACCACCACATCACCAGGCACAGTGGTGCCAGCAACTGCGGGCTATTGGAGTGTGCCAAGCATCAGGGCTGCCACTGTGCCATGGAGCGAGGGCAAGGACATTCTGCCACCTGCAAAAGTTAAAAAGTTGCCCACATCCCAGAGGGAGAAGCCTAAAACACCAGCCACCAAGGGCTTAGGGAAAACGAAAGGGGATAGTGGCAAGACAGCTGCGCCACCATCAAAGGTGGGGAAGGGCCAAAAACTGAAGGGCAGGTCAGGAGAGGGCATGGTGGCACCGACTGAGGGACAAGTGTCACACCTTCTGTACACGTTGACGCAAACCTGTACGGCGGAGAACACCGCCACCTGCACTGCCACCTGCACCGCCAGATAACCCGCTGCCAGCACAGCCGCCACAGACCCCGCCACCGGCACCGCCGCCACAGACCCCGCAGCCAGCACCGCTGCTACAGACCCCGCCACCAGCAACGCCGCCACAGACCCCACCGCCAGCACCAATGCCTCAGAGCCTGCCGCAAGCACTGCTGCCACAGGGCCCGCCGCCAGCACCGATGCCACAGAGCCCACCGCCAGCACCGATGCCACAGAGACCGCCGCCTGCACCGCCGCGACTGACGCCGCCGCAAGCACCGCCAGCGGCCCCGCGACATCCTGAGCCAGGGCAGGTCAGGAGAGGGCATGGTGACACCGACAATGGGACCTGTGTCACACCTTCTGTGCACGTCGACGCCAACCTGTACGGCGGAGAAGACCGCCTCCTGCACTGCCACATGCACCGCCACCAGCAACGCTGTCATTGAGCCCGCCGCCAGCACCGCAGTCACTGAGCCCACCCCCAGCACCGCCGCCACAGACCCCGCAGCCAGCACCGCCGCCACAGACCCCGCCACCAGCACCGCCGCCACAGACCCTGCAGCTGGCACCACTGCTACAGACCCCGCCACCAGCACCGCCGCCACAGACCCCACCGCCAGCACTGATGCCTCAGAGCCCGCTGCAAGCACTGCTGCCACAGGGCCCGCCGCCAGCACCGATGCCACAGAGCCCACCGCCAGCACCGATGCCACAGAGACCGCTGCGAGCACCGCCGTGACTGGCGCTGCCACAAGCACCGCCAGCGGCCCCGCGACATCCTGAACCAGGGCAGGTCAGGAGAGGGCATGGTGACACCGACAATGGGACCTGTGTCACACCTTCTGTCCACGTCGACGCCAATCTGTATGGCGGAGAAGACCGCCACCTGCACTGCCACATGCACCGCCACCAGCACTGCTGTCATTGAGCCCGCCGCCAGCACCGCAGTCACTGAGCCCACCCCCAGCACCGCAGTCACTGAGCCTGCCACCAGCACCGCTGCCACAGAGCCCGCTACCAGCACCACCGCCACAGAGCCCCCACCAGCACCGCCGCCACAGAACCCGCCGCCACCACCGATGCCACAGAGCCCGCCGCAATCACCGCTGCCACAAAGCCCGCTGCCAGCACCGATGCCACAGAGCCCACCGCCAGCACCGATGACACAGAGACCGCCGCCAGCACTGCTGCGACTGACACCGCCGCAATCACCGCCAGCGGCCCGGCGTCATCCTGAACCAGTGGCACCACTGCACACATGGCTGCCATCCCCAGTGGTCAGTCAACCGAGCCTGGTGGTCAGTTCCAGGAGCCTGGGCAGCTTCCATGATGCACCACTTTCAGTGGAGAAAGGCATCCACTACCTCTGTCCTTGGCAGGATGAAGCACTCTGGGCACAAAGCCCCCTCCAGAACCAGTGTAGAAATGCATCCACTACCTCTGTCGTTGGCAGGATGAAGCACTCTGGGCACAAAGCCCCCTCCAGAACCAGTAGAGAAAGGCATCCACTACCTCTGTCCTTGGCAGGATGAAGCACTCTGGGCACCAAGCCCCCTCCAGAACCAGTGGAGAAAGGCATCCACTACCTCTGCCCTTGGCAGGGGCAAGCACTCTGGGCACAAAGCCTCCTCCAGAACCAGTGGAGAAATGCATCCACTACCTCTGTCCTTGGCAGGATGAAGCACTCTTGGAACAAAGCCCCCTCCAGAACTAGTGGAGAAATGAATCCACTACCTCTGTCCTTGGCAGGATGAAGCACTCTGGGCACCAAGCCCCCTCCAGAACCAGTGGAGTATCACATCCACTACCTCTGTCCTTGGCAGGATGAAGCACTCTGGGCACAAAGCCCACTCCAGAACCAGTGGAGAAAGGCATCCACTTGAGAGACTGTGGCTTTGCACTCCCCAGGATAAAGCAGTGGGCAAACCACCCACTGGAGAGACTTGAGACACTGTGGCTTTGCACTCCCCAGGATAAAGCAGTGGGCAAACCACCCACTGGAGACACTTGAGAGACTGTGGCTTTGCACCCCCCAGGATAAGGCAGTGGGCATGGAGCCCCCTCGCGGAGCAGTGGCGTTGTGCACTCATCCAGCTGAGGTGCCCCCTTCCCTTCCCCCTGAGGTGCCTGTTTCATTTCGATCTGATGCCCCTGCAGTGTTCTCTCCGTTTGAAGTCTGGTATCATGTGTGGGCCTCGCCCATGCATTTTGGGCCCAGTGGCCCACGGACAATATTTGGTGCACTATCCGGACTTGTGTAGTTGGTGTACATAATTGTATATACTGTATTTCGAGTTTTGACTACTGAATTTTTCATTAATACAATCGTTCAACTAATTTCCTTTTGCCTTGCGTTCTTCCAGGGGGGTTGAGGGGTGTAAATGTAATGTTGCAGTGTGTATTTATGTGTATGTTGTTGTGTTTGAGGGTGGGGGTGGCAGTTTTGTGTGTTGCGTGTGTGTGTCACTCTCTTTTCCCTCCCCCCTCCCCTGTGTTGTAGGTGCAGTACTCCCCGTGGTCTTCGCCGCCGTCTTTGGTGCTCCTGATAGAGGAGCAGGAATATCATCGCAGGGAGTATCTGGAGTTCTGACTCCATGGCATCCTGGTTCCTCATGGGGTGTGGAGAGGTGAGTGTTTTCTCTTCCAAGACCTGTTTCCGCCGTGTTTTTGTTTGCGTTGGTTCCGCCTGGGAAAAAGGTGGCGGATTGTCATGTTCTGATAGGGTGGGCGGTACATTGTCTTCCGCCTGTCTGTTGGTGGTGAGCGCCGCACTGTTTGTTTGTACGGCCGTGGCGGTCGGAGTGTTAAAGTGGCTGTCTATGTTGGCGGTTTCCGCCACAGTCGTAATCCCATTTTTTTCCGCTGGCCTGTTGACGGTATTACCGCCGCTTTAACACCGACCGCCAGGGTTGTAATGAGGGCCTATATGACCATCACTTAGCTACTCTGCAATGTCTAGCTTTGCTGGTGACAAAATAGCTTAAGGCTTCTCAGTTTTAACGGGTGACTCGTGCCCTTTTAAACTGTTTTGTGTGCATTTATCGCACTTTATGAGGCCGCAGCTGGTTAAGTATTGAAGATAACTCCTGTATGTGAAGATAACTCCTACATGATCTCTATGGTCCATAACGCTTTTTTTTATTATACAGATTTCTGTGACCAACACCTAATGGGCGGCGGCAGCATTTTAACTTCTTTGCAGTTGTTTTAAGTAATCATATATCACTAATAAAACTGGAAACTCTATAGGGGTAAGAAGAAGAAGCAATCAATAATCACAACAGATCTGAACCCCATCTCTACCAACACATTGAATCATTTGAGTACTGTTGTAAATATCTCCAGCAGCACCTTTACTGACAATCAATTACGCATACTTGATTTAGGATTAAGCTTCTGCCCAAATATTCAGTGGGATTATGTCAATACTAGAATTGAACTTTACAAATATGTTCGTAAATTACGTCTAATCAAACATTTTTCCAACAAAGACATCAATCGAATGGCAGAGAATATTGACATGAGGGCTATGGCTTCTGGATTCAGTATTGTTGACAGCCCACAATTGATAGCCATTAACGAGCTAGCCAATGACAGTAATGAAGTTGGATGTTCTTCACATGATGATGTGAATAACAGTACTACCACACTTAATGAGATGGGATTCAAAACCAATCTTTATGACAATAGCCATCTAAAATTGGCAAGTAGATTCAATCCCCCGCTACCTAGTGGTAATTTGATAGATATATTCCACGAACTAGTAATTAACGATATTGACAAGTTTCTCAGAAAAGGTTTATCCAAGACATCGAGAATGACGAGCAGATCCAACTTTACCCAACAAGATTGGAAAGACCTAAATATGCTGGGATCCAACTCTACAATTGTCATCAAACCCTCTGATAAGGGTGGTAATATTGTCATAATGGACACAATTGATTACACCAAAGAAGCATTTCGACAATTGATGAACACAGATCATTATGAAAAAGTATCGATCAATCCTGTAACTCAGTATCAGGCGATATATCATGAGATGCTTAATGAGTGGTATACTAAGCAACTGATAGATTATGATGAGTTCATTTACTTAAAAATTGATCATCCGAAAATTCCATGCATTTACTTTCTGCCTAAAATTCACAAGAATAAGACACATCCTCCAGGCAGACCAATAGTTAGCATGAATCAGTCGTTACTTGAAAATACCTTGCGGTATTTAGATCTGTTTTTATGTATGTTTGTTACTGAACTACCCTCATATCTACGTGACACTAATGACATTTTAGCCAAGATACATAACATCCCATGGCATAAAGATTACTTATTGGTCACTATGGATGTGGCACCTTTGTACACCTCTATTAAACATCACTATGGGTTACAGGCGTGTAGATACTTCTTGCAAACACGACCCATAGAATTTCTTGAACACACCAATATGCTCCTATCCATGCTACAATTCTGCTTAACCCATAATTTGTTCCTTTTTGATAATGAATGTTTTTTACAAAAACAAGGGACAGCTATGGGGGCATCCTTTGCTCCCACATATGCCAATTTATATATGGGCTGGTGGGAGAAGGAGCTGGCCTGGTCTGAGAACAATAACATCTACATGGACAAAGTGGTACTGTAGGTACTCTATATCGATGATCTGTTCATTATCTGGGATGGCACAGAACAACTATTGTTGGAATATATTAATGTATTGAACAACAATCAATTTAACATTTATTTGGATGCCATTTACAGTAGAGACACTATTGCATTTTTAGATGTTCTATTGAAAGTAGAGAACGATCATCTACAGACCACCATATATCGCAAGCCCACGGCCTGCAACTCCATATTGCACGCCAATAGTGGCCATCCTATGGCATTGAAATGGAGCATACCCTACAGTCAGCTATTGCGGGCTCGTAGGATATGTTCGGATGAAAACAAATATGAATTTGAAGCTAGAGCAATGGTGGAAAGATTCTTAAGTAGAGGTTATCCTCGTAAAATCCTGATGGATGCACAGCATAGGGTTAAAGGTAAAAATAGAGATGATTTACTTTTCAATAATAGACTAACCAGCAGTGAGCCCAAACAACCACCACCTAGAATATTCTTCCAATACAATCAACAACATGAGTCATTAAGAACTATACTTCAAAAAAATTGGCATGTTTTACAGAATGATTCAATCATCAGAGATAACATAGGTGCACACCCATCCATAACTTTTCGTAAAGCACGCTCACTGGGAGATTATTTAACCAGAAGCTATTTCTCGATGATAGCCAATACATCCTGGCTGAGCCACAAAAGTTTGGGATTTTGGAAATGTTTGCCATTGCAAGGCCTGTAAGTATGCCCAGAATATGCAAAAGTATCAAACCTTTGATGGTCGCCAGTGTGAAATTAAAGATCGAATCACTTGCGATACGGAATTTGTGATCTATGTTATTGAATGTGGATGTCACAAGAAATATATTGGGAGTACCATTCACAAGCTAAAAGTCAGATTTCTACAACACTTCAGAGCCATAAAAAATCAGGATAGGACCTATCCTTTGGCTAAGCATTTTTGGGACATACATAAAGGAAATTATAGTACACTATCTTTTTATGGTATTAAATCTATTAAAAACAATCCTAGAGCAGGCAAAAAAATATTAGAGCTCAGACAAATGGAATCGAAAATGATTTTACTTTTAGGTTCTGAGTCTCCATGGGGGCACAATCTTGACGCTGAGCTTCATGTCCATCTTAGATGATATTCTAACTTTTTGTATTGTGCTGATTTAATATAGAAAGATACGTTGAATGGCTATTCAACTCCATAAATAGAATGGTGAATACAATATCTTTTCAGAACCATAATGATGTCTATGGAGGGAGATGTTAACATTACTATGATCAATAAATTTATTTATTTTTTAGAGGGGTAACTATTTTTTATTTTTATATTTACCTCCATTCCCAACTGTAGGTCTAGGAGTTATGTTGAAAAATGGCTGTCTGTTATGTTCTTATAGGTCTGTATTTGCTATTTGGTTTTAAGATCATATCTTCCTCATATTCTGAGACATGCAGAAAATTGAAGTTATACATATATCTATAGGATTTAGGATGTGAAGCAGAAAGTTATGAATATGGTCCTTTTAGCATTGTTTTTTAATATTTAGCTGCACTTTACATGCATGTTTTGCATACTTATTCAGTGTATCACTTAGCACTCAGCACTTTGCATTTTAAGCCCAGGCCTTGTCTAATTATAGACCAATAACATGTATTTATAGGGCTAATTAACATATAGATAAAAACGAAGAAGAATCACTTTAGAAGATGTGGACATTAGACAAATATCTAAGCATTAAGACATAATTCAGGATGTCTTTTGAAGTATGGCACCAATTGGCCACATACATACCAAATACAAAAATATTAAAGAAATTGGATATCAACTGTTAAGTAAATAACTCAAAATGAGGTCGTAGACTATAATTGATCGAATGTCTCTTAGATATGAAAACCCATTACCAACATGATGTCGTTTTGACGACATAGATTAGATTGCAATATAATTACAATGTAAGTTATTGTTGCTAGTAATAGATTATAGATGAAAGTGATGAATTGTTGATATATTACATGTGTTATTATCTATTTATTTATTTATTGAATAGGATAACTAAAGAGTGACATCGGATTGAATTAAAATTATATATTGTCTATTGGGGTTTTATCATGTCTTATCTATAAGGTATCTATGTCTCATTTATGTAAATTATGTAAATTATTTAAAGCAGTTTAATGATTATAGGTGATTCGTTTATTAATTGTGAAATTTAAACATAATTCTATATCTAAACAGGTTTTAAGATGGCCGCCGCTTTAGTTCACACTGTGATGTTATGGAAATAAATGAAGGAATGTTAATTTGCACTTAAAAGAAGTTGGCTTTGTAGCCACAGTTGTCCAGTAGAAGGCGTTCTGCGAAACGCTTTGACATTGCATTTCAGGACGCTGTGTCACCTGTATTAAGAAATAAAATTATCAACTGAATTTGAGCCTGTTGGATGCGAGTTTACTTTACCATTGAAAATTCACTGACGGGATCGGTGCAGCCGTCAGATGGCTAATTGTCCATCTGTTGAAGAATTATATATATATATATATATATATATATCTATATATATATATATATATATATATATATATATATATAGTGGCAGCTCGTTGAAAGCACTCTTCCACTCTGGCACCCTCAGCTCTAGTTAAAGCAAAATAATGTTATTTAAATAAATAGATAGATAGATCGATAGATAGATAGATAGATCTGCTGTCATCGCACAGCTTTAGTGAGTAGCCACAGTAAAAACCTTAGCCTTGTCTTAACTGTTCCTCTTAATTAATCTACTCATCTGTACTGAATTCCTATCCACCGGTCTAAATGTTTGATTCATAATAACATTAAAATTACTCAGTACACCTTTCTGTGACACAGACATAACTAGCTCCGGTGTATCAAATTTATCATGACAGAACTTGTTTGAAGGTAACATAATATCTGTGCCAGGAGATCATGAGTAATGTGCAGAATTCAGTTGCTCCCAATGAATCCATCGTCAATACCAAATATAATTACTCATTTTCAGATTGCACTGAAAGTTAAATGAAGCCAATGTTCTATTAAAACACTTCTCAAAAGTGAGTATAAATCACGCTATTTAATATGCATAAATATCTACTTACAAAAGTAGTAGATTTAGTTTGGGATATCCATAAAATCAGTTCTTACATGAAGGTTCCTTGGGAAAATTCTCCTGCAAACTCTTCATTTTTGGGGACATTTCTTCCACCGGTGAAGTTTTATGAGGTGGGGAAACTATTAAACTTCAAGAAATGTCCTCAGCTGTGAATTTTCCAAAACTTCACCGATGGAATTTTAATTTGACCCACTTCTTGTCTTCACACAAGAGATCCAGTATCAACACCACATCCCTATCTCACACAGCAGTACATCTTAGAATTACAAGTTAATTAAACATACCACACCCAGATCAGCACAATACTTTATTATAAATGCCTAAAAAAGCTGTTCAGCAGAAACCTTTTACCACAAAGGCAATGGACAGCCAGGCACCCAGTGGAACAAAATAAATGGTATTCAGGGTAATTTAGAATTTAGCTTAGCGAGTGAGCCACCATAAATTACCCATCCTGTCCAACTCTTGGTTCCCAAGCTCCATTAGCGGTGGGCCAACAGCAGGGCTAGCTCTGTCAGCATACCCTTTATCTGAAAGTCCTTCAGTTAGTTGGCTTCCAAGGCATAATGGCATAATGATGTTAATCCGCCCTATTTAAGATGCGGTGCCATGCTTGGCATGGCGGTCCCGGGTAGGGAAATCAATTAATGGCCTGGATGCATAGGGGCAAAAGACACCTACTGCCCACTCAGCAAAGTTTCTTTGCCTTCAGGGCAACCGCTGAATCCGAAGTTTCAGTTAGTCAGTTTCTGAAGATCTCAGCCAGGACAGTGCAGGGTCTCTAAATATGGCAGTCAGACCTCTGCTATTGCGCACAGGGCAGAGTCTCTGCCGATCTGGCAGGCAGGTGTGCCATCTGATATGATCTAAATGCCCCCCCATGCTTCTTAGGTACATGACCTTATACACATGATGCACTTCAAAAATCCTGACCTGTCTGGACATACTTATTTCTTCCCCTTAATAAATAAGAGCTGTCTCAATAAACAAATACAACAGTAGATCACCTTTACTTTGCTTGAATCATACTGTAAGAGCGGATTTGAAGACTTCTGGGTCAGTATAATTATGTTCTGCGATGGATCACTTCAGAGCCTACAGTGTGTAAAATGAAATCATTTAAACCGACATTTCTCCGAATTAATGCACCATTTTACAGAACACGGGTCAGAAAAAAGGGAACATTGCTCACTCCTTCTGAACTATAGTGTCTGATAAAGAAGCCCTAACTCAGAAAAATATCAGATTCTATGAATTCCCATTATACACTGCAGCCGGCACATTACGCAGGCGCTCCACTCTGCACCCACGCGGAAAAACTCTCAGCCCATCATGATACGGCCCCATAAGTACACTTGGTAGAAATGTACTCTACCGATACTCGTGAAATAACATGAAAGCATCTCACTCAAAACGAACAAGGAATCATAGATGACCAAGACAGGTAGGTGCCGAAACCATTCATGTGTTTTCATCTGACTTGCGATGCCTCCTTTCTCTGTAACTGGGCAAGCTTTGCCCTTGTGAGTATTGAGAAACCCCAAAAGCAACTGCTAGAGCGGAGCGAGCGCATCTGAATGGAAGATTTACGCCCTGCAGATAGCTTTGCATGAAAGTCTTTACAATGACTTTAAATGTCTTTTTCTTCTCAGGCTTCAATTAGTGGCTTCCCACAAATGGCATGCACTAGACGCTCGACCATTCTCTCTTGTTTATGGGCTCGTTACAGTAATGGAATTTCACTGCGCTTTAGTTGCTGCTGCCAAGAACCCTACACATTTTTTTAATTTCGAAGTGCATGATTGCAGCCCTTCCCCAGCTGCCTGAAGCATCAAGGTAATCATATAATACAGTACATTCATTTGCCAACCAATTTTGCTTTACGATCCCTCGAGCAGTAGACTCTGGCTTGGCAGTCGGTTTTATGTGGCAGTTTTGAGATGAGTACTTAACACCTCCAAAGAGTTTCAACTTTCTAAGTATTTTTTTCTGCTGAGGAGAGAGTTCGTTCCCAGGCGTTTTTTGGACTTCTACCCTATTCGCGCTCAGCAATACTTCCTTAAGTCAAGGGATAATACATACCCCCTAAACTCTGGTTATTTGTCCTTTTGGGATGCAGTATGGCAGCTCCACAGCCTGCACCCATCAGCTGAGCACCTATTTCGCTGCAAAAAGTTTTAAGGTTTTTTGTTAATCTGTACATTAAGTTTGCTCCTTTCCCCATTCCCACCCAATTTAACTTATGCCACTGAGGTAAGTCTCAGGGTATCTTCCATGAAGTGACATTAAAAATAGTACCTTTTCTTGATACTACTGCCCTTTGATTTTTGACTCTTTTGATTCCTGCTGGTTCTTATTTGCCTCCAGTGCCTTCTCTCGCACTTTCACTCTAACCTCTTCCTGTCTTACTTGTTTATTGTCACCGTCTTTCACTCTGAACTGGCTACTGATTTCAGTTTTCTAATGTTTCATCTATAAATAGCTGTTACATATCGTGATTGATGATTCAGTGACCAGATGTCCCGGATTTTGAAGCACTATCCTGGGCCCGTAGTCTATGTCAGGCTCATTGCTCATGTTTGATCCACGGCACACCTTTAAACAGATTCAGATTCGTCGTAGCACAAACACCAACAGTGCAGCTGTTTTAGAAATGAATGCGCTGCCCCCAGGGCGGCCATGTACCCTGAGCTGCCCTGGGGGCAGTGCTTTCATTAAAATATGGAGCAGCTGCTTTAATCAGGCACCACCCACCTACACTTTTATGAGGAGAAAGAAATCCACTAGCAGATGGGTGCATTGAGTGACTGCAACTGCTCATAGAGGGATGTCTGGGGAGTCCATGGAGACCCATTTGTGCCCTCCAGGGGGCTGCCTTCATGGTCCCCACTGACAGCTTGCCACCTTTTTGTGCCTCCTGATGTCTTCTTGGCCCTTGCACCTCTGTCCATAATGTGTTGCAGCGCAAAGGCAAAGAAATCCCCTCATTTGTGTGAGGCCACACCCCCATGCAAATGAGGGAATACCCTCTGGAGATAGCCCTGATGCTACATGTGTGTCAGCACTATCAGTATTATAGAAGGAGACGCATAAGTATCTGTGTCCCCTTCTGTAATACCTGGGCCGTTGAGGGCATACAAAGTGGGCTTACACATTCGTCATACCCCCAGGGCACTTGTGTAATTTGGCCCCTGCTGTTTTTGCACTTTTTGGTACAATAAATACATGTTCTGTTTTTTGAGAGACGGTCAGGAAAATGCACACATTATTTACAGTGCACAGCAGATGTTAAGTATCACAGGGGCCCATCAGTCAATGTGAAGTCAGCCCCTTGGACTCTGATGGAGGGAGTGATTTCTTTTCTGAATCACATTATCTACTAGAGGTTTTTGATTTCCATTGTGAAATGAAAGTAATTTCATCATAGGTGTTAGAAATGGGTCTAAATTTGGCAGTGGTTTGTACCCTGGCCATGTAGAGACCCTCACTCTATTCAGGATAAGGGAGCTACCCCTGCTCACCCCCTTGATAGCTAAGCAGAAGTAGTCAGGCTTACTTCAGAGGCAATGAGTAAAGTATTTGTATACAAACACACAGTACCAAAGTGAAAACACCACAAAGGTTCTCCACACCAGTTTAGAAAATAGGCAATATTTATCTGAGTATAACAAGACCAAAACAACAAAAATCCAACATACACAAGCAAAGCTACACATTTTAAAAGATTAAGGGCCTCATTCTGACCCTGGCGGACGGCGGAGGCCGTCCGCCAGGGTACCGCCGCTGAATGACCGCACCGCGGTCAAAAGACCGCGGCGGCCATTCAGACATTTCCTCTGGGCCGGCGGGCGCTCTCCAAAAGAGTGCCCGCCGGCCCAGAGGAAATGCCCCTGCAACGAGGACGCCGGCTCAGAATTGAGCCGGCGTAGTTGCAGGGGTGCGACGGGTGCAGTTGCACCCGTCGCGTATTTCAGTGTCTGCTTAGCAGACACTGAAATACTTTTCGGGGCCCTCTTACGGGGGCCCCTGCCGTGCCCATGCCATTGGCATGGGCACGGCAGGGGCCCCCAGGGGCCCCGCGGCACCCCCTACCGCCATCCTGTTCCTGGCGGGCGAACCGCCAGGAACAGGATGGCGGTAGGGGGTGTCAGAATCCCCCATGGCGGCGCAGCAAGCTGCGCCGCCATGGGGGATTCTAAGGGCAGCGGTAAACCGGCGGGAGACCGCCGGTTTGCCTCTTCTGACCGCAGCCGAACCGCCGCGGTCAGAATGCCCTGCGGGGCACCGCCGGCCTGTCGGCGGTGCTCCCGGGGTCAGAATGACCCCCTAAATCTCAGTAAAGTGGTTTGAAACACAATGGCTCCAACTAGAGCTATCACAACATCTTGACAGAGTCGTTCCCAACAGTCCAACGCCACTTGCGAGTGAGTGCAGGACAGTCATGGAGTCACACATACCCCAGGCACAGTATCTTTGAAACCGATGAGGAAACAAAGACGTTACATGGAGGTGCGGAGGTAAGGCCTTACTGGAGCCGGTGTGGTGTTGGTTCCTTACTGATATGGGGGAGGATAGGAATCAGTTCCTTACTGTGCGGTAGGGGAGGGTAGGTGTTGGTTCCTTATGGCTGCAGGGGTGGTGAATTGCTGTTGCAATGCTGGTGAGGCATCGGTTCCTTACAATCCGGTGGGGTTGATGAATCATGTAGATCAAGGCACAAGGAGTAGACTTTGCAGCGTTGCGATCACACCACAGGGTCACAGGTGCTGTGTTGAAGTTGGGTGTCACAGAAGTCGGTGACACAGCACTCAGGATACATGCTGTGGCAGGACTTTGGAGGCACTGCTGCAACATTGGTCCTGGGGCATTGGTCATGACCAGAAGCAGTCCAACTGTCATCCTGACCCACATGTGTATTCCACAGCCAGGCAGAGGCAAAGGATGGTTAAGAAAGAAAATGCTCACTTTCTAAAAGTAGCATTTTCAACCTTACAATTTAAAAACCAACTTAATCAAAATATGTATTTTTAAACTGTGAGTTTAGATACCCAACATACATATCTCTATCTGCTCTCAATGGTAAGTTACACTTGAAATATATTTTAAGGCAATCCCCATGCTTTCCTACGGGAGAGATAGGCCTTGCAATAGTGAAAAACAAATTTAGAAGTATTTCACTATCAGGACATGTAAAACACACAAGTACATGCCCTACCTTTTAAATACACTGCACGTTGCCCATAGGGCTGCCTTAGGCCTACATTAAGGGTTATCTTACATGTAGGAACAGGGAAGGTTTAGGCCTGGCAAGTGGGTGTGCTTGCTAGTAGGATTGGCAGTTTAGAACTGCACACACAGACACTGTAGTGGCAGGTATGAGACATGTTTACATAGCTACTCATATGGGTGGCAAAATCAGTGCTGCAGGCCTACCAGTAGCATTTGATTTACAGGCCCTGGGCACACATAGGGGGTAATTCTGAGTTTCTTACTCCGCCGAATGACCGCTCTGCGGTCATAAGACCGCGGGGGCCATTCAGACTTTCCCGCTGGGCCGGCGGGCGCCCGCCAAGGGAGCTCCCGCCGGCCCAGCGGGAAAGGCCCTGCAACACAGAAGCCGGCTCCGAATGGAGCCAGCGGTGTTGCAGGGGTGCGACGGGTGCAGTTGCACCCGTCGCGATTTTCACTGTCTTCTATGCAGACAGTGAAAATCATGCTGGGACCCTGTGAGGGGGCCCCACAACACCCGTTCCCACCATCCTGTTCCTGGCGGTAAAAACCGCCAGAAACAGGGTGGCGGGAAGGGGGTCGGAATCTCCATGGCGGCGCTGCTTGCAGCGCCGCCATGAAGATTCAGCCCAGACGGGGGAAATCCGGTGGGAAACCGCCGGATCCCCTTTTCTGACCGCGGCTTTACCGCCGCGGTCAGAATGGGCAGGAAAGCAGCGCCAGCCTCTTGGCGGTGCTTTCCGTCGTTCACGGCCCTGGCGGGTTTTACCGCCAGGGTCGGAATGACCCCCATAGTGTACTTTACTAGGGACTTACTGGTAACTCAAATATGCCAATTGTGGGTAAACCAATTAGCAATAGAATTTAGACAGAGAGCACTTGCACTTTAGCACTGGTAAGCTAAAGTAAAGTGCCCAGAGTTCTAAAGACAGCAAAAACAAACTTCAGCACAGGATCAAAACAGGAGGTCAGAAACCAAAAAGACAGGGGGGAAACTATGCCAAGAGCTGACAAGTCTAACAAGTGCCCCCCCAGCTGAAAGTTGTGAGAACTACCCAACCTCTTGAGAGTTCTCTTCACTAGGACAGAAGCACCTGAACAGGCCATCAGTGTTGGCATGTTCTGTGCCAGGGCGATGTTTAACTGTAAAGTCCATTCCCTGCAGGGTGATGGACCACCTCAACAGTTTAGGATTCTCACCTCTCATCTGCATTAACCATCTGAGGGGCCTGTGGTCTCTCTGAACCCAGAAGTGAGTCACATCCAAGTAGAGTCTCAGCTGCTTCAGTACCCACACAACACCAAAAGTTTCCCCTCTGTTCCCGGGAAGGTAACCTTCTACCAATGAAGCATAACTGTTGATCTAGGCCCTCTTCATTTAGCTGTGAGAGCATGGCTTCCTAATGCATCTGTCTGCACCGCAAATTCTTTGGAGAAGTCAGGAGCCTTGAGCATGGGTGCTGTGCATATGGCCTCTTTTAGGGTATCAAAAGCTGTCTGGCACGCCTCTGTCCAGTTCACCTGATGGGGCTGCTTCCTGGAAGTCAGCTCAGTCAAGGGGGCAACAATGGTATCATACCCCTTTACAAATCTCTTGTAGTATCCAATGAGATCTAAAAAGGCTCTCACCTCTGTCTAGGTCTTGTGGTTGGGGTGGTGCCAAAGACAGAATGGTGTCAATCTTGGCTTGTAGGGGTGCCACCTGGCCACTCCCTAGCTGGTGTCCCAAATACACCACAGACCCCTGCCCTATCTGGCCTTTATGGGCCTTGATAGTAAGGCCTGCACTCTGCAGAGCCCTCAACACTTCCTGTAGGTGATACAGATGGTCCTCCCAGCTAGAGCTGAAGATAGAAATGTCATCTAAGTAGGCAGCACTGAAGTTCTCCAACCCAGCCAGGACCTGATTGACCAGCCTCTGGAAAGTGGCAGGGGTGTTTTTCAACCCAAAGGGCATAAAACAGAACTGATATTGCCCCTCTGGCATTCAGAACACTGACCTCTCGGTTAAGGCAATCTGCCAGTACCCAGACTTTAGTTCAACTGTGCTGAGGAACGTGGCAGCCCCCAACCGGTGAAAGAGCTCATCAGCTCGGGGGATGGGGTGTGCATCAGTCTTAGTAATGGCATTTAGCCCCCGGTAGTCAACACAGAACCTCAGGTCAAGTGTGTCCCCTGGTGGAGCAGCCTTGGGGCCAGAATCACTCCAGCATCTTAGAGACGTCCTCCTTGATGCTGTTTCTCACTCTGTCAATCACCCTGTAAGGCTGTCTCCAGTGCCAATGTCATGAGTACACCATTAGGCGACTCCAGGGGTGAATAAGAACATAGAGGCGAACTGTCCCAGTAACTGGTGACAGTCCCTCTGTTGATCTCGGGTCAGAGTAGGGGAGAGGTTCACATCCTCTACTGACCCATCCTGCTCTTTGGAAAGCAGGAGGTCAGGGAGGGTTTCACCCTGCTCTTTCACCCCATCATCAGTGACCAAGAGCATGCTCATCTCAGACCGCTTGAAGTGCTGCTTGAGGTGGAACCCTCAAAGGGGTCCTAGGAGTCTGCATGTCCACCAGGTAGGTGACATTACTCTTGCGCTCCTTTACCTCAAATGGCCCAGACAAACAGTCTTGGAGAGCACAGGTCTCTACTGGGCCAGCACCCACACCTTCTGGCCAGGCTGAAACTCAACCAGAGTGGTATTCTAGCCATACCAGTCTTTCATGCCCTCCTGGCTAGCTTCCAGATTCTCCTGGGTGAGCTTTCGGAAGCGGGCTGTCTGGTTCCTGAAGGCCAGCATGTAACTGAATAAATCCTGGGGTGGCTTCCTAAGAGCTTGCTCCCAGACCTCCTTAACCAAACGGAGAGGCCCTCTCACAGGGTACCCACACAGAAACTCAAAATGGCTGAAGTCAACCCCCTTCTGTGGTGCATCCCTGTAGGCAAACAACAGGCATGGAAACAGATCATCCCACTTACACCTTATGGGTTCTGAGAGACCCATAATCATGCCCTTTAGGGTACAGTTGAACCTTTCAAACAACACATTGCTTTGGGGGTGGTAAGGCGTGGTGAATGTGTAGGTAAACCCACATATCTTCCACATGGTCTTCATGTACAACAACATGATATTGTTACCCTAGTCAGATACCCATTCCTTGGGGAAACGCACACAGGTAAAGAGCCCCATATGTGCCCGGCGGGCTCAGTCACTGTCCTGAGGGGGATAGGTTCCAGGTACCGGGTGGCATGGTCCACCAGGACCAGGATAAACCTGTTGCCCATGGCTGTCATGGGATCCAGAGGCCCCACAATGTCAATGCCCACCCGCTCAAAAGGGGTGCTCATGACAGCAAATGGTTGAAGAGGAGCCTTGTATCTTTTCCCATATTTGCCACTCACCTGGCAGGTTTGACACATCTAAGGCCTTCCTCATCTGGGGCCAAAAGAAGTGGGTGACAATCCTGTGAAAAGTCATGTCTGCCCCAAATGACCTGTCAATGGCACATCATAAGCCAGACCTAGTAGGAAGGCTCTGAAACACTGGGGTAACACCAGCACATGGGCTGCCCCAGGCTCAGCAATCTTAGGCTCACTATACAGGAGATCGTTCTCCCAGTAAATCAGGTGAGATCCAGAGGCGTCACCAGCTGCCTGGACCTCAGCCTCTCCCCAAAGACCCTCCACAGTGGGGAACACTTTCTGTGCTGCACAGAACTCCTCTCCGGTGGGGCCTCCTTTCCACTGCCAGCGGGTCAGCTCAGGTAGGTCCCCCAGTTTTGCCACTTCCTCCCCTGTAGGTTCAAGGGCATCTACCTCAGGCTCATCCTCCTCCCGGACTGTGGGACTCTCAGGAGTCTTAGTCACCTCCTGGCAGGCACCCGGGCCACTGTTTCAGGCTCCAGGTCCTTCTCATCACCCTCTCAGGCTGCCAGGGACTGTATGGTCATGCACACCCTCTCTGGCAATCCTAACTTCTCCAAGTGTGACCTGAGCTACACCTCCTTCCAGTCGGTATGCTCTATTCCCAGTCATACAGTCAAAAGGCATGGATGGACTCACAGCTACTCTTAAGGAACCTGAGACTTCCCCATTCAAAGGGAATCTTAGCTACCAAGCATTGGCGCTCACTGTTGTCTACTGCTACAACCTGGTGGAACTGATTAGAGATTACCTGCTCCTAAGACAACAGACAACAGTAGACAGTTGTCATACTGGGTCCTGTGTCTCTCAGAGCCTCCACCTGCCTCCCATTGATGGGCACACACTGCCTGTACTTCTTAGTGTTGTCAGGCATGAGCGTTCTCTGGACCACCTCACCCACACCCAGGGGGTCTAGGGTTAATTCAGCTGGCCCCTCACCACTAACTGGAGCCAGCTCCCCCCCAAGCACTACACTCACCACCCCTAGTGTCTGACCACTTTTGGGCGGCTATGCCCACTTTGGACACTTGGGACTCCCCCAGAAATGCCCTTCCTGGCCACAAGTGAAACACTTCAGGGGTCCCTCCCCTGCAGGCTTTCCTGAAGGGAGACAAATTTTCTTTTCAACAAGGGGTTGGAAATCCTTACCCTGGGAACTGGTTTGGCACCCTTTTGAGAACTCCTTATTTTTATCCTTGCCCCCCCTTCTTCTGTTTGGGACCCTGCCCACCCTTGGCTGTCTCCCCACATACAACATCTGTTGGACCCTGGTGCTGAGCCAGTGGTCCGCCTCCTTGGCAAGCTTCCTAGGGTCAGTAAACTTGCTGTCAATCTAGTGCTGGTGAAGCTCTGGAAAACAACAACTAGATATGTGCTCCCATGCAATCAAATTGTACAGCCCCTGATAGTCTAGTACCACCCAACCATCCAGTGCTCTGCAGAAAGAATCAACATACTCAACCCAAATTTGAGACCCAAGTTTAGTATTCTCCCTAAACTTTACCCTTTAACTCTCTGGAATGAGACCATACCTCCTGGTCAGGGCATCTTTCTTGTAGGGTATACCTCATCTGATCCTCTACTTCTATGGCCAAAAAGGTGTCCTTCCCCTCACTGAGAAATACTTCCGCAGGTCTGCCCCCCAAGCTCACTCAGGGACCCTGTTCATCTTCAGCACCAACTCATAACCTCTGAACCTCAGCCCTCTGTCATTCCCCACAAAAAAATCTTTCAGCACATCCTTGGGTATATGCACCTTCCCGTCAGACCGCACTGTAGTACTACTGCCACCATCTGTGCTGATGCAACTCGTTCAAGCTCAACTCTTGAGTCAAAATAATTTTTTTCTCCTCTGTGGTGTTTTTCTTTCTTTGCCTCTCTTTTGAACTTGACTAGTTCCAACTGACACTCCATCTCATGCTTCGGCTTGAGTTTCTTCAATTCCATTTGGAGCCTCCTAGCTTCCCCCCTGTCCTCTAGAACCTTTGGGGGCAGACCTCTTGAGGAAAAACTGCTATTTGCCCAGGAAGGTGCCCGTCTCACAGACAAATCCTGATTCTCCATCAAATCATCCAGCAGGTTTGGCTCCTTTCTCTCCATAATAGCCTACTCCTTCCCTGGGTGCTCATCTGCCTCCTTTTCTGCAAACCAGGCCCTCCGCACCTTTTGCAGCTCTTCCTTTATAGTTAAGCCTTCAATGGGACATTTGAGCTCCTTGCAGAACTTTCTGAGCTGAGGCACCAAATAAGTCCCCAACCTCTCCTGCTCAAACACAAACTCTGCAGCTCCAATTGATGGCTCACCAGACTGAGACAAGATTGTGAATCAAAATCAAAAGTTGTCAAAAGGGAAAAATCAAACTAGTATGCTGGGGTGTACACCAATCACTTTATGTAAGTACAAATACAAGTCCTATTCCCAACCGCTGCCACCAGTGTTAGAAATGGGGTCTCTAGTTGGTGTTGGTTTGCACCCTGTCCAAGTAGGGACCCTCACTCTACTCAGGGCAAGGGAGCTACACAGATAAGATAAACCCTCCTCACCCACTTGGGAACTTGGGGATCGTTCTGCCACCATCTTCCCATCACCCAGTCTATAAACACACCCTGAAGCTTGCACTTGCTCCCTGGTACTTGTACTCTTTTTCTACCATTGTAAAGACTCTTGCCCTCATTATGACATTGGCGGTAAATGCTGCTTACGCCATGCTGACGGCCGCCAACATACCGCCACGGTGGCCAATATCCATTGCCATATTATGACACACACACACCAATCCAACACAATACAGACACATACACAAATCCGCCAGCCCAAAGGTCAGTGCTAAAGTGGCAGTCCCAACACTCATACCGCTACGCCAACAAAACAACACCAATCACATTATGACCCACGAATCACCACGTCGGACATTCAACGGCGGTAAACCATTGGCGGTACAGAACGCTGTGCTCAGAATGGACAACCACATACAAAACACCACCACATTGGCCAATACAAAACATACACACCTGACACTCATACACACACCACACTCACACTCCCACACTCCCACACACACTCACACCACTATAAAACACCCACCCACATTACCCACAACCCTTTGTGAATAGATATCATTGCCACCGGACTGACACGAAGACCACTGCGACAACTAGACACATACCACTTACACCCATACATCCCTCACTCACCCCAAATCACACACCCCACCACATTACTCAACACACTCTCACCAACACACACCATACAAAACCCATGTCCCCACAAAGGCACCCCCGTTTCACAGATGAGGAGTTAAGGGTCATGGTGGAGGAAATTGTCAGGGTAGAGCTACATCTCTTTGGAGCGCTGGTACAGCAGATATCCATTACAAGGAAGATGGAGCTATGGCAAAAAATCGTGGACACAGTGAACACCGTGGGACAGCATCCAAGAACAAGGGATGACATCAGGAAGAGGTGGAACGACCTACAGGGGAAGGTATGTTCCATAGCAGCAAGGCACCAGCTCGCCATAGAGAGGACTGGCGGTGGATCCCCACCTCCTCCGCCACAGCTCACAGCATGGAAGGAGCAAGTCTTGGCAATTCTGCATCCTGAGGGACTCCATGGAGTGGCCGGAGGACTGCACACTGGTAAGTCTACATTTACTACTTATCACCCCCCATATTTGCATGACATCACATCCCCTCACCCTCACTCCCATCACTCCACTCCATCCCACATTCTGCACCTACACAAATGACTGCCCTCAATGCCAGGCCCTGCATGTGATACCAATGCATGGAGAGCCCTCCCAGCCCTGCATGGACACCCATCACAAAAGCATGCATAGCATAGGGAACTAACAATACCACAATCCATCACCATACACAAGCAAAAGGTGGCAGGGAAATACCAACAACAGAGGAAAAGCCAGGGATGACAATATGTCATACACATGAAGCATTATACATCACTTATATCCCCACATGTACCCCTGCCAATGTCAGGGTAGAGGAGGTGCCACCTCTATCCAGTCCCCCAACAGAAGATGTCCCCATTGAGGACAGTAACTTTGGACTTCAGGATCTGGTTGACCTACGTGGCGCATCAGGGACCACTGGACAGCTGGTCACCCAAACCCACTCACAGACCACCACAGAGCCTCCCCCTTCAGTATCCCACATCACAGCACCCACCCAGCATACCCACACATCTGTCCCCAAGACTCATCAATCAGCAGTGTGCCCACCTGTACAGGGACCCCAGGCCACACCTTGCCCCCAAGACAATCAGGGACCTGGGGTCAGTGGCAGTGGTCACACCGTTCAGGGGACAGAGGCACAGGCCAACAGGGACACTGGGAGGACTGCTGTGCTCCATGGGGAGGACAGGAACAGGGAACCAACTCTCCAGAAGGCACTCTCCGAGATCCTGGGAGCCTACCAACATTCCCAGGACATGATGGGCCAGATCCTTGACAACGTGCAGGAGAAAAGACGGCTGCAGGAGTGACAGTATTAGGGGATCAGGGGGGACTTGCAAGCCATTAACACCACCCTGATATCCATAGCAGGGGTGCTGGCAGATATGGCCAACATCATGAGGGAGGCAACAGCACAAGAGCGGGCCCCTACCATTAGCCAGTCCAGCCCTTCACTTCCGCTAGTGGGCAGGAGGGACCGCCACAGGACCTACAGGCCACCAGCATCCCTCTACCTTTAGAAGATGAACCACCCCACAAATGTTGCCTGAAACCCAGAGAGAAGCCAAAGACACTTGCCAAGTCCCCGCCAGGAAATTCGGCTCTCCTGATTTTCCCCCTTGTGTCCCACTCAGTCACCTTGTCCACTTTGTACTGCCGTTGCTCCCCTTTCAATGGCCCCATGGACATTGTACCTGTGCTGCAAACAGACTAGAACAATACCCAGGACTTTCCTCCATCATCACCCCATTCCTTTGCACTTTAACCTCAATTTCTTAGAACTACAATAAACACCCTTGAACATAACTCGACTACTAGTATTATATGTGTTGAAAATGTGTATTTTTGGAAACAGTCACATCCATTGCAAATGAACTGTTGAAATGAAATGCTGTGAGAGCATAGAAATAATGACCTGTAGCTGGCTGTAGTCAGCACATCAGTACACAGTTGTAATATCACCAACATCTGTAAAATGACAAACCATAGGTGACAGTAAGTAGAGATAAAAGGAAGTTAATGCCATCATGCTACAGCCACACAGAATCCACCAATAGTCATAGAAATGTGCAGTTGCACTGTCTCACCTGTGTGTCACTAGAAGTACTGACGGAACACTGATGTTCTGTTGTCCTCATCTTCATCCTCAGGCTCTCCATCCTCACTGTCATCAGGGTCTACTGCTGCCACAGGGGCATCCCTGTCTCCTCCTCCTGCAGAAAGGGTACATTGCGCCTGAGGGCCAGGTTGTGCAACATGCAGCATGCCACTACTATCTGGCAGACCTTCTCAGGTGAGTAGCACAGGGATTCACCTGTCAGGTGGAGGCACCGGAACCTGGCCTTCAGGAGGCCAAAGGTCCTTTCGATGATCCATCTGATTCGCCCATGTGCCTCATTATAACGTTCCTCTGCCCTTGTCCTGGCATTCCTCACAGGGGTTAGCAGCCACAATAGGTTTGGGAGGCCAGAGTCACCTGCAAGTATTGCAGGAGCACATTTAGCCTCACACAATCCTATGGGCTTAACACCAGAGGCATACACTAACATACAGTGGGTGAGGACCAAGGCTCACCTATTAGCCACACCCTGTGCCTCTGTAGTTAGTCCATCACATTTGGGATGCTGCTATTCCTCAGGACAAAGGCATCATGCACCGACCCAGGATACTTAGCATTGACGTGGGAGATGTACTGGTCCGCCAGGCACACCATCTTCACATTGAGTGAGTGGAAACTCTTATGATTCCTGAACACCTGTTCATTCTGCCAGGTGGGGGACAAACGCAATATGTGTACCGTCAATCGTCCCAATAGTATTGGGGATATGTCCCAATGCATAGAATCTGACCTTCACAGTGGCCAAATCTTCCACCTGGGGGAAACAAAGGTGTTTTACCAAGGCAGACAACACTCTTGCCAGCACGATTGAAAACATTGGCTGTGACATTCCTGTTGCCAAGCCCACTGTCACTTGGAAAGAACCTGTTGCCAGGAAATGGAGCACTGATAGCACTTCCACAAGAAGGGGGATCCCAGTTGGATGACAGATGGATGAGATCAGGTCAGGCTCCAATTGTGCACACAGCTCTGTGATTGTGGCCCTGTCCAGTATATAATGAGGATAATGTGCCTGTCCTCCATTGTAGCTAAGTCCACCAGCAGTCTGTACACGGGGGTATGTCTCCACCTCCTATTCATCCGCAGTGGTAGGTATCTAAGGGACACAAGAGTGAGTAGGCTGTCACAAATGGAACAATGAAACCACAACTGCAGTGTACATGGTGCACTTATGTATTGGGAGAGTGTTAATGGTGAGGTATGTGCTAATCTGATCTGTGACGCAGTTATTGTCGATATGACTGTTCTCCCCCCACTGAAATCGCAAACGCCAGTCTTGTGTGTAGGGACAGGTGGAAGTGACGTAATTCCGCCGACGGGTGTCGTAGTGGAAGGCGGTCTTGCACCGCTATACAATTCCTCATTGGATAATATGGGCATCCATGGAGTACAGTGGCCAATGGGGATCTACCCCGGCGGTGACGGTGTACACCGCTGTGGGCATGATCGGCATTTTTTATGTGATTCCTCACTTGTTTCCTGACCTTCAACAGGAGAACACCTACACTGCATGTGCTCCTGTGACCTGTGTCTGGAACCTATCATGGCCTGTGTTACTGGGGAAAGGGCCCCAGCCTTCACTTTGGAGGAGTTGGAGCGACGGGTGGATGGGGTCCTATCCCAGTACGGACAGCTGTATGGGCCTCCAGGCCCACAGGTGAGTACACTTTGGCCATGATGCATGTGGGAAGGATGCATGGAGATGTGTGTGCAAGCATCCTGTAAGGGGTGTGGGAAGCTGGGGGTAATGTCTTGTGGTGGTGTACATGGTGTGTGCTGGGCTATGTATGTGCCAATTGTGATGAAAAGGGGTTTGATGGGCCATTTGTGTGACAGGCTGGACTGTTTGATTGATGGTGTTCTCCTGTCTGCATTGCCTCTGCAGGTCAGCGCCCATCAAAAGAAGGGAATATGCTGTGCCATCGCGGAGCATCCACTGTTGGAAACGGTATGAGGACCTGAGATGCAGGGCATAGAAGACCGCGGAGGCCCAGCTGGGGATGGCCTCCCATTGAGGAAGGAGTGCCTGTCGGATCCTGACCCCCCTGATAGCCCGCATACTGGCGGTGGCCTACCCTGAGCTGGATGGGCACTTGAGGGAATCACAGCAGCCAGAAGGGGGTGAGTACATTCAGTATCATTACATATTTGGGCCGGTGGGGTGGTATCTGGGTTGTGGATGTGTGTTAGTGGGTGCCCCAAGGCCAGGCCAGACATTGCAGCATGGGTCATCTGGAGGCTAATAGGTGTATGGCAAATACAGGTAACCTAGCTTGTTAGCACTCCATTTCAGGCAGGGCATCGTGGGTCCCAGGAGTGCTGCAGTTGGCAGTGTGTTTTCCTCATCTTGCCTTAGTAACTAGCGATATCTCTGGTAGTACAAAGCATAGTGCTTAAGCCTGTTCCCTGTGTGTGACTGTGATGTGTATTCCAATAGTGGTGTTGGTGCAATAATTGACCCAGTGTATCCTTTGTCTCTCTCCTCCCTTTCTTGTTTTGTCATCCTGTCCTTGTGTGCATTCGCATCATCTGGCAGAGGAGCAGGGGCACAGGCGACAGAGGTAGCTGCATCCCACAGGACCCAGGAGGTAGAGTCCACTGACGCCGAGGGAACCAGTGGCATGGAGGAGACAACGCAGACTCTGATACCTCCTCCGATTGGAGCTCCCTTGTGGTGGCGGACACCTCTGTGACAACCCCATCTGCAGGTACAGTCGCCACCCCGTACCAGCACTACCCTCCCAGCAGCCCCTTAGCAAGTTGCCCATGCCCGCTCACTCAGGAGGGTAGGCATCTCCTTTGCCCCAGGCACCTCAGGCCCTGCCCCAGTGAGCCATGCTGCCCTGAGTGAGGAGGCTATTGACCTCCTGAGATCCATCTCTGTAGGGCAGTCAACCATTGTGAATACCATCCAGGGGCTGGCATCCCAGATGTAGCAATGCAATGCATTTCTGGAGGGCATTCACAGTGGATTGGTGGCCCAACAGAGATCGATTCAGGCTCTGGCCTCCACTCTGATTTCAGCCATTGTCCCTGTTTCTACCATCCCCCCTCCAATTACTACCTCCCAGCCCCATTCTCCTCAACCCCAACCCATCCCAGGTACACATATAAACGAGCATGCACACAAGACAACACACAAGAGTAGCACAGGCAAACACAAGCACCACACTTCATCACACAAGCACTCACGCAAACACCATACAGTTGCAGACACAAAAACATCCACTGCTTCTACTGTCTCCCCTTCCTCCTCCTCCTCCATCTCCCTCTCAGTCATGTCCACACACACACCTGCATGCACTACATCAACATCCAACACCAGCATCACCAGACCAAGCACCACAGACACCTCACTAGCAGACACCTCCACAACAGCCATGTATGCGTCCCCTCTGTCCTCTCCCACCCTGTCTGTCCCCCCTCCTAAAGGACAGAAACATAAGCACTCACATTCCCAACAGCCATCCACCTCACATCAGCATACTGTCCATGCACCTGCACCCAAATCAGAACAGACATACACCTCCTACAACCATTCCTTCTACCTCCACTCCCATCACTCCTCCCTCCTCCCACCCCACCATCCCTAAAAAGCTTTTCCTTGCCTAACTTGACCTCTTCCCTCTTCATCCCCCCCATCCTGCCCGTATGAGCAGGGTACCAAAGACCCAGCCCAGCACCTCAGCCAAATACTCCATGGGACAGTGGTGGAACCACCTACTCGTGGTGGTAAGGATACCACACATCCATCGAAGAAGGGGAAGGAGCCTGCACCTCCATCCAAGAAGGGGAAGAAGCCATCCATCCCTGCCAGGAACAGTAAGGAATCCACGCCTCATGTAATGGAGGAGAAGAAGCCCTCTACTCCAGCGGAGGCTGTCAGGGTGACACCTCAACCACCACCAGCTGTCACAGGGCCCCCACCACCAGCTGAGGAAGTGCAGCCATCAGCAACTGCAGAGGCTGCACAGGAGGCACCTCCATCCACCACCACACTGCAGCCATCAGCAACTGCAGAGGCTGCCCAGGAGGCACCTCCATCCACCACCACACTGCAGCCATCAGCAACTGCAGAGGCTGCCCAGGAGACATCTCCATCCACCACCGCACTGCAGCCATCAGCAACTGCGGAGTCTGCCTAGGAATCACCTCCATCCACCAACACACTGCAGCCGTCACTGCCAGCGGATGCCATGTAGGCTAACTTCCAGGTGCTGGTGTACGAGGGGACCCCTTCAGAACCAGTAGGCAAGTCACCGACCTGAGATACCGTGGCCTTGCACTACCCAGGACAGAGCAATGGGCATGTTGCCCCATTGAGAACCAGTGGGAAAGTCACCCACCTGAGAGACTGTGGCATTGCACTCCCCAGGACAGAGCAATGGGCATGTTGCCCAATCCAGAACAAGTGGGCAAGTCACCCACCTGAGAGACTGTGGCCTTTCACTCCCCAGGACAGAGCAATGGGCATGGAGCCCCATCCAGAGCCAGTGGGCTTGTTCCCGCATCCGGCTGAGGTGCCCACTCCCCACCCCCTGGATGAAGACAGGATTCAAGTTGGGCCTTAGTGTCAGGAATCCCCAAGGTGCCTCCTGAGTTGTCAGCATCCCCAGGGATTAGGGTTAAATGATATCTCTGTTCTTCATTAAACCTTCATGTTTCTAAGTAAACATAATGTGCTGTGTTACACAATTGGTTTTATCAATGCTTGTTTTACCAATACTTGTTTGCTAATGTGAGCAGGTGTAGACATGTGCTTCTAATTGGGTGTGGTGACTCTTCCACATGTGGAAACTCAACTGCTTTCCTGATTGGCTATAAATTGGAGAGTGAAGCATGCCTCCCTGCTTGGCTTCTTTTTGCTTCCTGATCTCAGCATCTGATTTGGAAGTCCAGCCCCTGCTGTCATCCTCATATTGAGGACTTTTGAGGCAATTATTTTCTTTGTTCCTGTACCAGCTCACACTAGGCATTCCTCCAGCACTCCGGAAAAGACTGCAGATATGTGACTAGTATTCTCCAGGGAGTTTGTTCTTTGAGCGCTGCGCTTTCCTAGAACAGCTGGTGTATTTCAGACCTCATATTTTGGCAGAGTGCTTATCTTGAAGAGACAAATTCATTCCTGAACATTCTACATTATTATTATAGTTACTTGCCTAAATGTGCTTCAGGAAATCTGCTTGAGCTCAAGAACTTCAAAAAGTGACAGTGTAATTTTAAAAGAGCATTTATGTGACTTTTCTTTCTCTAATAGCATAACTCTTGGATTTAAATTATGTCATTCATGCCTCTGTTTCAGATTTGAGGAATTTGCTTTTAAAGGGTTTTTTCACACACACAGTGAAACCAAACCAAACTGTGCCACCCTACCTGTTTAAACCCAGAGTGGACATTTGTATTTCTTGAATTGTTTTTGTTCCTTTTAGTTTAACCCTATACATACAGGAGAGTTATATATGATATAACTAATGCCCTTGTTTGTCTTTCTTGTGCATGATAAGTGCAACCACAGTTCTAATTGTAGTGTACAACAGTGAATCTCTGTGAAGCCAGCCCTAGTGTCGGAGTACTTATTGTTATGGTACTCGGTTTGGTGCTTTTGGTAATGCAGTGTTAGTAATTGTGCCAACCTTTATTATTATCCAAGAAAAGTGCTAGAGCATCCCGGTGTTCTTCTACCACTCCCATGGCCATATCAGAAAGAAAGATTCAGTTTGAATTAAGTTGAGTGCACTAACTCTACTATCACTCTGTCAACAACGACCTGCCCCCCGAAGATACAGGGTGCCTGGCTGGACCGGCAAGACGTGGCAGTGTTTTGTCTCTTTCTCTTCCACTCCCCCTTTCCTTTTGGGACACCTGCCGGGGTTTCTGTGTCCACCAGGAATGGCCGAGAGGTGTTCCAGGAGGTCAGGGGGCATACCATTGCCCCTGCAGACATCCTACTTTTCAGGTGAGTGGCCCGTCTCGACAGACAGTGAGCCCTTTGAACATTGGACTGGGCAGTGTCCCTTTGTGTATATGTGTACATATCTGCTTCATTGACAAATCGATATATTTTTATAAAGTTGATTTGAATACAGTCACTTTTGTCCATTTCTGTTGTCCTTGCATTATTCTGCCGTGTATCGGGGGCAAATAGTTTTTTATGTGTAGCTGGTTGTGTGTGGGGTGTGTGTGTGTGTCGGTGTGTATTGTTCGTGTGTGTCACTCTTGTTTTCCTCCCTCCCTCCCTTGTGTGGTAGGTGGCTGTACTCACCGTCGTCGTCTTTGCCAGCCTTGCTGTTCCAGGTGGATCATAACGTAGAAGATCATCGGGAAAACGTGCAATTTGGGTTCCATGGCGGCGTTCTTCTTCCCTGTGTCTCTGATGGTGAGTCCTTTCTCTTCTGTGATGCGTTTCTGCCAGGCTTTTGATGGCGTTGGTACTGGCCCAGAAAAGGTGGCGGTTTGCAGTGTCTTAATATGGTGGGTGGTACTTTGTCTACCGCCTGGCTGTTGGCGGCTACTGCCGTGGTGAGTGTTGTTCCCGGCCTGGCGGTTGGTGTGGTACATTGGCTGTCTATGGGAGTTCTCACTGCCATGGTAATAATTTGGCAGTAATTGCCACCAGCCTGTTGGCAGTAATACCGCCATTTTATCACTCACTGCCAGGGTAGTAATGAGGGCCTATGTGTTCCAGAATGCAAAGGCAATTGGACTGAATGAGTTGCTCATGTGTGATGTAGGACATCTTGAGATTCACTTATATCTCTTTGGCTAGTTAATACGATTTTAAATAGAAAAAAATACACAACCCTTAAACTCTTGAAACACTCTTCTGATCTGATCTATTTCAATTTAGTCTGTTTATGGATCTGTGGGCTGCTGCATTACAGCCCTACATTGGTAGGTTCTAAATTGTAGTTCTTCAGCGTCTGTGATCAATTCCAGCTTTTAGTCCTATGTCTATGCTTGTGGGCATCCAATTATTTGTTTCTGAACATATGATCATCTTGTTCATTAACCTTTTCACAAATTCTTCCACTCCTTCCTGCATCCTCCACTAAATGAAGCTTAACATTCAGAAAAGTACTTGTATTTATGTGTATATGTGAGCCTGGCACCCATCGGTGCCCCCCTCGATAAGGGCAAAGGAGCATTGTCCCCCTGCTGCCAGTGCACAAAGTTGAAAGATAAACTGGTAATAATGTGAATTTATTACCATTTTACCCTTCCCTTTCACTAGCTGGAGTCATTTGGGGCAGGCTCACTGCTGCTGGCTGACAGCAGCTGAGTGGTGCTCACTCCACCAGTTTACAGTGCACGTCACTTTGGCTAACCGTCTTGCGAGGGCCAGCCTGACACGTGCAGTGTAAACCCCCCCACTCAGCTGTCTAAGACAGCTTGGTGGAGAGCAGGCACAGGCCCCCAGTGCCTGCAGGAGCATTGGGTCAGCCCACTCCAGCCATTTCTGGTGCTGCTCTTATGCTGCTAACATTATCAGCAGCATGGGCTCAGAATTCAGAACTGTTGCAGCCTGTAGACCAGACCAGCGCAGAGGACCTGAAGCATGCAGTTGATGAGAACAATTTTATTTTATTCTTTTCAGCCCACTTATGTACTGTGAGACTCGCACTGCCTTCAGCCTCAATGCCAGAGTTCTGTCATAGTTCATTATGAAATAAGTTTATAACTAGCCATGACTAACATCTTTGGTGTTGACCAGGCACTGCTGGTCAGTGGCTGCCCCCATGCCCCAAATATTTGGTTTGCCAGCCGCCTCTACTTGCACCACCAGAATCACAAAACACTATTATGTAAACTTATTACATTCACTTGATTCATTAAGGATTGGAAGAGCAATAAGACATGCCAGTAAGGCACTTGCTTGTGTGTTCCGGTATCCAGAGATGACTGTTCAGTCAAGACACCAGTTTCTGGTATCTCTGATATCTGCTGTTTACAGGTTTGTGTCACACTAAAGGTATTTGAATCCCTGGGTGAGATGTGTACATTTAAACCAACAAAACATGTGGCAGTGAACCCTAAGGGGAAACATTATGACCATTATCTGTGTTTAATAAGGTATGCATGCTCTTTGAACCATTCTGTTTTGCAGTTACTCGAGAGACAACTTGTACTCATTCCTTACTCATTTAACCAATGAAGCTAATCAAAACAAGTTATCTTCTACAAACTGACACTGATGATTTGATCTGTGAGGCTTTTGTAGGGAGGCTTATAATGACCATAAGTGGGAGGGAGGCTGAAAAACAATGTCCCACATGAGCTAACTCGCCTATAGATCCTATCAACTTTACACCTCCTGTCTGCCATGTGGATACTGAACCAGCTGAAAATGAAGTTGATAGAGGGTTCTGTTTGGTTCTGTAGTTGGCTGGTCTGTCATGTTTCCTTCTAGACCATGGATACTCAAAGTACGGCCCGTGGGCCTCATGCAGCCCCTCTGACCTTTACATGCGGCCTCTTAGGCAACGGGAGCACTGAGCAGCTGTTTGCTCGACCACACTAACAATAAAAATATTAAATAGACACACAATCATTTAGTTCAAACTTAGTTGGTGTTAAAGAAAGGAAGTAACTAGGGACTCCTGCACCTAACTTTAGAAGCACCTTCATTGTTAAAGACATCTTACAGCATAAGTGTAAAACTAAGACAGTCTCTTCAAAATTAAAAAAGTGTATTTAGTTAACATGCAGAACCTTTTCGCCTTACTACAATGTATTTTATCAGTGCATTGAGATGTATTAATTTAAAAGTGATAGTTTTCAAACATACATTTGGAAACATTAATTCTTCTCCTTACCCTGAGAACATCACCAATAGTAAATTAAAGAGGCAAGTCACTTGGTATGTGCACTTTATGGGTGGTCTGGGTTCCTATCATACGTGAACCAAATTATAGTTTATTAAATCAAACATAGAAGCAGGTTATGTGCAGCACACACCATGAATCATATATTTCGATGTCCCCTTAAGTGTGATAATGCAGAGAAAGGAGGGAAAGAGAGATTAAAAAATTGCCTCGGATCACACAATTTGGAAAAGTGGGTAAGCCGGGATTAATTCCAGGTTTTCTGGTTTCCAATTGTGTATATTCTTTGCTTCTTCTACACCTACCTTGCCACCAATCCCCCCCAGCCACCCCACCCCATCCAACCGCCACTGCCCTGGCATCAATGCGGCCCCCAGACACACCACAGACCAAACTTTTTGGCCCCTGGGAAAATGTTTGCGAGTACCCATGTTCTAGACTATCCGAACAAAGGGATAACTCCTTCTCCTAACCAAAGCACCACCCTGCACAGTATTTCTTTAGAGGGGTACCCAGACAGGTGGAAATTCCAATAAACAGGAAATACAAGCTTGTCAATCTTATGATTTTTAATTGAAGATTAACATTAGCAATTAAGATAATTCAAGGTACTAAACTTCACCTTAGAAACAGAACAGAGGAAAGATTCAGGTCAATTTCATATTCAGAGTCTAGTTGAAAGCTCCAGCTGCAGGATAAAAATTCAGGGACAGAATTCTACGAGGAATGTTGCAAAAAATAAGATAACACATGTGTTGTGATTTGTGCTTCACTTAGAATTGTTTCCTAAATTATGGTCCTAACAGGAGCTGATTTCACAGGGAAAAAAATCTTTAATTTGGTTCAGGATCCTCAGAAAAAATCCTATGAACAAACCACAATCTGGGAAAGGGCATGCCATAAGGCTAGATCACATCCTCATTCTGGAAAATACAGCATTTGCACACCAAGCAAAGAAGAAATCTAGGTTTGACATCTCTTACCAGCGCTGTACTCCGCATTCCTGTTGCTTCCATTTTTGTAGACAGCTCACTGAACACTCATTCAGGCAGCTGTGAGTGTGGAGACAACAAGACGGTCCTGATATTGCAAAAATCATATGTTGGGCACCTAGTCTCAGAAAGTGCCTTCTCAAATTGCTGCTTCCATTAAATGGGTAAGGTTTTATTTTAAAAAGATTGTTAATTAATAACTGTTTATTCATGATGACATTATATGATTTTATTTTTTAATACATTTGTTGAAATATTTGAAAAAGCTATAATTACATACTGGGGTTTTAGTATTTTTTATTTATTCAAACAGAAATTATAATATTTACATTTGGTAAGAGAATTGCAGGGTTCCATTTTTGTTACACTTACTTACCACTAATATTAGTTGTTGATATTTAACTGATATGTCTTCTTTAAGTTAATTTATTGTGATTTATTTTTATAATTAGAAATGTAATGTGCATGTGCAAAAATAAAATTAAAATTATAATTGGAGTTCAGAATTGATTATTTGTATTTGTTAAATTGTAAAACTCACCCAAATGTGAGCATGCTTGGGTGATCAGTGCTTGGTTATGAAGGATACACACCACTGACATATATGCATTTTCCGCAATGTCTGTAGGACTAGTGGTAGAATAGTAAATCTGGCTTTACCAAATATTTGAACTTTTCCTAGTGTTTGTCAGAGTGGAGTTAAAAAAGTTAATCTAACCTCTTATCACCGCTTATCACAAATATGTGTACACAGTTAATTGGACCCATCTTCTCCCCCAATATAAACACATTCTCTAAGTTTATGGGATTGGAGTTTGAATAGTAAATCTGACATCTCATCACAAATATGTGCACTTTTCCTAACGTTTGTAGAACTGGAGTTCGAATAGTAAATCTGACCACTGACACCATATACATACACATTCCCGAATGTTTGTGGGACTTCAGTAAGAATAGTAAACATACGTCCCCACGTATACGCACTTTTCCCAGTTTGCAGTCTGGAATTCAGATAGTATTTGAGACCACTCTCCCACCATATCAACGTTCTGTAAGGTTTGTGTGACTCCCAAATATATTCACTTTACTCTGAGTTTGTGGCACCGGAGTTAAACTAATAAACCAGAGCCTTGCCACAAAATACATTTACTTTTTAAAATTTACATTGGACTGGAGTTACATCAGTAAATTTGAGGCATCTTCTCCCCCAATATAAACACATTCTCTAAGGTTTATAGGATTGGAGTTAGAATAGTAAATCTAGCTCATAATTGTATGCATTTTTTCCAGTTTCTTTGGATTTATATTAGCAAATCTAATCACTGAATGAAATTATATTTTTTGATGCTTGTCGACTTACAATTAGTACATTTTATTTTATATTTGTACTTAAAATGTAAAGTTTATAGTTAATACATTTTATTTTATATTTGTATTTAAAATTTAAAGTTTATTTTTTTCTTTGGCATTTTAATTTTGTTGATGTATTTTATTTAAATCTGTAGAAAAGTGGGGCGATGTAATAACATATTATTTAAATTCTATTAAGTAGTTGCATAAATATGGAATATGTGTTTTGAAATACATGCATTTATTTTTAATGTTATCTTTACTAACAATGGTTTTCAATGATGTAGATTGATATAGTCATTCATAATTGTTATGTTATTTATGTTGCCCATATAGTTTTTGTAAAAAATAAGTAACTTTTAATATTTTTTTTTATAAATTAGCAGTTATTGATTTTATTTTTTATATCACAATTACAGATATACCGATTTTTATGCTTGTTTAGAAATCAAATATGTAATTGCACTTTTAATTAAGTTTTAGTGATATTCAGAAACAAAATATATATTTTAAAGAATTATTGGAACAGAATATTTTTTTAACAAGATTTTTAAAATTATCTTACTTAATTGAACATAGATTTTTGTAGTCAACATTTTGGTGGTGGATATTTTTATAGTCAATGTTTGATAATTTACTTTTTATCTATGGAAATGTGACCGTTGGGTTATAAATATTTTGGCTACAATATTTATCTAGATTGATATTTTTGTCATTGATATATAGGACTACAAATGATGGGGATAAAGAGTACAAGGTAAAATAAGATAACATATGCCTTGAAACTCATTCTACACTTACAATTGTCTCCTTATATATGGGTCTTTCCACAACGGATATCACAAAAAAAAGACGTTACTTAATCTTGGACTACCATCTTGCAAAGGGTATATTTTAAGGCTTTCCCCCACCCTCGCAACCTTCTGGAAATCATGGTGTTCTCTTGGCAATGGAAGAAGAGACCAAAGCTTGGCATCTTTCCCTTAGTGCTGCATTCCGAAATCTAGCTGCTGCCATTCTTGCCTCACAGATCCTCTTTTGCCAGCTGAATGCATGGGGACTAGGAAGTGTGGGTGTTCAACTATGTGCTGAGCATGGCATCTTAGGATGCATCATCACTAACAATGCTCATTTATTTTCAGACTTCACAGTTCATCAGGTATGCTCTCAACACGGATGGAAAATATGTTTGTCAAAATTTTTAGGGTGTGAAGGATTTGTCTTTCTGCTATCTTTAAGTCTGACAAGACTGAACTAACTGTCACCAGAGATTATAGCCCTAATTTTGACTTTGGCAGTCAGTTTCTCTGACTGCCAAAGCCAAACCCACAACCAGACCACCGGTGCTGGCGGTCTGCAGACTGCCATACTATGAGTGCTGGCAGCCATCCGCCATCTTTGTGGTGGAAAGTAGCCAGCAGTAATGCTGGGGGTCTGCTGTGCAGATTGCGGTGCATCGCCAGCACAGCTACGGCAGCAGGACTCCACCCACAGTATTACAAGCCATAATACAGCTTGGAGGAGTCCTGCTGGAGTGGTGGTGCTGGCGATGCAAGGCTGCCAAGACCCATCCCCTCCCGAAAATCCTCCATGAGAGAGAAGATAAGTGGACGTCCGAAAGGGAGGGAGGGTGTCTGTGTGTGTGGGTACATGTGTGCGTGTCTGCGGAGGGGGAAGGGGGTAGTGAATGTGTGCATGTATTCGAGTG
This sequence comes from Pleurodeles waltl, assembly GCF_031143425.1. Classification (NCBI taxonomy): domain Eukaryota; kingdom Metazoa; phylum Chordata; class Amphibia; order Caudata; family Salamandridae; genus Pleurodeles; species Pleurodeles waltl. The sequence goes on from NC_090440.1 coordinate 489,167,783, forward strand.
AGTGTGTGTGCCTGTATGTTAGCATGTCTGGGGGTTTCTGTGTGGATGAATGTGAGTGAGTGGGGGTGTCTGTGTGGATGAATGCGAGTGATTGGGGGTGTCAGCGTGCATGTATGCGTATGCTGGATGGGTGTGTATGTGAATGCATGCATGCATGAAGGGGTGGAGGGTGTTTGTGAGTGTGTGGGCGGGTGGGGGATGTGTGCATGTGGGGACATGTGTGCATGTGTGTGCCGGCATCAGGAATGAAGATTCCTGTCACTGGGTGCGTGACTGCCATGGTTTTCGTGGCGTGGTGACCGTCATGGAAAGCCTGGTGGTTTGCTGCCTTGTAATCTGCCCGGCAGGCCAAGGCCTGCCACCGGGCTGGAGGTACTCACGCCGGCCGCTGCAGTGCGATCGCACCGGCGGGCCAGGCGGGGTTGAGGAGGTTTGGTGTCTGCCAATCCCTGTAACTCTTAATGTGGCGGTCCTTACTGCCAGTTATGCAGCAGAAGGACCGCCATGGTGAGGCTGATGGTCTCATGACTAAATGTGGCGAGGGTCCCTTCTTGTGATACAGAAAAACAGGAATATTAAGTGAACACTTCACAAAAAAAATATTAATTTCAATACATCAGTCCATAATATATCACAATGATCCTGGAGTCAACCAGTCAAGTTAATTGATGAATCCAAAGTTTTTATTCCGAATCTGATTCACATTTCACAGTCTGTAATCCACAGGTTATAGTCCTTCCAGCCAACACGTGTTTCGTCTTGGAAAATAATTATATCCCTTACGACTTCTTCAGGGCTAGAAATCATAGAGTAAAATGTAACATAATGAGTTGAAACCAAAATGCTCAATCGTCAACTGCAAAGTGCATATATACTTAAAACCCAAGGGAAGTGAAATCTAAAATGAAAAAACACCAGAGTTGAGTGAAAAGAAGAAAAAGTGAAATCAAACCCATAGCCAAAGTAACTGAAGTGATTACTAATCAACAACAAGCCACCAACAACCTCCAACTTGCTACCTAGAAGTGAAGACACCTACATCATTACCAATCTAACACCGAACTACATGCCCCCTAAAGTGCACAGAAATGTCATCAATCAAGTAATACAACAACAGAATACCTTCTTAATTCAGGCACTAATCATCAACAGTCAAAATTGTGAATTCCTCCACTCCAAATTTTGATCCATAACACCGGTAGTGTTTCAATAACTGCCAGTATAAATTATTTTTTTATTTTTTATATGATCCAGAGTCAATGCATTTCAGCTAATCATCTTATACAGTTGCAATACGAAGAATCAGTAAAAGCATAACCGAGGTCAAACTTAGCGGTAATTCATTTGGATCTAATGTCCGACCCAGATCTTATCTTTGTCATTCCGACACTAAATGAAGACTTGAACTAACCAAAACTCACCCCATTAGTCCGCAACTCCTTATTTTATGGCTACAGCGTCTTCCAGTACGGACGCCTTGCGAGTACGCTGCTCGCATGCATCCGAACTCGGAAATAAATACGCTTCCGGGTTCGCGCTCCTGACCGAGAGTAACCGTAATTGAAAACGGACTCCTAACACGAGTGGGGATGGAACGGGTATTGTAAAATACGCCCAATACTGCCAAGGAAAACAATAAATTATATATTTCTACTGGTAAATTGTATAATGGTGTTCACTACTGCATACACCACACCAACCAAGCGAAAGCAAACAGTTTAAATCGCTCAATTCTGTCAACAATATTCATACTGCAATACAGTTAGAAACATCTTACTAAAACAACAAAACAACCACTAAGGTAAGTAGTCTCGGAAATCATTCCAACTTACAATATCATTGAGGAGATTAATAAAACTATAATAGTAACTCAGCTACAACCCAAAACCACTTTCTACAATATAGTAGAATTAAATATATCAGAGGGACAATAATGACAGAGAATACATTATAATTGTAGTACCCATATGAATTCTTCAAAATTATGACGTTTGGGAATTTTGGTTAATCACTCATGAGAGCAAACAATTTTTGACATTATACAATGTACAGTACTCCTCCAGGTAACAACGTTAATACATATACATACAATGTATAACATAATGATAATAGAGGCTTTACAGAGTCCAAATCTTTTAATTTTTCAATCACCCAGAAAGAATTCCAATTCTCTATCGGAATTCAATCCTGTCTCTACAGCTCTTAATCTCATGATCCATATTGCTTCTTGTCTACGTAGACATAGTTCCCTATTACCCCCCCTAGAATCACGGGGGATATATTCAAGTCCAAAACATTCAAAACTCTTCTGAGTTGGTTGTGTCTCACAAGAAACAATATGTGCCACCAAGGGATATCTCATATCAAAATTCTTCAGTGCCCGTGCATGTTCACCTATTCTAATTCTAAGTGGTCGTATGGTACTGCCAACATAGATCTTAGAGCATCTGCAGCGTATAATATAAACCACATAATTAGAATTGCAATTAATAGTGGAACGAATTGCAAATGACTTGCCATCATGAGAAAATTCCTGCAACTTGTGACAAGCCCAACGGCAAACTCCGCAACAACCACATTTGTAGAAACCCGCTCCTTTTTTTTGTGATAACCAAGTTTCCTTAGGGGAGATAGTGGTAAAACTAGGACTCAAAATGCTTCTGAGAGTTCTGCCTTTGCGAAATGATGTCACCAAACCCCCAGTGATTACATCCTTTAATGATTCATCCTGCGTTAGGACATTCCAGTGTTTATTCATATATTTTTTTAAGATCAATGAAGCATCATTAAAATCCATTATAAACCTCACCAAGTTAGATGCCTCCTTAACATCATTTCGCACTTTAGGTTTCAAAGTATTATTTCTGTCCACATGTTTGACTCTATGCCGGGCTTTTTTTACACTCTTGTGAGAATACTCACGTGCCAAAAATCTCCTTTCCATATCATTTATTTGAGAAACAAATTCATCATCAATGCTACAATTTCGTCGTGCCCTCATGAATTCCCCAAAGGGGATTGATGCCACCTGATACCTCGGGTGAGCACTTTTTGCATGCAAAATAGAATTGCATGCAGTTGCCTTACGAAACAGTCTGCTGTGTATTTTATCATTGGAAACGAAAAGTTCCACGTCCAAGAATTCAATCTTGACAGCACTAAATTGAAAAGTAAATCTAATGTTCGAATTGTTAGAATAAAAAAAATGGCAAAATTCAATGAGTTTCTCCTCACCTCCTGTCCAAATCATTAAACAGTCGTCAATGTAACTACCCCAGAACAGAATAAATGTGTGCCATGCAGCGGCATCTGGGCCCCAAATGCATGTGTGTTCGAACCAACCCATGAACAAGTTCGCATATGATGGAGAAAATTTGGAGCCCATTGCCACACCTTGTTTTTGTCGAAACCACATGTTATTGAATATAAAAAAGTTGTTAGTTGTAATCATATCGATCATATCCAATAGCATCTTAGTATGGTCCCATAGATTTGCTGATCTTCTGTGGAGAAAGAATTTCAAGGCTTCTAAGCCTAAGTCATGTTTAATACAGGTATACAGAGATACCACATCTAAAGTTACCAAAAGCATGTTACTATCCCACTCTACATCACTAAGGATACTCAGGATATGTGTGGTATCTCTAATGAAGGAAGGAAGATTATGTACCAATGGCTGCAGAAAACAGTCAACAAACTCTGAAAGCCTTTCGGTGGGCCCGAGAATACCCGAAACAATAGGTCTCCCCGGTGGAAAAGGCAAACCTTTATGTATTTTATGTATTGGTTGTGTCTCACAAGAAACAATATGTGCCACCAAGGGATATCTCATATCAAAATTCTTCAGTGCCCGTGCATGTTCACCTATTCTAATTCTAACTGGTCGTATGGTACTGCCAACATAGATCTTAGAGCATCTGCAGCGTATAATATAAACCACATAATTAGAATTGCAATTAATAATTTTATACTGGCAGTTATTGAAACACTACCGGTGTTATGGATCAAAATTTGGAGTGGAGGAATTCACAATTTTGACTGTTGATGATTAGTGCCTGAATTAAGAAGGTATTCTGTTGTTGTATTACTTGATTGATGACATTTCTGTGCACTTTAGGGGGCATGTAGTTCGGTGTTAGATTGGTAATGATGTAGGTGTCTTCACTTCTAGGTAGCAAGTTGGAGGTTGTTGGTGGCTTGTTGTTGATTAGTAATCACTTCAGTTACTTTGGCTATGGGTTTGATTTCACTTTTTCTTCTTTTCACTCAACTCTGGTGTTTTTTCATTTTAGATTTCACTTCCCTTGGGTTTTAAGTATATATGCACTTTGCAGTTGACGATTGAGCATTTTGGTTTCAACTCATTATGTTACATTTTACTCTATGATTTCTAGCCCTGAAGAAGTCGTAAGGGATATAGGGGGTTATTCTAACTTTGGAGGAGTGTTAATCCGTCCCAAAAGTGACGGTAAAGTGACGGATATACCACCAGCCGTATTACGAGTTCCATAGGATATAATGGACTCGTAATACGGCTGGTGGTAAATCCATCACTTTTCCGTCACTTTTGGGACGGATTAACACCTCCTCCAAAGTTAGAATAACCCCCATAATTATTTCCCAAGACGAAACACGTGTTGGCTGGAAGGACTATAACCTGTGGATTACAGACTGTGAAATGTGAATCAGATTCGGAATAAAAACTTTGGATTCATCAATTAACTTGACTGGTTGACTCCAGGACCATTGTGATATATTATGGACTGATGTAATGAAATTAATATTTTTTTTGTGAAGTGTTCACTTAATATTCCTGTTTTTCTGTATCACAAGAAGGGACCCTCGCCACATTTAGTTTGTAGTTGGAGGTGTTTTTTCCTCCGAGGGTAGGGTGTTTCCCTGATGAGGTTCCCCGATATCTACTGTGGGTAGATTATTACCAGTAGCACCATATATCCTTAATTCACACCCCGCTTCGTTGTTCTGATGGTCTCATGACTGCCAGCCTTTTATTGAGGGCCTATTTCATGGTGTCTCCTTGTGAATGAGTTATGTATTCTTTTAGCAGTGCCAGAAGTTGTAGTCAGTAGGTTCAACTGAAAACTAAAAATTGGAACCAAACTGATTGGCTGTGCCAACACTTGCCATTTATTTTCAAATATATCAATCTGATTTCGATTGCCTTTTTATTATCTCCTTATTGATTTGACCCAGAGTTCTAAATTATGCTTTTTTAACATGGGCTAAGTTTGGGATAGTATTTGAACATATAAGAATGTAAAAACAATCTAAAATAGTAGAGACCGCTTATCATTTGCTTCTAAAATCTGCATTGGTAAACCCACCTATACGTATTATGGTTAGGTGTAAGGCAAAGTTTTTTTTAGTTATAGCATTGACACTGTTTGTTTAATCAGCAGACAGTTTTCCCATCAAACACAATTCAAGTCTAAACTTTGGCATGTCAAGTTTTGTGTAGATCCATCTGGGGGAAAATAAATTAGCAGTAAAAAATTAGCCTTTTCAGTTTTTCTTTCTTAGGAACTTTTATTTTCCAACACCAGTATATGGTGAAAGGAAATGCACAAAATGTTTGATGGAACTAGAAATTAATCTGAGATGTGATTTGGCTTGGTTTTATGCAAATCCAGTTAAAAATGTATTGTGGATTGAAATGGTTAATTGTCGGGATAGCCTGACCTTAAGATTTATTAATATGAAGATCCTTTGTGGATATGGATACTTGAATCTTCCAAGGAAAATAAATAATAATCAGCACACAATCACAGAAGGAATATTTGTTTCACTTCATGAAATGTAGGATTTGCATGTCCTCTGGGGGATTAATTATCCAACTAATCTGATTGATACATCACAATTTAAATTGCTTGTAAATTGCACTCATTAGGGGCTGCCAGGCACTGAAGCATGTGCCCTTAAACAATTGACAGCGAGGGACCAGGGGAGCATCCCCTGACCTCACAGAAGATGTACGGGTTCCAGAAGGTGCAACACTGCCTTTGGAAGTAACACCGACTTGTGGTTATAGCTGCAAAATGTTTGGAACATTTGAAAGATTTTGTTGTCCTAAATCCAGAAGAATAGCCAAAACAAAAAAATATTCACAGTGTAATTAATACTGTACATTATGCTGAGATGTATTGCTTATTAAGTATAGAAGAGCAGTTTATCTTTTAAGATTATTTTCGGATGGATTTTTTTTTACGGTACACAGATGTGAATCACAACCTGAACCAACAATTTTGTCCAGACCCACATCCTGCTATGGGGAAAAAAGGTGACCTTCTAGTGGTAATTCATAGTGGCCCAAGACCAATGTGAAATTGAAAGTTTGCCAGGTGTTCAGCTGGTTTGGTGGTAAAGGTATTCCACACATTTTTGACTAAACAGTTGCCCTTTTTTAAGTTAACCTGCAAAAAAGATTTGGCCATGTTTTAGCCCAGTTTCTCCTCGTGGACAAGCTGTGAAAAAGGCAGATTTCACCTGATTCACCCGTAACCCTAGTTGAGAGAAACTCCTTTGTTTGACTTAATCTTAGTGTAATTCCTACACACTGGTTTTTGATACTTAGATCTTCAAACTTTGCTGATAACTATAATTACTACCATTCATAAAATTATCTGTGGGAGGGGGGGATCTTGCACATGACTCTAGCATGTAACTTCTCACCTAATTGAATTTCAGCTCATCAATTAAGTACTTTATTTATTCATGCATGCATTTTTTCTTCACTAAATTTTTTTTGCAGTTACATTGAATAATTTTTAAGCAACGGTAATCACTGTTACTGGTTTAAATTAATTTGCTAATCATGTTGTAGTATTAGCTGTAGTAGACTGACCATATCGCAAGCTGCAATGGTGCAAGCCATTGAAGGAATTATACAACTGTGCCTAAGATATGTATCAATTATTCACTTGCAGAAAAGTATGAACAGCAGCTGTGGAAAATAGAGGAAAACACTGTGAAATACTTAATGTACAGCAGCAACCAAAGAAGTAAGACCATAGCCCTCATTACGACCCTGGCGGTGGGTGATAAAGTGGCGGTAATACCGCCAACAGGCTGGTGGTAATTACTGCCAAATTATGACCATGGCGGTGATATCTCTGATAAACAGCCAATGTACCACACCGTCCACCAGGATGGAAACACCAGTCTCCATGGCGGTAGCCGCCTGCAGCCAGACGGAAGACAAAGTACCGCCCACCATATTTTGAAACATGAATCCACCACCTTTTCCAGGGCAGTACCAACGCCATCAAAAGCCTGGCGGAAACAGAGCACAAAAGTCATAGGACTCACCATTGGAGACACAGGGAAGAACCCGAACTGTGAGTCTTCCCAATGATCTTCTACGTTATGCTCCACCTGGAACACCAACGCCAGCGAAGACAACGACAGTGAGTACAGCTGCATAGCACACAAGGTTGGAGGAAAAAGAGAGTGACACACACACACCACACACATCCGACATCCCCATGCCAATCACACAACCATGTGCATTACAAAAACAATATGACCAAGAAAATCAGCAGAATAATGGAAGGACAACAGGAATTGATGAAAGTGATTGTAATCAGTCCAACAATAAAATCACAATCTGATTTGACCATGAAACAGATATGTACGCTTGTATAAAAAAGGGGCACTGACCAGTTCATAGTTCAAATGGCCCACATGGCCACAGTCCAAGGCCCCACTTGAATCCTGCACCAATCCCGATAGAACACTGCAGGGGCATCAGTTGTCAAATGGTCAGGCACCTCAGGGGGAGAGGGGGCACTTTAGCCAGATGCGGGAACAAGCCGACTGGTTCTGGAGGGGGCAACATGCCCATTGCTTCGTCCTGGGGAGTGCAAGGCCACAGTCTCTAGAGTGGGTGAATACCCCACTGGTTCTGGTGGGGGCAGGCCGCACAGCAGCCCTTGGAGGCTACACTACATGGCATCCGTCGGCAGTGATGGCTGCACTGTGATTGTGGTTGGGGGAGGCTCCTGATCAGCCCCTGCACCCTCTGATTACTGCACTGTGGTTGTGGTTGGGGAAGGCTCCTGCTCAGTCCTAGCACCCTATGATGGCTGCACTGTGGTAGTGGTTGGGGGAGGCTCCTGCTCAGCCCCTGCACTCTCTGATGGCTGCACAACCAAGGCTGGTGGTGGTGGCAGTGTTTGGCTGGCAGCTTCTGCTGGCATAGGTTGCCTCCTCTCCTCCTGGTCATAGGTTGGGGAGCCCATAACCCTTCTTACCAGCTGGTGCAGGCTCCTTCCCCTTCAGTATTGTTAGTCTGGAATCCCTACCACCATGAGTAAGTGGATGTTTGGCTAAGGTGCTGTGCTGGGTCCTTGCTACCCTGCCCATATGTGCAGGACGGGGGGGTGGAGTAGGAAAGAGGTCAATCGTGGAAAGGAAAAGCTTTTTAGGGATGTTAGGGCAGGAATAGGGAGGAGTAATAGGAGTGGAGGATGAGGGAGTGGTTTTTGGAGGTGTTTGTCTGCTGGATTTGGGTGCAGGTGCATGGGCTGTATGCTGTTGTGAGGTGGATGGCTGTTGGGTGTATGAGTGCTTGCTTTGTGTCCTTTAGGAAGGGGGACAGACACAGTGGGAGAGGACACAGGGGATGCATGCATGGCTGTTGTGGAGGTGTCTGCCAGTGAGTGTTCTGCTTGGTGTGGTGATGATGCTGGTAGTGGATATTGATATGGTGCATGCAGGTGTGAGTGTAGACATAACTGGGTGGGAGTTGGAGGAGGAGGAGGAGGGGGAGACAGTGGAGATAGTGGATGTTGTTGTGTCTGCAAATGAATGGTGTTTGCATGACTGCTTGTGTAATGAAGTGTGGTGCTTGTGTTTTTCCTGTGACACTCTTGGATGTTGTCTTGTGTGCATGGTCGTCTGGCTGTGTGCTTGGGATGGTTTAGGGGTGAGGAAAATGGGACTGGGAAATGGAAGCTGGAGGGGGGATGGTTGATACAGGGACAATGGCTGCCATCAGAGGGGAGGCCAGAGCCTGACTCGATCTCTGTTGGGCCGCCAGTCCACCGTGAATGCCCTCCAGGAATACATTTGATTGCTGTATCTGGGCTGCCAGCCCCTGGGTGGCATTCACAATGGCTGTTTGCTCCACAGAGATGGATCTCACGAGGTCAATTGCCTCGTCACTGAGGGCAGCAGGGCTCACTGGAGCAGGGCCTGAGGTGCCTGGGGCGAAGTATAAGCCCACCTTCCTGGGTGAGTGGGCACTGGCAACTCGCTGAGGGGCTACTGGGAGGGCGGTGCTGGTATGGGGGTGGAAGCTGTACCTGCAGCTGGGGTGGTCACAGAGGTGTCCCCCACCACCAGGGAGCTCCCATCGGAGGAGATATAAGAATCTGTATTGTCCGCACCAGTCTCCGCCGTGGTGCTCCCCTGGCCCTCCGTCCCACTGGTGCCCTCAGCGTGAGTGGACTCTGCCTCCAGGGTCCTATGGGATGCAGCTCCCTCTGTCGCCAGTGCCTCTGCTCCTCCGTCAGATGATGCTAATGCCCATAAGGACAGGATGACAAAACAAGATGGGGGGAAGAGAAACAAAGGATACACAGGGTCATGACTGCACCAACACCACCGTTGGCGTACACAGCACCCTAACACACAGGGAATAGGCCTACTCACTATGCATGGCACTACCAGTGAAATGGCTAGTCACCAAGGAATGAGGAGGGGCACACACCGCCAACTGCAGCAAACCTGGGACCCACTCAGCCCTGCCCAGGACTGAATACTAACAAGCTAGGTAAGCTGTATTTCACATTCAAACCCTTAGCCACCAGAGAACCTATGCTGCTATGTCTGGCCTGGCCTAGGGGCACCCAAGGAAACACAACCACCACCCGGATACCACCCCACAAGCCATCGGTTGTAATGATAGCACCTGTACTCACTCTCTTGTGGCTGCTGTGATGTCCTCAAGCGCCCATCCAGCTCAGGGTAGGCCACCGCCAGTATGCAGGCCATCAGAGGGGTCAGGGTCCGACGGGCACCCCTTCCTCGTTGGGAGGCCATCCCCAGCTAGACCTCTGCGGTCTTCTGTGCCCAGCGTCTCAGGTCCTACTACCGTTTCCGACAGTGGGTGATCCACCTGCCATAGACCCCCCAGGATCCACACCTCCTTGGAACGCCATATTCCCTTCTTTTGATGGGCGCTGACCTGCAGAGGCAATGCAGACAGGAGAACACCATTAGACAAAAAGTCCAGCCTGTCAAACAAATGGCCCAACATACCCCTTTGCATCACCATTGGCACACACATAGCCCAGCCCACAACATGTACACCGCCAACAGGACATTCACCCACCCCCTTGCACAAGGCCTTCACACACAACTCCATTCATTCATGCCACATTCATCGTGCACAAGGTGTACTCACCTGTTGGTCTGGAGGCCCATACAGCAGTCCGTACTTGGTTAGGACCCCATCCACCAGTCACACTAACTCCTCAGAATTGAAGGCTGGGGCCCTTTCCCCGGTCACACGGGCCATGGTAGGTTCCAGACACAGGTCACACCAGCACATGCAGTGTAGGTCCTCTACTATGGAAGGTCAGGAAACAAGTGAGGAATCAGATAGAAAATGGCAGTCACGTCCTTGTGGTGCATACCCTCCCCACCGGCGTAGATCACCATTGGCCATTGTACCCCTTAGGGACCAATATTAACCAATGAGGAATTGCCTGGCAGTTCACAACTGCCTACCACCGTGGCGCACAACGTCAGCTGCATTACCTCACTTCCACCTGTCCCAACACACAGGACAGGCGGTTGCCATTTCAGAAGGGGTGAGCAGGCCTATCGATTATTGTTGCGTCACAGGATAAATAGGCACATAATTCAATAAATACACTGTCCCATAACATGTTTGCACATTGTGGACTGCTGTTGTGACTCCATTATTCAGTGTGTGACAGCCTACTCACTTTTGCATCCCTCAGATACCTACCGCTGTAGATGAATACGAGATGAGACATTCCCCGTGTACAGACCCCTGGTGGACTTGGCTACACTGGAGGACAGGCACATAATCCTCACAAATAGACTGGACAGGGCCACAATCACAGAGCTGTGTGCCCAGTTAGAGCCTGGCTTGATATCTGCTGTCCGTCACCCCACTGGGATCCCCCTCTTGTGCAAATGCCATCAGTGCTCCATTTCCTGGCAACATGTTCTTTCCAACTGACAGTGGGCTTGGCAGCAGGAATGTCACAGTCAATGTTCTCAAACATGCTAACAAGAGGGTTTTCTGCCCTGATAAAAAACATGTGCAGCTACATTGCTTTCCCCACAGGTTGAGGATTTGGCCACTGTGAAGTCTGTATTCATTGCAATGGAACATATCCCCAATATAATTGGTGCGATTGATGGTACACATATTGCATTTGTACCCCCCTCCCCCCCTCCCGGAAGAATGAACAGGTGTTCAGGAATTGCAATAGTTTCCACTTCATGAATGTGCAGATGGTGTGCGCGGCGGACCAGTACATCTCCCACATCAATGCTAAGTATCCTGGGTCGGTGTATGATAACTTTGTCCTAAGGAATAGCAGCATCCCAAATGTGATGTCCCAACTACAGAGGCACAGGGTGTGGCTAATAGGTGAGTCCTGGTTCCCACCCAGGGTATGTTGGGGCATGCCTATGGTGTTGGCCAGATAGGATAGTGTGTGGCTAAATGTTGTCCCTCAATATTTGCAGGTGACTCTGGTTACCCAAACCTATTATAGCTCCTGACCCCTGCGAGGAATGCCAGCACAAGGGCAGAAGAACGTTATAATGAGGCACATGGGCGAACCAGAAGGATCATTGAAAGGAGTTTTGGCCTCCTGAAGGCAAGATTTAGATGCCTTCATCTGATAGGTGGATCCCTGTGCTAGTCACCCAAGAAGGTCTGCCAGATAGTAGTGGCATGCTGCATGTTGCACAACCTGGCCCTCAGATGCCATGTACCTTTTCTGCAGGAGGAGGAGACTGTAGATGCCTCTGTGGCAGCAGTGTACCCCGAGGGCAGAGAGGATGAGAAGGCAGAGGATGAGAATGTGGACAACAGAACATCTGTGATACGTCAGTACTTCCAATGACACACAGGTGAGATAGTTCAACTTCACATTTCTATGATTATTGGTGTATTCTGTGTGGCATTGTCAGGCTGAAATAACCCACTTCTTTGCCCTCCTTACTGTTAGCTCTGGAAATTCATTTTGCAGATGTTGGTGATATGACACATTCTCCTGGTGTAATCACAACAGCTAGGTACAGGTCATTAATTCTACGCTCATTCTATGTACAGTTCATTTGTAATGGTTGTAGCTGTTTCAATCAATACAAATTTGCAATACATGAAATACTAGTAATCGAGTTTTATCCAAGGGTGTTTATTGTTGTGCTAAAATATAGAGGGGAAAGTGCAATGGAAGGAAGTGATGATGGAGGAAAGTCCAGGGTATTGTTCCAGTCTGTTTGTAGCACAGGTGCAGTGTCCATGGGGACATAGGAAGGGGAGCAATGGCAGTTCAAGGTGGACAAGGTGACTGAGTGGGACACAAGGGGGACAATCAGGAGAGTCTCATATCCTGTCAGTGGTCTTGGCAAGTGTCTTTTGTTTCTGTCTGGTTCACAGGGAATGTTTGAGGGGTGGTTCACCTTCTGCAAGGGGAGGGATGCTGGTGCCTGTTGGTTCTGTGGCGGTGCCTCCTGTCCACTTGCGGCAGCGGAAGTGGAGGGCTGTTCAGAGGACTGACTAGGGGTAGGGGGTCTGCTGGTGTGACACTGCCTTCCTCGTGATGTTTGCCATGTCTGCCAGCACCCCGGCAATGGAGGCCAGGGTGTTGTTAATGGCCTGCAATTCCTCCCTGATCCCCTGATACTGTCCCTCCTGCAGCCGCCTGTTCTCCTGCACGTTGTCTAGTATCTGGCCCATCATGTCCTTGGAATGTTGGTAGGCTCCCAGGATCTCGGAGAGTGCCTTCTGGAGAGTCGGTTCCCCGGCATGTCCTCCCCCTGGCGCACAGCAGTCCTCCCAGTGTCCCTGTTGGCCTATGCCTCTGTCCCCTGAACCGTGTGCCCACTGCCACTGATCCCAGGTCCCTGATTGTCTTGTGGGTGAGGTGTGGCCTGTGGTCCCTGTACAGGTGGGCACACTGCTGATTGACGTGTCCTGGGGACAGAGGTGTGGGTATGATGGGTGGGTGCTGTGGTGTTGGATCCTGATGGGGGAGGCTCTGTGGTCTGTGACTGGGCTTGGGTGACCGACTGTCCAGTGATCCCTGATGGGCCAGGTAGATCGTCCAGAGCCTGAAGTCCAAAGTTACTGTCATCACTGTGGACCTCTTCTGTTGGGGGACTGGATAGTGGTGGCATTGGCTGGGGTACCTGTGGGATGTAAATGATGTATTATGCTTCAGGTGCTGACATTTGTACTTCTGTAGATTTCCTTCTATAGTTGTTGTTCCCCTGCCAGCTTTTGCTTGTGCATGTTGGTGTATAGTGGTTATGATAGTTTCCCTATGCTGTGCATGCTTTGGTGATGAGTGTCCATGCAGGGCTGGGAGGGGTGTCCATGCATTTGTACAGCATGCAGCGCTTGGCATTGGGATTAGTGTGATGTGATGGTGGAATGTGTGGGATGGAGTGGAGTGATGGGAGTGAGGGTGAGGGTGTGTGATGGCATGCAGGCATGGGGGTGATGATTGTTAAAAAGTTGACTTACCAGTGTCCAGCCTTCCTCTAACTCCGGCCAGATGCTCAGGATGCAGCATTGCCAGTACCTGCTCCTCCCATCGTGTGAGCTGTGGGGGAGGAGGTGGGGGTTTACCGCCAGTTGTCTGTAAAGTGAGCTGGTGTCTTGCTGATATGGAATGTACCTTTCCCATAGGTCGTTCCACCTCTTCCTGATGTCGTCCCTTGTCCTTGGATGCTGTCCCACGGCGTTGACCCTGTCCACGATTCTCCGCCATAGCTCCATCTTCCTTGCTATTGATATCTGCTGCACCTGTGCTCCAAAGAGCTGTGGCTCTACCCTGACAAATTCTTTCACCATGACCCTTAACTCCTCTTCAGTGAAACGGGGGTGCCTTTGTGGTTACACAGGTGTTATGTGATGTGTGTTGGTGAGGGTATGTTGGTTAATGTGTTGGGGTGTGTGATGTGGAGTGCGTGAGGGGCATATGGGTGTGAGTGGTGTGTGTGTCTAGTTGTCGCAGTGGTCTTGGTGTCAGTCTTGTGGCAATGATTTGTATTCGTAAAGGGTTGTGGGTAATGTGGGTGTGTGTTTTATAGTGGGGTGGGTGTGTGGGTGTGGTGTGTGTATGGGTGTCAGGTGTGTGTTGTTTGAATTGGCCAATGTGGTGTTGTGTCTAGTTGTTGCAGTGGTCTTGGTGTCAGTCTTGTGGCAATGATTTGTATTCGTAAAGGGTTGTGGCTAATGTGGGTGTGTGTTTTATAGTGGGGTGGGTGTGTGGGTGTGGTGTGTGTATGGGTGTCAGGTGTGTGTTGTTTGAATTGGCCAATGTGGTGTTGTTTTGTCTGTGGGTGTCCATTGTGACCACAGCGGTATGTACTGCCAATGGTTTACCGCTGTTGAATGTCCGCCATGATGATTCGTGTGTCATAATGTGATGGGCGTTGTTCTGTTGGCGTAACGGTGTGGGTTTTGGGACTGTCAGTCTATCACTGACCTTTGGTCTGACGGATTTGTGTATGTGGCTGTATTCTGGCAGATTGGTGTGTGTGTGTCATAATATGGGGAATGGATATTCGCCAGTGTGGCGGTACGTTGGCAGCCGTCAGCATGGCGGTAAGCAGCATTTACCACCAATGTCATAATGAGGGCTTATATTTTGATCAGAACAGCCACCATCCCTCATCAATGTATCCCATAAATTTCTACCAAAAAACTAACTTTATCTAGTGCAACAAGACATGAAGGCAGGAAAAATTAAAGTTGAACTTGTTGGGGGTGGAGCTGTATCATGAACAACTTCGGTATGCTATCTCAGAACGGATCCATGCACCTGTTTTGCTCAAACTGTGCTACTTGCAGCACACACTAGCAAACACAGAAAAGTGACTCCATCTTCATGTTTCTGAGCTGCAATTTCTCAAACCCTAACCTGTGGATTTTCTAAGATGATTTAGACACTGGAAGCAGAACAGTTTTAGGAAAAGTGGTGCATGGACACCTTCTGGACTTGTGCCAATATTGGTGAAGATGTTCATTATATAGGGCATCATTATGAGTTTGGCGATCGGACCGGCAGACTGCCATATTTGCGGCTGCCAAAACACCACCATGTTGGCGGTCATACAGACCACTGTATTAGGAGTTACACAGGCAAGACCACTAAAAGCAAGCCAAAAATGTCACACGGCCAGTTCCGTTGACAGCTGGAAATAGGCACTCTGACCACCAGCACCAACAGCCCATCAACCAACCACCGAACATATTACAAGTCAAAAGTCTCAGCAGCAGACACCCATGGCAGTCCACTAAATGGTGGTCCAAACCACTGCGGTTCGTGGTCAACAAAGTAACACACAACACCACATTGGATGGATTTGGAAACAACATAGCTGGCACACATTGCCACACTCAACACACCTGCAAAGCACTCTATAAAACACACCCTTTCACAGACCACAATTCTTTGCATCTCTAACGCCAAACACTCAAGCCAGAGCACTTTCAAAAATTACCAGACCATGGATTAGGCACCCCCACAACTTTCCCTAAGCACATATCCCACACCCTCAACACACTCTTATTTCCATCACATCCATTTGCGCTTCCCAACCCCATTAACTCACCATTACCTGTTTCTCACAATGTATTTTTTATTGCCAACATGACACCCCAGAAAAATCCCCATTTCACTGAAGAAGAGTTAAGAATCATGATGGATGAAATCCTAATAGTAGAGCCACATTTATTTGGAGCCCAAGTCCAGCACACTACTAGCATCAGGAAAATGGAAATGTGACAAAGGACAGTTGACAGAGGGAATTCTGTAGGCCCCACACCGCCCACAAGGGACAAGATCAGGAAGAGGTGGAACAACCTTAGGGGGAAGGTCGATTCCATGGCATCCAGGCACCAGCTGCATGTACAGAAGACTGGTGGTGGTCCCTCCTTCTCTTTGAAAACTCACATCCTGGGAGGAGAAGGTCTTGGCCATCCTGCATCCTGAGAGTTTGACAGGATTACCTGGAGGAGTGGAGTTTAGTTAGTCACAGCACAAACATATGGCACCAAAAAGTATTGTTATACATGCTCACTGCTCACCCTTTGCCACCTTCACTGTCATCCCACTCACCAGTGTAATGTCCACCTGTCCATAGACCCCTGTTTGACATCTCACATGTGAATTACTTACCTGGGAGGAACAACATCTGTGTATGGTGTGTGTAGTGCAGGGATTGACAGTACAACAATTCCTAGCAAGCACTGTTCTACAATTATAAAAACCAGAACAATTTTTCCTACTCAAAATTAACTTGTTTGCCAATTCCCCATTGAAGTGTACCACCTGAGAGGATGACCTTTGTATAGTGTGTGTGTAGTATAGGGACTGACATGACTGCAACTACCAGGAGGCTCTGTTACTGTTACTCCACTCAGCCAGCCTAGTGTCCTCTGCTCCAAAGACCCTTGTTAGTTGTTGGAGCTGGCCCTTTTTGCAGGGTCATCCCAAACTTGTTGCCTTCTTTCTCCTATTTTTTCTGACCAGTTTTAGTTGGCTTTAGGGCTCTGGGCACTTTACCACTGCTAACCAGTGCTAGAGTACATATGCTCTCTGTGTAAAATGTTTTGTTGATTGGTTTATCCATGATTGACATATTTGAGTTACTAGTAAGTCCCTAGTAAAGTGGAGAAGAGGGGTCCACGGCTTGTAAATCAATTGCTCGAAGTGGGCCTGCAGCACTGGTTGTGCCACCCACATGGGTAGCCCTGTAAACTTCCTTCAGACCTGCCAGTGCAGTACTTGTGTGAGCAGTCTTGCACTGCCATTTCGACCTGGCAAATGTACCCACCTTCTGTGCCCAAACCATCCCTTTTTATATATGTAAGGCACCCCTAAGGTAGACCCTAGGTAGCTCCATGGCAGGGTGCAGTGTATGTTAAAGGTGGGACATGTACTGATGTGTTTTACATGTCCTAACAGTGAAATACTGCTAAATTCAGTTTTCACTGTTACAAGGCCTATCTCTCTCATAGGTTACCATGAGGGCTGCCTTTAAAGAACTTCAGATAAGTTCAGATTCCCTTTGGGAGCAGATAGAAAAGTGGTGTTTGGTATCTCTGAACTCACAATTTAAAAATACATATTTTGGTAAAGCTGGTTTGTAAATTGTCAGTTTGAAAATGCCACTTTTAGAAAGTGGGTATTTTCTTGCTTTAACCATTCTGTGACTGCCTGTTTGTGTATTCCCTGTCTGGGTCAGTTTGACAGTTGGCCTGTCTGTGAATCCCCTCTAGACAGTGAGGCAAAGGGTCCTGGGGTGTAGCTTGCATATCCTGATGAGCCATCTGCAATAGAGTGGAGAGAGGAGTGGTCACTTACACCTGAATGGACTATGCCTGTCCTCTCACAATGCAGTCTCCAACCCTGGGATGTCTCTGAGGCCTGGCTTGGGCAACGCAGGGTCTTATGAACAACAGAGATTTTCCTTTGAAGTTTCCCAACTTCAAAGGCAGAAAGGGGTATAAGTAGTGGACCCAAAACCCCAGACTTTAGATCACTTCTGAATTCAAGAGGAATCTCTGCCAAAGAGAAGGCTGAAGAGCTGAGGAGAAGTGCTGCCCCTGCCTGTGACTGTGTTTTGTTGGGCTACACTACAGTTGCCACTTCTGCCTGTAAAAGGGGACAAAGACTGGACTTTGTTGTGGATTCCTGCTTGAGAAGAATTTCCAAGGGCTTGAACTGAGCTTGTCTCCTGTTTTGAAGTTTTAGGGCCATCAAAGACTTCCTCTGCCAGCACCTGGACTCTCTGCTGAGACTCCTGCCCTGCCACGTGGTGTCCTATTCCGTCCCTGGGACATTGAAAGGTGAATTTGGCAGAAGAAGAACTGAAATCCTAGCACAGAACGCTCTGCGGGCAACTTTTCAATGCTCCATCTACAACGCAGCTGATAAACGATGCGCCACCGGCTTCATAGCTGAAATCAATACTCCACTTGCATCGCAGCTGGGAGATTGATGTATCGCAGCTGGAGAAACGATGCACAACACCCACTTGCAGCTGCTGATAACAACGCAAATCCCACACATAGCGGTTTTCTAACACTGTGCAACTGAATTTTCCACGCATCATCCCTAGGCATCAAACTCATCGTGAACCTGCAGAGATCTGAGGTGCCCCATCTGGAAATCGAAACATCGCTCTCTAGCGAGAGACAATGACGCATCACCGAACCGGACCGGAAAAGAAACAACACATAGCCTCCCTTGTGAGGAAGGAATCAATGCATTGCTGAATTTTCTGATGCACGCTCCTTTGTGCAGCTTTACTTTTGACGCAAACCAGGTAATTTGTACAAAATCAATGTTTCCATTTTTTTCTATGGCATAAGACTCTCTTCTTTTGAAAATACATATTTTAACTTGTGTATGCTGGATTTTTGTCATTTTGGTCTTGATTGATTTAAATAAATATGACCTATTTTTCTAAACTGGTGTGGTGTCCATGTTGTAGTGTTTTTCACTGTATTACTATGTGTGTTGGTACAAATACTTTACACATTGCTTCTGGAATAAGCCTTCCTGCTCGTGCCAAGCTACCAAGGGGGTGAGTGGGGGTTAGTCAGGTGTGTTTCTCCTTTTCCCTGACAAGAGTGAGAGTCCTTGCTTAGACAGGGGGTAACCTGACTGCCAACCAAAGATCCCATTTCTAACATTAGTCAACTCCCAATAGAATTGTACTCACCTGGGGGATAACACTTATATACTGCGGTTAGTACACGGACTGATGGGACTGCTAAGGCCAGTAGGCTCTGTCACTGTTACTCCACTCAGCCAGCCCAGTGTCCTCTCCTCCAAGGATCCTTGTTAGTCAACTCGCAAGAGAAGTGTACTCACCTGGGAGGCTAACATCTGCTACGGCCGGCAGGCTCTGTCACTGTTGCTCCACTCAGCCAACCTTGTGTCCCCTGCAACAAAGACCCCTGTGTCACAACTCTCTTTTGTATTCTACTCATCTGGGTGGATAACATTTGTGCAGTGTGTATAATGCAGGGACTGATAGGACTGATAAGGCCAGGAGGCACTGTCACTGTTACTCCACTCAGCATATACAGTGTCCTCTGCTCCAATTACCCTTGTCCCTGAACTCACCATTGAAGTGTATTCACCTAGAAGGATGACATCTGTATAGTGTGTGTGTAGTACAGGCACTAGCAGGACTGATAAGGCCAAGATGCACCAGTACTGTCACTACAAACACCATAACAGTGCCTCCTTCCCTGAAGACAGCAATATTTCTAATCTCAAATGATATGTACTCACAGGAGGAGTTGGCATCTGTCAGATATTGTGAAGCAGTGAAAGTGACAGGACTGCAACTCATAACAGGCATTGTTCCCCTAACTACAAACAACAAATCTGTGTCCTCCTCCAAAATACATCTGTGTACCAAATCATCATTTAAGTGTACACACCTGGGAGGAAACCATCAGTAAAGTTTGTGCAATACAGGGAGTTACATGGCTGCAACTCACAGGAGGCTCCCTTACTGTCACTCCATGCACCAGTTCAGTGTACACTTGCAAATATACCCTTATTTGGGATATCACACATGAAGTGTACACAACTGGTAGGATGACATAGAACAAGAGTATGAGGTACATGGAGTGACATGACTGCTAAGACCAGGAGGCTCTGTCTCCCAAAATCCAAACACAAGCCCAGTGTGAATCAATTCAAACATCATTGTTTAACTCGCAATGGAAGTTTACGCACTTGAGAGGATGACCTATGTGGATGACCTATGTATACTGTGTGTAGTACTTTTAGTAACATGACTGTAGAACCCAGGAGGGTCAGTCCCTGTAACTCTAATAACCAGGCCAGTGTCCATAATCGATTGTGCATGTGAAGTTTACCCACCTGGGAGGGATCAAGATACAGATCATGGTACACTCTGTGATGTGACAAACCACCTAGATCCATCTTGAGCAGCTAAGCCAAGATGAAAATACTGTGGTCAGGAAGCAGTGCACAACCTGTGTGCAACAAAAAAAAAATCAAAAGCCTCAAGATGATTCACATGAATGGTTTTGGCAGCAGACACATTAATAATGCAGTGACCATATGATGACAACAATGACATATACTACAAAGTTCTGGATCTGCCTGCATAACAGTCAACAAGGCCATAAAATGATCTAAACCACATTCTTCCCAGCCACTGTTTTGCCTGCACTGCTTGCAAGATGTAAGTCTATGACCATCTTCCCAAGTGCTAATGAACTCATACATTCTGCAGCTGGTTGACTGAAATGAAATTGGTATGTTACTAAAATATCAGGTCAATACAATTGATGGCATGTGTACCTGTCACATAAGGAAAACTTGCAAATCCAATGTGTACTTGACCTTTGCTAAATGTCACTGTAAACTATTGGAGGTGGATGTCACAATAGACCCTGTAACATTGTATATCTCACATCAACAGGTCTAGTTGCCAGTTGAAACACCGAGCTCACTCAAGAGACTGCCACTATCCCATGTATGAAGCCCTTAGTGAGGACAACACTCCTGAAAGTCTTGACGTTGAGAACTGTTCTGGCCCATCAGGCCACGCTAGTCAGATGACACCAGTGAGCCTCACTGTGACCACATCAAGTCTCCTAGCCCAGTTATATATATATCGCAGGAAGCCATTTGCCTGCCAACCTGTGTCCTGAGGACTGTGACAACCATCTTGAGCCCCCCCAGTCCAGGATCCTGAGTTGCAGCAACACACCTCCAACAAAGATGGTCCAGGAACCAGTGGGAGGGGACAATCTGTGCCAAACGTGCAGGCACGTGGGGGTAGGGTGCGTGGGAGGGATGTTGTCGGCCGGTGGCATGAAGCTACTGGGGACGGTCCTGACCAGGACACCATCGGCCAATTCTTGGGAGCCTATTAAGAATCCCAAGGCATGATGGGCCAGGTACTTGACGAAGTCAGGGAGATCAAGCAGCTGCATAGAGACTGCCATTGTGAGTCTCTGGAAATGTGGGAGGCCACCAACACCATCCTTGCCTCCTTATCATTGGCTTTCAGGGACCGTGAGCAACACCACATCCCTTCCTTTGGCCAAGCAACACCAGTCCCTTCAACATCTGTGGCAGACACTGGAAGGGAGGCCCTGTCAAGTGAAGGACCTGTCTAAGACACCCCTGACTCTGTAGCAGCAGATCCCCCTGCAAGCGGGACGTCCACTAAGGCATTCAGGAGGTGCGGATGGCAGGACACCAACCACTGCCAGCAAGTGACCTCTTCCTGAAGGAACCCCTTTGTGTGCCACATATTTACTCTGTTGACTATTTTTGGCCACCTTCCATTTTCCAAGGTAGTAGGACACTGGACTTTGGACTTCCAGTGTTGTGACATCCAACATATCTGATTCCTCCACTTTACTCTTCAGTTGCATTCCTCAATTATTTCCTACACCTAGGTCAATAAACTCATCCATCACTAAAGCATTGCCTGCTACCTTCTTTTGCACATTTTGAAAGGTTGAACTGTAAGCCCATGTGATGCACATGAAGAAGACACAGGGTGATAATTTGGAGGAGGGACATGTCTCAAGTAGTGACATGGTGAGGATTACTAGCAACACAATGATACAAGTGTCTGGTCACACCAGACATTTTATTACACTGTGCAGCACATAGGCTGTTACATTGTCTGGAATTTCATATTGAAGAATGACTGAACCATATTGTTTTAGGTTATATCTCCCAAGGTAGCATCCCTCAGACCACAGAAGATAGGGCTTTGCAGACCTTGTCCCATAGAACAGGCTAACAGATTGGGGGATGTTGTCACCAGCTTGAGCCTTATCACATATCAAAACCAGGTCATCCAACATAACATATGCCATGGCACAGACAGTGGCAGTACAAAAGCCACTGATCATAGCTCCATCCCGTTACAATGACCAAGCATCTGGTGGTATGATACTAATCTGTGTCAGTGTTGTGGCACAGGCACTGTGGCCTGCAATGATGAAACACCCTTACAGCTATAAAAAGGTCATACAGGATCATTGTCAACTGAATGTGAAGGGAGAATTCATGGATTGCACTTGATGAGAATATATTTCAAGGCCATATGATCACACACATGAGACAATTGGAGCAACACACCACATCAACCAGTATAATGTGAACTTCAGAATTCCACCCACCCACTGTTCAAGCTGCATTGGGACAGGACTCATATACCCTAAATCTGTAGCCAACATTACCAGGATCAGTCCATGTCCACTTCATATGTCAGAATAGCAATAAACACCTGCCAATGTCACACCTCTAAAATGCCCACATGAGGATTACATGCTGAGGTTTCCTGCTCAAAAACAATACAAGGAGTTTAGGCTGGAAATTTAATAGCTATGACCAAAACCTCATATGAAACATTAGTAGATCCACTTACATTGCAATGAGACTGACACAAACGAAGCAGATAATCAAGGAGGTGAAATGTTCAAGCCTGACTTAGCAATCAAACCTTGGCTGTATACTGCAAAGCATAAGATCCCCTGTCTTTCAGAAAAAATACCCTACTCAACACATCCTGACATCTACAATTCCTCATGCAGTCACAGTATTCACATAACATTACATACTTACACTCAAGTAAAGTAGTGATTGATGAGATCTGCCCACAAGTCTTCACCGTCTTCTTCATCACTGTCATCCTCACTTGCCATTTAAGGATTCTCACCCGGAGACACTGCTAGGTCTTGCTCATTTGGAATGTATGGGATATCCATCGGCAGGCCAATGTTATGGAGGATACAGCAGGCCACAATGATTTTACAAACTTTTTCTGATGGGTAGAGAAGTGCTCCACCTGTCTTGTCCAGAAACCTAAATCTGGCCTTCAGGAGCCCAAAAGCCTGCTCCATGACATGCAGTGTTCTTGCATGGGCATTGTTGAAGCAGACTTCTCCTGGTGTAGTAGGGTTCTTCACCAGCGTCAACAACCATGGACGGTTTGGGTATGCAGAGTCCCTTGTCATGGAATGGGACATTTGTGCAATTATGAGTTTTTCCAACTTGAAGTTTTGTAGCAGACATAGCACACAAACAAACAGGACATATGTGACTTACCAACCAGCCAGGCCCTCTCTGGGTATAGTAATGAAATCAGCTGGGAGATCACGCTGTTCCGTATAATGAAGGATTATGGACTGAACCTGTCACAGACCTCTGAAATGTAGAGGTCCGCCAAACAAACAACTTGGACTTTGATGGAATAGAAGTTTTTCTGTTGCAGTACACTTGTTCATTGCCATACTGTGGGACCAAGGCAACTTGCGTGCCATCAATGGATCCCACCACATGTGGAATGTGTGTCAAACCATCAAACTCAGCATTCACTTGTGCAAAATCCTCACATTGAGGAAACAAAATGTAGCTGTCCAGGCGTTTCAACATTGCTGAGAGTACACCCTTCAAAACAAGACTGAACATAGGCTGGGACATACTTGCAGATAGGGCCACTGTATTTTGGAAGGACCCTGTGAACAGGAAGTGCAACAGAGCTAAGACTTGTGCAATGGGTGGTATGCTATTTGGATGATGAATGGCAGGCGTCAGATCTGGCTCCAACTAACAACATAGACCCATGTTAGTTTGCTGATTCAAATGGTAGATCTGGATGATGTGAATGGTCTGAAGGTCTGGCAGTGGATGATACACAAGAGGGTGTCTGAATGTCACCCTACCTGGATACCTATGCATGACAAGAAATGCATCTTGCCACCATTCTATATGACATTTGTAACATACATGATACATGTCAATGAAAAACTGTGACAAGGCATGTTGTAAGTTGAAGACATGATACACAGTGTTAATCAGACAGAAGTAACAAGTTACCACCTTGCTTTGAAACACGTGTACACATCATCTATCTGGTCATCAACAATTTGTGCATGACATTTGCCACTCGGACTGTGACTTCATGTCCCCAGCTGTATAAATGACTTTTGTCAGGAGGGAACTATGCTCCCAAGCAAATTGCCTTATGTGCCTAACAATGTTCAAAAATGGTGTCTGAGCAGTAGGACTTACATGACAAGACAAGACAAGCACTTATCACTGGAAATTACAACATATTTGGAGCTTTGGCACAATTTTGGAGGCACATAATGCATTTCGGGCCTCTAAAATGGCACGTGCCTGACCTACTCTACTGGACATAAGGAACCAATAGCCACCACTGGTGGAAGTCGTCATGGCAGTAGGCAGTTCCTGTTGCGGCAAACACAGTCATAGGCTAACGTTGTTGCCAGTGGCGTTCGCTGGCCAATGGCTGTGTCCACCGATGGTGACGGCCATGTATGTGGCGGACGTGACTGCCATGTTCTACAAAATCCCTCACTTGACTATTGACACTGCTGCCAGCAAGAATCCACTGCCTGAGTTGTTATGTGTCTGTCCCATTGCCAGGTGATTGAGTGAGGTACTGGCTGCTCCCCCAGACAATTGGGGATGAGCTATGTTGTTGGGGAATTGTTGTGTTGACATGTCATGCATATCAAACTGGTGTGCCTTACCTTTTGAACCTGGGACTTAGTACAAAACTGGGGGGAATCCTCAAACCACCTGCTTTGCAGGGGCTCCAAATGACTGTGTACAGTGATCATTCATATAGTATTTGTTGATTTAATGGGTGTAATTTCTAACCTACAGATCACTACCCCTAAATGCTACAGGCCAAAGGTAAGTAGGTTATGGATCACTGTCCTCTGCTATGTGTTTTGGGTATATGTGTGTATAGACATCTGCCACCCAGAAGCTAGTTATCTTCAGTATAAAATGGGTGCTGGTGCCTCACAGCAGTCTGTGATGTGTATGTGTCCATCATACATGTGACATGGCTGACATGGCTAATTGTTTGCAGATGTAGAAATGTACTTTCCCTTTGTAAGTGGGGAATGTCAATTGACACGAATTATACCCCATGACTGTTGCCAACATTCCTTGTGCATACATGGCAGCATGTGTCATTTCCTCTTTAGGAAGCAATCTCAATCTGCAATTTCATGCATGTTCTACTCATGTTGATGGGTTGATGCCTGTATTCCCTCACATATATGTGCATGGACAAGTGTTTGTGGAATAGTACAGTTACAATGGTGGTACATTTTATGTTGTGCCACAGATAGGCGTGTGTCACCATTGTTTATTATCTGACAAATACCTTCAGGTGTGATAATATGTCATTTGGCATGGAGAACTGCAGTAGCAATGAGGGACATGACAGTTAGGCCCAGATTGTGGAACCTTTATGTGTTTATCTATGCCCTTGATGTGGAAAAATGTGTAAAAGTGCACTGCACATGTGTAATGTTTGAGGATTGTGCCATGACTGCTCGCATGCATGAAGGAGTGACTTGCAGTGATGTTGACATCACATGTGTTTTGGTACAGGCATTCCTCCACAGACAGACACCTGGGCTGGCATTTCCAGAATGTGTATAGTGATGTTGCTTCTCACTGGACAACAAGTTGAGGTCCTTCTATTAGTCATTGGAAGTTCTGCGTCTCTCCAACACACAAAGGACAGATGGTTACAACAGAAACACTCAGATAATGCCATTATAATGGGTATCAGACATTAGAGGTGACTATCCTGGAGCTTATGGATTCATTGTTTTGTGTATTCTGGAGACATCTCTCCCTGACACATTGAACCTGACGTTAAAAGTGTTCCTTTCAATGGCACATGTGAGGCCTATCAGAGTACCTCCTTGACTATATTGGGACAGGTGTCACTTGCTGAAGTGTACATTGTTGAAATGTTTACAGTGTGACATGGGTATTTCCATGTCACCTATTCCAGGATATTGCACTTTTGGAATCAACATTGCAGGATGTCAAGGCATCATTTCTAATTGTTGGTACATTATGTATGTGTCAAATACATGGGTGCAATACCTTGTGTGTGAAATGTGTGAATGGATTTTACAATAGGATACCTTTCTTTGCCAAACATTAACTTAGGTCTGCTGTATGTGGCACAGCTTTTAGGATAGAGAGGTCTCCTAATTTTTATATGATGATTGCGGCTGCAAGACTTTAGCCATGCACTTCCTGTGGGCAACTTTGGTAAATCCAGATGGCATGCATGCATATGTTTTGACACATGTATGTGCCACTTAGGTGTAAGTTTTTGCTGAAGTCTACATGACATGTTAGTGTTGTATGTCAATCAGAGTTGTGATTGAAGTGTTATAATGGACATGTTATGAACTATTTCTATTTCTTTTTGCAGCATCAGCACAGGCAAGCAAAGGAGACCGGGATGAGCCAAGTGGGGAAGCATCTGGCCACGGGACCTTGGGTCAAGACACCACCAACACAGAGTGATCCTGGGGCCTGGAGGGCGGGGGGAGTGCCACGGGGAGACAGGGACATCTTCATCATCCTCGGATTCTTCCTCCAGTGGCTACTCCCTAGTGGTGGCGGACCCATTGGGGAATCCCCAGTACCATCCTTGTACATCACCCCCGATCTATCACCACCTTCCCTGTTGCTCCCCACCCAGTTGGCCGTGCCCACTCACCCAAGAGGGTGGGAATCTCCTTTTCCACAGTCACCTCTGCCCCAGCCCCTGTTACCCTACTGCTGTCAGTGAGGAGGCTATTGAGCTCCTGAGAAGTATTTCTGTGGGTCAGACAGCCATCATGAATGCCATTCAGGGTCTGACACACAACATCAAGCATACCTACAGACACCATCACAACAGTCACTGACACAGCCACCACACCTAACCTACCTGCAGAGACCACACCATCACACCACCGAACATGTACCACAAGCACTACACCTGTGGACACCACAACTACAGACACACATAAATTCACCATTTCCACCATATCTGCAGTCATGTCCCCAACAGACAGAGGCATCCCTCAGCAAACGCCCTCACTCACCCACCCAACAGAAACCCACCACATACAAGCATACCTCCCATAAGCACACACCTATGACATCCACACCTACACGTCAGGCAACCACACCCGCAACCTCCAAATCCCAAACCCCTTCTGATGACCATCCCTGTGTGTTCCAAAACCTATTTTTTGTTTGAGCTTAACCTTTGCCCTCTCCCCCCACATCCCACACCCAGAAGGACCCCACCCAGCTCCCAGGCTGTCCCTTCCATATCCAAGGCCTCCCCTGTTCCCCCACAAGTAGCCATACCTCTGCCATCGAAGAAGCTCACCCCTTCTCACCCCCTGAGGTGCCTGCTTTCCCCCTTGATGCTCCTTCCTGTGGAGGTTACATGGCAGTTGGGAGTCAAGCTTAGGCACAATACTGTGCCATTATTGGCTGTTATATGGACTGGCCACTGACCTTTGGGCATTCCTAGTTGTTATATTTGATAAACACAAACAGTTCATTTTTTGGGGTATACATTTATCTTGCAATTCTTTTTCTAGCTTTTTTTGTTCCTCTGTGACTTTGGTTGTGTGCCTCCAGTTGTGTGTGTTTGAACCTGCTTGTTGCTCCATGTGCTGTTGTTTGCACTATGCAAGTTTGTGTTCAGTGCTGTTGTCCCCAAGAGAAGTTTATTTGTTGTATGTATAGGTATGTGTGTGTAAATACAATGGCGGTGTCATGGCATTGTGTACTGTTTTGTATGGTAAGTATTTATTTTTTTGTTGTCCAATGTGGGTATGTATGGTGTTAGACTTGTGCCCCTGATGTGGCTTCAGTATACATGTGATGTGTGTCATCATGAGTTTTATTTGTGCAGACATGGAGTTTGATAAATTGTGCTGATGTGTTTGGCTTTGCCTGTGCATGTGTTCATTTCGTTGAGTGTCCCTTGCAGCTAGTTCCTGTAGAGGGATGTCCCATGCAGTAGGAGTTGTATGTGCTTTGTTGACTTGCCCTTTCTCTATTGTGCAGATGTGCATGACTATTGGTTTTAGTATTGTTAGTCCCTGAGACCCATGTTGGGTCATTTCCTATGCACATGTTGTTTGAGGGGCCTGTTCAAACTGTTATATGTCCGAGTGCAGTCTCCTTCCCTGGGTGATCCAGATGGCCCCATCCCAATTGCATAGGTATAGTTGTCATGTTGTTCATGGTCTATTTGTCTCTCTGTGTTTTATGCATGCCATTGTGCTTCCATGGTGCTGTGATGTGTGTGTCCATTGCAGGGTTGTTTACTGGGGGTGTTCTTTGCGTTCCATGCCGCATTGATACATATGTGTGTTGTATGTGAGGACAGTCCTTGGCCAGTGGTGAATGTGAGTGAGTGAGCTGTATTTCTATAAGTACTGTAGGTGTGTTGTTGATGTGTATGACAATGCTGTGTAGCCTTCAGTCTCTCTGTGTCTGAGTTGTGTGGCTGTGTGTATTTGTGTAGTATTGCAATGCTGTGTGAGTGTGTTGCCCAAAGGAGATGTATTGTGACTGCATACATGTCCATGTTGATGTATGTTTGTGAGGGGTGTATGATGGAACAACACATGCACTTAGAACGCGTGCCTTTACAACGCAATAAGTACAATGCATGGTCATTACCACGCATGCACTTTCCATGAAATGTTTTTATCACGCATATGCTTTGACCAGGCATGTCTTTACCATGGAAATTTTGTAGTAAAGGCATAGTAGGTAAATGCATATGCATGGTAAAAAGTAGAGGTAAGTATAACATTATATATATATATATATATATATATATATATATATATATATATATATATATATGTGTGTGTGTGTGTGTAATATATATATATATTTCTATCTATATATCTGTGTATTATATATGTATATATATATATACATATATATATACATATATATATGTATATATATATATATATATGTATATATAAATATGTATACATATATATATACACAAACAAACCTTACATCCTAAATCCCATACCCACCCTAAAATCTAAAAATGTCCTTACCACTGAAAAACCCATACAGACCCTAAAACCTAAAAATGCCCTTACCACCCCAAAACCAATAACCACCCTAAAACCTAAAAATGTCCTTACCACCCCAAAACCCATACCCACCCTAAAACCTAAAAATGCCCTTACCACCCCAAGACCCATACCCACCCTAAAACCTCAAAATGCTCTTACCACTCCTAAAAACCATACCCACTCTGTCTGTGTGTGTGTGTGTAATATATATTTAGATTTCTATATATATGTGTGTGTATATATATGTATACACACACATATATATGTCTATACAATATGTATATATAAATATCTATATATATATATATATATATATACATACACAAACACACCTTACCATCTGAAAACCCATACCCACCCTAAAACCTAAAAATGCCCTTACCACCCTAAAAACCATATGCGTTGTAAAGGCATCCGGGTAAATGAAATCATTGCATTTACAGCATTGTAAGTGACGTTTCCCATTTGTGAGTATGTGTTGTGTCATACATGTACCTGCTGCCTGTGGCTTTCCCCCCATGATGTGCTCGCTGGCGCTACAAGCTGTTTTTAAGGTTGGTGATGCAGGTCAGTCTGTGTACTTACAGTTGTTGGTTTCCACTGCAACACTGACATAGTTGTCTATCGATGATCATCAGCAGTGGCCTGATGTTTATGAATAGCTCTATGGCAGCACCCGACGTGTATGGCTTCCTGCAGTTGAGAATCTCTCTTTATACTGTACATTTCAGCATTCTGATTTGTGGTGGTTGGACCACCACAATCACATTGGCGTTGTACTACCACAACCTCGTAATGAGTCAGGTGGAAACACAGGCTCCACCGGTCTGGGTTTACTTCCTCATGACCGTGGTGGTCTATGCTGCCTGGTGGTGTCTGTGGACCGCTGGTGGTCTTCTATTAGTATGACCGCCAAGTTCGTAATGCGGCAGTCACATCTGCCAGACCGATTACGGTTGGACTGCCACTGTCACCTTGCAGTCCTGGGACCGCCAAACTCGTAATCCAGCCCATAGTCTTTGACCTCTGAGAGGGGAGGTGGCTCGAACAGGCAAGTGTTTCAGAGCATCACAATGTAAAACTAAGAACAGCGTTTAATGGAGGTCATTGATTTTGACCTTTGTTACTACATTCTTAATACCTGATCTTTTAAAAAGCATAGCTCTACTCCTCTTGCATTGGAGGAAGAAGGCATCAATGTGGTGCATTTTGCCCTGGACTGAAACCCTGTTCGTAGCTTAGCGTTGAACCTGCTAGACTCTACACATCAAAGTGTAGTGAACAGTGAGTGGAAGCCATCTGAAGTGAGCCATGTTTCTAAATGGGAGTGGAAGTAGGTCCTAAGACTTTATGGATGGTCCGAAGGGAATATTAAGTAGCTTACCACAGCACAGTGGGAGCATCCATCCCAGAAAAGTGCACATATGTAGAACAATATCAGAATAGCTCAAGGGAACAAGTCCATGTACAAAGGGGCTGAATTTTAAAAAGTTCATAATAATTAAAGAAAAATCTGTCCATAATAATTATTAGAATGTATTAAAAACATGAACGCTCAGGCCCAAATTGTGGACACCATGAGGAGACCAATTATCTGTGTCCTCGTTGCTGATGGTGTCCAGACTTCACATGACCTCAGTTGACCCTACAAGTTTAACTTACTAGAGGTGTGCCCTTTGGTGGAGGATCTTCTTGTCAAATGTACTTCTCCTATGCTAGGGGTCATGCTCTGATTATATTTTATCAGCCCAGTTCCCTGGGAAACATGAAAAATTAAAGCATTTTTTAATTAATATATTCAATACTGCATATAAAATCATCTTCAGTTAAAAGGGTATCTCATCCCTAAATATAAGAAATGACATCGTTCAGTATTTACCAAATCTTTAGCTAGCCAAAGTTTATTTACTAATTTTACAAATTCCAGAAAGAAAAAAATGTTAAAATTCAAACACTCTTTTGACTCAAACATTCAAAGGGGGAGAATGGTTTGTGCAAAAAGGTTGAGTTTTTTGCCTAACCCTGTGATTTCATTTTTAAAATAGGTTTTGCAACACCTTCATAACATTTCCTGTTATAGACCTGACTATATTTTTACAAGGCAAGAAAAGGTTTCTAACAGATTAGTGTTAAATTTGTCAGGCTTAAGGGGTTCTTCCCACAAACATTTTTGCCATTACCACCCACTTTGTTGAAATTAATTGTTGTGGGCTCTTGAACTCTGTGTACCTTACCACTGCTAACCAGTCCCAAAAATTTTGTGTGTTATCCCTTAAACATGGTAAAATTGGCTTACACCTGATTAGCATATTTAATGTACTTGTAAGTCCCTTGTAAAGTGTTATACCATATACCCATCATCTGTAAATTAAATGCTACTTGTGTGCCTGCAACACTTACTGTGCCACCCCATTAAGAAGTCCCTTTAAAAATGTCCCAGTTCTGCCATTGCAGCATGAATGCAGTTTTAAACTACTGATTTGACTTGGCAACATAATCCTCTTGTCAAGCCCTAAAGTCCCCTTTTGTTGCATATAAGTCACACTTAGGCCCTAGCTATCCCAGAGGACAGGGTGCATTGCATTTAAAGGGTTGGACATGCACCTTTAAGGTTTACATGTCTGGTTAGTGAAGAATTCCTAAATGTATTTTTCACTACTGTGAGTCCTGTCTCTCCCATAGGATAACATAGGGTTACCTTATTACATTAAATAATTGCTAACATGTGACCGGGAACAGGTTCACATTAAATGTTTGGTATCTGAGAAACTGTAATTAAAAATCCTTTTTAATGGTAAAGGTGTATTTTAAGTTACAATTTTGAAAATACCACTTTTAAAAAGTTGGCATTTGCCTGCCCTAAATAGTTGGCGCTTGCAGCATTTTCTTGGGTCACATAACTGGGTGCAGTTTGCATTTGGACTTTATTTATTCTGTCCAGGCACCCACACAATAGATGAATTAGGTGTGTCTGGATGGTCCATCAACTGGCACGATGTTGGGTCGGAGCTAGCAACAGCCTCACGTGCAACTGAATAGGCTGTGTCCTGCCTTCACTCAAAGGACTTTTCACCCCTGCATTACTCATGCAGGCAACCAGGTCCCAGGACAGGGGGAATAAGCAACTTCAAGCACTTCAATGGGAATTTTCTAGAAACTTTTCCTACTTCAAAGAAGGCATCAGGTATAAAAATAGGACCCTCACACCCTCTATTTAGTTCACTTTCTGGATCCTTGGAAAGGCTGTCAGAGGATTGCCTGCTGTTGTGGCCTGCTGTGTACTACACAAGACTGATTGGCTGTATCTTTGGTGCCTGGATCCTGCCTTGAACCCTCAGATGTCTGCTCTGCTGCTTGAGCCCTTTTCCACTGCTTGAACCCAAGACTACCAGAGTGACTCCAAGGGCTAGTTTGCTGGCTTCCTGGTCAGAACCTCAGGGATAGAAAAGGCTACAACCATCTTGAATCCGCACCTGGACCAAGCCTGCATGAGTCCTATCCCACCCCACCCAAGTGGTGCCTCTCCAGTCATGGACTCTTGGTGGTGGTGCTAAAGATGCCCAGAAAGCCAAAAGCCAACACTTGGAACTTTCTTGGCTAAAATTGGCTCTGAGAATTGAGGTAAGACCAGGACCAATCTGCTCATCTATCTGCCCAAGGTGTACCACCAGTTGGCCTTATTTTGCAGTGGTTCCCACTGTGTTCTTCTCTGCAGCAGCAAATTCTGTTCAGTGGCCCTTTGATGAAGGAGCATCTCACCTTGCGGAATTCCTATCAGCTACAGCCTCTCACTGGAGACTGGGCGCCTGATTTGGATCTTGGTGGGACTCCAGTCATCCCTCCGTGGTAGAGTTTACAAGTACTCCGTCATGCTGACGGATTCCTGCCTTCCCTACTTAGATGTATCTGCATTGACAGAGTGTTTTCTGACTCGTAAGTGGTGCACCATGGACCATGCAGTGCTTCTATGCTAGGTAACATTACTACATCAACATCAGGGTAGCAGGTTTGCCCCGAGCATACTTAGATTTCACACTTGTGCAGGCGTTGTTCTAAAGGTGGAGTCCTGACGGTGGGAGACCGTTGCGGGAGGCGTCCAATGTTGTACTATGTCTGTGGCCTGTGAATGTATGGTAGCAGCAAACACCTGATGTGTGTTGCCTAATTGTTTTCACCTGCCCACCATAACATACACTCCATTGCAGACCACGATCCCTTGCCATTCCACTGTAACACAACATTGTGAAGCAGAAATGTTGTCAGTGTAGTCAGTTTTTATTTTTATTTCTCCGTTTCTTTTCCCTTTTTATCCTCTCATTGTTCTTCCTGTGGGTTAAACTTTTTAATTCAATATTTTTTTGATAACGGCAGGAGGAGAAATACCCATTTTACAAAGCAGGAATTGTCATTCATGGAGGATTTAATCATTAGAGTCACAATTGTTTGGAGCCCAAGTACATAATACAACCATAGTTCAGAAAAGGCAAATGTGGGCCAGAAAAGTTGACAGAGTTAATGCTGTAGCAAACGACCTGCACACACAAGAGGAAATTAGGATGAGATGGAGTGACCAGCAGGGTAGAGTGCATTCCATGGCCTGCATGCATCACCTGGAGGCCTAGAGGGCTGGTGGCAGTTCTCTCAGGCCCCTCCTAAAACATTTTCCTTAGGAGAAGATGATCTTGCAGATCCTACATCCTGAAGGCTTGACAGGAATCCCTGAGGAGTGGTGACTGTTAAGTTATACTTTTGAATGTGTCACTAAATATAAATGTCTATGGGTGTGGCTTCAGGCGTCAAGATGGCGGTCGCACTCTGAGAGTGCTCCGGACCCCTCCATCATCCGCCCGTTCAAGCCTCTGCCATCCTGCTCCAGGTCTTACCTCTAATGACCCCTGTCTGATCACTGGTCGGCAGGGACGACATCGACCAAGTGAGAGCCGCGAAGGAGTGGCGGCAGCGCCGCAAGCAGACTGATCCAGAATAGCGGCCTGGAAAATGGCGGTGGAGAGCCATGGCTGCCCCCGGGCACATAGCCGTAGTGGTGCCCGATGGTGAGGGGCGCGACCATCCCGGAGTGCCGTGCGAAGATCCGGAAACAGCCCGTGGGCGCGGCCCAGCCTGGTGGTGCCTGGAAACGTGCCGGATTATCCGGGCCCCATGCGGGGTGTAAAAGAGTGGAGGCCCTGATGGGGATGAGCCAGACCCTATGGGTGACTGGAGGCCGAGCCCGCGGCCCGTGAGCAAAGGTGTAGCGGCGGCAAGTCCAAAGGGAAGAGGTGACAGCTCCGCTTCGGAAAAGCTGATAATTGCAGACACCCGGGGCGGCTGCGTGGCGGTGGCCGACCCGATCCTGGCCAGTTCGGCGATGATGTGAGCGGCCGGCTGGTCCCCTGGGGGTGCAGCGGTGGGCCCAGAGGATGGAGGCCGGGCTGGCGCAAGTGGGTGGCGCCTTGGAGACAGACGGACATCGTGCAGTGGTGGAGCGCAGGTGAGCTGTGGATGGTCCTGGGCCGCTGCCTGGCTGGCCCCCCGGACGTGAGGGTGCTGTTGGGAGTCCAGATGCATGGCAGAGGAGAGGTGACCTGGAACCACTGAGGGGCGTGCCTCGTGACCACCCAGAAGGGCGAGGACCCGTTGCCTTAGGTCCGCAAACTGGACGGTCGCGGCAAGGACTGTTGTGACCAGGCAGGTCTCGCCCCCTAGGTATAGCCCCCTTAGAGGGCATATACGAATACTGTGGACACTACACAGCAACAGGCCCCAAGAGAGATTGACACCTGGTGGTTGGAGGTGTTCGGGGGGCGTCCCGCCTGGGCCCAAGGGCGTTGTTGGTAGCCCTGATGAACTGCTAAGGAACGGAGACTTCCGACAAGCAGTGCGACGAGCCTTGTGGCCGCCCCAGTGGACGGAAACCTATCGCCTTGGGTCCGCGGAACAAGGGGGTGGAGTGGGGGACTGCTTGGCCGTGTCGGTCCTGCCCCGAGACACACCCCCTCTTGAAAGAGGAGTGAGAACAAGGTAGACCCTGCGCAGTGAAGGGCCTGGGGGGGGAAGCGGCACACTATAGTGTGGAGGTGCCAGCCTGACCCCCCTTGGCAGGCAGCCCCCGGCATCCCAACAGAGGATTGATCAATTCACAACCCCGGCACCCCCCCAGAGTGTTAGGGACACGGCGTCGGGGGAACCTCCACCAGATGGAGTGACCGCAATCCTCCAAGCCATCCAGTCTTCGCAACTTGCTGTGGAAACCAAGATTGGAGAAGTTTGGGAGGATATGGGCCTGCTGCGGCAGGACCTCCGGAACGCAGTTGGTCGTATTACCGAAGTAGAGGGCTGTGTTTCCCAAACGGAAGACGACCTAGTGGATCTCAGGACTAAGGTAGCCGTGCGGAAGACACGGAGAACCGCTCCAGGTGCAACAATCTACACTTCATCGGCTTCCCAGAAGGAGCAGAAGACAGCGTTGCACTTGAGTTTCTGGAGTGCTGGATTAAATCCTGGATGCCAGAGCAGCGTCTCTCCCCCTGGTTTGCAATCGAGCGGGCGAACAGGGCCCTCGCACCCTGACCCCCTCCAGGTGGCCTGAAAAGACCGATGATCGCACGCTCTCTGAACTTTAAAGACCGTGATGCGATCCTTAAAGAAGCCAGACTCTGCCCTGGCCTCTGTTGGAACGATCATAAAAACTTGGTATTCCCAGATTATACTCGTGAGGTTCAGGCCCGATGTCGCTCATATGAACATGTCAAGCAAAAACTCAGGGCGATGCAGCTCACGTATATGCTCCTATTCCCCGCAGGCCTGAAAGTCCACATGGGCGAGAAGTCCTTTTTCTTTGAATCCCCGGAGGTGGCGTGGTACTGGTTGACCGAGGAAGACGTCAAAGCCTGGAAGGGTCCCCCCCCGGAACGCGGGAAGCTCCCCGGGCAGTAGACCTGTCTCCCAGGTGGGTACGCGAAGAGGACGCAAACATACCAGGTCCCAACGCAGGAAGCGAGAGTGTCTAGACAGCCCCATTGGTGAGAACTCGGAGCTGGAGCCCAGCAGCCAAGCGAAAGAGACAGCTACAGACGCCCCAGAGTCTGCACGAGAGGTGGAGGAGGACCGCCTGAGCCAGACCCCTGCACTCGTCTAAATAGGGGTGGTGTGGCTCTGTGTGTAATGCTCGCAGGGAGGTGCGCCCCGACTGACGCCAGCGGATACAGACCGGGGCGGAGGGCTTGCTTATTGATTGCAGATGATCTGGCTGAATGGAGGGGTCCACCACTCCACACCAATGACAGACCATTTGGCTGTTAAGTTTTGGTTGGGTTTTTGGGTGACAGATGCTTCAGGGGCAGAAGTATGGGGTGTGGGTGTTTGGGGGGGTAGGGTGTTCATTGAAATGTTAAGTTGTGCTGTTTGAATGTTTTTTTTTTTTAAAACTTTTTTACCCTTTTTTCCCATTTGGGGCGGTCACTCCTGGGCTCACCAGCCGACATATGACACATTATCACACCACTAC
The DNA here is from genome assembly GCF_031143425.1 of Pleurodeles waltl. NCBI lineage: Eukaryota > Metazoa > Chordata > Amphibia > Caudata > Salamandridae > Pleurodeles > Pleurodeles waltl. The sequence continues at coordinate 489,204,514 of NC_090440.1, forward strand.
ACCCCACGCGTGGCTTTCGTTAACCCAGGTCCTTTCACGGAACGTGAACAGACTCCTAGATAAGATCAAGAGATCTGCGGTGTTTAATACACTCCGCAGGTATGCACCATCTGTGGTTCTGCTGCAAGAGACTCATTTACTCTGTACCAAATGCCCCATGCTTACGCGGGGAGGTTACGACAAACTCTAACATCCGGGATTCTCAAAGGGTTCCAGGGGGGTGGCCATTCTACTGCATCGTTCCTTGCCCATTGTGATAACCGCCACTCAGTCAGATCCGCAAGGACGGTTTGTTGTGGTGACTGGTACGCTCTATGGGTTACCGATTAATTTCATGTGTACCTACGCCCCTCCGAATGCGTTTGCTGGTTTCCTTCTTGCCCTCCGTGATATGCTGTTACGGCTGCCAGCGGGGCTCACCCTGATAGACGGCGACTTCAATTCCGTCTTGGACCCCAAGCTTGATGTCTCGGGTCCCGTGACCGCAAGTCGCTCCTACCGGGCGTCGGAACTGAGTGGTTGGGCCGAGAGCCTTGGTTTGTGTGAGATTTGGTGGTTCTGGTACCCCAGATCTCAACAGTACACCCATACCTCAGCAGCTCACAATACGCACACCAGGATTGACCTCATTTTTACGCCGGCACTAGATGACACCAGTATCACCGGGGCAAAGATTCTGCCACACGCGGTCTCCGACCATGCACCACTGCAAATCAGGTTGGGAGGTACTGATCCTGTTCGGCGCCTGATGTGGCGCCTGAAGGCCTGGCACCTCCAGGATAAAGACTACGCTCATGCGGTAAAAGATCACCTCACTCAATACTTTGAACACAATTTGGGGTTGGTGCAGTCGCCAGGTACCGTCTGGGCCGCCTGTAAAGCCACCCTCAGAGGACATGCCAAGCATCTATTGCGTATACGGGAGCATGCACACAACCTAAAGGTGTCCGACCTAGAGGCCAAGGCACTGCGACTTGAGCGCCAGCTCACCGCCTCAGCGTCAGCCTCCACCATGAGGCATCCCACCCTCGTCAGGGAAGAGATTAGGCACCTGGTACTTGAGACAGCGAAGCATCTCTGGCGAGCTACGGCAGCCCAAGTATACAGCTGGTAGGACAAGAATGGGAAGCGTCTGCATTGGCTAGTGACTCGGCCATTGGCAGATATAATTGTCTCCGAAATAGCGGACGAGTAAGGAGCGCTTTCCAAGACACCGCAGGATATTGCACAGAGCTTCGCTGCCTACTATACACGACTGTACGCAGAGCGGCCCCGGCCGCAATCAGAAAGAGAGGCCCACCTCTTGGGAGATATTGTCCTCCCGAAGATTTCACAAATGACTAGGCGCAGTCTGGACGAGGCCATTACCCTTGATGAAATCAAGGATGCGATTGCAAAGCTATCCCCGGGTAGGATGCCAGGCCCGAGCGGCTTCCCGGCAGAATTATATAGTAAGTGTGGAGATATTAAAACAGGCTGCTTTCCCCCGGGCATTGATCAGGCCACTATAGTGGTAATTCCTAAGACTTCACCCCCGTCGTGACATTGCTCCGCTTACCGCCCCATCTCCCTCCTAAACACCGAGATCAAGGTATTATGCATGATCCTTGCTACCAGACTGAACGGGGTGCTCCCTTCGGTGATACACCCAGATCAGAGCGGGTTCATGCCCACACGGAGCACAAGGCACTGTATCAGGCACCTGCACGTTGCACTGGCTCACCGTGACACCCTGGGTTCATCCTCCCTGGCTCTTCTCTTGCTGGACTTTGAGAAAGCCTTTAATACTATGGACTGGACCTACCTGGACTGCGTATTGTTGAGCAACGGCCTTGGTCCTAAATTTCACGGTCTAGTAAAGCTCCTCTACTCCAACCCGACTGCCCGAGTTCAAGTGACCGGGGTGATCTCGGACCTGTTCCCCATTTGCCGGGGCACCCGCCAGGGGGGTCCGCTGTCCACGTTGCTCTTCGCGCTAGCGATTGAGCCTCTGGTGAAGTTGCTGAGAGAAGACCCCTAATAGATGGTTGGTCTTGGCCTGTGGGGCGGGAGGACCAAGTGGCGCTATATGCCGATGATGTGCTTGTATATTTGGCCAACCCTGCCCGTGGTGGCCCCCGTACTCTGCGACTCCTGGGCTTATACTCCGAAGCCTCTGGTTTGACTCTCAAGGCTAGCAAGTCTCTACTGGTCCCCCTGCATCACTCGTAGACTGCCAGCAAGACATCCCTATCCGACGCAATAGTTTTAAATATGTGGGTGTACAAGTGGCCTTGTTGCCAGAACTGGCCCGGACGCTTAACATCTCCCCGCTCTCTCGGCGGATCAAGGAAGACCTTCGATGCTGGCAGACCTTGCCTCTTAATCTGCTGGGCAGAACAGCACTTTACAAAATGATGATCCTTCCTAGGTTCCTATATCTACTGCAGAACTTTCTGCACCTTATTCCCCGGAAAATGGTTCAAGGAGATGGATGCAGTGGCACGTCAGTTCCTATGGTGCGGTACCTGACCCAGGCTGGCCCTTGACTCCTGCCAAAGGGACGTTTACGAGGGCGGATTGGGGATGCCCAACATTTATTACTACTATCTTGCAATGCACCTGCTAGTAATAAATGACTGGATGGGGGGGTTGGACTGATCCAGCATACCAGTTGGAACTCCAGGTGATGAGTTACCCCAGGGTACTTGAGATGCTCTATGGACGCCCCATGCCCTGTGTGACCCCTGGGGTAACTAGAGGGGTATTGTTGGGCTGGCGTGAGGCTCAGAAGGTGACGGGTTGGTGGGGCCGCCTCACTCAGCAGACTCCTTTATGGCACGGGGTGGCTGGCGGAGGTCTCGGCTCAGAAGGACAGTATAGGAATCTCCTTGTTGGGTGATGTTTGGGAGGGGCCGCGCATGCGATCTTTTGAGGAGCTCCAGCGACGCTTCTCACTCAATAAAACCCAGTTCCACAGGTACCTGCAACTTCGTCATGCGCTGCAGGTGTACATCCGGGCTGGAGAAATTATCCCTGAGTTCAGTCCCATGGAGGCGAAAGCGATGATGGGGAACCTGGAACCTGGGCAAGGGGGGGGGTTTCACGGATTTACCGCTCCCTGGTCACTAACACCGCTCGACCGCTGGATGGGTTTCATCAGAGGTGGGAGGAGTGGTTGGGTCCCATGGAGGAGGACTGGAGGGAGGCGCTGATGGCCGCTCAGGCCCTTGCCGTAGCCACTCGCTTTCGGGCGTTACAGACATACTACCTGCACATACCCTACCTCACGCCCCTAAGGTTGCACAGGGCGGGCCTCCGTCCCCGAGTGGATTGTCCTCGATGCTTGGGCCCGAATGCCGACTTCTATCACATGGTGTGGTCTTGTCCGGTCATTGTGACCTATTGGAGAGCAGTGACGTCTGAGATTTCTGGGGTTCTGCAGGAGGAGGTGGAGGCGGCCCCATTGCCATTCTTGCTTGGGGTAATGGAGGGGTGGGATCTAGACGGGCTGACCGGACTTTCCTGGGAGTAGCCTGTTTAGTGGCCAAAAGAAGTTGGCCAGGTGGCGACAGGGAGTGGACTGGTACGCCCAGCGTGAAAATCTAGTATATGAAGCAAGGGGGTGCCTGGACAAATACAAGAAAGTGTGGGGGAAGTGGGAGGCCACATGGTGTACCTAATTCGCATTTGGACTGGGGCTGACCGGTCGTGGGGGAGCACTGTCATACCAAGAATTGATGGCCTTTTAGAATGTGTTGATGCAAAATGCACATCCGATGTGAAGAACCATGTAGCGGCCCGCTCGGGGGTGCAGGAGATGACCTGTTTTTGTTTTTGTCTTCGCTTTTGTTTTATGTTGTGTATTCAATTGTTTCTGCAAAAATCAATAAAGTTCGTTATAAAAAAAAAACATAAATGTCATTGTTGCTTTTACGTTAGCTGTTGCTAATGTGGTTTGCACCTTTGTAAAACATATCAACTCAAATGTAAAATTCTCAATTGAATTTTTAGCATCAAATCAGTAACATTATGGTAGTATCTCTCATTTTACTACTTGCCAATATTTGTCTCCAATATGTATGTTGTTGTGTGTTTGAATGTATTGTGTTGTAGTTAAGATAACAGGTTGCAAAATCCATTTAATTTCACAATAAGTTACAGTACTTGAATATGTTTTTTCACCTAATAACATATTTCATATATGTTTTGTCATTTTAGAGGATTGTTGATCTTCACTGCATATATGTACTAGGTATGTTAAGTTACAATTTAGCAAGTGCTGATAATATTTATTTCAAATGACTAAAACTATCATGATGCCTTATTTTTGTATCTGAAAAATAATATTGCAATGTGATGCTGGTCATTCTCTCTTTTCTTTCATATGTGCACATATGTTAAAGTGTTATGTATTTATCAATCTCCATTTTGTGTTATCTATTAAAATGTCAGTAATTTATTTCATTTTGTATGTTGTCACTTTCTTGCTATTTCATTGAATTGATGTAATTGGTTTCACAAATCAAAGATTTTCATATATGGTATGTTATATGCTGAATATAAGCTGCATTGATAATAAATGTACTTTGCAATGGTTATATGATGTCTAATGCTATTAATCCTTCTAAGTTGTACAACAGTCTGAATTTTGGCCTACTGGGGCTTGGAATGGTATAGTTCTCATTTATCCTGCCTACTGTGTTGTGTTGAATGTTTGGTATATTTTATGCACACTTTCTAAGGAATCTTTTTCTTTCCAGGACATCTCTTTACCTGATTTTTTCAAGTTTGCATGTGTGTAATTTAAACTTTGAAATTTATCATAAAGTCACTGAAGGTCTCATCATTCTATTAATTATCTTAGATTTCTTCATGTTTAGCTTCATGCTCATTTGATGTATAATCCAGAGTTTTACATTTGTTTGTAATTTATATTAGATCCAACATCCAGACTATGTGGACACCCATCTGCCACTGAAGATACCTCCACTCCAGACCATGAAGAAGCCTTCAGTGAGGGCTCCACTCCTGCATGTCTGGATGATGAGGAGCTGCCTGGTTCATCTGGTCTGGCTGGGCAGACAGCTCCTGTGAGTCTTAATTGACCCACACCTATACCATCCATCCTAGTTGTTACCACACTTCAGCCTATTGTTACCTCCACTTCTTGTGTCCAAAGAAACATCACCCCAGTCTTGTGCTCCAAAGTCCTAGCTGCTGTTCCAACACCACCATGACCTCATGTTCAATCAGCTCCCAGTGGAATGGGCAAACTGATCAAGGAAACAGGGTAGTCGGGTTCGGGTCCGTGGGAGGGAATCAATGGGCCAGCCAAGTGAGGCCACTGCATTCACTATCATCCATGCCACCATTGATGTGATCCCTACATCAGTCTGAAGACATGATGGGCCAGGTCCTTATAGAGCTCCAGTACATGAAGCAGTTGCAGAGGGAGCACAATGTAGAGATGTAGAGTGTAAACTCAAACTTGAGCTCCTTGACTTGGGTGATGTATGATATTTTTCACCTTATGTGAAGGGCTTTTCTAGCAACATCTTCACTTTTCCGTGGTCCACCTATATCTAGGCCAACCTCATCTCCTTCAGCTACAGAAAGGGAGGCCCTGCCACAAGAGGAAACACCTGCATCAACCTCAGTCCTCGTAACTGTGGATCTCCTAGCATACCTTAGGAGCAGAAGTTCATCCGGACCACCAGGAGAGGATGGCAAGCCCTCCACCAGCAAGAGATGCAGAAACTGTGTGTGACTACCATTCACTAGACTATGTTCGGGCCACATTTACCTTTTTGATGCCAGTTGTATTTATTTCCTTGGATTTCTAACAATTTTGGCTCTACAATAATAGTTTCATTCACCATGAGTGACTTTTTGAATTTTTTCTTTGCATTTTTATTTTCATCCCTTTTCAGTTTTTTTGGGTCTGTACAATAAGTTAAAAACCTCCAAAGTCAAAGCCTGGAGTTGTATTTATTTTAACAATTTGTTTATATTTTATCTTCGATCATACATTTTGTAAATGTAAATAATTAAAATTATTATTATACAAAAAAATCTCCATGTAGGTAATGTTTCTAGAATTTTAAAAAATGACAAAAAGAACAAACACAACAAATCTAAAACAAGCATTTTCATAGAAGTATAATAAAGAATTATTTGTCATAGTTTCTAAAAAAAAGAATTACAACCCATGCAAAATCCAGATACCCTCTGTCATTTGTACATTTACAGTTCCAGACCTTGACACCATGGAAGAAAGGGATATAATCCAAAAAATTCAATTCAATAGGCAAATTGGTATTGATTTATGTCATCAGCTGTAGTCAGACCTCCAGTCTCACAATAGGAATCCCACATCAATAACACCAATAGTCAGAATCATGGCAGTACTAAAGTTTGTAGCCACAGGTTCATTCCAATACAATGTAGAAGTATCTGGTGGAATGACACAACCACCTTTAAGTCGAGTGCTACAAGAAGTTCTTTCTACAATAATGAGACACATCAACAGCTTCATAGACTTGACACAAAATGTGAATTTTGTCAATGGCAAGGGAGGTCAGTATTCTTTGAGTCGACTAACACACGTGGTTATAGCTATGTATGCAGGACATATTACCTTGGTGGAAACATTCAACAGAAAACAAGTATATTGCAATCTCAAAAACTTCAATTAAATCACTGTGCAAGATGTCTTTGCACAAGATATGTATATCCAAAGTGAGATCAACCCATGCTACCTTTTTACTATGTAACAGCAGCATATAACTGCAAATGTTGCAACTTTGAAATGTCAAAATGAAGATGACATGGTGAAAGAACCTAAAACAGAATAAAAACAAAATATTATTTAAATTACATGACAAAATAGACACATTACAAATGAATAATTATGAGGACATACTTTCTAAGAGAAATCAAAGATAAACACTGTAAATGAACACAGTTGTCAATGTGTCAAAACTTTGATGATCAAACATCTTTGCCCTGGAATTTCTTTAACTTGCCCTTCCTAAAAAAGGTTCAGTATATACTTTTATATTCATTATATTTCAAATTGGTTTGACTTTTAATGTAACAATATATAAAGATATACTTAAACTCATGAAGAAGTTATCATTACCATCTTGATATCAGTCAGTCCTTCCACTTCATCACTATCATCTTCATTTGGCATTTCAACATCCTCAGCAGTGGTCTCCATCATCTGCTATGAACAGGATGTTCTGCTGCATGACTATGTGGTTCAACATGCAGCTTGCCATGTTGATTTTTGCACACCTTGTCGAGTGAATAGAGGAGGGTTCCACCATTCTTCTCCAGACATCAAAATCTGGCCTTTAGAAGCTCAAGAGCCCATGTTCTTCTATGGACCTTATTGAAGCAGACTTCCCCTGTTGTTGTTGGATTCCTCAGTGCGCTAACAATCATGGTCATTTAGGATAAGCTGAGTCTTCCATATGAATTAAAAATTTAAATGAGCCAAAATATCAAAAAATTGTAGATCCTTAAACTAGAAATTAACCAATAAATATAATGACAGATTGTACTTACCAACAAGCCAGGCCCTCTCAAGTCCAACTTGTGACATTTGCAGGGAGTATTCTGCTCTTCCGCAGTACAAAAGAATCATGTGTTGATCCTGGAAAATGCACACACATGCTTGTGATGTACAACTCAGGTAAGCACACAACTTGCATATTGATTGAACTGAAGTTATTTTGATTGCGGTGGACCTGTTCTCTGCCCTGTGGTGGCACTAAGGCAATAGGTGTGCATAAATTGCTCCATGTGGGAGGGGACCCAAAGCATAAATATCTCCCTACACATTGACAAAATCCTAATTTTGTTGAAACTGTATGAAGCTCTTCATGTGTCTCATGACTGGAGAAATAACTTTTTGAAGCACAACATTGAAATGCGTTATTAGTGTGGGATTCCTATTGTGAGGCAGAAGACCTGGCTCCAGATGATGGCAAATCAATAAAACTTTGCCTATTCAATCAGAAGTTTTTGATATATCCCATTCTTCATGGTAGGAAGGTCTGGAAATGGTTGAAAAATGTGAGTTTGAGATCGTATACCTCTACTTGGGTTCATATGTCTGCATTTAAAAAAAAAAGTAAAATATTTATATAAGTTAGCAAACATGTCTTAGCTATTTAACACAAATCTAATGTATTTGTAAAAATCTATTTGTTTTCTTAACATATCTGTACACAAAATGTATTATTGATGTTGATATTTAAAATAAAATTTAAGACATGTCTATTAGTTTTTTAAAACAATGTGTGAATAAAACATTAATGAATTATGTACATTTAAAAAAAATTGTTCTAAAAAATTCTGTCAATGTAAATATAAATAAAACCATGCAACTATTGCATTTCACTACAGTAATGCACTACATATTACTGTTTTTATTTTGTAAAAATGAGTAATGTTATCATTTTGCATATGAAAACAAACTAGCCACAATTTTGAGTGGTGGTGATGCACTTAACATTCACAAATAAACTATTTCACAATTTAAAATGGCGGGCGCCTGACCTTGCCCTCAGGACATTTGTAATCAGACGGCCATTCGCAGAAGATGGCAGTGTAGTGGTCATAAAAATCTATGACTGACACAGCCATAGACTAATGTCTGTGACAGCAACATACGAAAGCCAATAGTTTTGTCCGTCTCCATTGATGCTTCAATATATCATGTAGATGTGCACAGGGTCTCAAACAAGCTCACTTGTCTCCTAATACTGCAGCCAACACCTCTTTAACAGTTGCTACTGATTCGGACGTCTAGGAGCCACAATGCCAGAAAAAGCAGGTGACAGGTCCCCTAACTTCATACCAGAGGAGCTGGAGTTGCTGGCTACGGAGGTCCTGTCCCTTTACAGCCAGCTAAATGGGTCACCAGAGGAATGTGGATATATTTATAAAGAAAATGTGATTCTGACTAACATGTTCTTTTTTAAAAACATAGGCTATAATGTCCCTTTCAGTTCCTGAGTAAAGTGAAGTGACTGAAGTGAAGTTTCAGGTCTTTTAAAATAAAATAGATAAATTATGGTGCAGATTTTGAAAAATAGTGTAATTAGACAACACAATTAGTACGTACTGTGTGTTTCACGTCCTTTTTTTTTGGTGTCTAGCACTATACATATATGTGTGTGTGGGGGGGTGGTGGGGGTGGGTGTGTGTGTGTGTGTAATAAATGCATGTTGAATCTATAAATTTAACATCATAGTAATTTAAAAACTATATTACATTTGGAATCCAAATTAACATATGTATATATTTTTTGAAATACCAAATACATTTTTTGCTATGTGTATTATCCTACAAATCACTCAGCCTAGGTCAGGTGTCTCCAACCAGTGGACTGCGAGCTAGCTTCCAGACACCTCCAGAGTAGCTCACAGCCTCAAGTTCAATTTTAAATAAGCACAAGGTCAAATATTCCTTTGCAGGTTCAGGGAATGCCATGTCCATTTTACATTGTTGTTATCAGGCTGCAGATAGCAGGGCCTGATAATGAGCAGTGCACAGTCAGACCTATAGCCCACGCTAGGGCTGAGTCACAGAGGTTAACAACTAAAACCCTGAGGTATTTAACTCTTACCTAAAAATTCTTATCATCTCAATATTGGAGCTGTGAACAAAAATGATGTTAATTAATGCTTTTAAATGTCAGAAAATGAAAATGAAAAGTTACCTTGATTATTAAAGTATTGCATTTACAAACAGCCGACCCCTTACTCCCAGTGGCCATTAGTCACTGTGTCATAAGTATAAGTGAAAAATATAGCCATTTTCTCACATGAGAGAAATTTAAAATGCAGAAAAAATATTCAGATTATGAACCTGTCTGCAGACTATTTTTCTGCACATTACATTTCTTCCAATAAATAATGAATGTATGTTTGTGTTATACTTGTAATAGTGCCACATATGGTAAAAGGTATGTCCTGTGCTGCAAGTACATAAGACACAGGGTCTTCATCACCGATGCAAATATATCCCATCCCTACGCACACATGTTCATAAATCACCAAAGACCGAGCCCTTACTGAAACACATGGCAGCCCTTTGATAGTGCCCTTAGTCATAGTATATGGTTTAAACTATAGCATCTGGCTCTATGGACATTAGGAATTAAGCCAAAGAAGCTGGGTGTGGGGGGTCTAGTAACACTGCACAAGTTGTTTAGCCTCCAGTAACTCACAATGATTTTCACTGATCAGAAGTAGCTCTCACCACTGAAAATGTTGCATGGCCTAAATTATGTAACTGACCTGGATTAGTAAAATAAGGACAGAAAAAGGGATAAGGGTACTCAAAAGGCAACTATAAATGTTTTGTTTCATGTATGAAATGTTTTTTAAAAAAATGCTGTTCTTACTTTTTAGAAATACTTGTGATTGTTCTCTCAAAATTGTGTAACATCATTACAAATAAACAAAACCTGACAATTTTGTTTCTTTCATTTTTCGCATCTTACAGGTCAATGCCCATCAGAAGAAACCCCTCTGGAAGGCCATCGAGAATAAGGTTCAGACCCTGGGGCTCTACTAGCAGTGCAGCATTCAATGCTGCAAAAAATGGAAGGACCGATGACGCTGGACCAAAAAGTCAGCAGAAGTCCAGTTCGGCCAGTCCTCCCAACATGGAAAGTGTGTGTGCCTCACCCTGAGTCCACTAATGGCCCGCATTCTTGCGGTGGCCTATCCACAGCTTGATGGACTGTTGAGAGCTTATCATCAGCAACAAGGGGATAAGTTCCTTTGTGTTTTTCTTGTTAAAAAACTATGTTTTCGTTATTATGGAGTCAACATAAAGGCTGACACATGTCCATCGTAGAAGGAGAGTTCTTCGAGGTGTAAGCTTTGCAAAAGGTGTATGATGATATGTTTTGTATATGTATTTGTGGGAAATTATACCACTATATTTCAGTTTTGAGCAGACACATGTCTGTCTAAAAAAATGACCAAGAGTTTGTTTGATGTTAAATAGGACAGTTGTACCAAACAGGCCACAATTTATAACTATGTCAGGTGTGATGCTTCGTCACAATTGTGAAGGAGGTTATGTTGGCCCTATTACAGGTGACATAGCATAAAATGCATACATGACCCAGTGGATCTTTCAAGAATCACATTGGTGAGTTGGTATTATGGACAAACAATAGTGAGCATTTGAGCCAAGATGACTAGAAACATGAGAATAAGTGGCTAGATATTTTTTGTAAAAACTTATTATTGAGTATGTTTTTACTAAAAAATACAATTCATTTTATGTTAAGAGTGACAGATTAGCATGATGTGCTACTCCTTCACAAGTGTGCATGTACGCCAGTCTGTTTTTTGAAAAATGAATCTGATATGCATACATTTTTTAAAACAATAGACAGGAATGTTTACATGTTGGTGACAGAGTAATACATAACCAAAAAATAGTTTTTAGGTCCTTTTGTATGTCCAGATAATAAATCAATATTGAAGAAAAAGAAAAGAGATTAAAAGGGAATATTGCAGATGGACAATGTGCAATGTACAACGTTTTTTTACTTGATATTGATTTTTTGACATATGTTTACTATTCAGAACAACCAATCAGAACCATTCAGAGGTGTTAAACATTTCCTGTAGAAAATTGAAAATGGTTAATAAAAATGATAAAAATTATATGGGACAAGTAATGGGAAATATAAAATCTGTGACCAAATGGTTTCTGAAGCTGTTCACTGCATACATGGGATCATGGTAGAATACACCTTGGTAGAGTAAACCTAAGTTTGAAAACCTTGAAGTAGGTGAAATGTATAAATTGCAAAAATGTTTTGTTAAAAATACATAATGATCAGTTCTATTTAAACAGATGCAATGAAACTGTTGTATATATCTTTTCAGCATCTTCATGAGCAGGCAAAGGGGACATTGAATATAAAGGTAGGGAAGCAGCTGTCCATTGTGTGTCAGTGGCGAGTCTTCAGGCCAGAATGGACACTGTGACATTGAGGGTGAGGGGACTGGAATGGAGACCACTGAGAACTGTATCATCCACATCCTTTTCTGCCACCCAGAGATGCATCTCCACCCTCCGTTTTGCTCCACCCCAGTTGGCCAAATCCGACCCTCTAAAAGGGCGTGGGTCTCCTTTGCCACATGCACCTCACCCCTTGACCCTGTTCCCCCAGCTACGCTGAGTAAGGAGGCTATTGACCTCCAATGCAGCATTTCTGTATGCTAGACTGTAATCGTGAGTAGCATCCAGGCCCTTAGTTGCCAAATCCAACAAATGATTACACTCATAGTTCAATATTTGGCATGCAGAGACCACTTGCTAAACTGACCTCCGCACTCACTGCAGCCCCACAACCGGCCCAACCTTGTGCCCCAACTCAGATCCCTCCCTCATCCCAAATCCCAAGACCCACTCCTATCCCAAGGTCACTCACATCTTTGTAGGTACCCACTCCAACAGACACAAGCAGCACACACACACACATAAACACACACAGACACATAAATAACATACACATACTACTGACACTACACCCGCAGGTACCACACCCACTACTACATCCACAAGCACCATAACCAACACCACACCCACAAGCACCAGAACACCCATAACCACCAGCACACCCACAAACACCAAAACCACCAGCGCATCCATAACCACCACCACACCAAAAAGCACCAAATCCACCAGCACACCCACAACTACCACCTCACCCACAACCACCACCACACACAAGCACCACAACAACCACCTCAAAAGAAAACTCATTAAAACAATGCAAAACAACACCCACAAAACCCAAACACACACACTCACCTAAACACCAGACACCTGCTAAACCACACACATTCAAGCATGCACCAGACACACATTCAGATGCAAAACATATAGACACATGCACCACAACCACACCAACCACTTCAACAGCACACTCATCCAAAAAAACACACTGACATAAAAGTACACACACAGCAGCACTAATCAAACACCTTTCAAAACCATACACCCAAACATGCACAACATACACCAGACCCACATGCAACTGCAAAACAGACACATCATCCACTCCAGTCACTCTACCTCTCAAATCCAATCCTCTCCCACCCCTTCTGTCCATACTCCTCCACCCAAATAATGTCTTACCTGTCCCTATCATCTGCCACCAAAACACACCACTCCCAAGAAGGGCTTGCTCTGTGCCCACTAGATGCCCCTTCCTGAAGAGGTTACCTTTTGGCAGCCTATTTAAGATGCAAGTTCTGGGTGAAAAACCCACAGACTGATGCAGTGCATCACGGTTTTGCTCTATTTATATTTTTGTTTGAAAAACAATTTGAGAAAAGTATGTCATTTGTTAATACAATTATTCTATTTTTACAAAGTTTGTCCTGACACTATTGTTCATTTAGAAGTCATTGTTTAGTAACAAAAATAATAATGACAATTTGAGATACATAGACCTAATTACATGTATGACAGCAAAGACAAGAGCTTTTTTGAATAACATATTTGTACAGTGCAAACATCAGTGATAAAAGTTTGTAATGGACACAGAAATGTTGGTGTAAGCATTCATCATGATAATGGACACTTACACCAAAATGAAGTATTTTTTATTTTTTAAAAGTTAATGTGGGTGTGTTTATTTTAATTTTTATAAATGATAAAAAACACATATGTATTAGAGTAAATTAATTCAGAGTAAAATAAAATGTAATAATATATAGAAAATGCACTGGACCAGGGGAAATGTGACATTAATAAATATGTAAGATATTTTCAGATTTGAACTAACATTGATTTTTCATTTATTATAAACAAAAGTTTTGCCTTGTCTGGTGAAATTTCTACATTTTATTAAATTTATGTTATTCCAAAATTGTGTAAGGCATATGTATATGATTTGATAGTTTACAAAAAATGTTAAACACACCTGTATGACCACATTCAGAATTTGGGATTAATGTCTCTTTTTGTTTAGGTGTCCATTAGCATGAAGGCAGCTTGAAACTAATTTGTACATTAAATTAACTTATACTGGCGTGTTTCTTTACATTTCTTCAACAACCACATTACACATATATGCATTGCACATTAGTAAAATATTGCTTGTGTGAATTGAAAATGTACAAGTCCAGGGTTAATGTGAACAGACAATTAAAATGTAACAGGTAAAAATGACTCTTGCCTTCAATTCCAGTGATGACGGGTTGATTTGCTTCGTGGTCAAGGTGCAGCAGCAAAAGGGCTTGGAGGGAAGCCCTTTTGCTTCCGTAATGACGGAAAACGGAAGTGAAAAAAAGAGAAAAAAGTAAGTTTAAAGCTTATATCCCTACCAATCCGCCAACTCAGGTGTGGATGTTTACCCACCATAGTTCCGGCAGCAGGAAGCCACATCATGATTAACCCAGTGGAAAAACTGACTGTACTCCCTCAGACAGACATTTTTGCCTATGGTGCCAACAACGTGGGAGGAAAATTCTGACAGAGATGGCAGCACTTTGACTAACTTTTGTTCATCAACCTGCCAGCATCTAAATGGAGTGGGCAGGCTGCCTAATAGGCAGATGCTGAAGCTGACAGAAAAATAAAGGTGGGACTAAATCTGCCAAAATCGAAATCAGGCCCTTACTCTGAAGAAAGAAATCTTTACAGTGACTTTGCTCAGCAGCTCCTCAACGAACACATCTCCTCCTCGGACACCACCTGCAGCCTTGCCCAGCTGAAATTCTAACTTCTCTGAGACTTTTTGTGGAAATTTCATCTAAGAAAGCTTCGATAGTCCCAATCCACTTTTTGTACCCGACGCGCACTCAGTGTTATCAGTCATATTTTTCGAATTTGACCCAGTCTTGCGACACTTGATGTCCGCTGTTGGCGCTCCCTCCTTTTAGGTGCTATTTTTTTACTTTAAAATGGGAAAATTCATAACATTGGTTCTGATTGGATTTTTGTCATTTGGTGTCAAATAGTTTATTAAAATGTACTCTATTTTTTCTAAATAGGTGTGGGATTTCTCTTGTGTTGTGTTTTCAGTTTATCACTGGTTGTGCGCTCCATAAATACTTTACACATTGCCTAAGACTTGTGAGGGGGTTAAGCACACGTTGATTTAGTGACTTTTGTGGTTCATCCTGACAGGGATTGTGGCTTTTGCTTGAACAGGGTTGATCCCATTCAACCAACAACCCAATTTCTCACAACTAGGGATTATTTTTTATTTTTGTGTAACATTTTGGAAAAGGTTTTATTATTTGAGTGAATTCTGACATCTTTTTATGAAAAACTGACCGGGGGCTTGAAAGTCAGGCAGAGATATAAAGCATTACATCAACAAACAAGGAAATGTAACATTCCAAATGCTAAAGTTGCTTTTAACTGTTCCATGCTGCCACAAAATGTCACAATTAGAAAACTTTTTCATCATGTCATGATGAGATTAAATTAATAAAATTACATTTCAAAGTGCAACATTTACTGATAGAGCATTGTATCACAATATAATGGTTGGTCTTTGGAAAGAACCACATTTTCAAATGTTTACTGAACTATCTATAGTGGTTGATTTACCAAAGAAATAGTGGAAGAGCATTCTGCAGTTTTGCTGACAGGAACAAAAAGACGCATCTTCCCTCTCTGCTGTCTTTTGCTTTTGGAAGGTAAAAAAAAAAGGTGACAGGAGGAACAAAGGGTTTTGGCACTTATATAATGATTGCGCATATTGTTAATATAGGCAGGTCCTGAGTTATGGTAGGAGCTGTGAGTAATGCCTTTTGTTTTAAGTACTAGAAGCCAGTGCAATTCTTCTCGATGGGTGTCGACATACATTTTTGGGCACCTTGCGAATCATACGAGCTGACTAATTCTGAACTATTACAAGGCACTGGGTCATATACTGGGGAATTGCTAACACCAGGACATTACAGTAGTACAACCTGAATGTAATAAGTTACTGAACAATTTCATATCCAATAACGGCAATAGAGGAAAGAGCTTGTATAATTTAATGAACAAGAGCAAGCATATAGCTCTTCTATTTGCAATGTGTTTTGAAAACATCATCTGATTATCAAGCAAATTCCTAAATGTTTTGGTATACTAGCATTGGCGGATGGGCTGACTAAGTCATTTATCCAGCAAGTAGAAGCCCATTAATGTGTCTGTTTGCCAAAATAGAGTATTTCATTTTTATTGCATTGTTTCATATAAGTTTGTTCATCCAATCTGTTACAGTGACATATACCACTGAAAGGTACCACGTGAGGTTTGTGCTGATGACAATTTGGGTGTTGTCCGTGCATGAAATTAGTGAGAAACCAGAGGCGTTCACTATGGACATTAAAATACGCATATATATGTTAAATAACATTGGACTGGGTGCAGATCCCTGGGGAACACCACCATTAATAGAGAAAGTGCAGATTCAAAAGTGGAGCATCTAACCATCTGTGATCTGTCTTAAAGGAAGGATTAAAGCAATGTAAGAACTTTCTTACGTATCCCAGAGTATTTGAGCCTTTCAAATAGAATTTGATGAGAAACTATTTGAAAGGCCGCCAAGAGGCCCAACAGGACCAATGCAAATAAAGCCTCACTGTCCCGATTAGTTCTGTAGTGCTCAGAAGTGTTGATACCATGCTGTATAGCACTGGATTCATCCAATAGCTTTTTTTTCTCCAGATAAGATGAGAGCTGTGCATTTACCAACATTTCTAGATTTTAGAGCGGGGGAGAAATAATATTGGTGTGTATTTAGACAAAAGAGACAGGCCCACTGTTTTTGTTTTCAACAGAGGTCTGGCTATAACTTTTCACCAGATCACATGCATATGTGCCGTTGCTATAGAATGAATGAGTAACTCTTTCAACATAATTTCATGTGCCAGAACCTGAAAAATTGATGGAGAACAGGAATCAGCAGGGGATCAAGATTTTGCTGACTGCAAGCTACTGATCCAAAGTTTCTCAATACACTGTGAGAGATCTTTCAATGTTGTTAATTTATGGGATAATGATTATTACAGTCAACCAAAAGTACAACATAACATGCATGTTGGAAACTGTAAGCTTCCAATCCTTTTATAGCACACACACACAGGTTTAGTAGAACAAGAAATGTTAGGATAAAGCCCAGGCTGCACACATGACTGGACACCACTCTCAAAACTTAGGGCCTCATTGCGAGTCTGGTGGTCCAAAATCCAGACCGCCAGACCCGTGGAGAGGAGACCACAGTGAGACTGGAGGGCTCCTCCGGGCCCTATTACAAAGTTTCTACTGGGCTGACTGGAGGAAACCTCAGAAAGCTGAGATTTTGGCTGGTAAGCCCAGTGGAAACGGTGTGGTGGCATTGGCCTCGGCTCCTCATGTGTCAGAGGCCAATGCTGTGGCACAGAGGGTGCCCCCACCACCTTCGGAATTCACACTGTCTGCCTGTAGCAGACAGTGCACATTCCGAGGGTGCTGAGCAGGGGGGAACCTGCTCTGCCCATGACATGTTTGTGGGCAGTGCAGGAGCCCCCATGTGAACCCCCAGCACTTCCTTTCCGCCAGTCTTTTCATGGCGGGACCCCATCAAGAAAAGGCTGTTAGAAAGAAGACACGTGACCAGCACGGGGTGATGAACTCAATGCTGCCGTGGCTCACCACGACTCCGGCCACTGCCACCCCGTCTGGAAACATGTTCCTGGAGGAGGTGGAGGTCCCCTGGTGGTCTGACTATCAGGGTCGTTATGTGGCATTTGGATCACCAGGAGTGTGGCGGTCTAACCACAAGTCCGGCAGTCTTAAGACCACCAGACTCGTAATGAGGCCCTTAGTGTGCTCTTAATATACTTATCACTTGTCTGCTGCTCAAACTCTTTCTGCTGAGGTTGGAGAGTCTGCACCTAAAACTCTCCTGTACTGTGAGGGTATTGAGAATATGGTTGGGAGACTCAAAGCCCTGGGCCTTAATCTTGGCCCACTGATGAAGGTCCTCCCAATGCTTATATTATTCCTTCCATCTGCCAGGTGTGGGCACCCAGAACACTTCAGCACATGCTGATCTCTCTTGAAATATGGGCCTGCGCTGCATTGCTCAGCTGGATCTCGGACCCACATAATGTTGAATGTACTTTTGGAGAGAAATTTCTCAAAAATTATTTCTATTTTTGAATCAGTGAATAGGTGGGAGCTTTCATCTAGTACACCATCTGGCGTTTGGGGGAGTTGGTAACATGAGAAGAAGCAGGATGGAGGAGGGAGCTGTTGTGGTGAAAGGATAGCTAAGAATTCCCACAATATGGTTGACTTTCTATTCCTGTTTGTAATTTCCAATTTGGTATGGTAGGTAGAGACCTTTGCCCCGACTCTGGAGAGCTCCACCCTTCATGCAGGGTGTAGAGGTCTTCATTCTGAGTGGACACTTCACATTCAGGAGGTATTAACCCAAATTCAGCAGGAGGGAGATCCCTATTTTTAGTTGTGAATAATATGCTTGTTTGTGACATACATTATACAGAGCTGTCTGAAAATTATATATATATGCATATAGTCTATAGATAGATAGATAGATAGATAGACAGACAGACAGTTTGGTAGTTTACCATTCAACCTTGACAACAGATTTTTCACCTACATAAATGAGCCAACCAAAATTCCAGCTTGGGGAAAAATAGTTAAATAATTGATCCTTCCTCACTATACATTGACCTCTACTTTGTGTCCCACTCCAGGTAACTGGGTGTGGGTGTAGATCTGTATCAAGTCGGTCGCATGGCAATGTTGTGGAACACACAAAAAGCTACAAAAATCTTGCACATGACTTCTGGGGCGTACACAAGCACCTCCTGTATGATCAAGACATCCAAATCATGACTTGAGAAGGCCAAAAGTGCAAGCACTTGTTCTCTGCCAGCCTTTTCATGGCAGGGTCCTTGCCATGAAAAGGCTGAAGGAGAACAAGTTTATAATCAGCCAGGCAGCACTGAGTTTAATGCCACCCTAACTGACTACAACCAAGAGAATCGTCACCCTATCGGGCTCTGTGATCCTGGCGGGGACATCAGTCTTTAGGCGGGTCCACACACCTAACTCCTAAGGTGGCTTTTGGACCACCACAGTCAGGGCAGTCCGACCACCATTGCCAGCCTTGTAATGAAGCTGACAATGTCAACATGTTCTTACAGTGACTAGCACCCAAAAGCTATTTTTCGCTGTGGCAGACCTAGATGTCCTACGTAGAAAACCAGAGTACAGATTAAAATCCTAATACTATATCTCTGGCATGGGACTAGCTGGAAACATAATTAAACAACTATTTTTAATAGTTATTCACAATCCAATTCAATGGTGAAGTCGGATATTTAATCAATATTAAACTAATGTACCTTTTAGACTGTTACCTTTTCCCCATCTGAAGTTTTAGAAGACCAATCAGTGCTTGTTCTCCAACTTCTCCCAGCCAGTGATTAGCATTTGAATGTGTGAATGAGGTGCAGCATTAGTTCTAGGAGTTACACAACAGCTCTTTATGATTGACAGGTCAACCTGAATGAGAAGCGATGACTCCTCTGAACCTCACAGTTGTCTGACACTCTGTGAGTCTCTAAGTATGTTTATAAGGTCCTGGGGCGCTTTAGAACTATACATCTTTGGTGCATTTGGACTTAAATGACTAAAGGCCTTATTTAGATCTTGTGCATGGGTTAATCCATCCACCATATAATTTCTATAGGCTATAATGGAATCTTAATACGGTGGACGGGATATCTGTCACATTTGTGACAGAGTAACCCCCTCTCCCAAGATCTAAATCAGGCCCTAAGTCGGAACGTAAAATCTTTGACTGGAACAAAACTGGATGGTGAATCCAACCCTTATTCCTTCGAGGTCAGCATCAAATACCATCAATACTAGTTAAACAGCTCCATTGACTTTCATTGCCACTGTCTGTTTTGGATTTTAGTTTTTTTGCATTTTGACTTTTTTATTGTTGTGGTACTCCAGAAATACTTTGCATATTCTCTTAAGTTAAGTCTGACTTGTCTGTGCCATAACAGCTAGGGGGTCGAGCTCAGGTTAATTTAGTGACTTTGAGGGTTCACCATGCCAAAGGTTGTGATTGTCCATTGATGTGAGTACTCACCCATCCTAAATAATAATCAAATTTCACCACTATTGTTTTGGGGCCTTTTCAGCTGTAGTACATTTAGAAATGTGAATTACAATTGGGTTTCTCTTTGTGGGTGGTTGTTTGTCCCTCCCTAAAACTCTTCTTATCCATTTCTTAACCCGTCCAGACCCCCACCCCCATAAACACCTCCCATTTTTAGGAATCATTCTTCATTTTCCAACCACTTCCTCCATCCACCATATTTACTACAAAAACGTGTGCACACATATGAGGTAATCCCCTCAGATGGGGTGTACATGAGTAGTAGTATTGAAACACTACTACATGCACTATAAATTGCAGTTTGCGGATAAACACTAATGTGTTTATCTTTCAAATAAATGTATGCATTTGTTTGCTATTCTCTTCATTTAGGGCTTGACAAAGTGCAAAATGCTTCCTTATGCCTGCCAGAGTGTACTTTTTGCGTCAAGCACTGAGAGAAGTAACCAGCAGTAACAATTCAATTGAATAGGTGGTTTCACTGTTTGCTGCATTCATTTCCAATATTAAACTAGAGAGACAACAAAGATGAGAATTAGACCTGGCATCCTTGGCGTGGTTCCCCCTGTCTTCTTGCCTCTGCTTCCTATGTTTTTGATTGTGTGCTGAACTTTGTTTTAGCTGGTGTTGGTACTCTGGGCACCTTACCACTGCTGACCAGTGGTAAAGTGCAAGTACGATCTGTGTAAACTGTATGTGTAATTGGCTTTTCCATGATTGGCATATTTGATTTACTAGTAAGTCCATAGTAACGTGTACTAGAGGTGCCCAGGGCCTGCAAAACTGAGCTCTGTCATCGCATCTCAACTATGGAAGATCGTCAACAGCTCATTCAGTCCACCACCTTCCCGGAGAGCTGGAGACATGCTGAGATCAACCCCCTCCTCAAAAAAACAAAGGCGGACCCAAAGGACCTCAACAACTTCCGGCCTATCTCCATTTGTTGAGACTCTTATGGAATAGACAAAGGTGTCTCTGTGAATGTAAGTGTTGAGACCTTATCGAAGGGAAACGCCGTGAACAATGACTCTGTAACAACGAAGTTGTGGACAACGAAAGCGGAACAACGCTTTCCTTAACCACAACTTTGTTGTTTTGTGCCTTAACCACGCATGTGCTGAACAACGCACATGCATGGTTAAGGCACAGAACAAGGGAGTCGGCTGAGGAGGGCGACGCGATGAGTGAGTCAGGTAAGTGGGGCGGGGGATTGGGGTTTTAGTTTTAGGGGTGGGGGGTTGGGGTATTTTTAGTTTTTGGGGCGGGGTGTGGGGTTGGGGTTTTAGTTTTAGGGGAGGGGGCGTCGGGCGGTTTAGGGGCGGGAAGGGAGGGGAGGGGTGTTTTTAGTTTTAGGGGTGGGATGGGGGTTGGGGTTATAGTTTTAGGGGCGGGGTAGGGGTTCGGGCTATTTTTAGTTTTAGGGGAGGGGGTGGGGGTGAGGGGGTTTTAGTTTTAGGGACGGAGGTGGGGGGTCAGGGTATTTTTAGTTTTAGGGGTGGGGTGGGGGTTCGGGGTTTTAGCTTTAGGGAAGGGGCCGTCGGGCGGTTTAGGTTCAGGGCGGGGGAGGGAGCGGAGGGGTATTTTTAGTTTTAGGGGCAAGGGTGGTTGGTCTAGGTTTGGAGGGAGGGGTATTTTTTTGGTTTTAGGGGCAGGGTGGGGGGTAGGGTATTTTTAGTATTTGGTTGTGGGGGGTTGGGGTGGTTTAGGTTTTTAGGGGTGGGATGGGGATTGGGGTGGTTTAGGTTTTAGGGGTGGGGTGGTTTTAGGTTTTAGGGGTGGGGTGAGATGTTGCAGTAATTTTAGGGGAGGGGGTTCGGGTGGTTTTAGGTTTTAGGGGTGGGTTGGGGGTCGGGTAATTTTTGGGCCGGGGTGGGGGTTTTGGGTTGTTTTAGGTTTTAGGGGTGGGGTGGGGGGCTCGGGGGAGTTTTAGGGGCGGGGTATTGGGGTGTTTTTAGGGGTGGGGTAGTTTAGGTTTTAGGGATGGGTGGGGGTTGGGGTGGTTTTAGGTTTCAGGGGTGGGTTGGGGGGTCGGGTAATTTTAGGGGCGGGGTGGGGGGTTGCAGGGGTTTAGGTTTTAGGGCCGGGTGGGGGGCTCGGGGTAGTTTTAGGGGCGGGGTGTTGGGGTGGTTTTAGGGGTGGGGTAGTTTAGGTTTTAGGGATGGGTGGGGGTTGGGGTGGTTTTAGGTTTTAGGGGTGGGTTGGGGGGTCGGGTAATTTTAGGGGCGGGTGGATGGGTTGGGGGAGTTTTAGGGGCAAGGGTGGGGGGGTTGGCGTGGTTTTAGGGGAGGGGATTCGGGGGGTCGCAGCAATTTTTAGGGGTGGGGGGCCAGGAGGGACGCACGCTGGAACCATGCATGCCTATCTCTAATGCCTTTACCAGGAATGCCTTTACAGCGAAAAATAGTTGTTAAGGCATTCGTGGTAAAGGCATTAGTGGTAACAACGCGGTCGTTGTTCCGACCTCGTTGTTCAGGCATGCGTTGTTCTAGCATGTGTTGCTCCGACATACATTCCTTATGGAATAGACAAAGGCTTCTCTGTGAATGCAAGTGTTGAGACTCTTTTGGAATAGACAAAGGCGTCTCCGTGAATGTAAGTGTTGAGAACTTATGGAATAGACAAAGGTTTCTCCGTGAATGCAAGTGTTGAGACTCTTATGGAATAGACAAAGGCGTCTCCGTGAATGTAAGTGTTGAGACCTTATGGAATAGACAAAGGCGTCTACAGGAAATTCAAAGGTTGAGACCCTTATGGAATAGACAAAGGCGTCTCCAGGAATGCAAATGTTGAAACCCTTATGGAATAGACAAAGGCGTCTCTAGGAATGCAAATGTTGAGACCCTTATGGAATAGACAAAGGCATCTCCAGGAATGCAAATGTTGAGACCCTTATGGAATAGACAAAGGCGTCTCCAGGAATGAAAATGCTGAGACCCTTATGCAATAGGGCGTGGCTCTTCTGTAAATAATGAAACAAGAACAATTAGTAAAATCATCATACCTCAGAATGGCATGAGCTTTAGGCAAAAAACTGGGCGTGGCGCTTCTCTGAATCTTAGAACAAGGACAATGGGTAAAATCATAATACTTCAGAATGCCATTAGCCTTAGACAAAACTGGGAGTGGCCCTTCTCTGAATCATAGAACAAGAACAATGGGTAAAATCATAATAGTTCAGAATGCCATTAGCCGTAGACAAAACTGGGCGTGGCCCTTCTCTGAATCATGGAACAAGAGAAATTCGTAAAATCATGATACCTCAGGATGGCATGACCCTTAGGCACAAAACTGGGCGTGGCCCTTCTCTGAATCATGGAACAAGAACAATTAGTCAAATCGTGACACCTCAGAACACCATGAGCCTTAGACCAAACTGGGCGTAGCCCTTTTCTGAACCATTAACATACTCTGAACAGTTGTTTCTTCCTAACTTTCAGCACTCCCCTAGCCTAACGAGCATGGTGTTTTAAGCCACTTGAGTTCAGCGCTTCAGTTCACGGCAGCAATGCGCTTAGGACATGTGCTTCAGTTCATGGCAGCAACGCGCTTAGGAAAAGCGCTTTTGATATAGCGCTGCAGTTCACAGTAATAATGCGCATTGACATAGCCTTTCAGTTTAAGAGGAGAAAAAGCGCTTTTCCAAAGCGCGTTGCTGCCATGAACTGAAGCGCTTTTCCAAAGCGCGTTGCTGCCGTGAACTGAAGAAACAACTCCCTTCTGACTTTGGCTCTACACAACCTTGCCGCCCACGAGTACGACCTACTCGTGTCTGAATTCCTAATGGAAAAATGGGAACCTTTGAGGTACTGCCAAGCTGGTTTGAAGAAATTCTGCTTTGCTCTAGAGGAAGGTCCCTCGAGGTCTGACTGCATCGAAGTCTTCAAAATAGTGAGCAACATGCTTGGGTGTGGCTGGGCTTTATAGGCCTGCCACACCCCAAGATGGCTGCTGCCTCTAAAAACATGGGAATTGTAGTCCCTTCATAGGATACCACTGATAAGTGCATCTTGTCCACCAATGCCCTGAACCTGCAGCTACATGAGCTTTACCACAGGGCAGACGACGCTGATGGCCATTCTTGGAACAAGCGGAGATGACCAGTGGTGCGCATAAAGCGCTGCAAATCCACGCAGCAGAGTTTCGGGTGGGACCTGGACTGCGCACAGCCTTATTTCTGACACAAGTCCTATCTCTCTCAAAGGTTAACGTGGGGGATGCTTTGAAATATCTTTTAAGTGCTGTTTCCCTTTGGGAGCAGATAGAGAAGTGGAGTTTGATGTCTCTGAACTCACAATTTAAAAAAACACCTTTTGGTAGAGTTGTTTTTAGATTGTCAGTTTGAAAATGTCACTTTTAGATAAGTGGCCATTTTCTTGCTTAACCATTCTGTGCCTCTGCCTGCTTGTGTATTACATGTCTGGGACGGACTGACAGCTAGGCTGTTTGTGAGCCTCCACTAGACAGTGACACAAAGGGAGGTTGGGTGTAGCCTATATATCCAGGTGAGTCTCCTGGTGTCGCGTCGGCTCTCATTATCCTAAATGAGACTACTGGATTTCTAGGTAGCAGGATCGTTCGCGGTGTGGGGGACTGAGTCTGACCCACTTGGAAGGACCTCTGTCACCCTAAATCCGGTTTTGCTCCGGCTAACTAGCAGTGCCTCATCTCTCCCAAGGGGAAGGGATGATTGGGCAGCCGAGCGCATGACATCTTTGGAACTTCTCAGGGAAGTCGTGGTCACTCAGATCCAAACCAGCTCTCTCATTTACAGTATGATCTCATATACAAATGACAAAGGCAGTTGAAGTTTTATATATTGTTTTAATAATACGACTGCATTTTAGATATTAAGGCGTGAGCCGCAATAACCAGAACCATACAACACAGTAGGATTGAAATAGTCACGAGGAGAGTGAAACATAAGAATAACGCTATCATGGTGTTAACAATTTCTACTCTCTCTCAGCTAGTTCTATTTCGAGCACAGCATGTTAAACTTCTAACTTGCCTTTCAGATTCCCTGGGATGCCATCAACTCTCATACCTGAGCAAAGGCCTGTGATCTGGTTCAGCATCTGCAACGAGGCAGTCAGCATCTAGGTGTGGTTCCCTGGTCGGAATCTCCCTCTTGCTTGTGTTGGGACAAGGAAGTGTTTTTATAACTGACATGTCTGCGTGATCACAAAATGTCCCTACGCAAGAACGCCAAAGACTAAACTCCTACCACGTCTATCGGCAATGTACCAGACTGTATCCTTGACTGAAGCACAGAGTGAACAGGAATGTGTTATTGAGAACTCCAGTGCTGAAGTAGGCTAAACAATGTGATATAAAAAATAAAACAAGACCGTAGAACTGGGTTTTTGAAAAATAACAGTACGAAGCCGAATAAAAAGCATTTAGAGCAAAGTGCACAGAGGCTCTAAGCTGCGAGCAAAGGAATAAAATACATCCAGGGCAAAGTGCACAAAGGCCTAAAGCCTGAAGCTAATGCGCAAAGGATACATAAAACTGACCACACTACACCCTCCCCTTGTCGGTAGCAAGTGGTTCTAATAATTTAAAAATATGCCCCAGATACAAAAAATACATCAAATATATTTCGACAAGGTCAGAGGACAGCAAAGCAGAAAACTAATTTGAAATTGGGAAGCATGTGACGGTAAAGCCAAATTCGTTATAATGTAAATTTAACACAAAAAAAATCAATTCTTAGACAGAAGCCACGGAAAGCAGGAGATCCTCCACTTCGACAGATGTCAACATCGGAAAATCCATGCCAAAAATTATCATGGAGCAGGTGTGTTCCAAAGCCCCAGAACCATCCAGGGCGGCACCCCGTGCAGGGCCTATGAATGAGACAATACCATCTTCCTCCAGGAAGGGAATCTCATAAACTGCCTCATGAAGCAAACGCAACCGTAGTGCACAAGTCTGGCAATGAGCCCTAACCGGGAACATCAACAGATCAGTATCGACCACTGGGGGGTGCTGCAGTGAGAGACAGAGAGCCAGTGCATGTTCAAACGAGCACCAAAGGCACCGAAACACGGGTTGCACACAATCCAAAACCGGTCGGAATGACAGAGACCAGTCACACTCCAACTGTCCCAGGAGTGTTGCTCCAAAATGCTGCATCATGCGTTCACGACACAGCTGCGCTGACGGGAGCGCCAATATGGGATCTCGTCGCAGTGAGACAGCCATTGCGGAAGAACAGCAGCAACAGCAAAACCCCAGCCAACAAAGCCAAAGTAATCGGAAATCCCCCAAAAATGCTTCCGAAAATAGAATGAATAGCCGAAGGTATTAAACCGAATATGAAAGAGAAGGTATGAGCAAAACCAACACCAACGGCTTTGAAAAAATGTGCAATTCCAGCAGTGCTGGACGCATTAAATATACGTCCCACGAGTTCACCAAAGTGTCTCGGAAAGTTAGTATTTAAAAGGGACTGTATTTCCACTGATGACCTTGCCACCTGAAGTGCGTAGGTCTCGCTAGCAGATGTAAGGGCCACATGCTTTTGAAACAATAGAGCTTTCAGTCGACTCAACTTGTCGAAATTCACCTTGGAAGTAGCAATATGAGGCCAGATGTCCGCTATCTCCCTAATTTGAGTGGGGGGAAACAACACATTCCCGCAGCACGTAACGGCCTTGGTGACAATGACTACGTAAACTATTCCGGCACGCATGCCACAACAGGGCTCACTGTTAAGAAGGATGCAACTGCCGTTTGAAAGCACCTGGAAAGTGTTTTTAATTACCGGGACTGGAACTCCCTTAAGATAACAAGCTAAGTTAGCAATCGAGGCAGTACGCGCCCCGTGCAAAGACTGCTGTTTACAAACCATTGAATGGCTGACAGAAGTTTCGCATTCGCTACCGCTAAGAAAAACCTCCCTCAAACCATTAATACATCTGTGTATGTAACTGTCTCCCAACCGTTCATATCTACCCACCGGAATGTGCTTTAAACAAGAAGTAAATTGCAGAGTGGAGATAGGCAAATTAATAACCCCATGAATCAACCACTCAGCTGACGGAATCTCAGCCACAGTAAAAGGCAATTTCTCCAACTTTTCAATATTTAACATAACATATGTCGCTTCCTTCTTAGCCATCAGCTGTTGTTGACGAGTCAAATTAAAGGAAATAAATATCTCCCTGGCACGAATGTGCTGCCACGGAACGCGACCTGCCTTCAAGGTCTGTAGAGTCCAACCCAACTGCATGACGGACCGCGTTTGACTCTGCCCATGATATAAAGAAGACATATCAGATTTAATAATGTCTATAGCAGAGGAAACAATGTTGTCAATTGTGTATACACGGTCTGAAAGGGTATGCATCCCATTATCCACAACAGACAAAGCCTGTATCAAATTTTCCTGATCAATTGGCCTCAACCGGGCCGCTGCTTCTTGTTGTGAAAGCTTCCAAATCTCATTATATACTTCATACAAAAAACGTTTCTTCTGCGGTATTCTTGGTCCTGACAAAAAATCTTGCAAGTCAGTATCATTAGACAGTAACGTGAGATGTTTCTTAACTGCATCCAGCGTGGATGACTTCAACCATTGTTGACAAAGTTTCCCCACACTGTATGTAGCAATGATATCAGCATGTTCTGGTGATATGTAGCGAGGGTCTGCCCTACTAGTCCTGAACCCCCCCGAAGAGGTGACAAAACGCTGATGACACCCATTAGTGTCTATGGGCCACAATAACCACCCGCCCGGACGTATCAAGGAAGTGTTAAGCGTACCATTCTGGACCCAGTCTGTAAGCTCACTAAACGTGGCATTAACATATTGCTGCCAATTGTTCAATTTGGAAGGGACAGGTATGCTAGGCAAATTCAAATCTCTAATTGTTGCTAAGACCAAACAGCTAGTCTGTTGTACAGTGTCATTTAGGAAAATCATTTGAACAGGAATAATACATGCCCTAAACAATGTGTCCGTACCCCGCATTTGCCAATTTTTCGTTCCCCAGACACTTTTCAAGTCAACAGTTTTGGACCAGTATTCATACCCTTCAACTGAAAGTTTGGATACAAACAAATTTGAATACAGTAATTTAGTATCAGTCAATAACATTTGCTTATTAGCATGCGGAGTTACTTTAAAATAGTAAGACTTAGCACTTTGTTGATTATGCCCAGAAAAATATGCAAATTTATCAGAATACGTTTTAGAGCTCCCCTGTGGAGGAGTCGGCCACTGTTCTCATTGCATATATTCAAATATCGATTTAGGGCTACTAGCTTTATGAATAAAGTGGTGTCCATAATAATTGTAGCAAAACATGTCACCATAATTATCTCTAAATAGGTAAGCATCTTCATTTTCATAGACAGTATAATATTGCAATTCCGTCAACATAGAATCCACTGTCTTTACATCCCAATCATCAGAAACAATGCCTGGTATAACGATATCATTCATTGATAATTTGAGAACATACGGTATTTGAATTATTTCAGTGGGACCATATATATCAAACATCACTCTATCCCATACAATCCCATCCGGAATCGGCACTGCAGAAATGT
Organism: Pleurodeles waltl; assembly: GCF_031143425.1. Lineage (NCBI taxonomy): Eukaryota > Metazoa > Chordata > Amphibia > Caudata > Salamandridae > Pleurodeles > Pleurodeles waltl. Next base: position 489,233,255 of record NC_090440.1, read on the forward strand.
TCACAAAGGACAAGTCCCTTCGAACCATATGTGACGAAAAATGTGGTTTCAACACCATCTCCACGTGCTCAATGTCAGATCGTTCAGGAAGAAAATGACCACGTATCACCAGAAAAAAGGTAACTACAAACCCCAGCCATAAGAAAAGAGTCATCACAGTCATAAAATGCCACAGATAGTTCCAAGGAACAACAAAATATGTGTTTTTGAGCCAACAGAGCAGCCAGCGTGGACCCAGGGCTGGTGTTGAAGAGGACGAGGAGTCCGACACGGTATCATCAGTGGTGTTGAAGCAGCTAGAGGCAGTTCTCGCAAAAGGTGCAATCGTAAACAAAGAAGCAGATGGTGGCTCTCGCCTTGGCACGCTATAAAACACATGTTCAGCAATATCAGTAGAACGTACAGCAACTTGATCATAAGATTTCAAATTATTCGTCGACTGTGGAACAATCGCAATATCAGCTTCCACCCTCCCCAAGCTCGGAGAGGAAATAGCGTTGGTGCAAATCACCTGCAGCGGAACTTCTTCCCCAGTAGTGAGAGGGATTCCGGAACTACTGGGTGTCCCTCTTGGTCTGCTGTGCAGAATCGACCACATGTTGTAACTTGACATTGTCAATGGAAACAAAGCGATTTCCTTTGGCCCCTTGCAACGGTGGCAAAATTACAGTTCTTGTGCCTTGGATCCCTAGCACAGGGACAGGCACCCGATAGGAAGGACCAAACTCTTTTTTCACTGCGAACTTTTCACGCACAAGATCCCCAATCCTGGGAATCCAACCAGTAGGCGTTACTGGTTCATCCTTAATTCCTGTGGAGGCAGCACTGGCAGAAGAGTTATCTTCACGGAATTGTTGTAAATCCTGCAAAACAGTGACACAATCATTTATGTCAAAGGGCGTATCTGCCGTCTCCACACCAGGACCATCTAGATCAGGAACATACATTTGTGTACCAAACAGGCACTCATATGAAGTACGACCCCCCAGGGACCTTCTAGGCAAGTTATTAAGTGGTCTCTGTACTCCATATAGGTGGGCTAGCCAACTACGACCCGTACCTATAACTCTGGACGTTAAGGATTGCTTTAAATCGCGATTTAAACGCTCTACGACAGAATTTCCCTCGGGATGAAATGGAGACGAGAACTGGAGCTGGACCCCCAATAATAAAGCCATGGTGTCCCTGAATGCCTTAGAGGCAAAAGCAGGGCCCTGGTCCGAATGAAAAGCCGCAACTGCATATGTATTGACAAAGATGCGCAAATCTTTAATAACAGTTCGAGCGTCAGCTGAGCGCTGTGGCCAGACCCACACAAATCTGGAGCACGAATCTACAGCAACCAATATATATTTGTATGCACTATCAGGTGTCAGCGGACCACAATGATCCAAGTACACACACTCCAAAGGTTTATTTGATATTAGAAGGGGCGTCTGCTGCAGGCGTCTAGCCGTGGAAACTTTAATTTGTTGGCAGACATCACAACAAAGGACATACTGCTTCATCTCTTTATAGAGACCAGGCCACCAATAACGAGCCTGTAACAGTGAAATGGTGGCAGCCACGCCGGCATGAGCAGATGCCGCCCCCTCATGTGCTGCAGAAATCAATCGAGGTCGCTCAATTTTATTGGGCATTTCACGTACACCAACGCCTGGTATTTTAACTACAGCGTTTAGCATACCACCCATGCAATAACTATATTTAGAAGGGAATCCTTTAGGAAATGGCGTGCCATCAGCCGTAGCCTTTATGGCAGCCAAAATCTCTGTGTCTGGTTTGGAACTCAAACGAGTTACTGCGGCCACAGTGGCAACTGCCACTGCCGATTTTGCGGCTTCATCAGCCAAAGTATTCCCAGCAACGTGTATTCCAACACGCTGGTGTCCAAGTGTATGAACAACATGGACCTTAGGAAGCGTTCCCTTCAGATCCGCAACCTTCCCCCTCAGCAATTTGTGTTTAATGGTGTTACCTTTTGAATCCCTGAACCCATTCAACCTCCAGTAGTGTAAATATTCATTGAAAGACTGAACACAGTAATAGGAATCACAAACCAGCAATGTAAATATTGCCGGATCCGCATGTTCCAAGGCTAACAATAGAGCTTTCAGCTCTGCCAACTGTGCCGTACAATCTCCCATGGTCTGTGTATAAGTATGTTGGGGGCAGAACTCTTCCCCCTCCATATAGCTGCTCACCACCGCACATGCAGCAGAATACTGTTGTTTAGTCCCAACCGCTGGTTGTGCAGAGCCATCGGTATACATGACCCCCTTATACTGGTCAATAGGCAATGTGCCAGCGGGAACTGGGTACTTCATTTCATATTGAAGAAATTCTTGAGTCTGCAGTTTAGGGTCAAATACGTAATCTACATCAGTGGCTGTCAAAGACGTTGCCCATTGTATCCATCGTGGGTGTAAAGCTTTCGAATTAGGAACACTCACTTTTGTAACAGCCTCTAGGGCCGGAATAGGGGACACGACAATAATGCGTTGGCCCTGGGCAAGAGGTCGTTCTTTAATAACAGCCATCTGTACAGCAGTGAGAATTTTCTCAGTTTGTGCAAAACGTTGTTCTGCAGCCGAATACAAGTGGGACTTGTATGCTATCGGGACTGTCTCACCCTCATTAAAGGTGACATATGTAAACCCAACGGCACCAGGTATTACCCTGATGACCAGATGCGTTTTATTGTCCCGAGTGTGTAAATGTTTGACTGCTAAGAGATCAGTTTGCAAATCTCGAAGAATATGTGTATGCTCATTCGTCCAAAATCTACTCGAAAAATTCGGGCGAATCCACTCGTATAATGGTTTTATACGTGTAGCGTAATCAGGAATGTAAGTTCTGCCAAAATTTAGAAACCCCAATAATGACTGGAGTTTCCGAACCGTATTAGGAGGTTGCAACTGAGCACATTTCTCCAAAAAGTTTGGCGCTAAGCTCTTGCCCTCATTCGACAACTCGTACCCCAGGAAAATGACGCTGAGGAAGGCAATCTTCGATTTTTTAAAATTACATTTGTAGCCAATTTCAGCAAATCCCACAACAATGCGCGCTACCCGCCTTAAATGTTGCAGTAACTCATCGTCCATCAAATATATATCATCAACATATGATAAAGCTTCAGGGTCCAACTCGTGCAGAATTTCAGTTACACAAGCTGAAAATAGTCCTGGGCTATTCTTATATCCCTGAGGCAGACGACAAAACTTTTTTTGAGAGCCAAACGCACTAAAGCTTGTATAGTCCCTACTTTCGGGCACTATATTTTGATAGAAGAATCCATTCGAGATATCTAATGTTGTTTTGTATTTCTTACGCACAATATTATTCATGAGCGCTGTGCTGTGTGAATTCTGTATTGCATATGTGCGTGTATGTCCATATAAATGTCTGTAATCCACCACTATCCTATAAGAATGGTCCGGTTTAACTACTGGAAATAAGGGATTATTCATCGGCGAGACACAGGGTTCAATTACCCCCTGGTACTCCAGTATTTTCCTTACCGATGCCCTCGCTTCAAATTTTATAGGATATTGCGGTTGCCGCTGAGGTTCACCCTTTATAGGAATTACATGATAAGGTGAATCCCTATCCCACCCCACATTATTTCTATATAAGGCGGGAGCCTGTGCCAGAGCCCATGTTTTACTATAGGACTCTGCTAGTTCTCCCGGAACAAGTGGTGAGAATGAAGGTGTAATAACCTCCTCCCCAACTGGACAGTCACGAACAAAGTCAGGGGGCCAATCCTGTTCGGCCAGCAGAATGTCATACAATTTGACCACACGGTCCCAAAAGATGGTGTTTATAGTGCGCTCAATGTCCCCTTCTAATTGTAAAGTTACTGTATAAACTCTATCGGGATCAGAGACACGCATATCTGCTGTTTCGACTTGTATGAAGTCATCAGTTGCTTTCACCTCCAGATGCTCTAGAAGAGTCTGGCGAACTATTGTGACCTCTGCCGCGCTGTCTAACAGTGCTAGCGCCCATGTCTTGTTCTTCAAGAGAACTCTCTTCTTGAGTGGCATGTCTAACTGAGACTGCCGCCACTTTCTTCTTTTTAAATTGCTGCTTTTGTTGGATCGGTTTCTCTTCTTTCTTGACAGAAACCTCAGTTGAGCGTTGTGATTCCTGTCTCGGTTTCACGTACTCTGTCCTCCGCTCTGACTGCCCACCTCTCTCATTTCTCTTTTCCGATGAGTCCTGAAAGGAATGAGATTGGTATGTATCAGTATATTGATACCTATCAGGCTTCTTCAAATTATCCCTATTTCTGAGATTATACCTAGTCTGCGGGGTCTCCGGTTGCGGAGATTCACCCCTTTCTTTTTTTAGGTGTTTGTTGTTTTTTCTCCCAGCGCTTTTTAGTACCCTCAGGTTGCTGCTGTTTAGTAGTATCCTTACTATTCTTACTCTGAAACTGAGGTTTTTGCGGTCTAGCCCCTAGGCTATCACGACCGATACTCGAATATGTTTCCGCTATTATTCTCGGCAGCTCCCGCTCCTGATCGAGTTGCAGGACGTCACGAAGACGCATACGCACAGCTAGTGCCACTGCCTCCCCTTTTAGATTACTCAGTATGATGGAAGAAACCGTGGCAATATTGCCAATCAGTTGCATCCCTAGATCTAAGGATGGGGCAGCCCCATATTCATCTTGAATTTGTTTAAGCACTTCCGGTAAATTAGCCAATGTCGTTGTACCGTGTGCTGTAGTGTAGAGCGCGGCAAACACCGTGCCCCATGTATTACAATGGTCCACAGTAGGAACCATACCAAACGGTAAACACATCGCCAATATTCTATGTTTCTCCTGCGGTCCCGTATAGGGAAATACTGCTTCCAGCGTATTAATTTTTTGCGCCAGCCAAAATGGAGTTTCCTCTCGTTTTGCCGGTACTTTACCCATAACTGAGTGTACAGTGGCCGGATTGCTACCCGGAACTACTGCATGTGGTTGCACCGGAGCAGCACGCACTGGGTTTGTGTTCAGTGTCTGCATCACAAATTGAACTAAACGTCTATATGTAGCCGTTAATTCCGTATATAAGCGACGAACTTCAGCCACTGCCAATTGAGCAACCGCAGGATGTGGTGTATATGTAGCCAATAAAGGCCAGGTAGGACCATCATTACTCAGTGGACCTAACCTAACTTGTGCTATGGTGTGTGGGAGGGCGCCATCAAGCCAATTATGGTGTTCTTGATAAGATATAGGTATCTCTAAGTATGCATATGCCCTGTATTGTCCAGGGACATTTGCAAGAGTGTAATCGTGAAATGTGCGTGTATTCCCATCAACTGCCGGAAATACTACCCAAGAATAAAAAAGTTCTGTTCTATAGGCTGCATGGGCATCCACCACAAACGTGACTGGACCCCCCTGGTTCGTTAGACCATGTGCTAACAGGTGCCCCGTGAGCGGTTGTCGCATATTAACTGCAATGTTCATTACTTGGGGATTCGCCATTATGAAAACAGCGCTGGTTCAGAGAAGGCACACCAATATTGGGGTTTTCCTTTCAAAGTTCAAGCTTGAACAACCGACCACTAAGTAATAGGATGTACCTATCTCATGGTGGTGGTAATCCTCAGCCCCACGGACGTCTCCGTTAACGGAACCGAGGAGTCAATATATATATGAGACCGAGAGAGTCAGCCGCACCCGAAAATTAGAGCCAGACCAATCGTTGGTGGCGCCAAGTCGCGTTGGCTCTCATTATCCTAAATGAGACTACTGGATTTCTAGGTAGCAGGATCGTTCACGTGTGAGGGACTGAGTCTGACCCACTTGGAAGGACCTCTGTCACCCTAAATCCGGTTTTGCTCCGGCTAACTAGCAGTGCCTCATCTCTCCCAAGGGGTAGGGATGATTGGGCAGCTGAGCGCATGACATCTTTGGAACTTCTCAGGGAAGTCGTGGTCACTCAGATCCAAACCAGCTCTCTCATTTACAGTATGATCTCATATACAAATGACAAAGGCAGTTGAAGTGTTATATATTGTTTTAATAAAACTACTGCATTTTAGATATTAAGGCGCGAGCTGCAATAACCAGAACCATTCAACACAGTAGGATTGAAATAGTCACGAGGAGAGTGAAACATAAGAATAACGCTATCATGGTGTTAACAATTTCTACTCTCTCTCAGCTAGTTCTATTTCGAGCACACCATGTTAAACTTCTAACTTGCCTTTCAGATTCCCTGGGAAGCCATCAACCCTCATACCTGAGCAAAGGCCTGTGATCTGGTTCAGCATCTGCAATGAGGCAGTCAGCGTCTAGTTGTGGTTCCCTGGTCGGAATCTCCCTCTTGCTTGTGTTGGGACAAGGAAGTGTTTTTATAACTGACATGTCTGCGTGATCACAAAATGTCCCTACGCAAGAACGCCATAGACTAAACTCCTACCACGTCTATCGGCAATGTACCAGACTGTATCCTTGACTGAAGCACAGAGTGAACAGGAATGTGTTATTGAGAACTCCAGTGCTGAAGTAGGCTAAACAGTGTGATATAAAAAATAAAACAAGACCGTAGAACTGGGTTTTTGAAAAATAACAGTACGAAGCCGAATAAAAAGCATTTAGAGCAAAGTGCACAGAGGCTCTAAGCTGCGAGCAAAGGAATAAAATACATCCAGGGCAAAGTGCACAAAGGCCTAAAGCCTGAAGCTAATGCGCAAAGGATACATAAAACTGACCACACTACACTGGGCTAGAGTGGGGAGGGAGGAGCTGACACTAATACCTGAAAGGGCTGTGCCTTCCCCCACACAATGCAGTCTCCAACCCCCTGGTCTGTGTCTGGGGCCAGGCCTGGTCAAGGTAGGATCTTGTCAACAACAGAGACTTTCCTTTGACATTTGCCTACTTCAAGGGCAGGGGTATAAGTAGTGGACCTAAAACCCCAGACTTTTAGATTACTTCTGAACTCTAGAGGAAACTCTTCTAAGGAGAAGAGCTGAAGAACTGGAGGAGGAGTACTGCCCCTTCGACTGTGACTGTGCTTTGCTGGGTTGGCCTGCAGTTGCTGCTTCTGCCTGAAAAGAGGATAAAGACTTGACATTGTGGTATAATTCTACTTGTGAAGTGTCTCCATGGGATTGGACTGAGCTTACCCCCTGTTTTGAAGTCTCAGGACCATCAAAGACTTCCTCTACCTGTACCTCAATGCTCTTGCTGAGACTCCTATCCTGCCAAGTGGTGCCCTCTCCAGTTCCTTGGCCATTGAAAGGTAAGGTTGGTGAAACTAAAACTAAAATCCATGCACAGGAGGCCTGTGGGGAAAAATCTGACACACCACATGCAACACGGCTGTAAAAATGACATCCCACCTGCGATGCGGCTGAGAAGTCGACTTACCACCTGCATCCCGGCTGGGAAATCAACACATCACCTGCATTATGGGTGGAGAAATGATGCAACACCTGCTTGTGGCTGCTAAACTTGATGCAAGCTCCATGCAGCTCAGTTCCTCATCACCATGCTGCCGGATTTCGCACGCATCGTGGCTGGGCGTCAAAGTCAACTGGAACCTGCCTGGGCACAAGATTCCCATTCAGAAAACAATGCATCGCTCTATTTTTGGAGAGAAAAATGATGCAGCGCCTATCCGACCTGCCTCACTTGCGAGTAAGTAATCGACGCATTACTGATTTGTCCAACGCACGCTCACCCGTGCAGCTTTATTTTTGACACAAACCAGGTACTTTGTGTAACATCAGCAAATCGTTATCTATGGAGTAGGACTCTTATAAATTTAAAAACTCATAACTTTACTTGTGTATGTTGGATTTTTGTCATGTTGGTCTTGTTTGATTTAGATAAATATTGCTTATTTTGCTAAACCTGTGTTGTGTCCGTTTTGTGGTGTTTTCACTGTAATACTGTGTGTGTTGGTACAAATACATAACAGATTGCCCTGAGATAAGCCTGACTGCTTGTGCCAAGCTACCAAGGGGGTGATCAGGAGTTATCCTAGGTGTGTATCTCCATTACCCTGACTAGAGTGAGGGTCCCTGCTTGGGCAGAGTGCAAACTGACTGCCAACCAGAGACCCCATCTCTAACAGTGAGTGTTAAAACTGTAGCATGCCATCCAAATAATTGTGTGTCAGGGACATGTGTGGTTCTTTCATGTACTGTTGATAGTAATCTTGTGATCTTGTGGTCTTAATGATCAGACACAATGAGCATGTATCATAGACAGTTGTATGTCTCAGAAAGAACAATACTGATGTCTCTCAATTCTACCTACTTTGAATAAGTAGTCTTGAAAACAACCATGGTTCAATTGTTGAACAAGGAAGTGAGGGTAAACGTTTCTCCATAATCCATATTCTTACCATTTTATTGTGACTTAAATTATAAAATGTATAAGGTCTACATTAAATTTGTAATTAAAAAAAAGCTTCACTTGAAATTAGTCACTGCAACAGAAAATGACAAAGTAAAAAATAATTGAACAAAGTGTACCATTATTGAGATGCAAGATCAACTAATTTGATACCATCAAATAAAAGTATTCCTGGAGGGCTGCCGATTTCATTGAAACCCCCATTATGCAGTGGTATTAATGCGCATATTTATACTTTTTGATGCAAAACTGCATTTGCACAGTTTGCGTCAAAAAGTATAGTGGCGGCTTGCGCCATTCCAGAGCTCCAGGCGGGCGTCAAATTTATGGAATCCTGCAAGCCGGCGCACTGGTTGGGCTAGCGTCATAAAAAATGTTAGCCGGGTGGGAGTGGCATTACGGAGGAAGGGGGTTTTGCCTCAAAAGATGACGATAGGCTGGTTAGAGGCAGAAAAAAATGCCTTTAGCCATCCTAGCGTCATTTCCTGACTCAAAACAATCCATACCACATACCTTATGAAAGACAGGAGTCATGCCCACCACCTCAATGGCCAGCACAGGAGACATGTGTACCCTGGGCATGGCCATTACACCCAGGTGATTTCAGGCCCCCAATGGCACTTTAAAAAAAGTTTTTAAATACTTACCTATACTTAAACTACTTACCAGGGATGGGTGTCTGGTGTCCCTCAGTTGTGGGTGGGGGTGTTCCAGGCGGTTAGGGTGGGCACCTGTGGGCCCTTTCCATGGTGTTTGACCATGGAAATGGGTCCATAGGTCCCTTAACGCCTGCTCTGACCCAGGTGTTAAATAATGGTGCTAGGCAGGTTTAGTGTCATTATTTAGGCCCGCATCGCTCCCCGTGCACCATTTTAGCACAAGAAGATAAATAAGGAGCTAGGGGCTTTGAGTTATTTTTTAGACGGGAATGCCTATCTTGCATCTCATTGACACAAGGTGGTTTCACGCATCCAAAAAATTACTTTAACTCTAAAATGTTGATGCTAGACTGTTCCACCATCAAAATATTATACAGTGTTAAGTTTGTGCTAAATTTGCGTCAAATAAATGACACAAATTCAGTGTAAACAGAGTACAAATATGCTCCTAAACATTTTGCTGAAAAATGTCATGCAGTACTCAAATGTTCAATTTATCTCATTCTGCTGACTGGGGAACTCTTGATGTCCATTGAATTACTTGAAGGCTAAATTAGAGAAATCAAAGAGCAAAAACACAACAAAATGATGCTGAAAATGTTTATGAAACTCTTGTTAAACAGTAACCCAAATTCATCCCTTACTCTAAATACGTTAAGTAGATGCAAATATGCAAATTTTTTAAGAGGGCCACTACTGACTACACATTTCAACCAGTATATTTTGTGGCAGAAGCCAATGTAGCAGAGAACCAGGAATAATGGGAATAAACTACCTACACAAACCTCAGAGGAATATCTTGGATGGAGAAGATACAACTTCTGTTTTCTCTCACAAGCCCACCGGTTTAATCCTGAAACAAACATAATTACCAATAAAGATATATTCATTAATGAACCTCACCATTCTTCATTAAAAGACTTTTGGGTTATTGGGACAGAAGGGCAAAAAAGAAAACAAAAAATGAATGTCAGATGAAACACTGATTATATACATCTCCAAGAAAAATTCATGAAAATTAAAACTGAAATGCTCTAAACAGGTGTATCATTTGTAATGAAACATAGCTCCAATGAACTGGCATTATCTTCTTCATGTTTAGGAGATACATTAGACTAATACATATGTTTATAAATGTAATAGAAAAGAAGGAAATCAGCACTGACGAGGAATACCAAACATGTAATCCACTATCTGCAGGTTCTTGCCCATTGTTATTCACAAAATCATACACATATTCAAATAAATCATAAGATTGGAATTGGCTGAAAATTAAATATCAGAGGAAGTCACATGTAAACTGTACAAACAAACAAAAGAACAACATAAGGATTTTGGCACAATATAACACCATGCCCATAAAAAGAGATAAGGGTAGAACACCAGTGTCTAAGGACACAAGCTACTACATACAAAAATGAAAGAACATACTGAGAATAAAAACAACTACATCAACAACAACATCATAATTCAAAATGGTTTTACAAGATACAGATGTTCACGAAGACAATCAAGATACTAAAAACTTCCTTTTCCCTACTCATCTACACAGTCCAAAATTATTTTACTCAAGGCACCTAAAAAATTTGTGGGGTCCACTAATCTGACCTATAGTAACCAGCTTCAACACAGCTCCTGAAAACGTGGGAAAGCAATAAGGGAGGGTGGAATTTGCAATTCCTCTGGCAGAACTGGAGTAATTTAGTAATTCTGTGTTGCATATGTAATATGGAATTACTAATTAATTCCGCCATTCCACTGGCAGAATTAAATCAGCACTATTTAGTTTTAAACCGGGCTTAAAGAGGGAGTAGTCCTTGTGTGTTCAAAAACCTTTTTAAACATAGAGGGACATCTCCCTCTTCCAACTCTGTTTAAACCAATGCAATGCAGCATATACCCCTTGGTGTCTGTGTTTAGGTAGGTAAGGGTGCTGAGTGGTATGCACTGGAGTGGATACCCCTATGTGCCTTTACATACTTATGTAAGGGCACTGAGGGGTATGCACTGCACTGTAGGGAACTAAGTGGTATATACTGGAGTGGATACCCCTCGGTGCCCTTACATACCTATGTAAGGGCACTGAGGCTTATGTAAGGGCACAGAGGGATATGCACTGGAGTGGATACCCCTCAGTGCCCTTGCATATTTATGTAAGGGCACCAAGGGGTATGCACTGCACATTGTGTTGCCCATTCTGCCCCTTGATGGAATGCCACAGAATTTGAATGTAATTCCGTTGAATGAAGCTCCGCCAATTCCACACTTCACTAGAAAGTACATTGACCAGTTGTAGGAGGCTGGCCTGGTTTGTAGTGGATACCTTAGGTACTTACATCGTATACCAGGTCCAGTTATCCCTTATTAGTGAAATATAGCAGTTTTCTAGCAGCTTAGGCTGATAGATGTAGCTGTAGCAGAGCGGATTAGGCTGAAGTAGGAGACATGCAAAGCTCCTGCAATACCACTAAAGTTACACAGTACTTATACACAATAAAAGACAATACCCAGTGTTACCAAAAATAAAGGTACTTTATTTTAGTGACACAGGGCCAAAAATATCTTAGAGGCAATACTCCTTCTGGAGGTAAATATTGTACACAATATATACACTAGAGACCAAAATTAGGTATGTAAATAGTCACAGAATAGTGCAAATAATAGAAAATACCATTTAATGCAATAGGAAGAAATAGGCCTAGGGGCAACACAAACCATATACTAAGAAAGTGGAATGCAAATCACGAATTCCCCCGTAGGCAAGTATAGTGTGTAGATGGTCTCTCGGAGTGTAAGCAAACCAAAAGGTAAGTAAAATACCCTACTGCAGAGCCCAGGATACTAGGAGTAAAGTACTGCAAGTTTCCTCAGGACACACTACATGCCGTGATTAGAGTTATTACAAGAGCCATGCAAGGCTGCAAACAACAAATGGTGGATTCCTGAACCTGAGACCTGTAAAGAGAGGAGACCAAGTAAAGAAGTCACAGAAGATTCCAGGAAGGACAGGAGACCCTGCCAACCTGAAGATGGTGCAAAAGAGGATTCTCCGGTTGGAAGAAGTCTGCAGAAGAGCACCAAAGAAGATGGCTGTGGGTTCCTGCATGATGCAAAGGATGCCCCACATGGAGATGTTGGAGGCAGGCCAGTTGCAGCACTGGATTCGTCCAACAAGCCTTGGTTCAAGCAATGTCACGGATTGCGTCAAAATGGTGCTGCCTGGACCCAGGAGGGACCTGGGGCCACAACTCGGACTGAGAAGGCAGAGGGGGCTCCCAACACTGGAGGGAACCCACAGAGCAACAGGCAGCACCCACGGAGGTCCCAGGACACGTGCAAATTGTGGTTGCTACAGCACTACAAAAGAAGGTCCCACGTCGCCGGAGAACAGCTCATCGAGTTGTGCATCACTGGATAGAGTGCTGAGAACCTGGGCCAGGCTGTGCATGAAGGATTCTTGCAAATAGTGCACAGAGGCCTCAGAAGGTGAAGATGACGCAGTGCACAGGGGTACTGTTGCAAACGGGGAAGGCAAGCTCTTACCTCCTCCAAATTTGGACAGCTGGACCTTAGGACATTCTGTGTCAAAGGGGTCTACCACCTGTGTTCCAGTGAGCACGCTCGTTGCCAGGAGAGGAGTCCCAGAAGACCAGTCGTCATCTTAGAAGGTGTCTGCTGGAGCAGGGAAGTGACTCTGTCACTCCCCGGGAGATCTCTTTGGTCCTTCGGGTGCAGGGTGAAGACAGGGAGTCCCCAGAGCGTGCACACATTGGAAACTGTTGCAGTTGCTGGATAGAACTGAGGTTTCAGAGTCACAGTACTTTGTTGCAGTTACAGAAGTTCCTGGAGCAGTCGTCAGTTGATCCGACGGTCAGAGGATGAAGCAGGAGTTGCAGAGGATTTCTGGTGGAAACATGCAAACTGAATCTGAAGACGAACCCTCAGGAGAGACTCTAAGTAGCCCTGAGAGGGTGGATTGGCTACCTAACTAGGTATGCATCTATCAGGAGGGGTCTCTGACATCACCTGCTGGCACTGACCTCTCAGAGACCTCAAGAGTGTCCCCACACTTTGGAAAACAAGATGGCTAACACCAGGGACACACTGGAGAAGCTCTGGGCACCACCACTGCGGTGGTGATGGACAGGGGAGTGGTCACTCCCCTTTCCTTTGTCCAGTTTTGCACCTGAGCAGGGATTGGGGGTCCCTGAACCGGTGTAGACTGGCTTATGCAAGGAGGGCACCATCTGTGCCCTTCAAAGCATTTGTCGCTACCCCTGTAACATCTGTTTCCAAAGGGAGAGGGAGTAACATCCTCCTCCCAAAGGAAATGCTTTGTTCTGCCTTCCTGGGACTGAGCTGCTCAGACCCGAGGAGGGCAGAGCCCTGTCTGTGAGGTGGCAGCAGCTGTGGCTGCAGTGCAAGCCTCAGAGAGCTGGTTTGGCAGTACTAGGGGTCCATGGTGGAGCCCCCAGGATGCATGGGATTGGACCCCTAATAAAAGATTTGGAAGAGGGGGAAGATTCCATGATCTTAGACACCTTACATGGCCATATTCGGAGTTACCATTGTGAAGCTACATGTAGGTATTGACCTATATGTAGTGCACGTGTGTAATGTTATCCCCGCACTCACAAAGTCTTGGGAATTGGCCCTGGACAGCGTGGGGGTACCTTTGGTAGTCCAAGGGTGCCCTCACACTACGTAAGTTTGCACCTAGCCTTCAGTAAATGAAGGTTAGACATATAGGTGAATTATAAGTTACTTAAGTGCAGTGAAAATGGCTGTGAAATAGTGTGTGCACTATTTCATGCAGGCTGCCATGGCAGTCCTGTGAAAGGGTTTGTCTGAGCTCCTTATGGGTGGCAAACAAAATGCTGCAGCCTATAAGGATCTCCTGGAACCCCAATGCCCTAGGTACGTAGGTACCATATACTAGGGGCTTATAAGGGGGGTCCAGTGTGCCTGTTGGGAGTGGTACATGAAGCCACTAAACTATAGTGACTAATTTGGAAGCAGAGAGAGCATAAGCACTGACGTTCTGGTGAGCAGAACTTCAGTGACACAGTTAAGCCCTACTGACAACACACACATTAGGCCACAAACTATGAGCACTGGGGTCCTGGCTAGCAGGATCCCAGTGACACAGAAAAAACACAATGACACACACTCACAAACAGGCCAAAAGTGGGGGTATCAATGCTAAAAAGAGGCTACTTTCTCACACCAGTTTGTTCAACCTGTTGTGAAATCTCAATCTTCACACCTCAACAATCGCATGCGTTTACTGCCACTTCTATATATATTATTAAAGTTCCAGCAGAACTATTCCATAATACTGTGTACCATTGATGCACAAGCATTGTATACATCCACACGGGCGGCTCCTCTGCAATGGCGAAGGAGCGTCACCCCACTGGCTAAATTTCATTATTGTTGCATTTTTCAGCTACTGGCTCAGCCAGTATGTGCAGGGAGGAGCGGAGCTGGGTCATGGGAGGGGGGAGGAGTGGAGTGCTGCACACTATGTGCACATTTCAGTTTGGCCGGGCCGTCTTAGGCTGGCCAAACTGACATACGCACTTAGGTTTCCTCAACCCGGTTGTGTTGTATACCCGGGTTGGAGAAACAGCACAGACCGCAGTGCATTGTCTGAGCGGCAGACCAAGCCACTCTGACCAATCCTGATGCTGCTGTCATGCTAGGTATAGCACAAAAGCAGTGGCAGGTTGCATAGGGAGCCTGTGCTGGTGTCCCAGGGACTGCGGGACACGGACACCATTGGGAGAGTAGCGAGGCGGCCGGCTGCGGGGCGGGACCTGTAAGTTTGTTTTTTTACTATTTAAATATTTCCCCCTGTTAATTCACCCTGTTTCCCCTTGAGATTTGTGGTGGTTGACGCTGCACATCCATTCCCCACAAAGACAGGCTTGATGCTACTGAATGGTTCCTTCTCAACAAAACTCCTATCAGGATTACTACATTTTCGTGATGCAACTGTCTTCATACACTTCAAACCATAGCTGTTTTGAATGCTTTGATAATTTTTGCTATAATGCCATCAATCTTCCATGCTACAAAAGCTGTTTGAAGGTCAGATTTGTCTATTAACACATCTATAACAACCTAAAAGGACTTCTACTGAATAAATACTATATCAATGGCATCATGTGGAAAGGCACTGTTCAATACTTGTTGGGGGGTGATTCTAACATTGGCGGGCGGCGGAGGCCGCCCGCCAATGTTCCCCCTCCAAAATACCGCTCCGCGGTCACAAGACCGCTGAGGGTATTTTGGGATTTGCCCTGGGCTGGCGGGCGGCCGCCAAAAGGCCGCCCGCCAGCCCAGGGCAAATCGACCTTCCCACGAGGACGCCGGCTCCGAATGGAGCCGGCGTAGTGGGAAGGTGCGACGGGTGCAGTTGCACCCGTCGCGTATTTCAGTGTCTGCTTTTCAGACACTGAAATACTTTGTGGGGCCCTCTTACGGGGGCCCCGCGGCACCCCCTACCGCCATCCTGTTCCGGGCGGGAGACCCGCCAGGAACAGGATGGCGGTAGGGGGTGTCAGAATCCCCATGGCGGCGGAGCGCGCTCCTCCGCCATGGAGGATTCTGTAGGGCAGTGGTAAACAGCCGCGGTCAGAATGCCCTTGGGAGCACCGCCAGCCTGTTGACGGTGCTCCCGTGGTCGGTGACCCTGGCGGTCACCGTCCACCAGGGTCAGAATGCCCCCCTTGGTGTCCAATATACATACATAAGAGGTAAGGGTGAAATGATTCTTCCCAGAAATAAATTCACCAGCACAAACAGACTAATGAAATTACCTTACACGGTGTAATTACCACTTTGAAAACCAACACAGTGAATACCTCTCTACCAAATATATAGGTCACAATAACTTACTGCACTACAGTTACTTTCATCAGCGGTCTATTAAACACAAGTTACTCATTAGTCAAATGATGACAGGCATATCATGAGCAGAACTGATGTGTGAATTACAGGCTAGAAAAACCTATGAAAAGTTTCTCCAAAGGAAGTCTGTGAAACAGCTAAAAACAGAAGGGGCTATTTACAAGCCCCCCTGTGCCGCCAGAACATCACTGTTATGATGGTCTGGTGGCGCACCATTCAGATTCACATCTACAAGGCCACATAAAGCCACCCTGTTTGCCTTTTGATGTCCTTGTAGATAAGTAGTGAGACAATGCAACACAAGTAACTGCGATGCATGACACTGTGATATGGAGGTGTGCCATGGGCGCTATGGTGGGTGTTCCCATGGCATTTGACAAATTCCGAGATTTACAAGATTTCATAAACCTGGGAATGTGCCTAAGCCCCCCCCATGGGAGACATAACGAGGAGAAACAACTTTATTTCTCTATTCTGCAGCACACATAGAAAGAGGACAAAGCACATAGTGATTGTTTTTCTGCAGGAAGAGCTCTTCCTGCACAAAAACAATCATCCCTACAATGCAGACACCCTTGCACCATGGTGCAAAGGTGCCTGCATTGGGGCATGAAAGCCCATTGTGCCCCAGCGCAGGAGGAAAGGACAGGAATGTGCCGTAGATACAGCACATTGCTGCCCTTTCCTTTTGACGAGGGGCAGTGCAGCAAGTGTCCTTCAGCGCAGCCCTGTGCCAAAACCTCATAAATGTGGGCTGCACTAATGTTTACTTGAACCACAATTTTACCGATTATGAAAAAAAACTTTAAGTTTAATAAGCCAAATATCAGGTTATTCTTGTTTTGAGAGGAATCCTTAAAACAGTAATAAATTGCTATGTTGTGGTACAAGCCCTTACTAACCCTAGGCTACTTTTGCGGTAAATATTCCATGTTTGCTATTTTATTCTGCAGAGTGTTGCTATCTCTTCCAAGTGGGGATGGACACCCTCTAGAAACCTACAGCTAAATATAGAATATTCTCTCTGTTCATGTTGCAATAAAAAACATCAAGGGGCATATTTATACCTCATTTGCGCTGAATTTACGTCTTTTTTTTAATGCACATTCGGCGCAAAAATAACTCCATATTTATATTTTGATGTTAGACATGTCTAACGTCAAAACATTGGAGATGGCACCATTTTTCTACCTTGTGTCAATGAGATGCACGGTAGGAATTCCCATATAAAAAATGCTGCTAACCCCATAGCTCCATATTTATCCCCATGCTAAAATGATGTACGGGTGGGAGGAGGTGCTAAATAATTATTTAACACCTGGGTCAGACCGGGCATTAAGGGACCTGTGAATCCACATCCATGGTTAAACACCATGGAATGGGTCCACAGGTGCCCTCCTCAAGCCCCAGGAACACCCCAACCTATGCCAGAGGGACCCTGGAGGATAGGGGACCCCATCCCAGGTAAGTAGGATAAATATAGTTTTTTTTTTTTATTAAAGTGCCATCGGGGGCCCAACTTGGAGCCCCCTGCATGGCACAGGGTGCAATGGCCATGCCCAGGGAACACTGGTCCCTGTGCTGGCCATTGGGGCGGTGGGCATGACTCCTGTCTTTACTAAGACAGGAGTATGTGGTATGAATGATTTTGCATCAGAGAATTACGCTAGGCTGGTTAGAGTCTTTTATTTTTTATTCTAACCATCCTAACATTATTTTTTGGTGCAAAACTCCCTTCTCCCATACCGCCAGCCCCACCCGGCTTACGTCATTTTTTTTTTATGCTAGCCCACCCTTTGCACCGGCTTGCACCATTTCATAAATATGGCACCCGGCTGGGGCTCAGGACTGGCGTAAGCCGGTGCTAAACATTTTGGTGCAAAACTGCGTTAGTGCAGTTTTGCACCAAAAAGTATAAATATGCCCCAAAGTAAGCTGAAGTTCCTGGATTAATTTGTCTTTTCTTGGAACTAGGTTTTGCGCATGTTAAATTAGGTTGATGTTGGCTGATTTAGAATTTACAAACTCACTGAACATTCATTTGCTCAAATAATCATTGAAGATGATAGCCTGGTGCCATTGGTTCATTGATTAACTAGGGAAAGGGTTCACGGATATGTAATCACACTAAACATCTCTAGTGAGGGACGTCTCCAAGGAGAAGGCGTGGGAGATGGCACGACAAACCTCCAGTAAGAAATTAAAAGATAATACAGGGGCACAGAAAGCAACACCAATTACCGCAAAAGCAGGCGCAGAACAAAGCAATGTAATCAACCATTAATTAGCTTGTTCTTTATTTTTACTCATTGCTGTGTCAGGGAGAACAGCCGTTGTTTCCTCATTTCAATTTCTATCTAGCTCTAATTACAGCAGAAACTTTGACAATCATCTTCCCGCAGGTCTGTTGCAAGCATAGGGTGCGCACACACATCTCTGCTGTCATAATTAGCTACATAATCTGTTTCTTTAAGTGCATTCCTACCTGGATCTTGCAAGTAGAGATACTATTAAAGGAAGGGTGAAACGGTAATATGTAGAAGAACACTCTATGGCAGAACATTAGTCGTAAGTGTCCTGCAAACATCGTCCATCTTTCTGGACGCAAATAATAATTATTTTGTGCTGCTGTGTTACAACCTGCATTTACGGCAGATAAACCAGTTGTCAGATCCCATTTTGGGGGTCAAGAGGTACAAAGCAAACACGGATAACTGGATTGCCACTGTGGTGGTTGAGGTAGTTCACCTCTGCTATCCTGGGCTCTGTCATCCTATGGCTTTGCAAACTAAGTCAATTAGCACCACTTGACTCTCAAGATAGTGAGGGCAAATAGTCATAGGCCTTTTTTGGGGTTGGTAGTGTTGGAGGACACAATAATGTATAGTTCGACCCAGAGCATATGTTTTAGTCAAAAGAAAGTACTTTAATATCACAACAAAAGGCAATGCTACACAGTTGAATATACTTACAGCGCAAGCATGTGTGCTAAAGACATCTGAATGGAAATGCCTATTTTCACATGTTCATACTCACATTTTTGGACTGATGCTGCTTGTTTTCAACTCTGAGAGTGCAGTGAGCCCTACTAACCAGACCTCAGTGTCAGTTTTCTGACCCCATGCAAAGTATATGCTGAACTTGATACACCCAATTGGAAAGGCCTGACTTACTTATAAGTCCCTACTATATGGTACCCAGAGCAGGTAAGTGTTCACTTGGGTTCACTTGGGCTGCAGCACTGTTTGTGCACTGTTTGTGCCACCTTATGTGTGACAAGACACAAAATGGGTCACAGCCTGCCACTGCAGACTAGCATAAAGTGTTCTCACTGCCAGCTCGACTTTGCTATTTAAACTAATGACAAAGCCACCCTGCCCCTTATCATTATGTGTAAGTCTCACCTAAGGAAGGCCTAGAGAGCCCTATGGCAGGGAGCTATATTTTTTTGGTAAGACATATACACTTCAATATGCCTCGACAGCAACACTTTCAAATTGTAGTTTTGCTGTGGGTAGGTTTGGTAGCCCCACTGGCTGACACAGGGTTACTGGGTGGCAGCCCCACCCGGCTAAATTTTGACTGGACTACAAAACTGGGACACATGAGGTACCAAATTGATCATGACATTATATGCAATCTGATTCTCAGGTCGAAATTAATGTCACTATGAATAGTTGGCCACTTTTAGAAAAGTGACCAATCTATGCTCTGATTGTCCAGTGGTCTCACAAAGCTTTCTGACTGCCTGAGGAGACATGTGAACAGCTCCCAGGCTCAAGGAGCAAGGCAGTGCTACATCACCTCCTCTGCCAGTATCCCATTCAAGGAATTAGCCCGGAAGCATGCCTCAAAGGGAAGCCACCTTTGATGGACCGCCTGGACCAACACCCCTGAGCAGGATGCCTTTTCTCCTTGCAGACAGTACGGAGACATAGCCAGAGGTGGGAAACTTGTCTCAGAACCGGTTCAACCGTGGCCGTGTTGTCCCCAGGTAGCCACACCTCTAGGGTGGGGTATCTTGCTCCTCACAACTGAGGAAGGGTTGTGCCATCTTGAAGGGGGCAAGAATGTGGCATTGTGGGATAGCTAGATGCCACGCAACACAGGAACATCATCACTGGGTAGGAGGGAAACCAACAGCCCATTGGCTAGTGACCACATGGTACTCTCAGGGCACGTTCCTGGGATAAATACGGAACCCCTGGCACTTTGACCCTCAGTACTCACTGGATCCAGAACAAGGACAAGAAGAAGACCTCTCTGCACCCATTGGAAGCACACAAAGAGAGGCTGCAATGACAGAGTGACTGCACCTGCTGCAATTTTGAGTAGTAGAGTTTGGACCCAGATCTGTGTGTCTAGCTTGGGGAAATGCTGATCCCTGGCCCCAGATGAAGCAGGGGCTCCGAGCGTCAGTTGGCTGGCCCTCGAGCACAGCACTGGGACATTAAAGCTGTAGGAGCCCAAGAAGCATTTCTGGTAGCCACAGCAGACGTCTTGCAGCTGCCGGTCTCTGAGCACCCCCAAGGACAATTCGGAGACAGCCAAAAGGTGCACCGTGTCTGCTGGACCTGTGATTGTTGGTTTTGACCAGATTCAGGACCCAAAAGGGACACTAGCTTCCACCAAATATTTGCACTGTGACAGCTGTGTTACAAAAGTGCACGTTCTGCATTGGCATGCCTTAGAATCCTGCAAAGAGGACTTTGTGGGACTACGAACTCTGTGGCCAGAGCTATCCCCCCCATCACCTGTTGACCAAGGACTCAACCGGACTTCATCCCCATGGACCACACAGCATTTAGAGCATCCTTGAGCACCTTTGAGCCTACATCCCTCAGCATCAGGACGACTCCATTTTTTTTCTTTATGGCAATCATCCTGTAAAGTTGGGATCTCGCTCTAAAAACACTCTGGTGGCCAGGTAACTGTCCATACTATCCTCTCTGGCCTTCTGGACCTATGTCCTATCAGAGTTGGTAACCCAACTCAGGTCCAAGTTGCCGAACTGACTTTTCCAAACTTTTAAAAAGTTCCCAACATTTTTGTTCACCAATGCATGCTTGCAGTTGATGCTAAAGTTATTTATAGCTTTATGAATCCATGTCTCTGGAACCCTCATGTGGATTTTGATGATCAAGATATCTAAAGATACATAAAAATAGAATCTATTTTTCTAACCCATTGTCTTGTTTCTTTCATGTTGTAAGACTTTCTTATTCAGTTGTTTGATGTAGTTAAATGCTTTGTACATTGCTCCTTTGCTAAGCCTTAATGCTTGCGTGCCATAGCTACCCAGGGTTGAGCTTAAGGTTGAGTAAATGTACCTGACTGGATCTAAGAAGGTTATCTGTTAGCGTGCTACATGGTAGAGCTACTCAGCCACACCATATAGTACACCCCAAATTCTCACGGCATCTGAGTGGTAAAAGCATGCATTGTAAAGTCTGCATTGTAAAGGCATATGAGCTAAAGCCATGACTGGTAATGTCATACAATCCTTCCCTTTCAGTAGCGACATGGTTCCGCTTCCGGCATCAACAGCAACAACTCACTCTGAAGATTCTTAGACATCACAGTGTTGCTTCTTCTCACTAAGTCTTGGGACAGATCACAGCAGAAACAAAGCAAGGGTACTCCCTCACAGCATGTCACTCTTAGCTTTTCTCTTGTTGTGAACATTTCTCTGTGTATTTCTCATGCTGTAAATGTGTTGTTTTGCCTATTGGATTGTCTGCCCTCTGCAGGGCCAGGCACTTTTCTTCGATCTCACAGCAGACAAGGCAGGCTTCTAGAAATTAAACAGATCCACCAGCTCCTCCGGCTGAAAGTTCAGAGTTCAGGTGATGTGTCCTGGAGGCCTGGGAAATTTTTTAATTATGCTAGTGTAATTCTCGTGCTAGAGGATATAATACACTTGAAATAAGGCAGACGAGATTTCTGTCACTTTTGTGATGGAATAACCTGTCCACCAAACTCTAAATCAGCTCTTAAGTTTTCAGATCTATTTTGGCAGGGTTCTCTTTCAAATGTTGTTTTCTGGTTGTTTCTCGGTCACAGCCTTTATGCAAGCTAATGGCTCTCATAGCACCTATCAATGGAGTTGGTTTCAAGTAAAAATATCTCAAAAAAGGGCACAGCAAAGTGTGAATGTTCTTCATCTGGCTATCAACAGCTGTCCTGAAACAGGGACAGATAAAAGGCTAGGCCCTTCCTAGAAACTCCTCACCTTGAACAACAGAAATGAAATCCCACTCCTCACTCCTACCATCTACCAAGAAGAAGTGCTCAGGAAGACCTAATAAGGAGCCTTTTGCTACCAAAGTCCTCAATGAATTTCTAAGCGAAGCCCTTCCTCTCCATCCTCCCTCACTTTAGGCCCTGATAACACACATAGCCCTACTAACATACATGTGCTGAACATTCACTGAACATACACAGGCACTTGACACGCATATGTGATGTCAGTGCAAGGTTCTGGGAGTTGATGTAACTATGGAACTTTACATGAGAACGGTCAAGCACACTCGGACACAGAGAAAAATGTTTGGTCACAATAAAGAGTTAAAAAACACCATACACTGCCATCACCATTTTTATCTGATTCACAAAGAGCATGGACAATAGTCCCATGCCCTCTGTGAAGTACTATGTCCTATACCCCCCCACCGAAACCTCAGAACCGGTGCTGGACCTCACATTCCCAGCTACAGGCTTAGGCCTCTGTGAACATGCTAGATTAGTATGACAGCAGGGTCAAACAGAAGGTCAGAAAACCAGTTTCACACGCAATGGGGTGCTCAGGGCAGGGGTATATGTGTGTTTACCGTGCAAGGACATTCCCCTCACAACATATTTCCATATAGCAGTGCTTTCTCAAAATGACGTTTTTATACTATGTTTACAGTAACAAGTCTGTGGTGAGCATTTTAAGAATAATTTTAAGTGATGAACCACTGAGAGCAAGTATCGGGATTATACACTAAAATATAAATATACAAATACATAGTTGAAAACTGGTTACGATGCTCTTTGTGGAGATGATTTGGTCGGGTCTTGGTCTCAGGGTAAACATTATGGCCCTCATTCTGACCTTGGCGGGCGGCGGAGGCCGCCCGCCAAAGTCCCGCCGTCAGGTTACCGTTCCGCGGTCGAAAGACCGCGGCGGTAATTCTGACTTTCCCGCTGGGCTGGCGGGCGGTCGCCTTCAGACCGCCAGCCAGCCCAGCGGGAAAGAGGCTTCCACGATGAAGCCGGCTCGGAATCGAGCCGGCGGAGTGGAAGCTGTGCGACGGGTGCAGTTGCACCCGTCGCGTATTTCACTGTCTGCGCAGCAGACAGTGAAATACATGTAGGGGCCCTCTTACGGGGGCCCCTGCAATGCCCATGCCAGTGGCATGGGCACTGCAGGGGCCCCCAGGGGCCCCGCGACCCCCCCTACCGCCATCCGGATCTCGGCGGTCCGACCGCCGGGATCTGGATGGCGGTAGGGGGGGTCGGAATCCCCGCGGCGGTGCAGCAAGCTGCGCCGCCGCGGAGGATTCAATGGGGCCGCGGTACACTGGCGGGACCCCGCCAGTGGTGCCGGTCCGACCGCGGCTTTACCGCCGCGGTCAGAATCCCCATTGGAGCACCGCCGGCCTGTCGGCGGTGCTCCCGCGGTCCTCCGCCCTGGCGGTCAAAGACCGCCAGGGTCAGAATGACCACCTATATTGCTCCAGAAGTCGGAACACGAGACAAGAAGATGTGTTTCTCCCAGGACTGCTCTCTTATTGAATACTTTGTGATCAGGGCCGAAATGTGTTGTCACATGAACAGAAAAGGAGTGAAGTACGCCATCAAAGGCATTTCAATATTCGGATATGTGCAACTGCCTACCCAGTCATGAAGCTGGACAGATGGTGGCCTTCTGGATCAGTTTAAGGCTCTCTCATGGAACAAACAATGTTTAGGATTTTTTCAGCTGGTACAGTAGGGATCCATCCAATGGTACACATTCTCAGCCGGCAGGAAATTAAGTATTCCCTAGACAAGGCACTCACCTATGACTCTTACACGCAGTCGACAAATGTTAGTTTAGATCCATTACCAGGTTGCGCACTTATACGTAGTAAATGGAGATAGCGTAAAGGCATTGGGACACAAACTTTTAATTGTATTCTCCACTCCACTATCATTTAAAATGAATTGTGTGTGTGTGCTAGTTGGCCTTAGCCTTTTGAACTTGCTTCAGTTACTGAACGGAATCCTCTATTTTAGTGTTGATGGGTGCCATTTGGCATGCTTCTAAATAAAAAAAAAATCAGACAATAAAACTGATAGACAAGGACATTGAGTGATTTATCCAGGTTTCACAATTACCAATTAAGTGGCCAGTGCACGCACAGTTCTGATGTCTAGGCAATAATAGGCATTGCACGTATGAAACATTCCTCCTCAAATGTCAGCGTAAGTAAGCTGAGTCACAAAGGCCTCAGGTGTACTCCGGATGAAACTTTCTTGATACATACTTGGCACACTTAACCCTGCAACTGCAAATAGTCCGCTTTGTTGAAATTATGAAGGTATGACATTCATGAAATGCGACAAATATCTTTTTTTCCTTTCACATAGAAAGTACTTTTCCATATAAAGGTTACTATTGCTGAAGCACTTTTGAAACTTGGGGGTGTTTTGCAGATTTGCCTACGGTCTCTGCCCACTTTAACTTTCACAGGAATACCCATGGCTTTACATGGGATGAAAACGCTGGTGATGAAGCAGAAAATGAAGGTTTTGATTTATTAACGCATAAACGTAGTGTGAAATAATCATGTGTGACATTAACCGAACTAATAAAGATTGTACGGGGACAAAATGTGCCCTTAGAGTAGTTTGCCAACATTTATAAGCGTGCTTTATATAACGTGGTGTATTAGAATTGCACTAATCCGACATAATCATAAACGTGTGCTACGATTTGCTTGTTCAAACTACGTTAGCTTAGCATTACTTTAGAGGAGGCTTTGGCCTAGTGGCCTGGTCTCACGGTTTAGATGCTCGTATTTTTTCCAATGTGCTATTAAATGTGTATTTCTGCTTGAAGCTGTACTTTTCCACAGAAACTGTTCACATGCTTATCTTAAAGTTTCGTGCCAGCCTGGCATATTTTCTCTTTAATTCAAGGTCGACTTGCAGGTGCGGACAATGGAGGCTCTGAAAGTGAGCTAATTGGTAGACAATGTTGCGATTTGCGTACCCATCTCCAAGGATAATGTATGCTTAAGTAAAAGCTTGAGAACTGTCGTTTTTGATTGGACAATTTGAAGCTAACCTATGAACCCTCCAATGGAGACCCTACTGGATTCGAACTGTTGCCTATAAAACCCAGGTGCACGAGAAGAAATCTAGCCATTACCAGCTCGATACCCGCCATTTTGCAGACTTCGTAGCTATTATGGCCCACTTTGCTGCGACGCCATTTTGAGAGACTTTGATGCTTTCTCTAATCGAGAGAAAGAGACTTTAAATGATTCTGGCCCTAGAGACTTTAACTTTGATCCCTTTGCATGAAGTAGTAGTCTTACCTTGCCGCCGTGAGGCAATTGCCCCGTTCACCCCTGCCCCCTTTGTCCCGTCCCATGCTCATCGAAGAACGGTACCTGTGAGACGAAGACTTCCTTGTATGCTGATCGTAATTGGTAAATATGAAAGGAAATTGTAAAATTGCATTGTGTTTCTTTTAGGTAACCAACTGCTGATTTTGATAAGAGCCCCAGCTAGGAGTTTTCTAAATTTATGTTGCTAAATTGTTTTTGCATGAAGTCCCACATGCCGATGCTAATTTGAGGTTAGATGAGGATTCCATATGTCGCACGATGCAATTTGAGATCTTGTTATGCTGATTAAATGTACGCAATTAGCTCATTACAGATTATCGTATTAGTGCTTTGCATTGCCATTATCGAATGCCTTGTGATTCAAATGCTACATAGATTACACTTGTTCCGACGTTATGGACAGCTATTAATGTTCATTTATGTTTATCATTTGGTGTTGAGACACATATATATTGTGCTAGCTTTGTTAATATAGGAAAATAAATTCACTAACTTTGCAATAAACTGGTGTGGTTATTCCTGGCTGAAAGGTCAGGGTTCGCCGAAATGTATTCTGGATTAATCATTAAGTGTTATGTTGATCAAGGTATTGCTTATGTACGTTATTGATTATTGATTTGATGCGATTGATCGATTAAGAGTACAGAGAGTTCCCACTTAGTCAAAAGATTCATCGGCCTAAAGAGCGTCCGAACACAGGTAAATTGTTACCACGGTTTCGCTCTATCAGTCGATGGTAGCAGAGGACGGTTACGTCTTTTGGGACCCTGTACTATTAGAGTACATGGTGTTGAATTAACGGTTACGCATTTTGAGACCCCACTCGAGAAGTTGGATTAGATTTTTCTTGGATAAAACTGATTGACAGAATGATGATGGGCTAGGTCCACCGCGACTTTCCCGGGATCTCGGAGCTTGCGAATGGAGAGAACGGAGGTGTGGAAACAGCGTTGGCGGTACTAGTGATGGTATGAGTGAAGTTAGAGTTTTGCGCTTGCACAGCTTATTGCCGCAGGGTGTGTGAAAAGGTTGCGAGGATTTTTTTCTTTTAAAGGATAGCGGAGGTGCGACTCCGAGTGTAGAAGTAGAGAAGTCGTCGAACTTCATAGAAATAGCGGAGGTGCGGCTCCGGGTGTGAGAGTAGGGAAGTCGTCGAACTTCATGTGCGTGTGGCGCTTTGTGCATAAAAAGGTCCACATGGTTGTTGTTGTTGAGACGGGCCCTGCGAGGTCAAGAGACTCCGGAGTATGTTGATCCATGTTGTGTTCTGGGCGGTTTAGTAGGTTGATCGGGCGTGGTCAACGAGTCGGTACGTGTGTTAGGGAGTGAAAGAAACTTCGACTTCGGGCTTTGACAAGATTCTAAGTGCACTAGAACAGATCATTGACAAGTTGAGAGTAGGTCTGCAGGTCAGATTTGCTTGCGAACGTGGGGACCGAGAAAGACGGAATAGCGGCCGAGGCTAGTGAAAGGTCCCTAAGGTCCTGAAGCGACTGTGTTACCCTTCCTGTAGTAAACTGACAGATCTGTTTTATTTTTGGTAGCTCGCAATATATGCAAGAAGTTGTTACGAAAAGAGGTGAGTGAAGGAAGACTAGCCGCAAGGCTTTGTCAGCCGCAGTGTGTGTGAGTGTGACGTCACTAGGAGCCGCGCTGGGATAGGTTGGTTGGAGAGAAGGGTCGCGCACGGATTGGACGCAGTCCGTGGGGCTCGTTTGGAAGGGGAAAGGCAAGCGAAGAGTATTCCGGGAATTAAAGTCACCTATTGATTACAAACTTTGTGGAATAAAAGTGACCCATTGATTATAAACTTTGTAAAATAAAAGACGAGAAAATGAAATTCCTTAAAGCATTTAGGAGCGCGATGAAAGGGGAGTCTTACATCAAAGCGAGCGTAGGAGAGGAGACGCCGCCCGAGGGCACACCAGCTTACATTGTAATGGAGGAAAAAGGGGTAGCTCCGTGTCTTTGGCTAAAACAATGGCACAAACTGACAGAGAAACATGGGAGCGTAGCGTTCCCGATACATGGGACATTCAATATAAGGATTCTAGAGAATCTGAGATTCACGATGTATGACATGAAGGTGCCTCCAAGGCCAGCACAGTTTGAGGCTCTAGCGATCTGGGAATTAATGGCTAGACAGCAACAGAAAAATAAGTTTGAAACAAGGATGAGGAAGGTAGAAAAGACACTAGCGGATGCTAGGTGGGATAATGCGCAGAAGGTGTGGAGGTCAGATATATTGCAGGGGATAAAATTGTTTCCAGCAATTACTAAGGAAGAAGAGGAGACAGGTAAGAAAGCTACCTGTAAGACAGACAGGAAGTGTCCCAAGGATAGAGAGGACGAGGAAAAGTTGAGAAGAGAAGAGGAGTTAGAAGATGAGGAGTTAATAATGCAATTGCTGAACGACCGTCCACCACCTTATGCAGAAAATGGACAAGGTCCAAGTACCAGTTCTGCCCCTCCGGTACCGGTACAGAACAGTGAAACCCAGAGTTCAGAAGCGCCATCGGGATCTAAGGACCCGAGTTTACTGTTCACCCCGCAGATACCGCAGGTTAGGAGAATATATCCAGATGTGCCCATAATGAAACCAGCAGAAAATTACCAACCGCAGATGCCAGGGTACTACAGCAGTGACAATAGTGGAGGAATGGTTCTAGAACAAACAGTAAGGGGAGTACAGAATGGTCACAACCTAACAATGATACAAGCTGAATCAACTCAGTTTATGATGCCTCAAAAACAGATGCAGGGAGGAAACGCACATGCTCAGATGACAGGGAGTCAGATGGGCATGCCGGCAATAATGACCCATAGTATGGGAATGAACATGCCTCAGAACATGGGAAATGGACAGAACCCAGACGCGATATCACTACCCATTACTGTAGGTCCACCGGTAACTCTGTACAGTCAGCCTAACTTAGGTATGAGCGGTCAGGGATCAATACTGCAGATTGGGACAGAAAGGAGGTGCATAGAGAACACTCCAGGGATAACTCCTATAGCGGCTCAGCCAAATGGATCTGGATCCTTGATGGAGTTTAGTCCCATATGTGCTCAGTCTACACTGGTGAGGTCGAGTCCCCCACTGATAATACCTTTAACATTGAATACTGAAAAGTTGCCGCAACCTTCAATGGCAGTCGATGTGAATGCTACACTGATGGGGGTAAATGCGCAACAGCTGACACAGTGGTTCAACAGCTTGAATTCCACACAAAGTTCAGCCAGTGGGAAAGGAGAAGACTATATGAATAGGGTCAGGTTGAACATGGAAGCACAAGAATTGGTGGAAGGGACTATGGGTGTAAATAGGTTAGAATCCTACACGGAAGAAGAGCTGAGGTATCTATGTCCCAGGATTACGAAGGAAGTGAACAAGGTACATAAGGGCTTGCAGGAAGCAGCTGACAGAAACAGGGTTGACATAGACAAGATGAAACACTTGAGCAGAAGCTATAGGTTGGATTTTGGGACCACAGATTTTGAACACATGAGGTCAGCAGGCATGAAGACACACCTCAGAGAATTGCTGCAGAGTGCACAAGTGTGGAGGTGCTTAGACAAGTGGGAAAGCAGATGGATAAAGAGGAAGGAAAAGAGGAGGGACAGTGCTACAGAGCATAATGAGAAAAGACCACAAAGCAGCGAGACAGTAACCATGTTACCAATGAGGGAGACAGCAGGGGGAAAATTAATACATGTACCATGGCACAGAAGCGACATTCAGTCATTTACGGATGATTTTCCCAAACTGAGAGAGAAGCCGATTGAATGGTATCAACAGACTGATAGGTTTGTGAAACTTGCAAAATGTCTCTGGGAAGACCTGAACACTCTCTTTGAGATCGTGGTTCCGGCAGATTTGTGGGAGGATTGCAAAAGAGCTGTAGGTTGGCCGACAAGTGAACCAGAGAGAGACAGGGAGACGGGTGCACCATCACCTATGGTGATGAGTTTGTACTATAAGGTGATTGAGCATTTGAAGACGAAGGTTGCCGCGTAAAATGTGGATTGGCAGAAGATTGATCGAACGGCCCAAGAGGCAAAAGAATCGATTCATAGTTACTATGAGAGGTTGTTGAAGGCGTTCAAGAATTACAGTGGCACGGAAACAATCGAGGCGAAGGATATGCTTCATTTTGTGTTCAGATTTGTGGAAGGGCTGAGACCAGAGATAAGTCAGATGATAAAGTCGCATTTGATTTGTTGGCAGTCTAAACCGATTGATGAGGTCTTGACGTATGCGAAATACTGTAGCGACGAAATTGAGGTGAAACAGAAAAAGCTGAAAGAGAAGGTGATGATGATGCAACTTAAAGCAGCTCAGACAGGTCTGCAAGGTTTGCAAGGGATGCAAGGGTTCCAACAGCAGGTACCGCAACCGCAGCCGCAGTTGCAGGGAAACATGGCATTTCAGCCACAGGCGAGAGGCAGAGGCAGAGGAGGTTTTGTGAATAATGGTCCGGATTTAAACACTGTTGTAACGGGTGTGCAGGCAATGAAGAAGGTGATGCCGTGTCACGTGTGCGGAATTGTAGGTCATTGGAAACGCGAGTGCCCGATGGTGGTGCAGGAAGGTGCAGGTGCAGGTGTAGGTGTTGGTCAGCAAAACAATGATGTCAATGCATTTCAGACAATGAGGGGACCGAAAATGAGAGGTCCAAACCCAAATTTTCAGACCATAAATCAATTGCAGGGATTACAACCTATGCAGCCGCAGCAGATGCAGATGCCTCGTATGCAAATGACGCAAATGCAGCCGATGCAACAGCAGTTACCCATGGTACCTAATCAGCAAATGCAAATACCTTTGGCACCAATGAGTCAGCAGCAAGTGATGGTTCCTCCACAGGTCTCGGGACAGGTAATGAGTACAAATAGCACCGTACAACAGTTTCCATTACACAGTGAGAGTGGAATAAACAATGTATGGGAGAGTGAAAGCTCAGAAGAGGAAGGAGATTGTGTGCTTGCAGCATCCTTAGAAGTCGATCAAAAGGGTCCGTACGTAGAGGGAAGAGTAATGGGTCATCGTGTTTCATTCTTGGTGGACACGGGAGCCACACGTTCAACTGTTAAGAGTAGTGAAGTACCAGATTTGCCACTCTCAGGGAGGACAGTTCAAGTGGTGGGAGTAGCAAACAGGCACCTGACGAACCCAATAACGGATCCGGTACCAGTCAGCATCGGTAACTATCAAGGGGTGCATCAGTTTGTGATATGTGATTCAAGCCCAATAGCACTGTTAGAGAGAGACCTATTGTGCAAGCTGGGATGTTCGATCATGTGTTCGAACGAAGGAATAACAATCCAGACGAGCAGTGATGGGGAGGAAGAGGATAGTGTAGAGGGGGATGAAATGGAAACGGTGGATGAAGAGTATCCTCTGATTTGCCTTTTCCCGATGATAACTGAAGAAGATATTCCAGCCGAATTACGGGAAACAGTCGGAAAAGAGGTGTGGGACATGACAGGGAAAGAGGTGGGATTGATGAAAGGAGTGGAACCAGTGAAAGTGACGGTAAAGCCCAATGCGATCTTTCCCCAGACCCCACAATACCACATGGCACAAGATACCCTCATGAAAGTTGCCCAACTCATTGACGAATTTGTAAAACAGGGGGTACTGAAAGAAGTGTTAAGTAGTCCATGTAATTCACCGATAATGGGACTAATAAAGCCAAGTGGAAAGGTCCGACTTGTGCAAGACTTGAGGAAAATAAATGACATCATAGTCAAATGCTGCCCAGTAGTACCGAATCCAGCTGTGATAATGTTTCAAATTCCTTGCGATGCTGAGTGGTTCTCGGTCATCGATTTGTCACAAGCATTCTTTTCTGTGCCTCTTCATGAGGACAGCCAATTTCTCTTTTGATTCAAATTCCTAGACAGAGTGTACAGTTGGTGTCGAATTCCTCAAGGGTTTTCTGAGTCACCGTCAATATTCAATCAGGTTCTAAAGAAAGACTTGGAAGAGTTAGAGTTGCCATTCGAGTCAACCCTAGTACAGTACATTGACGACTTACTGGTTGCATCAAAGACAGAAAGTGGCTGCACAGCCAATACCATTGCTCTGTTGAACCATTTGGGAAGGAATGGACACAAAGTGTCTCCTTCCAAATTACAGTTCTGTCAGAAGAAAGTGAAATATTTGGGTCACCAAATAGAGAAAGGGTCACGGAGAATAATGAAGGAAAGAATTACAAGTGTACTACAAATGAGTCCGCCCAAGACGAGAAGGGAGGTGAGGAAGTTTTTGGGAATGGTGGGCTACTGTCGCCAGTGGATTCCCAACTTTTCCACTCTAGCGAAGCCTTTACTGAAACTGACCCAGAAGTATGCTTTGGATCAAATTGAGCTGAAAGGAGATGAGATGGATACTTTTCTTGAATTGAAAGAGTGCATGTGCAGGGCTCCAGCTTTAGGTATGCCTGATTACACAAAGCCTTTCACATTGTTTTGCCATGAACGTGATGCATGTTCTTTGTCTGTCTTGACTCAAGCCCATGGTGGCGTAAACAGACCAGTAGCGTATTTTTCAGCTACTTTGGATCCGGTCGCAGCAGCACTCCCAGGGTGTTTGCGCGCCGTAGCAGCAGTTGGTATCAGCCTCACTCAGAGTGAAGGAATAGTGATGGGACACCCAGTAACAGTCATGGTCCCTCACTCAGTTGAGATACTTTTGACCCGCTCCCGAACGCAACATATGACTGGAGCAAGACTCACAAGGTATGAAACGATTATTCTGGGCTCACCGAATGTGCAGCTGAAAAGGTGCACTACGTTGAATCCAGCAACCTTGCTTCCTGGAGAAAATGTCGAAATTGAGAACGCTGAAGACGTCGAGCATGACTGCCTTCAGGTGACTGAATTTTGCACAAAACCCCGACCGGACATTAAAGATACTAAGCTTGATGAAAATGACCAAATTCTTTTTGTGGATGGTTCATGTCTAAGAGATGGGATGGGGATTTTGAAAGCAGGATATGCTGTATGTACTGTAACAGGGGTCTTGGAAGCGGGATGGCTCCAAGGAGTCTATTCTGCACAAGTAGCAGAACTTGTAGCCCTCACCAGAGCATGTCAACTGTCTGCATTGATGAAAGTCACCATTTACACTGATAGCCAATACGGGTTTGGGATTGTGCATGACTTTGGACAACTATGGTCACAGAGAGGTTTCCTGACTTCTTCAGGATCCCCAGTGAAAAACGGGGAAAGAATAAGGAAATTGTTACATGCCATTCAAGTGCCAGCTGAAGTTGCAGTGGTAAAGTGCAGTGCTCACACGAAAGGACAGGACTATGTTTCTCTGGGAAATGCATATGCGGATCAAGTCGCAAGATTTTGTGCCTTGAACTGTATATTACTGAGAGATGAATGGAACTCAATAAGTGAGCCAGAACTCGAACCAGCTGAAGCATTTGCCTTGAAGGTCGTAGATACAATAGAGGAACTAAAAGCACTACAGAATAATGTCAGGGAGGATGAAAGAGATTCCTGGATTAAATCACAATGTATAAAGAGACAAGACGAGTTATGGGTTTCACATGAGGGAAAATTTGTTTTGCCAAACAGTCTCCTATCACAGCTTGCGCGGTTCTATCATGGGCAAGCTCACCTAGGGAGAGATGCCATGATAAGATTGTTCAAAACTGATTGGTTTAACCCCAGATTTCGTCAAGCTGCAGAAGCAGTTTGCCATCGATGTGTCACTTGCCAGCAGATGAACCCAGGAAAGGGAACAGTTGTGAACGCGAGTCACATTGGGAGGGCAAGCGGGCCTTTTAGTCGTATGCAGATGGACTTCATTGAGATGCCTGTGCATGGAGGTCTGAAATATGTGTTGGTGATCGTGTGCATTTTTAGTCACTGGATTGAGGCATACCCCACACGTAGAAATGACAGCCTTACAGTTGCCAAGCTATTATTGAGAGAGTTGATACCGCGTTTCGGATTCCCGATCTCTTTAGAATCAGATAGGGGAAGTCACTTCAACAACGAGGTGATAAAGTTACTTTGCGAAGCGCTGAACATTGAGCAGAAACTGCATTGTAGCCTGAAGCATCAGGACTGGTGGAGCAGATGAATGGTACACTGAAATCAAGAATGGCGAAAATATGTGCATCAACAAATTTGAAATGGCCTGACGCATTGCCCTTAGTGCTAATGTCAATGAGAAACACTCCTGATAGAAAAACTGGATTGTCTCCGCACGAAATTCTCATGGGCAGGGCTATGAGACTTCCTGCAGTTCCCGCAAACGCGCTTTTGAATATTACAGATGATATGGTGTTAGACTACTGCAAAGGTCTGGCTGACGTGGTTCGCTCTTTCTCTCACCAGGTGGAAGCAACCACCTTGCCACCGATCCAAGGTCCAGGACACGCACTGAAAGCTGGTGACTGGGTCGTGGTAAAGAAGCACGTGAGGAAGTCGTGTCTGGAACCCCGTTGGAAAGGCCCTTTCCAAGTGATCCTGACGACAACTACCCTGTGAAGTGTGCGGGAGTTCCCAACTGGATTCACGCCAGTCACACAAAGAAGGTGTTGTGTCCCACAGATGAGGAAGCTGAAGCGCTGAGACTGCCAGTGCCTGATAAAACAGTGCCGAGTGCTGAGACAGGACAAAAGCGAACTGAAAGCGAACAAGCAGAAGCAGGAGAGAAAGAGATATTGTTGGAGGGCGAAGAGTCCGACTCACTTGGGGAAGACCAAGGAGAAAGTTCAGACAGCGACGAAGAAGCTGCAGGTGACAAAGAGCCTGAAGCAGCTGAGGGTAGCAAAAAGCCTGAAGCAGCTGAAGGTGACAAAGAACTTGAAGCAGCTGAAAGTAAGACAGAGCCTGACGAAAGTAACGGTGACGAAAGGCTCGAAAAAGGTGAAAAAGCAGGAGAGCCTGATCAGAAGGGGGCTTTCCCAGAAACAGACGATACAGAAAAAGAAAAAGAGAACGTGATCGATTCCCCTGAAGGAGGGGACAAGGCAGAGCAGAACGAAAAAGTTCAAACCTCTACAGAAAAGGTCGCAGGTCCATCAAATGGACATGGTGCAAAGAGGAGATTAAGTATATCACCAGTAAAACAAAGGTCTGGAGAAGGTTTGAACGACGGAGAAAGGCCAAAAGTAAAAGAGAAAAGAAAAGAAGTGTCTGTCGTGGTACCAACCTCGAGTGAAGAAAAGGACTTGACAAAAGAGGAAAGTACCAGCGAGGCAGAATCGAAAAGAGAAGCAAAACTGAAAAGGAAAAGGATACCAAACAGGAGATATTCTGGTCCTGAATGGGCATATGCAGTCAATGACGATTGGACTGACGAGTTTGTATCTCTAAGCATCGAGAACGAAGAAGAGGAAGAGATACCAATAGAAAAGAAAAGCTTTATGGACAGTGTTGATTGAAAGGGTGATAAATGATATTGCTTGCTACAATCTAACGTGAAACAAAACAACCAGCTGAGATATTGCTAAACCGGATGAGACATTAGATATTGCTAAACCGGATGAGACATTTGCTAAACCGATAAAGACTGAGTTATTGCCGAATTGAGACAAATGCTGCTAACCGATAAGTGACTTGGCCTTTGGAGAAGACGGTGTGAACATTGCGCTCGCTCAGCTTCGTAACTGAATTGCTAAATAGTTTCATTTATAAGTGCTTCTAGCTCTCTGATTCTATACAGATCATGACGCAAAATAATAGAAAGAAATATTGTAAATATGTGTGTATAGGCTTGGTAGTTACATGTGTACTAATAATAATGGCAATTGTACTTGGAATGCATGGAAAGGGTGAGAATGAGAATATTGAGGCTTCTACTTTTGTTCCTGTTACTGTCACTGAACTAACCGCATTGAAAAGGCTAGCACTGGATGAGAGACTCTTGCATGATAGGAAAGAGCTTTCGTATAATGTTTTCTATCGCTTACTAACAGAATATGTTGAGACAATGGATGCGAAAGATTGTTATGTGTGTACCCAGATACCGACATCAGTGAAGGAAGGGGTGACATACCACCACATGCCTCTTACATATGGGATTACATGTAGTATAGTAATGTCTAGGTTTTATGGTCAAACTAACATACAGTATTTTTACTCAAATTATGATGTTACCTTTGCTTATGTTCCTATAATAGCGCAGCTAAGCCAGACTGCAAAAGATTGGGATGCTAAAATTATGAGGGAATTTTTCGAGCCAATGCTACCTTTTGAAACGGCTCACGCTCATAGGGAAAATCTTACCTGCTCACTCTCTGCAGTAGAAATAAGCTTTTTAGATCGCACAGATGATAGAAGGGCTCAAATGAAGGCGAAATTAGAAAAGGAGTTACATAAGAGGACTTCAGTAGATAATTATGATTTTGCTGCAATAAAGACACAGGGGAAAATTGCTTTAGATGCTTGGCATGTAGGGAAGTTTTGTATATATCGAGGTGAATCTTATTATGACAACATTTTTGTAGGGGCGAGTGAGTGTAAACACACGTTTATCTTTAAGGCCAAATGGACATTCATGATGGACGGACTTGACCCTGTCATTCCAGGTGTATATTACATTTGTGGGTATAATGCCTATTATCGTCTTCCGAAGGGATGGTGGGGAAGATGTTATTTGGGTATAGTGTTCCCAAAGGTTTATCAACTGGATGACCTATCGATGATTCAAAAGACATCTGGATCCCATTGTATCCAGAAAAGAGAGACCGCAGCTGCTGTGGTAGGTGATATATTTGGAGCAATGATTCCTTCATTGGGAGTTGTGCTGAATTCCATCAAAATAAGAAAGTTGTATACTATAGTGGATAACATGTTGACAAAGTTTTCAGGTGCTATAATCCTGATAGATGCTGAACTTGCAGCGGAAAGAGCTATGACTCTTCAAAATAGGCTTGCTTTAGACATTCTTTTAGCAAAGGATGGTGGTGTTTGCAAAATGCTTGGTGCAAGACACTGTTGTACCTATATACCTGACAATAGTGTGAAAATTAAAACTATGCTTGCTAATCTAACAAAAGAAAGTGCAGATTTGAAGGAACTGAAAGAACCAGGAGTGTGGGAGAAGGTTGGAAAAGGACTTGCTTCAGTGGGACATTGGATTGGGGGAATTTGGAATGGAATATTGTTAAAAATAATAGAGGGAATTTTAATAGTGATAATTTGTGTATTTGGAATTTGGGGAATAAAAAGGGGAATAATAATGATTATGGAAAGAATTAAAAGAAGAAAGGAGGAGAAAATTATGAAAAGAATGGCAGAAGAATACAAAGCGCAAACTAGGGGAACTAAAAGGAAAAGGGAACTGACAGAATTTTAATGGAATAAAATTTGTGGGCATAATTTGTGTGATGACAAGTAGTCATCAGAGGAGGGATTGATGAAGCAGAAAATGAAGGTTTTGATTTATTAACGCATAAACGTAGTGTGAAATAATCATGTGTGACATTAACCGAACTAATAAAGATTGTAAGGGGACAAAATTTGCCCTTAGAGTAGTTTGCCAACATTTATAAGCGTGCTTTATATAACGTGGTGTATTAGAATTGCACTAATCCGACATAATCATAAACGTGTGCTACGATTTGCTTGTTCAAACTACGTTAGCTTAGCATTACTTTAGAGGAGGCTTTGGCCTAGTGGCCTGGTCTCACGGTTTAGATGCTCGTATTTTTTCCAATGTGCTATTAAACGTGTATTTCTGCTTGAAGCTGTACTTTTCCACAGAAACTGTTCACATGCTTATCTTAAAGTTTCGTACCAGCCTGGCATATTTTCTCTTTAATTCAAGGTCGACTTGCAGGTGCGGACAATGGAGGCTCTGAAAGTGAGCTAATTGGTAGACAATGTTGCGATTTGCGTACCCATCTCCAAGGATAATGTATGCTTAAGTAAAAGCTTGAGAACTGTCGTTTTTGATTGGACAATTTGAAGCTAACCTATGAACCCTCCAATGGAGACCCTACTGGATTCGAACTGTTGCCTATAAAACCCAGGTGCACGAGAAGAAATCTAGCCATTACCAGCTCGATACCCGCCATTTTGCAGACTTCGTAGCTATTATGGCCCACTTTGCTGCGACGCCATTTTGAGAGACTTTGATGCTTTCTCTAATCGAGAGAAAGAGACTTTAAATGATTCTGGCCCTAGAGACTTTAACTTTGATTTGATCCCTTTGCATGAAGTAGTAGTCTTACCTTGCCGCCGTGAGGCAATTGCCCAGTTCACCCCTGCCCCTTTGTCCCGTCCCATGCTCATCGAAGAACGGTACCTGTGAGACGAAGACTTCCTTGTATGCTGATCGTAATTGGTAAATATGAAAGGAAATTGTAAAATTGCATTGTGTTTCTTTTAGGTAACCAACTGCTGATTTTGATAAGAGCCCCAGCTAGGAGTTTTCTAAATTTATGTTGCTAAATTGTTTTTGCATGAAGTCCCACATGCCGATGCTAATTTGAGGTTAGATGAGGATTCCATACAGTATGTCGCACGATGCAATTATCGTATTAGTGCTTTGCATTGCCATTATCGAATGCCTTGTGATTCAAATGCTACATAGATTACACTTGTTCCGACGTTATGGACAGCTATTAATGTTCATTTATGTTTATCATTTGGTGTTGAGACACATATATATTGTGCTAGCTTTGTTAATATAGGAAAATAAATTCACTAACTTTGCAATAAACTGGTGTGGTTATTCCTGGCTGAAAGGTCAGGGTTCGCCGAAATGTATTCTGGATTAATCATTAAGTGTTATGTTGATCAAGGTATTGCTTATGTACGTTATTGATTATTGATTTGATGCGATTGATCGATTAAGAGTACAGAGAGTTCCCACTTAGTCAAAACATTCATCGGCCTAAAGAGCGTCCGAACACAGGTAAATTGTTACCACGGTTTCGCTCTATCACTGGGTGGTATCCAAAATGGGTGGAATAAACATGTAGAAAGTGCGTGGCCTAAATCAGAATGTGTGTTGTGTATAAACATCTCTTGCGTTTGTTTTAATAGTCTATAAGACATTTTATCAATATCAAACATGATGTACCAAGTATACATCGTCCTTGGAGGACGTATATACATGCACGCAGATGGCAAAGGAGGTTCCAGGGGAACCTTGCCCAGCTATGTATTGCTTAGATCCTGTTATTTCCTGAGCATCTTTTGTAAGTGCTGAAATAGCGTGCATGAGTTAGTGTACTGTGTTTCTTGAAGGTAAGCCTCCGTTTCATTGTTGAGTGAGCAGTAGGGCGCATGGCACACTCCAAGCACACCTGCCCGCCTTTGAGCAATGGCAGTGCCAATGAATAAGACACATTGACAATGAATGTCCAAAGACTTGTCTCTCCTCCATACCGCATAAATTAATACATGATATAAGTGAAACTTAAGGAATCGAGGACCATGTATTTCATAACTTGTTTCTTTAGTGTACATTTGGCACAGTTTGATATTCACTTCGGCACGCTCTGGCAGGGCTCTGAATCAGCCCGGAGTTTAAACAGCAAACATGTTTGTTTACTGGCTTGGTTGACCCCGGAAGCACCAAGAGAGATATATGCATCCATCCCAGACAACTGCCTCTGCAGCTCAAAAAGTTGTCCGGCAATATCAGGCGATGAGGAGGAGCTAAAGGTGTGACAAAAGGAGGAATGCACAGTCTTGAAATCATTATTTAAAACTAGGTCAATGCCCGCCAAGTGCCATCCATCACTCACCTTCTTCAGACGCAGTGTTCGTCCAGGGATGATTACATTTTGCAACAACCCCACATCCAGCAGGAAAGGTCATACCCGTAGCAGGAAAAGTCGGATCCACTCCACCGGACATTAAGCTAGAGACCTGCAAGAGGCCCCAAAAGTACTTGTAGCCACGTTGCTCTTATTGAGCAGAGAAAGGGGCTTGGCAGGCCGGGATATCCTTAAGATAACATCTAGAGCATTCCTGTTTAGGTTACATTTCATTTACCGGTTTTGTAACAGAGGTGTGGACTGACAGAGGTGTCTGGGCCTGTCCAACAATTGGCATTGTAAGGTCAGGGCATAAAATCAGAGGCTGATAGGGACTCGTTTAAATGTCCTCTTTATAAAACTGCTAGTGCTCAGCACTGGCAGGACACGACCCACTCAAAGCCCACGGAATACCCACTAAGTAACTTGGCAGATTCATCACTGAATTCTACACTCTCCTTCCAGGTAGACAGTTCAAACGCCGTCCACTTCTCAGGCAGAGGAAGATGCAGGTATGCACGGTATTCTAGCGAAAGCCCTACTGCACTCTATTTCACACCCACTTTTACAAATAAGAAGACCTTGTTTTACCGGGTTGTCAAATAAAGCTAGGAGCACTTCACCACATTACTTTTGTCACAGCACACTTACAGCAAACATACACACGGTGTAAAAGTAACATGTTTTATACCTAGGGTGACCAGACGTCCCGGATTTCCCTGGACAGTCCCGGTTTTTAGAGGACTGTCCCTGTGTCCCGACGCTTCTCTTAATTTTATTTTTTTGGGATAAAGGTCAGATCGTTAAATAACTGTCCAGTTTTTTGGAACAAATGTCAGATCATGTAGGGAAGCATAAGTAAAGTAGGAGATAATTAATTTATTGGTTACTGTCAGGCTACACGGTCCCGTGTCTCCTCCCAGCAGAGAAATGGAGTGGGGAGCAGAGAGAGGTGGGTGGGGGCGAGATTTGGGTGCAGGGTGGAAGGTCAAGTCATAGCTAATTTTATATAAATAGTCTTGTAAATGTGTGCATGTGTGCATGTGTGTGTGTATATATCAGTGGCGGCCGGCAGCTTTGGGAGGGGGCAGGCGGGGCACACACACACACACAGACACACAAACACACACACACACAGACTCATTCTTTCACACACAGACACACACGCACGCTCATCCATTAACAACACTCATTCCATTCAAATATGCACGCACGCACCAAACATTCATTTTACAAGATCACACACATTAATTCTTTCACACACGCACATCCATTAACAACACACATTCCATTCAAACAAGCACGCACGCACCAAACATTCATTTTACAAGATCACACACATTTATTCTTTCACACACACACGCATGCACGCACATCCATTAACAACACTCATAACACTCAAACATGCATGCGCGCACCAAACATTCAATGTAAAATATAACACACATACATTCACACACACACACACACACACTTACCTTTAGCCTCCAGGTCCCAGGAGGGTTGGGACTGCTGCCTTCCCTCATTGGCTGACCCGAGGTTAGCCAATGAGGGAAGGCAGCAGTCCCAGCCTCGTCACAGAGTGGGATGGGGTCAGTGAGACTGCTGACCCCACCCCACTCTGTGACGAAGTGTCACTGATTGACACTTGCCCTGGGCGCTTTGGGGCTTAAACCTGAAGCGCCCAGGGCGAGTGTCAATGGGTGACGCTTTCCTCGTCACCCAGGGGAGGGCCTCGAGGCACCTTTGCTGGGCCAAGGAGGTCACGCCCATAGGAGCTGTGATCTCCTCAGCCAAGCAAAGTTCAGCTCAGGCAGCCAGGAGTCTGCGCAAATCACGCATGTCTGCTCCTGGCTGCCTGACCTGAACATGAAGAGTGTCTGTCAGGCTGACCTTTGTTCAGCCTGACAGACACTCTTCATGGGGTGGGGGGGCGTGGCCCCTCCGCCCTAAAGGACGGGCCGCCACTGGTGTATATATATAAACACACACATAGGTATAGGCACACACTCACAAAGCCTAAAAAAACAAGGGACAGGCCAGATATAAAAGTGAGAATAAAGTATTTAGTCCTTCTTTTATGTCTGACCAGTCCCGGTTTTTGCTCCTCAAAACCTGGATACCTCATGTATACCGCCTCAGTTAGACTAATTTGTTTATGAATGACTGTAAGGGTTCTCCCTCACAGTATTGGTGCCTCCTTGCACGGGCTCTGCAGAAACTCAAAATGTCTGCGAGCAGCTGCTCTCACCCCGACACATCTGATTCCCGAGATGCAAGGGAATTTCTGCTCTCATATTAGCTTGATCGTGCGACAGAAGGAATTATGGGGTGATTCCTTTCCCTGCATGCTAGCATCTTGGTACTGCCACAGGTAGGAGAGTTCACAAGGTTATGGCACCCTTTTAAAATACTGTAATTGTTTATTTTAATTTAGAAAGCATAAAACTGTCTCATAATCATAAAAAAGGAATATATTGTACTTCTGTTGCTATTAGCATATTCTTTACTATAATTGTAACTCCCAATCCAAGATGGACGAACAGCTGCCTGGAATTTGAAATTTCCTGTTTAGTACTATGAAAGGGGAATACATTTTGGGTCTAGTT
This sequence comes from Pleurodeles waltl, assembly GCF_031143425.1. Lineage (NCBI taxonomy): Eukaryota > Metazoa > Chordata > Amphibia > Caudata > Salamandridae > Pleurodeles > Pleurodeles waltl. Next base: position 489,275,159 of record NC_090440.1, read on the forward strand.
GCATTACACTGGTTCTTGCCAGATTCCCGACTTCCTGGATTTGTGGAGTATGCGCTTTCTTCAGTTTTTTGGCTTCAACCTCTGTTTTTCTCTTCTTGTTGCTTGGCCAGCACAATTGCAAGTTTTGTTCTGGTCTCTAGTTATTTTCATCCTGCTGCTTATTATTTTCTGGAGCAATAATAGACCCCCTGTGGAATTCTGGCATCTGGGTTTGTTTCTTAAGGTAGAATGCCCTCACTCCATGCCATGAAGACACTACAACGGTTGCCAAGAAGACCACCTCTTGACAATACCATCAGTTAGGTCTACCTAAATCAGTATAATTGTGCCATGTTTGGAATAATTTCTAAGTCACATAAATAGATAGATTCCTCATTTGGGATATTTTGGCACTATAAACGTTTTTGAAAATATACAGAAACTACAGAATGCATGGTTTCAATTGCAATTCTTTTTTTATTACCAGTATCACCAAAAGTAATTCTGGTTTGCAATCCCCAATTCTTGTATTCGTGACTGGCTTCTTTATTCTTATCACTTTTATTTCGCGGTCTTTTCTGACAACATATCATTCTCTGCCCTTTTTGATGTACCATAGCCATTAACCTGTGCCTTTTCAGATTCCCAGTGTGGACTTTTGCAGCCTCTTTCTCTTAACCTGTTATTGCATTAACTTTTCACTCAACCAGTCATGTCTCTTTCATCATTACATTAAGATGAAATGCAAAACTTTTCTGTGATCTTCCTTCATCTGGATTAGTTCCTAATTATATTTAAGGCCAGAGCACTGTACTGCAAGGTTCTATTACCACCCTCCCATCAAGGCTGGACTGACCATACCGGGCATTCAGCAATTTTGACTAATCTAAAGTAGGGCAGACGGTTAATATGCCTGTTGCAAAGAACGCGTATTATGCAGATCACGGAATAGTATTTTATGTGCAGTTTTCAGTGGGATGTTGCCTTTGTCACACAGCTCTTTTTGTTACTGTGCAGTGCAGAAGTTACAAACAAATCTAGCACAATGAGCTGTGAACTTCCATCCCAGAGCTACATGCAAACTGCACGATACTGGTTTGAAAGTTATGTTTTTTCCCAGACTTTGATTTTTCCTAATTTGTGCTAAAACGGTGTGTTTGAGTGGACATAAATTGTTATTAATAAAGTCAACCTTAACCACTGTGTTATGTTCTGAATCCTGAGTTTATGTTTCCCTAGACTAACCAGTCTTAAAAATGCCTACCAGTATGGATGACATGTGATTCAAGCACTCAAACACCTTGTAGTCCACTTTCACTTATGTAACATTTTCTATACAGTGATTTGCACATATGATTAATTGATTCTGTATGTGTGTGTGTGATGTAAAGTGCTCGAACACCCTACTCTGATAGGAGAGGCACTGTAAAAAATGAAATACATGTGAGAAAGAGGCTATGGAGAGATGCGGGCCACTGTTAGTGGGCGATAGTGAGGGAATCATTGAAGAGCTCCAATAAAGATTCCCGTAACCTAGTGCACTGTACGGGTATGCACTATGCTTTAAGAACTAATACAATTGAGTATATAATGAAAATGTGTTTTAGAATGCACTCTTTTTGCCATTTTTATCCACATTTTCTTGGAGGGATAGCCCATCCCCAAGAAAGAAACATAATCTCGAGCTTTATCACTCACCATTGAAGGCCATTGAAACGTAGCACAGAAATGTGGTATTTGGGCTTTAAAATAACAGTAACCATGTTCCTAAAGTAAAGCATATTTTTTTGCGCTATCTTCGTATTTCGTTAAAAAATAGTAAAGCCTTTCCCCCATGAATACCAGCATACCTGAGTAGAACTTCCGATCTGTTACTGTACTGCCACACCAAGTCATCTCTACCCATGACCTCAATCTATTAATGGAAGTGAATTCTTCTTAAACACAGGGCCCCCATTTACAAAGAAAAATGTAACAGTATGGGTGGAGCGCTACAGCTCCGCATAAACCAGGTGGGGCCCATTATTCCTGCAAAAAATGAACAGAACATAAAATTTCCTAATCATACCTTTCGAGAAGGGCAGTCGAGTATGCAAAAGTATTTTTTCTCCGTTTAGATTTTTTCATGGGGAAAAAACCCTTTCCTCCTGTGCCTTCACTAAATCTCGGGGTGATCTATTCCCCTTCCAATCCTGGAAGAGAAGTTTCACCAACAGCTGAAATAAACGGCCAGCCATTTCCAAGGGTAAGAAGGGAAGGATTTCAGTTTTGTGAATGCCCACACATCTACATGTTTGTCGGCATTCATAAATTTACAAGGCCAACCACAAATTATTCTACTCTAGTGTGAGATTTACAACTGCAGCTGTTTCTCCACTTCTGGCAGTGAAATGTGCAGTAGTTAATCCATATAAGACTTCCAGAAATACTTTTGTGAATTCCTGGAACATGTAAATGCAGGTATCATCAGCCATCATATGTGTTCGTGGATAGAAATATCTTTGCAATTTGTCCTTTTAATGGCTTAGCTTCGTGGCATAACATCTGCATTTTAATAGCAATTTTTGATTTTTGCCATGGAATTTTGACAAATTCCCATTTTTCGCCCTTTTGTGAATTTCCGATAATTTTCCAGTTTCCTTTCAGCCGCTACCAAAGAAAAACAGTTCTTACATCTATTTGAACACAATTACTAGGCAGAAATTAACAATCTGTGAAAGCACAAGACAGAGTGACAAATGAGCATCTAAAACTAATTTTAACCTAATTCATGGAGGTTTTATTGATTTTTTTTGCATCTAAGCATCAACAGAACGCCTGTGACAGAATAGGAATCAGATCATTAGTTGCAGGCGTACAGCATAAGAAACACAAAAGTGACCTGTAGAAAAGATACAATAAATGTACATTTCTAGATTCTGAATTTGGAACATGTGATTACTCACATAGAGGTGCTAAGGCGGTGAGTCAGGCTAAATATGATAGAAATGGCAGGGACTGTACAATAATGGACAAACAAAACGGCTTCGGCTATCACAGTAAAGTTAAGCCAAATACATGCAATTTCTTAATCCCTTCCTTTTGTACCCCTACGTGGAACTCTTAACAAAATTCCATAAATGTCAATCTGCTAACTTAAATCTTCATGTATTATTTGTTAACACAGTTTTGTATTCCAAACTCAAAATTGCAGCAGGTACTATTACCATCTTCTGGAAAAGTAAGCGGGAAGGAAGGGCATGGACATTTATTATTAGTGAAGTGCTAAAAGGAACACATTCAAACTTTTATAAGTACATAAAGAAGGAAAGGGGTGAAAAAGACAAAGACCAGTGTTTCCATTGTCCTCATGCCCACTTCATCAATGGTGTATTTTAACTGGATCTAAATACTAAGGCCCTGATTTAGAGATTGGCGGATGGGTTACTCCGTTACAAGTGTGATGGTTATTCCATGCACCGTAGGATATAATGGCATTGGAATACAACGGACGGGATATCTGTCACACTGTGACAGAGTAAACCCGTCCCCCAAGAATGAAATCAGGCCCTGAATCCTCTAGATTGAATCCATCATTTTTATGTAACTCCTTCACACATTCTTTCATGTGGTCTATTTTGTCATCAAAATTTAGTGAAATATGGGGTTGATAAGAGCAGCCTTCTGTACCCCAGAACAGAGCTCACCCATGGCAGCCAGGGCAAAATCTAAAGCCATTTGAATCTAAAGCCATTTGATTCTTTGAACATCCAGTTGAAAGCTAAGGTGATCACTTTGGTGATCTCTTATAAAGCCCTAGTAGGAGCTCTCTCTTTAGGTGAGACACATCGCCACCGCCATATAGGAAATAGACGGGCAACAAAACAAGTAGTTTTGAACACTGCTGTGGACAGTCTTTAATGATAAGCAAGAGTGATGGAAGTGTGATGGATATTCGGGATGGGTAATTGGTTGGGTAATAGCATCCCAGCCAATGATAGGCAGTTTCCACAGACTAGGTAAGTTCCAAACTGTTCATTAGGTTATCTGCAGGAGTACAGAACTCTAGAAGGTAACTGAAAGAAGTAGTGATGCAGGTATTTCTGAATCATTATTGTCAAATTCACTGTGCTATAACAAACTGCTACAATTTTGTGCTTTGCATTGCATCCTGCAAGCAGATTAGTGAGATGGATAGCTAACATCCAGAATGTTTTTTTATTGGGGAATTGGAAACCACTATAGGACAGGGGTAGTGGTGTGCAAAATTTCCTTTGGCATGATTATGCAAAATATCAGCAATATTTAGCCATCTTATGCAAAATATAAATACAATGATTACACCATATTTTTGCACAAGAGGAACCCTCTCACAAATTTTTTGATGCAGGGATGTATTTCTTTTACCAAAAACTAGTGCAAACAACTACCTCTCGTCTTCTCCTGTTCCCACGTATCCACTATAAAGTTACGCCACAAATGGCACATTTGCTATAAATTGTTACAGTGAATTACACAAACTGATGTAATTGCATAGTTTTGGACATTTTGCATTACAAGATGTAATGCAAAATTCCTGAAATTATATCACTTATGCTGGCGTATTTTGAATTTCACTCAGGCCTTTACAGGTGTATCAAATTAGTACCATTACTGCACTCCTCAGGTTGGTGATCATGAAAATAAAGTTCGAGGCAGGTTTCTTCAGCATCCAGGAGATTGGGAATCATTGGCACACCCCTAGGGCATGCGTTGGGATATCCAGCAAGAAGAAAGTTTAAGATCTTAAAAGATACCAGTAGGTGTTCTCATAGTACAAACACCAATTCTGTTTTTGACCACAGACTGGGTGCCTTTTCGTGTGACCTACCAGTCAGCCATTACTTCAAGAAAGTATCACCTCCCAAACCTCAAGACGTGCTGCAAACATAGTCAATCATACCCACGAGTAGTGCCAGGTTCGCCGTCAGGATTGTAGTTCGTTTGAGTGAGAAAGAGGGGCTGCATTCTGGAATGAGTAAGGCATCTGGAACCTCTTCCCGCTTCTTTGACTTGTGCCTGTAGGACCGGAGATTAGAGGCAAGAAGGCGGCAGAAAGAGAGATAACAGGTGCACAGGTATCAGTCAGGAATGACTTCAGTCTGCCCGCAAAGGCTGGAGTAGATCCAGACAAGAACTCTCCCGCACTTCCCAATGATGTTAGTTGAGTATGAATCATGAACCTGAAAACCGAAACTGTAGAGGCAGCAAAATAAGTTGCCTGCATTAGTGTACAATGACATCATCATTGCAGTTATGTGATGCTGGAGACACTGGCAGGTTAGATGGGAGCAACATGAGACCACTCAAGAAAATTTCATTTTAGCTGAGTTTTTTCTTTCTAGGATGGAATGAGCTGGCCAGACTTGATCAAATTATTAAGGAAGCTACATCCAGACACTTCAGACCAGTTTCAGCACAAATCGTAGCTATTTTGTTTTTTAAGGGACCGTTACATCGCTCAGCTTTGCCAGATAACTCTGGGTGGTATTTGCTGTGGAAATACTGCTTGAACTCTAAAGCTTTGCATAACTCCAGCACCATAGAAGAGACAAAGTGAGATGTCCTGTCACTAGAAAGGTAGAAGGGGGGCCCCAAACCTAGGTACGAAATCCCCAAGTGACCTTTTAGCCACTGTGATAGCGCTTACACTGACACGAAGATATGCTTCACTTCAACCGGTGAATATGCGTACAATAACAAGAAAATACAAAGAAGAACATTTAGGCATTTGAATGCATGTCATCTTTAACTGGCTAAAGGGCTCCTATGGAGGCGTGTATGAAGTCGTGCTGGTATTGATCCCTTTTACACTACTGCGAGTTTGGCATGTGGCACAGAAATAACAGTAATGATTGGCAGCCGAGGGATAGAAGGGTGGAAACCAATTAATGCAGAAAAAAATCATACTATCCATTGAAATAGGCAAGGTGTGTTTGGAGTGGTGAAATTTCAAGGCTACCACTCTCCCAATGCTGTCCTTCCGCATCTATCATCATACTCTTCACTGTACTACAGTGGTTAACATGTGCAAACAAAATGATGTTTTCTTTCACAGTAAGGTAAAGGCAATCACATACAGTGTCTCACCATGTGAATTGTTTCTCTGCAGTTAACCTTTACACATTTTGATTTTCAAAATCATATTGGTGTCCCAGGGCAGTTTTGTGAATTTAGGGGCTGATTTAAGAGCCCCTAGCACCTCCTTGCACCAGATTAGCATAATTTTTTTCTACGCTAATGTGGCCCAACGAGGTCAAAATCAGCAGATTTATAAAGTGGCGCAATGTATGCATTGTGCCACTTTGAAAACCTTTGTGCTAGATTATGCCTGCACAAGGCATAATTTATGCAAAGGGGGCATTCCCCTGTTATGGGGGTTGAAAAAAAGATGCAAAGAAATCTAGGAGATTTCTTTGCGTAATTTTTTCAGCATTTTTAATGCCTGCTCAGAGCAGGCATTAAAAGGAGGCACACCATTGTTTTCAATGGGCTTTGCAGGTTTAGCGTCAACATTTTTGACACTAGTCCTTCAAAGCTCCAAACTAGCGTCGAATATTGTGATGCTAGTTTCCAAAACTACCCCATGTTGTGCCGTATCTTAGATACGGTGCACACATGGTGGCGTTAGATATGACATGCAAGAATCTATTACAATGCCATGGATGCACCATATTTACAATACGAGGCACCATGGTGCAAGGAACCAAAGTGCATCAGAAATTCTGATGCATCTGTGGGAACTTTGCCGACACAATTACACCCAAAAAGTGGCGAATCGCTAAAGCTGACTTAACTTCACTGATGCATCAAGATTTAGAGGTGATGTGTCAGTTTTAAATGACACAGGTAGCCTTATGTTTTAGGACCAATGTAAAAGACTGTAAAACGGTGGAATATCACCTTCTACACTTTTACATTGGTCCTGGATGTAAGAGGGCATGCATGCAGTATGTCTATTTGTCACAATATAGTAGGCAAAGTATACTTAGGGGTATGTAGAGACCTGAGTATGTGTGACACAGTGGGTGACAGTGTGATGTAAGTGAATATGAATATGTGTTGGAATGTGAAGTGGCAATACATGTATTACCTCTCTTAAGTGTGTACTTACCTGTTGTCCTTTTAGAGCACACAGACCTGGACTTGGAGACCCCTTCCTCCATGGATAAGTGATAATCCTGGCCTTTCCCTTGCAGACAATACACAACGTCACAATGCCCGTCATGCAGTGGATGATGAAATCATAGCTGCCATGGTCCCAGCTTGGTCAAGGGGTCCTACAGAATGATTGCCGCATGTGTAGACCCACAACTAATAGAGGGGAAGTGAAATACAGACATATTCAGTGTGTAAGGTGACTTCAGCTGGTCAGATGCGTATTGACAAGCCATGATATCATTTTAACGCCTTGGTTAAGGAGGCATAGGAATTTTGACACATTATGGACATTTGCCAGCTGTTGGACTTTTTTGCCTATGCAGGGTCATCCCCAATCTTTTTGCCTCCTATTTGTTCTGACCTGTTGCTGTTGGCTTTTGAACTCCGAGCACTTTACCACTGCTAACTAGTGCTAAAGTGCATATGCTCTCCGTGTAAATTTGATTGCTTTATCCATGATAGGCATATTTGATTTACTAGTAAGTCCCTAGTAAGGTGCACTAGAGGTGCCAGGGCCTGTAAATCAAATGCTACTAGTGGGCCTGCAGCACTGGTTGTGCTACCCACATACGTAGCTCTGTAATCATGTCTCAGGCCTGCCACTGCAGTGTCTGTGTGTGAAGTTTTAACTGTAAATGCGACTTGGCAAGTGTACCCACTTGCCAGGCCTAAACCTTCCCTTTTCTTACTTGTCAGACACCCCTAAGGTAGGCCCTAGGTAGCCCCAAGGGCAGGGTGCAGTGTATGGTTAAGGTAGGACATATAGTAACATGTTTTATATGTCCTGACAGTGAAATATTGCTAAATGCGTTTTTCAGTGTTACAACGCCTGTCCCTCTCATAGGTTAACATGGGGGCTACCTTTAAATCTGATTAAAGTGTAGATTCCCTTTGGGAGTGGATGGACATGTGGAGTTTGGTGTCTCTGAGCTAACAATTTAAAAATACATCTTTTAGTAAAGTTGATTTTGAGATTGTGTGTTTGAAAATGCCACTTTTAGAAAGTTGGCATTTTATTGCTTATACCATTTCTGTGACTGTGCCTGTTTGTGGATTCCCTGTCTGGGTCAGTTTGACAGTTGGGCTGGTTGCACCTCACATTAGACAGTGACACAAAAGGAGCTGGGGTGTAGCCTGCATATCCTGATGAGCCATCTGTGCTAGGAGGGATGGGAGGAGTGGTCACTCACACCTGAAAGGGCTGTACCTACCCTCACACAATGCAGTCTCCAACCCCCTGGTGAGTGTTTGGGGCCTGGCCTGGGCAAGGCAGGATTTCACATTCAAAAGAGACTTTACTTTGAAGAAGGCCTACTTCAAAGGAGGAATTGGGTATAAGAAGGGCACCCAAAAACCACAGACTTTGGGAACACTTCTGGAAACAAGAGAAACCTCTGCCTGGAGAAGAGCTGAAGAGCTGAGGAAGAAGAGCTGCCCTACCTGTGACTGTGCTTTGTGGAGCTATCCTGCAGTTGCTGCTTCTGCCAGAGTAAGAGGGCAAAGACTGGACTTTGTGCGTCTTCCATCTTGTGAAGAAATCTCCAAGGGCTTGATTTAGAGCTTGCCTCCTGTTGTTTGAAGTCTCAGGGACAGCAAAGACTTCTCTCTGCCAGCACCTGGAGTCTCTGGAGAGACTCCTACTCTGCCCTGTGGTGCCCATCCAGTTCCTGGGATCCTGAAAGGAGAAGCGGGCAGCCTAAGAGGAAGAAATCAACGCACAGAGTGCCGTGTGGGGAAAAGATCGACGCAACTCTGATCTGCGGCTGAAGAAACGACGCGCCGCCGGCTCTGTGGCTGAAAATCAACGCTCGCCAGAAACACGACCGAAGAATCGACGCACAGAGCAGGAGAAACGACGTGCAGCATCGCTGGCGAAGGCTGGGAGATCGCAACCAGCGCTGCTTGGTTTTCAGATCATCATGCGACTGGATTTCTGACACGAACCATCGATGTGCGTGTGAAAACGATGCAAGGTCTCACTCGGGAGTGATATCGACTCATCGCAAGCCCTTTTGACGCACACCGCCCGTGCAGGGTTATTTTTGGCGTGCACCAGGTACATTTTCATGCTAGCAGCGCTAGCGTGTGTTTGACACTACTTAAAGACTCTTTTTGATTTTTAATTGATAACTTGACTTGCGTATTGTGGATTTTTGTCATTTTGGTCTCGTTTTGTTTAGATAAATATTTCCTATTTTTCTAAACCTGCGGTGTATCATTTTGTAGTGTTTTCATTAAGTTACTGTATGTGTTGGTACAAATACTTTACACCTAGCACTCTGAAGTTAAGCCTACTATTCTGCCAAGCTACCAAGGGGGTAAGCAGGGGTTAGCTGAGGAGGATTCCCTTTTACCCTGACTAGAGTGGGGGCCCTTGCTTGAACAGGGGGTAACCTGACTGTCAACCAAAGACCCCATTTCTAACACCAGCGATGAGTCACTTTCCAAAAATCTTGTAAATATTGATGCGCCAGTTCTGTGTGGGATTTTAAGAGGGAACGCCTACCTTGCATATGATTAGCGTAACCTGACACAACCGGTTGTAGTGCAGGTAAAATAGGACACAGGAGATGTAAAAGTGACATGTTAAGCCTAAAGCGTCACTTTGTAAATAGGGAGCACTAACTGCGCTGCTGCATCAAAACAAATGATGTAGCAATGACGCAAGCTTCTTGTAAATATGCCCCTATGTGTGATCTTCATAGTGCTGACAGAGTGAGGCTGGATTCTTGGATGATGGTGCACTGTTTTGGTCGGAGTGCTGGTATCCTTATTGAGTTCCCGCTCTCTTATTCTAAACTCAAAACCTTTCAAGGAGCTGTGCTGCTCAACCACTGAAAAACGTTTGAATGAGGCTGACTTACCAACAGTAGCATTCAAGGTCCTGCTGAGTCTCCATCTTTGTCTTTCTCTTGCGCAGGTGATGAACATGCCTGGTGCAGTGAAAGGCAAGCATGTTCTGAAGTGTAGTGGCTTTCCAGGCACCAGGGGGAAGACAAAGCATTGTATGTGATACAATCACACATTACACAGAGTAAGATAGGTAAAGATGTGCACACTTTGATACTTTTGACCCAGGAACATATTTGCAGTCTGTCTCGATGCAGTGTAGGCAACAATTCCATTTGTTGGCACAATCTGCGCACTTTTCTCATGGCACTGAAAGGTGTTAGACGGGACCTCTTCCCACATAAAATGCCAACTCTACTCCTGTTATATAATACCAAATGCACTGATCGGAGCCATCTGACCTTTGTGTTTTCGCAAGGAAACTGTGACCAGTTTCATTTTGTTGTGTCCATAGTATGGACTTGGAGGAATTTTAAGTGCATCCCTTAACTGAAATGTGACTACAATATATCAACAATAACGCATTACGACTGGAAAAACTTGTGGGAGTGTAATCACATCCTGTACAAGATTTAAAAGAGCTCTATCGGGTCACTGGGGAAAAACTTTATTGGCTGTTTGAGCCATTAGCATTTCAATGTAATAATACATGAACAGCATGTAAGCACACTCAAAAGGAGAGGGTATTTTCCACTAAGGAAATACTTAATAAGGCATCTTATCCTTGTCCTTCATCAGTGCCCAGAGCATCTCCGGTCTCTGGAGACAGGGTATTTATTGTCTGCATGGCCTAGCAAATATAAGACTGCAAAATTAACAGAAATGTTAGCAAAATGAACTGCATATACCTTAATACGTAGCGGGGGACTAGTGAATTAAGTGAGACCATAACATTGTGAGTTGTTTAAAAAGATTATTTATGAGCAGAAAGTAAGTCTTATATGCTTGTCAGGATGACTAAACGACATCAATGTGGATGGAATCAAACTTTTCACTAAATGTTACTAGTCATATTCACCATTGAATTAACCCTCATGAAACACTTCCCAAGAAAGTCAAGGCAACTTGCTGCCACCTTAACGGAGACTTTAAATCACCATCTCTTTGGTGACAAAACCACTCTCTACAACGACAGACTTCTTGTATTTACAAATAATGCTCAACAATAAAGAATGAAAGAGTAGAAGAGAAGGCTTCCTTGCTGTGCATGTTATTCTTCCACTGGGAAAAATCATAGAGAGAATTCAGTTGCGGAATGTGTGAAAGGCCATGGATCGATGCATTATTTCATTTTGTTGCATTTTATTACCTATGGATCATGCTTTTTGATAACAGGACGCCATACATTCTATCAGAATGCCATACCTACTATCACTAAGAAGGAGTCTGAAGATATCAAGTGAATTAAAGGCACCTCACTCACGTTTGTAGCAGTGACTGCAGAAACTAAACTGAGTACATTCTGTGGGCATGTAGAACCCATTTGGTTTGATCATATAGACTCTCCAACCTTTCCCATGATATTGGAAACTAGTTGGCTCAAAATCCATAATCCTGTGATCAAGTGGCAGGCATCATCTATTTCCTCTTCTGCACCTTATTGTTTAAAGAAGTGCTATCCTAAACTGAGAACTTCAAAAACTCATGAATTAAAGTGCTTTGCAATAGTTACTAATTTGAAAAGTCCATAGAGACATCCAGATGTTGCAGATACTACACCATAGACATCCAACATGGAGTTACCAGCATCAGAGTCACCCTGTTTCTCCTGAGATTCATAGAAAATTAAAAAAATGTATAACCGTTGAATCCAGTCCAACTAATCAAAAGCTTGTGATTCCGATGAGAGATCTACCTGTAAAGGCCCCGAAGTAAACTGAGAAGATGAAACATCACTGAGCCCAGCACCCAATCGCTGCTGTATGTAATGCTTGAGCACTAACCTGTTTTTCTCCTTTTTCAGGTTATGCAATCTTGTTGAAGAACGATGTGGTCCCAGAAGCAAATTCCCAGTGCCACCCAAACCCTGACATTACCCGAATCTTGCTAAACGATTCAAACTATGAAATTCCTCGGGGCAATGGGGAAATAAAAGAAACATCGGCTGTTCAGCCTAGCCCCTCTTGGCTTAGGTAGTTCACATTGGTTCCCTCTCCGGTCCTAAAGGAATGTGTCTGAGTATGTATAACAAAAAAGAAAACTGTGTAACTAAAGATTACTTCTTATACAGGAGAAGTTATTAATAAGCCCGTCCCCTTAGAGTTCAGCTTAAAAAAGCGTCCCTCCTTCCCACCTCAGGCCTTGGTGTAAGAGCAAGCCATTTAGGCGATCTGTGGCCATTGGAGAAAGAACAAGTTATACAATAAAATGGGTATTCTGGAGGAAATGCTTAGCAAAGAAAATAACCAATCTTGTTTTAATTGCTTTATTACTTATTTTATTACACACGGAGGACCTTTTACAATGGAGAGAACTTTGTGAATTATGTAGTAATTCCCTAAAGACTTCTAATAGTGAGCCAACTTTAAATGAGGCTGAGACAGAAGAAATGCAAAACAAGAATCTCCCAATATCCAAAAAGGAGCATTTTATGTAACAGTCTTTCAACAAGTGTATTTTTCGAAATCACTCTTGGAAATTGCCCTTTTTGCAGTGTTATCCCCAAACATTTTGCCTCTGACTTCCTGTTTTTGACTGGTGCATTTTTTGTTTTTGCTGGCTTTGGGTCTCTGGGTACTTTACCACTGCTGCCCAGTGCTAACATGAAAGCGCTCTCTTTCTAAATTGTATTGGTGATTGATTTATCCATGATTGGCGTATTTGATTTACTAGTGAGTCCTTTATATAGTACAGCATGTGTGCCCAGGGCCTGCAAATCAAATGCTACTAGTGGGCCGGCAGCACTGATTGTGTCATCCACATGAGTAACCCTGTAAACATGTCTCAGACCTGCCACTGCAGTGTCTGTGTGAGAAGTTTTCAACTGCCATTTCAACCTAGCAAGAACGTCCACTTGTCAGGCCCAAACTGTCCCTTTTACTACATGCAAGGCACCCCTAAGGTAGGCTCAAGGTAGCCCCATGGATGTGGTGTGGTGTATTTAAAAGGTATAACAGGTACTAGTGTGTTTTACATGTTATGATAGTGAAATATTGTTAAATTATTTTTTTCACTTTTGCAAGGCCTCTCTATCCCATAGGATAACATGGGGATTGCCTTGAACTATCTTTTACGTGTAATTATCCATTGGGAGCAGATAGAGATATGGATTTTGGGGTCTCTGAACTCACAATTCAAAAATACATATTTTGGTGAAGTTGGCTTTTGATTTGAAAGTTTGAAAATGCCACTTTCAGAAAGTGGGCATTTTCTTGCTTAGCCATTTTGTCTCTCTGCCTGGCTGTGGAATACACAACTGGGTTAGGAAGCTGAGATGTGCCCTATATATCCTGATGGATCTCCCTGAGCTAGAGTGGTGGGCGGAGCTGACACTTCCACCTGAATAGGGATGTGTCTGTCCTTACACAAAGCATTCTCCAGCCCCTTGTAGTGTATCTGGGGATAGGGGAGGAAAATGCAGGGTATTGTGCACTACAAATATGTCTCTTTGAAGCTTGCCCACTTCAAAGATAGAAATGGGTATAAGTACTAGACCTCTGATCCCACATAGCTAGAACTCTTCTGGACTGAGGTCATTCTGCCAGGATGGTGTAGGAGGGACTGCCACTCTGCCTGTTGCTTTAGTGTGCTAGCCAGCTGCTTGCTACTTCTGTCCTGGGAGTGAAAGGACTGGACTTTGCTTTCTACATCCTGCTTTCCAAGGTTCTTCAAGGGCTTAAGTTGAACTTAACTCCTATTAGGAAGTTTCAGGGACATCAAAGACTTCATATGCCAGCACCTGGGCTCCTGTGCTTAGAGCCTTGTTCTGCCAAGTGGTGCCAAATCCAGTCCTGGCCCTTGAAGGAGGTTCTTGGTGCTACAAGAAAAAGATCAACTCACTGCGTCATTCTGAGCCAATGCATCGCTGCGAGAATTTGATGCATCGCCTCTGCCGACACTGGAGCGTGGTCCCTGCTTGATGCAATGATCACGGTCTTCCAAGCAGGCCCTAGCCTTCCATCGCAGCGCGTGAAAAGGACCACTGCTGCATGAGTTTCAAGCACTGCATCACTGAAGTCTGTGACACACCACACCTACTCCGATACAGTGCCTGCTTCATCGCTATGAGATCGGCGCATCGCGATTTGACTTCCGACGCATCATCCCTGAGCACCATTTTCTTCATCGATACTGCTCACAGTAAGGAGCCAATGCTTTGTGCCGCAAACAACGCATCACCTCTCCTATGGCAGTAAGTAACCAATGCATCACCACCCATGCCCAGCAGTAATGAACTGATGCATTACCTCCAGTCCACAGTCAGGAACTGATGCATCTCTGTCTCTTTCGACACATCACCGTCCCTCGGACCCGCATAGTCTTTGTTTTTGACGCATCTCAGGTACTTTGCCTCAGTCAAGCGCTTCATTGATTTCAAGGAATTACAATTGCATTTAATCTTTTAAAAGTGATATCTTTGCATGCGTATGTTGGATTTTTGTCATTCTGGTCTTGTCTTACTCAGATAAATATTGGCTATTTTTCTAAACTGGTGTGAAGTATTTTTGTTGTGTTTTAACTGTTTCGCTCTGTTTGTGTGTGTGTACAAATAATTTACACATTGTCTCTGAGATAAGCCTGACAGCAAGTGACAAGCTACCAAGGAGGTGATCAGGGGTTATCTTAGCTCTGTGGCTCCCTTACACTGACTAGAGTGAGGGTTGTAGGAAAGTAGCCTCTTTCTAGCCTTGTTACCCACACTTTTGGCCTGTTTGTGAGTGTATGTCAGGGTGTTTTTCACTGTCTCACTGGGATCCTGCTAGCCAGGGCCCAGTGCTCATAGTGAAGACCCTATGTTGTCAGTGTGTTTGTTATGTGTCACTGGGATCCTGCTATCCAGGACCCCAGTGCTCACAGGTTTGTGGCCTATATGTGTTCCCTGAGTGGTGCCTAACTGTCTCACTGAGGCTCTGCTAACCAGAACCTCAGTGGTTATGCTCTCTCTTCTTTCCAAATTTGTTACTACAGGCTAGTAACTAAATTTACCAATTCACATTGGCATACTGGTACACCCATATAATTCCCTTGTATATGGTACTGAGGTACCCAGGGTATTGGGGTTCCAGGAAATCCCTATGGGCTCCAGCATTTCTTTTGCCACCCATAGGGAGCTCTGACAATTCTTACACAGGCCTGCCACTGCAGCCTGTGTGAAATAACATCCACGTTATTTCACAGCCATTTACCATTGCACAGAATTAACTTATAAGTCACCTATATGTGTAACCTTCACCTGGTGAAGGTTGGGTTCAAAGTTACTTAGTGTGTGGGCACCCTGGCACTAGCCAAGGTGCCCCCACATCGTTCAGGGCAAATTCCCCGGACTTTGTGAGTGCGGGGACACCATTACACGCATGCACTATACATAGGTCACTACCTATGTATAGCGTCACAATGGTAACTCCGAACATGGCCATGTAACATGTCTAAGATCATGGAATTGTCCCCCCAATACCATTCTGGTATTGGGGGGACAATTCCATGATCCCCTGGAGCTCTAGCACATAACCTGGGTACTGCCAAACTGCCTTTCCGGGGTCTCCACTGCAGCTGCTGCTGCTGCCAACCGCTCAGACAGGTTTCTGCCCTGGCCCAGGAAGGCAGAACAAAGGATTTCCTGTGAGAGAGGGTGTTACACCCTCTCCCTTTGGAAATAGGTGTGAAGGGCTGGGGAGGAGTAGCCTCCCCCACTGTCTGGAAATGCTTTGATGGGCACAGATGGTGCCCATCTCTGCATAAGCCAGTCTACACCGGTTCAGGGATCCCCCAGCCCTGCTCTGGTGTGAAACTGGACAAAGGAAACGGGAGTGACCAGTACCTCCCAGGGGAGGTGCCCAGAGCTCCTCCAGTGTGTCCCAGACCTCTGCCATCTTGGAAACAGAGGTGTTGGGGGCACACTGGACTGCTCTGAGTGGCCGGTGCCAGCAGGTGACGTCAGAGGCTCCTTCTGATAGGCTCTTACCTCTCTCGGTAGCCAATCCTCCTAACTTGGTAGCCAAACCTCCTTTTCTGGCTATTTAGGGTCTCTGCTTTGGGGAATTCTTCAGATAACGCATGCAAGAGCTCACCAGAGTTCCTCTGCATCTCCCTCCTCACCTTCTACCAATGGATCAACCGCTGACTGCTCCAGGACGCCTGCAAAACCGCAACAAAAGTAGCAAGACGACTACCAGCAGCATTATAGCGCCTAATCCTGCCGGCTTTCTCAACTGTTTCCAGGTGGTGCATGCTCTGGGGGTAGCCTGCCTTCACCCTGCACCAGAAGCTCTGAAGAAATCTCCTGTGGGTCAACGGAATCTTCCCCCTGCTAACGCAGGCACCAAAAGACTGCAGCACTGGTCCTCTGGGTCCCCTTTCATCCTGACAAGCGTGGTCCCTGGAACACAGCAACTCTGTCCAAGTGACTCCCACAGTCCAGTGACTCTTCAGTCCAAGTTTGGTGGAGGTAAGTCCTTGCCTCCCTACTCTAGACTGCAAAGCTGTGTACCGCATGATTTGCAGCTGCTCCGACTCCTGTGCACTCTTCCAGGATTTCCTTTGTGCACAACCAAGCTTGGGTCCTCAGCACTCCGACCTGCAGTGCACAACCTTCTGAGTTGTCCTCCGGCATCGTGGGACTCCCTTTTGTGACTTCATGTGGACTCCGGTTCACTTTTCTTCTAAGTGCCTCTTGGGGTACTTCTGCGGGTGCTGTCTGCTTCTGTGAGGGCTCTCTGAGTTGCTGGGCGCCCCCTCTGTCTCCTCCTCCAAGTGGCGACATCCTGGTCCCTCCTGGGCCACAACAGCACCCAAAAACCTCTACTACAACCCTTTAGCTAGCAAGGCTTGTTTGTGGTCTTTCTGCATGGGAATACGTCTGCAAGCTTCATCATGACGTGGGACATTCATCTTCCAAAGGAGAAGTTCCTAGTCCTCTTCTTTCCTGCAGAACTCCAAGCTTATTCCAACCTGTGGCAGCTTCTTTGCACCTTCAGCTGGCATTTCCTGGGCTCCTGCTCCCTCACGACACTGTGGCGACTATTGGACTTGGTCCCCTTGTCTTACAGGTACTCAGGTCCAGAAATCAGTTGTCAGTGCACTGCTGATGTGTGTTCTTCCAGCAGAATCCCCCTATCACGACTTCTGTGCTCTCTGGGGGTAGTAGGTGCACTTTACTCCTACTTTTCAGGGTCTTGGGGTGGGGTATTTTTCTAACCCTCACTGTTTTCTTACAGTCCCAGTGACCCTCTACAAGCTCACATAGGTTTGGGGTCCATTCGTGGTTCGCATTCCACTTTTGGAGTATATGGATTGTGTTGCCCCTATACCTATGTGCTCCTATTGCAACCTATTGTGATTCTACACTGTTTGCATGACTTTTCTTGCTATTACTTACCTAATTTTGGTTTGTGTACATATAACTTGTGTATATATCTTATCCTCTTACTGAGGATACTCACTGAGATACTTTCGGCATATTGTCATAAAAATAAAGTACCTTTATTTTTAGTAACTCTGTGTATTGTGTTTTCTTATGATATTGTGCATATGATATAAGTGGTATAGTAGGAGATTTATATGTCTCCTAGTTCAGCCTAAGCTGCTTTTCCATAGCTACCTTCTATCAGCCTGAGCAGTTCATAGCATGACATTACGTAAAAATGCAGCACTAAAATGTTACTTTCACAGTAACCAACAAGACACCTACCTGCACCTACTTTTGACTAACCATTAACTGGTTAAATTTAGTTGCACAAAGGAACAAACAAGAAATGTGACTTTATACAATAGGCCAGTGGTTCTTAACCTGTAGTCTGGGGACCCCCGGCGTCCACACAAAGCAAACTCAAGGGATCCCCAACTGTTTAGAAAATTAAATAACACTAACAGTTTAATACATAAATAAAGAAACATAGGGGGTCATTCCGACCCCGGCGGGCGGTGGGCGCCGCCCGCCGGGCGGAGACCGCCAAAAGACCGCACCTGTGGTCAAATGACCGTGGCGGTCATTCTAACTTTCCCGCTGGGCCGGCGGGCGATCTCCAAAAGATTGCCCGCCGGCCCGGCGGGAAAGCCCCTGCAAAGAGGAAGCCGGCTCCGAATGGAGCCGGCAGATTTGCAGGGGTGCGACGGGTGCAGTGGCACCCGTCACTTTTTTCAGTGTCTGCAAAGCAGACACTGAAAATCTTTGTGGGGCCCTGTTAGGGGGCCCCTGCACTGCCAATGCCAATGGCATGGGCAGTGCAAGGGCCCCCAGGGGCCCCACGACACCCGTTCCCGCCATCCTGTTCCTGGCGGTAAAAACCACCAGGAACAGGATGGCGGGAAGGGGGTCGGAATCCCCATGGCGGCGCTGCAAGCAGCGCCGCCATGGAGGAATCCCTGGGCCAGGGGTAAACCGGCGGGAAACTTACTTACCCAGATCATGATGAGCCTCCTCCCAAGGGGGAAAGTGAACAATCAAATTGTCAAATTAGACTGCAAAGGCATCTCCAATAACATTATACATTGAATACATAGGTGCATCCTTTCCAGACAGACCAAACTTTACTTGTGTCAACCCAGCAGAAGGGTCCTGGTTTTGTAAAAGTACTGCTTCATCTTCCTCTCTCCTCTTCTCTTCCTCCAGGGGATTGGATGGGAGTTGAATCAGCAGTGGCTTTGGAAGACCAAAATTGCTCAAAACCACCTTGCTTTTATCAGTTCCTGCCATTGCACAAGAAATTAGACACAAATTAAAACAATCAATTGCAAAGCCAATAGGAATGATGTTGGCCACTATCATTCTGGCAATTCTTGTTTTATTTAAAAAAAAATTTTTTACAAAATATTACTCTTTGGGAATATTTTGGGCATTCATCAATCTACGGAACCTCACTTGCTAAAGGCAAGAAAGTATTTTTAATGTTAAAAAAAACAGACTTTACAATAGTACTCCTTTGCACTGAAGGAAACTATTTTGTGTGTGGATGGGTTCCTTGTGAAAGGGCAGCATGCTGTAACTCGTAATGAAATCAGCCTATGGCTCACGCAGGCTGATAGATTACCTGTCAATGCATACTAGAGAGGGTGGAATTAAAATGTGAATGACCATCAACCACAGACTAACGGATGAGGTCTGGATGAAACCCATATAAGTAACTATGTTAAACACATAGCACTAAATTTAAGGATGACCTTGCACCATGTAACGCCACATTACCGTAATTTTTCTGACGCTAATGTGCTGTTAGATTGTCAAAAGGGCAGACACCATAGCTACAAAGTGGAACAAGGCATGCATTGCACTACTTTGCGACCCTTTGCGCCACATTATGCATGCACCATGCATAATTTAGGCAAAGGGGCATACCAGCACAAGGAGGCCTGCAGAAATGGCACAATGAAATCTATAAGATTTCATTGTATCATTTTTGGTGTCATTTTTAATGCCTTCTAAAAGTCAATGGGCCTCCTTGCACTAGGTCCACTAGCGCCCGAATTTTGGACGCTAGTGTAGCAAAGCGCCACAAGAACATAACATTTTTTGACGCTATTGTTCCTAATACCGCCATGGGGTGTCCTATATCAAATACGGTGCACACATGGTGGCATGGGGGGGCAGTGGGGTGCAAGAATGGTGGAGCTTCACAATGTGTGTTGGAGTGTAGCTTTTATAATCTAAATTAACATGAACTGCTTGCAAAATAATGTGTAATGAAGCTGCATAGAAAACTGATTAAAATGTTTCTAAATGTACATGTTTGAAATGTGCCCACGGGGAGTGGCCACCAATGTATACGATGAGTAATGAAATGGATTAATAATTAATTATTAATGTACTAATGTATGATTCTGCTTTAGCATTAAGAGTTATGTGTTAAGGTTTTGCTGAATAGGTCATTAGGACTTAGTCAGCAAGAGTCTGGGCCTAGCTGCCCGATCTCATATTAAATGTGTTTTTTCCTAATGTGCACTGTGCTGTCTTCCTGAAGGACATAGAAGCTGTACTTTTCCAGGAGTTAGAAATGTGTGTAGCCGTAGTAAATTCTTTCTCATGAGACCCGACTTGCTCTAGGAGCCATTCTTGTTTAATGCAACAGTGTAATTCCCAACAGGTACAAGGTCGCCTGAACTGGTAAAGACAATGGAGCTACTGACTGGAGTTATGCGTGTAACTTTTCCTACCTGCCATCTCACCCGATGAAGACATAAATCACAGGAGCCAATGATCTGTATGAGAACTGTCTTTGGTGAAAATTCTAGTAAGGAGACCACACAACTATTGGATAGAGATAGTGGCACACCAAATACCGACCAATGGGAAATTAGAGACGTGTCTGGCAAATTAAATTTAACGTCGTATTACAAGGAGACATCGCCATTAGAGGTACATCCATGCTGTCACTCTGGCATTCTGTCTTTACCCTTGCTGCTTTGATTCTTCAAACCGTCCTCACCTTGTCTTGCCCAATATCCACTTCTTCACCTCCTTAAGAGGGAAGAACTTTCTGCCCTAGTTTCTGAGACTATATGATAATGAAATTGTAATTGTCTGCTTGCCTTTCCTTTCTAGGTACCAACTGCTTTTGACAGAGACCATAGTCAGACGTTTTCCAAATTTGTGTTACTAAATTGTCTTGCATGAGGCCCAACATGCTGATGCTAATTCAAGGTTAGTCAAGGAATTCACTAATATTGGGTGCAAACAGACAGAATGACTGAATCTTTGCTGTGTTGAATAGACGTGCAATTGATACTCTGCTAAATAGATACATGTTGATGCCGTGTTTTGTTCTAATGTTTATAATCTTCGCTTTGCTCAAATCTTATTTGAGTTGCCACATTATACCATTGTTGATGTGTTTTCTGATGTTGAGACTAATAAACTTGCTAGTAGATTGTAATCAATAGGTAATAAATCTCATTAACCTAATTAAATTTGTGTGGTTATTCATGGCTGAAAGGTCACGTTGCGTTTCAAATTCTTATTGATGTGATTAACTAATTGGATTAATTTGCTGCTGCCACATCAGGCTCTAAACACAAAGTCAACACTAAAGTAATTAGAAAGTAAAAACAAAAACACTGGTACTGTAGGGAACGAGCTTGTGTGTGGATGTGCTTATTGTGGGAGAGCAATTTAAGTCACTCAATGTGAAGTTAGCCTATGGCTTAAGTAGGCCGACTCATTGCCCCATGCTATATAGTCTGTAGTGGGTGGAAACAAAATGTGGATGACACAAGAACAGCAGTGAATGTAGAGAGATGACTGAAGGCCCCTATATGTTAATATATCATACATAATTCAGTAAAATGCAAAAGGTCTGGCTAACGCCAGACTCTAAAGCAAGCAGAAAAAATAAAAAGATATATAATCATTCCATTGAAAGTTCAAGTAACTAACACAAAGTAGTAATTTTAAGTCTGTTTAAATTATTACATGCTGCAATAATATTTATCTCTTTATAAAATATCCTTGAAAAATATTCTCACTAATATTCTCTTAATATAACAGCCTTTCCCTCCTAAAATTGTTCCAGAATTTCTACACCTTACAAAACTCATCAATTAACTGGGAGCACTGAAGATGACAGCATGCTAGGTGCCAAAAATACAATAGCCTTGTGGGACATTCTCAAAAACCTTTGCCGAATGATCTCCCCATCAAAAATCAAAACCTTTGAAAACCAGAGCAGGACAGGAACCGAACAACATGTGCATATTATGGACAACGTGGATCAAGTCAGCAAAGCCAGAGGTGGAAACCTCAGAGGAAAAACCTGCAGAGAAAGCTTGGCTCAATGCACCTCTCTAGGGACCAACTTGAGGCTTGTGTGATCAGTGAACAGATGCACCACACCATGAAGTTCCATCAAAACTAAATCTGTGTGAGAAGTCCAAAGGGCCTCGCTGGCGCAGATGACTAAAATCGACTACCAGATAGATGCTGTAAGTGTTATATCAGAGCAATCAAATAAATATTAACAGTAATGAATGAACAATTAAGTACCAAAGAAATTGCATATTATTAATCCAATTTTCCATTAAAAAATGACACATCGTTCTGCTAGCAAAAAAGTGTGCAATGCTGTGGTGCTAATAAAGGACCATTGTGGCAATGGAATCTCACAAAAAGTCTAGCAATCTAGCTGGACCTTTTGTGAGGATTTAAAGAGGAGAGAGATGGTATGAGTAGAGCCTTTAGTGTAGTGTTTTTAAAAAAGATAATTGTGGGTGGATTTTAAATGTATAATCTTTTCTTGCTATAATTTTCAAGTAAAGACAAATAGTCATAATCAAGCTTCCTTCTTTTTAATAGAATCAGCTAAGAAGTCCAAATGGCTGGCCTTGCTGGTGCAGATGACTAAAATGGACTACCTAGTAGATGAGGTAAGTGTTATATCAGAACAAGAAAGGCCCTCATCCAGCTAACTTTATAACCTCTGGCCACCACAACCATTGTGTCTATCTTTATACATTTTGCACAGCACAGATCAAGGTTTGTGTGGAAAAGGCCACTTTTATTGAAACAGGTTCACATCACATATTTCTTAGGCATTCCATCTTACAAAACCAATCCCTCACTATATGTTACATAAATGTTTCCCTACTCCATACCTAATATCCTCCCACATACCCTAATCCAGTAACTATCCACATTTCTACTGTAACTGAAATTGAGGAATTGTGAACTTTAACCTCTCTTACTGCTTATCATTGCATCTATTAATCTAGAACTAAACTAACTTTTTATATTGTAATCTTTCATTTTCTGGCCCATCCAGATGTGAGCATGTTCACAGCCTCCCTTACAGCCTGGTTTATTGATGGCAACACCAATACACTTATCTAAACCCATGCAAGCTTCCCAGTCAACACAAACCCAGGAAACGTTCTGGCACCTGATCTTTACCTGCCACATCCCCTAAGAGTTTCTTCTCTCTGTCGATACATATATATATATATATATATATATATATATATATATATATATATATATATATATATAATATACTCATGTTCCTTTCTCTCTACAAAAATACCTAATTTCCCTATTGATCTTGTGGCTGGCTTTATCAATTTTGGCAATAACAGCTGGCATATTAGCACCTCACCAAATTCACCTAGAAACAAACTCATTCCGAATTACAGAACAACCGTCCCACTGCTGTCTAATTTCTCTCAAATCTTTCTTTAGGGCTCTCAGTAGTGCCAAAGTTTTCTTAGCTTCCAAATCATTCTCCTCCCACATGAACTCCAGACCATCCAGACACCACATACCCTTGATCATCTTGTTCAAACATGTTAACAAACCGAGCCTGTAATAAAACAAAGACAGTAAAACAAGTAAGATTAATAAAACCGGGAGCTCATATCCATCACCTCCCATTCCTACATACCTCCTGTAGCAATCAGAGGACCACGGCCCCCAGCTGCATAATATATGTCCGGGACCAACTCCTCCTACCCATCTCAGTTGCCACCCCAATTCAAAAAGAATGAGTGCTATACTCCCTCGCTGGTTCCCCTTAGAGCACTAAAGCCTGCAGAACAGCAAGCAGCTAGAATGCTGACACACCGAGTCCGACCCTATGTCTAAATATCCCTCCAGTACTTCGATCACCCTGGGCTGACAGCCTGATCCTCAGGACAACAGGCAAAACCTCTCAATTGATTAAGATCTCAAAGTAACCTTCCAACCTGCCGACCTCTGATCTGTCTTGGATTTTCGCATCCACACTTCCCACTGTTTCCCACATTTCAACACATCGCACTAGCACACTCCAGTACAGCCCACCCCCCAACAATTCAGATACCCTAAAGGTCCCAAAAATATCCATGCCATCAGTTTGGTAAACAAAACTGTTTCATCTGTATCCTTGCACACCACTGGCAAAATCTGAAAACCTTGCATAACAAAATGCATGTCAACAGCTTCCTTCTTGGGCCTGCACAACCCCAGTCCCTACCATAACCTTCCAAAATTCTCCTCCCCAGCTCCCCTTCAGAAGACACATATCTCCACTTCAACTTTCCCATAAACATTATGCCCACTAACTTCCCTGCAATAGTAACCACTGACAATCCCTTCGCTATCAGTGACAAAATGAACTGGACCACATCCTCCACCTGTCAGCTGGGTGTCCAGCACTGTGCACAAGCTTTCAAAATTTCCTCCCAAGCCTATGCGTAAGTCTTCTGTGTTGATAAAGCCAATTACCCTACCACCAGCTGTAACATCCTCTGTTTCCTACAATCCAGAGATCCTCTGTCATCGGTGTTTTGACTCTGACGGCCTCCATGGCCAGCCAATGGAACCTCTCCTATTGTGAACAAGACAAAGCAATGACAATGCCATTATCCACACCCGGAACATGCTGTGCCCTGAACAAAATATAATGCTTCAGACATCCAGACATGAAAACCAGCAACAATCTCTAGACTTCTATGTCCCTGTCCGACTTCCTGTTAACAGTAACACTGCCTTTTTATCAATCTGGAAAAGCAGCTTTTGATGAGCCAAGTCAGTTTACATAAAATGATAGAAACTACCTGTGGAAAAAACTCCAGAAAGGCAATACTTGTGCTCCCAGTCTTCCATCCACTGGCCACTCCTCAGCACACCAACATCCGTGCCAATACATATAAAACCTTTGCAACCTACAGCACCTGCCTCCCCCAAGCTGATCAAGGTAATGCTCTTGAAAGATTCTAGGAAAAGCACCGCATCCAAAGATGCTCCTTCACCCCTGCTGACAAACTGAGATGGTGATGGGGTAAGGATAAACCCAATAACAACCGACCAAGACTCTTACAAAATGTCCTTTTTGCCCTCACCACTCTATAGACAAAATCCAAATGACCGCACAGCATCTCTTTCACTCGCAATTTATTCTTCACCAGCATAGTGTCTAGCAACAAATGCAGCATCAGTTTTTGTCTACTGGAAGACGCGCCTCCAAGGGCACTAAATCAATTTCAATCCCCAGGTTATGACAGTACTGGGACCCACGGTCTTTTTCTGGGCCAACAGGCCCCCAATATCCTCTGTGAGCTCATGAAAACCTAGCAGCGGCTGTTGGGAGTCCACAAGCCAGGCCAGAACCCCTGCAATAAAATCATTGCTGAATCCCCTTCATGCCAGGACAAATGCTGGATTAATTGGAATTGTCCCTTCTCCTTCTTAGGGCCCACCCCTGTGGGTGATACAATCAAATTGTCCCTGGGTCAAGTATCAAACGGGCTTGCAATCTTACCCTCCCGTACTTTCTTCAATAGTTTGTCATGCACCACTTGTGCATATTTTCGTACTGATTTCAGATTGTTTGCTCACCTTCTCACCCGTGGGCCATCATATACAACCTGAACCTCCAATTAAACTCTTCCTGCAGTACCTCGGCATCGCCTCTTGATCATATAACGCAACTAGTACTCCAGGTTGTCCAAGCTAACCAGTGTATGCGCCCTTTGCAGCAAGATAGTGGGCCTTCTGATCCCCCCTTTGGCCTGCCTTCTGTGAGGGCTGCTGAGCTAAGTGTATCCCCCTGCTGCTGCTGCCACTGACCAGATTGTCTCCCAGGTGCTCCTCCCGTGGCCCCACCACAGTATATGAGCACATGTCCCCCTGCACACCTTGAGCACTAATGGCAGTACTTCCAGTACTGTTACATATTCCTTTGTTGAAATCCCAACAGGCCCCTGACATGTTCCATTGACTTTTAGTAGGCTTACCCACCCCCACATGTGTGGGGTATCTGTGAAAGGGCTAGTAGACTATGGGTAAACCGCTAACAGTAAAAATGTTTTTTTCAAACTTGGAAGGGCCCATAGTGTGCTGCCACAAATCAAACTTAATCTCCCCCTCAATTAGCCTCAGTGTCAAGCGCCATCTGAGTCGTAAACTCATCATCGAACTGTACCCACCGTAAGTAACACTGCTGTGCTCTAGTAGTACCTTAGTGGCATAGGCAGGAATTGTAACCCATAGCATTATGACACCATGGTGGGACTTCTCCTATGTTTTACTTTCCTTGTCACCGCATTGCTATTATTGTGTTTTATCACCCTAATCATTGCACTACATGCTATTTTATCTAGAAGGCAGTTGATTAAAAAAACAATTGAACCAATTTCTGCTTCTGTTTGTCTTTCATATGTGAGATGAATGTAACTTAGAGAAAAAGGTTGAGATCTATAACACCACGATTTCCCTGAGAAATCAGAATGTCATGTGCACTGCTGCAACAAATCACCATCCCTTTAAGGGACTGCTAGATGGCAAGGGTTAGCCCGACAGTTGTCACACAGTGTGGAGCTGGACTCGGTTCCCACAACCTGAGGGTGCTGCCGCCAGAATCCAGCAGTGTCATTAGTATAATGAGAGCCAACACGACATGGCACCATCAATGTTTGGTCAGGCACTGAATTACGGATCTCCCTGA
This sequence comes from Pleurodeles waltl, assembly GCF_031143425.1. Classification (NCBI taxonomy): domain Eukaryota; kingdom Metazoa; phylum Chordata; class Amphibia; order Caudata; family Salamandridae; genus Pleurodeles; species Pleurodeles waltl. The sequence goes on from NC_090440.1 coordinate 489,301,729, forward strand.
GTATCTCTGTACCACTACATGCTAAATGCACCGCAGTACTATATTCAGAGACGACCGTGGTATTAAGGATTTCCCTTTTTAGCTACATAGGTAGCACCTATTTTAGACTGAAGGTTGTTCAAGCTTGAACTTTAAAAGGCTCAATTGCCAATTGGTGTCCTTATCTCTGAACCATTACATTTACTATGGCAAACCCGCAGATTGTGGTAATTGCAGTAAATATGGAGCCAGCTCCTGTGTTGTGGCCGAGATCCCCGTTGGGCGGAAACCAGGTTTCCACCTGCCGGCCCAGCGGGCATCTCCAAATGGCCGCGGCGGAAGTGCGGCCGCATTGGCATCTGGCCGGCGGTCCGATCTGCCGCCAAGGTCGTAATGACCCCCATAGTGTTAAAAAAATACAAAATGATGTTGGATATTGCCAACTGCTTCTTCTGCCAAAATATAGTGCCTGAAAGCAAAGATTTAGCAGCATTTATTGCATTTGGCCTGCAGAAAAAAATTGTAGGCTCCCACAGGGGTATAAAACAGTCCTGGGCTGTTTTCACACGTGTAATATCTATTTTACACAACATTGACGCTGAGGAATTGTCCTATGTTGATGACTTCTACCTAACATATGATGATCTCATTCACCACCTGAAGCAGGTGGCCTGCGTTGTTGTGTCTTTCTCAGTGTCCTATTTTTGGGATACGAGTTATCAGATGAAGGCAAGAGCCTAGCGCCCCACTTTTCTAGATAAGTGTGCACAATTGCAACCACCAAATATCATAAAAAAGCTCCAGACCTTATTGGGCTTTTAAAACTTTGATAGAACTTACATTCCAGATTATGCACAATTCATTACACCACTATATGATTTAATATACGCCCAACTTTTCAAGCAAATATTTAGACAATCGAACACACATGCATTCTCAGACCAATACAATAAGAAAGGCTTGCAGCAAAACATTTACACACAAAGGAAAACAAAACACATTTGGTCATCAAAGTAATTGCTGGTACTATCGGTTTCACCTATATAATATTTAATGAGGGTGATACCGTCCCTATTGCATACAGATCACACTTATACTTCACAGCTGAACAATGCTTTGCTCCCAGAGAAAAGATTCTGACCGCTGTTCAGATGACCGTCATTAAAGAGAGACCTCTAGCTCAGGGGAAAAGCATTATTGTCTTCTCTTCCATCCCAGCCCTTGATGCTGTCACAAAAGTCAGTGTTCTGAACACTAAGGCATCACATCCACATTGGATCCAATGGGCTATGTCTCTGACAGCCACTGATGTTGACTATGTTTTCAACCCAAAATTACAAACTAAAGAATCCCTTCAATAGAAAATGCAATATCAAATACTGGCAAACACTTTGCCAGTTGATCAATATCAAACAATTATTTACACTGAGGGTTCAGCCCAACCAGTCATAGGCACTAAACACCAGTACTCGTCTGCTTACACAGCTGTGAGTGGCTACATGAAAGATGGTGAATCCCATCCACAAAACACTTGCACGCAGACCTTAGGGGATTGCACTGTACAACTTGCAGAACTAAAGGCTCTGGTCATGGCACTGGAACACACAGATCCAGAACAACTAACTTTGATTGTCTGTGACTCATACTGCTGTGTTTAGTCCTTAAATGAATATCTGCATTACTGGTGTCAGAAACATAATTTACTGTGGGGGAAAGTCGCGGATCCTAAGGAAACCCTACCCAATGACCCTGTAGTTCATACATTGGGACATCAGCGTGTAGGAGTTCACATTGCAGGCAATACCTTGGCTGATGAAGCAGCCAAGTCAGCAGTAGCTACGGTATCTGTTGCTGCAATAACTCATTCATTGACAAGGTTGGATGATGATACATTTGCGGCTGTGAAAGCTTTGGCTGACAGCACATCCTTACTGAAGGCATACCCTGTCAAGTATTCCTACCACATCATTGGCCTAACTACTGCCCTAGTAACAATACCAGGGGCGGGTGATCGTGTCATCCCCAACCAAGATTAAAGATCTGGGTTGATAAAAGTGGCATATGAGGGAGTTGCTTCTGCCCACGCAGGTGTGGTGGCTACTAATTCTTTACTTCAAAAACACTATTGGTGGCCAGGTCTATACCAACAGACAAAACAATATGTCCTATGCTGTGACATCTGTCAACAAATAAAAGGGTCCAGTGTTAAGCACCCACCACAGACACCCCTTCTAATTTCAAACAAACTACTACAATGTGTGTGCCTGGGCCATTGTGGTGCCCTGAAACCTGATGGTGCATACAAATATATTCTAGTCTATGTTGGATCATGCGCCAGATTTCTATGGGTATAGCCACAATGATCATCTGACGATCAAACTTTTATTAAAGATTTGCAAACCGTTGACGGTACATTTGCAGTTGCAGCTTTCCACTCGGAGCGGTGCAGTGCATTTGCCTCATGTGCATTCATGAACACCATGGCTTCGATAGGGGTCCAACTACATTTCTCGTTCCCCTACCATCCCAAGGGTAACAATGCAGTGGAGCAAAAAAATTGAGGCTTAAAGCAATCCTTAACAGAGAGAGTATTAGGCATGGGTTGCTTAGTCACCTGTATGGAGTCCAGAGAGCACAGAATATTCTGCCAAGAAGGTCCTTGGGAGGGTACACCCCATATGAGGTGCTGTTTGTGACACAAATGTATGTTCCAGATCTTGATGAATGTGTCACTGTCTTGCAGGAAATACAATAGTTCTGTGGCGAAAACATTTCTGTCTGTGCAGCCTCCTTGGGACTAATGGAAGCACCAATAACATCTACCAGCTGGATTCCCAAAGTTGGTGAACTAGTACAAGAAAAGATTGCTGTGAAAAAGGAGTTTGGTCCATCATATCATGCACCATTTCCAGTCCTGGAAATACATGGTACCAGAACTGTTATCCTACCATGCCTGCCTGGATCAAAAGAAAATCATTTTGTCTCCATTGATAATGTACAGCTACATCATATGGCCAATCCTCCACAGCAGACCTAGAAGACTCCTGGGTAGTTCCTGCATCCGTCTCACTACAGACCATGATGTTCTTCTACAGGTTTTGAGCAGCAATGCTGACACTTCCCCAAACTTCAGAAGGGTGGAAAATGATCTTTCATTAGTACCACCATCTTCAGTTGCAACAAGAAACGACCAAGGTAATGAGCACTACAACTAAATACAACTCAAATGGATGGCATTGTTTACTATGTTTACTATGAACCACTGAGTGAGACTTCTGTTAGTTCTCCACTTCCTAACACGGCTCCAGCTTTTACACTAATGGCTTTTGGATATTTTGCCGATCAAGATGATTACTCTTTTGACTTCTTCTGTGACACCATCCTCAAGAGCACATAAGCTGCTAAATTGGCTTAAACAAAAATATCTCATTTATCCATGGAACTATCTGTGGCTTTTATTAACTGTACTTGCTTTTCTTCTTTGGATTGGATTCGTCATTGTCTTTTTCTTACTGATACATGGTGATTACCATCCTGAACGCTCTGCAATTGAACTGGTGGATGAGGTCCTAAAACCACATTTTTATTCACATAAGGTCCTTCGAGACTTGTCCCTAGTGAACATTTCACCTATACCAGTTCTCAATGGAATTGTTTGGGATAAAGTATCTTTCGATATGTCCGGTCGGATGGAAGTTACACAAATACCATACATTTTTTAACTTTCTGTAAATTATGTAATAATACCTGAGGTTGTTTCTGATGACTTGGATGTAAAAACTGTTGATTCTATGTTATCTGAATTCAACTACTTTACTGTATTTGAAAGTGAAGACATTTACCAAACAAAAGAAAATTATGGTGATATATTCCGTTACACTTACCCGGAAGACCATTTTTAATTACACACAATGGAACATTGTCCTACCCCACTAGTGGGGTATTTAAAAAACATATGGATTCATTTACATATTTTTCTGGCCATAATGTTCAAGATGATGTGTCCTATTATTTAAAATTGCCCGTAATGGAAAGGCACAGTGTTCACTGATACAAAATTGATTTATTCTGATTTCTTTGTTTCCTGGTTGACTATAGAAGACTGTGAATACTGGATGAAGTCGATTGACTTAAAGAGTGTTTGGGGTACTAAACATTGGCAAATACAAGGAAGGGAAGTTTTATTCTGAGCATGTGTAATGCCTTTATAAATTACATTTTTTAAATGACAGTGCAGCAGACAAGTTGTTTAGGCTCGGCGAAAATTAAAGAGGTGAATGCGGCAAGTATTACCACTCACGCAAAAGTTTACAACTGGCAAAAATACATTAATGCAACTGAAGAACAGCTCGATGGATGGGTCCAAAATAGAATACTTAACACAACACTTTCAAGTCCTGACGGGTGGTTATTGTGGCCAGTTAACACAATAAATGACTCAAGTGTTATATAAACTCCAGTGTTGGGTTTTAGAGCAAACAGACCAGGCTCTCTCTATGTGTCATAAGATCATTCAGTTATTGTGACAACCTACAGTCTAGGAAAATGATATCAGGAATGGTTAAAAAGTTCCTCACTAGGGGCCAGATGTAGCAAAAAAGCAAATTGCGACTTGCAATTTGCGAGTCCGTGCGACTCGCAAATTGCAAGTTGCAATTTGCTATGCAGAAAGGTGTCTCAGACACCTTCTGCAACTCGCAATGGGGTCGCAAATACCCACCTCATAAATATTAATGAAGTGGGTCGCAGTTTGCGACCCCATTGCGAGTATGGGCACTCACGGGGATGGTGGCCTGCTGGAGACAGCAGACCACCATGTCCGTGACTGCTTTTTAATAAAGCAGTTTTTTTTTTTCTATCTGCAGCCCGTTTTCCTTAAAGGAAAACAAGCTGCACTTAGAAAAAAAAACGAAACCTTTTGTTTCGGTATTTTTCAGAGCAGGCAGTGGTCCATAAGACCACTACCTGCTCTGAAAAATAATTTTTGTTTCCATTCACAAAGGGGAAGGGGTCCCATGGGGACCCCTTCCCGTTTGCGACTGGGTTACCATCCACTTCAAGTGGATGGTAACTGCGATAGCAAATGAAATTGCATAGCATTGCGAGTCGCAAATAGGAAGGGAACACCCCTTCCTATTTGCGAGTCGGAAATGCCTTTTGCGAGTCGGATCCGACTCGCAAAATGCATTTCTGCATAGCGGAGAGGCTTTTGCGCCTTGCAAACGGCGTTTTTCGCCATTTGCGAGGCGCAAACCCTTTCCTACATCTGGCCCTTAGATGCTGTAAAAGAACCCCTCAGTCTTCTGTCCAATTACACAGACTTACAAGAATTTCTGATAGGCCCCAGAGGACAACATAGAAAGTGATTCTTGTATGCAATTTACAATGACATTTGGAAACTTTCACAACATGAAGCTGCAGTGTGGTTAAGGCAAATTGATCAAGAAAACATACAGAAAGAATTAGCCGGTGTAGATAATGGGATTAACACCTTGTCTGACTGCATGTACACTCTTAATAACATAATTTCTTCTGCAACTGACATTATGCAAACTGACACATCATCTTTACAACATGGACAGAGTCAACAGAGGTCCATTATACAGTTAGGTTGGATACTACAGGCATTGAAAAATAGTTGTGTTCCATGGTATTATGTCAAGACTAAGGACCTGTATACAGCATTCAACTTGACGCAACAACAACAAATAATGGCTAAGAAAGAAACTACTTATATTATACTGAACATTGAAAAATTAGAAAAGTTGCCTTTTACTGTGGCAGAAATATCATCTGCTGTATGGTTAATTCATGGGGTTATTAATCTGCCTATTTCAACACTTCAGTTCACATCCTGCTTGAAACACATTCCTGTAGGCAGATATGAAAGGCTGGGAGTTAGCTGCATTCATGAGGTGTGGGAGCTACCCTTTTCATACAACTGTTTCAATGACATGAAGGAGGTCTTTCTTAGGGGCAGCGAATGCAAGACTTCTGTGAGCCATTCCATGGTATGTAAACAGCTCTGCTTGCACAGAGCTTGTAAGGCTTCTACAGCTAACTTGGCCTGTTATCTGAAAGGAGTTAATGTACCCTTGATTCGACCAGTGTTCTAGATGCTTTCAAATGAAAGCTATGTGCTTCTAAACAGTAAACACTGCTGTGGAATGTGAGACGGAATTGTGTATGTAGTTTTGGTCTCCCAAATTGTAACTTGTCGCAATAACGTTCTGTTCCCCCCTATTCAACAGACGAAAGTAGCAGAAATCTGACCTCAGATGGCTACTTCTAATGTACATTTTGAAAGCTGAGCAGACTAAAATCTCTATTGTTTCAGAAACATGCGGCCCGGACATCTTTCCGCGAGACCTACGCACTGCAAGTAGCAAGGTAATTCACAGAAATACAGTCTATTTTAAATACAAACTTTCCGAGACACTTCGGTGCACTCGTGGGATGAATATTCTACATGTCCAATACTGCTGGGACTACATTTCTTTAGGGCTGTTGGTTCTGGGTCAGTCAGCAACATTTCATCTTTATTTGGCATTACACCTTCAGCCATACTCTCAATATTTTCAGGCATTTTGGGGGGATTGCCAATTACTTTGGCCTTAATTGGTGGCATTTTGCTGTTGCTATTTTTTTTTCTTCATAATGGCTGCCCCATCCCAACAAGGAGGACTGCTGGCGCTTCCACCAGTCAATTATGTCATGAGCACATGATTCAGTATTTTTCAGCACCACTCCTTGAGGAACTGGAGTGCAACTAGTCTCTATCAATTAGACCAGTACTGGACTGTGTGCAGCCCGTGCTGCATTGCCTTTGGTGCCTCTTTGAATGTGCACTACAACTAAGGCCTTCATTATGCCACTGGTGGTAAATGCTGCTTACCACCACGCTGACGGCCGTCAACTTACCTCAGCGGTGGCGGATATCCGTTCACCATATTATGACACGCACACACCAGTCCGACAGAATACAGCCACATACACAAATCCGCCAGACCAAAGGTCAGTGATAAACTGGTGGTCTCAAAACCCACACTGTTACGTCAAGAGAACAATGCCCATCACATTATGACTCATGAATCACCATGGCGGACATTCAACAGCGTTAAACCATTGGCGGTATATACTGCTGCGCACAGAATGGACACCCACAGACAAAACAACACCACATTGGACAATTCAAACAACAATGCCAAGCCATGCATGCTGTTTCAATGCATGGGCACCCCTCACAGCCCAGCATGGACACTTATCACTAAAGCATGCACAGCATAGGAAAACTAACAATCCCACCATACACCAAAATATACAAGCAAAAGCTGTCAGGGCAACATGAACCATAGAGGGGAAGCCAGGGATGTACAAATGTCATAAACATGAAGCATAATACATCATTTATATCCCCACAGGTACCCCAGCCAATGTTACTGGAGAGGAGGTGTCTTCACTATCCAGTCCCCCAAAAGAAGAGGCCCACACTGATGACAGTAACTCTGGACTTTAGGATCTGGGCGATCTACCTGGCCCATCAGGGACCACTGGACAGTCGGTCACCAAGCCTAGTCACAGACCACCACAGAGCCTCCCCCATCAGAAACAAACACCACATCACCCAACCAGTGTCCCCAAACCTCTGTCCCAGGACACGTCAATCAGCAGTGTGCCCAACTGTACAGGAACCCCAGGCCACACCTCACACACAAGACAATCAGGGACCTGGGGTCAGTGGCAGTCAGCACACCGTTCAGAGGATAGAGACACAGGCTAACAGAGACACTGGGAGGAGTGCTGTGTGTCAGGGGGAGGACAGGGTCAGAGAACTGACTCTCCAGGACGCACTCTCCGAGATCCTGGGTGCCTACCAACATTCCCAGGACACAATGGGCCAGATCCTAGATAATGTGCAGGAGAACAGGCAGCTGCAGGAGGGACAGTATCAGGGGATCAGGGAGTACTTGCAGGTCATCAACAACACCCTGATCTCCATAGCAGGGGTGCTGGCAGACTTGGCCAACATTATGAGGGAGACAGTGTCACACCAGTGGGCCCCTACCACTAGCCAGTCAACTGAACAGCCCTCCACTTCTGCTGCCGCTAGTGGCCAGGAGGCCTCCCCACAGGACCAACAGGCCACCAGCACCCATCCCCCAGCAGAAGTGAACCACCCGCAAACATTCTCTGCGAAACAGACAGAAGCCAGAGACACTTGCCAAGACCACCGCCAGGCAATGAGACTCTCCTGATTGTCCCTCTTGTGTCCCACTCAGTCACCCTGTCCACCTTGAACTGCCATTGCTCCCCTTCCTATATCCCCCTGGACAATGCACCTGTGCTACAAACAGACTGGAACAATACCCTGGACTTTCTTCCATCACCACCCCATTGCACTTTCCCCTCTATATATTAGCACTACAATAAACACCCTTGATAACAATCGACTACGAGTATTGCATGTATTTAAAATATGTATTGATTGAAACAGCTACAACCAGTGCAAATTAACTGTACAAAGAATGAGCACAGATTTAATGACCCATAGCTGGCTATTGTGATCACACCAGAAGAATTTGTCAAATCACCAACATTTGCAAAATGAATATCCAGAGGCAACAGTAAGTGGGCAAAGAAGTGGGAAATGCCAGCATGCCAATGCCACACAGAATACAACCAAAGTCATAGAAATGTAAAGTTGCACTGTCTCACCTGTGTGTCATTGGAAGTACTGACGTATCACAGATGTTCTGTTGTCCACATCCTCACCCTCTGCCTCCTCATCCTCACTGTCCTCAGGGTCCACTGGTGCCACAGAGGCATCTCCAGTCTCCTCCTCTTGCAGAAAAGGCACATGTCGTCTGAGGGCCAGGTTGTGCAACATGTAGCATGCCACTACTATCTAGCAGACCTTCCTGGGTGAGTAGCAAAGGGATCGACCTGTTAGATGGAGGCACCGGAACCTGGCCTTCAGGAGGCCAAAGGTCCTTTCTATGATCCTTCTGATTCGCCCATGTGCCTCATTATAACGTTCTTCTGCTCTTGTCCTGGCATTCCTCACAGGGGTCAGCAGCCATGATAGGTTTGGGTAACCAGAGCCACCTGCAAATATTGAGGGACAACATTTAGCTACACACTATCCTATATAGCCCACACCATAGGCATACACCAACATATACTGGGTGGGAACCACGGCTCACCTATTAGACACACCCTGTTCATCTGTAGTTGGGCCATCACATTTGGGATGCTGCTATTCCTCAGCAAAAAGGCATCATACACCGACCCTGGATACTTAGTATTGATTTGGGAGATGTACTGGTCCGCCAAGCACACCATCTGCACATTCATGGAGTGCAAGCTCTTAGGATTCGTGAACACCTGCTTATTCTGGTGTGGTGGCACAAATGCTATATGTGTTCTGTCAATTGCAATAATCATATTGGGGATATGTTCCATTGTATAGAATCCGGCCTTTACAGTGGCCAAATCTTCAACCTGGGAGAATGCAATGTAGCTGCACATGTGTTTTGTCGGGGGAGACAACACTCTTTTTAGCGCAGTTGAGAACATTGGCTGTGACATTCCAGCTGCCAAGCCCACTGTCACTTGGAAAGAACCAGTTGCCAACAAATGGAGAACTGATAGCACTTGCACCAGAGGGGGGATCCAAGTGGGGTGATGGATAGCAGATATCAGGTCAGGCTCCAATTGGGCACACAGCTCTGAGATTGTGGCCCTGTCCAGTCTATATGTGAGTATTATGTGCCTGTCCTCCAGTGTAGCCAAGTCCACCAGGGGTCTGTACACAGGGGTATGGCTCCATCTCCTATTCATCTGCAGCGGTTGGTATCTAAGGGACAAAAGACTGAGTAGGCTGTCACAAACTGAACAATGGAGCCACAACAGCTGTCCGCAATGTGCAAACATGTTATAGGACAGTGTAATTTGTGAAGTATGTACCTATTTATCCTGTGACACAGCATTAATTCATAGGCCTGTTCACCAACCCTGAAATGGCGTCCACCTGTCCTGTGTGGAGGGACAGGTGGAAGTGAGGTAATGCCGCTGACGTTGTGCGCAGTGGTGGCAGGTGGTCGTGAACCGCTGTGCAATTCCTCATTGGTTATAATTGGGCCCTATGGGGTACAGTGGCCAATGGCGATCTACGCCGGCGGTGACGGTATGCACCGCCGCGGACGTGACCGCCATTTTCTATCAGATTCCTCACTTGTTTCCTGACCTTCCATAGGAGAGGACCTACACTGCATGTGTGACTGTGACCTGTGTCTGGAACCTACCATTGCTCGTGTGATCAGGGAAAGGGCACCAGCCTTCACTTCTGAGGAGTTGGAGCAACTGGTGGATGGGGTCCTACCCCAGTATGGACTGCTGTATGGGCCTCCAGACCAACAGGTGAATACACTGTGGATACAATGCATGTGGAATGTATGCAAGGAGTTGTGTGTGAAGGCCTCATATAAGGGGGGTGGGTCGATGTCCTCTTGGTAGTGTACACATTGTGTGCTGGGCTATGTGAGTGCCAATGGTGATGGAAACGGGTATGGAGGGCCATTTTTGTGACTGGTTGGACTGTTTGTCTAATGGTGTTCTCCTGTGTGTATTGCCTCTGAAGGTCAGCACCCATCAAAAGAAAGGAATGTGGCGTGCCATCGCCAAGGACGTGAGGACCCTGGGGGTCTATGGCAGGCGGAGCACCCACTGTCGCAAACGGGGGAGGACCTGAGATGCTGGGCACAAAAGACCGCAGAGGCCCAGCTGGGGACGGCCTCCCAACGGGGAAGGGGTACCCGTCGGTCCCTGATACCCCTGATGGCCCGCATACTGGCGGTGGCCTACCCTGAGCTGGATGGGCGTTTGAGGGCATCACAGCAGCCACAAAGGGGTGAGTACAGTGGCTATCATTGAAACTCATGGCTGGAGGGGTGGTATCCAGGTGGTGGTTGTGTATCAGTGGGTGACCCTAGGCCAGGCCAGACATAGCAGCGTAGGTCCCTGGTGGCTGAGGGTTTGATTGTGTAATACTGCTTACCTAGCTTGTTAGTATTCACTACTGTTCAGGGCTGTGTGGGTCCCATGTGTATTGCAGTTGGCATTGTGATACAGTCCTCATTCCTTGTGGAGTAGCCATTTTACTGGTAGTGCCATGCATACTGCATAGGCCTTTTCCCTGTGTGTGAGGGTGCTGTGTATGCCAACAGTGGTGTTGGTGCAGTCATTGACCCAGTGTATGCTTTGTATCTCTCCCCCCTTTCTTGTTTTGTCATCCTGTCCTTATGTGCGTTAGCATCATCTGGCGGAGAAGTAGAGCCACGATGGCAGACTGGAGGGGACAATACAGACTCTGATACCTCCTCCGATGGTAGCTCCCTGGTGGTGGTGGTGGACACCTCCGTAACCACCCCAGCTGCAGGTACAGCCGCCATCCCCCGTACCAGCACCGCCCCCCCAGTAGCCCCTCAGTGAGTTGCCCGTACCTGCTCAGCCAGGAGGCTGGGCATCTCCTTTGCCCAAGGCACCTCAAGCCCTGCTCCATTGAGCCTTTCTGCCCTGAGTGAGGAGGCTATTGACCTCCTGAGATCCATCTATGTAAGGCAAACAACCATTATGAATGCTATCCAGGGGCTGGCAGCCCAGATGCAGCAATCTAATTCATTCCTGGAGGGCATTCACTGTGGATCGGCGGCCCAACAGAGATCAATTCAGGCTCTGGCCTCCTCTCTGATGGCAGCCATTGTCCCTGTTTCAACTGTCCCCCCTCCAACTTCCACTTCCCAGTCTCATTCTCCTCAACCCCAAACCATCCCAAGCACACATCCAGATGAGCATGCACACAAGACAACATCCAAGAGTGTCACAGGCAAACACAGGCACCACACTTCATCCCACAGGCACTCACACAAACACCATTCAGTTGCAGACCCAAAAACATCCACTTTCTCCACTGTCTCCCCCTCCTCCTCCTCCACCTCCCACCCAGTTACGTCCACACTAACACCTGCATGCACTACATCAGTATCCACTACCAGCATTATCACCACACCAAGCAGAACACACACCTCACTGGCAGACACCTCCACAACATCCATGCACACGTCCCCTGTGTCCTCTCCCACCATGTCTGTCCCCCCTCCTAAAGTACAAAAACCCAAGCACTCAGACACCCAACAGCCATCCACCTCACAACAGCATACAGCCCATGCACCTGCACCCAAATCCAGCAAACACCTCCAACAACCACTCCCTCATCCTCCACTCCCATTACTCCTCCCGCTTCCCACCCTAACGTCCCTACAAAGCTTTTCCTTTCCCAGATTTACCTCTTCCCTACCCCTCTACCCCTCCCTGTCCTACACGTATGGGCAGGGTAGCAAGGACCCAGCCAAGCACCTCAGACAAACATTCCACGGGCCCAGTGGTAGCACCACCTACTCGTGGTGGAAAGGATTCCAGGCCAACAATACTGAAGGGGAAGGAGCCTGCACCAGCTACAAGGAAGGGGAAGGAGCCTGCACCAGCTGCAAAGAAGGGGAAGGAGCCTGCACCAGCTACAGAGAAGGGGAAGGAGCCTACACCAGCAGAGGGGGGAAGAGCCCATCCACCAGTGCCAGGAAGGGTAAGGGGCCCCAACCCATGAGTAGGAGGAGAGGAGGCAATCTACACCAGCGGAAGCTGCCAGCCAAACATCGCCCCCACCAGCAGCTGTCACAGAGCCCCCACCACGAGCCGTGGTTGTGCAGCCATCAGAGAGTGCAGGGGCTGAGCAGGAGCCTCTCACAACCACCTCCACAGTGCAGCCATCGGAGGGTGTAGGGGCTGAGCAGAAGCCCCCCACAACCACCACCACAGTGCAGCCGTCACCACCGGCGGACACCATATAGTCCAGCCTCCAAGTGCTGCTGTGTGGCCTGACCCCTTCAGAACCAGTGGGTAAGTCACCCACTCCTGAGACTGTGTCCTTGCACACCCCAGGGCCCAAGCACAGGGCATGTTGCCACCTCCAGAACCAGTGGGCTACTTTCTGCATCCGGCTGAGGTGCACCCCTCCTTCCCCTGAGGTGCCTGCCTATTTGCCAACTGATGCCCCTGCAGTGTTCTCTCTGGGCAGGGTTCGAGTGGAGCCTTGGACTTTGTCCTGTGGCCATGTGGGCCCTGTGAACTATGGACTGGGCAGTGTCCCTTTTTTATACATGTGTACAGAACTGTTTAATGTGTAAATTGGATTGTTGATTTTATTGTTGGACTGATTACAATCATTTTCATAAATTCCTGTTGCCTTTGCAATATTCTGCAGATTTCCGTGGTCAAATTGTTTTTGTAATGCACCAGGTTGTGTGTATGGTGTGTGTGTGTTGTGATTGTGTGTGTCACTCTCGTTTTCCTCCCACCCTCCCTTGTGTGCTAGGTGGCTGTACTCACCGTCGTTGTCTTCGCCGGCGTTGGTGTTCCAGGTGGAGCATAACGTAGAAGATCATCAGGAAAACTTGCAGTTTGGGTTCCATGGCGGTGTGGTTCTTCCGTGTGTCTCCGAAGGTGAGACCTTTCACTTCTGAGCTCTGTTTCCACCAGGCTTTTGATGGCGTTGGGACCGCCCTGGAAAAGGTGGCGGAGTGATGTGTCTGAATATGGTGGGCAGTACTTTGTCTTCTGCCTGGCTGTAGGTGGCTACAGCTGTGGTGACTGTTGTTTCCGCCCTGGCAGTCGGTGTGGTACATTGGCTGTCTATTGGAGACATCACCGCCATGGTCAACTTTGTCAGTACTTACCACCAGCCTGTTGGCGGTATTACCTCCACTTTATCACCCTCTGCCAGGGTCGTAATGAGGGCCTATGTCTTTCCAGGTGACGCTTACTTTCACTAGATTCTGATCTGTTGATATTATCGATGAGAGCTCATTACCAGACATGCACGTTGAGGGTGTGTTTGCTACGGAAAGCCTCCTTTGAGCTGCCCTTTGTAGATCAAGTGGCTCTGGGCACTTCAGCATCTGGCACTACATGGAATTCTACTGCCTCGGCTGGAGCTGAGGTCTTGGAACACAAGTGCTCTTTGGTTTTCCTTGGCACCAATTTGGTTACATTAAAATCTGCCTAAGTGAGATCTTTCCTATGATTCTAATGTCCTGGATTTAATTGTGACTTTTCAAAATGATAATGACTTTTAAAGATGACGTTTGGCCTTTTGGTTCTGTTTTAAATTGACCATTTTAAACTGGCCAGCTTTAGTATGGTATGCTTGTCAACTTGAATATTTGTATATGTGCTTCATTTTTCATGTAGTTCTGATTTGGTTTTCCCCTACACTTTGAACCAAAAAAGGGAGGGTGTCCTGAGATTACTTTAGTGAGCTTTTAGCCATAGACCTGATATTTGTGCCCTTCAGCCTAATAACAATTTACTTTATTCACTTTAATTTCAGAGCAAAAGCTTCATTCTGCAGTGTTTTTTTATTTCTTTTATCTCATACGCTTTTAGCCTAGGAACTGTTTTCTTTCTTCTTAGCAGTACATTCTCCTTCTGTACCATGTTCAAGGCTGCACTCAATATTGTTGTCAGTACAAAGTAAACACACCACAATATTTGCCACTTCACAGGAAAAAATACGTATTTTTACGTTGGGACAGTTTTTTCAGAACACCAGGGGGCAGATTTGTGAGTTGTGATTAGTGCAGTCCCACTTTTCTAGCTCCCCTTAGCACCCCCCTAACGCCATCATTTGTGCACCGATACGGTGCACCCTGGCGGTAGTTAGGGAACTAGTGTAATACTTTTTATTCTAGTTCTGCGGTTTGCAGGATTAGCTTAAAAAATGTTGACGCTAATCCTGCAAAGTCCATTGAGGCCCATTGTAAACAATGCCTCTTTTTAATGCTTGCTCTGAGCCAGCGTTAAAAGTGCTGAAAAAAATGATGCAAAGAAATCTCTTTGCATATACTGTATTATGCATGGCGCAAGTAGAATGTAGCGTAAAGGGTTACAAAGTGGGTCAATGCATGCATTGCAATACTTTGTAAATTTGTCGTGCCGATTTTGGCCACGTTGGGCCATATTATCGTAAAACAATGACGCTAATGTCGTGCAAGTAGGTGCTACAGGCTTTTAAATTTGTCCCCAGCTGTTTTATTATGTAACATCCCACTCCAACAAAACCAAGATTATCATCTTCGGCCCCAACAAAACCACATGGGACGACTCCTGGTGGCCCACCGCCCTAGGCCCCGCACCCACCCACGCAAACAATGCATGCAACCTCGGACCCCTCCCTCTCCATGACACAGCAAATCAATGCCCTAACCTCCTCCTGCTTCCACACACTCTGCACTCTAAAAAAATCCTTCAAATGGATTCCCCCAGAGACCAGAAAGACAGTCACCCATGCACTCATCAGCAGCAGACTAGACTACGGTAACGCCCTCTACGCCGGCACCACACTCAAACTCAAACGCAAACTCCAGAGAATCCAGAACACAGCCGCACGCCTCGTCTTTGGCCTCTCCTGCCACAAACAAATCTCACCACACCTCAAATCCCTTCACTGGCTCCCCATAGACAAGAGAATCACATTCAAGATCCTCATCCACGCTCACAAATCCCCCCACAACACCGGCCCAACCTACCTCAATGAAAGAGTGAACTTCTACACTCCCACACGCAACCTCCGATCAGCCGACCTCACCCTAGCCACAGTACCCCACATCCAACACACTACCACAGGAGGCAGGTCTTTCTCCTACCTCGCCCCCAAAACCTGGAACTCCCTCCCCACCAACCTTCGCAAAACCAAAGACCTACTGCTCTTCAGAAAGAACCTCAAGACATGGTTGTTCGAACAGAGACCCTACCTGCCACCCCCTTGTTCCCCCCCACCCAGCGCCTTGAGACCCTCACGGGTGAGGAACGTGCTCTATACATTTTATGATTAATTGATTGATTGATTTCCCCTATATTTTAGGGGGAGGGTTCCAGCCAGAAAACTGTCTGCATGCTGTCGCTTCACTGCAGCTGTCTGCTAAAAATTGATATATTTTCCTCCTACATGAGAGAGGACTCTCAGTAAGACAAACAGCCCTCTTCGCTAATACGATATCCAAGTATGGGGGATGGTGTCTTCCAAGGGATCGTGAAGGGTGGATTAGGGCTAACACTCTTGTGCTCTAGTAGTATCTTAGTGGCGTGGGTAGAAATTCTAGCCCATAGCATTCTGACACTATTGTGGGACTTTTCTAATATTTCATTTTCCTTGTCACTGCAATGCTATTATTATATTTTACTATCCTATTCATTGCAGTACATGCAATTTTATATAGAACGCAGTTGATTCAATAAAACACACTGAACCAATTTCTGCTTCTGTTTGTCTTTTCATGTGTGAGATGAATGTAACCAAGAGAAAAGGCTGAGGTCTGTTACACCACGATTTCCCTGAAAAATCAGAATGTACACAGGGCTGCAGGAAATCACTGTCAGGTTTGAGGTTCTGGTGAGGTACTGCTAGCTGGCTGGAAGGGTTAGGTCAACAGTTGTCACATGGTATGGAGGTGGACTCAGTTCCCACAACCTGGTGGTGCTGCCGCCTGAATCCAGCAGTTTCATTAGTATAATGAGAGCCAACATTACAAACCTTCAATGTGTCACCTCCAGCCCCACCTTCCGCATTGTTCCCAGGGGCACCCAACTCTGGGCCTGGAAGTTTGCCAACCACTACTGTCTTTCTTAGACGTGCAACCTGTCTGGTTGTGACCAGTGACTAACCCACCGGCTCCATTTTTCTGTGCCTACCCCATTATCGTTTATGTACCAGCCATTGCAGAACCTTATGCCACCACACTCCAGTTCTACTCATGCACCCACATCTTTGTAAACTATATTTGCAACGTGCACTCCTGCTCTTCCTGGGTCACCTGGCTTCAAGGTTGGTGCCCACTCCCAAGCAAGCCGCCTACCCACCTGACCACCTCTCCTCTGCGCTTGCAAACTGCTGGACACCATCTGTTTTCCAACAGCACACTGAAAAACACTAGGCACTGAAAGGTTAACTGGATTGCGGCTGCCACCACCTCCGTTCTGTCCCCACGGGCACCTCATTTTCCACAAGCTCTCCTTCCACCAAACCTTCTCCTTCATAATCCAAAACCATGTTGTCCCCTACCCCATCATACACTGCCCTACCCGGCCCAAACTGGTCCTGCCACTGGTTCTGTGCCATGAGTGTGTGAAACACAATCAGGTCCAAACTGTTTTTCAAGGCTGCTAAAGAACCTCCTAAGTGGTCCGCTGAAGCAGGCTGTCTGAGCCATATCCCAGCTTGCAGGAGGTTGCTGACAGCTTTCCCACCTACTGCACCAGCAAGGCCTCTCCGAATCTTCTTCTGTCTGTGAACACCCTGTCCCATGATGCCACCCGGCTGGCCACACAGTGCCCTGTCTTCTCTTCTGCTTGGGGCATCCAGGCCACATTGTGCCCTTCCCGAGTCCACTGCTGCTCCAGACACTGTGGCCTGAAAGGGAAAAAGTAGGTCTGGTGAGCTGGCCCCTGGGCTCCACTGGCACAAACCTGACACTGATACAGGCACCCAAAACTACTTATTGCACCCTGTGCCTCAGGACACCTGCAGGCCATCTCTCTCCCTAATCCTCTCACTCTGCAAGCTGCCCTGGAATGCTTCTTCTACCTCTGGCACCTACCTCCCTTACTGTATGCCTCCCCAGTAGCTGGTATTGCCCCACTCCCCCTCCATTTCTGGGAGTATGTCCTTTGTGGACGGCTCCCCCTTCTTACTGGCAATCTACCAGTCACACCTCACCTCCCATCTGCTGATATCCCACATATTTCCTCATCACTACATTCCAACAATGAGACCACTATTGCAGAGGCTGTACCTTTGCCCCTGCCTGGGATCCCAGCATGGCCAGCAGCAGCTGCCTCCACCCCCAACTCCACTCTTTGTTGTTCCCCCAAAAGGAGCTGTGCCTTTGGGCTCCTTTCCGCTCACCTGCACCCCACCCAGACATTTTCTCCCATTGTGCCACAAGTCTCTGTGGGGCCATGTCCAACCAATATTTCAACCAAATGCCGCTTCCATGAGCCATGCAAGGCCACGATATTGCCCCATCTACATCACACTGGTTTCCCTGTCCTGCTGCCCCAGCTGCCCCAGCTGCGCTCCCTGAGCAGCCCATTAAATCCCACCCCACCCTCATCACATTGATGGAGGACGCTGGCCCCACAGAGGCTAGGCTTGCACCTTCCAGCTGTGTCTCTTCCTATGCCTCCGCCCCACCCCGTCCACTGCGCTGCATGACCTCCCTTCAGCACCGCTCCCAACATGCAGGCACAGCACAACGGCCTTTCTATGTTCTCCACCTTCTGCCTATGAGGTAACTACCAACACAATGTCCCGCTCACAGCCCTGAGGCAGATACTACTTTTGCCCCTGTGACCCGGCTCCAGCCACCCGAGCCTTCATGGCCGCTCACCATGCCCAGGAGCAGCCTCATATTATTGCCTCACTTGTGTAGTGAATCCTAGTTTGTTTTAACGGGACAACAGGAGTTAGCTGAGCCGTAGGCTTGTAAACGTGTGCCCCCGTCACCTAGTGACTTTTAACCTACTTAGCTTGCTCTGTCTTAGTCCATTTAATTATTTATTTCCTTTAAGATGGCGGCCTTGTTTATAGTTAGGCCACTTGTTATGAGTTTTATTATCAGTGTCACTGTGCCAAGGCGTCAAGATCAAGCACGAAAGACAAACAAACAGTAGGTGTTCACACTTAGGGATTTTCCCTCTCTATACTTTCGAGGGATTGTTGATATTAATTGCCGTCCCAAGCATGCCTGTTATCTATTGTTTTGAATTACACCTACGTCAGGGGACCTTGTAGATCTGTATAAATACATCACACTTTAGACAGATAATCGGAGGGATTCCGACCATAGGGCATCGCCACCATCGCTGATACCGATGCTACAGGCATCTTGACGCTGACCCAGTCTTCTTGTCCCTGTGTATTCTGAGATAGAGACCTCATTCCAAGGTAATGAGGGTTGGGGGCTCCTCTCATGGACATGGCTTTGGCAGATTAGGATTAGCAAACCCAGCTCTCCTTTAGGTAGGAGGTTAGGCCTATTCTCATTTACGGTATTAGGGCATATTCCATCTTATACACACATATATATATATATATATATATATATATATATATATATATATATTTCTGACATATATTGCAAAAATGGTGGGGGTCTTCATAACCATGACTCTCTTCTTCACAATACTGTTGCTTGGTATATTCATTATCCTAATCATTGCAGTTCATGCAACTTATCGCAAATTGCAGTTATGTTAAATAAAAACTATTATAACTTCACTGCATCTGTGTTATTGCCTTTGTTTGTATGAGACATAATATATCTGTGAGAAAAGGGTAATATCTGTTTAACCACGACAACCCTGAGATATCTTACTTTGAGTCCATGCGTAAGCGACTGCCACAAATCACCTTTTACTATTGTGTTTCTGGTGAGGTGCTGCTAGTGAGCCGGTAAGGTTGGGACAACAGTTGCGACTTGTTGTAGGAAAGACTCAGTCACCTACAAACAAAAGTACTGTTATCTTTAAACCAGCAGTCTTGCTCAGAGCAAGAGTCCAAACTACGACACTTGCAGCCCTGGGTGGTGGGGAACATGCTCACACCCTCCGAGGCACTGCACGTTGGACAGCAAGAGCCTGCCTCTGCACCAGCTTCCAGCAAATCAATTCGCCCTGCCACAGTTGCGAGGCCCCGGCCACCTTATCCTCCTCCTGCTCTGACATAATGTACCCCCTCAATAACTATCTCCTGACCTTTTTTCCTCCGTTTACCAACCCTTACAGCCACCAGGTCACCTATGGAAAAAATGGTGGTCTATATCCCAAACGGGTTGGCGAAATGAACAAAGGAGTTACTTAATAAGCCCAAGAATAGCCCAAACCTGGCAGTGTCAGACCGTACCACCTCCCCCCTAACAACCTGGGGCACACCACCCCCTGGTTGGCTATTCTTAGACATTTTTGGTCATCCTGGTTGCTCCTCAAGCACCTTGGAATGAGAGCACTTAACTGATTTGCTTCCTATCTTTTTGACCTGCCTTCCTTTGTCTGGTAATCTAAAGAACCTACCCAATTCCCCTTTGTGCCTACAAAGACACATATATTCAGACAACACACACACATCTCAGTCCCAAAATACTAATCTCAATCAAATATAAATATCGATAATACTGTCATTTGACCCTGCCATTCTCTCATGCCGAAATTATCTGAGAAAGAGGTCCTATACTGCCCCTCCCTAATGCTAATGCTTCTACTCGTAGCTCTATCTTTACTCACACTGACACACTGACATACACACACACACACACACACACACATGCCATCTCTCTCGCACCCCCATGTGTTTATATGGGACGTTTAAGAACAATCACAGCATTTGCTTACCACCCCACATATCTGGAATGTGCTCAATTGATGCAAGTGCCATGAGCATGTTTAATAACTTTCCGTTATAGATAAAAGTAGACAATGCCAATAGCTGATGTCCTTAGACAGCTGTAAAACACATGAAATAAAACTGAACATGTGAAAGAACTGCTGGCTCTGAACAAGGATAATAAACAACCTTGTCCAGCTCCATGAATAGCTGATCTAAAAGTGCTGTGTAAGTCCCTCATGTCTGTAACGTTTGGCCTGCTGCTTCTGGTTGGGTAGTGCAGTACAGAAGTACAGACCTGCAGAGACCATAATCAAGGATCTCTGGGCCATATTTATACTATGTTTGCGCCGGATTTGCGTCGTTTTTTTTAACGCAAATTCAACGCAAAACGAACTCCATATTTATACTTTGGCGTTAGACGCATCTAGCGCCAAAGTTCATGGAGTTTGCGTCATTTTTTAGCCTGGACACCTTCCTTGCGTTAATGATATGCAAGGTAGGCGTTCCCGTCTAAAAAATGACTCCGAGGCATGTGCGCCGTATTTATACTCCCGGGCAAAAATGACGCCCGGGAGTGGGCGGGTCAAAAAAAATTACGTCCAGCCGCTTTTGCGTCGTTTTTTAGCGCCTGGTCAGGGCAGCCGTTAAGGGACCTGTGGGCTCGGAAGGAGCCCAGAGGTGCCCTCCCATGCCCCCAGGGACACCCCCTGCCACCCTTGCCCACCCCAGGAGGATGCCCAAGGATGGAGGGACCCACCCCTGAGACATTAAGGTAAGTTCAGGTAAGTATTTGTTTTGTGGCATAGGGGGGCCTGATTTGTGCCCCCCTACATGCCACTATGCCCAATGACCATGCCCAGGGGACATAAGTCCCCTGGGCATGGCCATTGGGCTAGGGGGCATGACTCCTGTCTTTGCTAAGACGGGAGTAATTTCAATGGGGGTTGGGAGTCTAAAAAAATGGCGCAAATCGGGTTGAGGCGAAATTTTTGCCTCAGCCTGACTTGCCCCATTTTTTGACGCCCAAGCTCCATTTTCCCCTACGCCGGCGCTGCCTGGTGTAAGTCATTTTTTTTCACGCACACCAGGCAGCTCCGCCGGCTAACGCCGGCTAACGTCATTGAATAAATACGGCGCCCGCATGGCGCTTCAGAATGGCGTTAGCCGGCGTTAACTTTTTTGACGCACAACTGCGTTGGCGCAGTTGTGCGTCGAAAAGTATAAACATGGCCCTCAGTATCTCATCCAAGCAAAAAACTCCGCTCTCTGCTATTCACCAGAGAAAGAATCCAAAGTCAGCAGCTAAACAGGCACAACATTCAAAGCTTCAAACAGACAATCACTGCCCACTCGGGGCTGAAATGGAAGGTAAAAGCATCCCTTCTAAAGTTTCGTACAGTCGCGATTTTGCACCATAATGGTGGTGAGTCTGTCCCAGCCCGAGAGAGTTGTAGTCTGAAGTTCCTCTTTATAGAAATTGTTTTGAAAACATGGGGGCAAAAATATTCTTTTTACAATACAGTTTTCCAGAAATGTTAGGCAAAAGCTAAAGAAACATAAAATATTACAATAGTTCAGACTGACACATTACTTAGTAACCTAATTTATCGGCAGCAGCCCATCAAAATTCTGATCCACTCTTTCACAGTTACTTTCAGAGATGGATAAAGCTCTGAAGAAGCCCTACATTCTTCCCCTTCTGCAACATCTGAGAGCCAGACAAATTTGTTTCTTTTAGTCTGTTCCTTTTGGATACCAAAGAGTTACATGGCATGCAATCTTTAATGTGCACATCCTGCAGAGACGAGAGTCTACTGTACTGAATTTCAGAGATTGTTGTCTGCAGAAAATTAAAACTCGCATTTTCCAGTTTAGTGAAGCAACGGATTCACAGATTGCTGGATAAAATGAGAGCATGTGCCGTTTGTGAGGCCCCTGCTGCCCTGGTGCCCCAAAATGTTTGACAGTGATTTATCACAGGCCATTCAAGTGGAATTTTGGTAAATACAATGTGTCAACATACAAGGGAAAGAGAACGATTAGCCCTAGTAATGCCTTCTGGACATTAATAGAAAACAACTTTCAGGAAGTCTTCGACATTCCACTAGGCTCAGACCGTCTGCACTACTGTATCCAATTGAACAGAACAACCATTTATTTTGTGCGATTATCACAGACTGAGTTTCTGTAGCGGAGACTATTTTAGACTAAAACATACTTTTTTTGGGGGGGAGAGGTATATTATTAAACTGCGGAAGCCTGAGTGAATGCTGTGATTATCATTACATAGAATGGGAAACGTGCTGTGCCATCTGGGGGTTGGAACATCGCCCGCGAATGCTAGTTCCACAAGCAAGGATGGGCAAGGAAATTTAGTACAATTTTCCCAGGATACATTTTGCTGAAAGGGAGGGTACCTTAACATTTCCACTAGTGCTGTGAGGTCAATCCTATTTATTGACAAATATCAACATACACACTTCGTATACAGACGCATCCACTTCTCATGATCATGAGTGTTGCCATTAGAAAGCATCTAAGTGGATACCATGCCAAGAGAGAGATGAGTTGACATCTCAAGTGAATTGCTGAGAAGGTCTACAGCTGATTTATAGGAAGAGAGTGCTGCCTGTATGACTATCATTCGCTCAAATGCTTCTGCTACCAAAACACGGTTCTTTTTACATTCTCCACATGTCCATACCTCTGTCACATGCTTTTAACATTCTCCACATATGCATACCTCTGTCACATGCCCGCCGTCTATGTTTGTTACTATTGCCACACATGATGAGATATTTTCTGGTACAAAATATATTGTGGAATTGTAGATCAGTTTGGCGGAGAACGTCTGTGCTGTTGTGCTTAAATAGGGTAGAGCTGCTGATCCTTTGGTCAGGGCCAGGCACCTTGTCAAGGGCCGCTAGACCTTCTCTGTGTCAGCAAGTTCTCTGTGAGGGCATAGGGCAAGACAAAACAGCGAGGGGCACATGTGTAAAGCTGGTCTACATGTAAGACTGTATGCAAAGGTATGAAGTGGGATTCTGCACACAGTGTGCTTTAAACCATATTAAGGCTGGTAGATTTAGAAAGCAAATGTTTTGGTTAATTGGGATCGGTAACAAGAAAACAAGAAAACATAGGTGGTCATTTCGACATTGGCGGTACAAATCAGTTACCGCCACGCTGACGGCTGCCAACATACCGCTGCAGTGGCGATTATCTGTTCGGCATATAATAACACACACACCAAACCAACAGAATTCAGCCACATGCACAAATCTGCCAGCCCAAAGGTCAGTGGTACACTGCCGGTCCCAACACCCATACTGTTACACCAACAGAACAACGCCCAACACATTATGACCCATGAATCACCACGGCGAACATTCAATGGAGGTAAACCATTGGCGGTACACACTGCTGCGCTCAAAATGGACACCCAAATACTAAACTACACAACATTGGCCAATTCAAAAAACACACACCTAACACCCATACATACATCACACCCACCCACTCATACCACTATAAAACACATACCCACAGTACCCACAACCCTTACAAATAAAATCATTGCCACCAGACAGACATCCAGACCACTGCTACAACTACACACACACCCATACATCCCTCACACACTCCACTACACACACCATATCACACCACCCAACACCCACACACTTACACTCACCACACAACAACCATAGCCCTACAAAGGCGCCCCGTTTCACAGATGAGGAGTTGCGGGTCATGCTGGAGGAAATAGTCAGGGTAGAGCCGCAGCTGTTTGGAGCACAGGTACAGCAGATATCCATTGCAAGGAAGATGGAGCTATGGCAGAGAATTGTGGACAGGGTGAACACCGTGGGACAGCATCCAAGAACAAGGACGACATCAGGAAGAGGTGAAGCGACCAATGGGGTAAGGTACGTTCCGTGGTAGCAAGGCACCAGCTCGCCATACAGAGGACTGGTGGTGGACCCCCACTTCCTCCCCCAAAGCTCACAGCATGGGAGGAGCAAGTCTTGGTATTACTGCATCCTTAGGGACTCGCTGGAGTAGCCGGAGGACTGGACACCGGTAAGTCAACATTTAACACTTATCACCCCCATACCTGCATGCCATCTCACACCCTCACCCTCACTCCCATCACTCCACTCCATCCTACACAATGCACATACACATATGAATAACCACAATACCAAGCCCTGCATGCCATACCAATGCATGGACAGCCCTCCCAGCCCTGCATGGACACCCATCACTAAAGCATGCACAGCATGGAGAACTAACAAGCACACAATACAGCACCATACACAAACAAAGGTAGCAGGGCAACAGCAACAATAGAGGGGAAGACAGGGACGTACAACATGTCACAGGCATGAAGCATAATACATCACTTACATCCCCACAGGTGCCCCAGCCAATCTCAGTGGAGAGGAGGTGCCACGACTATCCAGTCCTCCAACAGAAGATGCCCTCAGTGATGACAGTAACTCTGGGCTCCAGGATCTGGATCAACAACCTGGCCCATCAGGGACCATTGGTCATTCGGTCACCCCAGCCCACTCACAGTCCACAACAGAGCCTCCCCCTTCGGTAACCAACACCACAGCACCCACCCAGTGTCCCCACACCTCTGTCCCCAGGACACATCAATCAGCAGTGTGCCCATCTGTACAGGGACCCCAGTCCACACCTCATACCCAAGACAATCAGGGACCTGGGGTCAGTGGCAGTGGACACACCATTCAGGGGACACAGGCACAGGGCAACAGGGACACAGGGAGGACTACTGTGCGTCAGGGGGAGGACAGGCCCAGGGAATTGACTTTCCAGGAAGTACTCACCAATGTCCTGGGTGCCTACCAGCAATCCCATGACACGATGGGCCAGATCCTGAACAACATGCAAGAGAACAAGCGGCTGCAGGAGGAACACCATCAGGAGATCAGGGAGGACTTACAGGCCCTCAACACCATCATGATCTCCATATTAGGGGTGCTGGCAGACATGGGCAACATCATGAAGGAATGGACTGCACAGTAGAGGGCCCCTACCACTAGCCAGTCCATTGACAGCCCACCACATCCACTGCAGCAAGTGGACAGGAGTCCCGCTACAAGACCCACAGGCCATCAGCACCCCTCCTGGCAGAAGGTGAACCACCCTGCAAACATTCCTTGTGAACCAGACAGAAGCCAGAGACACTTGCCAAGACCAAGACCACCGCCAGGAAATGAGATTGTGCCCATTGTGTCCCACCCTGTCACCTTGTCAACTTTGAACTGCCTTTGCTCCCCTTCCTATGCCCCCTTGGACACTGAACCTGTGCTACAAACAGAATGGAATAATACCCTGGACTTTCCTCCACCATCACCCCATTCCATTGCACTTTACCTTCAATTTTATAGCTCTAGAATAAACACACATGAACACAATTTGAGTAACGCTGTTTTATGTGTCTTAAATGTGCATTTGTGGGAACAGTCACATCGTGTGCAAATGATCTGAACACTGCGATAGCTAACAAATAATGACCTGGAACTGTCTGTAGTGATCACATCAGGACAATGTTGTCATATCACCAACATCTGGAAAATGAGAAGCCATAGGTGACAGTAAGTTGAGGTGCAAACAAAGTGAATGCCATCATGCCACAGGCGCACAGATAAATCAATAGTCAAAGTAATGGTCAGTTCCACTGTCTCACCTGTGTGTCCTTGGAAGTATTGTCGTATAACTGATGTTCTGTTGTCCCCATCCTCATCCTCTGCCTCCTCATCGTCACTGTCCTCAGGGTCCACTGCTGCCACAGGGTTATCTCCAGTCCCCTCCTCCTGAAGAAAAAGCACATGTCGTCTGAGGGCCAGGTTGTGCAACATGCAGCATGCCACTACTATCTGGCAGACCTTTCTGGGTCAGGAATGCACCTGTCAGATGGAGGCACCTGAACCTGCCCTTCAGGAAGCCGAAGGTCCGCTTGATTATTCTTCTGATTCGCCCATCTGTCTCATTGCAATGGTCTTCAGCCTCTGTCTTGGCATTCCTCACAGGGGTAAGCAGCCACGATAGGTTTGGTTAGCCAGAGTCACCTGAAAGTATTGAGGGACAACATTTAGCAATACACAATCCTATGGGGAGAGCACCTGAAGGCATACACAGACATATAGTAGGTGGGGGATCTGGCTCACCTATTAGCCACACCCTGTGCCTCTGTAGTTGATCCATCACATTTGAGATGCTGCTATTCCTCAGGACGAAGGCGTCCTGCACCGACCCAGGATACTTGGTAGTGACGTGGGAGAAGTACTGGTCCGCTAGGCACACCATTTGCACATTCAGTGAGTGGAAACTCTTACGATTCCTGAACACCTGTTCATTCTGCCGGGGGGGACTAACGTAATATGTGAACCATTAATCACCCCAATTATATTGGGGATATGGCCCATTGCATAGAATCCTGCCTTTACGGTGGCCAAATCTTCCACCTGGTTGAAGGCAATGTAGCTGCTCACTTAGCACCATAGAAAGAAATTTGGCTGTGATATTCTCGCTGCCAAGCCCACTGTCACTTGGAAAGAACCAGTTGCCAGGAAATGGTGCACTGATAGCACTTGCACAAGAGGGGGGATCCCAGTGGAGTGACGGATAGCTGATATTAGGTCAGGCTCCAATTGGGCACCCAGCTCTGTGATTGTGGCCCTGTCCAGTCTATGAGTCAGTATAATGTGCTTGTCCTCCAGTGTAGTCAAGTCAACAAAGGGTCTGTACATGGTGGTTCGTCTTCTCCTCCCATTCACCCGCAGTGGTAGGCATCTAAGGGACACAAGAGTGAGTAGGTTGTCACAAATTGAACAATGAAACTACAACCTCAGTGTACATGTTGCATTTATGTGATGGGACAGTGGGAATGGCAAGGTATGTGCAAATTTAGGCAGTGACTCAGTAAAGGTTAATCTGATGGTTGTCCATCACCATGTGATGGCGACCACCTGTCCTGTATGTACGGACAGGTGGAAGTGAGGTAACTCAGCTGAAGTTGTGTGTTGTGGCGGAAGGCGGGCTTGCACCGCCGTGCAATTCCTCATTGGATAATATGGGGCTCTATGTAGTACAGTGGCCAATGGGATCTGTGCTGGTGGTGAAGGTGTACACCGCAGCGGACGTGACCGCCATTTTCCATCTGATTCCTCACTTGTTTCCTGACCTTCAACAGAACACCTACACTGCATGTGCTGCTGTGACGTGTGTCTGGAACCTACCAGGGTCGGTGTGACCGAGGAATGGGCCCCTGCCTTCACTTCGGAGGAGTTGGGGCGATTGGCGGATGGGGTCCTACCCCAGTACGGACTGCTGTATGGGCCTCCAGACCAACAGGTGAGTACACCTTGGGCACGATGCATGTGGGAAGGATGCATGGAGAAGTGTGTGCAAGCATCGTGTCATGCGGGGTGATGTAATGTGGTGGTGTACATGGTGTGCGCCAGCCGATGTGTGTGCCAATGGTGAAGGAAATGGGATTGGTGGGCCATGTCTGTGACAGGCTGGATTGTATGTGTAACGGTGTCTTCTCATTTGTATCGCCTCTGCAGGTCAGCACCCATCAAAAGAAGGGATTATGGTGTGCCATCCCCAAGGACGTTCAGACCCTGGGAGTCTATGGCAGGCAGAGCACCCACTGTCAGAAACTGTGGGAGGACCTCAGACGCTGGGCACGGAAGACTGCAGAGGCCCAGCTGTGGATGGCCTCCCAACGAGGAAGGGGTGCCCATCAGAACCTGACCCCCCTGATGGCCTGCATACTGGTGGTGGCCTAACCAGAGCTGGATGGGCGCTGGATGGGCCCTTGAGGGCATCACAGCAGCCGCAAGGGGGTGCATACAGGGGCCTTTACAACAATATGTTGTAGGTGGCATGGGATTCAGGTGGTGTGTGTTAGTTAGTGGGTGCCTGTTAATGCTAGGCCAGACATTGCAGCATGATCCAGCTCCAGGGTAATGTTTGAAAGGGAAAACAAGGTAACCTAGCAAGGATGCATTCCATGTCAGGCAGGGCTTAGTGGGTCCCAGGAGGTGTGCAGTTGGTGGTGTTTGGCCCTCATCTTGCTGTGGCATCTTGCGAAATGAATGGCAGTGCAATGCATAGTGCTCAATCCTGATCCCTGTGTGTGACGGTGCTGTGTATGTCAACTGTGGTGTTGGTGCAGTAATTGACCCAGTGTTCCCTTTATCTCTCCCCCCCTTTATCTTCTGTCAACCTGTCCATGTGTGCATTAGCATCATCTGGCGGAGGAGCAGGGGCACTGACGACAGAGAGAGCTACATCCCACAGGACCCAGGAGGCAGAGTCCACTGACTCCGAGGGCACCCGTGGAATGGAGGGTGAGGGGAGCACCACGGTAGTGACAGGAAGCGGCAACACAGACTCTGATACCTCCTCCGATGGAAGATCCCTAGTGGTGGCGGACACCTCTGTGACCACCCTGGCTGCAGGTACAGCCACCACTCCCTGTACCAGCACTGCCCTCCCAATAGCCCCTCAGCGAGTTGCCCGTGCCCGCTCACCCAGGAGGGTGGGCATCTGCTTGCCCCAGGCCCCTCAGGCCCTGCCCCAGAAAGCCCTGCTGCCCTGAATGAGGAGGCTATTGACCTCCTGAGATACAACTCTGTAGGACAGTCAACCATTGTGAATGCCATCCAGGAGCTGGCATCCTAGATGCAGCTATGCAATGCATTCCTGGAGGGCATCCATGGTGGATTGGCGGCCCAACAGAGATCAATTCAGGCTCTGGCCTCCTCTCTGATGGCAACCATTGTCCCTCTCCCTACCTCCCACCTTCAACTACCACTTCCCAGTCCCAGTCTCTTCAACCTCAACCCATCCCATGCACACATACAGACAAGCATGCACACAAGACAACACACAAGAGTGGCACAGTCAAACACAGGCACCACACTTCAACACACAAGCACTCACGCAAACATCAGACAGTTGTAGAAACAACCACATCCACTGCCTCCACTGTCTCCCCCTCCTCCTCCTCCTCCTCCCACACAGTCACGTCCACACTCACACCTGCATGCACTGCTTTAACATCCACCACCAGCATCACCACACCAAGCAGCAAACACACCTCACTAGCAGACACCCCCACAACATACATGCAAACGTCCCCTGAGCCTCTGCAACCCTGTCTGTCCCCTCTCTAAAGGTCACAAACGCAAGTACTCAGACACCCAACAGCCATCCACCTCACATCAGCACACTCCCCATGCACCTGCACCCAAGTCCAGCAGATGTACTCCTGTAGCAACCACTCCCTCAACCTCCACTCCCATTCCTCCTCTCTTCTCCCACCCCACCATACCTAAAAACCTTTTCCTTGTCCAAGTTGACCTCTTCCCTCCTCCTCCCCCATCCTGCCCGTAAGAGCAGGGTCCGAACGACCCAGCCCAGCATCTTAGACAAACAGTCCACGCGGACAGTGGAGCTACCTCCTAGTCATAGAGGCAAGACAGTGATGATTCCCACTCCACCAGTCAGGAAGGGTTAGGATCCCACAGCCACTGCCATGAAGGGGAAGAAGCACTCGACTCCTTCCATGAAGGGGATGGATGCTGCACCTCCTGCCATGAAGGAGAAGGAGGCCACACCTCCTGCCATGATGGGGAAGAAGCCCTCAACTTCTGCCATGAAGGGGAAGAAGCCCTCCACTCCAGCAGAGGCTGGCAGGATGACACCACCACCATCACCACCAGTAGTCATGGAGCCCTCACCTCCAGCTGAGGCAGTGCAGCCCACTCCTCCTGCAGAGGCTGCACCCTCACCTGCTGAGACAGTGCAGCCCTCACCTCCAGTAGAGGTTTCCCAGGGGGCACTTTCACCTGCTGACACAGTGCAGCCCTCACCCCCAGCAGAGGCTGGTAGGGTGACACACCACCACTACCATCACTGGTGGTCATGGAGCCCTGACCTCCAGCAGAGGGCATGTAGGCTACCCTCCTGGGACTGCTGTACAAGGAGCCCTC
Organism: Pleurodeles waltl; assembly: GCF_031143425.1. Lineage (NCBI taxonomy): Eukaryota > Metazoa > Chordata > Amphibia > Caudata > Salamandridae > Pleurodeles > Pleurodeles waltl. Next base: position 489,332,239 of record NC_090440.1, read on the forward strand.
TCCAAAACCAGTGGGAAAGTCACCCACCTGAGAGACTGTGCCTTGCACTCCCCAGCACAGAGAAATGGGCATGTAGCCCCCTCCAGAACCAGTGGGCAAGTCAAGAGATTGTGGCCTTGCACTCCCCAGCACAGAGAAATGGGCACGGAGCCTCCTCCAGAACCAGTGGGCAAGTCACCCACCTGAGAGACTGTGGCCGTGCACTCCCCAGCACAGAGAAATGGGCATGGAGCCCCCTTCAGAACCAAATGGAAAAGTCACCGACCTGGTAGACTGTGGCTTTGCATGCCCCAGCACAGAGAAATGGGCATACAGCCCCCTCCAGAACCAGTGGGCAAGTCACCCACCTGAGAGAATGTGCCTTGCACTTCCCAGCACAGAGAAATGAGCATGGAGCCCCCTCCAGAACCAGTGGGAAAGTTTCAGAAATCGGCAGAGGTGTCCCCCAACCCCCTCCTCCTGAGGTGCCTGCCCACTTGCAAAATTATGCCCCTGCAGAGTTCTGTACAGTTGCTGTCAGGAGACAAGTTGGACCTTGGACTTTGCCATGTGGAAATGTGGGCCCTTTGTACTTTGGACTGGGCATTGGCCCTTTGTGGACAATTGTACATATCTGGCTCATGTGGTGGCTTTTCCCTTGCTAATACATTTTCAGTACTTCCGAAATCTGGTCATTGTTTTATTGTGCCATGTGTTGTGTACCATTGGTTACATTTGCAGCTGGTTGTGTGTATGGTGTGTGTTGTACGTGTGTGTGTGTCACTCTCCTTTTCCTCCCTCCCTCCCTTGTGTGCAAGGCGTCTGTACTCACCGTCGTCATCTTCGTCAGCGTTGGTGTTCCAGGTGGAGCATGGTGTAGAAGAGCATCGAGAAGACTTGAAGTTCCAGTTCCATGACGGCGGTGGAGTCCTCTATGTACTCGTTGGTGAGTCTTTCGTTTTCTGTGTTCTGTTTCTGCCAGGATTTTGATGGTGATGGCACTGCCCACGAAATCCTGGTGGTTTCCTGTGTCATAATATGGTGGGCGGTACTTTGGCTTCCGCCTGGCTGTTGATGGAGACTGTCGGTCTGCATGGTATTAACGCACTGGCGGATGGTGTGCTACATTGGCTGTCTATGGGAGTTATCACCACCATTGTCATAATTTGGCGGTAATTACCGCCGGCCTGTTGGCGGTATTTCCGCCACTTTATCACTTACGCCAATGTCATGATGAGGGCCAAATTTCAAAAAGCATAAAATTCCCAAAAAACAGTTTGTTTCATAGCCAGGGCAACATCAGTGGCTAACTAGAGTTCATAGGTGCAGCATTACAGTCAACATAGCACACTCGATGGTCCAGGCAGACTTTTTCTGCTGGTAATTTCTCTATTCTTATATTGGGATATATGTATTTTCAGAGGACCAAAAGATGCAAGATACATGTTTTCTCTGCTACAGCCTCAGGATTCTTTAAATGTTGCTGTTGTTTTAGCACGTCCTTAATGGCTGCCTTATATCAACGCACTTTGTAGCAGCCAACAGGTGGGATGCTGACACAATCAAAAGCATAGGAATTTGATGAATTCATAAAGTTACTGAAATCATAAATAAAATGTAGCTGTCAACTGGGTCAAGACTGATTTGCACATGGCTGGGTCAAAACTGGGGCGACGTGGGAAGCAAAATAACAAAGGATTAAACCCAAATCTGTGACGGGGTGAGTGTTTGAAGTTTCAACAATCCGCCATCATTTTATTTCAAGATGTTGCTATGTGTGCCCTAAGTGGCAAGGATATGTCCAGACATGGGTCCCTTGCTTGCTGAGCTAATGGATTTAAGCTAGCCTGGCTGATGAGGGGTGCTACCCCGAAATAGGTCTTGGAATGCTTGTTTCCGGTCAAGGAGGACCTGGCTTGACAGTTTGAGCTGGACTGTTCCCATTTTTGCCTGATTTGCCTATGGTGGGGTCCAAACTGGGATGACGTGGCGAGCAAAATAACAATGGGTTAAACTCAGAACTGTGACTAGGGGTGAGTGTTTGAACATTTCAACACTCTGTCCATAATTTTATTTTGTGATATTGCTATGTGCACCCTAAGTGGCCAGGCTATGCCGTGATGTGGGTCCCTTGCTTGTTGTGCCACTGGATTCAAACTAGCCTGGCTGATGAGGGGCAATACCCCAAAACCAGTCTCAGGATGCTTGTTTCTGGTCCAGGAAGGAGCTGACTCGGCAGTTCAGGCTGGACTGTTCCAATGGGGAACAAGGTCAAGGTTGATTTGCATATGGCTGGGTCCAAACTGGGGTGAAGTGGCAAGCAACATAACAATGGGTTAAACCCAGATCAGTTTCAACACTCTGTCCTTCATTTTATTTTGTGATGTTGATAATATAGACAGCTCCCATTTTCTGGATTGGCCAATAAGTGTCCCAAACAGAGTCTACAATACACTTCTGGGGCAGTAAAAGAGCAGCTATTTTTTAAAATTAACTTTATTGATTTTAATGCAGTAGGAGATATATGTAATGGACCAGTCAAAAGAAGAATTGCAGAGTAGGACAATCAGATAACAGGCATGTTGATGCAATCATGTTGTTTGTTTATTAATGTATAAACAAAGAATATAGAGACATAACAAATTAAATAAAGACGATCATGGTTATAATACCACAGTCCACAACAGTGTCATCATGGAGAGCTAACAGAACTTACGTAACAAACATTAACAGCTTAGACAAGAAGAACAAATCAGAGCTGTTGGGCTTCACCCTTTCTGCTGGGTTATCCCCAAACTTTTTGCCATCGCCCTCCTGTTTTCTGGCTCATTTGTGTTGGGTTTTAAGTCTCTACACACTTTAACACTGCTAACCAGTGCTAAAATGCTTATGCTCGCTCCTTTAAATGTGGTAGAATTGGCTTACACCCAATTGCCATATTATATTTACTTGTTAATTCCCTAGTAAAATGGCAATACATGTACCCAGGACCTTTAAATTAAATGGTACTCTTGAGCCCATATAACCTATTATTCTACCCATTTAAGTATCCGTTTTAAACATGCCTCAGGCCTGCCATTGGAGCCTGTGTGTGTAGTTTTAAACTGTAATTTCGACCTGGCACGATAAACGTCTTGCCAGGTCTGAACCTACATCTTTAATACATGTAAGTCATCCATAGGGTAGGCCCGCGACAGCCCCAAGGGAAGCATGTAGTGTATTTAAAAGGTTGTAATGTACTTTTAAGTTTTATATGTTCTGGTAGTGAAAAAATCCTACATTTGTTTTTCACTAGTGCAAGGCCTACCTGTCCCAAATGATAACATTGGGTTACTTTATTACATTTTATCAGTGATTACTTTCAATTGGGAGCAGGTCGACAGGTCAAGTTTGGTATCTAAAGTATTGTAATTAAAAGCTCTCTTTAAAGGTAAAGTCACAATTCTGAAAATTACACTTTTAGAAAGTTGGCATTTTCTTGTAATAACTATTTGGCGCCTGCAGCCTGTTCCTGGGATACATCACTTGGTGTAGCTGGAAGTTGCTCTTTGTGTATTGCTCACAATAGTGAGAGAAAGGGGAGATAGGTGATGACAGATTGGGCCACTTTGAGGGAGAGGGGCTGTCATCTACAGGACTTGCATGTCACAAAGGCTCTGCCTGCACACTCTCAAGGGGTTTGTCACTAGCCTGTTGTAATTCCAGACAAGCTGAGGCCTGAACAGAGAGGAAGGTGAAGCCTGACACCTTAGGGAAGTGGAAACCTCAATAGTTTCCTCCACATTTCAGTGGGCACTAGGTATCAACCCTTAGACCCAACTCTTCAGTAGACTTCTGAACCAGTCCACTTCTGGATCAGTGGACTCAGACAGGAAGAAGGCCTGTGTTGTGATGTAAGTTAAGTTGCATGTAAGTTCGGCGTAAGCATTTCTAGAATGTAAGGCGCTGAGAGTTCCAAGAAGGTCAGTTACAACCTGGCTACTTGGAGAGAATACACACCTGGTTATGTGCTGCAATAAATCTTGGTTAAATGATAACTTCTGGTTGGTAGACTGTTTGGCTTTATCCACAAAAATGTTGGTGACAAATTTAGGTAATACTAGTAAGGAGCAACAACACACAACCAGGGTAAGCCTGGTATCCACCAATTTTGTTATAGAAGAGGAGCGTGAAGACAGGGAGTAAGTCACACTGGCATTTAGAAGTAGGATTGGATGTGATCATCATTGGTACTGGCTACATAGTGAAGTTGGTGATTTTGCAATGTTGTTAGATAAATCTGTAAATATCTTGGTTGGTGGAATAGCGTTTGAACACTCACCGTTGGTCACAACTAGCTCTCGAGCTCAGGTGTACCCAGTCTTGGAGCCAGCTTGAGCCTGCATTAGTGGTCATTTACATTACTGCGGGCACTGTATATGACGTATTCCCAGAAGGCCCAGTGGAACGCAGCTCACAGCACGCTTACATGATTCCATATTGGGTGCAACATTATTTATGTGAACATACTCGGAAGATCCAGTGGAATGCAGCACACAGCACGTTAAGTCAGCATCATCTTGGAACGTGTAGTTGTGTGGAGAGTCGAAATCATCGATCAGGTCATTGGTGATTTGCACACCTACCTATATAGTTCTGCACACATTAGCAGTGCCTTTCTGAGAAAAGCCAGCTACGAGTACAGGTCACTTTATTGATGATTTGCACACCGATCGGCATCAGGAAAAGGCATCGGAGGGGAGTTTCATCTAGGGACACAGTGCTGTGTGCAGGCGTGTGGTGAGGTTCAAACCACCGGTGATCTGTACAACGTATTGGCGAATTCATCATTGTATTGCATTGTGTTTCAGCTTTCTTCACAATTACATCAGGTGTACAGACAGTGATCCACTCACCATTGGTTACAAGTTAAACATGACAGTAAAAATAAATTTGTCTGTTAACTGTGTTGTGAGATGGCATCACAAAGTAGTATTATTACTCTACCTTACTTTTTATAGCAGCCAGAGGTACCTGCAATAATGTGGGAAGATTGGATAGAAATGCTAGAGAAATACATCACTGCTTTGGATGGTGAGAATTGTTTGTCGGCAAGGAAAAAAACTATTCTATTGAGTGCATTGGGAAGTGAGAGCCAGCACAAATTTAAGTATTTGCCGGTGGCAAAAGGGCCAAATGGTCAGCACGTGGATAATGTCTTTAATAAGCAATTAAATGGTTAGAAACCTGATTTCATAAAAAAAGTTCACTTAGTTGTGGCGAGGTACAAATTCTGTACACAACTTCAAGCAGAACATGAGTTGATTGATGGATGTGTATTGAGGCTTAAGGAACTTTCTGACAAGTGTCATTCTAGGACTATGACAGAAGAGTTGATTTGTGGTCAACTTAGTGTAAGGAAAAAAAGATATAAGAGAGGTTATGGGCGAAGTGGTGAAGTGGCTATGTTGAATGATGATAAACAGGGATCAGAGGGTGATGTCAACATTGTATCTAGAAGTGATGTAAAAGACGGTGCAGTAACCATTTCAAGAGGTAAAGTAAAATAATGTTTTCATTGTGGAGTCACATAACACCTGTCAGACTCCAAGTGATGCTTTGTAATCAACAAAGACTGTAGGAAGTCTGGACATGAAGGTATGTGTAGAGAAACCAGCTAATCAGGCAAAGAAAATAGTAAGCCTAGAGAGGATGTAGTGAAGGTGGTGGAAGATATCAAATGGAGTGACACCATATTAGTTAGTGATGATGATATTGAGGAAAAAGGAGATAAAAGAAGACTGTCAAAACCCAGAGCGAAGTTTGCAGTATGCGGTGTGAACTGTATGTCATGATTGACTCTTGGTTGATGTATACTATCATGCCAGGAAGATTATTCAAGGCACACTGGAGCGATGTCAGACTGTTGCCTAGAGGTATTATTCCAGTGGGATGTCATGGTGAATCCATAGATATCCTAGGGTACATGGTTGGTCTCATACAGTATGGAACACTGTGCATAGAAGGCAAAGTGTATGTATTGGTTGATGATCCTCCCATTCTAGGATGGATACATCAATTTGATCTTAATATAGTAATAAATCATAGAGTACCCAGTCAAATAATGGTAGTGGAAGGTGTACAGATGAAGGATGTTTTGGATGGTGCCCAAAGAGTTTTCAGTAAGATTCTTCGATGTTTGAAGGGGTGTGTGCATACATTGTGTTCAAGGAAGGTGCCATACTGATACAGCATAGGCTTAGAATAGTACCACTGTGAGTGAGAGATAATGTTAAAGAATTGTTGAATTATATGGTAAAGGAGGGATTTCTCAGTGGTAGTTATAAAAAAAACTGACGGTTGCCTAAGGTTCTGTGTGAATATGAGATCCTTAAACCAGCACATTGTAACTGATATGTTTCCACTTCCAAATATAAATAAACTGTTGTTATATGGTAAGTTAGATTTGAGGAGTGCTTACCATCAAATCCGATTACATGAAGAATCAAAGGCTTTAACAGCATTCATAACCACTAAAGGCACAATCCAATTCACTTGCATGCCATTCAGCTAAGCGTCAGCTGCAAGTGTGTTTCAGCAGATGATGGCAAATATGTTTGAGGTGATACATTTTTTTGTCTATTTTCAAGATGACAGATTGGTTGCAGAAGAAATGTTGGAGCAACACAATAACATCTTGGGAATGGTGTATGAAATTGAAGGAAGATGGATTGACTTTGAGCCAAGAAAAATGCACATTTTTAACTGAATAAATTGAATATCTTGGATATACTATTTTGAATGGTGGAATCAAACCCAAGGGTAGTTTGTTGGAGGCAATATGATCGACACCTTACCACATTGACAAAGATCAATTGAGATCCTTTTTAGGTCTCATAGAATAATATGCTAAATTTGTGGAGAAGATTTAAGAAAGTTATTACACAAAGGGGATAAGTTTGTGTGGGAGAAGGAACAACAAATATGTTTTGACAACATTAAAGTGAAAGTGTGTGATGCAGGAATTTTGACCGCTTTTGATATCAAATTGAAATCAGTGCTCACAGTGGATACCAGTGCTACTGGGTTAGGAGTGGTTTTATCTCAAATTCATGGGAGAAAAGAGTTGTGTTTGCATCACACATCCTTATGCATTCAGAAAGACACTATTCAGTAATAGAATGTGAGGCGTTAGCTGCTAGTTGGGGTGCTGAGTATTTTTGAGTGCATTTGTGGGGCTCTCTTTTTGTGTTATGAACTGCTCGTAAGCTCTTAATTAAAATTCTATCATCCAGGGGCGCAGGTAAAGGATCTGCAAGACTGGCCAGGCTACCAGTCAAAATGGAGGAGTATGTCTACACAGTGGAATTTGTTCAGAGGTGGAAGAATGTGCAGGCAGATTGTCTTTCTTGAATGTCACTGGATTGGGAAAGAATGCATGGCCCGGAGGTGAGGAAACTTGTTACTGAGGGAGCTGTAGGATTTGTACAAGATGTGGTACACAGTGGACTAGGAGCTTTCACTATGTTTAAATGGGAAGAGGAAATTAAGTCTGATATGGTTCTGCAGGAGGTTGTGAAAATGATTCAGATGAGTGCCATTAAAGAAAGTGCATTATCTCTATCGGCTAGGCCATTTTTTAAGATATTAGATGTGTGTGTGTGGTCAAAATGTTGTAATGAGCGGTGATAGGTTTATCTCCCCTGGAGGACTGAGATATATGTTGGTCAACTTAGCACATGAGGGCCACGTGGGCCAGGATTTGACAACTAGACTACTTAAGAGTGAGATTTGGTGGCCGGGTCTTCACGATGAGGTCAAGAGATGGGTAAAAAAGTGCAGCATTTGATAAGACATTGAGAAAAGATTGAAAGTAGGTATTAAGTGTGAAGGAGGTCATATTGAGCATCCTGGCATGCCTTGTCACACAGTGTGTATGGACTTTATAAGTCTCATGTCAGAATTGCCATTTTAGATGAGGTTTGTTGTAGTGGTTGTGAATGTGAGTTTTAAATGGCTAATAGCAAAATTTATGAAAGATGCTTCCACTAAGACTACTATAGTGATTTCAGAGGAAATATTTTAAGAAGAAGGTGTACCTTTTGTTCTTGTTACTGAAAATGGCAGACAGTTAACTTCCAAAGAGATGGTTAATTTTCTGGAGCAAAGTGGGGTAAAACCTCATTATATAATTTCTAGGAATGGGCCAATAGATTAGCCAAAGGTACCATTCAACTGGCTTTAGCAAATCAGTGTAGTGTTTAAAAAATGATGATTGACATTGTATGGTCGTATCATGCCACAATTCATAGTTTGACATAGAAATGTCCTTTTCAGGAGATGAGAGGGCATTTACCAGGTACCAAATTAGTTCCTGCATGGTTGAAAGAATAGGTCATTTTGGGTGGTTACAGTGCAATAAGGTTGAGGGGAAAATAGCAATACAAACTGAAAGTTGAGGACTGGGTCAAACTAAAATCGGGAAGGGTAAAAGGGGGACTTTATATGTTTCAGGGTCCTTTTCGCATTGTGAAGTTTGGTAAGTTTTTTGTAGTAGGGGAAGGGAGAGAAAGGTGGAATTTGAGGAAAGTGAGGTGAATCAGAAAGGAGGTGAATCTGTGAAAAAAGAGGATGATGAATGTTCAGGAATTATGTTGTTGAGGGACGATGAAATTAATAAAGGGGATCTGTTAACAATTTTCTGATGAAGATGGTTATTCAAGTGTCAATAGAGAAGTAAGGGGTTGCAGACCACCCTCTTATCTTGAGGACTATGAAAGGTTGCAAAATGTTCTTATTTTTATGTTCCACCCTTAGTGGCTGGTCAATCTTCTTGTTAGGAGTGAGAATTTCAAAGTATCTTAATGCATTTTGTAGGTATTGTAATGTAGTTTTTAGTTATTATTAGTGTAATATTCTTTTATTAACTGTTAATTTTCTTTCAATAGGAGGATTGTATGCTTCACATAGTATGTTCTTTGTTATTATAATTATTGTATTTTGTTCTATATATTTTAGTTATTTTATTTTGTTGTTAGGTGAAGGTAAAGGGATGTGTTCTGATGTAAGTTAAGTTGTATGTGAATACTTCCAGCATGTAAGTTGCTGAGAGTTCCAAGATGGTCAGATACGACCTGGCTTCTTGGAGAGGATATACCCCAGGTTGTTTGCTACCATAAATATTGGTTAAAAGATCACTTCTGGTTGGTGGACTGTTTGACTTTCCCCACAACAGCCTGCTGTGCTGCTGAAAGGACTGCCATTCTGCTGGACCACTGCTCTGAAAGACTAATGCTTTTCTCTGTTGCCCTGCTTCTCTCTTGCCTGGGTGAGAAGGACTGGACCTGCAACTCTGAACACAGGACCTCAGAGTGACTTAATGGGCTGGTTGGCTGGCCGACTAAAAAGGCTTCGAACAACCTTGAACCCAGCAACTGGACTCTACCACTTGTGACTCCTGCCCTCCCAACTGGTGCCATCTGAGTCTTGGATCCTTGGAAGTGGGCCTGAATGTGCTCTACCAGTCCAACTGTGGGTTCAACAGAACAAACGCATCCCCTTCAATCAGTGGCGCGTATCCCACAAAACTAGCTCAGCACCTCTACTGCTTGATGCATCATCCTCAGAACTGTCTCATCATCTCTGCTACGCATACTTTCCAGATGCAAGGACTTCGCATTGCCCATCGCAGACCATCAGAACTTCTGCTGCGTGATGTATCTTCACACAAGGACACCTCCGCATTTTGCAGCTCCCCAGAAAAGCCACTGTGAGAGTCATCTACTCACCCATGCCTCATATCGCCTCTGCTGTGCAACTCATCCTTGATGCAGGACTCTGTATCTCTTCACAACCAGGATTAAGGTGCTGTGTTTAGTGAACCTAGCTGAGTCCTTATAGTCGGCTTATGCTCCATTATGGCCAGCCTGAACTTGTGACTTTGTCCCAGTCTGGCACAACCAGATTAGAACAGTTGGCGCTCCAAGGTTTTGGTGCTATTTTTACTGAAACCTGTAAACTTGCATATCTCCAGTTCTACTGTTTGGATTTTTGTCATTGTGATCTTGATTTGTTTATTAAAATTTCCTCTATTTTTATAAATTGGTGTGGGATTTTTCTTATGTTGTGTATTAATGTTATTACTGTTTGAAATGCTGCATATATACATTACCTTTAAGTTAAGCCTGACTGCTTTGTGCCAAGCTACCAGAGTGTTGGGCACAGGTTGATTTGAGCTATGCTTGTGTCTTCACCCTGACAAGGATTGTGGTTCCTGCTTGAGAAGGGTTTCACCCTCTCCACCAGATTCTTACAAGAACACAATAAAGGAAGGTTCATTCTAAGGTTTAACACAGATGAAGCATTTTGAACCACAGGGCAAAAGAAACAGGCAGAGACCACTGAAATTGCATACAGTGGGTGTAGCCATGTAGCCAATAATGCATTTCATTGTAATCCGTTAAGCACTGAAGAGCAGGAGTTAAACAAGAGTATTTTTGTGCGTTTAACATGTGCCATTTGATTGCATGTTACAATCCCTAGTGGAACTAAAATAATTAAGGTAGCCTAGTGTTTTCTCTCAATTCGCCCTTATAAGCAAACTGTAGCTCTTCTCAATTTTCAGCTATAAGATATTTTGTAAGTCTCCTGATCGCCTCTCAGCACAACCTCACTTCAGGCCAGCACATAAAGAAATCCTGCCAGCGTGAATTTTTGGGGTGAATGGGCACTTTCCATTGCATTGTAATGAGGCGTCTAGTGAGTGACTGTGTCAAATTTAAAGTCAGTTTTCAACCGTTTGGGCATTTGGAAACCTGAAGAGGCTCTTAATGCAGCATTCCAGGTTGTAAAGTTGATTGTGACAAGGGATTGAGGCTGTCACCCCAGTTATGGCTTTTCAATAAGCACTCAGAATCGGTCACTCCCAAACAAATGCCATGTCTGCCCTGGGACTTGGTATCTGAAGCAACCTGAGCCTATTGAGAAATAAACCCAATGTAGGTTGCTTGTGAGGTATATCAGACTGAATGAATTGAAACCTGCCATTACAATGGATTTTGTGTTGGTGCCCTTATAGTTTATCTCATTCTTTCACAGTAAAGGCTCTACCATCAACTGTTTTCCATTTATCCTGCCTCTGTATAAAAGTAACACCCGTATAAGACTGGGTCACTCTTCCAATTCACAAAAGTAACCTTCTGCTGTTACCCAATATGTACAGTGTTTGCACTAAAGAATGAGTTTGGGAAAATGTGTTGGTGACAGCCTATAGTGATTGAAAGACTGAAGTGAGTTTACTTTGAGTAACAATTTGCCCTGAATTCAGCCCATACTGTCTAACAAGGGTGTTGAATGGGGTTAGGGTGCCATTTTGAATAGATCACTAGTAAATTGGATGCTGGAATTCACCAAAGTTTCCTGCACTCTCAGAAATATTGGGACACGTGTCATCATATCACAAAGTCACCTTGCTGAGCTGTGCTGCGGGATAAGGATGGGCAGGAATGTGCTGTAGTTAACATTTATTTATTTAATATACGGTGCACCATGGCATTAAACAGGGGGACTAGCATCATTGGTGAGTTTGCATATGTGGTTGTGAGAATAGGCGAGTAGGTGAATATGAGAATATGGAAGCATGAGTGAGTGACTGAGGGCATGGGATTGGCAGAGGCATAATGTGGCACAAGGGGCTACAAAGTTGTGCAATGCAAGCATGTAACTTTGTAAATATGGCACAGCATTTTTGTCCTTCCAACACCACATTAGCGTAAAAAAAATGAGGCTAATGTGGCATTGGCGCTAGGCCGCCACAAATCTGGGCCATTATGCATGGCACAGGCATAAGATGGCTCAAGGCATTACAAAATGATGCAGAGCAAACATTATGCCAGTTTGTAAATATGGAGTGGCATTTTTGACCTTCCATCGCCACATTAGCATAAAAAACTTACGGTAATGTGGCATTAGAATGGTGCTAGGCCCACATAAATCTGGCCATAGTATGGTCCTCTTCTTCAGGACTGTTGTGCTCTTTGCATGTACTTCTTTGGAGATTTGGCCTGTCCAGCAGCCCACCCAGAGGATGCTTGTCAATTCCTTACCACAGCACTGGTCAGCTCATTTTGTGTAAGCTGTATGCATCTTCTGTGTATAGCTCACAGTCAGTTGGTATTAAAGGGACTTTCTTCTCAAACACCGAGGGCAGTGATGTGAGGAAAGAGTCTCATGCGCTTTTCATGGTCTGATGAGTCTGTTGAACATGTACTTTTGCTGAACTTGTAGTATGGCTGAAGGAGCTACTCTAGAGCGCAGACATCTTTGAGCCCTGGTTGCTCCACCCCAATACAGTATTATTTCTTAAACCTCAAAATCATTCACCTAAGAGCCTCTCCTAACCTCATGGACATAGAATGAGTATTGTGCCTGAAGCCATCAACTCCCTTAACTATAATTACTATGTAGTAAATATGAATAGCCTACCCTTCGTTGGAGACAAAGACTGAGGGCAGGGGAACGAGATGCATTATTCATAAAAGTGATGCTTAGGAGGGGGAAAATAGGTGCAGAGGGAAAATAAACAGTCATGTCAGGTTGCTTTAACTCACAACAATCTTTTCGTCTTCACAAGAACTCATGGCCTGAATGGTAAGCGTTTTCTGTAGATTAATTGAGTGTATGTTTACGTGGTATCTTTCAGAGGGTGGAAACATTGAATCTGAAGCAGGCACTCTAATAGAGAGAGGTGCAATATAGGACAATATCTACGGCAAGAAGTTCTGTTGATAGAGCATGCGGAACTGAGGAGAGAGATTTATGATGAAATAGTTTCTGCCCCTGGGCAGTGCATTAGATAGTCTTTTTTTATTGTACATTCATTTGATTCTGTAGGAATCACAATTTTTTATGAAGCAGATAAATGTATTTGCAGCTGTGGTGGAATGTTGTTAACATAGGTTGTGGGAGACTATGAGGTACTCAATTCGTTCGTGAGCTCTATTTAAGTGCTCTCGCTAAAACCTACTTTTTTATTTCAAACCTTTTTCCGAACAAAGTATTGGCAGAGCACTTAGATCTGACTGTTTTCTGAGTATAAGTGCTTCTTCACTGATTGGTGAGTTTGCATATGTGGTTGTGAGAATAGGCAAATAGGTGAATATGAGAATATGTGAGCAGTTGGATGCATGGGCGAGTGACTGAGTGCATGGGTTAATGCAGTTTATCAAGACTGCCTTTGTTCCCCCCAAAAAATTAAACAGCTCCAATTTTTCAATCAGAGCTGACAGACCTAACTATCTACAAGCAGAAGGCAAATAGATGAAGAACGTTATTTCCATGTCCTCATCATTCCATCTTTGACTTTAAACTGTGTGAATGCAGAGGAGTGACTCCCTGATCTGACCAATAGAAACCGAAAACCACCCTGAAGTTGCAGTAAGTCTTATATGCAGTTATATAGAAGTGTATGAGAGTCAACACATAAGCATGCTCATGAGTGGAGTGTTTTTTCTTGCAGTATTTTGTTGCACTTTGTTTATGGTCTCAGCCAAAAGACATTTTGAGGTTTGACTCACTGCATGTGATCTTGTAACAAGTGCACGAGAATTTATGCATTTTCCACATGTTTGGGGTGAGTGTTCTTCATCCATGAATGGGTATGGCTCAACAAATTCTGATTTTCTCTGTTTTTAATACAATGTTTCCCAGAAGTGCCTGTCTAAAAGGAGTAAGAAACAAATAAGAGAATTAGGCCTCATGATTGGTGCATGGCACAAGTGTGTAGATAGGCAGGAATTATTGGAGCACTGACAAAGGCCGGTGACCTGTACGGGCTTTCTGAAAGCCTGAAACAAGTTGGTTTGAAACACCAAATGGATGAGTCATAGTACCTTATCTGATATCCAATAAATATGGCTTTTTAGTTATTTCTGAGATACTCAACAATAAAAACCATCCCTTTAGGTATACCTCAAGATATTCTTACTACCTATCTGGATCCCTGCTACAATCCAGCTTCAATTTATTTAAGAACCCCAGCAATTGTTGAGTCCACCAAGGTGGTATTTACCTACATAGGTATGGAATATCGCCTATGATGAAGCATGCCACTATAAGCTGAGGGTGAGGCAACTTTTTCAAAATCTTTTAAGATTCCTGTAGGGTACCCCTATAGCTTTTAATAAGAACCTGGGCATCATTTGTGTGCTATTGTTATTAAAGGGAGGATATCCCTTAGTTTAATTCTTCTCTCTCTCCAATCTCTAAATCGGTATGCAATTGGAATGCATTTCACTGGGAGATGTTCCCCTAAACAAGCAGTGTTCTAGTTCTTCCTTTTCTGATGTCATTGTTACAACCACACTATGACGCAGAGACCAGCTCACAATCAACATGATGAATGTGTTTACTTATGTTTGTATTTTAATTAATTCTTGGTTGTGTCTGGCTGTAATTCTCCTACCACTCCTGACAACCTGGGTCTTGGAAAATTTTTCAACTTCAGGACCTTCAGAGCACCGGGACCAACTTGCCAAGCCGATCCAGCTAAGGTACCTTGCTGCGAGCTAAAGATTCAGGTTTCTCTTGCTATGAGCTCCTCAGCAGCAAATTCAGTTCAGTGGGACCACATGGAGAACGTATCTGGCCTAATTGAGCCCTCTTTGACTACATCCTGCTGCCTTGTCCCACTGAGTATTTTGAACTTCCATTTTTGAGGCTTAGAGCCTAGTTTATATTTTGTGGACGTCCCGCCGTTCTGCCATGGGATGGAGTAAATGACTCCATCCCAAATTTAGAAATGACCACCAAGCTAGTGGTCATTTCTAAAGCATTTCCAGCAACCACCTTCATGGCGTTTCCTGTCAATGGATCTCGCTTTTTGGTGCATGGCTGCCTCAGCATGACACATCCCTACACCAAACAGTACTCTGTTTTTACTATGAAAAAGAAAATCCCAAGCAGGATTTTCTTTTTGAAAATAAAAAGAAATGCGTCCCTCGACAATGGAAGTGAAACCCATCCTCTCCTTTGTCTGGGGGAGCATTATTTGTTTTTTACAGTCTCTCATCACCAAGGTTTGCCTGGTGGGGACTATCAGTAAAAGAATTACTAGATGTCCACCCATCCGGGTTCTGCGAGTGGACATATAGCCATTTCTCAGACGACCCTTACTCTGTTGGGCAGTTGGAGAGGTTTGGTTACAGCAGTGACTGAGCAGTCACTGACGTAGCCAAATTGAAGATCCGCTCTCATTTAAATTGAAAGGAGTACCTTCATGTTAACTGTATGAATACTCCGTTGCTACTGCGACGTAGTATACATACCGCCAACATATAAATCGGTCCCTAAGTACCAAGCTAAAACCTCAGATCATGTCAAGCCTGTTTTCTGTATCTGACCAGTGCTCCAATGAGATCAGCCTCAAATTGAGAGTAGAACCCAGTTTACTGTTACCAGTTGATCGTGGTTGGCACATAACACTTTTTAGAATTACTTTTATTATAAACTTTTAAAAACCATTTCTCCAGGACCCCTTATTGGAATTTTAATGTTTTGATCTCATTTTATTTATTGAAATTTACTTGATTTTTTGAACCTGGTTTAGGATTGATTTTCATGTTGCACTTTGGCTTTATTAACACTTTAGTACTGAATAAATGCTTTACACATTTCCCTAAGTTAAGTCTGTCTGCTCTGTGCCAAAGTTACCAGGGGGTTGAGCTCAGGTTAATTTAGTGACTTTGAGAGTTCACCCAGAGAATCACTGTGATTATTACTCTAAGTGGGTAGTCACCCCCTTTGACTACTAACTCAATTTCTGATCAGAAATCTCTTGTAAGAAAACTTGAACCATGGTCTTAGCTGACGGCAGGCTTTTCAAGGTGCTACTTAACCATAATTACCCAATTCCTTTCAAAGGGATGTAATGCCACAATAAAATGAGAACAAGCTATTGCAATCCAACGGGTCTCGCATTTGCTCGTGTTACAGCTGATAGCGTTGTAAACTCCTAACCCGTCTTTTCACTGGTAATGAAACCTATCGGCAAAAGTGCATTTATGTACGTAACCCAAAAAAGTGCAATTAACTGTGTAACAGGGCCGATATTATGTAAAGCACTCGACTTCTGCCAAGCGAGATCGCGCTGGGAAAATAGAGAAAAAGTAGTCCACGAGCCGGACAGAAAACAGCGAGCCTTGCATGTTTTCTGTACTTGATCGATGCGCTCGAGGAGGGCTATCCACCGGAAAAGGCATGACATGTGCATGCCTTCCACTAATGAAATCAAGCACATTCTAACAGGCAAGCCCACAAGCCAATGCCAGACACTGACGTGACGTGGACAGGGCTCCAAGCCCTGTTTAATTAATAAAGCGTCTCGCTTAGCGAAACGCATGCGCAAGCGCATGCAACGCAGGCTCGACCCTAAAAAACTGAGGGGCTTAGGGCCAGATGTATCAAGTGTTTTTGCATACGCAAACGGTGCGAATCGCTAAATTTGGCTGTTTTCAAATGCAAAAATGTGGTCTGCGATGCATGAAAGGCATTCGCAGACCCAAAAAAAAAAGAAATCGCAAAAATAGCATTTTTTTGCGTTGCGACCTGGTTTTGCGTGTCGCATTTTGCGTCTTGCAATTTGCGACATGAAATACCGAAACGCAATTAGTGATTTGGTATTTCAAGTCTGAAATTGCGAGACGCAAAATGCAACACGCAAAAGCAAGTCGCAATCGATGCACCAAAAAATCACAAATTGCGATTTCTCGCAGAATGGCCTTTTGCACTTGCAAAATACCACTAAGTGAAACCAGGTGGTAACCAGGTACAACCTATATAAAGAGGCCCAGAACGCCTCAGACTCTTTTCCACAATGGCTGCTCTCTACGTCATGGCAAGGAGAATGAGGATCTTGCCAGGTTTGAGAAGAGGGAGGAGGAGACAGGAGGGCATTTTCAGAGTGCGCATAACCCTTTTTGAAAAGACTGAGGAGGAGATATATGAGAAGTACAGGTTGAACTCAGCTATGACACTTGACCTGATAGCTGAGCTACAACCCATACTGCAGCACACAACACACAGGACAAATAGCATACCCACCCATGTGCAGGTATTATGCTCCCTCCACCTACTTGCCTCAGGGAGCTATCAAGGGATCATAGCAGCAGCTGGGGGGGTATCACAGAGTGCCCTCTCTAGATTTTTCAATGCATTTATCAACGCCATGCTGAGCGGGATACACCAGTACATCCGATTCCCCCACACCCCACAAGAAATACCATAGACAAAAATTGATTTCTACCAGATAGCACAGTTCTCCCACGTCCTAGGTGCCATAGATGGGACAAATGCTGCAATCTGTCCACCATCAAACATAGAGTATGTGTACCGCAACCGTAAATGCCAACATTCCATGAATATACAGGTGATATGCAATGCCTACTACATCATAGCTGATCTTGTGGCCAGGTACCCAGGGACCACACATGATTCGTACATATTTCGCCACACCGGAATTCACACAAGACTGCTAGCTGGGGAGTTTGGAGAAGGATATTGTAGGAGGCTGGCCTAGCTTGTAGTGGGTACCAAGGGGTACTTACACCTTGCACCAGGTCCAGGTATTCCTTATTAGTGTAGAGGGGTGTCTAGCAGCTTAGGCTAATAGAAAAGGTAGCTTAGCAGAGCAGCTTAGGCTGAACTAGGAGACGAGTGAAGCTCCTACAGTACCACTAGTGTCATATGCACAATATCATAAGAAAACACAATACACAGATATACTAAAAATAAAGGTACTTTATTTTTATGACAATATGCCAAAGTATCTCAGTGAGTACCCTCAGTATGAGGATAGCAAATATACACAACATATATGTACACAATACCAAAATATGCTGTAATAGCAATAGAAAACAGTGCAGACAATGTATAGTCACAATAGAATGCAATGGGGCACATAGGGATAGGGGCAACACAAACCATATACTCTAGAAGTGGAATGCGAACAACACATGGACCCCAAACCTATGTGACCTTGTAGAGGGTCGCTGGGACTGTAAGAAAACAGTGAGGGTTAGAAAAAAAGCCACCCCAAAACCCTGAAAAGAGGGTGCAAAATGCACCTAAGTTTCCCAAAGAGCACAGAAGTCGTGATAGGGGAATTCTGCAAGGAAGACCAACACCAGTAATGCAACAATGATGGATTTCCTGACGAGAGTACCTGTGGAACAAGGGGACCCAGTCCAAAAGTCACGATCAAGTCGGGAGTGGGCAGATGCCCAGGAAATGCCAGCTGTGGGTGCAAAGAAGCTGCCACCGGATGGTAGAAGCTGTGGATTCTGCAGGAACGACAGGGGCTAGAAACTTCCCCTTTATACGATGGATGTCCCACGTCGTGAAGAGTTGTGCAGAGGTGTTTCCGTGCAGAAAGACCGCAAACAAGCCTTGCTAGCTGCAAGGGTCGCGGTTAGGGTTTTTGGATGCTGTTGTGGCCCAGGAGGGACCAGAATGTCGCCAATTGCGTGAGGAGACAGAGGGGGCGCCCAGCAAGACAAGGAGCCCACTCAGAAGCAAGCAGCACCCACAGAAGTGCTGGAACAGGCACTACGAAGTGGAGTGAACCAGAGCTCACCCGAAGTCACAAAGGAAGGTCCCACGACGCCGGAGGACAACTCAGGAGGTCGTGCACTGCTGGTTAGAGCGCCGGGGACCCAGGCTTGGCTGTGCACAAAGGAAATCCTGGAAGAGTGCACAGGAGCCGGAGCAGCTGCAAATCACGCGGTTCCCAGCAATGCAGTCTAGCGGGGGAGGCAAGGACTTACCTCCACCAAACTTGGACTGAAGAGTCACTGGACTGTGGGAGTCACTTGCACAGAGTTGCTGAGTTCAAGGGACCTCGCTCGTCGTGCTGAGAGGAAACCCAGAGGACCGTTGATGCAGTTCTTTGGTGCCTGCGGTTGCAGGGGGAAGATTCCGTCGACCCACGGGAGATTTCTTCGGAGCTTCTAGTGCAGAGAGGAGGCAGACTACCCCCACAGCATGCACCACCAAATAGTCGAGAAGGCGGCAGGATCAGCGTTACAAGGTCGCAGTAGTCGTCTTTGCTACTTTGTTGCAGTTTTGCAGGCTTCCAGCGCGGTCAGCAGTCGATTCCTTGGCAGAAGGTGAAGAGAGAGATGCAGAGGAATTCTGATGAGCTCTTGCATTCGTTATCTAAAGAATTCCCCAAAGCAGAGACCCTAAATAGCCAAAAAAGGAGGTTTGGCTACTTAGGAGAGAGGATAGGCTAGCAACACCTGGAGGAGCCTATCAGAAGGAGTCTCTGACGTCACCTGCTGGCCCTGGCCTCTCAGAGCAGTCCAGTGTGCCAGCAGCACCTCTGTTTCCAAGATGGCAGAGGTCTGGAGCACACTGGAGGAGCTCTGGGCACCTCCCAGGGGAGGTGCAGGTCAGGGGAGTGGTCACTCCCCTTTCCTTTGTCCAGTTTCGCACCAGAGCAGGGCTGGGGGATCCCTGAACCAGTGTAGACTGGCTTATATAGAGATGGGCACCATCTGTGCCCATCAAAGCATTTCCAGACGCTGGGGGAGGCTACTCCTTCCCAGCCCTAACACCTTTTTCCAAAGGGAGAGGGTGTAACACCCTCTCTCTGAGGAAGTCCTTTGTTCTGCCTTCCTGGGCCAAGCCTGGCTGGACCCCAGGAGGGCAGAAACCTGTCTGAGGGGTTGGCAGCAGCAGCAGCTGCAGTGAAACCCCGGGTAAGGTAGTTTGGCAGTACCCGAGTCTGTGCTAGAGACCCGTGGGATCATGAGATTGTCTCACCAATGCCAGAATGGCATTGGGGGGGCAATTCCATGATCTTAGACATGTTACATGGCCATATTCGGAGTTACCATTGTGAAGCCATACATAGGTAGTGACCTATGTATAGTGCACGCGTGTAATGGTGTCCCCGCACTCAAAAAGTCCGGGGAATTTGCGCTGAATAATGTGGGGGCACCTTGGCTAGTGCCAAGGTGCCCACACACTAAGTAACTTAGCACCCAACCTTTACCAGGTAAAGGTTAGACATATAGGTGACTTATAAGTTACTTAAGTGCAGTGGTAAATGGCTGTGAAATAACGTGGATGTTATTTCACTCAGGCTGCACTGGCAGACCTGTGTAAGAATTGTCAGAGCTCCCTATGGGTGGCACAAGAAATGCTGCAGCCCATAGGGATCTCCTGGAACCCCAATACCCTGGCTACCTTAGTACCATATACTAGGGATTTATAAGGGTGTTCCAGTATGCCAATGTAAATTGGTGAAATTGGTCACTAGCCTGTTAGTGACAATTTGGAAAGAAATGAGAGAGCATAACCACTGAGGTTCTGTTTAGCAGAGTTTCAGTGAGACAGTTAGTCATAGCACAGGTAACACATACAGGGCTCACTTATGAGCACTGGGGCCCTGGCTGGCAGGGTCCCAGTGACACATACAACTAAAACAACATATATACAGTGAAATATGGGGGTAACATGCCAGGCAGGATGGTACTTTCCTACAGATATCTACTAGGCTTTGACCCTCTGTACAGATGCGCAATGATGGCGTTGTGACGTCAGATGGCTCACTTACTCATCACACCCTCTGTTCCTTCCAGGAGACAGTGCCTACGCAGGGCGCACATAGATGATGACGCCCTACCTCAATCCTACAACACCTGTGAACGGAGATACAATGCAGCACACAGGGCAACTCGCAATGTGGTGGAGCGCACCTTTGGGCTGCTGAAGAGTCGCTTCCTGTGCCTCCACAAAAGTGGAGGGGCACTACAGTACAGCCCGGAGACGACATGTAGAATAGTGGCTACTTATGCAATCTTGCACAATATAGCTACCAACAGGGGCATACCTGTGGAAATATCTGATTGTGACTCAGATGAGGATGATGATCCCATACCACCCCTACAGCCAGCAGACAGGACCAGTGCAGCAGAGGGCAGGCAAAGGCGTGCTGACATTACGCACAACCATTTCAGATGTAAGTAATAACAACAAAACTCCACTGACATTTGTACTTGTAGTTAGTAAATTTATCACCTTAATGTCAGGTAACATCAGTTTCACTAGCAGCAAAAATAAGATTATGTAACTAAAAACAAAAACAGATAACAGTATCTCACTATTCAATCATAGTTTACTGTATGACACAAAGATAAACAGTCCCCTGTGGCCATTGCTGTCACATTCTATGGCCACGCAAGCCACTCGAGTACGCAGTGGCCTCACTGGTACCTCTGTTTTCTGCCTCAGTGGCAGTGCTGTGCCTGGCACTGCGACGCCTTGCATCAGTTGTGGGCACTGCTACGCTGCTAAGGCTAGATGTGTCCTCAGTGTCCCCCAGTCCCAGTTCACTGGGTGTGGCGGAGCGGTTACCCAGCATATTGTCTAGCACATTTGTGATCTGCACCAATCCCTGATCCACATCCCTGCTGCTGTGCGCTGCCTCCACCTGTGCGGCCACAGCATACCGCAATATGAGGGCTATTGAATTTGCAAGGCAATTGAGAGAGCGACAAAAACCACCAAATATCCCCATAAAACGTCTGTCTGACTCTGTCGTGCCGCAGCTCTGTACACAGTTCCCTCACTGCACTTGTCAGCTCTCTGGTGTTCTCAGTAGCTTGGAGCTGTCCCTCATGCAGTTTAGTGAGGTTTGAATTGAGGCACTCCAACTGCCGATGCAGCCCCACCATTTTGGAATTGTGTGTCTGCATCTGCCTTTGTAAAGCTGCAATTTTTCTGTTTTGCAGGCGCTGCTGCTTCAACATAGCAGATTCCGGGCCACCGAAGGCTGATGGTCCCTCTCCTGCTTCAAAAAGCTGTGCACCTGCATAGCAAGGCCTCCTGCGGGGTGTTGTGCTGCGCTGGGGCTGGGACTCCTGCATCACAGTGCATCTGCCGTCTGAGGAAGGTGTGTGTCCATCATCCCGCATGCCATCAGAGCCCTGGCTCAATTCAGGTAGCGGTACAGCCCTGCGTATGATGGGCGATATAGTGTGTGACTCACTGGTATTTGAGTCAGATGCAGGGTGGGTTTCACTATCCCCCACAACGGCACTTGCAGATGCTGCTGGGCCTTGGGCACCTGCAACAACAATGTGCAGCATGTCAGTTATGTATGTCTCACCAAAGGTCACACAATAGTAATAAATGTACAGTAGCATCACATCACTATGTTGTGGGTGTTGTGTTCTTCTGGGTGTCCCTCGGCATAATTACATTCTATGTGCTACTTTCAGCTCTGGGTTGTGGACTACCACTCCCATAAGGCATTGTTGTGCCACTTCTAAGATGTGGAATTAACTACTTCTCACAATGCTTTAAACTACTTGCTAATTCCTAAGGGGCTTTTGTACATACACAAATGGGCTTAGATTTCAATATTGCACTTACCTTTACTGGTGCTTGGTGTGCCGGATGTGTTGATGTCAGTGACCCTACTGACAGCTTCTGGGAGGAGTGTCGACTCCACCAGGTCTTCCATCGGGGTGGAGGATGTCTCAGTGGGTGGTTCGCCTCCTGTGCTCCTTGCCTCCTGCAGTCGTCTTGCCACCCTCTCCTTGGCACAGGAACGCAGGTCGTACCACTTCTTCTTTATCTCCTCCACAGAGCTCTGCGCAACTCCCACAGAGCAGATTTTTGTCTGAATGTCTGCCCAGAACCTGCGCTTTTCACTCTCATGGACCTGAAGTGAGCTTTTACCAAACAAACGGTCATGGCTCCTCACCACCTCCTCTGTGAGCACCTCCAGTTCCTGCTCACTAAACTTGAGCTTCCTTTTCCTTTCTCTCTTCTCCTTTCTCTGTGCAGAGGTGTCTGTGATGGTTGTGCAGTCCTGCCTTGTTCCAGACTTGCTCACTCTGGCTGGGCTGTCTCTCTCTGAGTGCTCCTTTGGGTGTGGCACCTGCAAACTGCCTGGGATGACACACTTCCTGCTTGTGATGTCATCAGCGCTCTTCCAGGTGTCCTTTCTCGCAATTTGTGATTTTCAATTACCGAATCGCAAATTGCGTTCTCGCAAATTGCGATTTGGTATTTGGGCCTCACAAACCACAAATAGCGAATTTAAAGAAATCGCTAATTCCTATTCGCAAAAGTGATACATGGCATATTGCTACTCGGAAATAGCGATTTCTTAAAAATCGCTATTTGCGATTCGCAAATGCCTTTCTTGATACATCTGGCCCTAAGTTACAATACCCAGCACCACTGAAGCATCACTTTCAGCGACACCCATTTCCACATTTACAAGGTGGTGCAAAGCCACTTTGTGTGGCTTAACTGCATCTTGGAAATATGAGCCCCGGACACAGTTTTCTGCAGCAGAGGGGTGTGGGACTATGGGTGTTTTCACGCAACACCCATTGCTTTTGACACTGAGCCAGATTTATGAGAAATCGTAAATCTGAGGCAGCCCCAAAAACCCCTGGGGTGGCGTTAGAGTGGCGCAACGAGGGGAAATACTTTCATTTCTCCTTGTTTTTGCTTTTCCTATGTGTGCTGCACTCTGCAGCATGCATAGAAAAAGCAAAACACCATTAATGATTGTTTATGTGCAGGAAAGTGTCCCTTCTTGCACATGGACAATCATAAAATAATAATAATTTGCTACCTCTGTGTATGCTGTATTGTGCAGCACACATAGAAGTAACAACTCGTCATTATTGATTGTTTATGTGCACATAAACAATAATTCTCTGCAACGCAGGCACCCTAGCACTATAGTGCAAGGGTGCCTGCATCGGCGCTAGGCAGCTCATTTTGGCACCAGCGCAGGGGGAGAGGGCAGAAATGTGCTATTACTTGTTGAAATGGCACATTTCTGCCCTTTTCCGATGCCGCAGGGTAGCGCAGCAAGACACTTGCTGCGCTGCCCTGTGCCATTCGGTCTTGTAAATAAGCCCCTGAGTGCCTTGGTGCTAGAGTCACTGGTAATGGTTGGTATAGTCCAAATGGTTGTTAATGTGATGCCTTCCTTTAGTAACAGATGGGGCAAAAGTTCACTTATGCCTCAGTGTTTTTAAGAATGAATGGCCACCACAAGGAGCGTAGTATACATTCTAATGTTGCCTAGAATCTTCTTGACCTGGTTCTGGTGAATTGTAACACATCTTGAAAAAGTCCAACTTTATTTCCTTAGTAGTAATAAACAATGCTAACCCCTTTAGGAAAAAAGTCCCCTTGTAGAGTCAGACTTTCATTTGTTGCCTTTAATTCCTTTCCAGATACTTTAGAATAACCATATTGCAAAAGAGAAGAGTGTACAGCTCCCAGTATTCGTAGATGGATACTGTGATTATCAGTATAGTCAGTACCAATCTCATCTGGATCTTGAACCCCCATAAGAAAATGCTTCCACTCAGAACAGGCTAGTTTGATCACCAGAAGCTCCCTTTCGAGAACTGAGTAATTTTTCTCAGTGTGTGTTAAGATGGGGTATTTAACCAGTCATCTTATTGTTGCTGTAATGTGGCATTAGGCCATTCTAGAATTGCACCTTATTTCCAGGGATTGACAGTTATTCCTTGAAAGCCCAAATATTCCACTTCAGCCCGGTCAAAGTCACACTTCTCCGGTTTCTAAAATAGATGGCTTAAGTCTTGATTTACATGCTAATGATGGATCTCAGCATCTTTTAAGTATATCAAAATATTTTGCTCTGACCTCTGGACTATGGTTGGGATGTTCAATAATTCAAAGGGCATAATCCTATATTCAAAGTGACCTAAGGGGTCTGGCAAGCAGTCTTCCATTAATCTCTCTCTTTTACTCACACTAGGTGGGAAACTGTATGAAGATCTAGCTTAGTGAAAAGACCTGTTCTTCTTACAGACTCCAGAATGTCCATGATTAGGGGCAGAGGGTAAAGATCTTTAATGTTTGCCTTGTTCAACCCCCTATAATCAATGCAAAATCTTTGCTAATTAGATTTCTTCGGGAGAAAAAACAATAGAAATCACAGCAGGTGACAAAGATCAAACAATCGGCCCATTTGATACATTTTCTTGTAGAAATTGCCTTAAAGCCTCCTCATTGGTCTCAGAAAATAAATAAAACGTGCCAAAAGGTGCAGATGCTCCTGGTTCCAAGAGATTGACAATCAAGTGTCCTGTGGGAGGTGAGGGGGTACAGATAATTCCATAGGTTTTTCAAATAATCCTAGTATTGCTGAGCAAGAATAGACTGAAGACTAATAATCATTCTCAGTGCTTGAGACCTGTCCGAGATATTTTCTTCAGGGGACCACTCACTTTCAGATGACAAATAGTGTTCACGACAAAAGTGGGATATCAGTGAAAATGTTCTGGTTGTTTAATTCACATAAGTAATACTCTTTACTGACCAAGGAACATTCAGAATAATCGTGTAATTAGGAGAAATGATAATGTCAAAGTACACCATCTCTTTGTGGGTTCTGAATGTCAGCACTTAAGGAACAGTAATGTGCTTCAATGGACCAGAGACCAATGGTGTGTCACCCACAGGCTGGATTTGTTTATGTGATTTTTATGTTTTTGAGTACTATTCCTCTCAGTGGCCCACTTTTCATTCATGTATGAACCACTACTTCTGCAGTCAAGGAGAGCCGGGTCCTCAGATGACTCCCTGTCAAAAAGGCCACTCAAATCTAGTAGAAGAAGTAATATAAAATGGAAATCTCTGAATTTTTCAACAAAGGAGATTTGGTACTCCCTGGTCCTTTCCACCATTTAATAAAGGATTGGCCTTGGTATTGCCCAGTAGTTTCTGTGGGTGAATAAGACTGGAATGGACCACATGCTCACATGAGCCAAATTGCATACACAGGCTGCTCCTTTGAGGATGTTCCCTTTCTGTCACAGGGAAAGTTCCCTGAGCCATTCCTATTTGCATAGGTTTCTTTCTAGATGGTGTTAGCGACTCCTTAAGGGCAGCCTTATGATTGATCTCATAAGTTAAACCCATGCGGAACAGGGTCATCAAGGTTCTTTCAAGCCAACCCTCTCTCTGCAGCAACCTGGCAAAACCTACTAATGTAGATTAAGACATAGAGGTTTCCCTGTTGAATTTCACAAAAAGCTTCCTCTGCAGAGAATTCAAGATTTGGCCTTTTAAATATCTTTCTAAATTCCATTAAAAACCTTGGATAGTTAAAAATGCTTGGATCATCAAAGGTGACTAGAGGTGTTCCCTATGCAAAAGATGGCCTAGACAAGACGCTAATCAAGTATTTTACCTTGGCTCAACCATGTGCAAACTGGACTAGTAATAGGACAAAAATTACCGTCAGAGAGTCCAAGTACTCTTCCAGTTTGTGTCTCTGACACATTGTGTGATGTTTGGTAAAACTGCTAGAAGATTGAAAGCTCAGGCAGCTAAGGTGGTCCTATGGCCACATTTCATCTCCCAGCTGTTGCAATGGATGCATGGATCCATGGATAATCATTGTAAAGCATTCATATCCTTCTCTTGGCAACTGGTTAGTAGTCACAATTTGTTAAGGATATAATGCTTAGTGGTACTGATCTTCTGTAATTTGGCCTGCCAGAGGTAAGGGTGAGTTCTTCCTGTAGTTATGGTGCTGCTGGTACATGGTGTTGCCTAGTGTTAGAAATGGGGTCTTTGGTTGGCAGTTAGGTTACTCCCTGTCCAAGAAAGGACTCTCATGCTAGTAAGGGTAAAGGTGACTCACACTCAGTCAACCCCCGCTCACCCCTTTGGTAGCTTGGCTCGAGCAGATAGGCTTAACTTTAGAAGCAATGTGTAAAGTATTTGCACCAACACACACGGTAATACAGTGTACCACTACAAAATGACACAACACAGGTTTAGAAAAATAGGTAATATTTATCTAAACAAAACAAGACCAAAACAACAAAAACCCCACATACACAAGTCAAGATATGAATTTTCAAAAGAATAAGAGTCTTGGCCCCTCATTATGACATTAGCAGTAAATTTTGAATACCGCCGTGGTGACTGCCGCCAACATACCACTGCGGAGACGAACATCCATCCTCCAGATCATGACACATACACACAAAACCAACCCGAAACCACCAACAGCACAAATCTGCCAGACCCACTGAATCCGATAAACTGTCGGAACTACCACCCATACCGTTACACCACCAAAACAACATCCACCAAATAATGACCCACGAATCACTACAGCGGACAGTCAACTGCAGTAAATCATTGGTGGTACACACTGCCGCGGTGGAAATGGCCACATAAAAACAAAACATGACAACTTTGGCCAGACCAAAATAACCCACACCTGACACAAAAACGCACACTCCACACACCCATTTACAGACCTATAAAACACCCCCCCACAAAACCAACAAACCTTTGCAAACACGAGAAGACCGCTACATCTTGCCATGCCAAGCCCAGAGAGAACTGCACCACATACCACAACTACCCATTCATCCATCACACACCACACACCACAGACCACACCACATCACACATCACCCTCTGCACAACACGCACACCACATAACACCCATGTCCTCACAAAGGCACCCCCGTTTCACTGAGGAGGGGTTGCGGGTCATGGTCGAGGAAATAGTCAGGGTAGAGCCACAGCTGTTTGGAGCACAGGTATAGCTGATCTCCATTGCCAGGAAGATGGAGCTATGGTGGAGAATCGTGGACAGGGTGAACACCGTGGGGCAACATCCACGCACAAGGGACGACATTCCGAAGAGGTGGAATGACCTACGGGGGAAGGTGCGTTCCATTGCAGCAAGGGACCAGCTCGCTATCAGGAGGACTGTCAGTGGTCCCTCACCTCCTCCCCCACAGCTGACAACATGGGAGGAGCAAGTCTTGGCAAACTGCATCGTGAGGACTGGATTAGCTGGAGGACTGGTCACTGGTGAGCCAACATTTCTAACCTATCACCCCCATACCTGCATGCCATCTCACCCACTCGCCCTGAATCCCTTCACCCCACCCCATCTCACATAGTGCACCACCCCAATTACTACACCTAAATTGCAACCCCTGCATGCCATAGCCACTGCAAGCACATCACTGCCAACTCTATATGCACACCCACCACCAATGCATGCACAGCATGTAGAACTACCAATCCCACAGTCCATCACCACCCACTACCAAAGGTGGGAGGACAACACCAATATCATTGGGAAAGCTAGGAATGCGGACTTTGTCACAGACAAGTACCCTAACACATCATTTACATCCCCATAGATGCCCCAGCCAATGTCAGCGGTGAGAGGGTGCCACGGCTACCCAGTCCCCCACCAGAAGATGCCCTAATAATGGCAACAACTCTAGATGTCCTGAGAAGGATGAAATCCCTGGCCCATCAGGGACCACTGGTCAGTCGGCTACCCCATCCCACAGCCAGTCCACTACAGAGCCCTCCTCAGAATCTAACACCACAGCAGCCAGCCAATGCCCCCAGACCTCTGTCCCCAGGACACGTCAATTAGTAGTGTTCCCACCTGTATAGGGATCCGAGTTGACACCACACAGGTAAAACAATGAGGGTCCTGGTGTTAGTGGGAGTGGGCACACCATTCAGGGGACACAGGCACAGGGGGCCAGGGACACTCAGAGGATAGCTGTGCGCGGGGAGGACAGGCCCAGGGAACCGACTGCCTAGGAGGCCCTCACAAATGTCCTGGGGGCATACCAACAATCCTAGAACAGGATGGGTCAGGTGCTCAACATCATGCAGCAGCTGCAGGGGGAACACCACCAGGAGGTCATGCAACAATTGCAGGCCTTGAATACCACCAGGGCCTCCACTGCAGGGGTGATGGGTGACATGGCCAATATCATGCAGGACTACACAGCACACCAGCAGGCCCCTACCACTAGTCAGTGTACTGACCAGCTAGTGGACAGGAGACCCTGCCACAGGACCCACAGGCCACCAGCACTCCTCCCCCTGCAGAAGGTGAGCCACCCCCACAAACGTTCCCTGTGACCCAGACAGATACCAGAGAGAATTGCCAAGACCAAGATCACTGCCAGAAAATGAGCTCCTCAAGAATGTCCCCCTTGTGTTCCACTGTGTCACCATATCCACTTTGAACTGCCAGTGCTCCTCTTCCTATGCCCCCCTTGGACACTGGACCTGTGCTACAAACAGTCTGGCCCACTACACTGGACTATTCCCAACCATCACTCTACCCTATTGCACTTTCTATTGTATACCTAATTTATAAATAAACACCCTTGGACACAACTTGAGTAATAGTGCTTTATCTGAAGGAAATATACAATATATTGAACTGTATTGAACTGCATGATCGTGTGCAAATGTCCAATAATGTTTTCATCGAGCCTACATATGTCTCAGCAGTGTGTACACATCACAGCAATACACTGTTGTAACCACACCAACATCTGGAATAAGGGAGGCATAGGTGACAGTCAGTTGGGATGCAAAGGTAGTGACTTGCATTACAGTATACTACAGTCATGCCACACAACACTTAAATGTAGAAATGTATAGTTTAACAGCCTTACCTGAGTGTCATTGGAAGCACACTTGTATATGTGTCCTGTTCTCCACATTCTCCTCCTCTTCCTCCTCCTCACTGTCCTCAGTGTCCATAGCTGCCACTGGTGCATTGTCACCCCCCTCTTCCTATAGATAGGGCACATGGCGTCCAAGGGCCAAATTGT
Source organism: Pleurodeles waltl (assembly GCF_031143425.1). NCBI lineage: Eukaryota > Metazoa > Chordata > Amphibia > Caudata > Salamandridae > Pleurodeles > Pleurodeles waltl. Next base: position 489,361,890 of record NC_090440.1, read on the forward strand.
GCAGCATGCAACACACAACAACAATCTTGCAGACCTTCTCAGGGGAGTAGCATAGGGATCCACCTGTCAGATGGAGGTACCTGAACCTGGCATTTAGGAGACCGAATGTCCGTTCAACAATCCTCCTGGTACACCCATGAGCATCATTGTACCTATTCCCAGTCCCTGTCCTCGGAATCCTAACAAGGGTCAAGAGCCAGGACAGGTTTGGGTAGCCGTAGTCACCTGGAAAAAGTGAGGGGCACACATTAGCCTTGCACAATGGCATGGGGTATGACTCCTGTAGACATACTGACATACATTGGGTGGGGACTCAGGCTCACCTATAAGCCACACTCTGTGCCTCTGTAGTCGTGCCATCAGCTGTGGGACACTGCTATTCCTCTGGACAAAGGCATCATGTACAGACTCAGGATACTTGACAGTGACGTGGGAGATGTACTGGTCTGCAAGGCATTCCATCTGAACATTGAGTGAGTGGAAACTCTTCCTATTCCTGCACATCTGTTGATTGGCCCTGGGGAGGACTAAGGCAATATGGGTGCCGTCAATGGCCACAATCACATGTGGTATATGTTCCATTGCATAGAATCCAGCCTTCACAGTGGGCAAATCATCAACCTGGGAAAATGCAATGTAGCTGCACGTGTGTTTGCGCAAGACAGCCAAAACCCTTGCAAGCACAATCGAGAACATTGGCTGTGCTATTCCTGAAGCCAAGCCCATTGTCACCTGGAAAGAGCCTGTTGCTAGGAAATGGAGAACTGATAGTACCATCACAAGAGGGGGTATAACTGTGGTGCAACAGATAGCAGGTCGCAGATCAGGCTCTAATTGTGCACACAGCTCTGTGATTTTGGCTCTGTCCAGACGATAGGTGAGTATGATGCGCCGGTCCTCCAGTGTAGTCAAGTCCACAAGGGGTCTGTACACGAGTGCTTGCCTCCTCTTCCTATTCCTCCACAGTGGTTGGTACCTATGTGAGAGTAAGAAGGGAGTGACAACAGGACCTATGGACAGACTACATCAGAGTACACAGAGCATGTATGTATGTTGGGCACTAGAATTGTCTGGGTGTGTACAGTCAACACCAATGACGCACTTCTAAATTAATACATGTGTACTAGCAGTAGAAAATGGCAACCACCTGTCCTGTATGCAGGAACAGGTGGAAGTGACCTCACTCTGGTGTTATACATCATGGCAGTAGGTGGTCAGCACCACCATATAATTCCTCTTTGGCTAAAATGGGGCTCTTTGGAGTACAGGAACCAATGATGATCAATGCCGGCAGTGACGGTGTTCACCGCCGCAGACATGACTGCCATTTTCTTCCTACTACTTCACTTGATTCCTGACTTTCCACTGGACTACATCTCCACTGCGTGCACTGCTGTGACCTGTGTCTGGTACCTGCCCTCCCAGTAGCCCCCCACCCATTGCCTTGATGTCGGAGGAGTTGAATAGGTTTGTGGATCGGGTCCTACCCCCATATGGGCAGTTGTATGTACCTTCAGACCAACAGGTGCATACATCATGGGTACGTTGCATGCGACATGGCTGCATGGAAATGTATGTGTGTGCTGGCAGTGTATCATTTGGGGGTGGTATGGCTGCAGCCAATGTGAATGAAGAGGTACAGGTCATGTGTATGCCTGATGTGTGGCACATGCTGTATGTAGGCCATATGTGTGACAGGCTGTATTGTATGGTTCACAGTGTCTGTGTTTCCTCTGTAGGCCAGCGCCCATCAGAAGAAGGGGTTGTGGCATGACATCACAAAGGAAGTACAGGGGATCCATAGCCGGCGGAGCACCCACTGCAGGAAATGGTGGGAGGACCTCAGACTGAGCCCGGAAGACCGCAGAGACCAGCTGAGGACGGCCTTCCAACAGGGGACGGGTGCCCATCGGAGTCTGACCCCCCCTAATGACCCGCATACTGGTGGTGGCCTACCCAGAGCTGGAGGAGCGCTTGAGGGCAGCACAGTAGCCACAAGGGGGTGAGTACATTGTGTGTGACATACATCATTTGTTGCCTGGCATGGGATTTGGGTGCAGGGTTCTAGTCAGTGGATGCCCCAATATGGCAGTTTAGACATTGTTGTGTGGTCCAGCTTAGGTTTGTTGGGTGGTATGCTTATTTTTAATTGCTAGATAGCTGGCTTTCCATGGCAGACAGGGCTTTGTTGGTCCCAGTAGGTGTGCATTTGGCAGTGTTTAGCTCATACCTGCTGTAGTACCTAGCCAATGGTATGCCAGGGTGGTCCATACTGCCCATTCTTAGTCCTAGTGAGTGCAATATGCCATTTGTGCTGTAGATGCTGTGATTGATCCTGTGCTCCCTTTCTCCCCCTTCTCACCTTTTGTCATCCTGTCCATGTGTGCATTAGCATCATCTGGCAAAGGAGCAGGGGCACTGGTGAGTGAAGGAGCTGCAGCCTGCTGGCCCAGGAGGCAGGATCTACTGACACCAAGGGGACCAGTGGGATGGAGGGTGAGGGGAGCACCACAGGGGGACATGATCTGGTACACATGACTCAGATTCCTCCTCAGATGAGAGCATGGGAGCTCCCTGGGGATGGCAGACCCCTGTGGGACCATCATTTCAGGCTCTGGCCTCCTCTCTGATGGCAGCCAGTGTCCCTGTTTCTTCTGTCCCCCCTCCAAGTACCTCTTCCCAGACCATGTCTCCTCTCCCCCAACTCATCCCACGCACATATTCTGACAAGCATGCACCCAAAACAACAGACAAAACTCACACATACAAACACAGGCACCACACTTCAGTCCACAAGCACACATACAGCCAACACACAGATGTGCACACAACATCAGCCACTGCCTCTATTGTCTCTCCCTCCTCCCTCACAGTCACATCAGCACTCACACCTGCATGCACAGCATCAACAGTCCCAGATCCTGCCACCTGCACAGCCTTGCCCACAGTCACCACATCAGACTCGCAGACATGTACTTCACACACCACATGCACAGTCACCACCACCACCATCTCCACCTCATGCAGCACACCCAACTCACTTACAGACACCACCACATCCATCCATACATACTATTTTGACCATCCCCACCCTGTCTGCCCCCTCCAAAGACACACAAACTCTCCCACTCAGACCCCAACAGCCATCCACCTCACACACGCACACTGTCCATACACCTGCACCCATGTGCAGCACACCTCCTCCTTCTACAACCACTCCCTCTACCTCCACTCCCATACCTCCTCCCACAACCTGACCCATTGGTCCTAAGAACGTTTTCCCTTCCCGCCTTGACCTCTTCCCTCCCCCCTCCTTCCCCCATCCTGCCCTTAAGAGAAAGGCCCCACCTCCCCAGCCCAGTACCTCTAGCACCAAATCTAGCCCTGTTCCTCTCCCTAAGACATCAGCTGCCACTAAGAGGCACAAGAGTGGCAGTCCGGCTCCCAGCCCCAAGCCCACAAATCCGCCCCCTAAACGGAAGGGTAAAGACCCACCCCCCTCCAAAACCCAAGCCCAAGGACCCCCCTCCTAAAAAGAAGTCCCCCACCCCCTGAGGTTCTGCCTATTTCCAACATGATGCCCCTGCATAGTCAAGTTGGGCCTTGGACGTTCCCTAGTGGCTAATGGCTGACTTTGGACTGGCCAATGGCCCCTTGTATATTGTTGTCTCGATTTTTGTGGTTGCAGGTCCAGCGAAATACAGAGGTTGGACCTAAGGTATGTGTCCTGGCTTTCTTTACTTCTGGATGGTATTGCTGTTGTTTACTCTGTATATTGTTCTGGGTGTGGTGTGTGTGTGTGTATGCTGTGTGTTGTGCATGTGTATGTGTCACTCTCCCCTCCCTTGTGTGCTAGGTGGCTGTAATCACCATTGTTGTCTTCATCAGCATTGGTGCTCCTGGATGGCCATGGCATGATACAGCATCGGGAAGACTTCCGGTTATGGTTCCATGGCAGCCGCGGACTCCCCTGTGTCCCTGGAATTGATTGTCTCCTTTTATATGATATGTGGTTTTGCTACCACCCAGGAAATCCCAGCAGTGTGCTATGTCATATTATGGTGGGCGGATCCTTGTCTTCCGCCTGCCTGAAGAGAGTTACTGCTGTGGTCAGTGGTTGTCCCACACTGGTGGTTAGGGTGGTACATATGCTGTCCATGGGAGGGATCGCTACCATGGTCATAATTTGGTGGTCATTACTGCCGGCCTGGTGGTGGTGGTACTACAGCCATCGCCGGTGTGGCGGTCACCTGACCCTCAATGTCATAATGACCACCTTAATCCTTAGAAAACAGTGAGAATACTGTTGTCACACAAAGTACCTGGTTAGCGTAAAAAATAAAGCCACACGTGCATTGGGAAAGGGAAGTGATGCATCGATTCCTTACTCTCAAGTGAGGTGTGAGTCATTTCCTTCTCTGGTCAGGTCGACAATGCATAGTTTTTCTCCCACGCAAGAGAGCGATGTGTCGATTTCCAGACGGGGCACCTTGGATCCGCGCAGAGTCAGGTTGACTTGAACGCCCAGGGACGATGCGTGGAAAATCCGGTCACAGAGTGTTAGAAAACCACACTGAGTGGTGCTTGTGTTATTTTCAGCCTCCGTAAGTGGGTGTTGCACATCGTTTCTCCAGCTGCATGGCATCGATCTCCCAGCAGTGACACAGGTGGAGCATCAATGTCAACAAAGCTGGCGGTGCATTGTTTATCATCCACGATGCAGAAGGTGCGTCGTAAATTTCCCCACACAGCGTTCTGTGCTGGATTTTCATTTCTTGTCTGCCAACTTCAACTTTCAAGGACCCAGGGACTGGAGAGGGCACCACGTGGCAGAGCAGGAGTCTCAGCAGAGAGTCCAAGTGCTGGCAGGGGAAGTATTTGATGGCCCTGAGAGTTCAACAACAGGAGGCAAGCTCAGTTCAAGTCCTTGGAGATTCTTCTCAAGGAGGAATGCACAACAAAGTCCAGTCTTTGTCCCCTTTTGCAGGCAGAAGCAACAACTGCAGGATAGCCCAACAAAACACAGTCACAGGCAGGGACAGCACTTCTTCTCAGCTCTTCAGCTCTTCTCCTTGGCAGAGGTTCCTCTTGATTCCACAAATGATCTAATTTTCAAGGGTTTTGGGTCAACTACGTAAACCCCTTTCTGCCTTTGAAGTTGGCAAACTTCAAAGGAAAGTCTCTGTTGATCACAAGATCCTGCCTTGCCCAGGCCAGGCCTCAGACACACACCAGGGGGATGGTGACTGCATTGTGTGAGGGCAGGCACAGCCCTTTCTGGTGTGAGTGACCACTCCTCCCCTCCCACACTGCACAGATGGCTCATCAGGATATGCAGGCTACACCCCAACTTCCTTTGTGTCAGTGTCTAGAGGAGAGGTGCAAACAGCCCAACTGTTAAACTGACCCAGGCAGGGAATCCACAAACAGGCAGAGTCACAGAATGGTTCCAAGAACATAAAAAACATGACCTAAATTTAAACACAACATTTCGACAAGATGAGAAGACAACAAAGTCATAAATTTAGGAAACATGTGACGATAGAGCGAATTGCAATATAGTGTCAATTTAGTCGAAAAAAAAAGAAAATCCAATTGTCAGACAGAAGCAATAGAACGTAGAAGCTCCTCCACTTTGAGATATGTCAATATCGGAAGATCCACGCCACAAAGTACCATGGAGCAGGTGTGTTCCAAAGCCCCAAAACCATTCAGGGCGGCACCCCGTGTAGTGCCAAGGAAAGAGACAAAACCATCTTCCTCCAGGAAGGGAATCTCATAATCCGCTTCACGAAGCAAACGCAACCGCAGTGCACAAGTCTGGGAATGAGCCCTAATCGGGAACATCAACAGATCAGGATCGACCACTGGAGAGTGCTGCAGTGAGAGACAGAAAGCCAGTGCATGTTCAAACGAGCACCAAAGGCATCGAAACACGGGTTGCACACAATCCAAAACCGGTCTGAATGACAAAGACCAGTCACACTCCAAATGAGCCAGGGGTGTTGCTCCAAAACGCTGCATCATGCGTTCACGACACAGCTGCGCTGACGGGAGCAGCAATATAGGATCTCGTCGCGGCGGGACAGCCATTGCGAAAAAATAGTAACAATAGCAAAACTCCAGCCAATAAAGCCAAAGTAATTGGGAAACCCCCAAAAATGCTTCCGAAAATAGAGTGTATAGCCGAAGGTATCAAACCGAATATGGAAGAGAAGGTGTGAACGAAACCAACACCAACGGCTTTGAAAAAATGAGCAATACCAGCAGTGCTGGATGCATTAAATATACGTCCCACAAGTTCACCGAAGTGACTCGGAAAGTTAGTATTCAAAAGGGACTGTATCTCCGCCGATGACCTTGCCACTTGAAGTGCGTAGGTCTCGCTAGCAGATGTAAGGGCCACATGCTTTTGAAACAATAAAGCTTTCAGCCGACTCAACTTGTTGAAATCAACCTTGGAAGTAGCAATATGAGGCCAGATGTCCGCTACCTCCCTAAATTCAGTAGGGGAAAACAACACATTCCCGCAGCACGTAACGGCCTTGTTGACGACAACGACGTAAACTATTCCGGCACGCATGCCACAGCAGCGTTCGCTGTTAAGAACAATGTAACTGCCATTAGAAAGCACCTGGAAAGTGTTTTTAATTACCGGGACTGGAACTCCCTTCAGATAACAAGCTAAGTTAGCAATCGAAGCGTTACACGCTCCGTGCAAGGACAGCTGTTTACAAACCATGGAATGGCTAACAGAAGCTTCGCATTCGCTACCGCTAAGAAAAACCTACCGCAAACCATTAACACATCTGTACTGAAAAGGAAGCTCCCACACCTCGTGTATGTAACTGTCACCCAATTGTTCATATCTACCCACCGGAATGTGCTTCAAACAAGAAGTAAATTGCAGAGTGGAGATAGGCAAATTAATAACCCCATGAATCAACCACTCAGCTGACGGAATCTCAGCCACCGTGAAAGGCAGTTTCTCCAATTTTTCAATATTTAACATAACATACGTCGCTTCCTTCTTAGCCATCAATTGTTGTTGACGAGTTAAATTAAAGGAGATAAAAATCTCTCTGGCACGAATGTGCTGCCATGGAACGCGACCCGCCTTCAAGGTCTGAAGAGTCCAACCCAGCTGCATAATAGATCGTGTCTGACTCTGCCCATGATATAAAGAAGACATGTCTGATTTTATAATGTGAATAGCAGAAGAGACAATGCTGTCAATCGTGTAAACACGGTCAGAAAGGGTATGCATGCCATTATCAACAACAGACAAAGTCTGCAGCAAATTTTCTTGATCAATCTGTCTTAACCGGGCTGCAGCCTCCTGCTGGGAAAGTTTCCAAAACTCATTATACACTTCGTATAAGAACCTTTTTCTCCGGGGCACCTTGGGACCTGATAAGAAATCTTGTAAATCAGTACCATTAGACAGGAACTTGAGGTGTGACTTAACTGCACCCAGCGTGGAGTACTTCAACCATTGTTGACAAAGTTTCCCCACACTGTATGTAGTCATTATATCAGCATGTTCTGGTGAAATGTAACAAGGGTCTGCCCTACTAGTCCTGAACCCCCCTGAAGAGGTAACAAAACGTTGATGACACTGATTAGTGTCTACAGGCCACAATAACCACCCGCCCGGATGGAACGAGGAAGCGTTAAGCGTACCATTCTGGACCCAATACGTAAATTCACTAAAAGTAGCACTCACATAGTGCTGCCAGTTATTTAATTTAGAAGGGACAGGTATACCAGGCAAAGTAAATTCTCTAATCGACGCCAAGCCCAAACAACTAGTCTGTTGTACTGTGTCATTGAGGAAAATCATTTGCACAGGGATAATGCATGCTCGAAATAATGTATCCCTGCCCTGCATCTGCCAATTTTTCGTACCCCAAACACTTTTTAAGTCAACAGTCTTCAACCAGTATTCATATCCTTCGACCGAAAGTTTAGATACAAACGAATTAGAATATAGCAATTTAGTATCGGTCAACAAAAGTTGCTTATTAGAATACGGTGTCACTTTAAAATAGTAAGACTTAGCATTTCGCTGATCATGCCCAGAAAAATATGCAAATTTATCATGATACGTTTTCGAACTCCCTTGTGGAGGAGTCGAGCAATGTTCCCATTGCACATAATTTAATATGGACTTAGGGCTACTCGCTTTGTGAATAAAGTGGTGTCCATAATAGTTATAGCAAAAGATATCACCATGATTATCTCGAAATTGGTAAGCATCGTCATCGTCATAGACAGCATAATATTGCAAATCTTTTAGCATAGAATCTACCGTCTTCACATACCTATCATCAGAAACAATGCCTGGAATAACAATATCATTCATTGATAACTTGAGGACATACGGTATTTGAATCAATTCAGTGGGACCATATATATCAAACATTACTTTATCCCACACAATCCCATCCGGAATCGGTATTGCAGAAATGTTCACATTGGATAAGTCTCTTCGAACCATATGAGACGAAAAATGTGGTCTCAACACAGTCTCCACGTGCTCAATGTCAGATCGATCAGGAAGAAAATGACCATGTATCACCAGAAAAAAAGTAACCACAAATCCCAACCATAGAAAAAGAGTCATGATAGCCATAGAAAGCCACAAATAGTTCCAAGGAAGAACAAAATATGTACTTTTAAGCCAACTTAGCAGCTTACGTGGACCTCGGACTGAAGACAGCGAAGACGAAGAGCTGGATACAGCCGCATCCGCGTTGTTGAAGCAGCCAGAGGAAGTTCTCGCAAAAGGTGCAGCAGTGAACAAAGAAGCAGACGGAGGCTCTCTCCTAGTTACACTGTAAATCACACGTTCAGAAACATCAGTAGAACGTACAGCAACTTGATCAGAAGAATCGATATTAATCGTCGACTGTGGAACAATCGCAAGATCATCTTCCACCCTCCCCAAGCTCGGAGAGGAAACAGTGTCGGTGCAAATCACCTGCAGCGGGACTTCTTCCCCAGTAGTGAGAGGGATGCCGGAACTACTGGGTGTCCCTCTTGGTCTGCTGTGCAGAATCGGCCACATGTTGTAACTTGACATTATCAATGGAAACAAAACCATTTCCTTTGGCCCTTTGCAGCGGCGGTAAAATCACAGTTCTCGTGCCGCTCACTCCTAACACCGGGACAGGTGCTCGATAAGAAGGACCAAATTCTTTCTTTACGGTGACCTTTTCACGCACTAGATCCCCAATCCTGGGTATCCAACCAGTAGGTGTTACTGGCTCATCCTTAATTCCTGAGGAGGCAGCACTTGCAGAAGAGTTATCTTCACGGAATTGTTGTAAATCCTGCAAAACAGTGACACAATCATTAATGTCAAAGGGCATATCTGCCGCCTCCACACCAGGACCATCTAGATCAGGAACATACATTCGTGTTCCGAACAGGCACTCATATGAAGTACGACCCCCCAGTGACCTTCTAGGCAAGTTATTAAGTGCTCTCTGTACTCCATACAGGTGGGTTAGCCAACTACGACCCGTACCTATAACCCTGGCCGTTAAGGATTGCTTTAAATCACGATTTAAATGCTCCACGACAGAATTTCCCTCGGGATGAAATGGAGACGAGAATTGGAGCTGGACCCCCAACGAAGCCATGGTGTCCCTGAATGCCTTAGAGGCAAAAGCAGGGCCCTGGTCCGAATGAAAAGCCGCAACTGCAAATGTATCGACAAAGATACGCAAATCTTTAATAACAGTCCGAGCGTCAGCCGAGCGCTGTGGCCAGACCCACACAAATCTGGAGCACGAATCTACAGCAACCAATATGTATTTGTTTGCACTATCTGGTGTCAGCGGACCACAATGGTCCAAGTACACACACTGTAATGGTCTGTTTGAAATCAGAAGAGGCGTCTGCTGCGGGCGTCTAGCCGACAATGCTTTAATTTGTTGACAGACGTCACAACAAAGGACATACTGCTTTGTCTCCTTATAGAGACCAGGCCACCAATAACGGGCCTGTAAAAGTGAAATCGTGGCAGCCACACCAGCATGCGCAGATGCCACCCCTTCATGTGCCGCAGAAATTAATCGAGGTCTCTCAATCTTATTCGGTAACTCACGTACACCAATGCCTGGAATATTAACAACAGCATTTAGTGCACCACTCAAGCAGTAACTATATTTAGAAGGGAATCCTTTAGGAAATGGCGTGCCATCAGCCGTAGCTTTTATGGCAGCCGAGATCTCTATGTCTGGTTTTGAACTCGAACGAGTCACTGCGGCTACAGTGGCGATAGCAACTGCCGACTTTGCAGCCTCAACAGCCAAAGTATTCCCAGCAACGTGTATTCCAACGCGCTGGTGTCCAAGTGTATGTACAACATGGACCTTAGGAAGCGTTTCTTTCAGACCCGCAACCTTACCCCACAACAATTTATGCTTAATGGTGTTGCCTTTAGAATCTCTGAACCCATTCATTTTCCAATAGTGCAGATATTCATTGAAAGATTGCACACAGTAGTAGGAGTCACAAACCAGCAAGGTCAATATCGCCGGCTCCGCATGCTCCAACGCCAACAAAAGAGCTTTGAGCTCAGCCAGCTGCGCCGTGCAATCTCCCAAGGTTTTAGTATAAGTATGTCGGGGGCAGAAGACTTCCCCCTCCATAGTCCCGCTCACCACCGCACAAGCAGCAGAATACTGTTGTTTAGTCCCAACCGCTGGTTGCGCAGAGCCATCGGTATACATGACCACTTCATATTGGTCAATAGGCAATGTGCCAGCAGGAACTGGGTACTCTATTTCATATTGAAGAAATTCTTGAGTCTGCAGCTTAGGGTCAAATATGTAATCCACATCAGTGGCCGTCAAAGACGTAGCCCATTGTATTCACCGCGGGTGTAAAGCTTTCGAATTAGGAACACTCGCTTTTGTAACAGCCTCTAAGGCTGGAATCGGGGAAACGACAATAAAGCGTTGGTTCTGGGCTAGCGGTCTTTCTTTGATCACAGCCATCTGTACTGCAGTGAGAATTTTCTCAGTCTGTGCAAAACGTTGTTCTGCAGCAGAATACAAGTGGGACTTGTATGCTATTGGGACTGTCTCCCCTTCATTAAAGGTGACATACGTAAATCCAACAGCCCCAGGAATCACCCTGATGACCAAATGAGTTTTATTGTCCCGTGTGTGTAAGTGTTTAACCGCTAAGAGATCATTCTGCAACTCTCGCAGTATGTGTGTATGCTCAATCGTCCAAAATCTACTTGAAAAATTCGGGCGAATCAGTTCATATAAAGGTTTTATACGTGTAGCATAATCAGGAATGTAAGTTCTGCCAAAATTCAGAAACCCCAATAATGACTGGAGCTTCCGAACCGTATTAGGAGGCTGCAATAAAGCACATTTCTCCAAAAAATGTGGCGCAAGGCTCTTGCATTCACTCGATAACTCATATCCCAGGAAAATAACACTGAGGAAGGTAATCTTTGATTTCTTAAAATTAAACTTATAGCCAATATCAGCAAAACCCACAACAATGCGCGATACGCGTCTGAGATGTTGTAGAATCTCATCGTCCGTCAAATAAATGTCATCAACATATGATAACGCCTCAGGGTCCAACTCGTGCAGAAGTTCAGTCACACAAGCCGAAAACAGTCCTGGGCTATTCTTATACCACTGAGGTTAACGACAAAACTTTTTCTGAGAGCCAAACGCACTGAAACAGGTATAGTCCCGACTTTCGGGTGCTATATTCTGGCAGAAAAATCCATTTGAGATATCCAAGGTTGTTTTGTATTTTTTACGTACTATATTATTCATAAGCGCAGCGCTATGTGAATTCTGTATGGCATATGTGCGTGTATGACTATTCAAATGTCTGTAATCCACCACTATCCTATAGGAATGGTCCGGTTTAGCAACCGGAAATAAGGGATTATTCATCGGCGAGACACAAGGCTCAATCACACCTTGGTACTCCAATTGTGTAAGAATTTTCCTAACCAATGCCCTTGCTTCAAATTTAATAGGATATTGCGGCTGTGGCTGAGGTTCGCCCTTTATTGGAATAACATGATAAGGTGATTGTTTATCCCACCCCACATTATTTCTATATAGGGCGGGGGCTTGTGCTAGAGCCCATGATTTACTATAGGACTCCGCTAGTTCTCTCGGAACAAGTGGTGAAAAGGAAGGCGCAATAACCTCCTCCCCAACCGGACAGTCGCGAACAAAGTCAGGTGGACAATCTTGTTCAGCCAACAGGACATCATATGATTTTACCACATGGTCCCAAAAGATGGCGTGTACAATGCGGTCAATGTCCCCTTCTAATCGTAGAGTCACAAGATATACTTGATCAGGATCAGAGACACGCATATCCGCCGTCTCGACTTGTATGAAGTCATCAGTTGCTTTCGCCTCCAGATGCTCTAGAAGACTCCGGCGAACTATTGTGACCTCTGCCGCGCTGTCTAACAGCGCTAACGCCCATGTCTTGTTCGTCAAGAGAAATCTCTTCTTGAGCGGCATGTCTAACTGAGACTGCTGCCACTTTCTTCTTCTTAAATTGCTGTTTTTGTTGCAGCGGTTTCTCTTCTTGTTTAATAGAAACCTCCGCTGAGCGTTGTGAATCCTGTCTCGGTTTCACGTACTCCGTCCTCCGCTCTGACCGCCCACCTCTCTCACTTCTTTTTTCCGAGGAGTCCTGAAAGGAACGAGATTGGCGTGTATCAGTATATTGATATCTATCACGTGTCTTCAAAGTATCCCTATTCCTGAGATTATACTTATTTTGTGGGGTCTCCGGTTGCGGAGACTGCCCACCATCTTTCTTAGGTGTTTGCTCTTTCTTTTCCCAGCGCTTTTTAGCACCCTCAGGTTGCTGTTGCTTAGGATTATCCTTATTATTTTTACCCTGCAATTGTGGTTTCTGCGGTCGAGCCCCTAGGCTATCACGACCGATACTAGAATATGTTTCAGCTATTATTCTCGGAAGTTCCCGCTCCTGATTAATCTGCGGAACGTCCCGAAGACGCATTCGCACTGCTAGTGCTACAGCCTCCCCCTTGACATTACTCAAAATAATAGAAGAAACCGCATCAAAATTACCCATCAATTGCATGTCTAAATCCAAGGCAGGGGCAGCCCCATATTCATCCTGAATTTGTTTAAGCACCTCCGGCAAATTAGCCAAAGTCGGTGTACCGTGTGCTGTAGTATATAGTGCGGCAAACACCGTGCCACAAGTATTACAAAGGTCCACCGTAGGAACCATCCCATACGGCAAACACATCGTCAAAATTCTATGCTTATCCTGAGGTCCCGTATGGGGAAATACTGCTTCCAGCGTATTATTTTTTGCGCCAGCCAAAATGGAGTCTCCTCACGTTTAGCCGGTACCTTGCCCATAACTGAGTGTACAGTGGCCGGATTGATTCCCGGTACCACCGCTTGTGGGTGTGCTGGAGCAGCACGCGCTGCATTAGTATTTAATGTCTGCATCACAAACTGAACTAATCGTCTGTACGTTGCAGTTAATTCCATATATAAACGATGCACTTCAGCCACTGCCACATTTGCCACTCCAGGATATGGTGTATATGTAGCCAATAAAGGCCAGGACGGACCATCATTACTCAACGGACCTAACCTTACTTGTGTTACTGAGTGTGGGAGGGCGCCATCAAGCCAATTATGGTGTTCTTGATAAGATAAAGGTATTTCTAAGTATGCATAAGCCCTGTATTGTCCAGGGACATTCGCAACAGTATATTCGTGAAAAGTATTTGTACCCCCATCAGCTGCTGGAAATACGACCCAAGAATAAAAAAGTTCTGTTCTATAGGCTGCATGGGCGTCCACCACAAAAGTGACCGGACCCCCCTGGACTGTCAGTCCATGTGCAATCAGATGACCCGTGAGCGGAAAGCGCATATTAAGCGGTATATTTACTTACTGGATTCGCCATTTGTATAACAAAAATAGCTCTAGGATAGAGAAGGTACACCAATATTGGGGTCTTTCCTTTCAAAGTTCAAGCTTGAACAACCAACCACTAAGCAATAGGATGTACCTAACCTGTGGTGGCGGAAACCCTCAGCCCCACGGACGTCTCCGCATACGGAACCGAGGAGTCAAAATATATATGAGACCGAGAGAGTCAGTCGGACCCAAACATTAGAACCAGACCAATCGTTGGCGGTGCCATGTCGTGTGGGATCTCATTATTCTAAATGAGACTACTGGATTTCTAGGCAGCAGGATCGATAACAGTGTGGGGGACTGAGTCTGACCCACGTGTAAGGAACTCTGTCACCCTAAATCCGGTTGTTGCTCCGGCTAACTAGCAGTGCCTCATTTCTCCCACGGGGAAGAGATGATTGGGCAGCCGAGCGCATGACATCTTTGGAACTTCTCAGGGAAGTCGTGGTCACTCAGATCCAAACCAACTCTCTCATTCACAATATGGTCTCATATACAAATGACAAAGACAGTATAAGTTTTATATAATGTTTTAATAAAACAACTGTATTTTAGATATTAAGGCGTGAGCCGCAATAACCAGAACAATACAACATAGTAGGATTGATAGAGTAACCAGGAGAGTAAAACATAAGAATAAAGCTATCATAATTCCTAACCGTTTCAACTCTCCCTCTGCTTGTTCGATTTAGAGCACAGCATATTAAGCTTCTAGCTTGCCTTTCTGTATCACTAGGGAGACGGACACACTCATACCTGAGCAAAGGCCTGTGATCTGGTTCAGCATCTGCAACGAGGCAGTCAGCGTCTAGTTGTGGTTCCCTGGTCGGAATCTCCCTCTTGCATGTATTGGGACAAGGAAGTGATTTTATAACTAACATGTCATCGTGATCACAAAATGTCCCTACGCAGGAATGGCAAGTCTAAACTCCTACCACGTCTATCGGCAATGTACCAGACTGTATCCTTGACGGAAGCACAGAGTGAATATGTTATGAACTCCAGTGCTGAAGTAGGCAAAACAGTGTGATATGAATAAAAAACAACTGGCTATTCTGAAAAATAACAGTACGAAGCCTAAAAAATAGCATTTAGAGTAAAGTGCACAGAGGCTCTAAGCTGTTAGCAAACGAATAAAATATATTTAGGGCAAAGTGCACAGAGGCCTAAAGCCTGAGGCTAATGCGCAAAATATACGTAAAACTGACCACACTACACTGGTCAGCAGTGGTAAAGTGCCCAGTGTATCAAAAACAGCAAAAACAGAGTCCTGCACACATCAACAACCTGGGAAACAAAATGTTAGGGGATACCACACCAAGGATGCCAAGTCTAACACCTAGCAACTAGTGCCACCTGGAAAGACCACCAAATAGGAGAAAGCCAAGAGGAAAAAACACTCCATGAAGATTAAGGTGAGAGATGGATCTCAGAAGTTGGAGTTGTCTGGAATTGAGTGACAAATCTCTAAACTGGGAGAAGATGGCTAGCTGAGAGGGCTTGATACTGGCTGAAGAAATTCCTGGAAAAAATCTAGAAGGGAATTGAAGTCAGGGGAGAGAAAAGTGAGGAAAAAAGAACATTGCATAGCTGTTAAGACACAGCAGAACCAAAAACTTCTCCTCTTACAGGGTTTGGCATGAAGCTATCTCACAGTTAATTTGCCTCCAACTTAGCTTGGAAAAGCTTGCATTTATATTTCTGCCCTATCCAGCATGTTGGTTTGAACTTCAGAACGTTCCTTCTCAGGAAAACTCCCAGTGGCCTTCTGGGTGAGAGGGCAGTCATGATTTAGAGAAGGTATTTGATGCAGGCCACATTCCGTGAGAAAGAGTGAGAAATGACAGGAAGAAAGCCCATGCCACCGGTCCAGCAGTCACCTAGTGTTCTGCCCTACATTCATACTTCATTACTGTTTTGCCTGCACCCGCTTTTGCCACACAGCAGAATTCCTCTGTTGTCCAGTTTGTGCTTGCTTAACAAGCATGGCGGAGAATGAAAAGAGTTTGATAATGACAAAGGACAGTATAGCATTCTGGGGTACTCTGCAAGAACACAGATCTTTTGGGACCTGGAGGTGTCCATGTGAGCAAACTAGTGTTGGTTTGAAAGGAAGGAGGAGAATCAATAAAGAGCATTGCCAGTGAATCCCATTTATAACTGGGTGTCACCGAAGGTGGGATGGTCGACTGTGCTGAAGAAGCTGAGAGTTTCAGCAACTACAGGAGGCAAGGGTCATCTTCATCCTGATTTATGAGCAACACATCATATACAATAAATAATTATTTCGAAAATATGTAAATAATCTCTTCTGCTGATATTTGTACATGTTAAAACTCTCACTGGATATCTGAAAATAGTAGAGCTATATATGCCGGTTAGGTAAGTGAGTCAATGAATTGGTGGATCTCCTACAGAATTATAAGTACAAGCTGCAATTTACTGACTAGAATCCCAACATTTTTGACTAAGGGCCTTATTGAGAGTTTGGTGGAAGAGGTACTTCTTCAATATGCATTAGATATCCTGTTCACTGTAATGTAAGTGCCATAGGTTATAATGCATTTACAATAAGATAAGCAGGATTCCCACAACATTTTGAAAGAGTACTTCATTTGCTCTCAATAAAGTCCTAAGCCTTTTACCTCTTTGATGTCAACATCATGACTATTATTACATTGACTACTATTGGAAGCAGTTCCTTGCACTACTAAGGAGTTGAGGTAAAAACTAAAAAACAAAGTTTTCAATTAATTGCAAGAGCAGCTAAAAAGGGAAATATCACCTTTACAAGTGCCAAACTTCTAGTAGGATGTAAATTCCTAAGCAACTTTCACAATAGTACCTGGAAAAAAGCATTCTAATAAATGTGACAGATACTGAGGCCCATATTTATACATTTTTAGCACAGAATTTGCATCATTTTTTGATACAAAAGCAGCATAAACACAATTATATTTTGTAAGTTTGCACTGTTTTTGCGTCAAAAAATGACGCAAATGCAGCGCTAAAAAAGTGTAAATATGGGCCTGAGTTCACTAAAGGGTTAACTATTTATTACGATCTGTTTCTCTAAAAAGTGAGGTAGTGTTGCTGTAATTAGCTGTATTAGTATTCACAATGGCACCTATTGCCTTTCTTTGTACCAAAAATATAAGAGGGGCTGCTAGGAATGGGGTCTCTAGTTGGCAGTGGTTTGCATACTGTCCAAGTAGGAACCCTCACTCTTGTCACAGTAAGGGAGTCATACAGCTAAGATAACCCCTGCTCCCCCCTTTTGTAGATTGGCACAAGTAGTCAGGCTTATCTAACAGGCACTCTGTAAAGTATTTGTACAAGCAAACAGTAAGTTAGTGAAAACACCACAAAAGTACTCCACAACAGTTTGGGAAAATAGCCACTATTTATCTGAGTAAAACAAGACCAAAATGACAAAAATCCAACACACATAAGTAAAGATACACATTTTCAAAGACTAAGGGGGTGATTCTAACCCTGGCGGTCAGTGATAAAGCGGCGGCCAACCCGCCAACAGGCCGGCGGTCCAAAAAATGGAATTCTGACCCTGGCGGGAACCGCCAACACAGCCCGCCACTTTAACACTCCGACCGCCACGGCGGGACAAACAAAAAGGTTGGCGGTCACCGCCAACAGGCAGGCGGCAGACAATGTACCGCCCACCCTATCACAACTCACCAATCCGCCACCTTTTCCGGGGCGGGAGCCCCGCCGATAAAAACACGCCGGAAACAGACTACGAACGGGAAAACGCTCACCTCTATGCACTCCACGAGGACGGAGGACAACATGGAACCCGAATTAAACATCCTACCTGCGCTCATCTACCACGAGTACGAACGCCGCCGCAGACGACAACGGTGAGTACTGCACCTACGACACAGGGGAGGGTGGAGGAGGAAAGGTTACGGCACACACATATGCGACCCCCACCCTCCCCCAAATATGTACACACCAATGCAGAGCAACAAGTCACAGTGACACCACCCAAACCCCCCGGAAAAATGCAAAGACATCATTAAATAGAGAAACAAAATTTATGTAAAAAATAGCCTCTGTTAAGTCATGGTCAAATAGCAATAAAAATAATACAAAAGAAAATAAATATTTTGTGCAATCGATAAACCGAGGCAATTAGTCCAGCACATTTAACGAAATTCCAAGTGTCCGTGGGCCAAAGAGTATCAACACAAGGGCAAAGCCCACACAGGAGACCTGAGTCCGTTGGAGAGAACACTGCTGGGGCATCTGATGATAAAACTACAGGCACCTCAGGGGGAAGGGAAGGGGGGGCACCACAGCCACATGAGTCCACGACGCCAGATCCACGAAGGGGCCACCATGCCCACTGTACAATCCTGGGGAGTGCAAAGCCACAGTCTCTCAATGTCTCTACAGTGGGTGGTTTGCCCACTGTACAATCCTGGGGAGTGCAAAGCCACAGTCTCTCAATGTCTCTACAGTGGGTGGTTTGCCCACTGTACAATCCTGGGGAGTGCAAAGCCACAGTCTCTCAATGTCTCTACAGTGGGTGGGTTGCCCACTGTACAATCCTGGGGAGTGCAAAGCCACAGTCCATCAGGTGGATTACAGAGACCACTGGTCATGGAGGAGGCATGGTGGGCATAGTGAACTGTGAACAGTAGCTCGACACAGAACCGGCACTGTCATGCGGAGCGGTGCTTGACAGGAAGGGTCCAGCGGAGCGGTGCTTGACTCGGCAGGGCCCAGCGGAGCGGTGTTTGACAGGAAGGGTCCAGCGGAGCGGTGCTTGAGTGGGCGGGGCCCAGCGGAGCGGTGCTTGACAGGAAGGGTCCAGCGGAGCGGTGCTTGATACGGCGGGGCCCAGCGGAGCGGTGCTTGAGACGGCGGGGCCCAGCGGAGCGGTGCTTGAGACAGCGGGGCCCAGCGGAGCAGTGCCTATCTTCGCGGCGGGGCCCTGTTCAGCGGTGCTCTTCTGCACGGCGGGGCCCTGTTCAGCGGTGCCTATCTTCACGGCGGGGCCCTGTTCAGCGGTGCTCTTCTGCACGGCGGGGCCCTGTTCAGCGGTGCCTATCTTCACGGCGGGGCCCTGTTCAGCGGTGCTCTTCTGCACGGCGGGGCCCTGTTCAGCGGTGCTCTTCTGCACGGCGGGGCCCTGTTCAGCGGTGCTCTTCTGCACGGCGGGGCCCGGTTCAGCGGTGCCTATCTTCACGGCGGGGCCCTGTTCAGCAGTGCTCTTCTGCACGGCGGGGCCCTGTTCAGCGGTGCCTATCTTCACGCCGGGGCCCTGTTCAGCGGTGCTCTTCTGCACGGCAGGGCCCTGTTCAGCGGTGCTATTCTGCACGGCGGGGCCCTGTTCAGCGGTGCTCTTCTGCACGGCGGGGCCCTGTTCAGCGGTGCCTATCTTCATGGCGGGGCCCTGTTCAGCGGTGCTCTTCTGCACGGCGGGGCCCTGTTCAGCGGTGCCTATCTTCACGCCGGGGCCCTGTTCAGCGGTGCTCTTCTGCACGGCGGGGCCCTGTTCAGCGGTGTTCTTCTGCACGGCGGGGCCCGGTTCAGCGGTGCCTATCTTCACGGCGGGCCCTGTTCAGCGGTGCTCTTCTGCACGGCGGGGCCCTGTTCAGCGGTGCCTATCTTCACGGCGGGGCCCTGTTCAGCGGTGCTCTTCTGCACGGCGGGGCCCTGTTCAGCGGTGCTATTCTGCACGGCGGGGCCCTGTTCAGCGGTGCTCTTCTGCACGGCTGGGCCCTTTTCAGCGGTGCCTATCTTCACGGCGGGGCCCTGTTCAGCGGTGCTCTTCTGCACGGCGGGGCCCTGTTCAGCGGTGCCTATCTTCACAGCGGGGCCCTGTTCAGCGCTGCTCTTCTGCACGGCGGGGCCCTGTTCAGCGGTGCTCTTCTGCACGGCGGGGCCCGGTTCAGCGGTGCTCTTCTGCACGGCGGGGCCCTGTTCAGCGGTGCTCTTCTGCACGGTGGGGCCCTCTTCAGCGGTGCCTATCTTCACGGCGGGGCCCTCTTCAGCGGTGCCTATCTTCACGGCAGGGCCCTGTTCAGTGGTGCTCTTCTGCACGGCGGGGCCCTGTTCAGCGGTGCTCTTCTGCACGGCGGGGCCCTGTTCAGCGGTGCTCTTCTGCACGGCGGGGCCCTCTTCAGCGGTGCTCCTCTGCACGGCGGGGCCCTGTTCAGCGGTGCTTGTCCAGTAATTCAAGGGAGCCAGACCTGGCCTGGACTCCCTGCTCAGTCGCCCTCCGACCGTGCAGTTGCTGGACCCTTCGGGGACGGAGTCCTGGGCCCTTGGGTGTCCTCCCTTACACCCGGGATTGGGCTTGTGGGGCCCTCCTGCTCCGCGCTCCTGCTGGCTGACTTCTCCGCCCTGCTGCCCTTTCGCTCCTTAGATGAGGCTCTCTGGGCCTTGCCTCCCCTGGATGTTGTGGCAGGTGAAGTGGACGAACTTTGGTCCTTGGGGGCAGCCGTGTCAGGCTTCTCACGGCGGCCCTTGAGTTTCCGGGTCCTCTTGCCAGGGGGGGGGCTGGCTGTCCCCTTGCTGCTGACAGATGTGTCACTGCTGCCAAAGGGTGGACTCCAGAACCCATGCACTACAGTGACACTTGTAGCTGGGCTGGTGGTGGCTGAGGTGCTCTTGGGACTCTTAGCAGTTGGAGGGGGTGGGTCAGGGGAGGGAAAGAGGTTAAGATTGGAGAGGTAAACTTTTTTAGGACCAAGGTAAAGGGTGGGAGTAGTGGTGATGGGAGTGGAGGAAGAGGATGTGGTTGTAGGAGAGTCAGGTGTGCTGTCTTTGGGTGCAGGTGATTGTGACGTAGGTTGTCGTGAGGTGGATGGCTGTTGGGTGGGTGGCTGCCTGCGTTTGTGTGTCTTGGAAGAGGGGGTGACAGACACAGTGGGAGAGGACACAGGGGACGTGTAAATGGCAGTGGGGTGGTGACTGCACGTGTGCGGACTGTACTGGAGGGTGTGGTGGTGATGGAAGCACTGGCTGATGGTGGTGTGCATGCAGGTGTGAGTGTAGACGTCACAGGGAGGGAGGAGGGAGACGAGGAGGAGGGGGACACAGAGGTGGTAGTGACTGTTGGCATGTCTGCATCTGGGTGTTGCTTGGGTGACTGTTTGTGGGATCTGTGGTGCTTGTGTCTGGATGAGCTGCCCTTGGGTGTTGAGGTGTGTGCAGGCTGGTCTGATGGTGTGGATGGGATAGGCTGAGGAACAGGAGACAGAGACAGGGTGGAGGCAGTTAGAAGAGGGAGGCTGGAAACAGGGACAATGGCTGCCGTCAGTGCTGAAGCCAGAGAATTGAACGATCGTTGATGGGCAGCCTGACCCGAATGAATGCCCTCCAGGTAGGCATTGCTCTGATGCACCTCCCTTTCTACCCCCTGGATGGCATTCAAAAGGGTAGTCTGCCCAACAATGATGGTCTGAAGGAGGTCAATGACCTCCTCACTGAGGGCAGCAGGGGTAACAGGGGCAGGGGCTGAGGTGTCTGGGGCGAAGGAGACGCCCGCCTTCTTAGGCGAGCGGGCATGGAGCGTAGGCTGAGGGGCTGCTAGGAGGGCGGGGCTGGTGCGCTGGGTGGCGGCTGTACCTGTAGAGGCGGGGGGCCCGGATGTTGCCTCCACCGCTAGGGAGCTACCATCCGAGGACGTGTCGGTGTCGCTGGTGTCACCACTGGTCCCCGTTGTGGTGCTCCCCTCACCCTCCGTATCACTGGTGCCCTCGGTGTCTGTACCACGGCCCACCAGGGCCTTGTGACTTGCAGCTCCCTCGTGCTCCGATGCCAATTCTCCTCCGCCTGATGATGCTAATGCACACATGCACAAGAAGATTAAGAAAAAGGGTGGGGGGAGAAAAAAAAAAACAGGTTGAGTGCATGCAATGTCAACACCATTGGCGGAGAGGACAGACACAGGAGCCTCATGCACTACGCTGCGCAATCGGGGTATACTACTCAGTACTTGTGACCAGGCCTACAGGTCTATGCACAACAAATACACACATGGATGATGCAGGACCATGGATAGCTGTACTTGGCACCCTACAGAGGTGGGGGGCGGGGGCACTGGGCCATGCCTAAAGGAGAGGACTACACTACAGAAAGCGCCCTGGCCTAATGTCACCCACAACCCTCCTCCCCCACCCAGACGCCTCCACTGCGCATATAGATAGCAGAATGTGCAGATACTCACCCCCTTGTGTCTGCTGTGATGTCCTCAAGTGCCCATCCAAATCAGGGTAGGCCACCGCCAGGATCCGGGACATCAGGGGGGTCAGGGTACGACTGGCACCCCTCCTAGGTTGGGAGGCCATCCCCAGCAGTGACTCGGCGGTCTTCCTGGTCCCGCGGCGGATGTCCTCCCACCTCTTGCGGCAGTGGGTGCCCCGTCTGATGTGGACCCCCAGGGCCCGGACTTCCTTGGCGATGGCACGCCAAATGTCGACTTTCTGATGGGCGCTGACCTATTTGACATGTACAGGGTGGGAAAGGAAATATCATCATTTATCTGCATGTTAGATGTGATTGCCCCCCACCTCCCCAACCTTGCCATGTGGCACATGCTCTCATCTGTCGTACGTTGCACTCCTCATTCGCTCCCCACCCCACCATCTTACATCCACCCCACTCAACACAGGCATAGCCCATTCAACGTGCACCCAGTGTACTTACCTGTTGGTCTGGAGGACCGTAGAGTAGCGCATACTGGGGGAGGACCCCATCCACAAGTTTCTCCAACTCTTCAGACGTGAAGGCAGGGGCTCTTTCCCCAGTCGCAGCAGCCATTGTCTCTTCCAGACCGAGGTCACAGCAGCACTTGCAGTATAGGTCCTCTCCTGTGGATGATCAGGTCTCGAGTGATTAAGCAGATAGAAAATGGCGGTCACGCCCGCGGCGGTGCGTACCGCGGTGGTGCGTACCGCGACCGCCGGCGCACATCCTCATTGGCTCCTGAAACCCATAGGCTTCAATGTTAACCAATGCGTCTTCGTACAGTGGTCTTCCACCGCCTACCGCCACGGTGTGCCACACCAGCGCATTGACCTCACATCCCATTGTGCCACTTCACAGGTCAGGCAGCCGCCATTTCAAGGGCCCACATGGCTTAATTTAAACTGCGTCACACAGGCCTAGGCCTTGCATTGCCACACATACACGCCTTTCAATACATAGATAACCGTGTGCTATGCAAGCTGTGGTGAACGTACCTGTGATTTGCTTGACTCCATACTCCATGTTGTCCTTCCTAGGCACCGTCCGCTGGGACTTGCGAGGAGAAGGATGAATCCTCGCGTGTACCGACCGCTGGTGGACCTGTCGACAATGGAAGAACGCCATATTATACTACATTACCGACTTGACCGTGCCACTATACATGAACTGTGTGCCCAGCTCGAGCCAGCCCTGATGTCCCCCATACGCCAACCCACAGGAATTCCCCCTCTAGTGCAGGTTCTGTCAGTCCTCCATTTTTTGGCAAGTGGCTCATTCCAGACAACAGTGGCCATGTCATCTGGAATGTCTCAGCCTATGTTTTCAAAGATTTTTTCCAGAGTGTTGTCTGCCCTGACGAAACACATGCGGAGCTACATTGTTTTCCCTGAGGAGGGTGATTTGGCCACTGTGAAGGGTGATTTCTATGCCCTTGGACATATCCCCAACATCATTGGTGCCATTGATGGGACACATGTGGCTTTAGTACCCCCAAAAGACGATGAGCAGGTGTACAGAAACAGGAAAAATTACCATTCTATGAATGTCCAGGTGGTCTGTTTGGCTGACCAGTACATCTCCCATGTAAATGCCAAGTTCCCTGGGTCAGTGCATGACGCGTATGTTATGCGTAATAGCAGCATCCCTTATGTGATGGAACAGCTACAGAGACAACGTGTGTGGCTAATTGGTGACTCTGGTTACCCCAACCTGCCTTGGCTATTGACCCCAGTGAGGAATCCCCGGACCAGGGCAGAGGAACGGTACAATGAGGCCCATGGGCGAACTAGGAGGATCATAGAAAGAACCTTCGGCCTTCTGAAGGCCAGGTTTAGGTGCCTGCATATGACAGGTGGATCCCTGATGTACTCACCAAAGAAGGTGTGCCAGATCATCGTGGCCTGCTGTATGCTGCACAATCTAGCATTGCGACGGCAGGTGCCTTTCCTGCAGGAGGATGGTCCAGATGGTGGTGTCGTAGCAGCTGTGGAGCCTGTGGAGAGTGAACAGGAGGAAGACGACGGGGACGACACAGACAACAGGGACACAGTTATCCAACAGTATTTTCAGTAGCACACAGGTAAGACTCACCCACGCCATTTAACATTTACTTATAGCCTCCTGCATCTCTACTTTGTGTATTTCCCCACAGTTCTTTTTAACTGATTTTTGATTTTCCCTTCCCTTTTCAGTGCTGTATGTCCCACTGCGTGACTTCTGCTTGGTTAGCCCATGGACTAAAGCTTATTGACATTGGTATGTTGTCATCACAAATTGACTGAACATTATTGAACAGTAATGTGTAATACAATTGTTAAAAATACAGACGGACTCCTGAATGATTTCAGTGCAATGAGTGATTTATTTATAGTGCTAGATATTGGTACATGTTATTAAAACGGTGATGGGTGATGGTGGAGTAATGTCCATGGTAGAGTCCAGTTCTCAGTTTCACAGGTGCATTGTCCATATGCCTGTGGAAGGATGGAGCAGGGGCTGTTTAAGGTTGGACAGGGTGACAATGTGGGACAGTGGGATGACATCATGGGGTATCTTAGGCTGGCGGGTGTCTTGGCATCCTACTCTGTCTTCCTGTGAGATCTCAGGTTCCGCTTGCGGGGTGGTTGTTCTTCAGCAGGAGGTGGGGTTCTGGTGGCCTGTCGTTGTGGTGGGGCCTCCTGTCCACTAGCGCCGGCGGAGGTGGTAGGCTGTTCCTGGTCCTGGCTAGTGACAGGGGCTCTTTGGGGTGCCACATGGTCCCGCAATGTGTTTTCTATCCGGTTGAGGGCCTGGACTATGGTCCCCATAGCGGTACCGATGTTCCTGAGTTCATTGCTGAACCCCATGTAGCGTTCCTCCTGCTGTGCCTGGATCTCCGTGAACCTGGCCAGTACCGTCGCCATCGTCTCCTGGGAGTGGTGATACGCTCCCATGATGGTGGTGAGGGCCTCTTGGAGAGTCGGTTCCCTGGGCCTGTCCTCCCCCCCCTGTCGCACAGCAGCCCTCCCAGTTGCCATGTTTCCCCGGGCCTCTGTCCCCTGGACGGTGTGCCCACTACCACTGCCCCCAGGTCCCTGTTGTTGTTGGGGTGTTGGGTCAGCCTGGGTGCCCTGTAGTGGCGGACACACCGCTGATTGACCTGTCCTGGAGACAGAGGCATGGGCCCGCTGGGTGGAGGCTGTGCTGATATTCCCAGAGGGGGTTGGGTCTGCTGTGGCCTGTATCTGTGTGTGGGGAACCGACTGTCCAGAGGTCCCCGATGGTCCGGGCTGGTCATCAGGTTCTAGGTCGACAGAGCTGCTGTCCTCACTGGGGGCCTGTTCTGGGGGTGGGATGGACAAATCTGGACCCTCCGTGGCGTTGTGTTGGCAGTCGGGCCCTGCAGGTGTAAAAGAGTATGGTTATTGCTTTTGTGTGTGCCATGGCGTGCATTTTGTGAGTGCCCTTGTCCACCAGTGCTGGCATTCCCTTGTGGGAGGTGTGGTGAGGGTGGTTGGGGGGGGTGGATGGGTATGTGCAGTGGTCATGCATAGGTGATGAGTGTCTATGGTTTGTGTTGGCATTCAGGGGTTGGTGTTGTTTAGGGTGGGTTATGCTGGTGAGACATTGGCAGGGAGGATGTGTGCTGGGGGTTGAGATTGGGGGTGAGGGTGGGGGTGTGGTTTGGCATGCTGGGGGGGGGTGAAGTAGTTGAGAATCGACTTACCAGAGTCCATTCCTCCGGGTACTCCAGCGAGGCCATCAGGATGCATGATGTTTACTACCTCTTGCTCCCAGGATGTGAATTGGGGTGGAGTGGGTGGGGGTCCGCCGCCAGTCTTCTGCACAGCGATGTTGTGGCGCGACACCATCGAGTGCACCTTCCCCCGTAGGTCGTTCCATCGCTTTCGGATGTCTTCCCGATTTCTGGGATGCTGTCCCACAGCGTTGACCCTGTCTACGATCCTTTGCCATAGCTCTGCCTTCCTGGCTATTGTGGTGTGTTGCACCTGTGTGCCGAAGAGCTGGGGCTCTACCAAGATTATCTCCTCCACCATGACCCTGAGTTCTTGGACCGAGAACCTGGGGTGTCTTTGGGGTGCCATGGAGTGGTGTGGATGAGGTGTGGGGTGGTGTTTGTGGTTATGTGCGTGGTGATGTGTGCGTAGATGTGGTGTGGGTGATGATGTTGGGTTCCTGTGTGTGTTGTGCTTTGCGTTCCCTGTGCTCTCTCTCAGTGTATTGCGCCTTCGCTCAGATATTTGTGGTCGTAGGGGTTTGTGGGTGATGTGGGTGTGTGTTTTATATTTAATTGGGTGTGTGGGAGTGTTGTTTGGATGTGTATCAGGTGTGTGTATTTCAAATTGTCCAATGTGGCTGTGTTTTGTATATGTGTGTGTATTTTGACCGCGGCGGTGTGTACCGCCAATGAACTACTGCGGTTAAAAGACCGCCGCGTGGATTCGTGGGTCAGAATGGCATGGGCGTGTTTGTGTTGGCGTGGCGGTGGAGGTTTGGTCATCTCCAGTTTATCGCTGCCCACTGATGAGGCGGGCTTCCGTGGATGTCGGGTTTTTGGCGTTTTCACAGTTGGAGGTCAGAATGACCGTGGCTGTTTACCGCGGCCACGGCGGTAGAATGGAGGTCTTCTGACCGGCGGTAAGAGCCTTTTACCGCCGAGGTCAGAATGACCCCCTAAATCTTAGTAAAGCACTTAGGGCCATATGTACGAACACATTTTCCGATAGACAAAGAATGGGTAAAAACCTTTGCTACATCTGGCCCTTAGAAACACAATAGCTCCAACTGGGGCTATCACTGCATCTTGAGTCCTTCCCAACACAAGGGAGTGCAGACCAGTCATAGAATCTCACGGACCCCAGGTACAGTCCTTAGAAAAAGATAAGGAAACAAAGACATTGCCCAGAGTCTGGGGAGGATCGAGGAGATGCTGGAGCCGGAGCGGCATCGGTTCTTTACTGCTACATGGGAGGTGAGGTGTTGGTTAGTTACTCCTAGGCAAGGGAGGTGAGGCATAGGTTTCTTATGGTTGCACAAGGGGTTATGCGGCATCGGTGGCAAGGCATTGATTCCTCACAACCCAGTGAAGTGGATGAATACAGCAGGTCAAGATGCAAGATGTTAACTTTGCGGTGTAGTGATCACAGCACATTGCAACAGGTGCTGTGGCGGAGTTGAATGTCAGTGGCATCAGTGACATGGCATTCAGGAGTCTCCCTGTGGCGGGACTTCAGAGGTGCTGCAGCGGCAGTGGGCCTGGGTTGCAGGTCATGGTCATTGCAGGCAGCAGTGCAGATTCGGACAGCGACTCCGGTTCCAAAGTCGTTCTGGAGTTGATGTGCTTGTTTTTTTCTTGGTTGCACCACAGCTCTCTTACAAGAACTGAATTTGGCACCACTTGGCAAGTCAGGACTCTCAGCAAGAGAGCCCAGGCACTGGTAGGTGAAGTCTTTGATGGTTTAATGGCCCTGAGACTTCCTAACAGGAGGCAAGATCAGTTCAAGCCCTTAGAGAACCCTGGAAAGCAGGATGTAGAAAGCAAAGTCCACTCCTTTCGTTCCCAGGACAGAAGCAGCAAGCAGCAGGCCAGCACAGCAAAGCAATAGGCAGAGTGGCAGTCCCTCCTACAACATCCAGCTCATCTTCCTGGCAGAATATCCTCCATTCAGAAGTGTTCTAACTCTTAGATGTCAGAGGTCCAGTACTTATACCCATTTCTGTCTTTGAAGTATGCAAACTTCAAAGAGAAGTCATTGGCAGTGCACAAGGTCCTACCATTCCCTGCCCAGGGCCCAGGCACACTACAGGGGGGTGGAGACTGCATTGTGAGAGGACCCTATTCAGGTGTAAGTGTCAGCTCCTCCTACCACTCTAGCTCAGGAAGACCACCAGCCTGGTGAGGGCCACCAGGATATGCAGGGCACACCTCAGGTCCTCTGTCTGACTGTCTAAAATGAATACACAAACAACCCAACTTTCATCCTGACCCAGACATGTATTCCGCAGACAGGCAGAGGCACAGAATGGTTAAACAAGCAAATGCCTACTTTTTAAAAGTGGCATTTTGAAACTCACAGTTCAAAAACCAACTTCATCAAATGATGTATTTTTGATTTGTGAGTTCAGAGACCCCAAGCTCCATACCTCTATCTTCTCATAATTGGGAATTACACTTAAACGATATTTCCAGGCAATCCCCATGTTACCCCATGGGAAGGATAGGCCTTGCAATAGTGAAAACCGAATTTAGCAGTATGTCACTATCACGACATGTAAAACACACCAGTACATGTCCTACCTTTTAAATACACTGCACCCTGTCCATGGGGTTGCCTTGGGCTTACCGTAGGGGTGACAAAGGGAATAAAACAAAAGGTTTGGGCCTGGCAAGTGGATGCACTGGCCAGGTCGAGATGGCTGTTTACAACTGCTCATGCAAACACTACAGTGGCAGGTCTGAGACATGTTTACAGGGCCCCTCATATGGGTGGCACAATCAGTGCCGCAGGCCCACTAGCAGCATTTGATTTACAGGCCCTGGCCACATGCAGTGGACTTCAGTAGGGTCCTACTAGTAAATAAAATATGCCAGCCATGGAGAAACCAATCACCAATACAATTCAGACAGACAGCAGTATGCGCTTTAGTGCTGGTCAGCAGTGGTAAAGTGCCCAGGAGGAAAAAAGCTTGGTGATAACCCTGCAAAAAGGGCCAGGTCCAACAGGGGCCCTCTGCAAGAATTATGAAATTGAGGCCAACTGAAAATGATAAATCACTTAATATCCCTAAACTACCTGTGCAGTGTGACATCTGCCCTGCTGAGCCTTTCTCAACATTCAATAAGATTTGTTGAATGCTTTTAAACTAAATTGAATCGGTGTAATTTTTAAACTTAAGATTCAAAAATCTATCTGTGGGCAAAAAATTGCATTTACTAGGGGCTGGATCCTATTTCTCACTAACATAATCTGGCATGGTGGATGCTTGACCTTATAAATGTGATTTGGTCACAAAAATGGTGTGCAAATATTGTGAGATTTCATTTTCAGCAAGTCTGCTCCCACCGGAGGGTTTGTGTTTATTGGTAAGTAGATCTACCAGCAAAAGCTAGGAAATACCTGAAAATCACACTTTTTAGATTTTCGCCTATTAATTGCCTCCCTGTATATGCTATAACCTATTTTTAGGATAGGATTCAGCAGGAACATTCCAAAAAATATTAACAGGGTAGTGGAATGTGCTTCATCACTGGAAAATGATTTCTCCATGAAAGATCAAGAATAGGTTTAAGGTGCATAGTCACATATGCATTCCAAATCCATATGCAGAAATATTCACCTAATTACTAGTGCATAAGTAGAAATACTTGCACATTTGAGTAATCATTTAAATCACGCTTGGGGTGAGAATGTTGAAGTTGGTTGATGGGACACCAGGTGGCAAATGAAGGAATGGCTGGTGCTCAGTTGGGTCCTCAATGAGAGTACATGGCTGGGGCATAGTCTGATAGGAAGAAATAGCTGGGAATTCAAAAAATCTTGGCGCCCAGGAAATTTTTCCAACTGTGCACATGGGGAAAAACACTGCACCCCAAGATGACATCGCCAATAAATTGAACCATGCAGGGGAGCTAGACTGCTTTTCAGAACAGTGAAGTGGCATTGATGATGACTGTGCCTTAAACCACCTGCGCTGAAAATGGGTAATGGGGGTGCAGGTATATGTTGAAGGTTGCCCTGGGCTGCTGTGGTTACAGGCTGTGGTTTAAACAAGAGTGACTGGGAGCAAGTATCAATTACAGATACCCTCCCTTCAACCAGTATAGCTGACCAAATATGGCAATGGAAGGACATAATACCCAGTGGCTATTATCTCAGAAAGAGGTGCTGCTGATAATTCCCTGTATTTCCTGCTGAACAACGCCTGACAATTTGTGTGAAGCCTCCAGGCAGTGCTTAATTTGAGCCAGTGGGTTTCGGTGCGGGGCACCAGCGCTTATTTTTTAGGGGCGGCGCTTAGTTTTCTGTATCTGGCCTTTACTGTGAGCAAAAGGCACACATGGGAAAGGCAGAGGAAGAGAAAAACAAAAAGGAGTCACAAAGGGAGAAAGGAGAAAGCTGCAAGAGTGAGCTGAATGGGCAGGGAGTATCTGTAAGTGTATTAAAGAGGCCTGAGTTGGTTTTAGGATTATGCTGCCTCAGCATCTAGTGCTCACACATTTAAATGTAGTAGCCTTGAGTCCCAAAGGCGAGTTTGGGGCACTAGTACTTTTTTATTTACAAATTAAGCACTGCCTCCAGCGAATTCCTGGCTTCATGTGACTGAAGATTTGAGAAGATGGGTGAGACTGGTGCAGTGGATTTAATGATATACCTGTGTATTGGGTTTAAGGTGATAGTCTTTCCCTACAAGGCTTAACCATGGTAAAAGACATGCCATGGAAGGGCACACAAAGCAAAAGATTGTGAAATATAGAATGGCTGCACATACACATATGGACAAGACCCCAGCCTTAAAGGTGAACTGTAGCGAGACTACTGAACCATTATCCACAGACCTTTTCTGTGCCATCACAGAATCATGCAAGGTATTGGAGACTAAGATTGAAGTATGGCAGTAGAAAAGGTGTTACTAGGAACAGACTTATGGAAATTCTCCGATAGACCTGAGGCCACAGAGAACCCAGTATACGCCATACAAATAAACATGTAGGAGATACACATGCTAGTGATCAAGTTAAAAGAGATGACAAGAACACGACAGGATTGGGCTGATGAGGCGAATAGCAGACCTTGAGACAATAATTTGCAGTTTTAAGGCTTTCTGTAGAGAATGGAAGGCCCATAAGTAGAGCTTGTTCTACAATGGCGTTAGTAACAGAACATATGTGTATAGTGTGTGAATGGATGGGACCACATCATCTGCACAGGTTAACGAATCAAGACAGAACACATAGGGTACGCAAGACAAGTCACTATGAGTAAAAAGGCTACACAATAGATAAATGTGAGATGAGGGCCTCCTGAATGGCATACCTAGTCTTGGTATTAGTTAAAGTTCCACAAACTCAACAGTGTGTTACCAAATCCTGTG
Organism: Pleurodeles waltl; assembly: GCF_031143425.1. Lineage (NCBI taxonomy): Eukaryota > Metazoa > Chordata > Amphibia > Caudata > Salamandridae > Pleurodeles > Pleurodeles waltl. Next base: position 489,393,182 of record NC_090440.1, read on the forward strand.
TCAACAAGTAAGTGTATCACACATGGCAATATACTTGTGCGTTAAGCAATGTTTCAGGAGCATAACTAGAAGAAGTAGTTGCAAAGTCCATTTGTAGCATGCAATGTAAGTGTAGGTCTCATTCATGTGTAAATATCAATATTGGGTAAAAGTGTGATACCAACTTTACAAAGCACACATATGTCTCAGCCATACTGACAGTCTAGGTACACACATGCACATAGGTATCAAGCCACATAGATATGTGTGACAAATGTGATAGATCACCAGTTTTGTGGAGTAAGTTGGGTAAATTTCATGCATATGAATCCATCAATGTTAAGCTCATAAAGTCAAACACAATGCTGTAAAACATGTCATACATCATTAACCACAATCCAAGTGCACCATGATAACTTGTCTGACAAAAAGAATTAGCTGAAAACTGACAACAAATTGTGCAACTATCCATGTTAAATGTTGGAAATGCATCGCATGTATACAACCAATTCACATGCTAAAGTAATTGAACAATTTAAAAGCTCTGTCAATGTCATGTAAGCAAGCAACAACATCAGAGGTTTCACAAGGACATATGTATGTGTGAGTGCCAAACTTGTTGGCACTGTCAGAACCTATGTAGGGATGCACATGTAATTAGTGCACATAACATAGAGTGGTCAAGAACTTTTCTAAATACCTATCACAATAATCTTCAGGCTAAACATAAACATCAGCATGTAGAAGTGTCCGAAGTATCAGGGTATGGTCAATTTTTCAAATGGTGCAGAAAACTAGAAGAGAATTGGAAGAGATGTGCAACCCAAAGCTGTATATAAGACGCATAGGCCCTCATTACAACCCTGGCGGTCGGTGATAAAGCGGCGGTAATACCGCCAACAGGCTAGCGGTAACAAAAATGGAATTATGACCACGGCGGAAACTGCTCAGATAGACAGGCAATTTAACACACCGACTGCCACGGCGGAATCAACAAGCACCACAGCGGTAACCGCCAACAGCCAAACGGAAGACAACATACTGCCCACTCTATTATGACCGGCCTATCTGCCTCCTTTTCCGGGGAGGTACCAACGACATCAAAACCGTGGCAGAAACAGAGCTCAGAGACTCAGGGAACAACCATGAAGCCATGGAGCCCGAGCTGAACATATTCCCCATGCTTGTCTACCTTCTGCTGCATTATGAACATCAACGCCGGTGAAGACGACCACAGTGAGTACTGCCGCCTAGCACACAAGGGAGGGGGGAGGAAAAATAGAGTGACACGCACACACAACACGCAACACCCCCTCCCCCAACACCATACACACGACCAGATGCAGTAATATTGCATATTTACCCCGTACCCCTCAGGAATAATGCAAGGACAAAATGATTTGAAGAAAGTGAGTGTAATACGATAAAATACTATGAATAAGTGCATCAAAATACAAATGTATATACATATATTTACAAATTTAAGGACACTGCCCATTCCTCTATGTCCGTGGGCCACAGGACCACAACACATAGGCCAAGGCCCAACCTCACTTCTGCAACAACATGGAGAGAACACTGCAGGGCATCAGGTCAAAAATATGCAGGCACCTCAGGGGGACGGGGAATAGGGGACACCTCCGCCGTAAGATGGTACAACACCACTGGTCCTGGAGGGGGCAACATGCCCTGGGGATTGCAAGGCCCACTGCTTGGTCCTGGGGAGTGCAAGGCCACAGTCTCTCAAGTGGGTGGTTTGCCCACTGCTTGGTCCTGGGGAGTGCAAGGCCCCAGTCTCTCTAGTGGGTGGTTTGCCCACTGCTTGGTCCTGGGGAGTGCAAGGCCACAGTCTCTCAAGTGGGTGGCTTCATCCACTGATTCTGGAGGGGGCCTTGTGCCCAGTGTGCTTCATCCTGGTAAGGATGGGGTGGGTAGATGGCTTCTCCGATGGTTCTGGAGGAGGCATGGTGCCCAGTGTGCTTCATCCTGGGAAGGATGGGGTGAGTGGATGACTTCTTCCACTGGTTCTGGAGGGGGCCTTGTGCCCAGTGTGCTTCATCCTGGGAAAGATGGGGTGAGTGGATGGCTTCTCCACTGGTTCTGGAGGGGGCATTGTGCCCTGTGATACAGATCTTGGGGAGTGCAAGTCACAGTCTCTCACCTGGGTGTCAGACCCACAGGATTTGCAGGGCCCAGGCTGGGAAGCAGCCCATGGATGCAGGACTACACACTGCCCACCGCTGGCAGTGGTGGTGCTGGCAGTGGTGGGGGGAGGCTCCAGCCCTTCCCCTGTATCCTCAGATGGCTGCCCACTGGGGCTGCTGCTGCTGGCAGTGGTGCTGGTGGCAGTGCTGGTGGCGGTCCTGGTGGTGGTGCTGGTGGTGGTGCTGCCAGTGGTGGATGGAGGCTCCAGCCCTTCCCTTGCAGCCTCAGACAGCTGAACCACCATGGTTGGTGGTGGGGGCTCCGAATGAGTCCCAGCACCAGGCCTCCTGTCCTTCCTGCTTGCTAGTGCAGGCCCCTTGCCCTTCCTGTCAGCAGCTGGGGATTGCCCCTTGCCCTTCCCTGTAGCAGCTGGTGGTGCCTCCTTGCCCTTTCTAGATGCAGCTGGGGGTGCCTCCTTGCCCTTCCTAGACACAGCTGGAGATGCCTCCTTGCCCTTCTCTGTAGCAGCTGGTGGTGCCTCCTTGTTTTTCCTTGAAGCACCTGGTGCAGGCACCCTTTCAGTGTGGCTGCCTGGTGCCCTGGATCCTCTCCCACCTACAGTAGCTGTCGATACTACTGTGGCCGTGGACTGGGTGGCTGAGGTGCTCGCCTGGGCTCTGACCACCCTGGCCCGAAGTAAAGAATGGGGGGTTGGGAGTGGTCAACGGTGGAGAGTGAAAGCTCCTTAGAGACATTGGGGAGGGAAGAGGGTAAAGGTTTGGTAGTGGAGGAAGAGGACATGGTTGTAGGAGGTGTCTGCTGATTTTGGGTGCAGGTGCATGGGCTGGATGCTGTTGTGAGGTGGATGGCTGTTGGGTGTCTGAGTGCTTGTGTTTGGGTACTTTGGAAGGAGGGGGCACAGGCATAGTGGGATAGGGCACAGGGGACGTGTGCATGGATGTGAGGGTGGTGACTGCCAGTGAGGGGCGTGTAGTGATAGGCCTGATGGTGGTAGTGGATGAGGATGTTTTTCATGCAGGTGTGAGTGTTGACGCTACTGGGAGGGAGGTAGATGATGAGGAGGAGGGGGACACAGTGGATGTTGGTATGTCTGCATCTGGATGGTGTTTGTGTGAGTGCCTGTGGGATGATGTGTGGTGCTTGTGTTTGCTTGAACCTGTGTTTGCCTGAACCACTCCTGTGTGTTGTCCTGGGTGCATGCTGGTCTGCCTGTGTGCTCGGATAGGTTTGGGTTGAGGGGAATGGGATTGGGTAGAGGAAGTTGGAGGGGGGAGGCTAGAAACAGGGACAGTGGCTGCCATCAGGGAGGAGGCCGGAGCCTGGATTGATCTCTGTTGGGCCACCATGCCAGAGTGAATGCCCTCCAGGAATGCATTAGTCTGTTGTATCTGGGCTGCTAGCCCCTGGATGGCATTCACAATGGTTGCTGCAATACAGAGATGGATCTCAGGAGGTAAATAGGCTCCTCACTCAGGGCAGCAGGGCTAACTTGGGCAGGGTCTGAGGTGCCTGGGGCGAAGGAGATGCCCACCCTCCTGGGTGAGCGGGCACAAGCAACTCTCTGAGGGGCTGCTGGGATGGCAGTGTTGGTACAGGGGTGGCGGCTGTACCTGTAGTTGGGGTGGGCACAGAGGTGTCCGCCACCACCAGGGAGCTTCCATCGGAGGAGGTATCACTGTCCGAACTGTCTCCTCCAGTCTCCACCATAGTGCTCTTCTCACCCTCCATCCCACTGGTGCCCTGACCGTCGGTTGATTTGGCCTCCAGGGCCCTGTGGGATGTAGCTCTCCCCGTCGCTGGTGCCTTTGCTCCCCCGCTAGATGATGCTAATGCACATAAGGACAGGGTGACAGAACAAAAAGGGGGGGAGAGACAAAGGATACACTTGGAACAGGCCTACGCACTAGGCAATGCCCTAACAGTCAGAATGCTAGTCACCAGCCCATGGACAGGGATCCCTAACACCAATTGCAGCATACCTGAGACCCACAGACCCCTGCCCAGTAGTGGACCCACAGACCCCTGCCCAGTAGTGGATGCCTACTAGCTTGGTTGGAGGAGGTTTACATCAGATCATGCCCAACATGGGACTTACCCTGCAATGTCTGGCCTAGCCTAGGGGCATCCACAGGCCCACATCCCCCACCCGGATGCCACCTCACCACGCGCAATTAGTATATTGGGGCACTGTTCTCATCCCCTTGTGGCTGCTGTGATGCCCCCAAGCACCCATCCAGATCCGGATAGGCCACCACCAGTATGCGGACCATCAGGGGGGTCAGGGTTCCTTGTTGGGGGGCCATCCCCAGCTGTTGTAATTTAGCAGTGATTAGATTAAGCATTAGCAGAAGACATCTTGTATTTAGTAACTATTGTGAACATTTTGCAGAATCCATTTTGTATTCATGGCAGCCATTTTCTTTGCTACATGCTGCCATGTGCTCACCATGTGCTCTGTCCTACCTTTCTGTTAACTGCTCTTGAAATCTGCCTAGTGACAAGTTATATTTAGCATCTCTTACTTTCGCACATGCTCAGTAAGGTCTGCAGCTGTTAGTCCTTGGAAACTGTTAGCTCCTCCTACCTGTCGACTGTGCATTTTCCACATGACCTTACATGTATACAAGTCTTGTTTCCATAATTGTACCACCTCCTTTTAGCCCCTGCATGGGTATAAAAGGACCATGCTCTCTCAGTTCAGTGTGCTACTTCCAAAGGGTGCTGTTTGAACTGTAGTACCACCTCATGAGGTTAATAAACTTTTGTCTTTTATTCCAGTTTCTGTGCCAACTTCTTCCTACATGGTCTGAGGACTTTGTGCAGAGAAAGGTGAACCCCTTGCACTAGTAGGCCTTGCTGAGGCTTACTTCAACAAATTGGCGCCCGAACAGGGACTCATCGGCGACTCGGATGCCCAACGGATTTGTCGCGACGAAGGATTGGGATCTCGCTGCGGACGATCAATGCCTGAGGAGACCCGAGTCTTGGCAACCACAGCGTTTTTCCCTTCCTTCTGACTTGACCATCCAGGTGGCGCCGGTCCTCGACTGAGATCCTTTTTGTTCATTCGTCATGCAGAGACCATTTGGTCGATTTTAGAACTTGGCAGTTGGAACCTGGACACCCTGTGATTGGTAAGAGCCGTTTTACGGCACTTGCTGTGGGTTTTGATGCCTGTGTTTGGTAATGTAGTTTAGCACTACTTACTGTGGTGGCTCTCGTGATTTGGGTGACTAGTTAATTTGTATTCTTTGGATTGATATATAAATTACAATTTATATAGGCAGGTAATGAGGAGAATTTTGTCCAATTTAATTTTGATTTGAACGGCACCTTAAGTGCTACTTTGATTATAATACTGCATATTCTGCACTATTTTTGGCATGCCTGTTTTTAGCGCACTTCGTAGGATGTGTTGCTTTTGTAATGGTACTAATTTGGGACTGGAAGAATCGCAACCGGCACCCCCAGAGGGGACGCCAAATAGAGATATGTATGTTAAACATGGTCTTTCTTCTATAATGTACAGCACATTATGGAATAAATACACCCATGTGGATCCTGAGTTACGTTGGCCTATGCATGGGTCATTTGATTTGAAAAAGATTGAATATGTTGAACAATGTATGTGTAAGTGAAGGTCTAGGCAAGAGATGTTTGACTGTGTACGAATGTGGGAGAAAGAAGTGCGTGGACGAGTGAAGCGTGAAGCAAGCCTTGCTTGAGAAAGAGCAGCGGAAGAATGTATATGTGAAAACACTGGAAATGAGAAAGAAAGAAATAAATGACTTAAAGGAGCTAGAAGAGAAAGAACGTAAGCTACAGGTAACTGGCCAATACACTGTTAGGCAACCTCTCTATCCTATCCTTAATAAACCACATGATGATTTTTTATTACCAGATCGCCCTCCACCTCCGTATGTCGTTCCTTCTGCCCCTCATGAGTTAGCTGAGGTCTCCAGTTCGGAGCAACAGAAGATGCGGGACAGTCGCTCTATGTTGCCTGCTGACCATGCGTCTGAGCTTAGATCTATTGCTCATAAAACAATTCGTAGCGTTGTTTCTGCTTCTGAACTTTTAGACAACATGAAAGGGCTGTGGATGTAGTTGCACGGACATCTCAGACCGGCGGGGTGCAAGCTTCCATCTTTGGAACAGATAAGATTATGATAGTTCACGCGAAACCAATGCGGGAGGCCGCGCCTTTGTATGTTCCTCCTAAAGGATTGGGTACAAGTGATGATAAAACTTCTGTTGATGCTAAGGGTTATTTTATTTATAATTGGGTGTATACTCCTTGGAATAGGGCAGATGTAATGGCACTTAAAACAGCATTACCTGACCCGCGGAAAAATCCAGCCGCCTTTTATGAGGAAGTTGAGGGAGCAATTAGTTCTTGTATTATGACTTTGGACACCTTGATTCTTTTGTTTTGCCTGAAGGTGTGGCTCTCATACAATATGTCGATGATATTTTGTTGGCAGCTGATACCCCGGAGCAATGTGAAAAGTGCACTTTGTCCTTATTTTCTTTTCTTGCTTCTCACCATCATAAAGTGTCACGAAAGAAATTGCAATATTGTAGACCAAGGGTAACCTATTTAGGTCACCTTTTGTCTAAGGAGAGCCGTGCACTTACATCAGATTGTATTCAAGCGATTTTAGACACACCAGTACCCTCTATTCAGAAAGATGTTTGTGCATTCCTTGGTCTTACTTCTTTTTGTAGGCAATGGATATTAGGGTTTTCACACATTGCCAAACCTTTGCTAGCACTTTTGACTAAAGATACTCCAATGCCCCTCCCATGGACAGATGAATGTGAGACTTCTTTCAGGCAGCTGCGACAAGCCCTTTGTTCCGCACCAGTGTTAGGTACTCCAGATTACATGAAGCCTTTTGCACTTTACGTACATGAGAAAGATGGATGTGCATTATCAGTTTTAGTACAGACACATGGCGATAAGCAGCGTCCCTGTGCATATTTTTCAGCAGTATTTGATCCTGTTGCTCGAGCGTTGCCCGGGTGTTTTCGTTCAGTTGCCGCAACAGCTGTCTCAATACGTCAGAGTGAAGGGATAGTTTTGTCACATAAGCTGTTGGTGCTAGTACCCCATGCAGTTGATGCTCTTTTAAATCAAACAAAGACACAACATTTAACTAGCGCCCGTATGACAGGTTATGAGTTGACATTGCTGGCTCCTCACATTACACTGAAGATATGTGCAATACTAAATCCAACCACTTTGTTGCCATATCCGGTGACTCAGCCTCAGTCACAAGAAACACATGATTGTATATTCCTTACCGAAGAACAGACAAAGGGTCGTGTTGATTTACAAGATACGCCCCTTTCAGATATAGACGGGGAATTGTGGGTTAATGGGTCTTGTTTGAAGTTGCCAGATGGTACGACCTCAGCTGCATATGCAATCACCACAATACACACGGTAGTGGAGACAGCTCGTATACCACAGAAGTCAGCTCAAGCAGCTGAACTAATAGCTTTGACACGAGCATGTGAGCTTAGTACTGACTTATGTGTGAACATTTATATAGACAGCCGCTATGCTTTTGGAGTGGCCCATGATTTTGGTTTGCTTTGGAAGGAGAGAGGTTTTCTCACATCCCACGGGATGCAGATAATGCACGGATAATTAGTGCATAACCTCTTGACTGCATTGACATATCCAAAGAAACTAGCTATTGTGAAATGTAGTGCACATAAGAAAGTGACCGATAAGATAGGGCAAGGTAATGCTCTTGCAGACCGCGTAGCACGTGAGACTGCGATGCAGCGGAGTACTACTTCTATGTGTGTAGTGAAGTCACAAGCTGAACGTTGGCATAATGCTAGATAAGACGTATTAGATATACAGAAATCTGCTTCTGTGAAAGAATGTGAGCAATGGTCTAAAGATGGAGAATTGGATGATGAGGGCTGTTGGTGGAATAAGCAGATGGATAAATGGAAATTACCTATAGCTTTTGTACAACCTATGGTTCAGATGGCACATGGGCTGGCACATGTTGGAGCTTCAACAATAACAAAGTTGCTCAGCAAGTTTGGGAGCATCCAGACATTTCCAGGACAGCTAAGAGAGTAGTACAGTCTTGTTTGATCTGCTTACAATACAATCCTGGAAAAGGGACACGTACTCCTGCAGGAGGGTTTGCTACACCAACTGCACCTTTTGAAGTTCTACAAATGGATTGTATTCAGCTTGAACGCTGCAACAATTTAAAGTATGTCTTGGTGGTGGTTTGTGCCTTCAGTAAATGGATAGAGGCGTACCCCACAAAGGATAATAATGCCATTACCACAGCAAAGGTGCTTTTGAAATAATTTTTCCTTTTCCCTAGGTTTGGTGTTTGCAGACTTTTATGGAGTGATAACGTACCTCATTTTGTTGGGGAAGTTATTAAGTATGTCCTGAAAGGATTAGGGATCAAACAGAAGTTCCATGCGGTTTTCCACCCACAATCAGCAGGGTTGGTGGAAAGGTATAATGCTACTTTGAAGCTGAAGTTAGTGAAGATACAGGCTTCCACATCCTTAACTTGGCCGGATGCATTACCATTGGCATTATTGTCTATTAGGTCAGTGCCACACTCCCGACTTGGCCTTAGCCCCTATGAAATAGTATTCGGGAGGCCAATGAATATTTGGGGAGTTCCTAAACCAAAATCTGTATATGATGTACCTTGTGTCCTGATGAATGATTATTTGGCACAGTTAACCGACAATTTGGTTTCTATTCATCAACAGGTTCGAGAAGCACTTCCTGACAGATCTACAGGTGAAGGCCATGAACTCCGACCTGGTGACCAGGTGATGATTAAGGGGGTCATTCCGACCCTGGCGGTAAAAACCGCCAGGGCCGGGGTCCGCGGGAGCACCGCCAACAGGCTGGCGGTGCTCCTTTGGGCATTCTGACCGCGGCGGTACAGCCGCTGTCAGAAACGGAAAGTCGGCGGTGTACCGCCGGCTTTCCGCAAGCTGCGCCGCCATGGAGATTCCGACCCCCATACCGCCATCCTGTTCCAGGCGGTTTCGGACGCCAGGAACAGGATGGCGGTATGGGGTGTCGTGGGGCCCCTGGGGGCCCCACTTAGAATTTCAGTGTCTGCTTAGCAGACACTGAAATTCGCGACGGGTGCTACTGCACCCGTCGCACCCCTTCCACTCCGCCGACTCCATTCGGAGTCGGCTTCCTCGTGGAAGGGTGTTTCCCGCTGGGCTGGCGGGCAGCCTTTTGGCGGTCGCCCACCAGCCCAGCGGGAAACCCAGAATGACCGCCGCGGTCTTTTGACCGCGGTACGGTCTTCTGGCGGTTCCCGCTTGGCGGGCGGCTCCCGCCGCCCGCCAAGCTTGGAATGACCCCCTAAGTCTTTTGAAAGATTAAGCAGCTTGGAACCAAGGTAGCGAGGCCCAGAACAGGTGCTCCTTGCGACAAGGACAGCAGTTCGAGTGACGAACCGAAAGAATTGGGTCCATAATTCTCACTGCAAGAGAGTGCTACCTACCTTGGTGGAACCTGCTGTGCTGACCGATCATCGAGAGATTTTGACTACGGAGAAAGGCCGTGCTATATCACCTGACAAATCTGCAGAGGTCTTCCCGGACCATACGACTTCTGGAGTGTCGCGATATAATTTGAGACCAAGGAAAGAATCTGAAAATGTTTTGAAAAAAACTGGTTGCGCTACCGCCCTGGGTTAGTGAAACGGAGAGCCAATGTGGCAAGGTGGGTGGATCAGCCATGCATTAGAGTAGTGACACCCGTCTTGGCCCGTGGTGAAGAAATCAGCGGCTGCCCAGGGATAAGAGCTACAACGATTGTTTTTAATTCATTTCTGAAAGGGTCAATTATCACTGTTGCTAAAATGAATAACAAATTGATCATTAGTATTATGGGGTTTGTTGTGGTTTTGGTGGTAATAGCAATAATCACCTGGTGTGTTGAAAAGAAGTCTCCTGCTCGTGAGTTTTCTTGTTGCCACTACTCCAGTACCAGAGGATCACTATTACTTTACGCTTCCCTATCAGGAGCAGAAGCACCATCAATCGTACTTCATAATACTTTCATTCAGATGTTGCATCATACTCATAATGCTACAAATACTACTAACTGTTGGGTATGTGGAATGATACCTGTGCATCAAAAGAAAGGAGGAACACCTTTCATTCCTCTTCCTTTTTCACACAATGGTTCTTGTCAAGCTTGGTACTTGCTTTTGTTTGCATCTGGAAAACGTACAGAGGGAGGACTTCTTTTTCGCCTTAATAAAGTATGCTACCAAGACAAAGATGGGTATCCCCAAGCTAAAGGAACTAAATGGGAATCGGAAGAGTATCAACCGGACAATGTTTCAATACCATATGTCTTCACAAATATACGAGACTCTGACAAGAAAGAACAATTTGTGATTTCTGTTACAAAAACTAAAGCAGATTTATGTATAAGTAGCATTGGACGAATTCCAGTAGGGATAAGCGATGGTGCCTTGATTTTAACTATTGAGGGTGTAAATAATAGTAGTTTTACAGCTTCACATAATACATATTTTGTTTGTGGTAACTATGGATATTACCAACTACCTGTTGAAAGGTCATGTGTGTGTAATGATTGCAATATTTTTCACATGCTGTATCTGTATTCAGTGTGGTCCAATGTTCTGCTCCATGTGTATTGCTGCTCATATGCCTACCAAAGGAAATATTACAGAAATGAAAGCACAACATATGTTAGATAAGGAAATAGCTGAAATGATGAGCATAAATATACAAGATGAATATTTAGATTATCCCAGAAAGACGAATGTCTTCAGCTAATGCTGAAAGGGTCGTCTGTTGTAATTTAGCAGTGATTAGATTAAGCATTAGCAGAAGACATCTTGTATTTAGTAACTATTGTGAAAATTTTGCAGAATCCATTTAGTATTCATGGCAGCCATTTTCTTTGCTACATGCTGCCATGGGCTCACCATGTGCTCTGTCCTACCTTTCTGTTAACTGCTCTTGAAATCTGCCTAGTGACAAGTTACATTTAGCATCTGTTACTTTCGCACATGCTCAGTAAGGTCTGCAGCTGTTAGTCCTTGGAAACTGTTAGCTCCTCCTACCTGTCGACTGTGCAATTTCCACATGACCTTACATGTATACAAGTCTTGTTTCCATAATTGTACCACCTCCTTTTAGCCCCTGCGTGGGTATAAAAGGACCATGCTCTCTCAGTTCAGTGTGCTACTTCAAACATTACCAAAGGGTGCTGTTTGAACTGTAGTACCACCTCATGAGGTTAATAAACTTTTGTCTTTTAGTCCAGTTTCTGTGCCAACTTCTTCCTACATGGTCTGAGGACTTTGTGCAGAGAAAGGTGAACCCCTTGCACTAGTAGGCCTTGCTGAGGCTTACTTCAACACAGCTGGGACTCCGCTGTCTTCCATGCCCATTGTCTCAGGTCCTCCCACTGTTTCCGACAGTGGGTGCTCCACCTGCTGTAGACCCAAAGGTCCTGCCGTCCTTCGTGATGGCACACCATATACCCTTTTTCTGATGGCGCTGACCTGCAGAGAAATACACATAGGAAAAGGTATCAGTCAGACCATCCTGCCTGTTACACTCATGGCCCATCATGGCCCTCACATCCCCTTATGCACAGACATGGCCCACCATACATGCAGCAAGCTGCCCAGGGCCCTTCCCCCAACCCACCCCCACACAAAGCCCGCACACACAGCACACCATGCATTCATGCCCCATGCATCGTGCTCACAGTGTACTCACCTGTTGGTCTGGGGGTCCATAAAGCATTCAGTACTGGGGTAGGACCCCATCCACCAGTCGTTCGAACTCCGCTGCGGTGAAGGCAGGGGCCCTTTCCCCAGTGACATGAGCCATAGTCGGTTCCAGACACAGGTCACAGCAGCACTTACAGTGTAGGTCCTCTCCTGTTGAAGGTCAGGTAGCAAGTGAGTGAACAGATAGAAAATGGGTGTCACGTACACAGCGGTGCGTACCATCACCTCCAACATACATCACCATTGGCCACTGTAACCCATAGGGCCCAATGGTAACCAATGAGGAGTTGCACGGCGGTTCTCGGCCGCCTCCCGCAACCGCGCACAACGTTAGCGGAATTACCTCATTTCCACATGTCCCTCCATACAGGACAGGAGGACGCCATTTCAGGGGGGTCAGGCCATGGCACCTAGCTGCGTCACAGTACACATTAGCACCATTTGGGCCTATCCAACAACATACTGTTACAGTCACAACATGCAATGCAGGGTAGTGTTTGGAAATATGGAATACTGACCAGCTGCTCATTGTTTTGCCCCCTAGATTGCAACTGCTGCGGATAAATAGGAGATGGAGACATCCCCCCGTTTACAGGCCCCTGGTGCACTTGGCAACAATAGAGGACAGGTACATTATCCTCACCTATAGACTGGACAGGGCCACAATCACAGAGCTGTGTGCCCAATTGGAGCCTGACGTGATTTTTGCTATCCATCACCCCACCGGGATCCCCCCTCTTGTGCAAGTCCTATCTGTGCTCCATTTCCTGCAACTGGCTCCTTCCGAGTGATAGTGGGCTTGGCAGCAGGAGTGTCACAGCCAAAGTTCTCAATAGTGCTGACCAGAGTGTTGCTTGCCCTGATTAAACACATTCACAGCTACATCGTTTTCCCCCAGGTGGAGGATTTTGCCACAGTGAAAGCTGATTTCTATGCAATGGGACATATTCCCAACATTATTGGGGCTATTGATGGTACACATATTGCATTTGTCCCCCCCCATGGAAAAATGAATAGGTGTTCAGAAATCGAAAGAGCTTTCACTCCTTGAATGTGCAGATAGTGTGCCTGGCGGACCAGTATATCTCCCATGTCAATGCAAAGTATCCTGGGTCTGTGCATGATACCTTTATCCTGAGGAATAGCAGCATCCCATATGTGATGGCCCAACTACAGAGGCACCGGGTGTGGCTAATAGGTGGATGTTGGTGTAGGGGTATGATGTGGGCCTTAAGGGTTAGTGTGTGTTTAACAGTTGTCCCTCTATATTTGCAGTTGACTCTGGTTACCCCAACCTCTCATGGCTACTGACCCCTGTGCGTAATCCCAGGACAAGGGCAGAGGAACATTACAATGAGGCACATGGGTGAACAGGACGAATCATAGAGAGGACATTCGGCCTCCTGAAGGCCAGGTTTCGTTGCCTCCATCTAACAGGTGGATTCCTGTGCTACTCACCCAAGAAGGTATGCCAGATCATCGTGGCATGCTGTATGTTGCACAACCTTGCCTTATGTCGCTAGTTGCCTTTTCTGCAGGAGGATGAGGCTGGAGATGGGTGTGTGGCAGCAGTGGAACCTGTGGACAGTGAAAATGAGGAGGATGAGGACAACAGAAGTGAAATAATTCGAAAATACTTCCAATGACACACAGGTACGACAGACTTCACATTTAAATGACTGATTTGTGTTTGACATTGTCACTGGCAGGCTGATTTTCCCACTTCTATGGCCACTCACTGCACCCTTTGGCATCTCTATTTGCAGATATTTGTGCCCCTCTATCTCTCCTGGTGTGTTGACTGCAGCCAATTACAGGTCTTTCCTATGTATACATTACTGTACAGTTGTATTGCAGTGTTTAAAGCTTGTTAAACAAATACATAGTTCAATCATACTTGTATTTTATCTAATGATGTTTATTTAAGTGCTAATAAGTAGAGGGGGATGTTCAATTTGCTGGGGTGACGGTGGAGGAAAGTCCAGGATAGAGTCCAGTCTATGTGGATCACAGGTGCATTGTCCAAGGACATTGTTAACTGGACCCACATCAACACGGAAGAAACCAAATCCATCATGAACTCTATCCACTCCGGCGCCCCTTCGGACCCCTGCCCGCACTTCATCTTTAACAAAGCCGACGACATCATCGCCCCGCACCTCCAGACCGTCATCAACTCTTCTTTTTCTTCTGCTACCTTCCCCGAATGCTGGAAGCACGCTGAAGTCAACGCCCTACTAAAGAAACCTACGGCTGACCCAAGCGACCTGAAAAACTTCCGCCCCATCTCTCTTCTACCTTTCCCAGCCAAGGTAATAGAAAAGACCGTCAACAAACAGCTGACCACCTTCCTGGAAGACAACAACCTGCTCGACCCTTCACAAACCGGATTCCGAACCAACCACAGCACGGAAACCACCCTCATCTCAGTCACAGACGACATCAGAACCCTGATGGACAACGGTGAAACAGTCGCCCTCATTCTCCTCGACCTCTCGGCTGCCTTTGACACCGTCTGTCACCGCACCCTAATCACCCGCCTACGCTCCACCGGGATCCAAGGCCAGGCCCTGGACTGGATCGCCTCCTTCCTCGCTAACCGCTCCCAAAGAGTTTACCTCCCTCCGTTTCGCTCAGAACCCACCAAGATCATCTGCGGCGTACCTCAAGGCTCATCGCTCAGCCCGACACTCTTCAATGTCTACATGAGCCCCCTCGCCGACATCGTACGCAAGCACGACATCATCATCACCTCCTACGCCGACGACACCCAACTTGTACTCTCCCTCACCAAGGACCCCGCCAGCGCCAAGACCAACCTACAAGAGGGTATGAAGGACGTCGCAGATTGGATGAGGCTCAGCCGCCTAAAGCTGAACTCTGAAAAAACGGAAGTCCTCATCCTCGGCAACACCCCGTCCGCCTGGGACGACTCCTGGTGGCCCACGGCCCTCGGCACCGCACCGACCCCCGCAGACCACGCCCGCAACCTCGGCTTCATCTTGGACCCTCTTCTCACCATGACCAAGCAAGTCAACGCCGTGTCCTCCGCCTGCTTCCTCACTCTCCGCATGCTCCGTAAGATCTTCCGCTGGATCCCCGCCGACACCAGAAAAACCGTGACCCACGCCCTCGTCACGAGCCGCCTGGACTACGGCAACACCCTCTACGCCGGGACCACAGCCAAACTCCAAAACCGCCTGCAACGCATCCAAAACGCCTCGGCCCGCCTCATCCTCGATGTACCCCGCAACAGCCACATTTCCGCACACCTGAGACACCTGCATTGGCTCCCAGTCAGCAAAAGGATCACCTTCCGTCTTCTCACCCACGCACACAAAGCCCTCCACAACAAGGGACCGGAATACCTCAACAGACGCCTCAGCTTCTACGTCCCCACCCGCCCCCTCCGCTCCGCTGGCCTCGCACTTGCTGCCGTCCCTCGCACCCACCGCTCCACGGCGGGTGGGAGATCTTTCTCCTTCCTGGCGGCCAAGACCTGGAACTCCCTCCCCACCAGCCTCAGGACCACCCAGGACCACTCCGCTTTCCGGAGACTCCTAAAGACTTGGCTGTTCGAGCAGCGATAACCCCCCCTTTCCCCCCTAGCGCCTTGAGACCCGCACGGGTGAGTAGTGCGCTTTATAAATGTTAATGATTTGATTTGATTTGATAGGAAGGGGAGCAATGTCAGTTCAAGGAGGACAGGGTGGGAAAAAACGGTGAGAATGAGGAGAGTCTTATTTCCCGGCGAGGGTCTTGGCAATGGTCTCTGGCTTCTGCCTGGATCACAGGGAACATTTGCAAGGTGGTTCTCCTTCTGCAGGGGGAGGAGTGCTGGTGGCCTGTTGTTCCTGTGGGGGGGCCTCCTGTCCACTACCGGCAGTGAAGGTAGAGGGCTGTTCATTGGTTTGGCTAGTGGTAGGGGCCCGGTGGTGTGCCACTGCCTCCCTCATATTGTTGGCCATGTCTGCCAGCACCCCTGCAATGGTGACCAGGGTGGGGTTGATGTCCTTCAAGTCCTCCCTGATCCCCAGGTACTGTCTATCCTGCAGCTGCTGGTTCTCCTGCTTCTTGTCCAGTATCTGGCCCATCGTCTCCTGGGAATGGTGGTATGCTCCCAGGATCTTGGTGAGTGTCTCCTGGAGAGTCGGTTCCCTGGGCCTGTCCTCCCCCTGTCACACAGCAGTCTTCCCAGCTTCCCTGTTGTCCTGTGCCTCTGTCCCCTGAACCGTGTGGCCACTGCCACTGACCCCAGGTCCCTCATCATCCTGTGTTTGTGGGGTGGCCTGCGGTCCCTGTAGTGTTGGACACACTGCTGATTGACGTGTCCTGGGGACAGAGGTATGGGCCCGCTGGGTGGGTACTGTGCTGGTGTTTCCTGAGGGGGGAGGCTCTGTGGTGGTATGGGTCTGTTCCTGGGTTACCAACTGTCCGCAAATCCCTGATGGGCCAGGTTGGTCATCCAGATCCAGGCACCAGAGCTGCTGTCATCACTATGGGTCTCTTCTGGGGGGTGACTGGTTGTTGCTGGCACCTCCTCTCCGGTGACGTTGGCTGGGCGACCTGTGGGGATGTAAATGCACTCTTATTGTTTCTGTGTGTGACATCTGGTACATGGGTGGTTGTTATTGCCCTGGCAGCTTTGCCTTGTGTGAGTAATTATTTGGTGGGCTTGCTGTTTCCCTCTAGTGTGCATGCTTTAGTGATGTGTGTCCATGCAGGTCTGTGATGGGGGTCTATGTATTGGTATTGCATGCTAGGCTTGGTATTGGGAGGGGTGGGTTGTGATGGTGGGGTGTGTGGGAGGTGGTGGAGTGATGGGAGTGAGGGTAAGGGTGGGGGTATGTGATGGCATGCAGGTGGGGGGTTGATAATGATAGAGAAAAGACTTACCAGAGTCCAGTCCTCCTCCTACTCCTCCAGGCCCTCAGAATGCATGATTGCCAAGACTTGCTCCTCCCATGTTTTTAGTTGTGGGGGAAGAGGCAGGGGTCCACCACCAGTCCTCTGTACAGCTATTTGGTGCCTTGTTACCTTGGAACGCACCTTCCCCCTTAGGTCGTTCCACCTCTTCCTGATGTCATCCCTTGTTCTGGGGTGCTGTCCTATGGCGTTGACACTGTCCACGATTCACGGCCATAGCTCCATCTTCCTAGCAATGGATGTCTGCTGCACCTGTGATCCAAATAGCTGTGGCTCTACCAGGATGATTTCCTCCACCATGACCCTTAGCTCCTCCTCTGAGAACCTGGGGTGTCGTTGTGGTGCCATGGGTGTAGTGTGAGTGGTGTGGGTGAGGGTGTGTGGGGTGATGTGTTGGGGTGTGTGATAGAAGGTGCATGGATGGTGTATAGGTGATGGTGGTGTGTGGCTGGGGTCTTGTCTGTGGTCTTGCTATTTCTCTTGTGGCACTTGTTTGTAATGGTGAAGGGTTGTGGGTAATGTGGATGGGTGTTTTATAGTGGTGTGGGTGTGTGGTGTGTGTATGGGTGTCAGGTGTGTGTTATTTGAATTGTCCAAGTGGTGTTTTGTATCTGTGTGTGTATTTTGAGCGCACCGGTATGTAGCGCCAATTGTTTACTGCCATTGAATGTCCGCCGTTGTGATTTGTGGGTCATAATGTGATGGGCGTAGTTCTGTTGGCGTAACGGTGTGGGTTTGGATACCGCCAGTTTACCACTGACCTTTGGGCTGGCAGACTTGTGTGTGGATTGCTATGTATGTGTCATAATATGGGTAGCGGTAATCTTCTGCGGCGGTGGTATGTTGGAAGCAGTCAGCATGGCGGTAAGTGGGATTTACCGCCAATGTCATAATGAGGGCCATATTGTCAAATACTGTAATGAAAGTGTACAATGTACTCAGCACACATAACATACATGGACAGGAATGTTACTGTAACAATGTGAGTATTCATTAACATTTGTATTTTTTTAAACTTTCAGCTGACCAATGATATGGTCTGCAGTCATGGGTCTTCACCCGAATTGTACATCCCCGGAAGGAGCCAGAACAACAGTACAATCAGTGCTTGTCAAGAACCAGAATGTGGTTAAATTTACAATTGGTGTACTGAAGTCCAGGTTCCGATGCCTGGACATGTCAGGGGGTGATTGCTATACTCGCCCACTATGGCATACAACATAATACTCTAATGTTCGATCCTCCACAACATTTGTAAGCAAACTAACATCGCATGGGACTTGGAGCATGAAGAGCATTAGTCAATGGAGGAGGAGGGGGATGGAGGAAAAATCCACCACACAATGGCTGGTCAGCAGAGATGCAACCACATTGTGGAAAATTTATTTTCATAATTTTTCTCACATGATGGACAAATTGTCTGTAATACAATGAAATGTTCAATGGAAGAAATAGTCAGTTTGAACTCTGTCCAAGCAGGGACCCTCACTCTAGTCAGGGCAATGGAGAAATACACTTAGATAACTCCTGCTTACCCCGTTGGTAGCTTGGCACAAGCAGTCAGGTTCACCACCAAACTCTAAGAATCAAAGCATACCCGCAGAAGTTTGGAGAAAAAATTGAGAAACAGCCAAACCAGCGAAGACCTTGCCTCATTCAGAGTCCCAACTGCTGCCCACCGATGAAAAATCAAGAACACAAGGAAGGACGCACTCCAGGAGCACATCAACTACTCCACACACAACTCTAAGGAACTCTTCTCAGTCATCGAGTTCACAGAACCTCCCTTCGAAGCACCCAGCATTCCCCCTGTCACAGGACCTCTGTGACAAACTCACCTCCTTTTTCCACCACAAGATCTAGGACATCTACGACAGCTTTCTCCCATAAAATCCAGGCACTGAAACCTGTGACCGACCCACCTCCCAGAACCCACCCAGACCATCCACAGCTAGTCCACGCTCACCACAGAGGAAACAGTCAACATCATGAACGGCACCCACTCTGGAGCCCCTTCGGACCCCTACCCGCACCACTTATACATCAGAGCAAGCACGTCCATCATCCCGAGCTTTGGAATGCAATCAACTGCTCCATCAACATGGGCACTTTCCGTGAGGACTGGAAACACGCCGAAATACACCGTCTCCTGAAGAAACATTCGGCCGACCCATCAGAACTAAAGAATTTCTGGCCCATCTTGCTGCTACCCTACTCCACCAAAGTACTGGAGAAAGCAATCAATGCACAACTACGTAATTTCATTGAGGCCAATAACTCCATGGACAGCTCCCAGTCCGGCTTCCGCAGCAACCATGGCATGGAGACAGCCCTCCTGGCAGTCACCTACGATATTTGATTACTCCTAGACCATGGCCACACCGCAGCAGTCATATTTCTCGACCTCTAAGCAGCATTCAACAGGTCTCCCACAGCACTCTGCACACCAGACTCCACAACACAGGAATCCGCACAAGAGCCCTGTAATGGATCCACTCCTTCCTCTCTGGGAGATCGCAGAGGGTCAGACTCCAGCCCTACACTTCCAGACCCACAGGAATCAACTGCAGAGTCCCCCAAGGATACTCACTGAGTCCCACACTGTTCAACGTATATATGGCCCCTCTTGATGTCATCGTCAGAAGCCACGGTATGAACATTGTGTCATAGGCCGCTGTCACACAACTCATCATTTCCCTCACCGAAGACCCGGACTCGGCCAAAAGGAACTTCCACTCAGAAATGGAAGCCGTTGCCACCTGGATGAGAGAAATCTGCCTGAAGCTCAACTCCAACAAGACTGAGCTCATCTTTGGAAACGCCACTTCAGCTTGGGACGACTCCTGGTGGCCCACATCCCTCAGCGCCCCCCCTGCACTGACTGAGCACCGAGTGCACTCGCAACTTAGGAATCATCCTCGACACCTCCCTATCCATGACCAGCGAGGTAAACTCTGTCACCTTCTCCTGCTGGCACACACTTCGCCAACTCTGGAAGATCTTCAAATAGATCCCAGCAGACTGTTTCAGGACAGTCACTCACGCCTTAGTCACTAGCAAGCTTGACTACGCCCTCTATGCCGGCACCTTAACTACATCAAAAAACTTCAACTTATCCAGAACGCCGCCACCAGACTCATTCTGGACCTCTCTCGCCGAGAACACATCTCCCAACACCTGAGGACCCTCCACTGGCTACCGGTTGAGAAGCAAATCACCTTCAAGCTTCTCAAACACACGTACAAGGCCATACACCACACAGGACCAACCAGTAATGCAGTTAAAACACTACAAAATCTACACCACACCAGTTTACACAAATAGGTAACATTTATCTAAATCAAACAAGACCAAAACAACAAAAATCCAACATACACAAGTCACAATATGACTTTTCAAAGGAATAAGAGTTCTACTCCTTAGAAAACAATGGAAATGTTGATTTTACACAAAGTACCAGGTTTGCATAAAAAAAGCCACACAGGCGAGTGTGCATCGGAAAAGTCAGCGATGCATTGATTCATTGCTCGCAAGTGAGGTTGTGCATTGTTTCTTCTCCGGTTGGGTAGGTAATGTATTGCTAGCCTCACAAAAGAGAGCGATGTGTCGATTTCTTTACAAGGCACCTTGGATCCGTCCAGATTCACAATGACTTTGACGCCCAGGGATGGTGCGTAAGAAATATGGTCGCACAGTGTTAGGAAACTGTGTGCGGGGGGTATCCATTGTTATCAGCAGCCTCAAGCGGGTGTTGCGTTGTTTCTCCAGCCACGATGCAGATGAAGCATCAATTCTTGCCTCGAAGCGGATGCACGTCGTTTATCAGCCGCGTTGCAGATGTTAATCAAATATTTTCCAGCATGACATTCTGTGCGTGGATAACAGCTCTTGTTCTGCCAATTTCACCTTTCAAGGACCAAGGGACTGGATAGGGCACCACTTGGCAGGGTAGGGGTCTCAGCAAACAGTCCAGGTGCTGGCAGAGGTCATCTTTGATGGCCCTGAGACTTCAAAACAGGAAGCAAGCTCAGTTCAAGCCCTTGGAGTATCTTCTACAAGCAGGAATTCACAACAAAGTTCAGTCTTTGTCCCCTTCCACAGGCTGAAGCAGCAACTGCAGAATAGGCTAACAAAGCACAGTCACAGGCAGGGGCAGTACTTCTTCTCAGCTTGGTTCCAGGAGTGAGATAAAGTCTGGGGTTTTGGGTCCACTAATTATACCCCTTTCTGCCTTTGAAGTTGGCAAACTTCAAAGGAAAGTCTCTGTTGTTCACAAGATCCTGCCTTGCCCAGGCCAGGCCCCAGACACACAGCAAGGGGTTGGAGATTGCACTGTTAGAGGGCAGGTACAGCCCATTAAGATGTAAGTGACCACTCCTCCCTCCACTACAGCTCAGATGGCTCATCAGGATATGCAGGCTACACCCCAGCTCCCTTTGTTTCACTGTCTAGAGGAGATTCACAAACAGCCCAACTGTCAGTCTGACCCAGACAGGGAATCCATACACAGGCAGAGTCACAGAATGGTTAAAGCAAGAAAATGCCCACTTTCTAAAAGTGGCATTTTCAAGCTAACAATCTAAAAACCAACTTCACTAACAGAAGTATTTTTAAATTGTGAGTTCAAGGACCCCATACTCCTTTGCTCTCATAAAATATTTAAAGGCAGCCCCTATGTTAAACCTATGAGAGAGCTACGCCTTGCAAAAGTGTAAAACGAATTTGACAGTATTTGACTGTTAGGGCATGTAAAACACATCAGTACATGTCACACCTTTAACATACACTGCACCCTGCCCATGGGGCTCCTGGGGACTACCGTTAGGGGTGCCTTACATGTATAAAAAGGGAAGGTTTGGTTGCCAGGTCGAGTTGGCAGTTTAAAACTGCACACACAGACACTGCAGTGGCAGGTCTGAACCAGACTTACAGGGCTACTCATGTGGGTGGCATGCAGGCCCACTAGTAGCATTTGACTTACAGGCCCTGGGCACCTCTAGTGCGCTTTACAAGGGACCTATTAGTAAATCAAATGTGCCAATCATGGAAAAGGCAAATACACATACATTTTACACAGGAGCACTGCACTTTAGCACTGGTCATCAGTGGTAAGGTTCCCAGAGCATCAAAAACAACAAAAACAGAGTCCAGTACACAGTCAGTCAAAACATGGGAAGCAGAGGCAAAAAAGACTGTGGAGACCATGCCAAGGATGCTAGGTCTAACATTCAACATTAATTTAAATGTTTCAAAATCATTCATTCTGTTGGCTTTTTTATGACACAGTCACTGTAAACATCAAGTCACGCACATCTTTTCAATTAGAAGTAGGACTCAACATGTAACAATCATGTTGTCAGAACCATTGAGCAACATGAGGCCATGACTCAAAATAATTAATCCACCAACTGAGAAATGCAATGAGATGCAGTGTACTGCATGTAAGGGACAGGCCAGGCTTGCCACATATCCGCATCCAAAATGACCATTCCTGTCCTCATGCACTTGAGCAGTGCAGTGCTGCACAGCTAGCAGACTTGCTGTGTTTTGCAGCATCAAAGGGTGTTTCAGATGGTACTCAGTGAGTGTTGGAAGACAATCCACCAAATATGTCCATCTTGAGACAAACCTCACTGTAGTGTGCCTCATCAATGCAGTAGCATGCAGAAACTCAGCATTTTCCAGGAACTAATGTTGTTGGAGATACCCTCACAGATCATGGGTAACAGTTGTCATGGACAAAGGCCAAGTATCATGTGAACATGTAAAAGTGTCATTTGTAAAGAAGGCATACATGCATGTGTGGCCTGCCTCAAAACACTACACATTTCCTGGCTAGATTGTGATATATACCACATCATGCCACAGTTGATAATTCACACATTTACCATGCACTGCTCTGCAATGTGTTGATGTTCAAAGACCAGTAACACAACACTATGAACAGATGACCTTGCAATGAGTGATATTACAGAGAGAAGTAAGGCAATGGAGATCTTCTTGGAACCATCACATCACCTCAAGAATAGAGAGATGGAAGACGTGTGAAGTCTCCATGTCAAATATCACACACAAATGTATGTGTACATACACTATCTCATTGGACATGGCACAATGTAGTTTTGGGGATGCAAACTTACCTCTGCATGCTAACAGTAGTTAACCTCTGCCCTGAGTGACCAAGTGCATGATTGAGGAAATCACAAATCTTGTATCATCCAAAACACGGAAAGGCATTTGAGTGTGTGTCATTAGATAGTCCTGTGTCATGGATTGTAGTCTTTTTGGACTCAGAGGGACACACGAAGACCTGCCTGCAGAGTAGATGTACCACCACTGCCTTTGCCAGGAGTAGGATAGAGCTATAAAGTTGCCTGCAACATGATGTTAATTGAACAGTACTAGTGAACATGACCATGTGGCCCTGGGCCATTGCAGTGAGGCCTACTGGCTCATTCACCTCTTTTAAAGGTCTGTTGATGCATGCTACACTCACCCCTATCCAACATCATGTCGATCAAAACATGTATGAATGATAAAACCATATGCAGTATGCATGTGCCTGTGCAAGACATATACAACACATAGGTTTACATGTGAAACAGTGTGCACATGGTAAATGTGTGTGCTGGCAGTGTGTGTCCACCCTCACACACTCAAGTACAGTACAAAGGGTATAGAGAACCAACCAGTGTGTGGTGACTGAGTATGTGTGCTGCATGTCATAATGTTGGTGGTAGTGAATCACATGTGTATCACAGTACTGCTCCACAAATGTCCTGTGACAGTAAAGTGAGGGGCATCATATGAGATGGCCATACAGCACAGGCTAGAAATTCACCCACTGACAGTGCTAGTGGGGAAAGCTAAGGTCATGAATGTGTTGCATATAATAGTATACAATGCTTTGCTGCTTTTTCCCCTTCGTCAGTGCCGTTTTGGCTGGCTAGGCCCAATGCAGGCATCTTTGAACCATGGTGCAAGGGTGCTTCTCATGAATGCATGAATGCATTTGTGGATGAAGGAGTGCCTTCCTGCAGAACATATTGAAAAATGAAGTAACAAGAGGAATCAAAGGTATAACTCCTGGGAAGGCTGTACTTTCTGGTGAATTCACAATTTCCCCCTGCACATGCACCTTTTCATGCAGGCTGCAATGGCAGCCCTACAGACACTTTTTGCATGGGCTCCCATGAGTGGCAAAATACATGCTGCAGCCCATGGGGAATCCCTGGTGCTCCAATGCCCTGGGTACATAGGTACCATATACTAGGGACTTATAAGGGGGCACCAGTATGCCAATGGTGGGGTATAGAAAGTCAGGAACAACCAAATTTAGAGGGAAAGAGCACAGTCACTGGGGTCCTGGTTGGCAGGATCCCAATGAACACAGTCAAAATACACTGACAGCAGGGAAAAAGTGGGGGTAACATTCCAAAAAGAGGGTAGTTTCCTACACTTAGCTTCAGGTGCCATCACATTGGTGGTGCACTGTTTTTCCACATCAAGTTTGTTTTCCACATAGAACGTGTTTGCGCTTTTTCTCCTCACCAGCACTGTGGATAAACATAACATGGGGGATATGGGAGGTAGAAGTGATAAGAGAGTCTCTGCCTGAGAATGTTTTCATCAAATAAAAGTACAGCTCCTCTGTCTCTGGAATGCGCATTGGGGCTGGGCCTGTTCCTGTGCGTGTTTTTGACACAGACAGAGTACAGGCAGAACTTGAATTTCACAATCGAAGGGATTGAGCTTGTTTAAGGTATATATGTGGTAACTTGGCACTAAGGTAGAAGGAGCTCGCCTGAACTTGTAAGCACGGTTCAGGGGCCCATGTTGGGAAGACCTCCTGCCTTCTTAATTATCTAGCTTGACTGTGCACATATATATATATATATATATATATACACATATATATATATATATATTCACTGCATATATTCATTGTTGATGTATTGCACTTTTTCTGTCTGTCATTGTTTAACTGCTGTGAGCATTTTGACATCTAGGCGTGTTTTACTGCATTCAAGTTAAATGCTCATGTTCATATTTTTGTGTGCTTTTATTCTGAATTCTGGGAAGTGCCTTGATAAATTAATTACTTGAACTAAGAGTGCTGCATTCTTTGGCATCATTTCCTCTTGGTTCCTCTTGGTTCAAGGCAGAGTAACACACCAGTTCAACTCACGTTTTTGACATTTACAAAAATTACTGGAGCGGTTTTCCGGGACAACCCTTAGGACTCATTTACAATGAATGGCATCTTAAGATGGGGAAAGACATGTTTCATTATTTATAAAGTAATGCGGCAGGACCGGGTACCAAACCTTGAAAATAAAGTTACAATGGGAACAGGATATTATTAGCCTGCTTACTAGCCTAGAGTGGAATAGGATGTTGGTGTATCATAAAAACAGGTATAAAATAAATGCCATGTTTTGCCTGATCCAGTTCAAAATATTGCATTGGGCTCGAGTGCATAGCAATATTCCAAGCACAACTAGGGATTGCCTTGGATTCTAACAAGCTGCAGCAGAATTTCTGTATATGTTAAGGTTCGGACCTGTGATTGATGACGTCTGGGACTGGGTTATAACAACCTTGATTATGATAGCAAGGATAAAGGTTGATCAGTCACTAACACATTGTAGTCTGGTTGTACACAACAAACTTAAACAGCATATAATTCATTATAACTTTCTCTCCTTGGTATTGTTAATAGCAAAACATAGAAGAAATATACAGTGGATGCAAATGCAGGGTCCTCCAATTCATTTGTTATAAAGATGTTCCAAGGTAGGTGCTTGCTGAAGAAATATGGATAAAAATGGTACAAACTGATCAAAAGGTACTTGATGATAGTCAAGTCTGACGTGAAATGTCTGATAGACTTCAAGAAGGGGAGACTGGACTTCCTTGGTTACAACCCCTATGTGATGGAAAATTTTAGAAATGTCCAATATGATAGGTTCTCATACTCATAGGGTGTTTAGTTTTGTCTGCTGCTGTATATGTTATTGATATTGTTTTTTTGATGGTTACCTTTGATATGTATACACAGTTCTGCATGGTGTCCCTCCTACCACAATATTGTAACAATCTGTTGGGCTCTACTTCGAAGTTGTAAACTGAATAAAAATGTTAAAACAAAATATTGCAAGAAGTGTATCATTGTTTACTTTAACATCTTTTTTATTATACAGGTTTATGGTTATGTTTTTATTTCAATAATAACGTTTTTAAATTTGTTTGCAATTCTTTTGAAATATTTTATCACAGTGTATTCTTGGATTGTTAGTATTATTTGGGATTGGGTGCCTAATTTTCAAATTATCCATTAGTTATTTTTTATTGTTTAATGCGTAATACTTTCAATTGATATTTATCTACTTCAATGTTTGATAAATTTGTTTCATTATGTCTTACATTCAAATTTCAAAGTCGTGGGGTTTCTTGAGGACTTGGGTCGTAGGTGTTTTCATTTGGATTTTTTTTTTTTAAATATAAATCCATTCATCAATGTTTTTAGAAAAATATTTAATTATTTTTGTATCATTTGTGGGGTGTATTGGAGTTTTGGTGGATAGTGTTATAGTTAGAGAGTATATTAATTGTTTTTAATTGCTTAATATTTTAAAATTATTTATTACTGCTAAGTGCTTAATATTTCAAATTTGAAACGTTTGACATTGTGATTTATTTGCTTATTTGTTTCCAGTGATTTTTTTTTTAGTTGTGGTGTTTATTAGGGGATCTGGTGAGTAATTTACATTTAAATACATTAATTTATATTAATATATTAATTGAAGCACCTATTAATTATGTTAATGTATAAATAAATAAAGCAATGTTTGTGTGAGGATCAACTACCTGTACTGAATGTAATCAAAAACAAGTGGAGACAAGATAAACACACACGATCGCAGCCATGGCCTGTTGAGTCGGATGATGGAGTATTTCCTTGAGACCAGTAATTTTAAGACTAGCTGTTTGTAGTTAGTGAGCCACATTTACTTTTGAAATATTAGTCTCAGTTGTGTTTTAAGATTAAATCTGAAATCTCAATACTTTATTTTTCTGCCAACTTACAATTGTGAAGTAGGCAGTTCAGAGATCTTTTAGAAGGGAAAGATTTAGAAGCGTTTGAACACTGTATTGTATGCAGGTTGTTGGGTTCCATCCCCTTTTTGCAAGTTGGATATGTGCATTGTCTGCTGTTGATGGGGGGGATGTGAGCATTCACTGTGGACTCATTATTATCATTTGAGACCTTATTTAAGAGATTGAAGTAATTGAAATTCAATTTAGTTTATTGTAGTCTCATGTCAGACTAATGGTCAAAAAAGTAGTACTTCTATCTCACTTTTGGAGAGGTCGGTTGGCTCTCCTCCTTGTGATTCATATTTATTGCCATATGTGGATCTAATGCAAAGCTTGGAAACGACTGTCAGGGCCATCTTGATGACACTGGACAAGGTGTTTTTGCTACTGTAGGGTTGCTTGTTTAGAGTTGATGTTGTAAATGGTGTGAGAGATGTTGCTATAAAAGGTTTTGGATGGATTTATGTTGATGGCATGTGGGAGAATGTGATGAGGCAGGAGGTATTTGTGTAACAGCAGCAACAAGGTTGGTTAGTTAGATGTGGCTTGGAAAGATGTAAATGGTCATTAAAAGTGTAAGCGTTCAAAAGGGTATGTTGACTGATGGTGAGCAGGCTGTGAAGAGGCTGTAGTTGAGGTAAGTGGGTGATTGATGGTTTTGATGGAAGGAGGTGGGACAGCAGACTTGGGGGTTAGTGTGTGGTATTGTGTTAGTGACAGAGAGGTTGGAGTAGTGTGAATGTGATGAAAAGATGGGTGGGGGAGAGTGTGGTGTGGGGGGCATCAATGTCATTGGAAAGTGGGATAGTGGTGATCATGTTTCAGAGGGTGTTTGTTCAGTGAGTTCTGAATATTCTTTGTGTGCTATTTGATGACTAAGCTGTGGAGATTGTGAAATGTAAAGGGGAAAGGCTAGGTGAAAGGTACTAGGGATTTAAAGATGTTGTGAACAGTACACAGTGTGCAGGATTGGGTTTAGGGGAGGAGTTGGGAGTGAAATGTGAATTAGGAAAACTCAGAAGATGGGTAGATTGTGGCCTGGGTGCAAATCTGTGCTCACTCTGCTACTAATATTTAGGTACTGCGGACAAAGAGATTTTGTTTGGTGGGGTAATGAGTGGGGTCCAAATAATTTTCTTTGACATCATGGTTAGCTTTACCTTGTACCTAGGCTTTTTGATGATTTACGACACAATGAAGTGAGAATCAAAGTGTCAGGTGTCAGGTTAGTTGACAGGCAAGCAGGAGATGGAAGCTCTGGAGACCAGGGATATGGGAGTGTAGATGGGTGATATCAGTAGACCACTATCTTTCTGTAAATGCACTCTCACTTAATTCCAAGGGTAGAATAATTTCCAGGTCAGAAGGAGTACAGCCCTCTTTAGACTCCTTCAAATCTTAGCTCAGAGTCTGGGAACAAGTTGTGCCATTACATAGGCTTTTCTGACCCTTCCTATAGTTTTCATCTGTTTTTGCGTCTCATACTCTTTGTTTTTTCTCCCTTTTGGCTTCATTGGTCCCTTCGTTAATCCCCTCCTTAGTATTGCTTTCTCCTTTTTCTGCCTGTTAATCCCTGTTTCTTGCAGAGTCTTACCTCTGTGTGCCTAGCAACAGACTGGTACCTTCACTGAATTCCTGGCCGTCTCCAGGCTCACCATTGCATCACCAGCTGCTGGAACCAATAAGTCGCGTTTCAGTTGTTACTTGCATGGTACCTTCAGCTGGTATCTATATTGATATTTTGCACTGTGTCTTACAGCTGGTTATATCTATCCAAGATGTTGTACCATCAAGGCAGAGTGGTGCCCTCCCTTGAAAATGTCAAAGTCTTGAAGAGTGAGCTCCAGTCTTAAATTTTTCTCTTACCCTCTTTCCCTGCTTCTGCCTCAGTTTCTGTGTCTGATCACTCAGTTCACTAGTACAGTGGCTAAGGGATGGCAAGGCTTTCTGTAGGTCCATGACTTTGAACCCTGGCTAGGAGTTTCAGAGTTAAAGGATTTTATAGTAGGTTGTTCCTACTTTTTTGAGTATGGCTGCATGCTTCACTGTAAGAGCCGTTGTAGATAGTGGGTGAATCTGTACACTGGCCAGGCTACAGTGGAGAGAGAAATCTATATTCACCTTAAAAATGGCTTATTGAGTGGATGAGTCAAGCAACTGAACCAAGACACCGCGTCAAGAAGGAAGTGCAGAGAATGAAGAAATGGAGAGGTTTCCTGGTCCTGTAGGTATGTAAAGACATGGTGTTGGAGGAACTAGAGATGAATTAGGTGGCTGATGTAGATAAGGTCTTAACAGTGATGCTCTGGATATATTATTTTAACTTGACCTTATTTGAAGCCAGGTTTAGTGCAGTTCAATAAAGGCAATTTAGAAGGAGGCTGTCTGTTTATAGAAGCTTCTGGGATTGATTTAGGTAGTTCATAGGGTGATATGAGCAATGACAATGGTGGAGGTTTAAGTTATAAACCATTGTTTCTGTTTTGAGAAAGATCCTAAGCCTTCTCAATGCTTTGAATACGGTTATGCTCACTACAGGCACTTGGTGGTATTGCAAGAGGGCAGTTAAATATCAGTTTAACTTTTGTCAGTGTCTGTGTGCAATACCACTGGAGGAGGGATAAAGACAGTGGTTGTATAATCACCGATAGCTAACTGGTTGTAAGATGGCCATTAAGTATAACCTCTGTTTCAGCACTCATGTTGGAATTGCAGCATCCAGGGACCATCCATTTGCAAAAGACTAATCTCTCATTGAGTAGAAAAATGGCCAAACTCTTAAGAGTGAGTTTCTCTGGAAGAAGTCATAGGGAAGCATACTCCATCAACTTAGGCAGGACGTAAGACACCTCAGAAAGGAGCTAATACAGGTAAAAGCCTGCCCTGACAGAAGAGAGGAGAACAGGTGAAGACGAAATGTGCCTATTGCCTTCATGCTTTGGACGTCATGCAAGCAAAGGGTGATGTTGGACAGTGGCCTCACCCATTTAGGGCAGACAGCAGCTAGCAGGTCTGGCCCCTCGAATCTAAAATAGAGTGATGCTGAAGGTATCCCTCGTGCAGGCAGACCACAGGAAACAACTGCTGACCACCCTGCAAAACAAACTAAATCCCCACAAGTAACCATAGCACAGCGCACCAGGGAAAATGAAATAGTGATGGCAAAACTTGAGGAGTATGAGATGGCTCAATTAGAAAAAACATCATAGTAGTGGGGGTACCAGAAAAAGCGGATACACCAAACTCTGAAACCCAAGAAACTGTCAAGGTTCTTTATGGTTGAGTGTGCACTCTGGGCCCCAGTGCCACCCCGTGTCCAGGCATCCCTCCATGTACAATTATAGCCCACACACTCAATTACTGTGACCGCGACTCAATACTTCAAGCATATGCCAAGGGTGATACTGAAATTTGGGGACTCTACTGATAGATTCTTCCCAGACTTCATAATTATAGTCCAACAGTAAAGAGGTAGTTTTTAGGGAGTCAAAAAGCCTAAAATACATGATGCTCTTCCCTGTCAAGCTGAGGGTGGAGGCCGAAGGGAAAATTTGGCACTTCAGCACATGGGCTGAAGTCTGGGAGTGGCTGGAAGGATGGAGTCCAGCTCGCAACTGTCCACCCCAAGCATCATGAGACTCACCGTGGCAACTCAGTCAACAAGCCATGGGAAATGACAATTTTCACAAATACACGTGTGAAAAGAAGCGTTGTAATTGGCTGACCGCAACCTGACAAGAAAGTTGCAGCCGCCATTTTAATTCACAGGACACGGTCCCAGGGGTGAAAATCCTAATTGAACATGGCATAAGGGGTCAGGGTGAAGGTATCCTGACCCCAGGAGTGTGATATAGATGTGTCTGATGGGGCAAATTATGGATTTAAAATAATTTTGCATCACCACGCACGATATTCACAAAAATTCACAAATTTTGTGCAAAATATTTAAGAATGTGAAAAACTTGAAAGAAAAACCACAGTCTCATTCATACACTCATTTATTCACTCATATATGTACTCAGGGACTTATGCTTCCATTCACACACTCACTCAGACACTCACGCACCCACTCACAGACCCACTGAGAGAGACAGGCCCTTTGACCAACTTGCGCTGCACAAGGCCAAAGGCTGTGTGTGGCGTGGGGTTAGGTGGTTTTAAGGGCTTGATTGCAAGGCCTGGCTGCAGGCCTATCCTTGCGACCAACCCCCGCTCCACACAGCCAAAGGCTGTGCACCACGGGGTTGGAATAACATATAGGGGGTCATTCTGACCCTGGCGGTCATGGACCGCCAGGGCCAACGACCGCGGAAGCACCGCCAACAGGCTGGCGGTGCTTCTGGGGCCATTCGCGGTCAGAAAAGGGAAACCGGCGGTTTCCCGCCGGTTTCCCGCTGCCCCAGGGAATCCTCCACGGCGGCGCTGCAAGCAGCGCCGCCATGGGGATTCCGACCCCCTTCCCGCCATCCTGGTTCTGGCGGTAAAAACCGCCAGGAACAGGATGGCGGGAACAGGTGTTGTGGGGCCCCTGGGGGCCCCTGCAGTGCCCATGCCACTGGCATGGGCACTGCAGGGGCCCCCTAACAGGGCCCCATTCAGATTTTCAGTGTCTGCTTGGCAGACACTGAAAATCGCGACGGGTGCAACTGCACCCGTCGCACACCAGCAACTCCGCCGGCTCCATTCGGACCCGGCTTCCTCATTGCTGGGGCTTTCCCGCTGGGCGGGCGGCCTTTTGGCGGTCGCCCGCCAGCCCAGCGGGAAAGTCAGAATGACCGCCGCGGTCTTTTGACCGCGGGTACCGTCTTCTGGCGGTTCCCGCCAGGCCGGCGGCTTCTGCTGCCGGCGGGGGTCAGAATGACCCCCATAGTAATTAAAACTACTGTATGTTAAAAAAACATAGACATTCACTGAAAAAACTGAAGATTACAGGGACGGTATAGTTAGGTTCTGAATTTACTCGTACAAGACCTTTGAAATTCAGCAGTTATAGTTAGAGTTCTTTCAAGTAACTATAACTCGCACCCTAAGGCAACTATAGCCTTGCACCTTCATCATGCACAGCTAAATATTCCACATATTATTATATAATTGATGAGATCTTGTATGGCATCTTTGATGTTATCACTGTAACATTTGCAATAAAATTATTCATAAGAAAACTGTGCATGGCAAGGGCACAAGTTATAGTTACATTAGGCCACAAGTTATAGTTACTTAAAATAACTCTAACTATAACTGCTGAAATTCTCTGGTTTTGTGCAAAAAATTCAGAACATAACCATAATTTCTCTCTAAGTTTTTTTTTTCTAAGTGGATATCTATGTTTTTGTTAATTCTATTTCCTGAGTATAACATATCTGTAACCTTTGTTTTTTTCAGTGAATTTCTATGGTATTTTTTACATAAAGTAATTTTAACTACTATATGTTAATCCAACCACCGTCGTGCACAGTTTTTTGGCTGTGCGCAGCAGAGGTTGACTGCAGGGCCCTGCTACATGGCCCCTATACCTATATACCCAATCCCTGTGCTGCACACGGCCTTTGCCCATGTGCAGTAGGTGTTGGCCGCAGGGCTTGGCTGCCCTATAACCTCCCAACCCAGTGCTGCGCACGGCCTTTAACCATTCACTGCGGGGGTTGACCACAGGGCCTGCACCAACTCCTATAACCACCCAAACCTGTGCCGCTCCTGCCCTTCAGCTGTGCACAGCTGGGGTTGGCCGCAGGGCCTGGCCTGTGGCCTGGCCCTGCTGCCAAACCCCTATAACCACCCAATCCTGTGCTGCACACAGCCCTGCGTCTAACTCATATAACTAGCTAACCCCACACCACCCATGGGCTTCTGCAATGCAGGGCATGGGTTGGCCGCAAGGCCAAGCCTGTGGCCAGGCCTTGAGGCCAACTCACTGTAACCACCCAGAGAGTTTTTCCAAACTTTAATAAATGACATAGAATGCTCCATTTAAAGGCCAAATTGAAAAGAAAAATGTATTTGTCAAGTAAAAAGAATGAGATCACCTTTCGGTATATACCTTAAATATATGAAGTTGAAAATAAATTAAAACAGGGAAATGACAAAATACACACCTAGACTTGAACACTCAATCTGTAGTGTGAAGGTCTGATACCTAAACCACTAGGTCACAGGTGACACCCTAACATACACTGTAGAGATATAACTATTACATTCAAACCAAAGATTTTTATGGGTAAAAGAGGCATATGTTACATCATTAGTGTGAGAAGGTAGCCTCTTTCTAGCCTTGTTACCCCCACTTTTGGCCTGTTTGTGAGTGTATGTCAGGGTGTTTGTCACTGTTTTCACTGTCTCACTGGGATCCTGATAGCCAGGCCTTAGTGCTCATAGTGAAAACACTATGTTTGTTATGTGTCACTGGGATCCTGCTGGTCAGGACCCCAGTGCTCATAGGTTTGTGGCCTATATGTATGTGTCACTGGGACCCTGTCACACAGGGCCCCAGTGCTCATAGGTGTGCATGTATATGTTCCCTGTGTGGTGCCTAACTGTCTCACTGAGGCTCTGCTAACCAGAACCTCAGTGGTTATGCTCTCTCATTACTTTCAAATTGTCACTAACAGACTAGTGACCATTTTTACCAATTTACATTGGCTTACTGGAACACCCTTATAATTCCCTAGTATATGGTACTGAGGTACCCAGGGTATTGGGGTTCAAGGAGATCCCTATGGGCTGCAGCATTTCTTTTGCCACCCATAGGGAGCTCTGACAATTCTTACACAGGCCTGCCACTGCAGCCTGAGTGAAATAACGTCCACGTTATTTCACAGCCATTTTACACTGCACTTAAATAACTTATAAGTCACCTATATGTCTAACCTTTACCTGGTAAAGGTTAGGTGCAAAGTTACTTAGTGTGAGGGCACCCTGGCACTAGCCAAGGTGCCCCCACATTGTTCAGAGCCAATTCACTGAACTTTGTGAGTGCGGGGACACCATTACACGCGTGCACTACATATAGGTCACTACCTATATGTAGCTTCACCATGGTAACTCCGAATATGGCCATGTAACATGTCTATGATCATGGAATTGCCCCCTCTATGCCATCCTGGCATTGTTGGTACAATTCCATGATCCCAGTGGTCTGTAGCACAGACCCTGGTACTGCCAGACTGCCCTTCCTGGGGTTTCACTGCAGCTGCTGCTGCTGCCAACCCCTCAGACAGGCAGCTGCCCTCCTGGGGTCCAGCCAGGCCTGGCCCAGGATGGCAGAACAAAGAACTTCCTCTGAGAGAGGGTGTGACACCCTCTCCCTTTGGAAAATGGTGTGAAGGCAGGGGAGGAGTAGCCTCCCCCAGCCTCTGGAAATGCTTTGTTGGGCACAGATGTGCCCAATTCTGCATAAGCCAGTCTACACCGGTTCAGGGACCCATTAGCCCCTGCTCTGGCGCGAAACTGGACAAAGGAAAGGGGAGTGACCACTCCCCTGACCTGCACCTCCCCTGGGAGGAGTCCAGAGCTCCTCCAGTGTGCTCCAGACCTCTGCCATCTTGGAAACAGAGGTGCTGCTGGCACACTGGACTGCTCTGAGTGGCCAGTGCCACCAGGTGACGTCAGAGACTCCTTGTGATAGGCTCCTTCAGGTGTTAGTAGCCTCTCCTCTCTCCTAAGTAGCCAAACCCTCTTTTCTGGCTATTTAGGGTCTCTGTCTCTGGGGAAACTTTAGATAACGAATGCAAGAGCTCATCCGAGTTCCTCTGCATCTCCCTCTTCACCTTCTGATAAGGAAACGACCGCTGACCGCGCTGGAAGCCTGCAAACCTGCAACATAGTAGCAAAGACGACTACTGCAACTCTGTAACGCTGATCCTGCCGCCTTCTCGACTGTTTTCCTGCTTGTGCATGCTGTGGGGGTAGCCTGCCTCCTCTCTACACCAGAAGCTCCGAAGAAATCTCCCGTGGGTCGACGGAATCTTCCCCCTGCAACCGCAGGCACCAAAAAGCTGCATTTCCGGTCCCTTGGGTCTCCTCTCAGCACGACGAGCGAGGTCCCTCGAATCCAGCGACGCTGTCCAAGTGACCCCCACAGTCCAGTGACTCTTCAGCCCAAGTTTGGTGGAGGTAAGTCCTTGCCTCACCTCGCTGGGCTGCATTGCTGGGAACCGCGACTTTGCAAGCTACTCCGGCCCCTGTGCACTTCCGGCAGAAATCCTTCGTGCACAGCCAAGCCTGGGTCCACGGCACTCTAACCTGCATTGCACGACTTTCTAAGTTGGTCTCCGGCGACGTGGGACTCCTTTGTGCAACTTTGGCGAGCACCGTTTCACGCATCCTCGTAGTGCCTGTTTCTGGCACTTCTCCGGGTGCTACCTGCTTCAGTGAGGGCTCTATGTCTTGCTCGATGTCCCCTCTCTCTGCAGGTCCAATTTGCGACCTCCTGGTCCCTCCTGGGCCCCAGCAGCGTCCAAAAACGCCAAACGCACGATTTGCGTGTAGCAAGGCTTGTTGGCGTCCATCCGGTGGGAAAACACTTCTGCACGACTCTCCAAGGCGTGGGGGATCCATCCTCCAAAGGGGAAGTCTCTAGCCCTTGTCGTCCCTGCAGTATTCACAGCTCTTCAGCCTAGTAAGAGCTTCTTTGCACCAACCGCTGGCATTTCTTGGGCATCTGCCCATCTCCGAGTTGCTTGTGACTTTTGGACTTGGTCCCCTTGTTCCACAGGTACCCTCAGTCAGGAATCCATCGTTGTTGCATTGCTGATTTGTGTTTTCCTTGCATTATTCCTCTAACACGACTCTTTTGTCCTTAGGGGAACTTTGGTGCACTTTGCACTCACTTTTCAGGGTCTTGGGGAGGGTTATTTTTCTAACTCTCACTATTTTCTAATAGTCCCAGCGACCCTCTACAAGGTCACATAGGTTTGGGGTCCATTCGTGGTTCGCATTCCACTTTTGGAGTATATGGTTTGTGTTGCCCCTATCCCTATGTTTCCCCATTGCATCCTATTGTAACTATACATTGTTTGCACTGTTTTCTAAGACTATACTGCATATTTTTGCTATTGTGTATATATATCTTGTGTATATTTCCTATCCTCTCACTGAGGGTACACTCTAAGATACTTTGGCATATTGTCATAAAAATAAAGTACCTTTATTTTTAGTATAACTGTGTATTGTGTTTTCTTATGATATTGTGCATATGACACTAAGTGGTACTGTAGTAGCTTCACACGTCTCCTAGTTCAGCCTAAGCTGCTCTGCTAAGCTACCATTATCTATCAGCCTAAGCTGCTAGACACCCTATACACTAATAAGGGATAACTGGGCCTGGTGCAAGGTGCAAGTACCCCTTGGTACTCACTACA
Organism: Pleurodeles waltl; assembly: GCF_031143425.1. Taxonomy (NCBI): domain Eukaryota; kingdom Metazoa; phylum Chordata; class Amphibia; order Caudata; family Salamandridae; genus Pleurodeles; species Pleurodeles waltl. The sequence continues at coordinate 489,429,513 of NC_090440.1, forward strand.
AACCAGTCCAGCCTCCTACATTGGTTGTGCAGTTGTGGGATAAGTGCTTGAGACTACTTACCACTCTTGTCATTGTACTTTTCATAAGAGAAAAATATACAAAACAAGGTCAGTGTATATACACATAGCCAAAAAGTTTTGCATTGCCTCTTTCCACTCTTTTCTAAGTGCTGAAAAGTACTTCTAAACTTTCAAAAAGTTCTTAAAAGTTTAAAAAAGTTTTTTTCTGTCTTTCCAAAAAGTTCTGAAAACTTTTTTCTCTTTTTCTATCACTTTAACTCTCTCTAAAAAATGTCTGGCACAGGAAAAAATGTTGAACTGTCCAAACTTGCATATGATCACCTTAGCTGGAAAGGAGCAAGGAGTCTCTGCATAGAGAGAGGTTTGAGTGTAGGGAAGAATCCTTCCTTAGAACTGTTAATTAATATGCTTAGAGTACAGGATAAGGCAATAAGTGCCCAATCTGTAGAAAAAGTAGCTAATGGTTCTCAATCTGATCCAGGGACTCCCCCAGGAAAAGGTTCAGGAAAGAAACTTCTCAGCCTGCCCATTACTAGACAGTCTAGCATAGTTGGTACAGAGGTTGAATCACACCATACTGATGATGTGCTCTCACATTATGCTGGTAGCCAAGCTGTTAGGGTGCCCTCTGTAAGGGACAGGTCTCCTTCTGTTCATTCCCATCATACCTCTGTATCTAGAAATGTCCCTCCCACCCACCCTGATGACAGATTGTTAGAAAGGGAGCTCAATAGATTGAGAGTGGAACAAACCAGACTGAAGCTCAAGAAGCAACAGCTGGATTTGGATAGACAGTCTTTAGAAATAGAGAGGGAAAGACAGAAGTTGGGTTTAGATACCCATGGTGGCAGCAGCAGTATTCCCCATAGTCATCCTGCAAAAGAGTATGATTCCAGGAATCTGCACAAGATAGTTCCCCCTTATAAGGAGGGGGATGACATTAACAAGTGGTTTGCTGCACTTGAGAGGGCCTGTGCTGTACAGGATGTCCCTCAAAAGCAGTGGGCTGCTATCCTATGGCTATCATTTAGTGGAAAGGGTAGGGATAGACTCCTTACTGTGAAAGAAAGTGATGCCAATAATTTTACAGTTCTTAAGAATGCACTCCTGGATGGTTATGGCTTAACCACTGAACAGTACAGGATAAAGTTCAGAGAGACCAAAAAGGAGTCTTCACAAGACTGGGTTGATTTCATTGACCAGGCAGTGAAGGCCTTGGAGGGGTGGTTACATGGCAGTAAAGTTACTGATTATGAAAGCCTGTATAACACAATCCTGAGAGAGCATATACTTAATAATTGTGTGTCTGATTTGTTGCACCAGTACCTGGTAGACTCTGATCTGACCTCTCCCCAAGAATTGGGAAAGAAGGCAGACAAATGGGTCAGAACAAGGGTGAACAGAAAAGTTCATACAGGGGGTGACAAAGATGGCAATAAGAAGAAAGATGGTGAAAAATCTCAAGATAAGCATGGGGATAAGGGTAAAACCAAAGATCCCACTTCAAATCTTAAACACTCTTCAGAGGGTGGGGATAAAACAAATTCTTCCTCTTCTTCCCAACCTGCACACATTAAAAAGCCTTGGTGCTTTGTGTGTAAAAACAGAGGCCATAGGCCAGGGGATAAGTCCTGTCCAGGTAAACCCCCTGAGCCTACCACCACTAATACATCAAGCTCTAGTGCCCCTAGCAGTAGTGGTACTAGTGGTGGGACTGCTGGCAACAGTCAAGCAAAGGGTGTAGTTGGGTTCACTTATGGGTCCATAGTGGAAACTGATGTAATCAGTCCCAAGACAGTTTCTGTCACACCTAGTGGCATTGGCCTTGCCACACTGGCTGCTTGTCCCCTTACAATGGATAAGTACAGGCAGACAGTTTCAATAAATGGTGTTGAGGCCTTGGCCTACAGGGACACAGGTGCCAGTTTCACTTTGGTGACTGAAAACCTAGTGCCTCCTGAACAACACATCATTGGACAACAGTATAAGATTATTGATGTCCATAACTCCACTAAGTTTCTTCCCTTAGCTATAATTCAGTTTAGTTGGGGTGGAGTTACTGGCCCTAAGCAGGTGGTGGTATCACCTAGCTTACCTGTAGACTGTCTCTTAGGTAATGACCTAGAGGCCTCAGGTTGGGCTGATGTAGAGTTTTATGCCCATGCAGCCATGCTGGGCATCCCTGAGGAATTGTTCCCTCTCATTTCTACTGAAATGAAAAAGCAAAGGAGAGAAGGCCTGAAAACTCAGGATCCCTCTCCATCAACAGGTAAAAAGGGTATCACAGTATCCCCTAACCACCCTACCATTCAGGATACCATTCCTGTGGTGGGAGAAACCTCTCCTGGGGTGGCACCTGTTCCAAGGGAATCATCAGCTGGCATAGCTGGACTCCCTGAGGTAGAAGTACCTCTCTGTGGGATAACTAACATTGGTGACAAAAAGAGCACCATTTTAGTTAACATGGAGCATCCCTCCAACCCTCCCAGAGAAACTTTAGTGCAGAAACCCTGTACTGCCTCACAACACTTAGGACAGCATCCCTGCCCTAGTGTGGAGCTCATAGGACAGCATCCCTGCCCTGCTCCAACTCAAGAGAAACAGCATCCCTGTTCCCTCTTCCAGCCAGATGGACAAAGTTTTTGCCCAGCTATGGCTTTTCTGAGACAGCATCCCTGTCTGGCATTTCCATCACTACAAATAGGTTCAGTGGACAATTCCCACTGCTCTAAACTAAAACTTACTGATAGAAACTCTGAAAATACATCTTCACATTGTTGCTTAGCAAAAAAAATTCAAACAGGGTGGTTTACATCCCCACAGGGAAGTAACCATATAGTGGATGATAAAGGGAGTAACCAGTCTATTGCAGAGCTACTCTCTACTTATCACCACTTAGACAATAAATTCTCAACTGGCCAAGGTTAGCCTTATTGTCCTTCGTTTGGGGGGGGGTTGTGTGAGAAGGTAGCCTCTTTCTAGCCTTGTTACCCCCACTTTTGGCCTGTTTGTGAGTGTATGTCAGGGTGTTTGTCACTGTTTTCACTGTCTCACTGGGATCCTGATAGCCAGGCCTTAGTGCTCATAGTGAAAACACTATGGGGGTCATTCTGACCTCGGCGGTAAAAGGCGCCTACCGCCGGTCAGAAATCCTCCATAATCCCGCCGCGGTCGCGGAAACCCGCCACGGTCATTCTGACCCGCAGAAGGCAAACCTCCGAAAATCCGACCGCCACAACAGACCGCCAGACCAGCGGTCGGCGGAAAGGTGGAGGTGACCAAACCTCCACCGCCACGCCAACAGAAATACGCCCATCCCATTACGACCCACGAATCCACGCGGCGGTCATTCAAACGCGGTATTCCATTGGCGGGACACACCGGCGCGGTCAGAATACCCACCAACGAACAAAACTCACCCACATTGGACGATTTGAATCCCACACACCTGATACACATACACACACCACTCCCACACACACAATACAATATAAAACACCCACCCACATCACCCACAAACCCCTACGCTTACAAAATCGTAAAGAAGGCAAGAGAGAGACACCAGCATCCAAAACATAACAGCCACAGCCACTCAACACCATCACCCACACACTATCCACACACAAAACAACACACACCACCACACTCAACTCACTTAAATACACATACTCCACCCCACACATCATACACACCACCCCATGGCACCCCAAAGACAACCCCGCTTCACAGACGAAGAACTCAGGGTTATGGTGGAGGAAATCGTTCGTGTAGAGCCCCAGCTGTTCGGCACACAGGTCCAATACACCAGCATTGCCCGGAGGACGGAGCTATGGCAGAGGATTGTCGACAGGGTGAACGCAGTGGGACAGCACCCCAGAAATCGGGAAGACATCAGGAAGCGATGGAACGACCTACGGGGGAAGGTGCGTTCCATGGTATCCAGGCACAACATCGCCGTGCAGAAGACTGGCGGAGGACCCCCACCTCAACCCCCACAATTCACATCATGGGAGGAGGAAGTCTTGAACATCCTGCATCCTGACGGCCTCGCAGGAGTCGGCGGAGGAATGGATACTGGTAAGTTGAAGCTTCAATACTGCTTCCCCCCCACCTGCATGCCAAATCAGACCCCAACCCTCACCCCCATCCTCGAACCCCACCCTCACCCCCACCCCCATCCTCACCCCCACCCTCACCCCCACCACCATCCTCACCCCCACCCTCACCCCCACCACCATCCTCACCCCCACCACCATCCTCACCCCCACCCCCAGCACACCTATTCCCCGCCAATGTCTCACCATCACAACCCACACATCCCAAAACCTAGGCCTGCATGCGTCCACTAAGCATGGACACCCATCACCAAAGCATGCCCAATGCATATACACATCCCCCCCACAAGCCACCCTCACCAAAGCCCCCACACACGAATGCCAGCACTTGGGGACACGGGAACCCACAGATACACCCATATGCCACACATTGAAACTATAACCATACCTCTATACCCCTGCAGGACCCGACCGTCAACACACCGCGGCGGAGGGGCCAGAATTATCCACACCCCCCACCCAAGAGGCCGTCAGCGATGACAGCAGCTCTGTCGATCTGGACACCGATGACCAGCCCGGACCATCGGGGACCTCTGGACAGTCGGTTCCCCTCACACAGGCACAGGCCACTATAGACCCTAACCCCTCTGGGAACACCAGCACAGCTCCCACCCAGCGGGCCCATGCCTCTGTCTCCAGGGCGCGTCAATCTGCGGTGTGTCTACCACTACAGGGCACCCAGGATAACCCACCACCCCAACAACAACAGGGACCTGGGGGCAGTGGTAGTGGGCACACCGGCCAGGGGGCAGAGGCCCAGGGAAACAGGGCAACTCGGCGGGCAGCTGTGCGACAGGGGGGGGAGGAGAGGCCCAGGGAACCCACTCTCCACGAGGTCCTCACCACCATCATGGGAGCATACAACCGCTCCCAGGAGACGATGGCGACGGTACTGGCCCGGTTCCAGGAGATCCAGGTGCTGCAGGAGGAACACTATCGGGGGTACAGGGAGGACATCCGAGCCATCAACACCACCCTGGTTACCATGGTAGGGCTGCTGCAGGACCTCGTAAACAGCAGGGCGGACACTGAACAACACCCAAGGGCCCCTGCCACTAGCCGGGACCAAGAACAGCCATCCACCTCCGCCGGCGCTAGTGGACAGGAGGCCCCCGCACAGCAGCAGCCCACCAGACCCCCACCTCCTGCAGGAGAAGAACCACCCCGCAAGAGGGCCCTGAGATCTCGCAAGACAGAGTAGGATGTCAAGACCCCCGCCAGCAATGGATACCACCTGATGTCATCCCACTGTCCCACATTGTCACCCTGTCCATCCTCGAACTGCCCATGCTCCATCTCTCCACAGGCCTCTGGACAATGCACCTGTGTGACTGTTACTCTGGACTCTGCCATGGACATTCCTTCACCATAGCCCCCACCCACTTGAAACCACCCATCCCATTTTGAGCACTTCAATAAACACCTATTTTGCACCAAAATATCAGGAGTCTGGCTGTGATTTCAATAGATTGTAATTGACATGACAGTGCAAATATGTCCTTGTACATGGTGAAGTCAACAAACAGCTGCCACAAAGCTGTAGTCCATGGGGAAACGAAGCACAGGACTCGTAGTGGGGACCCCAGATCTGAAATAGGGAGGGAAAAGCCAAAACTCAGTCATCATACACTGGGGCAAATAGACAGGCAGCAGAGATGCTGCAGAGTAGTTAACTTTTACTAAATTATCTTTGAAATGTTACCTGTGTCCTATTGGAAGTACTGTTCAATGATTCTGTCCCTGTTGTCTGTTTCAGCCCCGTCGTCTTCCTCCTCGTCACTCTCCTCAGGTTCCACCGCTGCCACAACACCACCGTCTCGACCATCCTCCTGCAGGAAAGGCACCTGGCGGCGCAAAGCCAGGTTGTGAAGCATACAGCAGGCCACGATGATGTGACAAACCTTCTTAGGTGAGTACATTAGGGATCCACCTGTCATATGCAGGCACCTAAACCTGGCCTTTAGGAGGCCAAAGGTGCGTTCGATCACCCTCCTAGTACGCCCATGGGCCTCATTGTACCGTTCCTCTGCCCTGGTCCGGGGATTCCTTACTGGGGTCAGTAGCCACGACAGGTTGGGGTACCCAGAGTCCCCCACTAGCCATACACGGTGTCTCTGTAGCTGTTCCATCACGTAAGGGATGCTGCTATTCCGCATGATGTAGGCGTCATGCACTGACCCTGGGAATTTGGCATTTACATGCGAGATGTACTGGTCAGCCAAACACACCACCTGGATGTTCATTGAATGGTAACTTTTTCTGTTCCTGTACACCTGCTCCCTGTCTCTTGGGGGAACCAAAGCCACATGGGTCCCATCAATGGCACCAATTACGTTGGGAATATGTCCAAGGGCGTAGAAATCACCCTTCACTGTAGCCAGTTCGCCCACCTCAGGGAAAATGATGTAGTTCCTCACGGATTTCATCAGGGCAGACAACACTCTGGATAACACCTTTGAAAACATGGGCTGAGACATCCCAGAAGCAATTCCCACGGTTGTCTGAAATGACCCACTTGCCAAGAAATGGAGTACTGACATGACCTGCACCAGAGGGGGAATCCCTGTGGGTTGGCGGATGGGGGACATCAGGTCGGGCTCCAGCCGGGCACACAGTTCATGGATAGTGGCACGGTTAAGACGGTAGGTCAGGATAATGTGGCGTTCTTCCATTGTCGACAGGTCCACCAGCGGTCGGTACACGGGAGGATTCATCCGTCTCCTCGCCCAACCCAGCGGACGGTGCCTAGGAAGGACAACATGGAGCACACAGTCAGGCAACCCACAGGTACGTACTCACAGCTAGCACAGTATACGATTCTCTATGCAGTGAATGGCGTGTATGAGTGGCTATGCAAGGCCTAGGCCTGTGTGACGCAGTTGAAATTGAGCCATGTGGGCCCTGGAAATGGCGGCTGCCTGACCTGTGAAGTGTGACAATGGGATGTGAGGTCAATGCGCTGGCGTGGCACACCGCGGCGGGCGGCGGGCCAAGACCGCGGCGCGAAGCCGCATTGGTTAACATTGAAGCCTATGGGTTTCAGGAGCCAATGGCGAAGGGCGCCGGCGGTGGCGGGACGCACCGCCGCGGTACGCACCGCCGCGGACGTGACCGCCATTTTCTATCTACTTATCCACTTGCGACTTGAACTTTCACAGGAGAGGACCTATACTGCAAGTGTTGCTGTGACCTCGGTCTGGAAGGGACAATGGCTGCTGCGACTGGGGAAAGGGCCCCTGCCTTCACTGGAGAGGAGTTGGAGAAACTTGTGGATGGGGTCCTCCCCCAGTATGCGCAACTCTACGGTCCTCCAGACCAACAAGTGAGTTTAATTCTATCTGGATTTGGGGCCACTGGCTGGCTTGGGGGCCTGGCGGGGATGGGGTGCATGTTGGGGCTGGCGGGGGGCCTGGCGGGGATGGGGTGCATGTTGGGGCTGGAGGGGGGCCTGGCGGGGATGGGGGGCATGTTGGGGCTGGCGGGGGGCCTGGCGGGGATGGGGTGCATGTTGGGGCTGGCGGGGGGCCTGGCGGGGGGCCTGGCGGGGATGGGGGGCATGTTGGGCATGGCGGGGGGCCTGGCGGGGGGCCTGGCGGGGATGGGGTGCATGTTGGGCATGGCGGGGGGCCTGGCGGGGGCCTGGCGGGGATGGGGGGCATGTTGGGCATGGCGGGGGGCCTGGCGGGGGCCTGGCGGGGATGGGGGGCATGTTGGGCATGGCGGGGGGCCTGGCGGGGATGGGGGGCATGTTGGGCATGGCGGGGGGCCTGGCGGGGGGCCTGGCGGGGATGGGGGGCATGTTGGGCATGGCGGGGGGCCTGGCGGGGGGGCCTGGCGGGGATGGGGGGCATGTTGGGCATGGCGGGGGGCCTGGCGGGGGCCTGGCGGGGATGGGGGGCATGTTGGGCATGGCGGGGGGCCTGGCGGGGATGGGGGGCATGTTGGGCATGGCGGGGGGCCTGGCGGGGGGCCTGGTGGGGATGGGGTGCATGTTGGGCAGGGCGGGGGGCCTGGCGGGGGCCTGGCGGGGATGGGGGGCATGTTGGGCATGGCGGGGGGCCTGGCGGGGGCCTGGCGGGGATGGGGGGCATGTTGGGCATGGCAGGGGGCCTGGCGGGGATGGGGGGCATGTTGGGGCTGGCGGGGGGCCTGGCGGGGATGGGGTGCATGTTGGGGCTGGCGGGGGGCCTGGCGGGGGGCCTGGCGGGGATGGGGGGCATGTTGGGCATGGCGGGGGGCCTGGCGGGGGGCCTGGCGGGGATGGGGTGCATGTTGGGCATGGCGGGGGGCCTGGCGGGGGCCTGGCGGGGATGGGGGGCATGTTGGGGCTGGCGGGGGGCCTGGCGGGGATGGGGGGCATGTTGGGCATGGCGGGGGGCCTGGCGGGGGGCCTGGCGGGGATGGGGGGCGTTGGGCCACTGGAAAGGAAAATGCTGAGTAACTTGAACGTGGTATTTCTCCCTCCCTGTACGTGTCACATAGGTCCGCGCCCATGAGAAGATTGGGATTTGGCGTGCCATCGCCAAGGAAGTCCGGGGCCTGGGGGTCCACCATCGACGGGGCACCCACTGCCGCAAGAGGTGGGAGGACATCCGCTGCGGGACCAAGAAGACCGCCGAGTCTCTGCTGGGGATGGCCTCCCAACGTAGGCGGGGTGCCTGCCGTCAACTGAGCCCCCTGATGTTCCGGATCCTGGCGGTGGCCTACCCTGATTTGGATGGGCGCGTGAGGGCAGCACAGCAGACACAAGGGTGTGAGTAGAAGCATCATCTACTCTGTTGTCGTGCAGTGGAGGTGTCTGGGTGGGGGAGGAGGGCTGTGGGTCCCCCTAGGCCAGGGCGATATCTGTAGGCTGGGCACCCCCGTAAGCCCCTGTGTCCCCAGCCACCACCCTCAGTAGTGTGTCAGTACAGCCATCCCTGGGCCGTGTCATCCATGGGTGCAGTTGACAACTCTAGGCGTGTAGGGCATGTTCCACGGAATGCGTAGCGGACCCCAAGTGCGCAACTTAGTGCAGGGGGCATCTGTGTCTGTCATGTCCGCTAACTGTACCGGAGATCCATGTACTCAATATCCCTTTATTTCTCTCTCCCCCCCCTTTTTGTTTGTCTTTCTGTGCTTGTGTGCATCAGCATCATCAGGCGGAGGAGAAGTGGCATCGGGGCAGGAGGGAGCTGCATCTCACATGGCCCAGGAGGGCCATGCCACAGAGTCAGACTGGACCAGTGAGACGGAGGGCGAGGGGAGCTCCACGACGGGGACGACTGGAGCCTGCAGCGACACGGACACGTCCTCGGAAGGGGGCTCCCTTGCGGGGGTGGCACCATCCGTGCCCCCCGCCATTACAGGTACAGCCGCCACCCAGCGCACCATCTCCGCCCTCCCAGCAGCCCCTCCGCGTTCGCCCCGTGCCCGCTCTGCCAGGAAGCCGGGCATCTCCTTCGCCCCAGGCACCTCAGGCCCTGCCCCTGTTACCCCCGCTGCCCTCAGTGAGGAGGTCATTGACCTCCTCCGAACGCTCATTGTTGGGCAGACTACCCTTTTGAATGCCATCCAGGGGGTGGAGAGGGAGGTTCATCGCAGCAATGCGTACCTGGAGGGCATTCATTCGGGTCAGGCTGCCCATCAGCGATCGTTCCAGGCTCTGGCCTCAGCACTGACGGCAGCCATTGTCCCTGTCTCCTGCCTGCCTCTACTAACTCCCTCCTCCCAGTCTCCTGTTCCTCTGCCTGTCCCACCCACACCATCAGACCAGCCTGCACACACCTCAACACCCAAGAGAAGCTCATCCAAACATAAGCACCACAGATCACCCAGACATTCACACACGCAACATTCCGATGCAGACATGCCAACAGTCACTACCACCTCTGTGACCCCCACCTCCTCGTCTCCCTCCTCCCTCCCTGTGACGTCTACACTCACACCTCCATTCACCTCACCATCAGCCAGTGTTTCCATCACCAGCACACCCTCCACTCCAGTCCGCACACGTGCAGTCACCACCCCCACTGCCATTTACACGTCCCCTGTGTCCTCTCCCACTGTGTCTGTCACCCCCTCTTCCACACCACACAAACGCAGCCACCCACCCACCCAACAGCCATCCACCTCACGACAGCCTATCCCTCCTGCACCTGCACCCAAAGACAGCAAACGTGACTCACCTACAACCACATCCTCTCCCTCCACTCCCATTCCCACTGTACCTACCACTCTCCATTGTCCCAAGAAGCTCTTCCTCGCCACTACTAACTTCTTTCCTGACCCTGAGCCCCCCCCTCCTTCTCGTCGGGGTAAGAAGAGCACCTCAGCCACCACCAGCCCTGCAGCCCCCTTGACAAGGGTGCAGGGGTATTGGAGCCCGCCAGCCCGCATGTCTGGATCTTCACCCAGCAGCAAGGGGACAGCCAGCCCACCCCCTGGGAAGAGGAGCAGAAGGCGGAAGGGGCGCCGCAGGAGCCCGCCTTCTACATCCCCCCCGGACACCACCCAGAGACAGTCACCAGCCACAGCTCCAAAGGGAGGCAAGGGCCACAGGCCGACGACTAAGGAGGGCAAGGGCAGCAAGTTGGAGAGGTCAGGCAGCAGGCCTGCTGCCCAGGAGGAGCCCACAACCCCCATAGCCGCTGCCCCGGGAGAGCCCACCACCCCCATAGCCGCTGCCCAGGGAGGACCCAGCCCAGCTGGCCAGGAGGGCCCCACCACCCACAGCCCAGGTGGGCAGTGAAGGAGCACCATCCCCGCTGCCCAGGAGGGCACCACCAGGCAATTAGCAGTTGGCCATAGACCGTCCGCCGTCTCAAGAACCGCTGAACTGGGCCCCGCCGTCTCAAGAACCGCTGAACTGGGCCCCGCCGTCTCAAGAACCGCTGAACTGGGCCCCGCCGTCTCAAGAACCGCTGAACTGGGCCCTTCAAGGCAAGAACCGCTGAACTGGGCCCCGCCATCTCAAGAACCGCTGGACTGGGCCCTTCAAGGCAAGAACCGCTGAACTGGGCCCCGCCGTCTCAAGAACCGCTGAACTGGGCCCCGCCGTCTCAAGAACCGCTGAACTGGGCCCCGCCGTCTCAAGAACCGCTGAACTGGGCCCTTCAAGGCAAGAACCGCTGAACTGGGCCCCGCCGTCTCAAGAACCGCTGGACTGGGCCCTTCAAGGCAAGAACCGCTGAACTGGGCCCCGCCGTCTCAAGAACCGCTGAACTGGGCCCCGCCGTCTCAAGAACCGCTGAACTGGGCCCCGCCGTCTCAAGAACCGCTGAACTGGGCCCTTCAAGGCAAGAACCGCTGAACTGGGCCCCGCCGTCTCAAGAACCGCTGAACTGGGCCCCGCCGTCTCAAGAACCGCTGAACTGGGCCCCGCCGTCTCAAGAACCGCTGAACTGGGCCCCGCCGTCTCAAGAACCGCTGAACTGGGCCCTTCAAGGCAAGAACCGCTGAACTGGGCCCTTCAAGGCAAGAACCGCTGAACTGGGCCCCGCCGTCTCAAGAACCGCTGAACTGGGCCCTTCAAGGCAAGAACCGCTGAACTGGGCCCGCCGTCTCAAGAACCGCTGGACTGGGCCCTTCAAGGCAAGAACCGCTGAACTGGGCCCCGCCGTCTCAAGAACCGCTGAACTGGGCCCCGCCGTCTCAAGAACCGCTGAACTGGGCCCCGCCGTCTCAAGAACCGCTGAACTGGGCCCTTCAAGGCAAGAACCGCTGAACTGGGCCCCGCCGTCTCAAGAACCGCTGAACTGGGCCCCGCCGTCTCAAGAACCGCTGAACTGGGCCCCGCCGTCTCAAGAACCGCTGAACTGGGCCCCGCCGTCTCAAGAACCGCTGAACTGGGCCCTTCAAGGCAAGAACCGCTGAACTGGGCGCTTCAAGGCAAGAACCGCTGAACTGGGCCCCGCCGTCTCAAGAACCGCTGGACTGGGCCCTTCAAGGCAAGAACCGCTGAACTGGGCCCTTCAAGGCAAGAACCGCTGAACTGGGCCCCGCCGTCTCAAGAACCGCTGGACTGGGCCCTTCAAGGCAAGAACCGCTGAACTGGGCCCCGCCGTCTCAAGAACCGCTGAACTGGGCCCTTCAAGGCAAGAACCGCTGAACTGGGCCCCGCCGTCTCAAGAACCGCTGAACTGGGCCCTTCAAGGCAAGAACCGCTGAACTGGGCCCTTCAAGGCAAGAACCGCTGAACTGGGCCCTTCAAGGCAAGAACCGCTGAACTGGGCCCCGCCGTCTCAAGAACCGCTGAACTGGGCCCTTCAAGGCAAGAACCGCTGAACTGGGCCCTTCAAGGCAAGAACCGCTGAACTGGGCCCCGCCGTCTCAAGAACCGCTGAACTGTGCCCTTCAAGGCAAGAACCGCTGAACTGGGCCCCGCCGTCTCAAGAACCGCTGAACTGGGCCCCGCCGTCTCAAGAACCGCTGAACTGGGCCCTTCAAGGCAAGAACCGCTGAACTGGGCCCTTCAAGGCAAGAACCGCTGGCCCTTTGGCAGACGTGGCAGGGCAGGATCTATCTCGGGCAGGGCTGCAGGATGTCCTCTGGCCAACTTGCCTCCTCCAGTGGCAGTGGGGTCTGTTATGGACTGTTTGGACTGTGGCTTTGCTCTCCCCAGGATGGCCCAGTGGGCAGGCCACCCACTGTATGGACTGTATGGACTGTGGCTTTGCTCTCCCCAGGATGGCCCAGTGGGCAGGCCACCCACTGTATGGACTGTTTGGACTGTGGCTTTGCTCTCCCCAGGATGGCCCAGTGGGCAGGCCACCCACTGTATGGACTGTATGGACTGTGGCTTTGCTCTCCCCAGGATGGCCCAGTGGGCAGGCCACCCACTGTATGGACAGAGCCCAGTGGGCAGGCCACCCACTGTATGGACTGTTTGGACTGTGGCTTTGCTCTCCCCAGGATGGCCCAGTGGGCAGGCCACCCACTGTATGGACTGTATGGACTGTGGCTTTGCTCTCCCCAGGATGGCCCAGTGGGCAGGCCACCCACTGTATGGACTGTATGGACTGTGGCTTTGCTCTCCCCAGGATGGCCCAGTGGGCAGGCCACCCACTGTATGGACTGTATGGACTGTGGCTTTGCTCTCCCCAGGATGGCCCAGTGGGCAGGCCACCCACTGTATGGACTGTTTGGACTGTGGCTTTGCTCTCCCCAGGATGGCCCAGTGGGCAGGCCACCCACTGTATGGACTGTATGGACTGTGGCTTTGCTCTCCCCAGGATGGCCCAGTGGTCATGGAGTCCCCTCGTGGATCTGGCGTCGTGTACTCAAGTGGCTGAGGTGCCCCCCCTTCCCTTCCCCCTGAGGTGCCTGTCCTATTTTCTTTCTGATGCCCCTGCAGTGTTCTCTCCGTGGAGTTCTTGTCGTGGGACTGGGCCTTGCCCCTTTGCACAGGACCCCTGTGATCCACGGACAGTGGTTGGACTACATTTAGTAGCTGTATATATTTTGTACATAGTTTATTTCAATATATCTGGCCGTTTATGATCTCTTCTTTTGGTCTTTGCATTATTTCGGAGGGGGGTGGTTTGTGGGTTGTGACAGTGATCTGTGGGAATGCATTGATGTGTGTGTTGTAGTGGGTGTGGGTGGGTGGGTGTGTGCCGGTAATCTTTTCCCTCCCCTGTGTCGTAGGTGCAGTACTCACCGATGTCTTCCGCGCCGCCGGGCGTGCTCCTGGTATATGAGGAGGAATAGGAGTGCGGGGATGACCTGCAACTCTGGCTCCATACTGCCGGAATCTCCCGTGGAGTGCGTAGAGGTGAGCGTTTTCCCGTTCGTAGTCTGTTTCCGCCGTGTTCTTATCGGCGGTGCTCCCGCCCCGGAAAAGGTGGCAGATTGGTGGGTCGTAATAGGGTGGGCGGTACTTTGTCTGCCGCCGGGCTGTTGGCGGGAACCGCCGCGCTGTTTGTTTGTACCGCTGTGGCGGTCGGAGTGTTAAGTTGGCGGGCTGTGTTGGCGGTTCCCGCCAGGGTCAGAATGCCATTTTTAATACCGCCGGTCTGTTCGCGGTCCGACCGCCGCCTCTCCGCCGACCGCCAGGGTCAGAATGAGGGCCTATGTTTGTTATGTGTCACTGGGATCCTGCTGGTCAGGACCCCAGTGCTCATATGTTTGTGGCCTATATGTATGTGTCACTGGGACCCTGTCACACAGGGCCCCAGTGCTCATAGGTGTGCATGTATATGTTCCCTGTGTGGTGCCTAACTGTCTCACTGAGGCTCTGCTAACCAGAACCTCAGTGGTTATGCTCTCTCATTACTTTCAAATTGTCACTAACAGACTAGTGACCATTTTTACCAATTTACATTGGCTTACTGGAACACCCTTATAATTCCCTAGTATATGGTACTGAGGTACCCAGGGTATTGGGGTTCCAGGAGATCCCTATGGGCTGCAGCATTTCTTTTGCCACCCATAGGGAGCTCTGACAATTCTTACACAGGCCTGCCACTGCAGCCTGAGTGAAATAACGTCCACGTTATTTCACAGCCATTTTACACTGCACTTAAGTAACTTATAAGTCACCTATATGTCTAACCTTTACCTGGTAAAGGTTAGGTGCAAAGTTACTTAGTGTGAGGGCACCCTGGCACTAGCCAAGGTGCCCCCACATTGTTCAGAGCCAATTCACTGAACTTTGTGAGTGCGGGGACACCATTACACGCGTGCACTACATATAGGTCACTACCTATATGTAGCTTCACCATGGTAACTCCGAATATGGCCATGTAACATGTCTATGATCATGGAATTGCCCCCTCTATGCCATCCTGGCATTGTTGGTACAATTCCATGATCCCAGTGGTCTGTAGCACAGACCCTGGTACTGCCAGACTGCCCTTCCTGGGGTTTCACTGCAGCTGCTGCTGCTGCCAACCCCTCAGACAGGCAGCTGCCCTCCTGGGGTCCAGCCAGGCCTGGCCCAGGATGGCAGAACAAAGAACTTCCTCTGAGAGAGGGTGTGACACCCTCTCCCTTTGGAAAATGGTGTGAAGGCAGGGGAGGAGTAGCCTCCCCCAGCCTCTGGAAATGCTTTGTTGGGCACAGATGTGCCCAATTCTGCATAAGCCAGTCTACACCAGTTCAGGGACCCCTTAGCCCCTGCTCTGGCGCGAAACTGGACAAAGGAAAGGGGAGTGACCACTCCCCTGACCTGCACCTCCCCTGGGAGGTGTCCAGAGCTCCTCCAGTGTGCTCCAGACCTCTGCCATCTTGGAAACAGAGGTGCTGCTGGCACACTGGACTGCTCTGAGTGGCCAGTGCCACCAGGTGACGTCAGAGACTCCTTGTGATAGGCTCCTTCAGGTGTTAGTAGCCTCTCCTCTCTCCTAAGTAGCCAAACCCTCTTTTCTGGCTATTTAGGGTCTCTGTCTCTGGGGAAACTTTAGATAACGAATGCAAGAGCTCATCCGAGTTCCTCTGCATCTCCCTCTTCACCTTCTGATAAGGAAACGACCGCTGACCGCGCTGGAAGCCTGCAAACCTGCAACATAGTAGCAAAGACGACTACTGCAACTCTGTAACGCTGATCCTGCCGCCTTCTCGACTGTTTTCCTGCTTGTGCATGCTGTGGGGGTAGCCTGCCTCCTCTCTGCACCAGAAGCTCCGAAGAAATCTCCCGTGGGTCGACGGAATCTTCCCCCTGCAACCGCAGGCACCAAAAAGCTGCATTTCCGGTCCCTTGGGTCTCCTCTCAGCACGACGAGCGAGGTCCCTCGAATCCAGCGACGCTGTCCAAGTGACCCCCACAGTCCAGTGACTCTTCAGCCCAAGTTTGGTGGAGGTAAGTCCTTGCCTCACCTCGCTGGGCTGCATTGCTGGGAACCGCGACTTTGCAAGCTACTCCGGCCCCTGTGCACTTCCGGCGGAAATCCTTCGTGCACAGCCAAGCCTGGGTCCATGGCACTCTAACCTGCATTGCACGACTTTCTAAGTTGGTCTCCGGCGACGTGGGACTCCTTTGTGCAACTTCGGCGAGCACCGTTTCACGCATCCTCGTAGTGCCTGTTTCTGGCACTTCTCCGGGTGCTACCTGCTTCAGTGAGGGCTCTTTGTCTTGCTCGACGTCCCCTCTCTCTGCAGGTCCAATTTGCGACCTCCTGGTCCCTCCTGGGCCCCAGCAGCGTCCAAAAACGCCAAACGCACGATTTGCGTGTAGCAAGGCTTGTTGGCGTCCATCCGGTGGGAAAACACTTCTGCACGACTCTCCAAGGCGTGGGGAATCCATCCTCCAAAGGGGAAGTCTCTAGCCCTTGTCGTCCCTGCAGTATTCACAGCTCTTCAGCCTAGTAAGAGCTTCTTTGCACCAACCGCTGGCATTTCTTGGGCATCTGCCCATCTCCGAGTTGCTTGTGACTTTTGGACTTGGTCCTCTTGTTCCACAGGTACCCTCAGTCAGGAATCCATCGTTGTTGCATTGCTGATTTGTGTTTTCCTTGCATTATTCCTCTAACACGACTCTTTTGTCCTTAGGGGAACTTTGGTGCACTTTGCACTCACTTTTCAGGGTCTTGGGGAGGGTTATTTTTCTAACTCTCACTATTTTCTAATAGTCCCAGCGACCCTCTACAAGGTCACATAGGTTTGGGGTCCATTCGTGGTTCGCATTCCACTTTTGGAGTATATGGTTTGTGTTGCCCCTATCCCTATGTTTCCCCATTGCATCCTATTGTAACTATACATTGTTTGCACTGTTTTCTAAGACTATACTGCATATTTTTGCTATTGTGTATATATATCTTGTGTATATTTCCTATCCTCTCACTGAGGGTACACTCTAAGATACTTTGGCATATTGTCATAAAAATAAAGTACCTTTATTTTTAGTATAACTGTGTATTGTGTTTTCTTATGATATTGTGCATATGACACTAAGTGGTACTGTAGTAGCTTCACACGTCTCCTAGTTCAGCCTAAGCTGCTCTGCTAAGCTACCATTATCTATCAGCCTAAGCTGCTAGACACCCTATACACTAATAAGGGATAACTGGGCCTGGTGCAAGGTGCAAGTACCCCTTGGTACTCACTACAAACCAGTCCAGCCTCCTACAATTAGGAAAGCTTAGTATTAAAAAAACTACTAAATAAAAATACACACTACCATGAGTTACCACGATTTTTACTTCAACCTACTGAGTGACAGTGCACAAGCTTTACTAGTAGGCCCGACATGACTCTGTTGTACTGTGCATTACAACATAACTATAACATTCGGACCAAACATCTTGCTGTTGTGACTCCTTGAAGTCATTGTATGGAGAACTCATTGCAATAACAATCTTTGTCTATCTCCCTCTCTCTCTCCCATCCCATTGTGGGATGGAAGAGAGAGAGAGGGAGATAGAAAGTAAGAGACTGAGAGAGAGGGAGATAGATTAAGAAAAAGAGATTTGGCAGAGAGGACTTGAGAGCGAGAGAAAGAGGGAGAGCAGTTATTTAGGCTTTAATGAATTATATACATAGAATGAGATATTTTAAAACAAATTAAAAAGGAAAGTGCATTTGTCATTGAAAATTAGTGAGATCACCTTTCAGTATGAAACTTAAACTTTTGAAGTTTAAAAAAAATAAAGAAGGAACTGACCATACACACACCTGGAGTAGAATCCTCAACTTTCAGTGTGAGGGTCTGTGACCTTCACCTTTAGGCCATAGGTGACTCCTTACTGTGATGCTCCGAGACATAACTATGACAGTCAACAAATTAATGTGATTGGCAATAAATATGAATGTTCCATTACTAGGAAGGCTTAACAGTCAAACGCTAGTAAATAAACAGGCACGCTGCCATGAGAAACCAGGATTTGAACCTTCTACCTGCTAAGTGACAGTGCAAGAGCTTGACAAGTAGGCCACAAGTGACTCTAGTCTGCTGTGCATCAAAACTTAAGTATAACATTTGTACCAAACCTTGCTAGTGTGACACCTCGAAGTCAATGTTTGGAGAGACCATTGCAATAACAATCTCTCTGTCTTCCTTTCCATTATGGGATGGAAGAGAGTGAGAGAGAAAGTGACAGGACCAAATGAGGGAGCCTCAAGGCCCGCGCGGTCCTAGATGGCTCTCTACCTCATTCGGGAGCTGTCATTGCTCGAGTTTAAAAATGGCTGCCAACACTTCCTGGTTGAAGTGCTGGCAGACAATTACATCTGTGCACGAGATCAGCAGTATTCGCAAACTCATTGTGACCCTATATATACAAATCTGGATTTCCTTTAATTTCTGTTAAACTACTGAACAAAGTTACACCCAATAAATGAAATGTGGATGAAAGGCTATGTTTCCGCCAAATTTGGTGTAAATCCATTCAGCGATTCGGGGTGCAGGCATGTCTAAAACATCCATGGGAATTAACATGGGAAATACACTTTTCTTGACCCCCCTCTTTTTCTCAGCACCCACTTGATGGAGCATCCTGAAATTTTACATGCTCGACAAGACCCAATGACACTTTTTGGTAAACTTTTTGGAAGATTTGTCAAATGGTGCCAAAGATATAGGCAACTATAAGTACATATATATATATATATATATATATGTAATATACATAAATAGCATAAGACTTGTTTCCTGTTTTATGAAGCTCAAACAAAGCTTTTAAGAGACGCCCACCTTGAACTCTCTTAAAAAGTTCAAAAGGGAAAGTTGTTTTGTGTTGTTAATTTTTCATTACTCTGTGCACTTATAACTTACTTTCTTTCCCCCCTTACTCTTTGTGTATGTGCCCAGACATCCCTTGCCCTCCATTCTTTACATTCTTCCGTTTAATTCATGTGACGTCCAAATCCATATGTATGTTCCTGTTCATCACCTCTTGCCTTTTATCTTCAGCTCCCCATTCCATTAAGTTTATTTTATAAGCATTTGTATTGCGCCTTTTGCAATTAATACAGCATCATACAACTCTACTAATCTAGGTACCTTTTTAAACACTTTTTTTTCTTAATCAGTTGTGTATGCTCCTTGCATACTTGTTCCTTTGTGTATGATCACTACAAATATGTTAAATGTCTATGATTGTAATGTTTTTGTTTTTTTACAGTGAAAGTAAAATGAGTTTTATCTGGCTAATGACCATTGTAGTTTGTTATGTGAATAAATGACTGTACCAAATAACTATCAAGTTTGCACTGAGCTGGATGGTCGGTCGTCGATAGCCCTACCATTGCAGACCGCTTTTTTTGCAATATTAATTGCTAATTGCAATGCTGTGGGATGATACTGTAGTATGGTTACGTTTGGTTTGAATGGTACTAAGATTCATATTGTTGTGGTACAAAAAAGTGCTGTTAAGTTGGCTGTGATTCATCAAGTATCTTGCTTTAGAGTGTGTACCTTCTTTTTTTAATGTGTCTTCTTTCAACTTCTTCCTCTATATGTCTTTCTCTCGCCGCATCTCTTTCACCTCCCTTTTCCTCTCTGCACCTCTCTTCCTCTTTTCCAGCACCCATCATTAATCCAATCCTCACATCCACAGCTTTGCCCTCCGCTGCCACTCTTTCCTAAAAGGTAATGCTTGTGAATCCTGAGCCCAAATAGGCTCTGGGCTTGTAGTGAATAGGCTGGAATAATAGTTGTGATTTATGTTCTCTGAGGTCGCATCTAACAGACATGAAAGACATGAATATTGTCCTTCACACAGAAACGGATACCCCCTCGCTGCCTAAGGTGTCTGGTTACAGCGCTGCTGACAGATGTCTATAAATGGCCGCTCTTTCAGCGGCTTCCCTTACAGCTGTCACCTCGCACCCCTATCAGCAGGGCCTAACTGGGCTATCTGGTTGCCTTCTCTCCTAACGCGGGCCTTATCTCACCGTCGGCTTCACGCTCTCTCACCATTCTTAGCACTCTTTCAGGAAGGAAAGTGATATAGATAATGTGATAAAAACCTCCCACACTCATAAAAGAAGTCCTGACAGTGACTGCCGCGGTATTTTTAGGAGGTGAAAGCAACGTGTGGCTGGTACAGTGAAACAGTAACCTTCAAATTATGGGCTCGATGTGGTTTCAATAGCAGGGCCCTGGTGAGCTGTGTTCGGAGGAGGGAGTCAGGAGTGAGGCTGTAAAGAGTGTTTTAGTTTTCATCATTTTATATTCTGCTATGGCCTATATTACGTTAATTGTATGTGATATGTTTTATCTTAAGCTCTTATGGTACAGTATGCAGTCTATTTGCGGACCTGGAGATTGCAATATGCTATTTTTTACTCATAATGCGCGTGGAGTAGGGGTGTGTCTCATTACGACATACCTTTGGAGAGGGCATGTTGCCCATTTTTCCCTAAACAACAATAATAAATAGCATGTTGCTATTTCTATACCTGCTTTATGCCATGCTGTTTTTCCTGTGCATACATTTTAAACGATGAAAAAAATGATACAGGTAGTAATGGCAAGCGTTAATGCTCCAGAGGGTGTTCAAATTAAGTAAGTGAAAAAATCAAACAATGGTGCAAGTTGTCTAGTGCCATACTACCTGTAGCACAAATAAAGTGTATATTAGTATACACAGTAGACAATTATATAGATATGACCACAGCACACGGCACATATAGAGTTGTAAAGTACAGAAGTAGATTTAGGTAATACACATATGATAATGAATAGTATAGTCCTGTTCTCAGTGTTCCAGAAAGATGTTTAATTGGATCAAGAGTTGTGTACCAGTATGTACAACCAAACAAGCACAGCCAACATGTGTTTCGTCACAGTGACTTTTTCAAGGCTGTAAAGAATATATCACACACAAAAATTAGCTTCACATTGTAAAAAAGGAAACAGCATATTCATAGCAAAAATTTAGATATGTGAGAAGTACAGACATGACGAGCAAGTGGCAAGTTATTAGGTCAAGGAACGACATGATATTAGGTAACCAAAACCTGAGTTAAGCATGGAAAAAGCTGAATGCGCAAATGCGTGAAAAAGTGGGTAACATGCCCAAAAAACTGTGTAACCCAAAACCCGCACCACCAAATTGTTTCCAGAAAGTGAGTGTAATGTAGTGAAAGTACATCCAAAAAGTAAGAAAGAGCCAAAGGAATCGAGTGTATCTCTGTAGCCATGAAAGTGCAGAAACGTAATTGAAGCTGGAGAGAATCAATACCTACCAACACTGTCAATGAGAAATCAAGTGTCAGCCAGAAGAGATGAAGCAACTGTGTGGTCTGTAGGGATGGGGAGACGAAGAGCACAAACAAGAAAGGGGAGATACTGTAAAAGTTACTGAAAAATATATAGAGAGCAAAGAAAAATGCTGTATGTGTATCCTAATAAATAGTTGAACAGGTACGTGGTTCCCGTGTCCCGAGATAAAAGTATCATATAAAATGAACGTAGTGAAGTCTTACGTAAGCGATGAGCCAGGAGAACCTTGGTAAGTCCTGTAAAGAATATGGGGGTCATTACAACATTGGCGGTATAAGGCGCTTACCGCCGTGCAGAAGACCACCAATACACCGCAGCCGCCGCGGTAGACCGCCACAGCTATTTTGACACACATCACGGAATCCGCCGAAATTCAGACACCCACACAACACCGCCACACCAAAGGTCAGCGATAAACATAAGGAAACAAATCCTCCACCTCCACGCCAACAGAAACACGCCCATGCTATTACGACTCACGAATCCACGTGGCGGTCTTTCAACCACGGTATTCCATTGGCGGTACACCCCGCCGCGCTCAAAATATACACACATCTCCAAAACACCGCCACATTGGACAATTCCAAATACACACACCTGATACACATACAACCAACACTCCCACACACCCAACACAATATAAAACACACACCCACATCACCCACAAACCCCTACAACCAGAAATTCTGAGAGAAGGCCAGAGAGAGAGCACAGCTATTGACAACCCCATCACACAGAGGCACACAACACCATCACCCACACAACATCCACGCACAAAACACCACATCCCACTACACTCACCACACTCATCACCACATACACCACCCCACACCTCACACACACACCACCCCATGTCACGCCAAAGTCACCCCCGCTTCTCCGAGGAGGAGCTCAGGGTCATGGTGGAGGAAATCGTACTGGTAGAGCCACAGCTATTTGGCTCACAGGTACAGCACACATCAATAGCCAGGAAGATGGAGTTATGGCGCAGAATAGTGGACAGGGTGAACATCGTGGGACAGCACCCAAGAAATAGGGAGGACATCAGGAAGAGGCGGAACGACCTACGGGGGAAGGTGCGTTCCACGGTCTCCAGGCACAACATCGTGGTGCAGCGGACTGGCGGCGGACCCCCACCTCCTCCCCCACAACTAACAAAATGGGAGGAGCAAGTCTTGACCATCTTGCATCCTGAGGGCCTCGGAGGAGTCGGTGGAGGATGGGACACTGGTAAGTCAAATCTCAACTATCATATCCCCCACCCTACCTGCATGCTATAACACACCCCCACCATCACACCCTCCCCTATCACTCCAAATCCTCACTAATCTACCCATAACACTAACCACCCATCCCAACACCAAGCCCTGCATGACACAACTAAGCATGGACACCCCTCACTAAAGCATGCTCACTGCACATACCCATAACAACCCCCCAACCATCATCACACAAGCCCCCACACAGGAATGCGTGCACTGGGGTACACGCACACCCACCCATTGCACACCATGAAACACACACATGCAATAATCATGTTCTCATACCCCTGCAGGAACCCGAAGGACCGTCACCACACCAGAGGGTCCAGACAACACCACTCCACCCCCAGAAGAGGCCCACAGTGACGACAGCAGCTCTGCCCCACTGGATCTTGATGACCAGCTCGGACCATCGTGGGCCTCCGGACAGTTGGTTCCCCTTGCCCAGCCACAGCCCAACACCGAGCTGCCAGCCACAGCCCAACACCAGCACAGCACCCACCCAGCGGGCCCAAACCTCCCTACCCAGGACAGGTCAATCAGCAGTGTGTCCACCACTACAGGGCACCCAGGCTAACCCACCACCCCAACAACAACAGGGACCTGGGGGCAGTGGTAGTGGGCACACGGTCCAGGGGACGGAGGCACAGGAACACCGGGGAACTGGGAGGGCTGCTGTGCGACAGAGGGAGGACAGGCCAAGGGAACCAACTCTCCACGAGGCCCTCTCCTCCATCATGGGAGCATACCACCACTCCCAGGAGACGATGGCGAAGGTCCTGGACAAGTTGCAGGAGACCCTGCGCCTGCAGGAGGAGCAGTATTTGGGGTTCGTGGAGGAGCTAGGGACCATCGGCTCCGCCCTGGGCACCATCGTAGGGGTGCTGACGAACATTCAAAAGACCTTGAGGGACACCGTGGCACTCCAAGGGGCCCCTGACACTAGCATGGATGATGAACTGCCCACCACCTCCGCCGGCGCTAGTGGACAGGACGCCCCGCCACAGGACCACCACACCAGCACCCCACCCCCTGCAGACCGACAACCACCACGCAAGCGGTCCCTGAGATCCAAGAACAGGACAGAGCAAGATGGCAAGACCCCCGCCAGGAAATAAGACCACCCTGATTGTCCTCCCACTGTCCCACTTTGTTACCCTGTCCATATTCGAACTGCCCCAGCTCCACTTCCTATGGCAAGATGGGCAGTGCACCTGTGAGACTAATAGACTGGACTCTGCCATGGACATACCTCCACCATCACCCATCACCATTTTACAACCCCCCTTCATTTTTTGAGCACTTAAATAAACACCCTTGAAACACCAAAAAATCTGGAGTCAGTCTATGATTTGGTACTTTGTATTATCAATCACAGTGTCATAATGGGTTACCCATTGTAAGGCTAACATACCTATGTCACACATCACAAGCCCTTGAAGGATGCAAGCAATTGACACATAGGTTACCACACTTGTGAAACTGAAATGGAAGGGTACAACTCAATTAACAAATAGTGAGTGAAGTGTAGGTACAGGATAGAGGTAGACGTGTGAAATGTTAAACCAGAAAATGTTTTCACCTGTGTCACTGGAAATATTGCTGTATGACTGAATCCCTGTTGTCGTTTTCTTCTTCCTCAGCTTCATCCTCATCACTGTCCACAGGCTCCACAGGCTCCATAGCTGCTACAACACCGTCATCTGGATCATCCTCCTGCAGAAAAGTCACCTGGTGTCGCAATGCCAAATTATGGAGCATGGAGCAGGCGATGATGATGTCGCACACCTTCTTCGGTGAGTAGAATAGGGATCCACCTGTCATATGGAGGCACCTGAACCTGGCCTCAAGGGGGCCGAAGGTGCGTTCGATAACCCTCCTAGTCCGCCCATGGGCATCATTGTACCGTTCCTCTGCACTGGTCCGGGGATTCCTTACTGGGGTCAATAGCCAGGAAAGGTTGGGGTAACCAGAGTCCCCCAATAGCCATACACGGTGCCTCTGGAGTTGACCCATCATATCAGGGATGCTGCTATTGCGCAGGATGTAGGCGTCATGCACTGAGCCAGGGAACATAGCATTTACCTGCGAGATGTAATGGTCTGCCAAACAGACCATCTGGACATTCATAGAATGATACCTCTTCCTGTTCCTGTACACCTGTTCACTCCTGCGGGGGGGACCAGAGCTACATGGGTCCCATCAATGGCACCTATGACGTTGGGAATATGTCCAAGGGCATAGAAGTCGCCTTTCACTGTAGGTAAATCCTCCACCTGAGGGAATATGATGTATCTCCTTACGTGTTTCAGCAGGGCAGACAACACTCTGGACAAGACATTGGAAAACATAGGCTGGGACAGCCCTGATGCCATGGCGACTGTTGTCTAAAATGACCCACTTGCAAGGAAATGGAGCACTGACAGCACTTGCACGTCAGGGGGGATTCCAGTTGGATGGCGGATCGGTGACATCAGGTCTGGCTCCAACTGGGTACATAGTTTCTGGATAGTGGCACGGTCAAACCTGTAGGTGACGATGACATGTCTTTCTTCCATTGTCAACAGGTCCACCAGCGGTCGGTACGCCGGAGGATTCCGCCATCTTCTCATATGTCCCAGCTGACGGTGCCTACGAAGGACAACAGCGAAGAACCAGTCATTAATCCTCCAGGTATGTACCCACTGTTACACACAAGACTACACCAGACACAAAACCCTTCCTGTATGTGTGTTGAGTGTAGGCCTAGCTATGTGTGACGCAGTAGTAAATGAAGCCATGTGGGCCACTGAAATGTCGGCTGCCTGACCTCTAAACTGGGACAATGGGATTGTGGGGTAACTGCGCTGGCGTTGCACACCGTCGCGGTAGGCGGTCGTAGACCGCGGCACAATGCTGCATTGGTTAACATTGGACCCTATGGGTCCCAGGAGCCAATGAAGCGGTGCGCTGGCGGTGATGATGCGCACCGCCACGGACGTCACCCCCGCAGACGTCACTGCCATTTTCTATCTGTTCACTCACTAGATACCTGACCTTCGACAGGAGAGGACCTACACTGCTAGTGCTGCTGTGACCTCGGTCTGGAAGAGACGATGGCTGCTGCGTCTGGGGAACGGGCCCCTGCCTTCACTGCACAGGAGTTGGAGAAACTTGTGGATGGGGTCCTCCCCCAGTACACGCTACTCTACGGTCCTCCAGACCAACAGGTTAGTACACAGGGAGCACGTTGTATGGGCTAGGCCTGGGTGGAGAGGGCTGGGTGGAAGAGGGAAGGGGGCAGAGTACATAGAACAGTTATGCATGGGAATGAATGGGCCACATGGCCAGAGTAGGGAGGGGGCCACTCACATTGACGGTGCAGTTGGTAATGACTGTACCTCTTCCCCTGTGCATGTCATGTAGGTCAGCGCCCACCAGAAGAGGGACATTTGGCGTGCCATCGCCAAGGAGGTCTGGACGCTGGGGGCGCACCAGAGACGGGGCACCCACTGCCATAAGAGATGGGAGGACATTCGCCGCTGCAGCAAGAAGACGGCTGAGGCTCAGCTGGGGATGGCCTCCCAACGTGGGAGGGGTGCCCGTCGCACCATGACCCCTCTGATGTTCCGGATCCTGGCGGTGGCCTACCCAGAGTTGGATGGGCGCTTGAGGACATCACAGCAGACACAAGGGGGTGAGTACACTCTCATTCAGCGTACTTTGCGCGCAGTGGAGGTGTCTGGGTGGGGTAGGTGGGCTGTGGGTGTCCCTAGGCCAGGGCGAATTCGGTAGGAAAGGCCCCTCCGTAATGTAGGCCATGTGGCACTCTACCCCACCTCACCAGAGTGCCAAGTTGAGGTATAGTTGCCCCTGTGGCATCCATGTGCGCAGATGTCCACCATTGCCATGTAGGCCATATCCCAGAAATTGCATGTGCAGAGGGCAGGAGCACGGCGTAATGCAGGGGGCTGCTGCGTCTGTCTTGTCCGCCAACGGTAGCGGAATGCCATGCACTAAAACTCTCTATCTTCTGTCTCCCCCCCCCTTTTCCTGCTCTCCCTGTCCTTTTGTACATCAGCATCATCAGGCGGAGGTACAGTGGCACCGGAGCACGAGGGAGCTGCATCCCATATGGCCATGGAGGGCCACACCACAGACTCTGAATGCACCAGTGGGACGGAGGGCGAGGGGAGCTTCACGTCGGCCACCGGATCACCAACCAGCGGCACGGACTCGTCAGCCGATGGGAGCTCCCCTGTGGTGGCGGCACCATCTGTGCGCCCCACTTCTACAGGTACAGCCGCCACCTCCCCTACCAGCACCGTCCTCCCAGCAGCCCCTCAGCGTTCGCCCCATGCCCGCTCACCCAGGAGGGTGGGCATCACCTTTGCCCCAGGCACCTCAGGCCCTGCCCCAGTCACCCCTGCTGCCCTCAGTGAGGAGGCCATTGACCTCCTCAGGTCACTCACTGTTGGGCAGTCTACCATTGTGAATGCCATCCAGGGTGTAGAACGAGAGTTGCAACATGGTAATGCATTCCTGGAGGGCATTCATTCTGCTCAGGCTGTCCTTCAGCGAACCCTGCAATCTCTGACCTCAGCACTGATGGCAGGCACCCCCCTCCAACTTCCTCCACCCAGACCCAATCTCCTGTACCCCAGCCCATCCCAAGCACACCTACAGACCAGCATGCACACAAGTCAACACACACAAGTAGCTCAAGCAAACATAGGCACCACACACACCACAGGCACTCACGCAAGCCTCACCCACATACAGACACAGCAACATCCACTGTCTCCACTGTGTCCCCCTCCTCCTCTTCTCCCTCCTCCCTCCCAGTCTCGTCTACACACACACCTGCATGCACCACATCTACAGGCACTAGGACTCGCACCAGGACACCCAGCACCACAAGCCGCTCACCTGCACTTACCACCTCCACTGCCATTTACACGTCCCCTGTGTCCTCTCCCAGTGTGTCTGTGACGCCCCCCCCCAAAGTACACAAACGCCGGCAATCACTCACCCAACATCCATCCACCTCACGACAGCCTCCAGTACCTGCACCCAAAACACCTAAAGTGACACCTCCTACAACCACCTCCTCTTCCTCCACTCCCAGACCCCCTCCAGCTACCCATCCCAGTGTTCGTCAGAAACTGTCCCTATGTCAAATTGACCTTTTTGCCCCCACCCCCCTTCCAATTCATCAGTCCCGTCGTAGCGCCTCAGCCAAAAAGCCTCCAATACCAGTGGTGCCTGTTCAAGGTTTGTGGAGTGCACCGGCCACCAGGGCAGGCAGTAGGACCCGGAGCCAAGGCACTGGCAGCCCACCCCCTGTAAAGGCTCCAAAATTGGAGAGTGTATGACAGGACCAAGTTAAGACTCCTGGTGACATGTGACATGGGTTCGAAGGGGATTGGTGAGTCAGCTGTAACTCCAACAAAGGTGGGGAAGGTCCAGAGGAAGTCTGCCCAGGCTGTTGTGAGTGTCACAGTGGAGAAGTGCGCCATCATTTCCGGCGGTCCAGGCACAACCGCAAGCACCGTCGTCACTGGTCAGGAGACCACCGCCACCGCCAGAGTCACAGCCCAGGAGGGCCGAAGTATCGTCACTGGTCAGGAGACCACCGCCACCGCCGGAGTCACAGCCCAGGAGGGCCCAAGTATCGTCACTGGTCCAGAGACCACCGCCAGAGTCACAGCCCAGGAGGGCCGAAGTATCGTCACTGGTCAGGAGACCACCGCCACCGCCGGAGTCACAGCCCAGGAGGGCCCAAGTATCGTCACTGGTCCAGAGACCACCGCCGGAGTCACAGCCCAGGAGGGCCCAAGTATCGTCACTGGTCCAGAGACCACTGCCAGAGTCACAGCCCAGGAGGGCCCTAGTATCGTCACTGGTCCAGAGACCACCGCCAGAGTCACAGCCCAGGTTGCCCAAGTATTGTCACTGGTCCAGAGACCACCGCCAGAGTCACAGCCCAGGAGGGCCCAAGTATCGTCACTGGTCCAGAAACCACCGCCGGAGTCACAGCCCAGGAGGGGCCCTGATGCCACAGCCCCGCTGGTCAATGATGGAACGTCATGCCACCTACCAATGCTCATTGTAGAGAACGTCATGCCACACACCAATGCCCAGTGTAGAGATCGTCATGCCACACACCAATGTCCGTATCAGAACCGCCATGCCAAAGCACCGCTGAACAGTCCATAGACCGCCATGGCAAAGCACCGCTGAACAGGGCAAAGACCGCCATGGCAAAGCACCGCTGAACTGGGCAAAGACCGCCATGGCAAAGCACCGCTGAACAGTCCATAGACCGCCATGGCAGAGCACCGCTGAACAGTCCATAGACCGCGATGGCAAAGCACCGCTGAACAGGGCAAAGACCACCATGGCAAAGCAACGCTGAACAGTCCAGAACCGCCATGGCAAAGCACCGCTGAACAGTCCATAGACCACCATGGCAAAGCACCGCTGAAAAGTCTATAGACCGCCATGCCAAAGCACCGCTGAACAGGGCAAAGACCGCCATGGCAAAGCACCGCTGAACAGTCCAGAACCGCCATGGCAAAGCACCGCTGAACAGTCCATAGACCGCCATGGCAAAGCACTGCTGAACAGTCCATAGACCGCCATGGCAAAGCACCGCAGAACAGGGCAAAGACCGCCATGGCAAAGCACCGCTAAACAGTCCAGAACTGCCATGGCAAAGCACCGCTGAACAGTCCATAGACCGTCATGGCAAAGCACCGCTGAACAGTCCAGAACCGCCATGGCAAAGCACCGCTGAACAGGGCAAAGACCGCCATGGCAAAGCACCGCTGAACAGTCCATAGACCGCCATGGCAAAGCACCGCTGAACAGGGCAAAGACCGCCATGGCAAAGCACCGCTGAACAGGGCAAAGACCGCCATGGCAAAGCACCGCTGAACAGGGCAAAGACCACCATGGCAAAGCACCGCTGAACAGGGCAAAGACCGCCATGGCAACGAACCGCTGAACAGGGCAAAGACCACCATGGCAAAGCACCGCTGAACAGGGCAAAGACCGCCATGGCAAAGCACTGCTGAACAGTCCATAGACCGCCATGGCAAAGCACCGCTGAACAGTCGATAGACCGCCATGGCAAAGCACCGCTGAACAGGGCAAAGACCGCCATGGCAAAATACCGCTGAACAGGGCATGCACCGTGTAGGAATGAAAAGGCCGCCACATCAGGCATCCTTCTCCCATGTGCAGCTGGGAAAGTGACCGGACATGATCTTTCACGGGGAGACTCATCCAGTCTGGGCACCAGTCCCCCCCAGTACCAGTAGAGAACTGCATCTACTTGAGAGACTGTGGCTTTGCACTCCCCAGGATGGCACAGTGGGCAAGCCACCCACTGTAGAGACTTGAGAGACTTTGGCCTTGCACTCCCCAGGATGGCACAGTGGGCAACCCACCCACTGGAGAGACTTGAGAGACTGTAGCCTTGTACTCCCCAGAATGGCACAGTGGGCAACCCACCCACTGTAGAGACTTGAGAGACTGTGGCTTTGCACTCCCCAGAATGGCACAGTGGGCAAGCCACCCACTGTAGAGACTTGAGAGACTGTGGCTTTGCACTCCCCAGGATGGCACAGTGGGCAACCCACCCACTGGAGAGACTTGAGAGACTGTGGCTTTGCACTCCCCAGGATACATCAATGGGCATGGAGCCCCGTCGTGGATCTGGCTTCGCATTCATCTGGCAGAGGTGCCCCCCCCTTCCCTTCCCCCTGAGGTGCCTGTAGTGTTTCTCTCTGATGCCCCAGCAGTGTTCTCTCCGATTTTGGTCAGGTATAGTTTGTGGGCCTCGCCCATGCATTTTTGGACTTTTGGTGCACGGACATTGTTGAGTACATATCTGCACTACTTCTCGGATTGTATGTGTAAATAAGAGTGATTTTGAGATATATATATCTGTATATTTTTGTATGACATGTATATTGGCACATTACAATGTTTGACCGAATTTCGCATTGTCTTTTCATTCTTCTGGGGGGATTGTGGGTTGTTACTGTGATTTTTGTGAATGCATTGGTGTGTATGTTGTAATATGCGAGGGTGGGGGTGGGGGTGTTTGGTGGGTGTCCCCCTAACTTTTGCCTCCCCCCTCCCCGTGTCGTAGATACAGTACTCACTAGTGTCTTCGGCGCCTACGTAGCTGTTGGTCGTAGAGGAGCAGAAAGACAAGGGAAGGTAGGATTTGTAATTCGGTCTCCATGGTGTCCTCCTTCCTCGTGGAGTATGTTGAGGTGAGCGTTTTCCCATAGCAAATGGGAATGTCTGTTGGCGGGGACCGCCGCGCTGCTTGTCTGTACCGCTGTGGCGGGCGGTGTGTTAAAGTGGCTGTCTTTGTTGGC
The DNA here is from genome assembly GCF_031143425.1 of Pleurodeles waltl. NCBI lineage: Eukaryota > Metazoa > Chordata > Amphibia > Caudata > Salamandridae > Pleurodeles > Pleurodeles waltl. The sequence continues at coordinate 489,460,429 of NC_090440.1, forward strand.
AGTTACCGCCAGGGTCATATCTCCCTTTTTTTGTCCGCCGCCCTGTTTGCGGTATTTCCGCAGCTTTAACACCATCCGCCAGGGTTGTAATGACCACCTATATGTCAAGATGGTGGAGTATCAGGCTCCAAGACGGGAACAAGGGCAAGTGGTGAAAACCATTATAAGAGCAGAGGTGTGTTATTAAGCTGTAAAGGGAAACACTAGTCAAAGAGAGGCTGATACGTAGTAAATAAATACGTAGTTCTTCAAGTCTAAGGGTGAGGGCAAGCTCCTAGGAAGGAAAACAGTACTGATTATAATTTAGAGGATAGCCTTGGAGAATAGCATTAATGGAAAGTATGGAGCGATACAGTAATTTCGTAGGCAGCCCACCCAAGGCCGTGTGCCGGCCTGGTGGTGTGCCTAAAACTATATTGCTCAAGATAGGTGGTATAAATATAATGGTTATATTTATAATACATAAAGCCCAGTTTGGTGTTAAGGCTCAGGCCAGTACCCGCACCATGGTCCTATGTTCCGTAGTGGCCACAGGGAAGTAACTTAAACCACAAAGAGTTGGCGAAACCAACTCGATACGGAAGGTGGAGCACGGAAAAGATCAGCAACTGCAAGAGCGCGTCACACTTACCTGTGAGAAAAGTAGCAGCGTGTGTGTCCCGTTGTAAAGTATTGTGAGTGTTCGATGTATGAGCAGTATAAGTAGCAGCCATATTGTGGACATAGACAACGGACTCGGTCTGTAATGAATAGGAGCCGGCTCAGCAAGAGCCAGTGGCACAGGGTGGGTAGGAGCGGTGGCCATATTGGGAGGGAAAGGTATATTAAGAATAAGAGTTTAAACATTGAAGGTAGCCTGTAAGTAAGAGTCTAAAATGGAAAATAATAGAAGAACGGGGATAATGTGCATAGGCAGTTATCATGTCAGACAATAGATGTGGTAAATCGTCTTCCAAAAAATGAATTAATAACACAGCAAGTAAGTAAGCAATAGAGTCCAGTTAGTATACAGCAATGAACTAACTATTCAAAATAAAATGGTGAGACGTATGTCCAAAGCGATGGGGAATCCCCACACAGGGAGTACAGGCACTAGGGGTCAGATGCAGAAAAGGATCAGTATGAAAGATCGACATGTAGAGAAAGAAGTCTATTTAGTGTATGTAAGCCATGCATTTCCATCCAAAGACGTGAGCTGGTAAGCAGTAAATCCAAAAAGATGGGAAACCCACATGCAAGTAGCGGTCGAAAAAGTAATACTTGCTAGTCAATTACAAAGCATACATGAAAAGCTTACTAGAATTAGTGCGACCGAATTAGGCTCTACCTGCAAGACTAGTAATATTAGATCAAGTCAGTGAAACCCATACTGAATTACATACAAAGTCTAAAAAAGCTCAAACGATGAATCAGTTAACAAGATAGTGTCATACATTGTGTGTACAAAATGACTGAGCTACAAAACATAGACAGATATGAGACCACATAATAACATGTTGCAACAGTAATTTATTAAGACAGGAACACATGTAGTTCCTTGTCGATATTTAAGCCTTTTTCCACGGCACGTATTCTAAGTATCCATTTAGCTTCACATTTGCGTAGTTCCTTAGTCCTGTCACCCAGTCTTAGTGATGCAGTGACATGAGTGATGCCATGGAATCTGATATTCGGAATATTTGCTTTGTCATGTAGTGAGTTAAAATGTACAGCAAGAGGGTAGCCCGTGTTGTAGTTTCTGATGGCGCTAACATGTTCTTGGATGCGTTCTTTAAGAGGACGAATGGTGCTCCCCACATAGATTAGTCCACAAACACACATGATACACTAGACTGTTTACCTAGTATTGCAGTTAATGAACTGTCTAATATAGTGAGTGTGTCCTGTGTTATGAGAGAAAGTAAAGGTTTTGTTGAGAGCGAATTGGCACGCAATGCAGTAGCCACATTTCTAAAAACCAACAGGTTTAGTAGGTAACCACATAGGCAGGTGAACTGGTGTAAGTGGTGCTTTGTAACTAGGATAGAGAATGTTTCTTAGAGTTCGTCCTCTACTGTGAGTGATTGATGGTGTCTTCCCTACAACAGACCCAAGCCCCGCATCCAAGAGTAGCAGATGCCAGTGTTTCTTCAAAATGCTGAACAAATGATTACTCACAGGACTGTACCTAGTAATGACAGAAATGTCCTTTCTCTTGTTTTTGTGGGTTTTCTTATGTCCCCTGATGAGTAGGGTGTTACGTTTCTTGGAAGTTATACATTTACTCACTGTGGAGACTGTTTCTTCCGAGTACCCCCTATTCCTGAAGCATTGTGCCAGCTGTTCCATTTCTAGTGAAAAGATCTCATTATCAATGCATTTGCGTCTGGTTCTGATCATTTCGCCATATGGGATGGCCTTAATCTGAGCACTGGGGTGTGCGCTTAGTGCATGTAAGATAGAGTTGCATGAAGTGGGATTCCTAAATATTCTGGAGAATATCTTGTTGTTGGTAACATATAAGAGAAGATCCAGAAATTCTATCTGAGCACAGTCTACTTTATGTGTAAAGACCAGGTTGTAGTTGTTAGTACTAAGGTGGTCAATGAGTATTTCTAGGTCCTGTCTGTTTCCTGTCCAAATAGTGAGTATGTCATCTATATATCTCCCCCAAAACAAGATATGTTGTGTGATAGTAGCCGGGCAGTTGGTCCAAAGATGTAACTTTTCAAATTGGCCCATGTAAAGATTTGCATATGAGGGCTCCCATTGCCACTCCTTGTGATTGTTTGAACCATTGGCCATCATGTAAGAACACTAGTCGTGTGAGGTCTAATAACATGTTGGTGTGTTCATAGAGTGTCTCATCTCGGCTAGAAAGTGCCATAGACATGGCATCTAATCCCCGTTCCAGTGGGATAGAGGTGTACAAAGAGTTTGCATCCAAGCTTACAAAGCAACAGTTATTCGTCCAGTCAGTGTCCTCTAGTTGGCAAAGCAAATCTCTCGTATCCTGGATGAAAGAGGGAAGGGTACGTACCAATGGTTGTAGGAAGAAATCGATATATTCAGAAATGTGTTCTTTGGGTGATCCTATGCCTGAGATAATTGGTCTACACAGTGGTAAGATCCCTGTTTTGAGCACTTTGGGTAATATGTAGATGCATGGTGCTCGAGGTGTGGTGTTGTGCATATATCTGTTTAGTTCAGGACACGTAACAGTATGAAAATAGTGTCAAACTGTAGGCAAAAATTAATTTTAAAAAAGTCTTCAATGTGATATGGTTGGTTTAGAACGTGTCTGATCATTATCTATTTTTAGGGTTTGCAGTAACACGTGATAGAGTTCAGGTCTCAAGGAGGCGTTAAGGACAGTGCTGTACCTTGTACTTCCAGATACCATCCATCCACTTGAGACCCTGGTGGGTATCATTAGTAGCCTATAAATGGAAGTTTCTATCCAGGCTCTAATGTAGAGCGAATGTATTCAGATCTTTTGTACCTTTTTCCTAGCAGGCTTTTTAGGCAGTGCAAATGACTTTGAATATGATAACCGTTTGACTGCTATACAGTGTTGTGCTTTCACACAAGTGTGATGTGGTCCCACTCATGTAAAGTAAGGTACATTCTGGATACCTGGTTTTGCCACCTTTGTAGTCTGGCAATGAGCTTTTTGAGGAGACCTGTGTAGACAGATTTCTGCTACTCTCACTTTACGAGGTAGGATATTTGTTTAACCGCACCTTAACGCCATGCCTCGCACCCTCTCTTTTTTCCTTCATTGTTCCTTAATGTGTACCTCCTCCAGCCCCTCAACGAAGCACAGTCCTGTTACTTATTTATCCTGACACCAACTAAATGATTTCTTTTGAACGCTACTTCTGTACATTTGTTATACTTTTCTTGTACCTGATCAGCAGGGTTGGACTGGGATAGAAAATAGGCCTGGACACCAAAATAAAAGTGGCATCCAATTGTGAGAAAACAGGGCTGATTGCAGAGGCCCCCTAACTTTTTGCCCCCATTTTCCACTTTATGCTGGTGTTTTCCTGACTCTGATGGTGCCCTGGGTACTGCTAACCAGTCCCAGGGCCTGTGCTCTGTGTAAAATGGATATGCAAATTAGGCTAATTATAATTGGCTAAGTTAACCTACCTATAAGTCCCTAGTATATGGTAGGGCATGTAGGTTTAGGGACCACAGCATAGGTGGTGCACACCTAGGTGCACTGCTGAGGTGCCCAGTGTCATTTTAAAAGCAAGCCTGCCTTGCTGGCTGCTTTTAAATTAAAGTTATATGCAAATTCGACTTTGGAATTAAAGGTACTTCCAAAGTCTTAAACTACCTTATTTTTAAATATAAGTCACCCCTAAGGTGTGCCCTATGTGCCCCTAGGGCTGGGTGCCATGTAACTATAAGCAGGGACTTTATAAAAATAGATTTATAAGCCCTGGTGAGGTAAAAACAGCCAAATTCGTTTTTCCCTCATTGAAGTAAATGGCCTTCATAGGCTAGAATGGGCAGACTTTATTTTAAATTTTAAAGTCTCCTTAAATGTTACATACCAAGAATTTGGTATCAAATTAATTGTTGTAATAAATCCCACAACTTCCAGTTGTTGGATTTAATATAACTTGTTCAGGTACAAAGTTTAGACTTTACCTAAAAAGTTGCCAATTTCAGCTCTGCATTGTTTTTGCTGCTGTGCTCTGATTGGCCAGCCTGCAGCAGCTTCTGCCAGGCTGCCTTGATGAGGTGTGAAGTGGCCTAGCTTCACACAAAGGAATGTGCTTGGGGGAGAGAATCTCCCCTCAGCAGATGGTGAGGCAGGAAGGGGGAGGGCTGCCAAACTGGTCTTCAAAGGCAGAGAAGGACATTTGCAGCACCCAGCAACACCCCCACATCGTGCAACCCCAGACAATTAGGTGCCCCCTTGATTAGATTAGGAGAGGGCAGGAGAGGGGTGTGTTTATGATTCTTAGCCACACCAGTGGGTGGGCTCAGCCAGATGTAACCTCCAAAAATCAGATTCATCCATGTTGGATTTTTAGAGACTGTTGCCTTCTGGGATGGATTTTTGCCACACTTCCCAGGAAGTGGTCATCACAGGGGGATGACCCTGTCCCTGATTGGAGAACCAGGGCCCCCCTGCTTTTCACCCAGGAGCAAGGATAAAACTGGCAGACCTGCACCCACACCTCAGATCCCCACCAAATTTCAAGAAGAAAGAACTTAAGGAGAAGAAGGACTGCCCTGCTGGACCCCTGGCCTGCACCTGGAACCTGCACTCAGAAGGACTGCACCAGCTGCACACTTGGGCTTCACCACAAGAAGGACTTTGCCTGGCTTCAACTGGTTCAAGGAGGGACTCCCTGTTTGCTACAGGTGAAAAATTGCTAACCAGAGTCCCCTGCACCAACTCCTGACGAAAGCGACCACTGTCCAGTGGCCAAAAAGGAGTTTGCGCCAGGTGCATTCTGGGAGTTGAAGTCCGCACCCCCCAAGGACCATCACAGAACTTCTGGACCCTTGGGGTGAGCTGTGGACCCCAAAAGAACCTTACAAGAACATCTGGGTGAAGCCCCAGAAGTTTGGAGAAGATTTGACAAATTTTTTAAAAAAGCTCCAGAGAGGGACCGACCCGCCGCGGAAATTCTAGCCGGCTTGCCTCAACCGCGACCCGGCCTGACTTCGTGGTTCGTCCCGGTAAAGAAAAACATCCGAAAAAGAGACTAAGTCCGAAGGTAAAAAGTTGACCGGGACCTCCCAGCCATCGTATCCGAGAAGGGCTCCACGGACGTCGGATCAAGATCCAGGTTTACCCCGGTCGAAGGATTTTCATCTCGAAAAAACGACTAAGTCCGAAGGTAAAAATCACCACCGAGGAAACCCACATCGCGTATCCGGACAAGGGCTCCAGGAGGTCGGATTCAACTGGCAGGTTCGTCCCGGTGAAGAAAAACTTCAAAATAAAGACTAAGTCAGAAGGTAACTTTTTAACCGAGGCCTCCCGTGACCTGTAGCCGAGCAGGGCTCCATTGCGGTCGGCCTGAAAGTTTGACTTTGCCCCGGTCGAGGTGCAACCAGATGACCCGATTGGCGCTTTTTGTTTCTAAGCGCTAAAAAAGTAATAATTCTTTAAAAATTCATATCTCCGGTTCCCCTGAACCGATTTTAATCGTTTTTGTGTCATTTTAAAGATAAAAATATAAACTATTTTTATAAATTGGTTTTGGATTTTTACACTGTTTCCTGTGTTTTATTTGATTACTGTTTTGTGATATTTGAATGCTTTACACTTTGTCTCCTAAGTTAAGCCTTGACGCTCGTTGCCAAGCTACCAAGGGTTAAGCTGGGATTAATTTATTGAGACCTAACTGTACCTAGGTGGAGGTTAGTGGCTTGTTGCTAGGTGGAGGTACCTACCTGCCCTTACTAATAACCCATTTTCCAACACCAATAGTGAATAGTAACTCAGAAAGCAAAGAACTGGCCCATGTTTACTAATTGAGACAGTTCTAAACTGCTTTAAAATCAGGGATATCACCATTAAAAAAACATGCCTTGGTGATTATAAAACAAGCCCAGAAACAGCCAAGCTAACACCGATCTACGAGATCATCCCATCAGGCACTGTTTAGTGCCCTATAGGCCAGTTGGACCCTGCTGATCAGTTATGTTATGTGTATTTGTAAACCAGACTACCACTAGTTATGGTATTCTGGCACTGAGTTGGTGTGTATCGCAAGCCCTGCCAATGGTAGGTTGGTTAATTGAAAAGCCAGGTGTTCAGCTTCTTGTGGAATTCAAAAAGAGAGGAGGAGGCTCTGATGTGGACTGGGAGGTCATTGCACACTTTAGGAGCAATGCAAGAGAATGCCCATTCTCCTGATCTGGCTCTGTTTATGCGTGAGATGTGTGCGAGTTGGGGTCCTGCGGAGTTGAGGCTTCTGGGTGGTTGGTGGACAGAGATGTAGCTGTTCAGTTAGGTGTGAGTTCTTATTTGGCCGGGTACATGCTGGTGTCCCATGGTGAAGTGTTCTTGCTGACGATCACTACTTTTGTCTTGTCTGTGTTGAGCTTGAGACAGTTGGCTTTCATCCAGTCAGTGACTTTGGTCATGCTATCAGTAAATTTGTTCCTTGTGTTGGTGGTCTGGTCATAGACAGCATGTTTGAATTGTGTATCATCTGCATAGGTGAGGTTATTGATGTGATGTGCGCGGATGACATAAGCCAGGGGGACCATGTATGCATTGAAGAGGGTAGGGCAGAACAATGAATCTTTAGGGACTCCACAGACGAGTTTGCAGGATTCCGAGAAGTAAGGAGCCAGGCTGACAGCTTGTGTTCTAGTCATCAACAAGGAGCAGATCTAGTGTAAAGTGGGTCCCTGGATGCTAAACACATGCTTGATGAAGATGGAATGTGAGACTGTGTCAAATGGTGCAGCAGAAGCCAGGAGAATGAGGGATGTCATGTCTCCTCTTTCAAGGATCATGCAGATGATGCTTCTGGTGGCAATGCGTACTGTTTCCATAGTATGGTTGGGCCTGAATCCAGACTGGGTGGCAGTGAGGAACTAGTGGTAGTTGAGGGGGTCGGTGAGACATCGGTTGATTAGTTTCTCTAAGACCTTTGCCTGGTATTGTAGGAGGGAGATGGCTCTGTATTTGTAAGTGTGGCTGGATCAATGGATGATTTTTTAAGCAGGGACATGATGGTTGTATGTTTCCAGGTGTCCCAGCATGTAGCTGAGGTGATGGAGACATTTAGGAGGAGTGTTAGTGCTTCACTGATTGGTAGGAGACCTTTGATGAAGATGTGGTGGGGCAACCGTCAGAAGGCCAAGTGGTTGGTTTTCATGGTAGCAGCGATTTTGACACTGATGATGGCAGGCCATGAGGGCAGGGTTTGTTCATAGGCTGTGATGGGAAGTTGAGTTCCAATGGTAACAAAGATTAGTTGATGGTCGAAGTTACTCTGTATAGGGGTGGTTTTGTTAATGAAGAATTGAGAGAGCTTGTTGCAAAGGTTTGTGGGGGCTGATGTTGCTGGAGGAGGCAGGGGGTGTGGTGAAATCTTTGAAGATGGTGAACATTTCCTGTGCACTTGGCCCTATAATATGCCAAGTACAGCAGTGACTGGTTTTATGGGAAGCAGAAACAGATCAAGGAGAGGTTGATGATTACCCAGACTAACCAATTTCAGAGAAATGGCACAAATCAGCTGATGGGTTTCTGTGGTACCTGACAATGCTGTAATGAATGTGATGACTTAAATAAAAGGTGTGAAAATGGGAAATGAGATGGTTCAGATTTAAGGTCATGGAAGAGGGGTTGTAAGTAATTCTGGTACAAATTCAAAAATGAACATGTTAAAGGAGAGGACTGCTTGTCATTTATAATGTACAATTGCCCCTAGAAGCAATGAACAGCTTTAATCCATATGCCCATGCATCAAAATATGATACAAAATGGCAAACGATCCAGGGTATCAAAAGTATCCTCTGATTCTGATTAATGATTTTCCTCAGTTTTCTCTAGAAAACAACTCTCCATGATTTTGCCTGAGGGGGGAGGAGGTGTCATGGGCATATACTCCATTTATTCCCTAGAAAATTATACAGCACACCCTACCATGGATTCCTGGACCAACATAGTCATTCATGGAAGCTGAACAATTCTACACACATTATTTAATGAGTGCTGGTATACATGAAGTAACCCTACCAGTTTGAGTCTGTTTGGTTGCAGTACTGGCATTAAAATTGTATGTATAGTGCTATGTTCTCAGTGTGCTTGATTGGGTTGCCTGATGACTAAGCAATTAGGAGGTTGCCTGGTGAATAACCAATCAGGAGATTGCCTCATGAGTTTCCTGATGACTAAGCAATCAGGAGGTTGTCTGATGACTAAGCAATCAGGAGGTTGCCTGATGACTAAACAATCAGGAGGTTGCCTTATGACTAAGGAGTCAGGGCACGAGACTATTAGCTGTCAGCAGCCATCTTGGCACAACTGAGTCTATAAATAGCCACGCCCCAGATGCACCCATTTGCTAGGCAATTGGGACTTGAAGCGGCACCACACATCATCGGATCATTCCAGTGTTCTGCACTCAGCCGGGCAAGTGGCAACCTGCATTCAGGACAGCACCCCCAGTTGAGCTTGCTGCTCCTACAGGCTCCAATAGCCCCTGCATGCGGACTCAAGAGTGAGCACAAAGACCGCAGTAAGTCGAGCACCACTGCGGGTGTTTCCTGATGGAGGTCAGGTCACTCTGACTGCACATTTCACTACCAGAATAGTGCGCCTTACAGCACTGACTTATCAAGTGCATGAGATAGTGGCAGTCGTTCCGGTCTTTTAAAAGTGCACCCAGACAGTGAGTTTCACCCATGCTACAAGCCAATTGGTACACATGGAGCACATGTCTTAACCAACTAATACTGCATAGCACTTCCAGCGCTTCAATGGACTAACAAAGACTGACTAACACTGCTAGCCCTTTTAACCCGCACATATGCACCGATTAATGTTTGAAAGACTTATGCATGCAGACTAAACTAAGAAAGACATGTTTTCTAGTGTGTTGCTAGTGTATTATTTCTAACGTCTCGAGTTATATGGATCCAGCATCTACACAGGTTAGATGACCCGCTGCAAGGGGTATGGTCAAGAACAGTTGTACACAAAGCACTTAGACATTCACGTGTCAGGAGCTGGAGCTAGGGAATTAACTGCTGCCAAAATTCTGCAGACCTTATAAACAATATGAAGACAGCATTGGTTATATGCCGATCTGGTCACATGAGAGGTAATAATGAGGAATGATTGATTGAACACATGAAAGAGTGCGAGAGAGAAGTGTTGAGTAATGCAGCAATTTGTTTATGCTTGTCTTATCGCACACATTACAACCTCAAATTTACCTGACAAACATGGATGAGGGCGACAGTTGTCCAATAACGTCAGATGAGGGTTATCAGTAAAGCAGTGGACCAGATCTTGTTTACTATTTTTCCGATTCCCCCATTCCCCCCATTCCCCTCATTGTGAACCGGGCTGGCTGTAATGTGATCTGCGTAGCTTTAAAGGGTGTAGTCAGACAGTCTGTGAACATCAGGACCAGGAATATATGCTAGGGTAGAGCACCTGAACATACTGTGTTCTGACAGGTTGCCGGCCCACATATACTACCAGCCTGAGCGATGGATGCAAATGACATCTTGATATCCGTTTTGAAATCAATCAGCAGTCTGCAATTCAAAGTACAAGCTTCATGAGCAGAAAGCTAAGAATTACAAAGGGAATTAGGGACTGTACATAGGGAAGGGAAGTAGCAGGGTTGTTCCGTAAAGGAAAAACAGGTCCCACCAGTAGTACTGGAAACCTGTGGATGCTCCCTCCACCCTTACATACCTCAGGAACTACATCCTCTAATCACATTTGTGCTCCTTCGCCTCCTCTTGCTCAGTCAGAAACTGGAATTCAGACCACAACAGGACATACCATACAGGTAGGGCAACCCCCTATCATTCTGGTGGCAGCTCCAGAGAGATTCTATGGGGACCCGAAGAGGTATGCCATGTTTCTTAGTCAGTACAAATTACATTTCCTATTAAACCAGCAGCCTTTCTAGATGACCATAGTAAATACGCTTTTGTTCTGTTGTATTTTGTTGTATTTAGGGGTAATGCTGATAGTTGGTCAGTTCCAATCATTGAATGCAATGACCTTATTTTGCACAATTTCATGGCTTTTTGTGAAGAGATGAAAATGGTTTTGGACTGCAGGACACATGGGCTTTCCTTATATAGCAAATTGATTACCCTACATCGAGGCACACAAGTCTTTTGTCATACATCACAACATTTAATAGGATTATAGTAGAAACAACATGACCAGAAGCCAAACGTGCCTCTTTGTTTTATCAGGGTCTCTGTGGTGAGCTGAAGGATGTGTTAGCCCAGGTGGTTAATCAACCCAGCACATGTGAGGAATCAATTGATTTGATGGCACAGTTAGACCACAGGCTATTGGAGCTTATGGGAGATAAATCTAGGACAGAATCTAACCTCATGGTGGTCAGATCCAAACCTTCCAAAGTAGAGGACAATAACAAAGATAGTAGTGGCCCGAACATATGTAGATGAATAGGATCCAAGCACCTCTCACCCAGGAGGAACGTAAAAAAAAGAGAAAGCAAAAATGATGTCTGTATTGTGGTAAGAGTGGCCATTTTATTTACGACTGTAGTACTCACCCCAACCTAGGTGAGGGAAGGCCAGGTAGGAAGGAGCAAGCAGTAGTACAGACCCAGATTAACTCAGAGGTAGTGGAAAGCTAGAGCTTTCAAGTTTGAAAGAGATCCCTACCTCTGGAGTAAAGACTAATAGCCAATATTTATCGAAGTAAAACAAGACCAAAACAACAAAATACCAACATACACAAGAATTATGATTTCTTTTAAAGATTAAATCTCAATAAAACTCTTAGACACACAGGGCCATATTTATACTCCGTTTGCGCCGGATTTGTGTCGTTTTTTTTACGCAAATTCGACGCAAAACGAACTCCATATTTATACTCTGGCGTTAGACGCGTCTAGCGCCAAAGTTCATGGAGTTTGCGTCATTTTTTAGCGTGGACACCTACTTTGCGTTAATGATATGCAAGGTAGGCGTTCCCGTCTAAAAAATGACTCCGAGGCATGTGCGCCGTATTTACACTCCCGGGCAAAAATGACGGCCGGGAGTGGGCGGGTCAAAAAAAATGACATCCAGCCGCCTTTGCGTCGTTTTTTAGCGCCTGGTCAGGGCAGGCGTTAAGGGACCTGTGGGCTCGGAAGGAGCCCAGAGGTGCCCTCCCATGCCCCCAGGGACACCCCCTGTCACCCTTGCCCACCCCAGGAGGACGCCCAAGGATGGAGGGACCCATCCCAGGGAACTTAAGGTAAGTTCAGGTAAGTATAATTTTTGTTTTCTTTTTTGTGGCATAGGGGGGCCTGATTTGTGCCCCCCTACATGCCACTATGCCCAATGACCATGCCCAGGGGACATAAGTCCCCTGGGCATGGCCATTGGGCGAGGGGGCATGACTCCTGTCTTTGCTAAGACAGGAGTCATTTCAATGGGGGTTGGGAGTAAAAAAAAATGGCGCAAATCGGGTTGAGGTGAAAATTTTGCCTCAGCCTGACTTGCCCCATTTTTTGACGCCCAAGCTCCATATTCCCCTACGCCGGCGCTGCCTGGTGTAAGTCATTTTTTTTTACGCACACCAGGCAGCTCCGCCGGCTAACGCCGGCTAACGTCATTGAATAAATACGGCGCACACATGGCGCTTCAGAATGGCGTTAGCCGGCGTTAGATTTTTTGACGCACAACTGCGTTGGGCAGTTGTGCGTCGAAAAGTATAAATATGGCCTACAGTAACTCCAACTGGTGCTCTCACCGGGTCGTGACAGAATTGTTCCCAACAATCTGACACCACTCGTGAGGGAGTGCGGCACCGATCACAGAGTCCCAAAGACCCCAGGTGCAGAACCTTAGAAACAAAGCAGAATCAAAGACATGCCACAGAATTGGGGAGGTGAGCATCGCTGGAGCTGGTGCAGCATCAGTTCTGTACTGCTACACAAGAGGTGAGGCATTGGTTCCTTACTGCTACGCAATGGAGGTGAGGCATCGGTTCCTTAAAGAAGCAGTGGAGATGAGGCGTCTGTGGCAGAGAGGCATTGGTTCCTTATGATCCCACGGGGTTGATAAGTCCAGTGGGTCAAGACATGATGAGGTGACTTCACAGTGTTGTGGTCACACAACGGGGTCACAGGTGTCACAATGGAGTCAGATGTCACTGATGTCGGTGACACATCTCTCTGGACTCTAAATGTTGCATGATTTCAGAGGTGCAGCAGCAGCATAGGACCTGCGTTGTCAGTTGCCACACTTCAACAGGCACCACAGGTTCAGGTGCAGGCAGCAGTGTGGATTTGGGCAGCAGCATGGGTTCTGGAGTCATCCGGAGTTGGTGTGCCTGGTTCTTTTTGTTTTATGACTGACTTCACTCCCAAGGACCCAGGAACTAGAGTGGGCATCTCTTGGCAAGTCAGGGTCCTCAGCAAATGTACACAGGATATGGCAGGTGAAGTCATTAATGTCCCTGAGACTTTTTTACAGGAGTCAAGCTCAGTCCAAGCCCTTGGAGAAACTTCACAAGTAGAATACAAAGCATAGTCCAGTCTTTGTCCTCTCCAAAGCAGAAGCAGCAACTGCAGGCCAATCCAGCAAAGCACACGCAGCAGAGGGGCAGTATTCCCACTCACAGCCCTTCTCCTCGGCAGAATCTCTTCTTGATCCAGAAGTGTTCTAAAAGTGTGAGGGTTTGGGTCCAATACTTAAACTCATTTCTGCTGTTTAAGTATGCAAAACTTCAAAGGAAAGTCTTTGAAGTGCACAAGACCCTGCCTTTCCTGCCCTGGACCCAGACACAAACTAAGGGGTTGGAGACTAAATTGTGTAAGGACAGGCACAGGCCTATTTAGGTACAAGTATCCACTCCTCCCACCACTCTAGCCTAGGAAGACCCATCCGGATATGCAGGGCACATCTCAGTTCCCTTTGTGTGACTGTCTAGAATGAATTCACAACCAGCTCACTGTCATACTGATCCAGACATGTATTCCAAAGCCAGGCAGAGGCATAGAATGGTTAAGCAAGAAAATGCTCAATTTCTTAAAGTGGCATTTTCAAACACCCAATTTAAAAACCACCTTCACTAAAAAATTAATTTTTAAATTATGGGTTCATAGACTCCAAACTCTAAATCTCTATCTGCTCCCAATGAAAAATGACACTTCAAAGATGTTTCAGGGCAATCTCCTTGTTATCCTTGGGAGGGATAGGCCTTGCAATAGTGAAAAAACGAATTTGGCAGTATTTCACCACCAGTCCATGTCCTGCCTTTTAAATACATTGTACCCTCTCCATGGGGCTAATGTGGGCCTACTTTAGGGGTGCTTTACATGTGCTTTAAGGGAAGGTTTGGGCCTAGCAAGTGGGTGCACTTTCCAGGTCGCCATGCTAATTTTAAAACTGCCCACATAGACACTGCAATGGCAGGTCTTAGACATGTTTACTGGGCTACTCATGTGGGTGGCATAATCAGTGCTGCAGGCCCACTAGTAGCAGTTGATTTACAGGCCCTGGGCACACATGGTGCACTATACTAGAGATGTACTAGTAAATCAAATATGCAATCATGGATAACCAATTATAATCACAATTTACAAAGGGACCACTTGTACTTTAGCACTGATCAGCAGTGGTAAAGTGCTCAGAGTACCAAAACCAGTAAAAACGAAATCAGGACACAGTCAAAAACACAGGAGGCAGAGGCAAAAAGACACGGGAAACCACGCCATGGATGCCATGTCAAACAAATGCAATAGGACACCATTTTTGGTTATCAACCAAGCATTTGGGCATAGGAGGTCATCGGAAAATAAACCCAAAATTTATTGGACCTTATACAGTTAATAAAATTAGTAACCCCATCGTAGTCTCATTGAACTTACCAAAAGCCCTACGTGTCCACCCAGTCTCCCATAGCTCGCTTCTCAAACTCTGCCATCCAGACTTGCGTCAGATGCAAGTCACAGTGCCTATTGAGTATGAAGAGAAAAAAATACTAGACTCCAAGATAATTGGCAGACAATTGTATAACTTAGTGGACTGGAAATGGTTCGGTCCAGAAGAACAGTCTTGGGAATCCGTCTGCAATTTGCATGTACCTCAAATGGTAACACTATTCCATTAATTATGCCACATAAAACCAGCCCTTCCATTTTCAGAAACAACCACCAAGATAGTAGTCATTCAGCAGAGGAACTGTCATGGGCATATACACCACGATTCCGCAGAGAATTATAGAGCCCACCCTTCCATGAATTCCTGGACCAACGTATTCCATTCATGGAGGCTGAGCAATTCCATACACACAATTTAATGTTTACATGTATACGTGAGGTAACCCTACCAGTATGAGTCTGTTTGCAGTACTAGCAATTAAATTGTATGTATAGCCCTATGACCTCAGTGTGCTTGATTGGGCTGCCTGATGACTAAGCAGTCAGAAGGATGTCTGATGACTAAGCAATCAGGAGGTTACCTGATGACTAAACAGTCACGAGGTTTCCTGATGACTAAACAATCAGGGCACAAGACTACTAGCTATCGGTGGCCATCTTGGCAAGACTGAGGCCATCATTATGATATAGGCAGCAAAACCACCAGCCAAACCGCCAATATCATAATATGGTGGAAAGTACCGCAAGCCTGTTGGCAATACCTTCCACCATATTACCTCCGACCGCCAGGGTCATAATGAGGGCCAGAGTCTATAAATAGCCATGCCCCGGCTGCACCCAATTGCTAAGCAATCACGACTTCAAGCAGCACCACAAGTCGCTGGATCAATTCAGACAATTGGCCTATTGCTTTCAGGAAAGCACTCCTAGTTGAGCTTGGTACTCCTACCAGCTCCGATACCTCCTATATGCAGACTCAAGTGCAAGGACAAAGTCCACAGTAAGGTGCGCACCACTGAGGGCATTTCCTGAAGGAGGCTCAGTCACTCTGACCGCCCGTCTCGCTACCAGAACAGCGTGCCTTACAGTCCCAACTTATCAAAGGCATGACATAGTATCAGTCATGCTGGTCTTTCAAAAGTGCACCTGGACAGTGAGTTTCACCCGCGCTGTGAGCCAAATGGTACACTTGAAGCACAATTCTGAATCAACTAAGACTGCATAATGCTGCTAGTGCTTCAATGGACTAACAAATGCTGTCAAGCGCTGCTAGCACTTTAAAGCAGCATATATGCACAAATGTTAGACAGACTTATGCATGCAGAATAACCTAAGAAAGACCTGTTTGCTAGTGTGTTATTTCTAACATCTCAAGGTATATGGATAGAGCATCTACACAGGACAGATGACCCGCTGTTAGGGGTATGGTCAAGAACAGTTGTACACATAGCGCTTATACATTCACTTGTGAGGAGCTGGAGCCAGTGAAGTAACTGGTGACAAACATCTGCACACCCTTTTGACACTAAGCAGACATAAATAGTTATATGCCGACCTTGTCACATGAGAGGTAATAATGAGGAATAAGTGATTTACACAGGAGAGAGTGAGAGAGAGAAGTGTTTAATAGCACAATTTGTTTATGCTCATTTTATAGCGCCCAATACATCCTCAACACCACCTGACAAATATGGATGAGGGTGACAGCTATCCAATAATGTCAGAGGGTGACCAGTGAAGCAGCACAGCAAATCTTGTTTATTAAATTGTCCCATTCCCCCATTCCCTTAATTACAACCCTGGGTGGCAGTAATATGGTTTGCGTAGGTTTAGAGGGTGTGGTCAGACAATCTGCAAACATGGCTCTCTGTGGGTCATGATCATATGCCAGGTTAGTGCAACTGACAGAAGGATTGCCTACTTGGAGAAGTTTTGGAGGTAGACCAAAGTAGTCCATACTTATACAGTGATGTCCACCCCCACCCGTTTGTTTTCTTCATAAATACAGGAGCTACCCACTGTACGGTTTGGTCTGTGAGGTTCCAAACCTAACCCTCTCAGGAAGAGAAGTCCAAGTTTAGGCATCAGTAATAAACAGATTGGTAGTCAGGCTACACAGATATCCCTGTTAAAAAAGGATCAAAGGAAAATAATTATCAGCTCATATTGTTTGATTCGAGTATTCAAGTCCTGGCAATTAATTAAGCATATATTTGCCTTGCAATATGGTTTGTGTGATACATTGTACACTGGATGGTGTCGCATTTGAAACCCAAGATGAAGATTCAGATGGTCATTCTGACTTTGGCAGTCTTTTCCTCAAATCGCTGAAGCCATGTGTGCCTGAAGATCGCCAGTTCTGAGTTACGAGTACTGAATGATTTCCACAATTTCGGTGGAAATCCTCCAGTCATCGTGCTGGCAGTCGGAGGTGCAGAGGCGGTTCCCCCGCTGGCCCCGCCCTGCCAAAAGAGGACTCCACCAGCCATATTACAGCCTGTAATACTGCCTGGTGGTGTACTGATGTGGGGACGCTGCTGGCGGTGGGAGCACCAGGTACCGTCCTCTCAGGGAGGAGCACCTCATCGGACGAGGAAAGTGGCCTCCGCAAGGGGAGGAGCATAGGGTGTGTGAATGGATGTGTGTGAGTGTGTGTATGCGTTTCATGAATGGGGGTGGGAGGAGGAGTGTTTGTGCGTGCATGCATTTGTCTGTTGGTAAATGTGGTGATGGTGATGCATGTGTGGGTGAATGTGAATGTTGGGTCGGGGTGCGTATGTGCATGCATGTAGACAGGGGTAGGCGTTGTGTGTGTATGTATTTTCGGCATCCAGCCCAGAAAGCACATTCGTGCTCTAGGTTGCGCCGCTGCCCCATCCTGCCTACCCTTACTTACCTCTGGGGAATATACTCTTCTTTCCTCCTTCCTTTTTTCTTCTTATTTTCTTCCAACTTCATTTCTTTCCTTGGTCTGGTGTCCATGTTGTCTTTCTTCTTGGTGTTCCCAGCATGCCTTTTTCTTTTCCTTTTCTACTGGTACTTTTTTCCTATTCTTTTCTATTTGGCCTTTCCCAATCCAAGATGGTGTCGCTCTTTCTTCCTCTTTGTCACTTGATGTTTCTTGGTATATAAGCCCTTCGGTTCTTGTCTTCCTTAAATTGCAAACACTTCCACTTGGTGGTGATCCTCACTACTGTTTTTCCGTGTTTTCTCCAGTTCCTGTCGCTCTTTGCAAGAGATTATTCATTTTTTTTCCTTTTTTCCTTATTTCTATTTCCTCTTTTTCAGGAGTTCCTGTGTAGTGGTTTTTTCCCCACATTTTGGGGTTTTTCCTCTGGGGCTCCTTCTAGGGGGTACGGTCTGCTTTGGCAATTCTGGTCAAGCAGCATCGTGGCTACTAGAAAGGGTCACCCCAATCCTGGTCAGTCCAGAACCAGTAGAAGACCGGGTGCTCCTTCAAGTTCTTCAGCCAACGGTGGTAAGTGACGTGCAGGCCGTGACAATGTGTGTCTATATGGGTGAATGTAGTGAGTGCGTGTGTGAGTGGAGGTGTTGTGCGTGTACCAATTTGGGGGGTGTTGCATGAGTGTGTCTGTGTGCACATGAGTGTAAGGGTGTTGTGAGTGCAAGTGAGTGAGTCTCAGGGTGTGCATGTCTGTGGGTGCGCGTAGGTGCGTGCGTGTATGCAGGGAGTCACTACTGGGAGCAGGGGGTGGGGATTACTGGGGATTCAGGGAGATTGGGGGTGGGAATTTTGTAAGGGAAATGGGGTGAGGGGCTCTTGGGTAGATGGGGGTTGGGAAGTCGTCTACCAGCATCAGAAATGCAAATTCCTGTCGCTGGTAACCTTACCACCAGGGATTTCATAGCAGTGCTACTGCCACAAAATCCCTGGCGGAGAGGGGGCTCGTGATACCGCTGGCAGTATTGGGTGGAACGCGGGGTTGGAGATGCTCATCTCCGGCCCGCCGGTCCGACAGCCCTGGCAGTAAGCACAGGAAAGTGGCGGTTTGGCACAGGCCAAACCGCCACACTCGTAGTGTGGCGGTCTTCACTGCTGGCCCGTCGATGGTGAGGCTGCCACCGTGGCCCTGGTGAATGACCACCTTAATGTTTAAAACTAAATCACATGGTTCAAAAGCTCAATTGCTTCCAGTTTTTAATAAAGATGATTGGCTTCTAGATTTAAGACATACTGTCAAAGAACAAGTATCGGATTTCACTGGTATGGAGACAGGATTGATTAAAAGTGTGAAGTCTGATGGGATAAATGTGAAACTAAATACAGTTTTCCCTATAATTAAATGTACAAACTTTCAAAAGAGGCTGAAGAAGGAATGAAGCCCGTCATTGAAAGAACCAAATAGTAAATGGGAAATTGTGAAGGAAAATTTAATGATTAATAAAACAGTGATTCCATATTGTCGGGGGCACTTTGTTCCAATCTCAACAGATGCAGAACCATGGACAGTTATCGACTAATGCCACATGTTCTTCTCTTGGATCTACATGAGGTCAGCAAGTACCTGTTTCCATTCCAATTTCGAAATACAGTTCTAGTTTTGTGTCGAATTCCACAGGGGTACACTAAAAATCTTTTGCTTTTTAGTCAGATCCTAAAGAAATACTTGAAAAGTTTGCAGCTGCCTTGTACTTCAGGGCTGTAGTTATTAAAAGACATACTGATGCATCTAAGACAAAAGAGGATTGTAAAGCTGACATGAATGCCCAGTTCAATTATTTAGCTGACAATGGTCACAAGGATTTTTCCATAAAGATACAGTATTGTGAAAAAAGAAGTAATTTATCTCAGTCATCACTTAAAAAAAGATGCAAGGATAGTTTCAAAATTATGTATTTCGCAATTCTGAAGATGAGCCCCCTACCATCAAGAAGGAGATGAGGATATTCCTGGGATTTTTTTTTTTTGTCCTCTGTGGATGCAAAACTTTTCCTTGATAGCGAAGCCTTTGGAAAGGCTATCCCACCGTGATGTCAGAGACCCAGTACCTTTTGATGAAAAATGTTTAAAGACTTTTATGAAAAGCACTCACCCTAGGAATGCCTGATTGTAACAGAGTTGTACCTTTTTTGTCAAGTGGGTGTGCTTTGTAGTTTTGACCCGAAAGATGACAAGGATAATCCCTCATTGCTGCTTCCTGGTCCAGAAAATTATGAATACAGAAGAAGGAATGATGATGATGAAGATGAGCCAGAGCACGATTGTCACAGAGTTATGTACTAAGCCAGGGCCGTATTAATATAATAAACACAAGCTTTATTCGGTCATAAATAACCATCAAAGCAGTAAAATCACAATAATCCATAGATTACAAATTTAAATTAAAAAAATAAGTAAGAAAAATTTAAAACATCATTCAATATTTACAATAAAAGTATGAATCTCTCATTTCTTGCCCTATAACATGCATATTTACAAATTACTGTATTTTTAAAAGACGAGTAAGTATATGCCATGCAGCCACAAGTAACTTGCTAATGGCATGTCAAAGCCCAGCTCACCTGAGTTCTTGTTCAGTTCTGATGGAGGTTGAAGACAATCCGACCCCACCCTGAAACTGCTTGTTCCAGCACACTAGTTTTTTAAAACAGTGCACTAAGAACAGAAGCTCAAGGGAAGGGGGGAAGTGGATAAAATAAAAAAAAGAGACAACACCGTTCTTGCGTTTCCACTGTTGAAGTGCTGCACAAATCTGCGGCCCTTTCTGACTTCTGTAGAAACTGGTGCCTAATGAAACATAAACAAAGAACAGATAAGTGCAACCTATTCCTAAATGGGTTCCTGACTATCCCTTTATTTATTAGAAATTCTCTTCTAAAAGTACCTCTTGGATCCTGGTCTCTAGTTTCCAGGTTTGGAATGTGTTACTGCTCTGGGATGTGTTTTCTATTACTGTAAAGCTTCTAAAACATTAAACAAATACCGTTATCAGAATTACCAATATCAAACATTCATCATAATATAACTAAAGCCTAAATTCCCAATAGCAGACTCACTTTTCCCATATTTCCAGAATCTTTTATAAAACAAATACTGTACTTTTACATCAAAATACAGCATGTAATTTGTGCAAGTCCTTGATTTACTGTTTGCCTTGCTGTCAATGGTTTCCACTGTTCGATTCCCAAAAGTTCCATGAAAAAAAACAATGTCCGCTTCACAAAGTTCCGCAAAATACTCCTGCAACAAAGAGCCTGAATCACAATGCTCGTGGAAGGCACTTCGCCTCAAACTGTCTATACAGGAATCCAGAAATTGCCGTCAAAGCTCCCTCAGGTAATAAAAAGTTTTGCACTTACTTGTTGCTGGCAAGAGATACTGATCAGTCTAACCTTGTCTTCTTTCTCTTTTGCAGGTTACTCGTAGGAGAGAGGCTGAGGCAAGGAGAAACCGGAAACCGGAAGAAGGAAGAGCCAGCCCATTGAAGTCAAAGAAAGTCTGTAAAGAGCAGGAGTGCCAGCGCCGAGGGATCTGTTCTCAGGTAAGCCGGAGGTAGACGAGCACAAGCACTGGGTGAGGCTCAGGGGATGCCTTTTATAGACAGGGCTGGGTGTGGTTCGAAGAGCTGGGTGTGGTTTGAAGGGCTGGGTGTGGTCCTCACATGCTGCACATGTTTTTGGAAGGTGTGCAGAGCTGGGTGTGGTTTGAAGGGCTGGGTGTGGTCCTCACATGCTGCACATGTTCTTGAAAGGTGTGCAGAGTTTCAGTTATCATGCAAATGAGTTGGATTAACACATGGCCTAGGGAGGAGTGTTTTAAAGAAGCCTTGGTAAAAGCAAGGCCCAATGTGTAAACAAAACAGCACATTAAACAACATACACAGAAGCCTAGGGGGTGGGAAGATGAGATAACAAGAAAGGCTTTCAATAGTAAGTTTAAAAGGGACCTATTACAGAACCCACTAGTGCAGTGAGAGGGGACATGCTCTTTGCTGTGTACAAACCCTAACAGTTGCCCCCCTCAAAGGCCCTCCTACAGGACGGGGTTTTCCTGGATTTTTTAAATAAAACCGTCTAATCAGCTGTGGGGCATGTACATATGATGCTGGTTCCCATGAATTCTCAGATTCATCATATCCTTTCCATTCTACTAAATAAAACAGACGTCCACTAATTCTTTTTGAGTCTTTTATGCTTTTCACTTCATATTCCAGATTTCCCTTAATTGGTATGGGTGGAGGTGGTGGTTCAGGTCGGGTTTTTGAGTTGTACGGCTTAAGCAAGGACACATGGAATGTAGTATGTACTGGATATTCTTTTGGTAAATCTAATTTTACTGTTACCGGGTTTACTATGGCAGTTATACTAAAGGGTCCAATGAAACGTGGTTGCAGCTTTCGGGATCCCTCTATGTTTAGGTTCTTTGTGGAGAGCCATACCTTGTCACCAATTTTATACATTGGGGCCTCAGACCTGTGTTTGTCTGCTTGTCTTTTCATGCTTTCCTTGTACTTTAATAAATGTTTCCTGGCTTTGTCTTGTATGTCACCTAACCTCGTTAGTCTATCCGTTACTGTAGGCAACAGGGAATCTTCTAACAAAATGGGTATAGCTCTTGGATGATACCCCTGCAAGAAATAGAATGGTGAGCAAAGTAGAGCTGAATGCTCAGTATTATTATAAACAAACTCTGCTACAGGAAGAGCTTCCAACCATTCACTAGAATAATCAGCCAATAAACAACGTAGCGTTTGAAGTAAGGTTTGGTTCAGTCGTTCAGTCTGTCCATCTGTCTCTGGGTGGAAAGCAGTGGATAAGGCCACATCTATTTTCAGTTTTTCACATATTTTTTTCCAAAATCTGGAGTTGAACTGGCTCCCTCGGTCTGACACCACTTTGCTTGGCAAACCATGTAAACGCACAATTTCCCTTATAAAAATATCGGCAAATTCTGCCGCCGTGGGTAATTTCCGTAATGGTACAAAATGTGCCATTTTAGATAAAAAATCCACTATAACCAACACTGTTGTGAAGGATTTTACAGGTGGTAAACCTACAATAAAGTCTACGCTCACAGTGTGCCAAGGTTGTTTGGGTGTTGGCATTGGTATTAACAAGCCCTCAGGAGCCTTATGAGAAGATTTATGTCTTGCACAAATTGGACAGGTAGTGACAAATTGCTTAATGTCCTTTCTTATAGTGTCCCACCAAAAGTGTTTTTGCACATTTTCCAGGGTTTTTACCCAACCAGGATGACCTGCCAACGGTGAGGCGTGATGCCAAATTATCACCTGTGTTTGTAATTCAGAGGTGGGCACTAACAGCATGTTGTCGTGATACAATAAACCTTGTTGTATTGTGTTATGGGAATCCTTTAACCAATCCTGAGGTGCTATTTGCATGTGTGCATTATATAGATCTGTGATGAAATCCTTCTGTTGTACTGGTGCCAACAACTTTTGGGGAGGAATAATGGGTTCTCCTATTTTATCTTGTTTCATGTCTGAGGTATGTCCGTATCTAGATAACACATCAGATTGAATTTGTTGTGCACCTGGTCTATAGGTTATAACAAAGTCAAATGTGCTAAAAAAATTTAACCAGCGCATCTGACGTGGTGTTAGTGCTTTAAGTGATCCAAAAAACTGTAGGTTCTTATGGTCAGAAAAGATTGTAACTGGGCACTTGGCTCCCATTAAATGGTGCCTCCATTCTGAAAAGGCTACTTTGATAGCTAGTAGTTCCCTTTCAGCCACAGTGTAATTTTGTTCAGCTGGCAATAACTTTTTGGAATAGAAGGCTATAGGATGTAACTGGCCATCTACTGCATCTCGTTGAGAGAGAACTCCTCCTAAAGCTACTTGTGAAGCATCCGCTTCAACAAAAAAGGGCAAGTCAGGATCAGGATGTTTCAGAATTGGGGCTGAAGTGAACTTTTGTTTTAGGAGTTGAAAGGCGTGTGCCGCCTCATCAGTCCAAAGAAATCGTTGCCCTTTCCGCAACAAGGTAGTTATTGGGGCCGCAATGTCTGCAAAATGTGCAATAAACCTCCTATAAAAATTGGCGAAACCCAGAAATTTCTGAATATCTTTTACAGAGGATGGTTCTGGCCAATCAGCAATAGCACTGATTTTCTTTACATCCATAGTTATTCCTTGAGGTGACAGGCAGCATCCTAAAAAGTCCACCTTGTTGACATTAAAAGTACACTTTTCTAACTTAGCAAAAAGATGATTTTCTTTTAACTTTGATAATACTGCACGAACATGTTGGGTATGTTCTTCTGAGTTCTTAGAGTAAATGAGGATGTCGTCTATGTATACTATGACACAAACGTCCAGGAATTCGTGTAGGACCTCATTTATAAAGAACTGAAATGCCGCAGGGGCATTACATAACCCAAAGGGCATTACTGTGTACTCAAATAAACAAAACTTTGTCTTGAAAGCTGTCTTCCACTCATCCCCCTCTTTTACTCGGACCAGGTGGTAAGCTCCCCGCAGATCTAGTTTAGTGTATACAGTAGAATGTCTTAATTGATCCAACAACACAGGTATTAGAGGAAGAGGATATTTATTCTTTATTGTAGCCTTATTTAGTCCTCTATAATCGATACACGCGCGCAGGGATTTATCCGGCTTCGGGATAAAAAAGAGTGGAGATGACACCGGAGATGTGGAATGACGGATGAACCCAGACTGTAGTAGGTCATCTAGGTAGGTTCTTAAGTATTTGGTTTCTTCGTCAGTCAAAGCATATACTCTGTTATTAGGTAAAGGGGCCCCTGGGATAAGATCTATACGGTAGTCATAAGACCGATGTGGGGGCAGCACACTAGCCTTTACTGGATCAAAGACGTCTTTAAAGTCAGAATATTCAGGAGGGAGACTTGGTTCATCTTGTGTAACACTAGCACAGTGTAATACTGTGCTCTGTTCTGTACCTGCTTCTTGATAGCAATTGGTTCTACAGAAAGAGGAATCCAAAGTAACAGTTCTATTCACCCAATCAATTTTTGGGTTATGAGTTGTTAACCAGGGTACCCCGAGAATCAAACCAAAATTAGGAGTATCTATCAGATCAAAGCTAATCACCTCTGTGTGCCCGTTCTGACAGACCATAACAAGTGGACTTGTTTGTTTTGTGATTAATCCAGAGGTCATTTCTGACCCATCAACTGCACATACTGCTTCTGGACAAGGCTTTAGGCACATAGGAAGTCCTAAGATTTCAGCTAACTTATTATCCACAAAATTTCCTGTCGCGCCTGAGTCCAGTAGGACAGGGAGAGAATGCCTCACTTGGGTAGTAACAATTAAAACGACCTGAATTATGAAATGTCTAGGTATGTGCGGTACCCTGAAGGCTGCAGCATTAGAGGTTTGATTAAGATGTTTTCTCGAACAAGTAACCTCTCCCCTTGTTGAGCTTAATCGTTTCCCGATTCAGTTGAGGAGGTGGAGGAAACAGCACCCTTTCGTGGAGTTTTAGGCTTTACTGGACATTCTCTGGCAAAGTGACCTGCCCTGCCACGATATAAACATAATTGAAATTTTCTCCTTCTTTCTTTTTCCTCTGATGTGAGTGGACCTCTGAGTGTCCCTATTTGCATAGGCTCTGGTTCAGGGAGTTTATTATCTGTGTCTTTCTTCTCGTGTCTAATAAAAGTTAACCGTGATCTCCCTTTCTTTCTCCTAGTCTATGTTCTAATTTCACAACTAAATCTACAAGGTCCGAATAGTCTTTTGGCAAATCAACTATATGAGCCAGCGCGTCTTTTAACTCGTCTCTCAAACCTTTATAAAAAAGGGAGACACGCTTTTCTTCTGGCCACTGTGTCTCGGTGAGTAAACGATTAAAACTAGTGAGATAGGTCAATAAATCCTTGTTACCTTGTTTAAGATTTAAAAGCTCATTATCACTTGCCTGCATGAAAGTGTGTTTTGCAAAAAGGCTGGTCATGGTACGTTTAAATTGATTCCAATTATGGAGGATGGGATCATCTCTATCCACGAAAGGAATTGACCAATTGGCTGCTGTGCCACCCAAATAAGACAAGACGAATGCCACTTTCGTATCATCAGTAGGGAACTGTTGTGGCTTACAAATGAAGTGTAATTGACATTGATTGATAAAAACATGGAATTTGTTACTATCTCCATGAAAACGTTCAGGTGCTGCTAAGGGCACAACATTAGGAACATTAACAGTAACCTCAACTGGGGAAGGCAAAGTTGTATGTTTTGATGGCGCCCCTGTCTCTGAGGAGGTTTTAAACAAAGGCGTAGAAGCTGTGTTCCACTGAGATCCCCTAAATTTATACCTGCTTAAATCCTGTTTTAAAGAGGTATTCTCCATCTTTAATCTCTCTATTTCCTCTTGCATATGTTGCAAGATGCCAGACACTGATTCATTATGAGCCAAGTCCTCATTTAGGGCCTGCGCCATATCCGTGACGTCAATGCCCTCTATTTCTTCCCCGGTATTCATCGTCCACCAGAACTGAAATTTTTTAAGGCTTGTGCTTCTGTCAAAGCCCAGCTCACCTGAGTTCTTGTTCAGTTCTGATGGAGGTTGAAGACAATCCGACCCCACCCTGAAACTGCTTGTTCCAGCACACTAGTTTTTTAAAACAGTGCACTAAGAACAGAAGCTCAAGGGAAGGGGGGAAGTGGATAAAATAAAAAAAAGAGACAACACCGTTCTTGCGTTTCCACTGTTGAAGTGCTGCACAAATCTGCGGCCCTTTCTGACTTCTGTAGAAACTGGTGCCTAATGAAACATAAACAAAGAACAGATAAGTGCAACCTATTCCTAAATGGGTTCCTGACTATCCCTTTATTTATTAGAAATTCTCTTCTAAAAGTACCTCTTGGATCCTGGTCTCTAGTTTCCAGGTTTGGAATGTGTTACTGCTCTGGGATGTGTTTTCTATTACTGTAAAGCTTCTAAAACATTAAACAAATACCGTTATCAGAATTACCAATATCAAACATTCATCATAATATAACTAAAGCCTAAATTCCCAATAGCAGACTCACTTTTCCCATATTTCCAGAATCTTTTATAAAACAAATACTGTACTTTTACATCAAAATACAGCATGTAATTTGTGCAAGTCCTTGATTTACTGTTTGCCTTGCTGTCAATGGTTTCCACTGTTCGATTCCCAAAAGTTCCATGAAAAAAAACAATGTCCGCTTCACAAAGTTCTGCAAAATACTCCTGCAACAAAGCCTGAATCACAATGCTCGTGGAAGGCACTTCGCCTCAAACTGTCTATACAGGAATCCAGAAATTGCCGTCAAAGCTCCCTCAGGTAATAAAAAGTTTTGCACTTACTTGTTGCTGGCAAGAGATACTGATCAGTCTAACCTTGTCTTCTTTCTCTTTTGCAGGTTACTCGTAGGAGAGAGGCTGAGGCAAGGAGGAACCGGAAACCGGAAGAAGGAAGAGCCAGCAGCTGTGCCCATTGAAGTCAAAGAAAGTCTGTAAAGAGCAGGAGTGCCAGCGCCGAGGGATCTGTTCTCAGGTAAGCCGGAGGTAGACGAGCACAAGCACTGGGTGAGGCTCGGGGGATGCCTTTTATAGACAGGGCTGGGTGTGGTTCGAAGAGCTGGGTGTGGTTTGAAGGGCTGGGTGTGGTCCTCACATGCTGCACATGTTTTTGGAAGGTGTGCAGAGCTGGGTGTGGTTTGAAGGGCTGGGTGTGGTCCTCACATGCTGCACATGTTCTTGAAAGGTGTGCAGAGTTTCAGTTATCATGCAAATGAGTTGGATTAACACATGGCCTAGGGAGGAGTGTTTTAAAGAAGCCTTGGTAAAAGCAAGGCCCAATGTGTAAACAAAACAGCACATTAAACAACATACACAGAAGCCTAGGGGGGGGGAAGATGAGATAACAAGAAAGGCTTTCAATAGTAAGTTTAAAAGGGAGCTATTACAGAATCCACTAGTGCAGTGAGAGGGGACATGCTCTTTGCTGTGTACAAACCCTAACATGGCATAAATCAAAGCAATTGAGGTATCGCTCTTTAAGATCCTTAGGGGGATAACACATTGTCTTATGCCCAAGTTCTGACAAACTGGACGGATCCACTTGCGTCGGGGAAAGACATACACTGGGTAAAAGAACATAAACTGTTCGACAGAATCAGGAGCAGCATTACAGCCAGGACATAAGTTAGATACTGGTGGTGACCTCCAACTTCCAGTAAAAACAGTAGCGGTAAAAAACCCGAAACGGAAGCAGGTGTACAGGCTCTTTCCCAAAGAGTTGGGAATAAGATCTATACTGGGGATACGACTTAAAATCAAGAAATTGGTTTGTCAATCGTCCATATGATGTACAAAGAAGATAATTATTTCTAACATAGGACCAGTAGACTGATTTCAAGGACTATTTCTGGGCCTTCCCTAAATTCTGTGGATTCTCCCAGTAATTCCCAAGTCCCAAAGTATGAAGCCAATTTGACACGTGCCTAAGCCATGGGCTAGAGGCTGCATTAGGTCTTTGAAAATATCAAGAAGAGAATCCCTATAAATAGTAAGCTCTGGTGTGGTCCAAATCCTTACCCAAAAGAGTAAAGGTCCCAAGGCTATTGTGTCAGAAATACGATTAAACCAAAAATCCAAAAAAGCTGGAACCAAGGGTATACTGCGTGGACATGCGAGTAGTGCTCTGGTGAAATAATTTTCGCCCACAGACAGTTTGATAGTTTTACAAAATCCCCACACCTCAGCACCATAGGTAGCAGCATTTTGTGCTTTTGCCAAATAGATCTTAATAGCCAGAGAAACAGCTTTCATGGCAGTACTTCTATAAAAGCGCAAAATGGCACTTGAATTGTTTTGAAGAAGAGACACACTTTTGCTAATCTGATCCTCCCAATATAGATTGTTTGAAATCCTCACTACCAATAGTCTATTGAAATGACTTTGTTTAAAGGAACCCCATCTAAAGTAATGGTGTATCTCCCGGCTGGTCCCAAACTAAACACCATTAATTTGTTTTTACTAATATTTAATTCCAAGCCATGGTCAGCACAGAATGTTGCAAACCTGTTAACAAGGATCTGGAGACCCATTGGGGTCTTAGAGATGAGGAGGGAGTCATCTGCAAAGAGTATTATAGGAATTTTCTGTGCATTTAAGGAGGGGGCATCGTTTTGACAAAGAGACACAGCTGGTACCACCTCATTTATAAATGAAGTGAATAGAGTTGGTGCCAAGACACATCCTTGACTAACCCCCGCTGAATGGCAGTGGGGTTAGTCAATGGCAGGGAGTTAGTTCTCCCACGATACCCCATCTCACCTGGCATATGTGTTCTCGTGTAACTGCTGTAGTAGATGGATAATGTTGGCAGGAGTACCTATTCTATGTAAAAACACCCCATCATTTTTCTCTGGGGACCATGTCAAAAGCAGACCGAAGATCCACAAAGGCAACATATACATTTTATTTAGCAAGGACTACATATTTCCATTGTAGAAGTGTCAGCCTGAAAACCTGGTCCACCATGCTGGTTTTTGGGTGAAAGCCCACCTGTTGGCAGGAGTACCTATTCTATGTAGAACACCCCATCATTTTTCTCTGGGGACCATGTCAAAAGCAGACCGAAGATCCACAAAGGCAACATATAATTTTTTTTAGCAAGGACTACATATTTCCATTGTAGAAGTGTCAGCATGAAAACCTGGTCCACCGTGCTGGTTTTTGGGTGAAAGCCCACCTGGAGTGGGACTAACACATGATGGGCTTCAGCCCAGTCCAACAGCCTATACAGAAGCTGTTTAGTGAAGAGTTTTTGGAGATTATCAATAAGACCGATGGGTCTATAAATAACACGGGTGCTCACAACACCCTTTTTATAAATGGGAATTATTTCGGCCCCTTTCCAAGTACTAGGTATTGGGCCCCCAGCTGCTATAGCGTTTGAGATCATATTTATATAACAGGACCAAATTGCTGGTTCAGATTTGTACAGGTCCCCCGGTATCTTCTCAGGGCCTGGTACTCTAGAGGATTTTAAAGAATTAATTGCAGCTGTAGTTTCCCCCAATGTGAAAACAATGAGGTGATCATGGTTAGAAACATCCATTTCTTGATCATCAGGCAAAAAGCACGTTTTAACCAACTGCAGGGGGGAGGATTCAACAGTTGAAGAAATGCAAGGTGGAATATAAAGTTTAGAAAAATGGTCCACCCAGCTTTCTGGTTGAATATGAGTGCGGATTGTACTCTTACCCCCTTTGTGTCTATTGGACAATAACTTCCAGAATGTCGCATTTTCATTATGTTTGGTTTCATCAAGCAGATTCTGCCAGATTGTATCTTTCCAACTTTTCTTTGCCTGTGCTATGGTCTTATTATAGGCGAGTCTAGCTCTTCTAATCACCCCCTGTGAACGAGACATGATAGCTAATTTTAGTGCTAGTTTGGCCTTACAACAGTCCGTATTGCACCACTCCCTAATTTTATGGGTGTCAGCAAGTTGCTTTGTAGTGGTCTTCCTATAAAAGATATTCTGTAGTTTATATATAATTATCTTGTGAATGCTGAGGGTTGAAATATTGCTAACCTCAAGCTCCTCGTAATCAGCCATGATATCAACAAACAGTTTGTAAATTTCCTTAATCAAATAAGGGTTGGAGATCACTTTTGGCCAGCTGACACAAATATAACTGTTGTCCAGAAGTGGCTCTGGGACCACAGTAAGATGGATGTTCTACGATCTCCTGAATACACCACTGTGTAAAGTAAGAAGCAGGGGGTTGTGATCACTATTGTGGTGAAAATCTTACCTTTATGTCTTCTAATAATGGCTACAGCCTGACATCCACTAAGAAGTAGTCAATAACATTAAGAGACTGACCTCGCTTAAAAGTAGGGGCGATACTTGGGTCAGGGCGAGTAGGATCATTACAGGCCCTAAGTTCATACTTAAAAGACAAAGATGTCAACTTGTTTGTCCTCTTCAGCCGATAGATTGCTAATTAAACAGAAGGGTTCAAATGTGCAAATCATATCCCCTGCAACCACTAATTTGGTTGAAGAATGTAAGGTATCCATATATTCAGACAGCTGAGCCAGGGTCTGAGGTCCAGGTCAGGGTCTGTGGGACAGACCTAGCATATCCATTAATTATGGTTACCTTGAAACCTTGATTAAATACAAGCTGGACACCTAATATATCGTGGGAATCTATTTTGAATGCAAAGCGATCACACTGTAATTTCTTATTTAGCAATATCCATAGACCACCTTGGTGTGGCCGGTACCCCCGTCTGCAGGCTGGGCCACTGCATATTAAGATAAAAACCCATCCAAAGAAACTGGGTCCTTGTCTCATTTCTCCTGGAATAAGCATATGTCCTGCTGATTTATATAATAAATCCACTTGGGATCTATCAGCTTCTTGCCCAGCCCAGCCAAATTCCAGGACATGATAGAAAGTTCAGTGCTAGTTACCAGGACTTAAGGCCTGGGGCACTAAGATTCCCTATAATTTTCAGTCTCGACAGACACTCCAGGCCTACCCACAAAAGTCGAGATTGAAGTTATTGGAGAGGGATCGGTGCATAGTCAGTCAACATCTGATAGTCTGTGAGAATAATTTACTACCTGAGACAAAACACGCTTTTGGCTAAGGCCGGACTTCCCGCCTGCTGGACCACCGCATAATATGAGTGGACTGCTGGCAGGCAGGGAAAGTTTGAGTCTGATACCAGCCCACCTAGGATTCCTGAGATAACAGGTACGTAATTCAAAGTCAATAAGATTATCACTAGCAACCTATCCACAAAACAAATGGAAATAAAATCAAAATTTGAACCAAACTGACTATTTCTGCCCACCTCTAAAATATCTGCTTGAATAACAGAAAGGCAATTTTGCTGGACTCGCAGCCATTGAATGGCCTTATTTATCGAAGAATCCTGGGTTTCCAGAGAACCAGAAGGCAATGTAGGTACCTCAACCATATAAATGATACCTCCTTTGTTCCACAAACCTTGGGCCTGTTTCTTAAAAGCTGGCTAACTCATTCCAGCCTGATGTAAAACACCATCAGATGGCTTAATATGGTGTATTGTGGGAATGGCTACTCCAGCAAGCGCCTGGGTGCCAGCCCCCCCCCCCCAGGAACCCTTGGTATAGTCGGCAAACTGGGCTATAACGGGCCTATCTGATCCAGTGTTATTCCTGCCCTTAGTATCAGTACTATACTTCCACCTTACGGTCACAGGCGTGCCCTGGGATCCTTCAGTATAGGGCACAGATGAACACACAGGAGGGGAAACGGTAACCAGCCGTAGAAATTGGTGGCCTGATTGGGACCAGGATTCGGGCACAGCAGTGTCAGTAGACGAGCCCCCTGTGGCAGGCAAAATCACATCCATATTTTACCTCAAACACTTACACACACACTTCTGCACATATTCCCCTGTTAGATTGTTCATCAACAGCAGCACCAGGCTTTTTCCTTTGTCTAGATTCTGAAAAATAGAAGCCAGGTCGCATTTACCACAAGGCAATGATAGTTTACCCATGCCCAAGGATGAATTGGTCACCACATTATCATCAACACATGCTCCAGAGTGTATATGTGTAGTACTGTCACAGGAACCCCCTATTATCTGCCAGGGGCCCATACCGATTTGAACACGGGATATTAGGAATCACCAGAACCTCAGAACTTAACAGAGGATAGGAAGCCTCTCTTCCCCCAAAAGGGTCACCTGTAACACGTGACGCAGCATCCAAATCACTACACAAGGTAACGGTTGACACAGGAGAGGGATTAGGTTTAAAAGCTTGGGACAACGTATTTTGTTCAATCTCCATGGAAGGATTGGGCAGCTGTGGCCAAGAACGTATATCAGAGAAATGCCTGTTGAAATGGCTGATCTGAGTCTACTTGTTGATGGTTTTTGTTTGAGAGGCTACTGTGGAACACTGAAGGTTATCTATGCAGTATGTTCTATTTCTGAAATTATTCAAAAATCATACCTGCCAAATGTAACTTCAGCACAAGTGGCAGAGTTGATCTGTTGCCTGTCAGAAGAATATCATTATAATTTAACAATCTATACATACCTTCAATATGTGAATGGAGTGGATCATGACTTTGGACAACTGTGACCACAAATGGATTTTATGACATCCTCTGTAACCCCCATCAGGAACAATTCCTACATGCTTGATTTGCTAGAAGCAATACAGCAAACAACAACAAAAAATGCTGTCAGTGGTAAAGTGTGCTGCCTATAAGACTCGAAATGATATGGTCACACTTAGAAGAAAACTTGCAGAGCAGGTTGCCAGATAATCTGTACTTTTTTAAACAGATTTTTATTAAGTTTTTATAACTTTAGAAATTGCACAATTCAGGGCATGAAAACCATCTAACATGAAAAAATGGTACACGTTGTACATGCATTTCAGTTCAAGCATGTCAGTCAGAATTCCATAGGAAAGGTGTCATACATATAATCAGCAGGAAATCAGCCCATCACTACTACCTTTACATAACTTTCCCAGCCCTCCCCCCAAACTTATGCCTCATGTCAAAGCCTACAGTGAATTATAGTAGAGCACACTCACACAGTGGAAAGCCCCTTTGCATTCCAGAACATTGATGCATGCAACCCACAAAGTACAACAGTCCCACCTTATTAGCCCTCATCCTCCCCTGAGTCATGTGCAGATATCAGGGAACTGTCCGAAGTATCCATTTCAGGTTCTTTCAGACAATTCACCAGGTTGTCCCATGTCTGAGCTTTGTCTATAGAACCACGACTCCTCCTCATTGCCTGAAACAACACTACACCTTTGTATCCTGCCCACAGGATGTTCTCATTTACTCAGCTGGGGGCTCCTGGCAGCCTTCAACTGCATGGCAAGCACACATTTCACGAGAATCCGAGCCAGGTCTACAAATGTAGTGGTTACCTTATGTTTGGCCGGATGTGGGAATTCCCTCAGTAGACATGTCAAAGGAGTGCAGGGGATCGCTCTCTGGGTGACCTTGTTAATACATTCTATCCTACCCTCCCATGATGGGATGGAGTAGGAGAGGCCCACACCATGTGGAGCAGTTCTGCCCCATGTTCTCCACACCTGGAGAGCTGCTTCAGGTGATACAAATGTCCTAAGGATTTTACCAGGGGTAAGATATGCCTTATGCAAGAAATAAAAGTTAATTAACTTAAATCTGGTGCTACGCAAAACTGTGTGTGTTAGTTAGTATCGTGGTGCAGTCTGCTTTTGTGATTGGGAGTGCAATGTCATCCTTGCATTTCTAATGTTACTCTACTAATGGTATGATGATGTCAGTCTGCAGTGTTTGATATAAATTAGTAACTGCCCAGACCCTGCTCTCCAGTGACTCTGCAGTGTCAACACCACTGCCTGTTGCAACAAGACCTGCCCCTGTGGCAGCTCAAAAATTTCAGAAAGATTACGTTATGTTATGAAAATGTATAGAGCGCATAGCTACCCGAAGGCCTCCCAACGCTATACTGAAATCTTCAGAAACACAGCCTTGGGGACAAACAACTAAAACGACCAGGTTTTTAATAGCCTCCAAAATAAAAGTTTGTGGCTGGTTTGTCATAGATTCAGTGGTAATGAATCCCACAATCTGGCTCCAAGGTAAGATGTCGATCTTCCTCCCCATTTAGCTTTTTAAATTGGGGGAATGGCAGCAAGGGCCGCAGAGGATGATCTAAGATATGTTGTGGGTTTATAGAAGGAGGCTAGGGTTCTCAGAAGTGCGGGACTTTGTCATGTAGGGCTCTATGAATGTAACATAATGATTTAAATTGTATCCGTTGCTCTAAGGGGAGCCAGTGCAGAGTGGATAAAGCTGATCTGGCAGATTCATGTCTGGATATTTTGAACACAAGGCAGGCAGCGGTATTCTGAAACACCTGCAATTTTTCACAACATATTTTGGTGCCCCAAGAAACAAGGCATTCGCATAGACCAGGTGTGAGATTATTAAGGCATGTATGATAAGTCTCTTTGCGATGAACGGGAGTATTTTGAAAATCTTTCTGAGAAGTCTGAATGCCAAAACAGGAGGAAGATATTATCTTCGCCTGATACTCCATGGTCAACCATGGATCCAACCATGCTCCAAGACTCTTGATCCTAGTGGTTGTAAGCCTGGGGAGATTAGGTTTGGATTAGTCTGAGGACCCAAAAGCATAACCTCTGTCTTACCTCCGTTCAGCTTCAGTCTACAGTCAGACATCCATTTGGATATCACCTGTAAACAGGGAATGAGACAAGAGTTGATGGAATTCTGGTTGGTGGAAAAGGATACCACAAGCTGTGTCATCTTCATATGACACTAAAAAAAGACCATAAGGTTCCACTGCTTTAGCCAATGGAACCATATATATATTAAATAGCGTAGGGCTCAAAGAAGAGCCTTGGGGCACTCCCCAATTGCTCTTGAAACGGCTGGAATAAAAGGACCGGTCCAAAACTTGATATGATTTTGCTTCAATAAATGAGGTGAACCAACTTAGAGCATTTCCTGAGACTCCGCTTTCCCTCATTCTTTGGAGTAAGATGATGTGCTCAACCGTGCCAAAAGCAGCACTGAGATATGGAAGCACTATTGCTGATACCAAACCCTGATCCAAGCATTTCCTAACTTCTTCAGAGACTGCAATTAGCGCAGATTCCGTAGTATGTAATGGTCTGAAGCCCATCTGAGAGGGATGCAGAATGTTATTATCCTCCAAAAAGCATGAAAGATGAGTGTTGACATGTCTTTCCAGTATCTTAGCGAGAGCTGACAGCATGGAGATGGGTCTATAGTTGTTAGGTATGGATGGGTCCAGATTGGGCTTCTTAAGCAGTGGTTTGACAATTGCATTTTTCCATTGTGATGGAACAGTGCCAACTGACAAGTGACATGTTCAGCAACTCAGTTACAACTGGTACTAGTATTGAAGCCCCTTGTCCTAAAATTGAAGACAGTGCCGGATCCTGAGGTGACCCTGATTTAAGCGTGGTCAATAATGATAAGACTGTTTCAGGAGAAAGAGGAGGAATCTGTGTAAACTTTGCTGGACCATTGGAGCAGTGGTCATCTACGACTTGAGAACAGTGGGTACCTATCGTGAAGGCTGCGTGAATATCTAAAATCTTTTTCTGGAAAAAAGAGGCTAGGTCATTGCTTCATTTTTTAGAGTCTTCTGTGTGTACCTGGGGAGAGGTGAAATCTTTTAATAGGAGAAATATTTCCTTCGAAGAATTAGAGCTCTGTTCAATTTTATCTGCATAATAAATACTTTGAGCTACTTTCACTTTCAGCATGCAACCTTCAAAAGGCCTTCGCAATGGGTTGTCTGGGAACCAGAAGAACCTGAAACGATGTACAGAAGCTCAAAATCCCACAAGGAGCACCTCCTTCAGAGTACACTCACGAGTGAATCTACTGGCTAAACCACTGGAGCTGTGCCACTAGGTAGTAGACTTCGAGGGCTGGCACCATCAGCCCACCCTCCGATGTTAGATGGAGCAACTTTGCCATTGTCACTCTCCGCTTACCTGTACCCCAGATATGTTGGATCAAAAATGAGTCAATTTCTCTGAACATTTGGCAGGGGATGATGATCAGTAGGGTGGAAAAGAAGCAGAGCAGTTGGGGGAATGCTAGTATTTTTACAATTGCAATCCATCCTGCTACAAATAGAGTGATGATTTAAAAAAATCCACACTGGTGTGGTGCACTCTGGTAGATCTCGGGGATCATGGTAAATTTTGACTCCCAGATACTTCAGGTAGGTCCCTTCCCAAGAGAGCGCTTCTAGGTCCCTGGGTTTGGGCCATGTATCTGCAGAGGAGAACTAGATTACATTTCTGCCAATTAATGCAGATACCCAAGTTGTTACCAAATTTCTCTAGTAGTGATATAGCCCCTGGCAGGTCCTCCTCCACATTACAGAGGAATAACAGGAATTCCACAGAGGAATAAGAGCCTGTCGTCCACGTATAAAGCAATCTGGTGGGAAATGCCTAGCCACTCTAGCCCCTGATAAAATGCACACAAGCGTGCATTGCCAGCCAGTGACTCAACTGCGATGGTGACAACAGTGGGGCGAGAGGGCAACCTTGCCTTGTCCCACATCCCACTGTGTGGGAGTTTGAAATTACTTTGCCAGTGTGAACTAGATCTGTGAGCACTGAGTAGTTCCTTGAAGGAAACCAGGTCCCAACCCCATCTTACACATCACCTGATAGAGATAGTCCCATCCGTAATTTTGACTACGAGCCGTGACTTTGGAAATCGCCTGGCGCGGTTGCATTGACTATTTAAAGATTATCAGCTGGTTCTTGGCATTTTCATGATTTACTCTGTTTTCTTCGCCATCCAGGCACTGTCTTCATTGTCCTGAGGAGGCCGGATTTGTTAAGGCCGAAACGCGTCTACTATATATTTTTCAAGGAGTGACTCTTGGAACTTATGAACTATGAGCTAAGAAATTACGAATTGTATCGGACTTTCTCTCGGTGATGTCTCCTTCCCACTGAGTCAAGATACTCTCCATGGACAATTGTCATCTCCTTCTTTTGTGACTGCTGGTTATTGATTGGCTCTGCAGATCATACTTTCTCACGGTGCTATAATGGAATTTTCGTGTGACTTTTTTTGTGCAGTATAATATGTATATATAATATATATTTTTTCTATATTTTTTTATTCTGTATATAAGATTCCCCTCGGTGCACAGGTACCGGTGGACACTACAGCTAATTGGTTAATTGGAAATAAAAGAAATTAGTTTCTAGTGAAAAATTAAGCTTTTCACTTTGTTAGTTAAGCTTATATTTATCCCTTCTGGATATTCTTTTGTTTATATTATTGCTTTGTCCCTGATCCAGTGGGGTAATAGGGATTTCCCCTGTTTGTAAATCCCAACAATGGACATGTCCCGACCTGTAAGATGACCTGGCACAGGACATAGCTCCCATTAGGGTCCATTAACTTACTTTTTTGGAATGGCACACATGGGCTGATCCACACTAAGACCCTTCTGATAAATGATGAATAAGTTGTGGCATATAGCTGACCCCATATCTCTTGTATAGGGCAGTGAGGTGGGTTACTTGTAGAAGGGCAATATGGGCTCCCCATCTCTTAAAATACGCATGAACCTTGTAGCATTTAGCCATACTATTAAGATCCAAACATTCCAGCTAATGAGATTATGGGTCAGTAGGGCAATCGTGGTGAGGCATCAAATTGTCACCATGGAACAGCTGTCAGTAGGTTCCAGTTCTCATAGAGACTCAGTGATGTAGGTAGAGGCAATCCAACATTCATTTCCCATAAAATAGATAACAGTACTGCAACTCCCCAACCCCAGGATAAGAAGGGAAAAACACCCCATCCAAACCATCAAACAGGCATTAAACATCTGCACATGCATCATACGCACATCTTCAATATGGGAAAGGTGCTCTCGTCCAGGCACCTCCTGGCTTCACATCACACCATCCAGATGAAAGTGAGGATATCGTAACCCAAGATCGACCCAAGAGCCTGAACTAAACAGTGAAAAGCATATTAGCAACCCCTCATTTGTACCAGAATACATTACTACATCACTCCATGCAATGCAGCAGTGTCAAATAATATTGTCAGCAGTGCTAAATGTGACCATTGGACAGAGTCATCTGAGTTACAGGAGGAGACTGAGGCATGATCAGAGTCCAGGTCTCCAATTTCCTCATCACCCATTGCAGAGAGAGGGCTGATTCCTGCCCTCCTTGTGGCCACCACCACCTCACCTACACCTCCACTACTCTCTGACATTTGTGCAGTGCTTGGGAGCATGATGGGGTTGTGTACTTGCCAGTTTTTGCCCACTTCCTTGAGGGTTTCTGAGTCTTCCACTGATTGTCAGTGGTAGGGTTTCCTTCTCGTTGGGGGAGCTGCTCAATCCAATCATTATCCCTAGTTTCCTGAGTCACTTTTTAGCATTAACAAATGAATCCCTTTGTCATTGGACTTCTCTAGTGAATTCTGGGAAGCTCATCAATATGTTATTTTCTACCATTATATCTCCTTTGAGTCTAGCCTGGTCAGGATATGATTGCAGTCTTTAAAGTTTAACAATTTGGCTACCAACAGCTTTGTACCGGCTCCCAGCAGAAGAGGCAGTTCTGGCCCATGGTGTGCATGTTTGAGTGCATATCACAGGAAGAGGCCCTCTGGGGCCATTTCTTATTGGAGCCAGCTCTCTAAGAAGCTGGTCATATCAGCCCTTGGAGCCTCAATGTGCTGCGGTAGGCCAATGATCCGAAGGTTATTCCTTCTGTCTCTGTTTTCAGCATCTTCTGCTCAAATTTCTATTGCTTTTACTTTGCCTTCTATAGTTGACATTCACTCTTGCAGTGCTGCCAAATCTGGGTTAAGGTCGCCCAGTGTTCCATCTGTGGTAGTGACCCTCTCTGCCAATCTTTGATGGTTATCCCTTAAAAACCCCAAGTTTGTTACCATGGTATCTATTTTAATCTCAAGTGTTTCTCATGATGCAGCAATTACCTATAGGATGCAGCAATTGCCTTGTAGGATAATGTCCAAGGTCCCGCCACCGTCTTACCAAGGTGAAGGTCCCGAAGATGAAGTATTTTCTATCATTGTGTTAGAAGAAGGTTTCTGTAGGTGTCAGGGATCACCAGTTTCCTTCTTCTTCAAGTATTTACCGATTGTTGTACAACAACATAGATGTGAGGTGGGGGTGGGCAGAAGAGTTGCGCTTGGAGTGATGGTCTCGCTAGTGAATGAGGGCCAAGCAACACACAATAGTAGTGGGAGGGCCAGGATTTCAGAGTAGTCCCATATGTCTCCAATGCTGTGGTTTCCGGCCTCTAACAGGTGAGGCAGTGGGGATAAGGGACAATTTCAGTGCTGATCTGTCGTACACCAATTGGGAGTCATGGGGACTACAACAGGAATACTTGGAGCAAGCAAATAGGCACCAGTTCTGGGTCAGGCCCACACAGTAGTTCAGGAGAAAATGGGGGCACCTATGAGCGTTAAGCACTATCTCTTCTCATCTATGTGGTGATAGTAACAAGAGCTAGATCTGAGGATACTCATTGCACAGGGCCTGCCAGTATAAAAAGTGGTGGGCTCCTTGTGGACGCCAAAAAGGGTGTTCTGATGTCAAATTGTACCCCCCCTCAAGGAGTCTATTCAGTATGCTAGTAGAGGAATCCTGATGGCTCTGGGGGAGGGGCACCACAAACTGGCTGCCGAGCTCACTGGTCATGAGGACCTGTTGCAGGATGCACATGTGCCCCAGGTACTGACACGCTGCCTGGGCGTGACTGTGACACTAGTGCCCAAAGTAGTGTATGCAGCATGTGTTCTCAGTAGGAGGTGACCCCCCTGCCCAATGTCACTGCAACCTCCAGCATCCCTCCACCACTTGGGGCAAGATCAACGCAGTAGAGGAGCTCGATAATGGCAGAGTGGAGAAAATTGGACCAGTAGATGGTAGAGACCAGAGACCCCCAAGGGGCTCCGTCATGTGTAGCGCAGTCCAGTATAGCACACGCTATGGAACCAGTGCAGCATGTCTGGTCACCTTCTCCTGGTGTGGGGAAATGTACAAAACAGACTGCTGTCCAGCTGGAGGCCCAGTTACAGTCTAGAGCTCTGCCGAGAACGGCACCAGCCTTTGGGTTTGTACAATCCATGAGTTGGACTCTGAAGGTGGGGATGAAGTTGCCCTGGCCACCTTTGCCAAGTCCCCCATAGTAAGTTTTCCTCACCATAGTCAACTATTTTGGGTGGGTTAATCGTACTCACAGCATCAGCTGTGGGTACTGGATGGGCAAGCTCTCAGGGCTCACAGCATCCGCAGGGCCACAGTAACCACTCCGCAGCCCAACAGTGGCAACCTTTGAAGCATCGCCTCCAGCCTCTCTCCTCTCCTCACAGGCTGTGAGGTCCTCAGCAGCACCAATCGCCCCTCTGCCTACCAGTTCATTAGGGGCAAAAGAGCAGTGCAGCACCTGTGTCTTCTGGCTGGCTCTGTCCCCAATCACTCGTCTTCTCAGATCAGGGTAGTTGGCACATTATCCGACTTGGAGAGGACTGCTGCCTCTGCCCCCATGCTGCTGTGTTAGTGTGTAGCCTTGTGGTCCTCAGCAGCAGGTGCAGCGAGCAGCACCAATGGGGAACACCCAGGCTTCAGTGCTGGGAGCGTGGTGCAGGGTGTTCAGCAGGTAGCCCAACAGATATTTAAGGGTCAAACAGACTCATTATGATACTGGCGGTCCTAGGACTGCCAGTGTTGTGGTGGCGGTTGGACCATCGCACTCCGGGCAGTCTGACCACCAAATTACAACCTTGGCAGGCGGACCCCCCTGAAGATCACCGTCCCAACCAGGAGCATTGTTCCCAACGTGGTGATGGTGGTCGGGGTTATAACCATTAAGGGCGGCACTGAACTCATCACCACCTGGCTTATTACAACCCAACTTTCAGCCAGCTTTTTCATGGGGGGGACCCTGCTATAAGAAGGCTTGTTGAAATCCAATGCCGGGGGCCACAAGGAAGCCCCTGCGCTGCCCATGCCCATGTGGTATTATAATGTTCCTTCTGGTCAGCCGGCAGGCACATTGCAATACGCTGGAGGGGATGTCACAGCCATGGCGATGGCTTTCTCCTTGTGAGTTTGGCTGTACTGCGGTGGGACTGCCAAACTAATTATGAGGCCCAAAGTCAGGTAACTTGTGCAGGATGGGCCAGAATGGTGAACTTTGGCCGGGAGTGCCGTAGCTCTGGTTTTACTCTGTTGGCACCTGGCCACGCCCCACACCAAGTAGTCTGTACTTAAGAATGAAACTGTGATTCAAGAGACAAAATGGAATAAATCAAGTTAAAATCCCATAGCAAGTGCAGAAAATGAATTGGATTCACATGTCCTTGAGTGACTTGAGGCAACTCCAAGAATAAGCTTCTGAGGATGTGAAAACGAAATGGTTAATGGTGGGTTACATGAAAAAATATTTTCATTGCTCCTCAGTATAAATATGTCTTGCTCAACAAAATGTTAAATTGCATGGCTAGGTATTTACATAATCAGTCACATGCATAAAAATACACTATGACAAGCACATTCAATAAATATTGGTTGAACATCAAATGTAAAAGTGTTGCAGAGGTGTTGTGCCAACAATGATTAATGTGTCAGAGAACTAATTAACAGAAGAGGACACTACTGTTTTATGAATCATATTGGCAAATCAGAGGGCTCATTTACAAAACTTCAAGCAGATTTAATTGATATGTTAGTTTACAGTGGTCTTGATTACATTCTAATGATTGTTTGTGTATTATCTAAATGGGTTTGGGCCTACCCCACCTGGAGATTGGACAGCTGGCAGTTGCTTAGCTCTTGTTAAGAGAATTAATATCCCACTCATACTGCCAACCTCCATTGAAACAGATCGTAACTCCCATTTAAAAAATGAACATTTTCAATTAATTTGTACAGCTCTCCAAATTAATCAAAGCTTCATTTGTAGCTATTGACCTCAATTTTCTGGAATAGCTTACAGGATGAGTGGGACCACAAAAACAAGCTGGCCAAAACGTCTGCATCCATTACTCTGAAATGGCCTGATGCTCTTCCTCTTGTCCTAATGAGTTTTAGGTGTAACTCAGCTAACTCAGATAAAAATACTGGACTCTTACCCCATGAAATGCTAATAGGCAGAACAATGAGATTATCTTATACTCCTTCAGCTACACTTGTTTCAATGACTGATGACATTGTTCTAAATTAATGCAAAGGATTGGCTGATATGGTAAAATCTAATTCTTATCGCATGAATTTGGCAAAAGATGTGACCAAGAAAATTCACTGACACCAGCTGAGTCCAAGTGATTGGGTGATCATCAAGAAATGTGTCTGCAAAAATTGCTGATAAGAATGTTGGCAAGGCCCTTTTAAAGTCATACTTGTGACTAACACTGTTTTGAAGTGTGCTCGAGTTCTGCAGTGGATCAGTGCCACACACAAAAAAAATAGTGAAGCTAGTGGATAAAGAAGTGGTGACTACAACCACTGATTTACACAGTGATGTTTAAGTTCACATTATGGATCCAGAAGGGATTGAAAAATGGGATAGATTAAACTGGTATAAGTCACAAGAACCACCCCCCGGAGAGAGGAAGCAGTTAATAATGAATTGAGTTAATGATGCTGATCACAATTCAAGTTCATCAGTGAGTGGAGAAGATTCCGCAGCCACAAGTGAAGTTGCAAAACCTGAAGTAACAAAGACACAAAGAGAGTCTGTAAAAGAAAACACTAGCAGAATCAAAGAAGAACCTGAAGGAATTCAAATTGACTTAGAACAGTGAAAGTGAATCACCAGTTGCCAAAAGACCCGAAAGAAGAAGAATATTAAATATATAGTATGTGTGAGGAAACAGGCTATTAGCTGCATAGTATGCACAAGCAATGGGTCCACATTCAACCACCACTAGGAAACAAATACCCATTGTAGCACTTGATGCTCTCAGTATAGTGAAGCAGAGCAGACCGAGGCCTGCTCAAGAGATGTGGTGTGGGATAGTAATAACCATTACTGGCACACAGTAATAACATTCAGCAAATAATTGTCCATTCTGTGCCTTTATGTTAGAATAGCAAAAATATTTTTTTACACACACACTACTCAATTTTACACAATAATTTACAAATATACATAGAGTTGGAGGAAACACTTTGACAACATTTAATTTGACCCCTATAAGGTCATGCCCCAAAAATGTATATTTCAAGACTAATCACATCTGATGATCTTGGTAACCATAATTCCTCTGCACTTATTATGATCAATCAAGCATTGCAATTTTGTACCCACGTTATTAGTGATAAACCATATCATCCTACATTATCAACAATAAAGCATGACTTCTTAACTTATTATGAGTAACCAGGCATTGCAAGATGGAGCTCTCATCATCATTATTAAGACAATGATGCAGCTCAGGAATTTGGGTTACTGTCAGCATTAAAAACCCTTTAAATAAAGTATTGTCATTGACATCTTTGAGTAAAACATTGTGGAGGGGGAATAATCCTTATAAAGACAGCATTGCAAACCATCATGAAGAACACTTTTCAATAAAACATTGTTCAAAGTATTATTACAGTCATCTTTGAATAAATCATTTTCCAACATTCACCATGACTCTGTAGCACTTATAAGGCGCTACCCTCCCAGCTGTAGAGCCAAAGCTTCAGTCTTGGGAATGCTTGAACCACTATGGAAAATCCTGGGTCGGTCATCATTTCTGGAAACCTCTAAACTTAGGGTCACTGTTGTTGGCACATCTTATGCTTCCTTAAGGGGAGCTCCAGTGGTCGTACAGCCCCTCTGCACTCTTTTTCACTTGTTGGTGGTAGCCCACTGTCATAGGGTCACCACAAGCAGGGGAAAGGTGTGTTGGTCAATTTTCACCTAATAGGGCATTATGAGGGTGCTCCTTTTGAAAGCATGAATAATATTGTGTGACCTCTGCCGCTTATTTTTGCTGTACTGTGCAACCTTGTGCTGAATTTTTTCCTCTTTTTTATTTTTATCTCCCAGGTGCCGAGTCCTACTCAGGCACCCCTGCATGCTTCAAAGGTTAGGGGCAGCCCAAGGAGGCTTCCACACCAGCTCCTTTGCAGAAGCCTC
Source organism: Pleurodeles waltl (assembly GCF_031143425.1). NCBI lineage: Eukaryota > Metazoa > Chordata > Amphibia > Caudata > Salamandridae > Pleurodeles > Pleurodeles waltl. Next base: position 489,504,690 of record NC_090440.1, read on the forward strand.
TCTCTCTTTCCAGCTGGAGCCCAGAGCTCTACTTTCTACTACCCACTCCAGCCTGCAGGGCACTTGTGGTGGCCCCCTGTTCCCCTTAGACATGGGAACTGGGGCAGTCTCACTACTGATGGGTGAACTCACCTTTTCTCCTTCTCTTTGTTGGAGCATGAAGTTGGGGATCGGGGGCCATTTCTTTATTCCCCAGGGGGGTGCACTGGCGGTGTTCCCTTTAGGTGGCTGGCTCTCTATATAGTGTACCAAAATGATTTGCACTGTGCAGAGTCCAAGCAACCACACCTTGGTTTACAGATGTAAAAACTAGGCCATCTAATGCTATCATTTTTATGGCAGCTTGGTCGAGCAGTTAGGCCAACTTTGGAGAAGTGCTAAGTATTTGTTGCACTTACAGTATGAATAAATGTGGGCACACACTTGAATAAAACACTCAAGACAATGTACAAAAATACTTTAGATACTTTTTCAGTTATGATTTTTCACAGTTTAACAAAAATAGTCTATTTGTGCGTAAATGCAAACAATAGGAATCAATGGGAGAAAACTTTAAAATTGTATATAAAATCAGGCAATACGTTTACCAATGTTGCCTTTCGTTCTTAGGTCGAGGTCATCGAGATGTCCTGTGCATCACCTGGGAAAGTTTGGGCAGCTCCTGGTTTCGGCAGGAGCAGCTCCTGAAAAGTCCATGGAGCTGGTGCAGGACCACTGTGGGGGACAAATTGGAAAAGCAATGCACAGGTGGACTTCAAGGTGAGACCGGTGGGTCCCCTTGGAGTGTAGAGGTCACAAGGGTCGGGGGACCCTTAGATTATAACTGGGTCTCCGGTGCAGGGCGAAGGGAGACCAAGTATAGAGCAGATAGGTGAGCCAAGAGCTGTGAGTAACAGTGCCTTTGGAACCAGGGAAGGTCACTTTGAGGGTGGATTGCAGGTCAGCATGACCACTCTTGGGGGTGGTTCTTATGTGCCCTGAAGTCCCTTGACTGAAGTTTCTTTCTGGTGCTCTGGGAGTCCGATGTGGACTTTTCTTCTGGGTGTCTGACGTTGGGGGTCCAGCACCCCGGGCTACCGTTCAGCCACTGGAGGTCCCAGTGCCATCAAACTTACCACACCTCCAGGATTTGTCCTCTAAGTCCATTAAGTTGAATTTGGTCTGCCTGCTGTGTCCTGTTCCTTGGTCAGCAAACGGTCAGTAAACTGGACTTCACTTGACTTTTGCTTCTTTGTTGCAGGGAGTGATGCCTTCACTCTGGAGGGAGATCTTTGGTGATTTTCAGAAGGTTGGGGGTCCTCTGGGGTTTTGTAGAGTCTGTATGATGTCCATGAAACCCCTCAGTGGCAATTGTCGAGTCCTGGGTGCAGCAGGCAGGGTTTGGTGCCATTTTCTGTGTGCAGCAGGATTGCAGTTCTCGAGCCTTGGGTCTGCTTTGTTGCTGGCCTTCTTTTGTCCTTGGAATCTGATCTGCAGGTCTATGAGTGTCCACTAAATACTGCACTTAGTGGGCATTTAGGGGAGTCCCTAGTAGTGACCAACATGTCATCTACTTTAGGGTGGCTATATCCACTATGTGACCACTTCCTTTGGGCAGAGGTCACTTCCTGATTCCTGATAGGTTATTTTCCTACAATGTAAGATAAAGGAAAATGAAATGTAGGGGTCACCTTGCATGCAGCACCTTAGGGGTGGTGCAGACTGGGGTTGGCCACTCCTGCAGTCTTTTGTACATTTTCCCTCTGGTGCCCCTGCCAAAAGTGGGGACTTCAATGGGGTGGCCATCTGCTGCTAGCAGCAGTGCTAGGGGGTCAAGTTTCAAGAGCTACAAGCCCTTTGAAGCTTTCTGACAGGGCAGCGCACATTCCTGGGGTAGGAGGTGTAACTGCCCAGGAAGGAGTTTGTTTTCCGAACCCAGAGATCAAAGTCTCATACTGACCTATGTCCAGCACATGCATTTAAAATAGCTGCTCTATTCACTTACTATGTCCCAGGTTTGACAAGGACACAGTGGAGGCATATTGCTCATGCATTTATGCCCACACATACATTATAGTGCACCCTCCCTTAGGGCTGAAAGGCATGCCAGAGGGGTGGTGTACCTATATTGCATGCAGTGTGCAGTGGACAGGTCACACAGGCTGTGTATCATATCAGTTTTGCATTTTAGGATTGCAGTAGGACATTCAGCTTGCAATGGCAGTACTGGGTGCACTTGGATGCATGGTCCCTGAGGGTGTCACAATCTGTGCTGCTGCCCTCAGGGGCCTACCCTTGGTACCCCATGTCCTGGGTACCTATGTGCCATTTTCTAGGGAATTGTTGTGGCACCTAAAGGTGTTGGCAAGTGTGCCAATGCATCGAAACAGCTTTGAGAAAGATATATGGCTCAGAGAACCTGGTTAGCAGGGGCCCTGGGCACTATCAACTTTGAAACCACATCAAATACCAGGCAAAAGTGGGGGGCTAACCATGTCAAAAGAGGCACTTTCTCACACTCCCCAAATTCCACCTGGTGATAGGGGCCCAGATTTGGGGATCCTGGGCCTCCATGAATTAAACCCAGCTGAGGGGTTGGTATTCCTGGGCTCTTGGAACTCTGAGGAAGGATGATCATGCACGCTCCCTCTCATGGTTAATATTGTCAAAACTTCAGTGCAGCGACTCCCGGGCCCTAATATAATGAGAGCAAAGAGGAATTTGTGAGGGATTAGATAGATGAGAAGATAAAAAAACAGGTTAAGGCTGATGAAGTTGTAGGTTTGTCACATGTGCATCACAGGTTGAGAATGGAGCATAAGAGAAAAGGTATTGTATAATTAATTGTGAACTTACAGGTGATAGGTCAATTGAATATGTGGGCGAGAGTTAGCCTGAAAGAAATAATTGGTGAACTTCTGACTGGTGAAGAACCAATTTTGAGAGGGATTTACTATGTGTGTCATAAGACTGCTTTTTTTCAACCTTCCACGTAATTGGGTGGGTGCATAATGTCTTGCTTTTGTGTTTCCTTAAGTGTTTTACATTAGTGGATTTTAGACTAACCTTAAACCCTGTAATAATTGTATCGATTTGTGCAATCATCCTGTTTCTCTTGTTCACATTTTCTGAGCATTTGTTTCTAAAACATGGGTGTCAGTGCAAAGTAAAATCATGAACGAGACAGAGAACGAGAGAGAGAGAAGAACTTGAGAAAAAAAGATGCCAAAGATCGAGTTTAAAATCAGTGTTAACTGATGGGGGATTGAGTCAACCTGAAGTTCATACACATTTGATTCCATTGTGTATTTGAGTGACTATAATACAATCAGAGGGAAGGATTTGTAGAGAATTTTTGTGCACTTATATTTTGCACATAAATAACACATGGACAATATAAGATTTAAATGTAAACACTGATATAATACTATTGTTTTGTGTTTTCCTCAATTTGCCTGTAGCAGCCATGTTTTCCAAAATGGATGTCACACTTGTCACTTCTGTTTCTTCCCCCACCACTTCAAACTGTTTTTCATTCCTGCAACAAGTAGTCAAGCAGAATATGATTTATTTCTTTATTGTCTATAGAGTTCTTGATTAAACTTCCTTGCTCAGTCACAAATAGTAACTATTACTTCAAGGTCTTTCCTCTAGATCACTGTGTCCTATTCATTCATATGACAAGCTTTAGTTCATGTATTTAAGTTGCTCCACCATCTCCGATGACATTATCATTGACGGGGCAGAATAATTACTTATGGAGTGGGATAGTGCTTAGGTGCTTAGGCAATATGATGTTTTATGAGACTGTGGCGTGATTCGCTATCAGTGTAACAATTTTTATCATGTCACACTGATTGTGCAGTTCTGGTAATTTAATATGAGAAAATAATGTAAAACCTCGATGTTCTCAGTTGAGCCAGAGACTTTTGTGGTTTACTAGGGATGCTGTCCGTTTCTCTCCCAATTTTGCTCCACACTTGAGACTAAGATTAATTTTTGCTTTTACATTTCTCAGTATTACCCTACCTAATGAGACCCTTCATGGCATTGACTCTGTCACCTTACATTTGAATTTTGTAGTGAAACGTTTAAACTATTTAGCTGATCTTGAAGGGAGTTATTGAATGGGCTCTTTTACGTCACTTTATTTCTGATATTTAATGTATTGGGAGGTGCCTTAACTCGGACACACAAATTCCTCATTAAACTGGAATTTAACATCATCTCTGAGTCAATAAACTGTGGTCATTCTGAATGAGGTAAAATTTGGGGTGTTGAGATTGCATGGTCCTTCACACCCACATCTGCATTAAAGCTTTTAAGGTCGCATTATGGCACCTTTTAGTCTTTTTCTTATGTTATTAGAAAGTGCCATCAAATAGATAAATGATGGTAAAGCTTTCTGAACCAGTTCCTAAAAGCTACGATCTTGGACCTCCAATATTTTTTGTGTAGAGTTGTCACGGTGGTTACAATGACAAAAGACGCACCAGACTATGAGGGGAGGGCCTAGATCATTTATCTGAGGGGGTTAGTCTAGATTTTCCTACAGTCTTCCAAGTAATGAGAGAGTGTGCAAGCTGGGAGTATTATACCACCACTACTACTAGTAACAACAACAATAAAAATAATGAAAATAAGAACAACAAAGCAACAACAACACATCAATTATAATAATAAAAATAATAACAAAAATTATTATTATTATTAGTAGTAGTAGTAGTAGTACTGGAGCCCCATTCATAGGTTAGAAGGTTAGAGTTAGCTAGGGTATACACAATCAAGGTATGTGACTCCCTGGGTTGAAAGAATAGAAGAGCAATATGGAGTTGTGCCAGAGATCACGATTAACGTTATAGTTCTGAAAAATCGGCAAGGACAGGTATTAGCCTGGGATGATAAAAGTGATCGATTAAATTCTTCAGATAATGACAGTGACTGGTAGCAGCATGAGGAAGAAGAAATGTATTGGTGGACATAACCCCGGACACTGGTAGGTCTTTTTGCAAAGGAGTACTTAGAAGGGGAAACACACGTTTTAAAAATGAATATTTACACTTTGCCTTTCATCCTTCTGCAGTCACTGAAAAAATGAAATCAACTAATTTTTAATAATCACCATTTCTCTTGTAGCAATTTGAAAATGCAAGACTGTGTCAAAAGCACTATAAAATACAACGTTTCAAAAAATGGATTTTACAAAAGTACGTAAACATTCTGCTTGTTGTTCAAGACGTTAATGATAGGCTACACCTGATGTTCCTGCAACCCTCTATCCTTTTCCTTGAAAGGTGCTCTGTCTGAAGTGATCTCTAGGGTGAACTATCTATCGCTACACAGAAAGGAAACATACAATAAAAACAAAACTTAACTTACTTCAAACGTCTCAAGGCCACATAATATAGCTGGGACCACAAAGAACCTTAGTTGGCAAGCAACAGAATAGAAAAAGTCAAACACAGAATGCTAGGTTCACTAATAAGTATGCTGAACAGTACATCAAGAGCCCAGGGCGAATGTTTCATATTCACATCTCAGGAAAAAAAACACTTTTCACGTTGTCTGAAAGAGCAGGGCAGGTTTGCAACTTTCACCACCTTGGAAAAAATATGAGGCAGGGTCCGTGCTTCGTTGTGCAAATACAAGCCTTCTGGAGAACGCTGAGCTGTCTGAGTGCATAACTTAACCTCAGCATTTCAGACGGCAGAAATATATTCAATCATATACATTTAGGGACAGATCTACAAGAAAGTGGCACATCAACTGTGATGTGCCACTTTTCTTGCGCCCCTTTATGCCCCCCCCCCCATGACACCATGTGTGCACCATGTTTATTATACAGCGCACCATGGTGCACCTTAGGACAATAGCATAAAAATATATGATGCTATTGTGGTACTTTGCAGGATTAGCGCAATAAATTATGGCGCTAATCCTGCAAAGTAAAGGTAAGGTTCACTGAAATTAATGGGCACGTCATTTTAATGCCTGTTCTGAGCAGGTGTTGAAAATTACGCTAAAAATGGGGCAGTGAAATGTTATAAATTTCAAAGCACCATTTTTACGGACATCCCTACGGGGGAACGCCCCCCCTAGCATTCATTATGCCTGGCGCAGGCATAATGTGGTGCAAGGGGGCGCTCAGTAGCGGAATGCAAACATTGCTCCACTTTGTAAGAATGGTGAAAGAGAATGGCTTCCATAATGCCACATTACCGTAAAAGAATTACGCTAATGTGGCACTAAGACCTTGTAAATCTCGCTCTTAGAACGTTACATAAGATAATTGTGCATTAAACCACTGGGTAAAAAGTGACTGCTGTCGAAAGTGTGCTTAAATTGCCCCAGTATTCTGCTGCAGTGAGTGTGTCGCTTTTATTTCGGGGTCTTTCTTTTTAGATACTTCTCAGGGTTTGCTTAAATAGCAGTACATAGCAGCGCACTGAGGCAAAATTATATGTGGAGTGAAACACCGGTACACTGTCAGGGAAACTAAGGGCCCTATTTAGAAGAGGCCTTTTGGAATATGTGTAGTAGTGCTCCAGTACTTACATACTATAAATGCAGTTTACAAGCCTACTGGTTCTCCTACTGTTTTTGTATTGAGATCTCGACCTCTGTGGTAGAAATCTCCAGATGGAAGTGACGGATTTAGTAGTAAATGTGGGAGTAACAACAGTGGGGTTGAGGGAAACTTAAAGTGGGTTTAGGCAGGGCTATGTTTCCACAAAACACACACGCACATAAGACAATTGCTAGTAATTATAAAAAAATTGCATTTCTGTTCTAGCTTAATAGTGACAAAATGGAGGCAGACTGTAGCATTAAATCACCTTAGGAAATATCATAAAATAAATTACTAACACCCCACATGAAATAATGTAAAATATATGACAATAATTTGAAATGTGACATATATATGTGTGTGTCCATAGTACTTCCCTATATATATTTACATTTAAAAACCTAAATATAATAGTATAATGTTAATGTTTTCTTACTTTTAAAATAAATTTCACGACATTGTCAAATTAATATAAAAATACTAAAAACATTCAAAATAATTGAAAACATAACTTATAACCACATTTGTTGAATTTGAGATGAAATGTTACTGAGATTTGGTGGATTTAATTTTAATCTATTGTTAATCAAGAAAATAAAATATTTAAAGTAATTTACAGTTTTTAATAAAAAGTTAATTTTAGGAGGCAGTGTGTTGCATCTTCTTTTAATTAGTCCTAGGTTAACATTATATGTTTAAAATGATTTTATATTTGTATTTTACATTAAATATTTGGTATATATTTTTTAAAATAATACACTTTATTAAATGTCCCTATATATTACACTGGGGCAGAGAGATGCACAACCAGGTAGAATGTTACTAATAGTAACAATAGTTATAGGAGTGTCTCCACCACCTCATTTGAGAGGGTGGGGCTCATGTCTATATCTAGTTGTAAATCCCCTCTTGGGAATGGTGACTAGGGACCTATGGAGATATACACCTAGGTGTAGGGTGTATGCACTTGTGAGTAGATCTAAACATACCTTTGTGAATTGGGCCCTTAGTGCTTATTGCAATGCAGAGAACCTTCTCCCTGCATGGCTAAAAAAAAAAAGAGAATGTCTCTGTCAACTTCACTGAGCTACCTCAGGAGATGGTGGCTGTAACTGCTTTTATTTTGCTAATCCTTGTTTTCCTTTGTTTCTCATTTTCTCATACTTTGGCCTCATGCGCTCTGTGTTCTTAGGGTCGAGCGCAAGCACTCTGGCCCTGTTGTAATCTCTCTGTGGGCTTTAAGCATGCCGATGTCACACCCATCAATTTGGTTGGTTAGTGGGCTTGCCTTTTAAAATTCGCCTGATTTCATTAGTGAAAGGCATTCATACGTCGTGTCTTTTCTGGTGTATAGCCCTCCCTGAGAGCACCAGTAAACTACTGAAAACATACGAGGCTCTGTGTTTTCTGAATGGCTTCTGGACTACTTTTTCTTTTTATTTCAAATGCAGCGTGAGCGCTTTGCATGACATCGACCCTGTCACATGGATAATTGCACTTTTGCCGGTTACATTGATAATTGCACTTTTGCCCATAAGTTTGCCTGCAAGTGACCTTCGATTTCCTTTTGTGTGTCTCCTTCATTTTCATTACACCCATCAGCTCACTTATGTGAAACTGTTTTACTTTTCATTTTCAGTTTATGTGGCAAGAAAAGTCCAGTTAGGAGTTTACAACGCTAATAGCTGAAGCTCGAGCTAATGCGAGACTCATGCATTGCAAATGATTGTTATTTTTCTCACCCCATCATATTTTTTTACAACCACCTACAATATGTAAAACATTCTCTGACTTCATTTTCTATTGCTACTACCCCTACCATTGGGAGGTTTTTGTGCATTTTCGAGCATTTCATTGTGTGACTCCAGAGGCAACCTACCTCCTGCTACCACTTTGCTCATCTTCGCTCGTTGTTCTATGTGTTCTTTCTGCACTGGCAGTGGAAAACATGCAAGGTGACAGGCCATACTTGTGAGAAACAGGAACATAGAAATGTTTGCAGACCTTACATCATTTCACAGCGTCTGGAGTTGCTAGAAATTACTAAGGTTCCTATTTCTGACAAGCCTTATAATTCTTTGTCAACATCATTTTATTATTGGAATATAGGACATGTGACCATGTTCTTTCTTGAAATATTTTCATTTACTCTGTTGTGTTGTGGAGGTTTGGGGGCTGTTTGCCTTGAAGTTTGCTGCTTGATGCTCCAAACAATATAATTAATGGCACAGAATGGCAACTAATCTTATAAAGAGATAAGACTGGCCTATAATGCTTTTCAGAAACGAGGAGAATGAGGTGCAACAAGGAAAAATGCTTTAATTTCTCCTCGATTTTTGCTCTATCTACAAAGGGGGAAATACAGGGGTGCGTCATATTCTAGTAAATACGACACATCCCTGTGTTTTGAAAAAGACGGTGCACAACACTGCCAAATTTGGCGCGCACAGCACACCATCATTTTCTATTAAATATGACCCTCAAACTCATGCTCCGCTGTCCTCTTGTGTTGGATACTGTTGCTCAGTTAACCAATATTGAAAGCAGGCATTGTGCTGAAGCTTCCACATGGCTTCACTGTGTACACTGATGAAATTGGCAGCTTCCTGCCTCCTACTTCTTAAGAGTGGGGAATATTAGCTCTAAAGTTATCCAGCATGTCTTGCCACAGCCATGCGATTTTCAAGAGCTGCAGATAACAGCTGGTGCTACTGACCAACCTAATTTTTTTGACATTCAGAAAGCTGAAAGACTTGGGGCCTCATTTATAAGCCCTTTACACCTCCACTGCATCATTTTTTAGTGACACAGCGGTGATGCTAGCAGTGCTCTACGCTGCTCCATATTTATAAACTGGTGCATTGGGCCCAAAGACTCAGTTTGTAAAGCCCTGCATCACATTTTACCAGCGCCAGGTGTAATGTATGCAAGGTAGGCATTCCTAAGGGAAAACCATGTGGAGCTGACGCAGTGAAATTTGCAACATTTCACTTCGTCATTCTGTGACTTCACTGCTCAGAACAGGCGTAAAATTGATGCACGACTTTTTCGTATGGGTGACCCCCCGCATTGCTGGAGTTGCACAGTTCAATGACACTACTCTAGCAATGCGTGAGTTTAGCACCAATAGAGGCATCAGAAATTCTGACGCATCTGTGAAAAAGTGCACCATGGAGCCCTGTATTATAAATACAGTGCATCCATGGCATCGTTAGGGGATGTGCGGGAAGTGCAAGAATCTGATGTATTTAAGCAATGTGTCAAAGTCTTGTAAATGAGGCCCGTAGTCAGATCTGCAAAGAACTGAACATGTAAACACAGTGCTGGGCACTTATTTGTATAAGAGATTATACCAGTCAGGGATATCACTGGTGCCTAGATTATAATTTTGAGTTTGCAGCTCTATTTTTTTCTGTGAAATTATAATTTTGGTGTGCTTCTTTTTAATGTATTCTTTCTTTTAAATGTTATGCCTCATTTTACATAGTTTTAGTATTGCATGCAACTCAAAATAGATTTAATTTTTTGCTTTTTTAGATGCATTTCAGATTATCCTGTTATTGTCTTTCTAAAACATATCAGCCTTACCTTTGTTCTCTCTCATCTAAAATGTTTCTTACATAATTCCAGTTATCTCACTCACTCCATAGTTATTTTGCCTTCATTATCTCTCTCGCTGTTATACTTTCTCTACATGTTCCTGATATCCTCTCTCTCCTTTTGACTTATCTACAACTTTCACTCCTGGTATTGGTAATGCTAGCAGAATAATTGCCTAATATCAAAGAAGTGTACATTATTTGAAGAGGAAGAACCAAGTGTTTTTAATTTCTGATGTGAGCCATTTATAACACTTAGAATAAGACCACCATTTGGTGTTTGCAACAACAGTGGTTCTTTTGTCTGCCACAATCTTCCACCAAAACACTGCCAACATGTGTTTCAGGGTTACACCTCTTTTTCAAGGCAAGGATTCAATTCAGGGATTATTTCTTCCATAATTTTCTACATCTTAAATTTTAATGTTTGTCCATTTCTTTATTGCACCACCAATGTCCTGTAGAATCATGGTACAAAGTGTTCTCAGGAACACTTATCTTCATGCAAACTGCCAGGACCAGAGAGACACTAATTTAAATTGTTCCAGGAGTCTGCAGGAGCAAAGCAGATTCCACAAATCCCTCTGAAAGCAGGCACACTAAATTGGTAACTGTGTGCAAGGAGAAGCACCCAGGGGAAAGGGAAGAAGAAGAGTGCTGTCTGACTTATTCCATGAATTAGGTGCGTGCCGTCTGACTTCCTTGGTCGCCAATCTAAAGGTCACACCTTTAGTGGAGCTGAGGATCTCTTGTGCTATAGGAAGTAAAGGAAAGGTTGTACTCCTTAACTATTACCCTGTCCCACAAGGTGTCACTTGATCCACACTACCCAGTTGTGTACCTTGTCTCTATAACAGATGGAGTGTTGAAGCTCCTAATGACATCTTCTGTCCTGCATGTCGGTAAGTAGTGTGCCTGATAATCTTGTAGCTCTCTCCCAAATGATGGTCTGTGTTTTGTTACTCCCTAAAGCCACAAGGAGTGAGTTAGCCTCAGGGTTAGTTACACAAAACCATACAAATGTATTGTTTCCTTGTAATCAGTTTCCTGTTTTGTGGGCTCTTCACCATGTTGTGCCATTCTTAAAGTTTAGAGGAGTGCCTTGCCTTCAGGGTCCTTTTTATTCTTCTTGTCTGGCTTAGTTGATATGGCCTTTTTTCTGTGAATGTTTTTAGCTGCTGCTTTAACCTAAATTCCCGAAGAATAACTCAGCATACCATTGTTCAAGAGGCTTCTTTCAGTTGCTAGCAGAAGAGCACGGTAATTCACCTTACCGCGCAAGTAACAACTGCCCCTTTTGTTTTCCTCACAGGTGATCCCCTTGAGCAGAAAATAGTGTCTCCAGATGTCAGGATGGAAAGTAGATGCCCAACGAAGTCTGGTCCATAGGACCAGGGCAGTGGTGTCAAGTCTTTAAAAACAAACAAGAACTCAGGACAAACAGACTCCCTTCTTCAGAAGTTTCAAAGCCAAACATGCACAAGAGCTGCTTTTATAAAAGACCTAGCCCTTGATGGTAGCTACTCCCCAAGGCCATGTGAGTAGGCAGGGTTTCCAGGGGCTGTAGGAAAGGAGACTAAATTAAAATGACAATGGCTGGAGGCATGGTGGGCTGTACTTCAGGAACAGGAGTAAGGGGAGGTGGGAAGGTCATGATAATGCGAGGACGAGTATGGAAGGGATCAATGGTGACAGGAGATGTAACCAAGCAGCACAAACAATGCAGGTAGAGTGAGACACAACATAAATCATGTAATAGTGTGGGGTCATGCTATTATCACCAATTAACAGTTTAAGGAACAGTTCAGTCTCATTGTGATATTTCTGGATAGTTATTGCTGGACAAGCTGTACATTAATTGTTCATGTAGAGATTGAATAGCAATGATGCAAATATATTGCCCTTTGCTATGCTGCAAGTTGCTGTGATGCGTATAGGTCTTGCATATTCAGTTTCAATATGTCACTTTCTTTGTGATAAAAAAATAAGTGAGCAACACAAAAGGATGATAGACGGAGTGCTGAAACTTTTCAAACACTCACCCATAGTCACAGATCAGGATTAAATTCATAGTCCAGGGAAGACCTGGCTTGGCAGTTTAGGCTCGACTGCTCCCATGGGGAGCAGAGTAAAGACTAATTTGTACATGGATGGTCCAAACTGGGGTGACGTGGCGAGCAATTTAACCATGAATTAAACCCAGATCTGTGACTGGGGGTGAGTGTTCATAAAGTTTCAAAACTCCATTCATCATTTTATTTTGGTTTTGCTATTTGCACCCTAAGTGGCAAGGGTATGCCCAGACGTGGGTCCCTTGCTCGCTGTGCCACTGGATTTAAGCTAGCCTACCTGATGAAGGGTGATACCCCAAAACTGGTCCCAGGATGCTTGTTTCTGGACTTTGGAGGATCTGGCTTGGCAGTTCTAACTGGGCTGTTCCCATGGGAAGTTGTGTCAAGACTGATTTGCATATGGCTGGGTCAAAACTGGGGTGACATGGCAACCAAAATAGATTTGTGACTGGGGATGAGTGTTTGAAAAGTTTCAACACTCCATCCATCATTTTATTTTGGTTTTGCTATCTGCACCCTAAGTGGCAAGGGTATGCCCAGACGTGGGTCACTTGCTCGCTGTGCCCCTCGATTCAAGCTAGTCTATCTGATTAGGAGTGACATCGGGAAACCGGTCCCAAGATGCCTGTTTCAGGTCCAGTGAGGACCTGGCTTGGCAGTTCAGGCTGGACTGATCCCATGGAGAGCAGGGTCAAGACTGATTTGCATATGCCTGGGTTCAAATTGGAGCGACATTGTGAGCAAAACAACCAACGGATTAACCACTAATCTATGACTGGGGTGAATGCTTGAAAAGTTTCAACACTCCATACGACATTTTATTTTGGTTTTGCTATGTGTGCCTTCAGTGGCAAGACATGTGCAGACATGGATCCCTTGATCACTGCGCAACTGGATTCAAGCTAGCCTATCTGATCAGGGATGATACCTGGAAACCGGTCCCAAGATGCTTGTTTCCAGTACAGCGAGGACTTGGCTTGGCAGTTCAAGCTGGACTGTTCTGATAGGGAGCAGAGTCAAGACTGATTTGCATAAGGCTAGGTCCAAACTGGGGTGAAATGGCGAGCAAATAATGTTGGACTAAACCCAGCTCTGCGACTGGGGATGAGTGTTTGAAATGTTTTAACACTCAATCCATCATGTCATTTTGATTTTGATAAAAAGAAGGGAAACATTTCAGGACACATTTTGTGATGGCACTTCTTGGCAACACAGTGTTATTAGAGCTACTGACAGGTTTAGGAGTAGTATGAGATAGTGCTCAGAGTGCTGGGACAAGGAATACAAATCTATTTCATGGTCGCAAACAGTGAAATGACCTCAAAATGGCATTGTAGCATGTACTATCCCTATTGTGCGAGTCGGGAACCTGTTACCAACTTGCACAAGAGGGATTGCAACTCACTATTATGAAGGGGCATTTAAAGGGCGCCCCTTCCTAATATTGACTCGCCTTCATTGAGTTGAAGGTTTAGATGACCAGAGGTAGGAAGGGCTGATACAGCAGTGTCAAATGATCTCCTTCTTGGTATTGAGTGCTAGTGGCATCTGTGTTGTGCCTGAGTTAATTTTCCGAATGATGTGTTGGTTGATGGCAATGGATTTTCGTCATGAATGTGTCATTCAAGGTGGAAGGTGCTCGAAGCTGTGGCTTAATGCACCACTCAACAGCTATGAAAAGCTCTTTACTTTTGTTGTTAGGCTCTGTAACAGATTTCATATAATTACCAGGTTAGAATCAGCTTTAATTATGTTATTATTGTCCATTGCACATATTACCTTGCAAGAGATGAAGTTATGTGGTGCTTCAAATATAAAACAGTCCACAATAAACACATTCTTTAAGACACAAAGGGCCAGGTGTACAAAGCCTTTTTTGCATTTTTTTTATGTTCTGCATCAGTATTTTGGGCCATTAAGAAATGCAAAACGACATTTCCTAATGTACAAAGGCCTTTAGGAAATCGCAATTTGCGATCCGCCGAAATGGAAATCATAAATAGGGATTACCTATTTGCGATTCCTATTCTGATGTACAAAGCATTTCCTAAATTCGATTTAGGCATTTAGGAAATGCAAGTACCATTGACTTGAAGCTGATGATAACCATGTGGAATTTCAAAAAAAGCACCCCAAAATGCTTTTATTAAATTGCAGAAGAGCACACACATGCCCCCTTGGGCAAATGTGTGCTCTGCATATGCATCACTATTCTTGGGGTGCACCAAAGGTTTTTTTTTGGCTCATTGGCAAAAAACGGCCAATTGACAGAAATGCAAGGGGATTCCTTCCTCTACTTTGTAGGAATTGCTATTAAGAAATCGGTACTCTGTGCATTGCATTTTGTATTTCCTAAATAGCAATTTCTATAAGGCGGCTATTTAGGAAATGCAAAATTGCAATTTAGTACCTCTGGCCCTAAAGCTGAAAGGTAAATATCATTAATCTCCGTAAGTCAGTGTTCATATCGCAAAATTGCAAATGATCACCTTAATGAAGGACCATACTTGGTATGATTATCCCAGTACTTTTTTTGCTATTCATTACTACCTTTAGGAATAGATTTAGGTGCTTATTTGGTGCACCACTGTATATGTACCCTTGCCCTAAGTACGCAATTATATGCACTCAATAGTAATAAAAATGCAGAGGCACCATCTGCAATTGCAATGGAAATGTATTCCTTATTTCATCATTGATAGACTTAATTCTTCATTTGCAGTTGTCACACGTGTTTTGAGACAAATATGTCACATGTTTAGTGGCAAGCATGTCACTATACGTGCTGTATAAAAATAGTTGTAAAACACAATTACAATCTAAAAACATTTTTCCATATTGATGGTCTTTAATAAATATTCCATATTCTGAGTCTAACATACATTATCATATAACACTTAATAATGTACCCAAACCTGTAGAAAAAAATCCAAATTCCTATCACAATATCGAAATTATTAGTTAATCAGAATTCAAATGATGGTCTGCATTGGAAAAAAATATGTAACTGTAATTGAGCCTCAATATTTTATTCTGGTGGGATGAATTCTGTATCTGTTTAACTATTTAAATCAAATTACTCTGTTACCTCCAATGTTTTCCTTAATTAAGACACAACAAAATAAGTTTTGTCCATGATAAAAAAACACTAAGGGGGTTATTCCAACTTTGGAGGAGGTGGTAATCCGTCCCAAATGTGACGGATTTACCACCAGCCGTATTACGAGTTCCATAGGATATAATGGACTCGTAATACGGCTGGTGGTATATCCGTCACTTTACCGTCACTTTTGGGACGGATTACCACTTCCTCCAAAGTTGGAATAACCCCCTAAGTTCATTATTTTTATATTTTCTCCCTTAACGTCTTTCTTCAATAAGTCTCAATCAACACATCTATAAATGTTTTCAGTGTATCTTCATAAAATGCTCACTCATAATTAAGTTTATTGGCAAATTAATATGTCTATTAAAGACTCCTGTATATTACATGGTGTTTCTTTTTCATTTGCACCACCATACCATTAATTCTATACATCTGTGGTTACACTCAATTGATCTTCCTTACATGCATAAATATCTTTAGGAGCGTCAGCACATCAACTCATCAGTTAGAGACACTAGTATAATCTCAGGTGCTTCCTAAGTTACCTTCCCACATCCACAGCATTTATCCAAAGTTGTCTATCCAAAATTGTTGCCCTATTGGGCCTCTAAGATAAAGACACAAATAGTTTGGAATGTGTCATAATGACTGTTAGAAATGGGATTTTTGATGGCTAGGGTATGCACCTCAGTCAGTCAGAACCCACCAGTCTAGTCAGGGTAAGTACACACACAAAACATAACCTGTGCTCACCCTCTGGTAGCTTGGCGCAGAGCAGGCAGGCTTATCAAAGAGGTAATGTGTAAAGCATTTGTGCAGCACATTAAACACAGTAACACAGTGAAAACACCACAAAAATGATTCCACAACACCTTAGAAAAATAGAGGTTTATTTTGTTAAACAAAACCAAAATGATAAAAAATACAGTTAGGATATCAAGAGCTATTAACTTTTAAATATTTTCAAAACAGTGCTTCCTCACCTGGGCTCGTTTTAGAGCCTTTGCACCACTGTACTCCAATAAGCCGACATTCTTCTTTTAGAACAAGTAAGGTTCTGCTGGGGGGGCTGGTGGAACACAACAAATTCTTCAAGACTGCTGAGTCTTCCAGCCGGTGAAATCCACTGCTTGGAGCATGGCAATCAAACAAAGAGGGCTCTCAGGTCTGGCTGCCATGCTAGAGTGTGTGGGCACCCAGCGGGAAGGGAACGCAGCACAGTTCCAAGAACGCACATCAAGGCAATGACAATGCTAAACAGATGCGGGTGCTTCCTTTAAGGGAGGTAAAGTAAACTTCTGGCTAATAAGCTGGTTGTCTTCTCCTCAGTTGTTGGTGGTCATAAGAGGCACAGTTCCCAGATGCAAACGGGGCTGGGGCACATCGATGCCAGGTAAATCAGACAGTCTTTCAGCCCATGGAGGATCTGGCAAGTGCTCGTCCAGTGTATTGAAGTTGCTAGGCAACTGGGTGAGGCCTCAACCTGACTTCGGACCCCCAAGGGTGTTTGCATTAACAGTTCACTGTATTTGGCATAAGAGGCATTCCTTCCATGGGAATGCACAAAGCAAGTAACAAAGTACAAAGTTAAGCTCACTGTTACAGAGGCTAAAGTGAACCACTGCGCTCAATCCTTTAGCGATGAAACAGACACTCTCTTGAAGCTTGGAGCATCCAGGCTTTGATCAAGGTCTTTGATATTCTCACAGACCTCTAAGAGAGCCTGTGGCAAGCCAGAAAGCCCTTGGAGTATCTTGGGAATGGAGAGAATGTGCAGGGTAATTGTTAGAAACGGGGTCTCTGGTTGGCAGTCAGTTTGACTCTGTCCAAGCAGGGACCCTAACTCTAATCAGGACAATGGAGATACACACTTAGATAACTCCTGCTCACTCCCTTGGTAGCTTGGCACAAGCAGTCAGGATTATCTCAAAGACAATGTGTAAAGTATTTGTACCAACACACACAGCAATATAGTAAAAACACTACAAAATGGACACCACACCAGTTTAGAAAAATAGGTAATATGTACCTATATCAAAGAAGACCAAAATGACAAAAATACAACATTCACAAGTCAAGATATGAATTTTCAAAATAAAAAGAGTCTTACATCATACAAAATAATGGAAACATTGGTTTTAAGAGAAGTACCTGGTTTGCGTCAAAAATAAAGCTGCATGGGCGAGCGTGTGTCAGGAAAGTCAGCGATGTGTCAGTTCCTTACTCACAAGTGAGAAATGTGTCATTTCTTCTCCAGTCGGGAAGACAATGCATCGTTTTTCTCCCCCGCAAGAGACGACGCAACAATTTCGGGAGGGGACACCTCAGATCTGGGCAGGTTCACGATGACTTTGACACCCAACAATGATGCGTGAGAAATCCGGTCACACAGTATTGGAAAACTGCACTGCATCGGGTTTGCAAAGTTATCAGCAGCTGCATGCGGGTGTTGTATCGTTTCTCCAGCCACGATGCATCGATTTCTCCGCCGCGATCCGGGTGGGGCATCAATTTCAGCCGCAAAGCGGGTGGCGCAATGTTTTTCAGCAGGTGGTGCATCAAAATTTTCCCCACACAGCTTCCTGTGCATGGATTTCTGTCCTTTTTCCACCAGCTTCACCTTTCAAGGGCCCAGGGACTGGATGGGGGCACCATTTGGCAAGGCAGGAGCCTCAGCTGAGAGTCCAGGTGCTGGAAGAGTAACTCTTTGATGGCCCTGAGACTTTAAAACAGGAGGCAAGCTCAATCCAAGCACTTGGAGATTCTTCTCAAGAATAAATATACCATGAAGTCCAGTCTTTGTCCCCTTTCACAGGCAGAAGCAGCAACTGCAGCATAGCCTAAAAAAGCACCTTCACAGGCAATGGCAGCACTTCTCCTCAGCTCTTCGCCTTGGCAAAGGTTCCTTTTGGTTCCAGAAGTGATCTAAAGTCTGGAGTTTTGGGTCCACTACTTATACTCTTTTCTACCTTTGAAGTTGCGCGACTTCAAAGAAAAGTCAGGCCCCAGACACACACCAAGGGGTTGGAGAATGAAATGTGCTACGGCAGGCACAGCCCATTCAGGTGTAAGTGATTACTCCTCCCTACACTCCAGCCCAGATGGCTCATCAGGATAGGCAGGCTACACTCCAGCTCCCTTTGTGTCACTGTCTAGAGGAGATTCACAAACAGTCTAACTATCAGTCTGACCCAGGCAGGGAATCCACAAAAGACAGAGGGCCTGATTACGATTCCGGCGGGCGGCGGAGGCCGCCCGCCAGAATTCCGCCCTCCATAATACCGCTCCGCGGTCAGAAGACCGCAGAGGGTATTATGAGTTTTTCCCTGGGCTGGCGGGCGGTCTCCAAAAGACCGCCCGCCAGCCCAGGGAAAGACTCCCTTCCCACGAGGATGCCGGCTCGTAATAGAGCCGGCGGAGTGGGAAGGTGCGACGGGTGCTGTTGCACCCGTCGCGTATTTCACTGTCTGCAAGGCAGACAGTGAAATACATTTTGGGGCCCTCTTACGGGGGCCCCTGCAGTGCCCATGCCGTTAGCATGGGCACTGCAGGGGCCCCCAGGGGCTCCGCGACTCCCCCTCCCGCCATCCGGTTCCCGGCGGGAGAACCGCCAGGAACTGGATGGCGGGAGGGGGAGTCGGAATCCCCAAGCCGGCGCAGCAAGCTGCGCCGGCTTGGAGGATTCCTTGGGGGCAGCGGGAAACCGGCGGGAGACCGCCGGTTTCCCTTCTCTGACCGCGGCTAAGCCGCCGCGGTCAGAATGCCCCGCGGGGCACCGCCAGCCTGTCGGCGGTGCCACCGCGTCCCGCGGCCCTGGCGGAAGTAATCCGCCAGGGTCGTAATGACCACCAGAGTCACAGAATGGATTAGGCAAAAAAAATGTCTATTTTCTAAAAGTGGCATTTTCAAACTAACAATCTAAAAACCAACTTCACTAAAAGATGTATTTTTAAATTGTGAGTTCAGAGACCCCAAGCTTCATATTTCCATTTGCTCTCAAAGGGAAACTGCACTTTAAGAATATTTAAAGGTAGCCCCTATGTTAACCTATGAGAGGGGTAGGCCTTGCAACAGTGAAAACCACATTTGGATGAATTTCACTGTTAAGACATGTAAGACACATCACTACATGTCCTACCTTTAACATACATTGCATCCTGCCCATGGGGCTACCTAGGGCCTACCTTAGGGGTGCCTTACATGTATAAAAAGGGAAGGTTTGGGCCTGGCAAGTGGGTACACTTGCCAAGTTGAATTGGCAGTTTAAAACTGCACACACGGACACTGCAGTAGCAGGTCTGAGACATGTTTACAGGGCTATTCATGTGGGTGGCACAACCAGTGCTGCAGGCCCACATGTAGCATTTGATTTACAGGCCCTGGACATCTCTAGTGCACTTTAGTAGGTACTTACTGGTAAAGCAAATATGCCAATTATGGAAAAGCCAATTGCACATACAATGTACACAGGGAGCACTTGCACTTTAGCACTGGATAGCAGCAGTGGTAAAGTGACCAGAGTAACAAAAACAGCAAAAACTGAGTCCAGCACACAGCAACAACCTAGGAAGCAGAACGTCAGGGGAGATCACGCCAAGGATGTCAAGTCTAACAGTAATCTTGGATTTCCCCCAAATGCAGAGGCAGGCAGCAGGCCAACACAGCAGAGCCCAGAGCAAAGTGGCAGTCCCTCCTGGCATCACAGCAATCATCTTGCAGCAGGCCAACACAGCAAAGCAGTGGCTAAGTGGCAATCCATCCTGGCATCATAGCTCCTCTTAGTTGCAGAGTCTCCTCAGGTCCCAAAGGTTAATCAGTTTGGTGGGGTCTAGGGTCCAATACTTATACACAAATGTGCCTTTAAAGTGGCGGAGACTTCAAAGGAGGCCTTTGAAGACCAAAAGGTCTGTGCCTCTTCCTTCCCTAGCTCCAGACACTCTGCAGAGGGGTATGCAGCCCTTTGTATGAAGAGAGAAACAGCCCTATTCAGGTGTTAGTGTCATCTCCTCCCAGTGGCATTTTCAGACTTACAACTTAAAATCCGACTACATCATAAGTTGTGATTTTAAACTATGAGTCCAGAGACTTCAAACTACATATTTCTATCTTCTCTCAATTGGAACGTACAATTAACAGGTGTTTTAAGGTAATCTCAATGCTTTCCCAGGGGAGGGATAGTCCTTGCAATAGTGAAAAACTACTTTACGAGTTTTTCGCTGTCTGGACATGTTAAAATTAAAAGTACATGTCCAACTTTTTAAATACGCTGCACTTTGCTTTTGGGGCTAACTCTGGCATGCCTTAGAAGTGACACATGATATAAAATGGAATGAAACACAGGTTCTGCAGTGGCAGGCCTGAGGCATATTTACAGGGCTACTGTAGTGGGTGGCACAATCAGTGGTGCACGCCCACTAGTAGCATTTAATTTAAAGGCCCTGGGTAAATACAGTGCACTTTACTAGAAACTTACAAGTAAATTAAATATACAAATTTTGGAAAAGCCAGTGTTATGACGTTTTAGAGTACAGAGCACCTGCATTTTAGCACTGGCCAGCAGTGGTAAAGTGCCCAGAATCCTAAATCCAACAGAAATAAGGTCAGACAACGAGGAGTAGGAATGCAGAAGTATGGTGAGGACCCTGAAGAAAGGGCCATTTCCAACAATGACAGTATAATTAACAGTGATTCTTATTTAACACATCACAACAACAAACATTGTTTCATAGTACCAAATTTTCTTAATTGGTGAAGCATCTTAACATCATTCTGGATGCACTCATTCAATATGTAACCATAATCAATAAAGTTTGAATGAAATCTTGACAAAGGTAGCATAATATAAGGACAAATGTATGTAGGAAAAACTTTGTGAGTCGGAAATTGCGATTCAATGAGAATCGCAATTTCCGACTCGCAAAATGGGATCCAAGAAAAAAAGCAGCACCAATTTGCGACTCGCAAATGATGTCGCACCGCAGTCTGCGAGTTCGCTTTTAGAGCCACCGAACCCTGGATGAAATTTAAAAAAGGTGGTACGACCTGCGCTCCAGAACAAAGGAGAGGGTGGTAGAGCCCCTCAGGGAAATGAGGGGCACAGGAGGAGGCCCATCCACCATCCCACCACCCACAGCTATGGAAGAATTGGTAGAGCAAACACTGGAGCCTGAGGCCATGAAATATGCATTCACACCTACAAATGCAGTATCCACACTCTCCCAGTACACAGCAGCAGGCACAACCACACTAGCTCCATTCCAGACTAGCAACCACTAGAATGGTGCATTATGTGCAATGTAGTACAGTAGTCAGCATATAGGCAAATGTTTATTATGAGGCATACAACAGATGTGAGAGACTGACAGTGTGTTCCCTATGCCCCACAGGTCTCCCACACGACACCCTTAGCAGCCACACCATCCAAGGAGGAGACAACAGGCCACAGGCAGTGCAGGAAGCTGCAGCTGATATTCCAGGGCCCAGCACGACACCACCACAGTCCCCTCCAGAAAAAGTGCAGGACATGGAGGAAGAACACACGACCCCTGGCCCTAGCCCCACAGTAAGACATCCAGAGCCAGCAGCACAACCACGTTGTAGACGCAGATGCCAAGTTCAGGCGGTGCCCCAGGAGGAGATAGGGGAGGCAGAAATGTCTGTAGTCGAGGCATCCCTCCTTACCGGTCAGCGCCTGCAAACAAGACAATTGCGTTGATATCAGGTGCTTTGCACAGACTTGAAAATAACATGACCCATGGCCTGGCTGATATGAACTCGCAGTTCACAAGACTCAATGACAATGTGAGCGAACTCACCCAGTCCATCCTCCAACTAGTGACGGAACTAGTGGCTGATAGACGCAGCACAAGGAGCAGGGAGCGCCACCTAGTCACACGCTTTGACCGCATGGCAGCGTCCATTGGGCGTCTTGCCACTAACACTACTGGCCTGTCAAGACGGACCGTGAGTCTGCAGGTCGAACTTGGCCACTTTGCTCGGGATGTGGCACAGGGACTAGGCTGCATCAGCCACGCAGTGGACATTTTGGATTCCAGGCAGGTGGCAAGGGGCACAGGTGAGACCCCTCAGGACAGTGAGGAGGGGGCCACTATCAGCAGTGTGTCTGCAAGTGACTCACATGTGCGGAGGAGTGGAAGTGCACGTCAGGGGTCAGCAGACCCACCTGGGATGAGCCATGCTGGGCGAACAAGGGGGAGGGTGTAGGCCATAAGACAGCATGACTCATGAGGCACATGAAGTCAATGTGTCCTCTTAAAAATTGGATATGTGCAGCCCCTTACGGACAGATTTTTTCTTTCAACATTTAGTTCACTAATAAAAAGGTTTTGTTTGTTCCACTACACACCTGGGCTCTGTTTGTGTGACATCGATGAGTGTGGTGACAGTTGCCACGTACCTGCCAAAGTATTGGGTTGCAATGTAGTCCCGTCTCTGACTGCCTTGATTTGCAATGCTTCTATCCCCAGGCTGGCGATGTGGTAGCCCTTGCTCCTCATCCTCCAAATCGGTGTCTTCAGGGGTGAGATGTAGCCCACGTCTGGTGGCAATGTTGTGTAGGATTGCGTATGCGTCAACGATCTTGAATGCTGTTACTGGGGCATACTGGAGCGCACCTCAACTTCTGTGGAGGCATCGAAATCTTGCCTTTAACAGTCCAAAGGTCCTCTCAATGACAGTTCTGATCCACCGATGGGCACTGTTATATCACCTCTCATTCTCATTGCCAGGTGTTAGGTACGGGGTAAGTATCCATGGTCTTAGCGCATATGTGCATATGCACTGGTAATTTGGGTGTGCAAAATGGGCTTTTTGCAACTAGTCGCAATTTGCGATTGGCTTTTTCATATGGATTACGACTCGCAAATTGCGACTTCCTATTTGCGGGTCGCACAATGAGGTCGCTATTTTTGCGAGTCGGTAATGGCTCGCATCGCAAGTTGCACTTCGGAAATGGGATTTTTGCATCCCATTTCCGATTTTGCAGTGTCGCAAATTGCGAATCGGGCCATTTGCGACTCGCAAAACTTTGCTACATCTGGCCCATAGTTCCTTAATTTCTGAATAAGTAAACACACTTACTGAATATGTTCACATTCTATTTAAACACATTAAATTTTAGGTAGTTAATACTCACCACAAATTAATGCACTAACCAAAGTCAAAAACGTACTGCTCTCCTTACTTTGAAAATACTTTCTTTGTTTCAAGCTAACCAATATGTAGAGCAAACCAGATCTGTGGTAATCAGCTGATTAGACAATGCAACATTATCTACATGCGTTTCACAGAAAGCTCACTGATAGGCTACAAAGATACAAAATCAGGCAGACCAAGTTAATCTCAACTGATATTGTTGTAATGTGATCACATCAAACCATCCTTAAAAACTTGCTACTGGTATAAGGTGAAATTGAGGATACAATTCAAGATACTTTGACACTTCCACAAAGCTCACTGAAACAATGGACCAACTTACCTCCACAAATGTGCCTCACAATATATCCAAGTCAGTCATCTACAATCAACAAACGTACACCTTACACAACTGCAAACATGTAAATGTCTAAAACACAGAAGATCACTAAAAGTCCAAGACCCGAATTTCGGGGGCTCTTTGACTCCATCCCTTAGAGCAGAGCTAA
This sequence comes from Pleurodeles waltl, assembly GCF_031143425.1. NCBI lineage: Eukaryota > Metazoa > Chordata > Amphibia > Caudata > Salamandridae > Pleurodeles > Pleurodeles waltl. The sequence continues at coordinate 489,528,677 of NC_090440.1, forward strand.
ATCTCCTCCATTTCAGGAAACTGTTGACAATTGAACTGTTTAACATGACATTTACATAAAGCAATGTCTAAAATAGTGCAGAGTTCAACCTCACATCATGAACTGGTGAAGTGAGTGTATAAGATCAGGCCACACCACACATTCATGTGCAATCCTACTATCCCAGATTCTGAATTCAGTAACTGATTGGCGCAGCACTGTGAAGTAGTCTTGAAGATTATTGCTATATAAAAACATCAAATAAATATATACATCAAGAAATAGATAAGTAAATAAATATATAAACAATGTAACTTTTTAGTACATCATTCCCAGTGAAAAGAAGAAGTGAGGGCACAACCCAGTCAGAGGGCAAAACACCAATTGGTTTTCTACATTATAGCCATACCTAAGGACTTGTGCCACTTTCCTCATTCATAGTCTAAAGTGCACTGAAAATATCAACCCTGCTCTGTCTATACTTCATGGACTTCCATTTTGTTAAAGGACTGGTCGAGCCTTACTTGGTTCAGCCACTTCACATCTCACCATTCTACTGCTGGCTTATCAACTGACCAGGCACCTAAGATCATCTATCAGATTCTGACCTCTAATTTACCTACCTAGACAGAAACATTCTGTTGGCAGACCATTCCTATCTCAATGCTTCATCCTGTATGACTTCCTTCCTTAATCCATCTGCACTACAGATGAGTTTATGAATTCACTGCAGACTCACTTCTTTTGAAAGGTCTTTGAAATGCTCCCACATAGACATAAACACTGACTTGTCGTATCCTTGTTCCCCCCTCCTTTTCCCTTCTTTAGGCACTCTGAAACAACACTTGGTCTGCACTATATAAATGTCATTATGTACATATAAATACATTACTTAATAAGTTGGAATGAGAGATCTATCTTTATCATCATGGCAAAGATTCAAGTCAAGAGCAGTCATTATTCACGTATTACATGTTAGTTATCTTCTATCAATCCTTTTTTCAATAAGAGGGCATTTTTTTGTTGGGCTCAATTCAATCAGTATTGTTAGACATTTCAGCCTTAGGGTGTCTTCTCCCAAACATTTTGCCTTCATCCTCCTATTTCTCTGAATTTGTCTTAAATGCCTTAGGACTCTGTGCACTTTACCACTGCTAATCTGCTAATCAATGCACAAGTGCTTATGCTCACTCCCTAAAACATGGTGAAATTTGCTTACACTTGATTGTCATATTTAATTTACTTATAAGTCACTTTTAAAGTTATATACAATATACCCAGGGTCTGTAAATTAGTTGCTGCTTGTGGACCTACAGTACTTATTGTACCACTCACTTAAGTAGCCCCTTACAATATGTCCCAGGTCTGCCACTGCAGTCTGAATGCAGTTTCAAACTGCCAATTCGACTCGGCAAAATAACCCTCCCTGCCAAGCCTTTAATTCTCCATTTTACAAAAAGGCCCACCTAAGGTTGACCCTAAGTAGCTCAAAGGGCAGTTATACCTCCCAAATAGCCACACAATAGAATGATTAGGTGTGCCTGGATGAGCAATCACTGGCAGGATGGTGAGGGCGGAGCTGGCACAGCCCACCTTGCAAATCAACAGGCTGTGTCCTGCCTTCACACAAAGTACTTGACACCACTTCATTGTTCTGGCAGTCAGGCTGGAGCCAGGGCAGGGAAGGCAGGAAACTTCAAGCATTTCAAAGGGAATCCTCTAGAAATGTCTCCTACTTCAAGGAAAGCACCAGGTTTAAAAACAGGACCCTGAGTTCACTCTCTGGACCTGGGGAAGGACTCTCAGAAGACTGCCTCCTGCTGTGGCCTGCAGTGTACTTCAGAAGACTGCTTTTCTTCACCAGGAAGCACTGCTCTGCTGTCTGAAGCCTGCCTAGAACTTTGAGATGCCTACTCTACTGCCTGAACTCTTTTCTACTTGCTGAACTCAAGGCTGCCACAGTGACTCCAATGGCTACTTAGCAGGCTTCCTGATCCTTTGAGACAAAAAAGCTCCAACTGTCTTGAACCTGCACCTGGGCCCAGCCTGAATGAGCCCCAATCATGCAATTTGTGGCTTCACAGCCCTGGACCCTTGAGAGTGGTGCTAAAGGGGCCAAGATAGCAAAAATCCAAAACATGGGAAAATCTTTCTCTATAAACTGCTCTGAGAACCAATAAAAGACCAGGACCAACATGCTAGTCTATCTGCCCAAGAAGCAGCACAAGTCAGCGTGACTTCCCAGGAGCTCTCACTTGTTCTTCTCCACAGTAGCAAATCCTGTTGAGTGGTCCTTCACAAAATGGGTATCCGGCATCGTGAAGCTCACGGTGGCTGCAGCCTTCAGCCTCATCCCACTGGAGATTTTTGACTTCCAAAAAAGAGACTAAAGGGCATAGTTACAAAAAAGTGACACAGGGCAGGGCAGAAAGTGACCTTGCTGCACTGCCCTGCCCCACAGGGAAGGGGCAGAAATGCACCATATTTCCGAGATACAGTGCATTTCTGTCCTTTCCCCCTGCGCTGGTGCACAATTTGCTGCCTAGCAACAATGCAGGCACCACTGCACTATGGTGTCTGTGTTACATTCAGGGAGGTGTTTTCCTCTTTCTATGTGTGCTGCAGAATGAAAAACACATTAAAAAAAAAAAAAATTTGAGGAGAAATAAAGGTATTTCTCGTGTTGCACCTGCCCTGGGAGATGTAAGATTTGTACACATTTCCAGGTGCACAATGCCTTGTAAATCTGGGAATGCGTCACAACTGCATGGGTGTTGGGCAGGAAAACCCACAGCAATGCCCATGGAATGCCCCCAATGCAGTGTAACGCAATGCAGTGATTTGCGTTGCATTGCCTTACACCATATCTTTGAGGCCATGAAAAGCCAAGCAAAGTGACTTTGGGTGGCTTTGTGTGCCCCCTGGTGACAGGGACTTCTGCCTGGGTGCGAAAAGTTACTAGTAGTAACCTTACATGTATGAGTCGGGGGCACATAAACCTACACATTGTAGTATATTTACACCTATAAATCTTGAATGACAAAAAGTAGTATGTTTATTACAAAGTATAAGCATAAATTTGCAAAAGTAGATTTATTCATTTGCAGATTTACTTTTGCGAATAGGCCCAGACAGATACTGTTGCTGTCGATCAGTAACTGCATCTCTCTTCTTTTTTACTTTTCACTCACCATACACCGTTTGATAGGCCTTTCCTACTAAATCATTTGAGTTATTTTCTCCAGGCGGCCAGTCTGTATTATCAGCCTTTGTTCCATCTCTTGGCTGTTTCTGTCTGGAACGAAAATACATTTCCAATATGTTCAGAAAGAAAAACTTCAGACATATGGAAGATTGCGCCGATTAAAACGTCATTGGATTTTTTCTAACATTCCTGTCTTAAGGGCATGTAATTGAAGATCAAACAAATAATTGAAAAAACGGACATTTCAATGGCAGATGATTTTATCATCATTCAATTTCTTGGAGTCAGCTGAACAGAAACGAGCACATTGTTGGGCTGACCTTATGAAGCTAACATTTCTCCCAGATGTTCTGAACATCAACATGTTTATAAAATAGGCACGCAACCATCATACACTGAGAATATATTGTTTTGTGGGATGCAGGTAATTGTGAAATCTTTGGTGAAATTAAGAAAACGATGTGGCCCAACACAAGCCCCGCAGATTTGTGGATTGGAAAATGAGCAACAAAAGATCTGCTGTGACCGACACAAGGATGAAAGCTGTGGGAGGCCACGATAGGGATGTTTGCATGTTTTACGTCAGCCCACTTGTTGGTTGGCTCATGAGAAAATATTGGCAGTCACAGATACATTTCTGGTGGGCTGATGCCCATTGTTATCTTGTTGGCAGTCTGATCAAAGAGAATGTCATGACCATTTAAGTGAAAAATTCTCTTCTTGCTTCCTGAGACAGAGAGCAGGTACAAAGATAACACAGACTGGAGAAAATTAACCTTTCACCGTGGACATGGTGTACAAGAATATCATGGCACACTAATACTATGGACAAAAATATATCGAGGGTTAAAATATCGAAAGTAAATGCATATAGGGAAGTATAGGTTTACTATGCATAACTATATAATGTACATATCGTCAAGTGCACAGACGTGGCATTATGTATAGAAAATCTTATACCTTTGAATAATCGGTCTATGATATTAGTGTCCCACAATATTCTACAGTCGATATTAAGGATCCACACCCTCCTCACCGGCTCTCTGGTTGGCCCTGTAGTGCTGCCACGCCAGAGGATTGACCCCGAGTCTTCACGAAAATGGTGCATCTATTTTTTTCGGGCAGCGTATGTTTCCAATTTTAATCCAGCACCTTTCGAATTCAACGCAATCTCCATGAGTACTTTTATGTAATTGCATCATGATTCATTTCCATGTGCTGTAGGTGTAGGTTTCATCTTGTTCTAGAACACTTTTGTATTTTGGGGGGAAGTCGGCTTTGAAAAGTATGTTTCTGAGAGATAGTGGAACAATGCCGGTAAATAAGAATCTATCAGGAAAGCAACGATGAGGAGAAGTGCCAGTCCTCAGACAAAAGTGGCTGTACAATGACCACACACGGTGTAAACAAAGAGACACAGATGGTGTGCACACCTCAATATTATTTTTCTTTCAGGTTTATTGCATTTGTTACAAATATGTGTGGGCTGTTGCCATTGATTAATGTGTTCTAAATATGTCTGAGTTTCCAGAACCATACACAAACTTCATGAAGGTGATTTTACAGATGTCTCAGACAGAATTTCTTGAAAGAATGGCATGGCGAGTTTCTGCTAGTGATTGAAGACATCTATGTCTGGGTATGTATGTATGCCTGGCGTTTATAGTTCACATGTTTATGTAGACTCGCATGTGAAAACAGATTTGCATGAGTGAAGGTCTGCAGCTCAAACTCATGCAGGTAAATGGTGCATTGTTCTCCAAAACGCCACAGTTAAGGAAAGTGACAGCTACAGAGTTGCGTTATGTATGCAATTGATTACTCCGCAAAGCAACACATAGCCTGTATTGTGACAAAGGTGCAAAGAAGTTGCTTAGTCTTACAGAGGGCAAGACACATATCTGACCTTACTTTTTTATCGTCCTGATAGCCGTCGTGTGAGAAGAAACATTTGTCTCTTCTTACTAAGCAGCTCCAATTAACCTAGCAAAACCTGACCTTTCACCCCAATACATTATTTCAAGACACGGTAGGTACTCATATCGGTCATGCATCAACATTGCATCAACATCCCCAAAAGTCAGAAAAGCCAATGCAAAAGTTGTAATCCTGTAATACAGCTAGTTGAAGAAATGGATGCCCAGGACTCTGTGGAGAGGCAAAAAGGAACACATGGCTATTGCGATTAAGTCATGAGTACCTAGTAAAAGGGGAGCTAAGCAGAAAATCATCTGGTAGTAGTCTAATAAAAGACGATGGTTCCAAGAGAACCACCCAGAGATCTTGTTTGTAGGACCCTCTTTGCAAGACAAACAGGCTATGTTTAAGAGAAGTGGTACAGATGTAAATGTGAGAAAGGGAGAGCCTACCTTCTCACAAATAATGTCCTAGCAAAAGGGCCATATCCCAAATATCAAAATAGACACCAACATTAGCATACAAAATCACAGCTGAGTCACTGGAAATTGCACAGAAAACTGCCATTGACTAGATGTAGTCAGAATGTTTTCACATTGGAAATTCTAAGATTGTTTGTACAGAAGAAATAAAACTAACTTTTGCAGCCTTAAAGTGTTAAAGGTCACCACATTTTACCTATTGCCCAATCTGATCTTCAAGACATTTACAGAATGGGTGCTACATATTCTAGAGAATCTGCTCAAGTTTTGTACCAATGTAAAATGTGAAGATTTATTTGGAAGCAGACCATTAACTAATTAATGGGATACATGTTCTAAATTTTAAAATAAATAATTTGATTGTTGTAATGTTCGAAGTTTATATATTTTCTCACTATGACAAACTTGACAAACATACTGAGGAAAAAGGAAGCTACCACTTGTTTCCCACTTGTTTCGTCCACATATGCAAAGTCTTGCCTTTGGAATATATCAAGGCAATGAAAACATATGCATAGTGGCGTTCTTTATCCCTAATAAACAGTTATGGCTGGTGAATTTAGAAAGTGGTAGGGCATAAATAAAGTCTTTGATTTTGACTAAACTTGACAGTAAGGAGAATGAGCTGCCTTTCTAGCATTTCTAGTCCCCCTATAGGGTGCACATCACAACAGATTTCCATTTTAGTTCACTAATATCTTTGTTGTCATAGGAGGGATGGGGGTGTATGTTTCTAAGTTCATGTTTAGAAACACAGAAGGTGATGTGGCCTAGTGGCTATAACTGCCAACCATTACCATGTTGAAGCAGTGTAAATTCCCGGCAAATCTCCCTCTTCCAAAAAATATAATGTAGTCTGTATCTTTTGTCTTTTTTTTTGTCCTTGGGCAAGGTTTGCTCTATGTAGAGATGTGAACAATGAAATGTGAATTCTGCCTGTCACCAATGCTCTATTCTCATCCTCCAAGAATTAAGGACAAAGCATTGACATTTGACGTCAGAAAGAGATATGCATCACAGCCAAATTTACCAAACCAGTGGGGGTACATGGTCAATAGTCCAATGGATTGTAACAGAGCAACAAATCAAATACCAATAAGAATAATACCCTCTTTTTTAAAAGACCATTAGTTCACATGTTTTTAAAAGTTGCTGTTTTCCAAGCACAACCCTACTAAATGTACTGTACTGTCTTTCAAATTAAACGTAATGCTTTATCTTCATAGAAAACCCCCACCCACTTGTATATGAAATGTAAAAATACGTATTTTTTATGCAGCAGGTGTTATTTAGCAACAAGTTAAATTTATGAGGTTTTTCAGCTGCAAGACTGCAGTACATTTTAGGGGGAAAAAAATTATTCATGAACTTTAGGATTTGTCTGAAATACACTTAACAGAGGAGCTGCTTTGTTTGCACATTTTGGGGAAAATCACTGGTTCTACATAAACGTCTTTATTTATGTTACATTTTAAAATAGCATTATTACAGTGGCTTAACTGAAGGCAACTAAAGATACGTGTTTGTACCATCTCTCGTAAAGGTCACCCTTTTTCCTTCATCCCAGCCATGCTTTCGCTACAAGCTTAATAGGGCCTAAAAGATGTCCTGCTTGGCACTGAAAATGATAACCTATTTTATGAAGCAGCAGCAATAGTGCAGAAAGCTGAAGATACCATAAATGAACAATGAATCAAAGAGAAGATTGTGTCCTCTCTTGTATTGTTTTGTAAGTTGTTGCACTTTATTTGTGATGCATCAGCATCAGCTTTTCTCTGATATTAACACAAACTATGTTCCTGTATTTAATTGAATTGCAAAATTTATTTATAATGCTTACTACCCGTATATGGTCTACATAAGTAGCACGCTGCACGTGTAGGGTGTGTGGTTGAAAGGATATTTTTTTAGTTTTGATCCTCTGTGGGAAGTGTTTCAATGTCATGCCTGATGACCACCGAGGTGCGGTTATCATGCTATGAGTAGCAGAGTGTAGCAGTGTATTGGATTATAAAGTGCCATAGACAGACATGCAATTTTATGGTTTTCTGAAGAATTCACTTTGAACAGCTCAGCAGGTCCCTTTATGGTATTTCATATGATGTACTCTGCTTAGCAGGCTACTGCACTGGGTTATCCAATCTGATATTCTGTGTATAGTTGTGGTCCTGAGCTGGTATGGTTGGAGGAAGAGAGAAGTGGAGAGATAACTTTAGCATCTGATCTCTAAACATGAACAGACCCAAATTATTTTATTATGGTCCAATGCCTTAAATCTTGTCCATGCTCAACACACATGACCATTTAATAATATGTGGTCCAGTTCTCACCTGAAAGGCCAGTCATTCAAGCTCATTCGGAGAAGTATTGAAAATGGTCTGCAGTTGAACGTTCTAAATTACATTTCAGTTAGAATTAAAATGCAAGTTCAATTTGGAGAACAGAATCGGCCAAGGAGCCCCCATAACACATAGACTGTGCCACCATTATACACAAATGAACACTGTTCAGCCCTCAAAGGAGTACTTAACACTGAAGTAAAGAAGTTGCCACTTCAGATAAATGTTACATGTTCACTTAGAGTAAGAGGGTGTTACATTAGGATGAGACCAAAAAACATCCACACAATCCCTGCATGGCTAAGGTTACCAATTTATTCCAAGTCACTTGGGCATTCTTCACAGTTAAAGGATTCCCTTTCACAAATCATTGTTTTTGGGAAAGCTCAATTAGTTAACCAGAAGTGCAGCAAAACTACAACTCTCAGAAGGCACCAAATGAGTAAATGAAACCTCAGAGAGTAAATTAGGTATTGCAACGATATGAGCCGTCTGCTAATCCTGCGCACTGCTGTTTCGAATAATATAATGGGAAACAAAACTGTCCTTGAATTGAAAGAAATTAAGATAAAACGCACATAAGGTAAGGTAGTACTTGTGCTTGTGTCTAAAGTCCTGGTGCATGTTGGAAAGAAGGAGAGAGGTGAAGGCTCACCCTTTTGTATTATCATGACGAGTAAATTCAAAAACCATGTACCTAAAACACTAGAGGTTGGTGAATCACTATTGGCCCTTGAGCTGAAAACCAGTCGAGCTTTCATATGTCTTCTGCTGCCATCCACGCTCTAGTTGTAAGTGCAGAATCAAAAACAATGCATTACCATTGATGTAAAAGAGGAGAGAGACAGAGGTAGTCATCTAGGTGCTCAATTGCACATTGTGATATTGAAGATAAAATGATAGATACCGCCCAGATATCTTCATTAAGATGGCTCCAATTAGCAGATCTAACATAATGAATGTGGTAGAAATTAGTGCATTCCTAAGGGTAAAAAGACTCTGCTCTATTTTCAGACTGAATACCATGGGGCTTTGGTATTAGGAGCTTAAATAAACATATGACTTCACTATTGCAAACCCATATATGCTGGTTTTTCAGCTAAACTCACTTCCACCAACAAAATTCTGTATTCCAGGATGTATCTATGGGTCAAGAAAAAGGGACTAAGAGCCAGATGTAGCAAAGTTTTGCGAGTCGCCAATAGCCTGAATTGCTATTTGCGACCCTGCAAAATCCGAAATGGTATGCAAAAATCCCATTTCCGATCACCAAATAGCGATGCGACCCAGCACCGACTTGCAAAAATTGCGACCTGATTTTGCGACCCGCAATCTGGAAGTCACAAATTGCGAGTCGCAAACCATATGCAAAAGCCATTCGCAAATTGCGACTAGTCGCAAAAGGCCCGTTTTGCACACCCAGATTACCACTGATTCAGAGCAGGTGGTAACCAGAACCAAAGTATAAAGGAGACCCAGAAGGTATCTGGGTATGGCTGAACTGTACGTGATTGCATGGAGGAGGAGAGTCCAGGCTGCCCAGCAGAGGAGGAGGAGGCAGAGACAGGAGAGGATATACTGAACCAGGCAGACACTATTTCAACAACTTGAGGAGGAGATTTATGACAAATATAGACTGAGCAGTGCTGTTATCTTAGAGATTATTGAACTGCTGAAACCTCAGCTTGAACGACAGACAATACGTGTGCAAGTGCTATGCTCACTGCACCTCATGGCCTTGGGTAGCTATCAGGGGGTGATTGCAGTGGCAGGTGGGGTATCCCAAGTGCACTCTCACGATTCTTCAGATGTTTCCTAGATGCCATACTCGCACACATGTCCAGATATACATACCTTCCCAGGAATGAGGCAGAAATTAACAGCACCAAGTTGGACTTCTATAGAATTGCCAACTTCCACCATGTAATAGGGTGTGTGGACGGGACACATATACAAATTTGCCCGCCTACAAATCTGGAATATGTGTTTCGCAATAGGAAATGTACCCACTCACTAAACATCCAGGTGGTATGTGACGCCCATAATGTCATTACTGACATTGTAGCTAAATATCCAGGGAGTACACATGACTCATACATGTTCAGGCACAGTGGGATACACCAACGCCTAGAACGTGGGGAGTTTGGAGACGGATATCTATTAGGTAATGGTGACTACACTCTGAAGCCTTACATACAAGTCACTGTGTAACCCTGTGATGCCCTGCTAAATTTGCCTTTTTTGTCAAACAGGTGACAGTGCATATGCCCTGAGATCATGGATACTCACCCCATACCTAACACCTGGCAATCAGAATGAGATGTGCTATAACATGGCACATCGGCACACCAGAACTGTAGTCGAGAGGACCTTTGGCATGTTAAAGGCAATATTCCAATGCCTCCACAAAAGTGGAGGTGCACTCCAATATGCCCCAGAAACAGCATGCAAGATAGTTGCCGCCTGTGCCATCCTACACAACATTGCCACCAGACGTGGGCTACATCTCACTCCTGAAGACACAGACACTGAGGATGAGGAGCAAGAGCTACCACACTGACAGCCTGGGGATAGAAGCATCGCAAATGAGGGCAGAAAGAGACGGAACCACATTGCAACCCAATACTTTGGCAGGTACGTGGCCACCGTGAGCACACTCACTAATTTCAGACACACATAGCCCAGTTCTGTAGTGAAACAAACAAAACCTTTTTATTGCTAAAATGTCATTAGAAATGTGCAGTATGCAACAGTCTGGTATTGGAAACAGTCAAATCAGACACATTAATTGCATGTGCCTCAGTACTAGTACATGTCAGTGGCTCACAGCCTCCTCCGACTGCGGCCACCATGGCTCACTCCAGGTGGGTCCCCTGAGCCCTGCCGTGCACTGCTACTCTGCAGCACACACGCATCAGTGGCAGACACACTGCTGATTGTAGAGCCCTCCTTGCTGTCCTGCGGGGTATCCCCTGTGCCCCTTGCAGCCTGTCTGGTCTCCATTATGTCAACCGCATGGCTGATGCAGCCAAGTCCCCATGTCACATCACCAGCAAAATGACCCAGTTCGACCTGCAGGCTGACAGTGTGCCTTGACAGGCAGGTGTTGTTCGTAGCCAGGCGCCCAATGGATGCTGCAAGTCTGTCTAACCAGGCTACAGTGTTGCGCTCCCTGCGCCGTGCCTGTGCCCTGTCAGCCACCAGTTCCCTGACCAATAAGTCGATGGACTGTGTCAGGTTCCCCAGATGTATGTTCATAGTTTGGAACTGTAGGAAGTTGGCTCTGTATGCACTATTTCAAAGTAAGGAATAGTATGCACAGAGTCCAAGGGTTCCCCTTAGAGGTAAGATAGTGGCAAAAAGAGATAATACTAATGCTCTATTTTGTGGTAGTGTGGTCGAGCAGTAGGCTTATCAAAGGAGTAGTGTTAAGCATTTGTCGTACACACACAGGCAATAAATGAGGAACACACACTCAGAGACAATTCCAGGCCAATAGGTTTTTGTATAGAAAAAAATTATTTACTTAGTTTATTTTAAGAACCACAGGTTCAAATTTGACATGTAATATCTCAAATGAAAGGTATTGCAGGTAAGTACTTTAGGAACTTTGAATAATCACAATAGCATATATACTTTTCAAATAAAACACATATAGCTATTTTAAAACTAGACACTGCAATTTTCACAGTTCCTAGGGGAGGTAAGTAATTGTTAGTTCTTGCAGGTAAGTAAACCACCTACGGGGTTCAGGTTTGGGTCCAAGGTAGCCCACCGTTGGGGGTTCAGAGCAACCCCAAAGTTACCACACCAGCAGCTCAGGGCCGGTCAGGTGCAGAGTTCAAAGTGGTGCCCAAAACGCATAGGCTTCAATGGAGAAGGGGGTGCCCCGGTTCCAGTCTGCCAGCAAGTAAGTACCCGCGTCTTCGGAGGGCAGACCAGGGGGGTTTTATAGGGCAGCGGGGGGGACACAAGTTAGCACAGAAAGTACACCCTCAGCAGCACGGGGGCGGCCGGGTGCAGTGTGCAAACACATGTCGGGTTTTCAATTGGAATCAATGGGAGACCAAGGGGTCTCTTCAGCGATGCAGGCAGGCAAGGGGGGGGGCTCCTCGGGGCAGCCACCACCTGGGCAAGGGAGAGGGCCTCCTGGGGGTCACTCCTGCACTGGAGTTCCGATCTTTCAGGTCCTGGGGGCTGCGGGTGCAGAGTCTTTTCCAGGTGTCGGGATCTGGGAGTCAGGCAGTCGCGGTCAGGGGGAGCCTCGGGATTCCCTCTGCAGGCGTCGCTGTGGGGGCTCAGGGGGGTCAACTCTGGCTACTCACGGTCTCGTAGTCGCCGGGGAGTCCTCCCTGAAGTGTTGTTTCTCCACAAGTCGAGTCGGGGGCGTCGGGTGCAGAGTAGCAAGTCTCACGCTTAAGGCGGGAAACGGAGTTGTCTTGAAGTTGCTTCTTTGGAAACAAAGTTGCAGTCTTGGGTGAACAGAGCCGCTGTCCTCGGGAGTTTCTTGGTCCTTCTAGAGCAGGGCAGTCCTCTGAGGATTCAGAGGTCGCCGGTCCTGGGGAAAGCGTCGCTGGAGCAGTGTCTTTAGAAGGGAGGGAGACAGGCCGGTAGAGCTGGGGCCAAAGCAGTTGGTGTCTCCGTCTTCTCTGCAGGGTTTTTCAGCTTAGCAGTCCTCTTCTTCTTAGGTTGCAAGAATCTGAGTTCCTAGGTTCTGGGGAGCCCTTAAATACTAAATTTAAGGGTGTGTTTAGGTCTGGGAGGGCAGTAGCCAATGGCTACTGTCCTTGAGGGTGGGTACACCGTCTTTGTGCCTCCTCCCTGAGGGGAGGGGGGCACATCCCTATTCCTATTGGGGGAATCCTCCTTCTACAAGATGGAGGATTTCTAAAAGTCAGAGTCACCTCAGCTCAGGACACCTTAGGGGCTGTCCTGACTGGCCAGTGACTCCTCCTTGTTTTTCTCATTATCTCTCCTGGACTTGCCGCCAAAAGTGGGGGCTGGGTCCAGGGGGCGGGCATCTCCACTAGCTGGAGTGCCCTGGGGCATTGTAACATAAAGCTTGAGCCTTTGAAGCTCACTGCTAGGTGTTACAGTTCCTGCAGGGGGGAGGTGTGAAGCACCTCCACCCAGAGCAGGCTTTGTTTCTGTCCTCAGAGAGCACAAAGGCTCTCACCGCATGGGGTCAGAAACCCATCTCTCAGCAGCAGGCTAGCAGAGACCAGTCAGTCCTGCACTGAACAATTGGGTAAAATACAGGGGGCATCTCTAAGAGGCCCTCTGTGTGCATTTTTTAATAAATCCAACACTGGCATCAGTGTAGGTTTATTATTCTGAGAAGTTTGATACTAAACTTCCCAGTATTCAGTGTAGCCATTATGGAGCTGTGGAGTTCGTTTTTGACAGACTCCCAGACCATATACTCTTATGGCTACCCTGCACTTACAATGTCTAAGGTTTTGCTTAGACACTGTAGGGGCATAGTGCTCATGCACATATGCCCTCACCTGTGGTATAGTGCACCCTGCCTTAGGGCTGTAAGGCCTGCTAGAGGGGTGACTTACCCATGCCACAGGCAGTGTGAGGTTGGCATGGCACCCTGAGGGGAGTGCCATGTTGACTTAGTCATTTTCTCCCCACCAGCACACACAAGCTAGCAAGCAGTGTGTATGTGCTGAGTGAGGGGTCCGTAGGGTGGCATAAGTCATGCTGCAGCCCTTAGAGACCTTCCCTGGCATCAGGGCCCTTGGTACCAGGGGTACCAGTTACAAGGGACTTACCTGGGTGCCAGGGTTGTGCCAATTGTGGAGACAATGGTACATTTTAGGGGAAAGAACACTGGTGCTGGGGCCTGGTTAGCAGGGTCCCAGCACACTTCTCAGTCAAGTCAGCATCAGTATCAGGCAAAAAGTGGGGGGTAACTGTAACAGGGAGCCATTTCTTTACAGGAACTGATTGTCCACATTAGCCAGCCCATGGGTCATAGTGGTCTACAGTCTTGTTAGGTCCCTGTTAATTGACCTCAACTGTCTGTTTTGCAGGTGCTGACCCTGTACTAAGGATGCCTCAAGTCCCGCAAACTCAACATCTGGGACATCCTCACTGTGCACAGACTGCACTCTACGGCGACATCTGCGCACTGTGCCTGCTGCTGGCAGTGTGTGCCTCTCCGTAGGCCATGGCCCAGGTGCTACTACTGCTGCCTCCATATCCAGCGCAGGATCATCCATGGATTCCGGTGGCATTTCCATGGGTGGTGGTGTCCTGCTGTGCTCTGCTGTTTCAGTGGCAGCCCCCTCCTGTGTGTCTGGCCCATGTTCCTCTCCCTGCATGTGTTCGCTGATGGGGGGGCCTTGTGGGAGACCTGTGGGACATAGGGGATACACTGTCAGTCTCGCACATCTGTTTTTTGCCTCATAATAAACATTTGCCTATATTTGGACTACTGTACTACATTGCCCATAATGCACTATTCCAGAGGTTGCTAGACTGGAATGGAGCTAGTATGGAGGTGCCTTCTGCTGTGTACTAGGATTGTGTGTATAGTGCATTTGTGGGTGTCAAAGCATATATCATGGTACTCACTTTTTGATGTTCCAGGTGCCGAACTGTCCACATCTCCTATGCCCAGTACAGCCTCCGGCTCCAGTGTTGTCTCCACCATGGTTTCCAGGGCGGTAGGTGGTGGAACGGTGGATGGGCCTCCTCCAGTGCCCTTCATCTCCCTCATGCGCTCCGCAACCCTCTCCTTGGTCCTGGAGCGAAGGTCATAACACCTTTTCCTAATTTCATCCAGGGTGCGGTGGCTTACCCCAATGGCATTAATTTAGTCCTGGATGTCTTGCCACATATTTTTTGGGGAGTGTCAGTGACACTCATTGCTGCCTTGCCAAAGAGTTGGTTGTGGTACAGGCAGCACTCCTCAGTAAGTACCTCCAACTCCTTGTCAGAGAACTTTATTTTTCTCTTTCTGCCAGCACTGGGTGACTCCTTCTCCATTGCTGCTGCAGCTCCTCTCACCTGGGTGTAGCTCAGCAGTTTGGGCTGGGTGTGCTCCTCCCTCCTCCCAGTTCTATTTGGTGACTTCCTGGTTCTGATGTCATCACTGAGAGCCAGGAAGTGGGTATTCAAACTGTTTTGTTCCACCTGCAGGCAATTTGTGTTAGTCGTAATTTGCGACACCGGACCACACCCTTCGCGCAATTTGCGACCTCGCTTTTAGCGTGGTCACAAATTGCGACCTCGCTAAAAATGGAGGTCACAAATTGTGGTGCAACACCTCTGTGACTCGCAATTTGGAATGGCGAGTCTTTCTCGCATTTGGTTTTGCGAGTCGGAAATAGCGATTCGCATGGAGTCGCTATTTCCGAGTCGCAATTTTTTACCTACCTACATCTGGCCCTAAATCACTCATTTTAGGAAAACATTTTACTGGATTCCTGTCATTAAAAATATATGATCCAATATTGAGTGGCTGGGTATAAATTCTTCCAGGATATCGCTCCAGTCTATCTTAAAAATCTTATTAATGCATAACTACTTAAATATAACCTCAGTATTATGAAACATGTCTAGTGATTCCATGTTACCATCTTGACTCCAAAGGCATGAGATTGTTTTCTTTTAAGGGCCTCGACCTCTAAGGCTCCCTCATACAGGAAATCCATTTGTCCTCTTCTCTCACAAGCTCTTGAATGTTTCTTAAATCATATCACTTTCAAAGGCCCCTGTTTACTGAAAATATTTTGTGTTGAAGAGATGGGACGCGATTACCTGACTGTGCAATTAACATTTGTAACAATACTTTGACGAAAATGTTTTCTCCTTTTCAGGAAGGTTAAACATTCACATATATAGTGTTTGGTGTTTTGAAATAGAGTTGCGTTCGCATACAAACACAAATCATACACAAACTCAGATACACACACACTGGCAGACATACACATAAACATGTTCTCACTCATCATAAACATGACGTGGAAACTTACCTGGGTTAGTCCTTGACACACACTTCATGTTTCCCAACTTCTCAGATCCACAAAACAAGGCGCCAGAGGGAGGCACAGAACTTTATGCCCAATCAGAAGCTCAGACAGGACAGGAGGCTGTCCTTTTTTAGGGTCGAGCCTGCGAGTGCATGCTTCTCGCTTGAGAGACTCTGTTGTGTTCAGTAAAGGGCTTGGAGCCCGCCTTGAGCTCACCACTTGTTGGTTTGCATGGCACTCTTCTTCACAGCCTTGTATTTCATCAAGGCATGCCTGGCATAATTTCCGTTCCTCGTGTGGAGCAGGGATCAAGAACTAATTGATTCAACTCAATTAGTGCCCCTCCACTGCTCCCAACGTGATTGAGGTACTATTTGTTCTTCTTAACTGCTAGTGCCCCCAAAACAGAAGGCTTGTGACTAGCAAAAATGTGCCCAGCAGGACAAACAAAATTGAAAAGTTTTATTTTTAAAGCTAACTTTCTTTTATTTTGGCAAGTCATCTTTCCTCAGTTTCCACTCATGTTACCTTTTGTTTTTTGTTCATGTGCACTGTTGTCAAAAGATGACTATTGTTCAAAATATTGCAAAGTGACAGCATTTCTTTCTTATGTGTTCTCTCTGAAATGGTGCTTTAGCACATAATCATGCAGTACATGCCAATCAGCTCCACTACTATCCAGCCCAAATCAACCCATTTTACCCACACCAGTCCACCCCAACTCAATCTAGTCCACTATAACCCACCCCACTTCAACCATCCCAGTCCACCCCAATGTAATCTGCCCTATTCCAATTTGCCCCTTCTAATCAAAAATAATCTGCACCACTCCAAAGCAATCTGCCCCACTCTAACCAAAACTATCTGCCCCACTTCAATCAGTCCCACTCTAATCCAAAACAATATACCCACTCCAATCCAAAACAATATGCCCCACTCCAATCTGCCCCTCTCCAAAACAATCTGCCCCACTGCAATCTGCTGCACTCCAATCCAGAACAATCTGCCTCACTCCAATATGCCCCACTGGAACCCAAAATTATCTGCTCCACTGCAATCCAAAACAATCTGCCCCACTCCAATTCTCCCTACTTATATCTGCCCCACTTCAATGCAAAACAACCTGTCCCACTCAAATCTGCTGCACTCTAATCTGCCCCACTCAACTCCAAAACAATCTGTCCCACTCCAATGCACCACACTCCACCCTGCCCCACTCCAATCAAAAACAACATCCCTCACTACAAACTAATCCACCTCACCCCACTTCAATCCACCCACTCCATCCCAATTCCCCCACTCCAATCCACCCCACTTTTATCCAATCAATCCCACAAAAACCCAATCAACCCAACTCCAATACCCCTAATACAATCTGCTCCACTCCAATCCAAAACAATCTCCCCACCCGAATTGAAAACAATCTGCCCCACTTCAATCCAGCCCACTCCAGAGTGCCCCATTCCAATCCAAAACACGCGGCCCTACTCCAATACAAAACAATCTCCCCCACTCCAACCTGACCCCACTCCAATCCAAAACAATCTTCCCCACTCCAATCCAAAACAATCTACCCCACTTTCATCCAAAACAACCTGCCCAACTCAATCCAGTTCAATCTGCCTCACTCCAATTTGTCCCACTTTAATCCAAAACAACCTACCTCACTTCAACCTGCCCCACTACAACCAGTCCACCCCAAACCAATCCAATCCACCCCACCGCACACCAGTCCAATCACCCCAATCCAGCCCAGTCCAATCTACCACACTCCAGTCCAATACACCTCACCCCAATCCAACACACCCCAATCCACTCCAGTCCAGTCCACCCCACCCCACCCCACCTCACTCCAGTCCACCCCACTCTAATCCTATCCACTCCACTGCAGCCTGATCCACCATACTTGAAACCAACCCCCTACTATACCCACCCCAGACCACTACAATCCAACTCACCCCCACTCCAATCATCCCACCCACTCCAATCATCCCACCCTAGTCCAATCCAACCCACCCTACTCCAATCCAACCCACCCCATTCAAACCCACCCCACTCCAATCCACCCACTCTAATCAAGTCCTTCACTGCCCAATCCATCTCACTTCAATAATATTCACTCCACTACAATACAATCCCCGTTTTCCACCTCCCTCAATCCAATCCACTCCATATTAATCCACTCGTCTCCAGTACAATCCGCCTCACTCCAAACGACCTTAATCTACCCCACATCAATCCAGTATACCACTCTCCAATCAGTCCATCCCACACCAATAAAATCTACCCCACACACATCCAATCCAGCCCACCCCAATCAAATCTAATCCACTCCACTCCAGTCCTATCCACCACAATCCACTCCACTCCAATCCACCCTAACCCAATCTAATCCACCCAACCCCAATCCAGTCGACCGCCCCCTATTCAATCCACCTCAATCCAATCCACCACACTCAATCCAATCCACCCCATCCCACCCTAATCCACCTCACTCAGTCCAATCCACCTCACTCCACTCCGACAATCCCCGCTTCAGTCCACCCCTCCAGTGCATCCCACTTAAGTCCCCCACTCCAGTCCACCCCACTCAGTCCAATTCACCCCATGCCAATCCAATCTACCTCACCACAGTGCAATCCACCCCAGTCAAGTCCACACCATCACATTCTAATCCAATCCACCTCCTCCAGGGCACCCCACCCCATTCCACCCAACCTCATTTCAATCCACTCTACCCCACTCCAGTACACCCCACTACAATCATCCCACTCCACTCCAATCCACCACACTCTACCCAGTCCATCCCACCCCATCCCAGTTCAGTCCACCGCTCTCCAATCCAATCCATCCAGCCTACCCCACTCCAATCCACCCCACTCCAACACAATCCACTCCAATCCAATCCACCCCACTACAATCCACACCAGCCCAATCCAAATCACCCCACCCAATTCCACCACACTCTAATCCACCGACACCCGTGTAATACACCCCACTCCAATCCACTTCAATCCACCCCACTCCAATCCACAGCAATCCAACACACCCCACCACAATCTAATCCATCCCACCCAAATCCAATTCTCCCCACCCCTATTACTTCAATCCAAACCACCCACCTAATCCAATCTAATACACAGCACTTAAATCCACCCCAGTCCCATCCACCTCACCCCATTTCAATCCACCCCACTCCAATCCAATCCACCCCACACCAATCCATCCCACTCCACTCAAGCCAAACCAATCCAATCCACCCCATTCTACTCCAATCCAACACACCCCACTACTTCAATCCACTCCACCCCACTCCACAACACTCTCTATCACTGAATCCTATTCCCCTCTCTCAACTCTATGACACTTTAACCCTCCTACTCCACTATACAACATTAAGACAAGTCCACTCTATGGCACTCATTCCACTTTGACACTCAAGGTCACTAACCTTTAGCAATAATGAACATGAGCCACACTGGTGCCCATCATGGCAAAACAAAGCCATTAGATCTTTTATAGGTGAGACTTATTGGCTTTGGCATTACTTGTTTCCTTTATCGTGGCTTCTGATAAGGCATAAGGACGCATGACTGACAGGGCCCAAATCACCATTATCTGACATGCTGCACTTCCTGATGCTAGTTCAGCATGTCAGATATGCATTGAATTTGTGTAAGGTTGGGCTGCAGCAGCGCACGCCTGTCATGTGCAATACAGCCCAGGGAAGCACTCTTCTGGTGCAAGATGAATGTTGCAGCTTTTACATGTAGAGAAATGGTCCGCAAGAGCTGTTTCGTTTCATGTAAAAGCTGTAATGTAAGATGCACAGTGAGGCGTGATGGTTGGGGGTGGGGGAGTTGCCTTTGTGTCCCCTACAGAGGATCCTCCAGTGCTAATAAACATATTGAATGATGATAGAGAAAATCAATACTTACAGGGCCAGTTGTATGAAATTCCTATTTTGCATTTCCTAAATAGGAAATCCTAAGAAATCGTTATTTAGTAAATGCAAAATTGAATGTACATAAATAGAGATTCTCTAATAGCGATTCCCACAGGCTAGGGATCTCTATTAGGAAATCGCCCTTTAAGAAATGGTACAACATCCGTTCCTATGGGCCTAAAAGCCCCCCTTGATGCACCCCAAAAAAAAGTGGTGCACATGTAAAGCGCAAGTTTGTGCTCTACATGGCACCTTGAAAAATGCATTTTGAATGCAATTTTTAAACTTGCACATGGTTTCCACCGACTTGGAGTCTGTGGTAATGGCATTTTGTAAATGCCCATTTC
The DNA here is from genome assembly GCF_031143425.1 of Pleurodeles waltl. Taxonomy (NCBI): domain Eukaryota; kingdom Metazoa; phylum Chordata; class Amphibia; order Caudata; family Salamandridae; genus Pleurodeles; species Pleurodeles waltl. Next base: position 489,548,877 of record NC_090440.1, read on the forward strand.
ACATTTAGAAAATGCTTTGTACATGTCCTTAGGAAATCCCAAATAGGAAATCCCTATTTGCGATTTCCTATTTGAGAATCACAAAATGTAATTTCTACTAGGTAAAAATCACATTTTGCGATTCCTTGTTGGCCTTTGTACATCTGAAAGGCAATTTAGCATTTCCTAACAGACCGAAGTTGCGATTTGGTCCGTAAAGAAATGCTAAATCCTTTTGTACATCTCTCCCATAGTGCTCAAAGTGTTTGGTGTAGACATTGCACACAAGTGCTCTGTTATGTCAAACGGCTAAAATAAATTTGATTTAAATTCAATTGAGTTAAGCCTGTCTCAAAAACAGTGAAAATTTCATACCAAACGTTTTTAGGGAACTGTTCATTTTGATAAAAAGAACATATTTTCATTTTGACAAACATATTTTTGAATAGTAGTTCATGAACTTGTTTGTAGTTGTAATTGTTTAGTTTGTTAGCACGCGTAATGCTACTAGAGAATAGATTTATAGTTAGTAAATCTGGGCAGAACACAAGAATTATGTATTAAACACTGACGAGAAGATATACATGCGAATACTGAGTGAGCAAGGCCTCCATGACACACTCATTTTCGATGCGATGCAAGGTATTGCTTACCAGAAGGTGCAGGTATGTTCATAAACAAGTCCTGTTGATGAAACTGCTTAGTTCCATGTGTTATGTGCCAGGAATAACTCACTGATTGGACTCTTTTTTGCTAAACCTTGTTTGTTAGAATGTGGGTATAATTCAAATATGGCCTTCAAACCTGAGGAGTGTCACTTTGTGGTCTGGAATCTTATATACCTTATTTCATTTTCGTTGTCTGTTTGTAGTGTTTGAGAGTCACTGTACGCTACACAAAGTAGAAATGTATGATGAGGTTTTTGATGCAATTAGAGAACTCATTAATTGAAGAGTAACTGCCTTTGTTTAGCGACACAATAGTTACGAGAAACAAAAGAAAAAATACAAGCACGTGTAATAGAAACTTTTTTCTCAGCCTTTTCAAAGTACTGTTTGTAAAATATACCGACATTTTACACATTATTAAAAATGAAGAATAAATAATCCTAAATCTTACAACCAGATCAGTCTACCAGATGCTCATTCAAATATTTCACCAACAGATGGTACTGTGTTTTCCGAAGTGCATTGTCTCTGCGGCAGTTGCACAAACTATTTGTAATGCAAAACCTGTATTCTGTGAATTTCGATAGAAAAGCCATATGGAACCAAATATGGGCAAACCTGTTTTAAAAGGCAAGTGGGCTGGTCAGATTTGTATTACCTATATCAAATAAAGTGTTTTTGACATATTAAACATAATCTGCCTAAGTTCTGTTGCAGTGCTATGAAGTGAAGACCCACTTTCTTGGCTGACCTCCTGTCATTCATACTTAATCTAATTTTCAGACCTGGGATGGGAGAGCCAGTAGCTGCAGTCTAAAGGGACACTACCAAATTGGCCAAGGAAGTGAAAGTATATCAGTCTTGGGTATTCTAGATCTTGCATGTCTGTATACCTAACTTTTCCTTTGTGTTGGGGTACCATCCAGGGACTTTTGAAGTCAAATGTTACATGGAGTCTGGAACAGATAGAGCCTTGGAGATGGAGTTTTATGCGGCTTAGTGACTGGATTGGCTGAGGTGAAATTTGAAGGCTGAGGATGAGGAGGACAAGGCAACAAAGTTTTAACCATTCTGGATGTCCTTATTAAAAGGCACTATACTTGAAAGCTTATACAAATACAGATGAATAGTATCATATTCCTGCAAAACCATGGGGAGGAGGTGGATTTTTTTTTTTTTTTTACGAGTTAATGTCAGAACCTGACTAGTTTTACCCTTTAAAACTTGTGCTTGTTCCTTTTCTGGCAAAGAGATGATTCGAGAAGAAGAAAATACAAAGGATTCTGCTGCTCAGGTAAAAATTCCTGTCTACCTGATGGAGGCCCGTGGAGTATGTTATTTTCAGTCTTTGCTTGCTACTGTGTCATTTCAGTGGCTGTAAAGTCAGGGACGTAGCTTTTATTGGTGCGGTGGAAATGGCGCAGAAAGGCATGAGTGGGCACCCTGAACCCTGATTACTCTTGTATTTGAAAGTTCAAACAGCAGTCTGGGGCCTATGTCCTTGAACTAGAGCCAATGGCTCAATGACTACGTCACTGTGGAGAGTGAAGATGTTCAGTGACCAGAGGCAGCTGCATCCTACATTGAAAAACAAGTGGACAAGTTAAAACGTGTCACTAAACCTGACTCATTTTCTGGAGCTTCATTTCAGTGTCGGGATTATGCAAAACGTCCTTAGTACAAAGGTTGTTATTGTTGCAGCACATAAATCCTCAGGACCTTGACTGGCTCAAAGTACAGAAGTTGAGAGAACTTCTGTAACTTGAGCCTGTCAAGGAAGGAAATAGTTGTGAAAATTTAGAAACGTGTAGCCAAACACTTTTGGCAAGAGCATTTCCTGTAAAGAAATGTTACTTTTTTAAATGCGTCTCCAATAAAAATAAAAAAAATCCTTCTCCTGTCTCCATTACCGAATACATCGCCTGACCTTCACAACTACCATTGTGCAAAATTTGTGGAAAATATCTGTTACATAAGCATTATAATTTGTTATGCTGCAACTTTTGATCCCTACATCTAACGTCTTCATTTTTTTTTTTTTTGCCTACACTGATTTTAGACCTTTTACATGCTTTATTTTCTTACCTGTATTACTGATTTGTTTAGTTGTTCAACAAGTGCCCCACAGATTTCTCTGACAATTTGCTGCTTGAGTCAAGATATCAACAGTGAGCCTGGGATTCTGCACAGAACCTTTTAAGGGGTGAGTTAAGACCGCGGTATAAAGAATGCATAGTCATCACACACCAAAGTTTGAAACAGAATCACTGACTCTAGTTGCAATCCAAGCTCTATTGTTAGTACATCTTTGCAGCGTGGGAGACAGTTCATAGTTCGTACTCACACTACTTCAAAATAAAGGTTTATCTGTGTACATTTTTGAAGGTTTTGCTGTCAATGAATATTTGCCATCCTTTTCACTCAGTAGTTTTGACAATCTGAGTTTTGATTGATCACTCCTATTAATTATTAGGTCAAACAATATCTCTGATACTTCAACAAATCAACAACGCTCTTTTTAGACACTTCAAAACTGAAGAAGTCCCCTTGAATTCCGTATTTTTGCGCACATTTTAAACTGACTGGCCAGTTAATGAAGGCCTATTTTTGTGGCATCCAGGTCTTTCTATCCAGTTCATTATCTTAGCAGTAGGCATACATTACTAAGCAAATCGTAGGGAAGCAGTGGTTTCATTTCCCAACATTAGGCAGACAAAACGTCTCAGATTCATGGCGTGTGAGGCTTCTTTGCAGGCACTTTTGTGTAGTGGGCCAGAGTCGCTTGTTGGGAAGTGTTTAGTTAGTGCTCTGAGATCTTAAGTAGAGAAAGGCAAATGTAGGCATAAAGCGTGTGTCCCAGAGGTGAAGCACTCTCCCCGAATAGCAGCTCACTTTTTGCCCACATGTAGTTTCCAGTGCAGAGCAACGTGTGAGGAGGCAGTAAAGTGACCAATTCCACAAATACCCAAAACATAATTATAGCATGTTCATAATTATTTCGCTGTGGTAAGTTTGCCCTTTTTCCCTCCGCGGCCAAAGGAGGTGGTCAAAAGGCCCCTTCGGCATCGTGTCTGTGGAAAGAGCATATTCCCGTCTAGGCGCTAAGCCACGGAACAAGGATTCTGCCGAGCTGCTGACATAACATATAGGCCACGTCTGTCTATCGCAGGCCCAGAATAAGGGAGCCCTTTTCAAACCTCATTGCCATGATGAATGAGAAAGGCAATGCGTGAAAACGAGCAGCGGGCGCCAAGGGCCCGAGCGCGGGAAGGAACAGTCTGGTTCGTCTGTGTTAGTATTCAGCTCAGCTGCCGTCTGCGACGGTGACAGGACAGCACTTGCAGGAAAACGCACCGACGCCCTGTTCCATTTCTGGAAGAGGAAAAACGCAGACCTTGCAAACAGAAGAGTAATAACTTTAACAACTCCTGTAATGATCACTGGTCTCCGAAATCTTTCTTGTGCTTTGTATGGCGAATCTACCTACAGAGCCCAAGAGTTCGTGCACAAAAAGCGACAAAATGCATAGCGGCTTTTGTCAGTTTTACATTAAGACACTCTTTACCGTAGCTCTTTAAAAGCAGGTGAAGACATTTAGGGGTAATTACTTATTATTTCACGCGCCTTTTATTAAAAAACGCCCAAAGTCAAAGATGTTTCACGTGAGCACTCGTACGTTAAGCCATAATGTGTAACTAGGCTGGTTCATCGGGCTGTGAGGTCTCAGCGAAGGGAAGATGCGTGCCTCCCCTAAATTGCAAGGGAACAGCCCACAATATATCCCAATAAAGAGATATCTATGCAGTGGCAGCTCTCAGCATTTTTGAACAGGTGCATCTCTGAGAATGGGATTGCACAGCGTCTGGTGTGTGCGCATTTTAACCCGTTTTTGAGATTAGCACCTCTGTGCCTTTCTAGACCATAGTTACCTAGGTTGTGAAATGGCCTACATAGTGATGGCTCCTTTTCAATAACGAGGAAACTAAAGCGTCAACAGAAGCAGCAGCTGTCCGAGTGACAGCAGCAGGTTGGAATATCATTTCAGTGAGAATGGTGCCAGAACTCGCACATTCACTTACGGTACTCATCAATCTATAGATTCCTCTCACGAAGTTAAGCACCTGCTCCAGAGATCAGAATGTAGCCTCCACATCACTCATGCCTTAACTGTACATGTTCTATAAGGAATGAAAGCTGGTATTAGTCTCTCATGCTGGATCTGTTCTAGGGGGGGGATTAAAGATTGGACATCCAGCCTTCTAACACACAAGGAAGTTTGCTTCACTCCATCTTATGAAGAATCAGATGATATATTTAATGCAGATAGATAACAAGCCTTATCAATTAGGGTCTGTTTCACAATGTTTGATTTGCGGTACCAATTGACATGACATCAATAAGGGATTGCCAAGGGTAGCAACCACTACTCCTGGCTTATCCTTTGCCACTCCTGGCTCTGGCCTTACCCCTTCTTTCTAGGGGGCATACATGTAACACCAAGAAATGAAAGTAAATATGGCTTTTAGAGACCAGACTACTTTGTGTAGTTTCCATATCTTGCCCTTACCCAAACACATGGACAGCAAACTCGAGGCTAACCATATGGGAAGGGATCAATCCTGTAGTGCCATTTGGAGTCAAATGGTGCATGATCACAATTCTGCTACCATGGCATTTTAAAGAATCAACTTCTATACTTTTGCTATTGCATTGCTATGTAATCCAATCTCAGCAGCTACAACAGGCTCATTCAAAAAGCAAGTGTGTAGTTATAAGTTATATTGTTATACTCTACGCACTTTAGTAAATTTGTCAACTTGTAACTCCGACTAGATTCATAACTTCATGTTAGCAATATAGGATTTATGGCTGAATTGAATCACTGTGGACCAACTGCAAATGTTCTCGTATGGTCTACCTTCTAAAGTGCTTCATCCGGACTATTGTTTTATGCATTTGGAACTATGCAGTACTGCAGTGTGAAATTATGCTGCAGGGTTGACAACATTTATGTGGAAAGAGAAGCAAATTTTGCAGCATAACATGGCACAATCTGTGACTATATGTTTCATTTACATTTTCATTTCAACACCTGGCAACTCATTACTCCAGATTTACCTCCTGAATGCAACAATCCGTAACTGAATGGCCATCAATTAACCTTTACAAAGGCTCTGCATTTTTCCAGGCCATATTGTGTACATTTTTAAAACAACTTTTGATTTAGGCACACCTTTTTCTGATTTTTTTATGAAATCTGCAAATTAACGCGGCAGATGTTGTTTTATGTGGTATATGCAGCAAATTCACAACTATGCAGAAAATGTTGTGGCCACAGAATCACATAAATCTAGCGATCTTCTTTATGTGCCAACATTATCATCATTTTACGTTACTTAGTAATAAAATCCACATTGTATTGATATGTGGTTCATGCTCTTCATGTTTCATGAAGCTTTGTGTTCATTTGTGTTTCATCACTCTCTTGGAAGCTGAAGGGAAAAGCCTTCTGGGCATAAATAATATTTGTTGACTGAACTTTTGTTGTCAAGGAACCTCCTACTTTAGTGAGACTTGAAAAGAAAGATTGACTAAGGGCCTCATTACGAGTTTGGAAGTCCAGGCACCACCATTACGGTGGTGGCCGTACCACTGTATTATGAGACATATGGGCTTATGGAGCAAAGTCAACTGTGGTTCTGCCGGCACCACCAGGCAGTCCAGACCTCCGCGGTGACATTAGAGGACAAACAGGCCAGCAGAGCCTGTGTTTTTCTCTGGAAACATTTCGAGGTTGGACACCGTCGATGTGACATTGGCGGTCCAACCACCACATCTCAGCAGGTTGAAACGGAGAGTATACCGACAGTAAGAACTCATACCTACCTGTGTCATTACGTTCTACAACAGATCATCGCACCGTCATTCACATAATATGGGGGTCACGCTACGGGCACCAAGGCACAAGGATCATTGTGTCTACAGTCAGCGTTATTCACAGAGGACACATTCCCAGGCTTTAAACGCCCCCTTGGGCAGATCACTCACACTGCACTGTCACACTATACAAAAACACCTGTCTGCACATCTTAGGCACAGGGACAGTGAAGTGTACACAACATTATGTCACACAACACCAACAACACAGCAACATCACATCTACCAATACAACTGCCCTACTCACATTGCATACATGTCATTGACTGTCACAGATTCAACGCACATATTTATGGATGTGCCATTTAACACAAACACCCCTCCCTTTAAACATCCCTGTAATGAACCCATGAATCACCCACATTGCAACACAATGGAAGAACAATGGGATGCACACTAATCAGAGAGAAAAATATCCAAAACTCACTATGCAAACAATACCTGCACAATAAGGATGGGGACATCAGGAACACTCAGTGAAGGATCCTGCACTGGAACACATATCACTTTGCACACGCTCCTAACCCAACATTTGCACAAGAACTGGCCCTAAATGTATCTTATAGACAAATATTATTAGAGCCAAGGGACATGTTTGTCTGCAGAATGTGGAAGTGCAAGTTAGGAAAGCACATACAACTGCATGGGACATACATCTTGATGAAGTAGCTGCACGGTAAACACAGCAAAATGTACACATACACAGTCAACTGCAAAGGAAGCTAGCACAATTGAACACCCTCCATGCTTGCACAAAGAAAACTCAAGCTGCCACAATTGAGATCAATATACAATCATTATCAGGAGGATATCTAACACCATACGTGCTGACACTGGACCACACAAGAGTAAAAACTTACCATATCAAACAGAACACAATGCATTGATACCCCATTTGCATTAATAAACACATATCCATACAGTCAACATCTACCCTTGCCCTGGGTGACACGAGCACTGCCCACAAAGTCGTATTTTCTTCACAACAGCAAATGCACGTAATCAGTCTGAAACGCACACAACTGTAGGTAGACAACACACATTAAGCAGAAAGACGTGTGCAGTGCACTTCGCTACATGATGCCACATCAATGGCCTGAAAATGCACATTATGGCTAAAAATTATAGTCATACACGTCTTGTCCCTCATTGCTACTGCATTTGTGCATGCCAAATGAAATTCAATGATGGGTGAGGGTATGTGTCAGCCAACAATCCATGGTGACACACTCCTGTCTGTGACACCACATGAAAAGTAGCCCCATTGCAAATGTCCTATTCCACACACAGGTTGGCATGCACTTATATGTGAGGGAAAACAGAAGTCGTCCCATTAACACAGGTAGCCCATGCATGAGATATCAGTTTACACATTTTGTCAGAAGAGAAAGGGACACATGCAAACATGCAGGCACAAGGAGCGTTGGCAACAGTGATGGCACATAATTCATGTCATTGAACATTCCCCACTTACCAAGGGAAGGTATTGATCTGCAGCTGCAACCAAAGAACAATATATGCTCTCTCACACGTATGATGGCCACTTTCACATTAAAGTAGTGAGGTACCAGCACCTTTTTCATGCTGAAGACATGTAGCCTTTGGGTGGCAGATGTCAATATACTCATTTGACGAGACACATGGCTGAGGACAGTGATCTATCGCTTCCTTACCTTTGGCCTGTAACTCTGAGGAGTTCTGGTCTGTTGCACAGATGTTACACCCACTACAACAGCAAACATTGCTTGATTGATCAATGTACACAGCAATGTGTTGTCCCTGGAGAGCAAATGGTTTGTGGATTGTACACAGTTGTGTCCTAGGTCCCTGGGCCAATAGGCAAGGAACATCAGTATGCCATGACATATCTGCACAGTCACTCATCTACTGTGTCACACATGGCTCATCCCTAATCATCAGGGGGAGATGTCAGAACCTAACACATTAACTTGGCAGTGTGGCAGGCAAGAAGGTACCCTGTACTCATCCTCTTGTGGCTGCTGTGCTCCCTCAAATACCCATCAAGGTCTGGGCATGTCACCATCGGGCCATTGCGGGCACTTGGGGGAGGTCATGATCCGATGTGTGCCCTGCCCACTCTGGGAGGACAGTCCCAGCTGGACCTCTGACATCTTCCAGGCCCAGAATCTCAGGCTCTCCCACCTCTTGTGACAGTGAGCGCTCCGCAGGCTGTGGACCCCCAGAGTCTGCACATTCCGAGCAATGGCTCTCCATATCTCCTTCTTCTGGTGGGCACTGACCTGCATGGATGCAAGAGAGAAATCAAGAGATTACAATGACATGTTTTCGCACAAATGTTTGAGTCACACACGTCAGAAACACCAAGCTAGAAATTTTAAAAATGTTAACACACCACAAGTGTAGAGCACACAAGCCAATAAATACAGGGACCTGGCTACAGACATTTATATCCATCTGCAGACTACCCCACTACCCTTTTCAGGGCCTACAGTAGCTGAGAAGGCGTACTGACATCAGGTAGCCCATGCCCCAGCAACATGTACTTTGATGTGAGCCACAATGAAACACTTCACAAACATGTGGCTTCTGAAGGGTGTAAAGTTCCCCCTTTGGCATGGTTACCTCCCCACTTTTTGCCTGGTATTGATACTATCTTGACTGAGTGTGTTCTGGGATTCTGGGATTCTGCTAACCAGGTCCCAGCACCAGTGTTCTTTCCTAAACTGTACCATTGTTTCCGCAATTGGCATGTCCCTGAGGGACAGCTAAGTCCCCTGTAAAAGGTACCAGTTGTACCAAGGGCTCTGAGACCTGGAAGGGGCCCTAAGGGCTGCAGCATGTATTGTGCCATTGTAAGGGACCCCTCACCAAACAAATGCACACTGTCATTGTAGATTGTATGTGCTGGTGTGGAGAAAAATGTAACGCTGACATGGTCCCCTTTTCAGGGTGCCATGCCCAAAAACCACTGCCTGTGACATAGATACGTCATCCCTCTAGCAGGCCTTACAGCCCTAAGGCAGGGTGCACTATACCATTGGTGAGGGCACACCTGCGTGAGAAATATGCCACTACAGTTTCTAAGTCTATTCTTAGACATTGTAAGTGCAGTGTGGCCATATTAAATACATGGGCTGGGAGTTTGTCACTTGGAACTCTACAGTTTGATGATGGCTTCACTGAAAGCTGTGAAGTTTGTATTAAACTTCTCAGCACAATAAACCCATGCTGATACCAGTATTGGATTAATTGTACAATGCACCCAGAGGGCATCTTAGAGACGCCCCCTGTATTTTACCTAACCCTTTAGTGCAGGACTGACCAGTCTGTGCCAGCCTGCCGCTAACCAACAAGTTGCTGACAACATGGTGTGACAGCCTTTGTGCTCTCTGGGGTCAGAAACAAAGCCTGCTCTGGGTGGAGGTGCTACACACCTCCTCCCCGCAGGAACTTTAAATCTTGGTGGTGAGCCTCAAAGGCTCAGGTCTCCTCTTATAGTGCCTCAGGGCACTCCTGCTAGTGGAGATGCCCGCCCCCTTGACCAGGCCCCACTTTGGGTGGCAGGTCCTGCACAGAAAAATAAGGTAAAACAGGGAGGAATGCACACTGCAGCTAGGATGACCCCTAAGGTGTCCAGAGCTGAATAGACCCCCTCCTTCCAGAATCCTCCATCTTGGTTTGGAGGAGAGGGACCAATAGGGATAGGAATGTGCCCCCTCCCCAAAGGGAATGGGCACAGGAAGGGTATAGCCACCCTCATGGACAGTAGCCATTGGCTACTGCCCTCTGACCTCTGTAACACCCCTAAAACTAATATTTAGGGACACCCCTGAACCTTACACACCAGATTCCTGTCGATTACAAGAAGAAACTAGAAAGAAGAAGGATTGTCAAGCCGACCCCAGCAGTGAAGACTCCAGATGACAACTGACATGGCCCCAAGCCTACCGACCTGCCTGCAGCTTCAAAAACCCCTGATCTAAGCAGGCTACACAACCTTCAGAACCAGTTACCTCTATAAACCCCCAGAAAACTGCCTGTCCAGCAGAGGACCAAGAACTCCCGAGGATAGGGGCCCGGTCCAGAAGAAACCTCTAAAAAGGACATAAGAACCGCTCCAGATCTGTGAGCCCTGCCCACTCTGCACCCATTGTCCATTCCACCCTTGGTTGACCCTCCTGACCAACACAATGATGCCTGCTGTCTGAATCCATAGAACCCCCCCGGACCGCGACTGGATCCGACGAAGATTCCAGACGCCCTAAGAGACCCCTGCACCTGCAGCCCCCTGGCCTTGGAGAATCTGACCAACAGTCCAGCAACATCCAGCGGGCACTTCTCCTGCCTGTCCAGCCTTTGGTTTCCAGGAACCGACCCCCTGGACCTAGCCTGCAGCATCCTTTGTGACCCCCATGGTCCCCACATAAGAAACGCATGCGGCGCCCAGTTCTGTGTTTGCACCCTGCACCCGGCCGCCCCTGCGCACTGAGCGTGTGTGTTTGGTGTGAACCTGTGCCCCCTCAGTGCTGACCTAAACCTCCCAAGCCTGTGCCTGAACCATGGGTACTTATCTGCAATCTGCTTTCAACCGAGCACTCAATCCTCATAGGATTCGATTGTAAACCTGATGCCAACTTTGATCTAGGCAACCAGCCGGCCCGTGTTTCTGGTGGTGCACTTTTGTGGTCAGCCTAAACTTTGACTTGTGGACATCCTAACCGCAAAGACTGGTATCATAAGTGGTATACCTACGTGTTGAATGTGCTAACACCTTTTCCCCCAGAACTCTATTGACTCCAACGAAAAATTGCAGTGTCAACTTTTGAAATTGAAAAATGTGACTTACTTGTAAACTGCTTTAACTGCAAAAACCAAAGTACATTTGATACATATGCTTGATACCTATTGACAACTGCACCTACCTGAAAAAAATATCTTCTGGTTCTAGAAATAAAGTAACAAAATATATTTTTGCTATATAAAAACAACTGGCCTGGAGTTAGTCATTGAGTGTGTGCCTCATTTATTGACTGTGTGTAGTAATCACGCTACACTCTTATTAAATCGTGAAGGTAAGTTTATTCTCTCCACAGGTGCTGTGTTAAAGTACGACATACGCTGCTTCCACCTCCTAGACTCCGCTGCCCAACTGTCACCCAACCACCATTGAACACCCCCACCAGAACGCTGCACAGCATATTACATGCATGGATATGACACTGTGTGTGTACCATAAATGCTTTGCATTCCCCTCTGATAAGCGTAACTGCTTGACCACACTACCACAAACGAGAGCATTAGTATTATCTACTTTAGCCTCTGTTAAGCCTCTGGGGAACCCTGGACTCTGTATACACATACCTCATTTTGGTATAGTATTTACAGAGCCAGCTTCCTACAAAGGGTAAGCTCTTTAGGGCTGAATGGGCCCACGCAATCACTCTCTGCGAAACTGGCTCACTGTATACAGTTCCTACAGTCAACTTCCATAGTACAGACTTCATTATTATACTGGAGTGACATTGAAGGGTCTGGCATGGTGGATACAAAAAGTGTATTCCTTGTGCATGTGTGGACATATGGCCTACCAAATGCAGACTCATGCCACTTCAGGGGGGGGATCTGTGGCATGTACCTGTACCACAGACCATTGTTTTGGACATATGTGTCTATCCTACAGAGATGGCATCCAACATACAAAGGTATACATTGTACAATTTATGCTATGTGACCAAAGTACTGACACACATCATGGCCTCCCAGGAATCAACACACTGTCTGCACTGTAGGACTGTCATTAGTGCAATAAGCCTGTACAGGACAAATATGATTTCTGTGAAGGTGACAACAGAGCTGTGGGAGTAAGGAGCCTGTCATGAGTCAAGGGCACACATTGACAATGAGGTTAAATGGACATATGGACTACTTTTGGGATGTACCTTAGTAATCATTCCTAATCTAATCAATGGACTGAGGCGTTCAGGACAGGTTTTGCCACTAGAGCAAAATAAATGCTCACTTGACAGGATCCGCTGGTGTACAAGGAGTGGGTACAGTGCCACAGTTGCATAGCCACAGTGACTCTCCCACAGCCTTGACTAGGTCCCATATTCGGAGATACAACTGACAGACCATGGTCTGTGCCATCTAAGCATAGTGAACCTACATGACACTCACATTTCTGTCACTTTCATGCATGACAGTACATCATGTGGCCATCAGCAATTTGGCATGTGCTTTGTGTGGCAACTTGAAGGGCAGAGTGAGTCAGGATGTGGATTCCAGACAACAGTTTGTCAAGGCCCGATGTGGGTTAGAAGATCTGTAGTACTAAACAAATTGCTTGCACGATCCTCAAATGACTCATACAAGATGCATACACGGCTCATGCTGCTATGCACATACATGTTGTCCAACATGTACAACAATCATGAGGAAAGAGATGTCAGTAGATGGCAGTAAAGTCTCCTTACTTAGTTATATGCATCCAACACAAGGAGGATCTAGGACCTCAAAAACCTCACACAACAGAATGTGACTGAACTTAACATATAGTACTGCCCACCAATATCTGCACAATGTACAACCCATTGATGCCACACAGACTGCAACAACATGGACACAGGAGCACATTGTAGCCTTTGAAGAGGGAAAGGATGATGCCTTTAAGACTCTTACCTGCTTCTCTGGTGAGTCATAGAGCTGTCCATACAGGGGTAGGACTTCATCAACAAGCCTCTGCAGCTCCTCTGGAGAGAAGGCAGGGTCCTTATCTCCTGCTGGACGTGGCTTGATTGCTCCCAGAGGTGGCATACAGCTGCTCAGGTAGTGTAGGTGTTGCTAGCAGCAGTGTCAGGAGTCAAGTGAGTGAATGTGCACAACATGGAGGTCACGTCTGCCACATACGCGGTCATCACTACTGGCAGACACAGCCATTGGGTCGCAACTGCCACAGGCAGCAAGGTTAGTCTATGGCTGTGTCCGCCATGGTTGGAACCACCTATCACCCTGAAGACTTCTGCCAGCAGTTGCTGACAGTTCCTAATGTCCAGTGGACTAGGACAGGCATCCGCCACTTTGGCAGCCTGAAATACTGTATTTCGTTTTGTAAACTGTGTCACACCTACAATATATGTGCTGTGGCATTGCAAACATCCTTATTCTGTCTTGTCATGTAGGTCCTTCTACACAACCACCAGTGTAGTGTGTTGCAGGGCAAAGAAGGCAGTTGATGGTGGAGCATGGTCCACTACCGCCGACACTCATTTTGGCAGATGGAATATTCAGTCACATTTCAAGGGGCAATTATGTAGCGCATCTTTGAGGTTTGTCCAACTCCATGTTGTGGACACATGTGTTGACAACCACTGGCCTCACATGTGATCCTTGTGTAGTTGCCAGCTGTGATGTGTACTTGTTGGCATATCTATTCAATCAAAAATGCTTTGTCACATGATATTATTGGCATACATAATGTATGTTGCTGTGGACACACTGACTAATGTTACAAATCATGTCTTGTCAAACATAGGTATCCTTGGAAAGGGAGGATGCAACAACCTCCTGTCTACCGTCCACTGCCAGACCTTCAGACCACGGAGCAATGACATAGAGTTATGTTATACTGCCTGGATAAGTAAACAATAATGGACTTATGCCATCAGTTGGAGTCATATCTGATGCCCGATATTAGTTATTCAACCTGCATACCATCCATTGTAGAAGTCATGTCTGTTTTTCACTTCCTGGCCACAGTGTCCTTCGTACATACAGTGGCCCTATCTGCTGGTATGTCCCAACCCATGTTCAGTCTGGTGTTGAAGCACATTGACAGCTATATCAAGTTGCCCTGGCATGAGGATTTAGCCAATGTGAAGGCTGACTTTTATGATTTTGCCTCATCTCACACGTGGTGGGGGCTATTAATGGCACAGATGCTGGCTTAGTGCCACGGCAGGTCACTGAACAAGTCCATAGCAACAGAATGAACTGCAATTCCATCAACGTGCAAGTTGTCTGTTTGGCAGATCTCGATATCTCACATGTCTGTGCCCATTATCCAGGATCAGCCCATAATTCCTTCATAATGCGGAACAGCACCTTACCCCAGCTGATGTCACAACTGCACCCAGAGAGGGCCTGGCTGGTTGGTATGTCACATCTGTCCTGTTTGTGTGTGAGCAATGTTAGGTGCTACAATCATGAAGTGAGTGACTCATTGTTGCACTTATATCCCATTTCTTAACATGAGACTTTGCATATCCAAACAATCTTTGGTTGTTGATGCTGCTGAGGATTCCAACTATGCCAGGGGAAGTCCACTTCAGTGAGGCCCATGGAAGAACACTACGGCCAGTGGAGCTGGCTTTTGGGCTCCTGAAGGCCAGATTTAGGTGCTTGGACAGAACTAGTGCAGCCCTCCTCTACTCAGCCCAGGCAGTGTGTCAGATCACTGTGACATGCTTCATGCCCTGCAACATCACCCTGCGGAGGAATATCTCATATATCTCAGAGAAGGCGGAGTCTGCAGTGCCACCTGGTGTGACTCCTGAAATGCCAAATGAGGATGACAGTGGTAAAGAGGAAGGAGCACAAGAAGATCTCATCAGCAGCTACTTTTCATGAGTGTGAGTATGATATGTGATGTTATGACTCTGACTGTACAATGAACTGTAGTTGTGAGAATGTGTGGAGTTGAGTAATTTGGAAACAGCTAGAGAGCTGATATTGTACAATATTCAGCCAAAGGCTGCTTGATGAGAAAGCTTTTGATACATCCCCATTGGTTGTTGATGCTGCTGAGGAATCTAACTACGCCAGGGGAAGTCCGCTTCAGTGAGGCCCATGGAAGAACACTACGGCCAGTGGAGCTGGCTTTTGGGCTCCTGAAGGCCAGATTTAGGTACCTGGACAGAACTAGTGCAGCCCTCCTCTACTCAGCCCAGGCAGTGTGTCAGATCACTGTGACATGCTTCATGCCCTGCAACATCACCCTGTGGAGGAATATCTCGTATATCTCAGAGAAGGGGGAGTCTGCAGTGCCACCTGGTGTGACTCCTGAAATGCCAAATGAGGATGACAGTGGTAAAGAGGAAGGAGCACCAGAAGATCTCATCAGCAGCTACTTTCGTGAGTGTGAGTATGATATGTGATGTTATGATTCAGACTGTACAATGAACTGTAGTTGTGAGAATGTGTGGAGTTGAGTAATTTGGAAACAGCTAGAGAGCTGATATTCTGCAATATTCAGCCAAAGGCTGCTTGATGAGAAAGCTTTTGATACATCCCCATCTTGATGATGTTTCTTTGTTCGTGTCAGTTCCCTTGCAATGTACTTTGTTTTCCAGTTGCTTGCTATGTGACTTGTGTCATAGATATGGTTTCAAGCCTATGCCCCTTGTTTTGTTATTTGTACAGTTAGCTTCACCATGACATCTTCATGTGGGAATTTCAGAGTTGTGTCATTGGCAGGTATCTGATGCTGCTCTGACTGACAAAGTGGACATGGATTGTTCCAGGTAATGTAGCTTGCAGAGTTCGAATGTATGAGACATGTACCAAGACAGTTTGCACTGTGTTTGGCTGGAGGTTCAGAAGTGCACATTGTTGTGGTGGCCCTGATGCATCATGTGTGTCATCATGTGGTCAAAGAATATGTAGCCCTAGCTTTTGAACAAGTAATTTTTCCTTCACATTGCCTAAACACTCTTTTGGAATGACCTGTATATAGCTGTAGATGTGTTTTATCATTGCAAGCGGCAGTGCCTGTGCATAACATTGACATATGTTTGTGTCATAGTAACAAATGCATGGGGATTGGATTTTGATGTCCCTGTGATCAGGGACTGTTGAACTGTCATCTGTCTGTATCTTGGATAATATGATGTTGGATTTCTTTGGTGTGGTATGTGATAAGACTCAAGATGCACTTTAATGTTTGCCTATTCTACAGGACAATGTCTGGCAAATCCCTTCCTTCCATGGTCTGGGGGGTCTGTACTTGTAAATATGTTCATTTACTCAGAATGAGTTACTCATTCTTGATTTCCAACAGTCCAGACACCCTATGTGATAAATACTGCAATAAAAAGGTTTGGTTTGATCAGACACTTGTACTAATGTGTTGGTGTGTTATGGTTGTAATCCTGAGCTGGACTCTGTGTACCTGTAACACATCCCTGCTTGCACAAGTAGCCTGCATCTTCATCTTATGGTTCACATAGTCTTACATCTCTACATACCTAAATGAAAAATTTAAGCAAGCAGACAATGAGTTTGTGATGTTTGAATTTATTACAATGCTATTATATAGAAAACTGAAAGAAACAAAAATTTGAAATGAAGGGGTCAGTCATGGTGAATCAAATCATTGGAGAAGATGCCACACCATTGAAAGCCCAATGTTCAGAGTATTCTTCCCATTGGAACTGGTAGGTGGTTCAGGATTAGCCCACAGAGTGAATGTGTGGCACACAAAGGAGGTCCTTTTGGAAGAGGTCACTTGCTGGCAGTGGTGTGTTTCTTGCCTTCCAGACCTCCGGGACTCTGTGCTGGATGTCCCAGCGTGCAGGGTAATAGGGGGCTGGATCTGCTGCTACAGAGGCCGGGGTGTCTGGGGCTAGTCTTCATCTGGCAGGGCCTCCCTTCCAGTGGCTGGCACCGATATTGATGTGTCTAGTGTTGATGAGCCAAAGGAAGGGGTAGACTGTTGTTGAAAAGCCCTGCTCAGGGAGGTATGTATGCCCCTCAGCACCCCTGTTAGGCATGCCATGTTGTTACTGTGGTCCTCTATCTGCTCCTGCATGTCTCTGTGCATGTCCCTCTGTAGCTGCTTGATTTCCCAGAGTTCGGTCAACACCTGGCCCATCACGCCTTGGGACTCGTGATAGACCCCCAAGAGGTGGCTGATGGTGTCCTGGCCAAGAGCAGCCCCAGTGGCCTCATCCCGCTGGCCCACAGCATCCCTCCCATGAACCCTACCGCTCTCGGGCCTGTGCGATTACCACAGGGTGTCCTCTCCAACTTGTTCTTGGACCCTCATTGTCAGAAGTGCTGCACTGCAACTCAGGGGGCAGGCACAAGATGGTAGACACTGTGCTAGAAACACAGGTTGGGGGGGAGCTAATGGTTGCCTGTGATGTTGAGGCAACCAGGCTGTAAGGTGAAGTTGTGGGCACAGTGAGACTCACCGTCCTTCACGTCCAGATGACCAGGAGTGTCTTTTTCACTGAGTGTTTCAACCGGGCGGGGGTGGTTAGTGGCAGTCTGTTCTGTGGCCTTTGTGTGCCCAGAGGTAGCTTCACCTTTTGATGTAAAACGAACAATGTTACTGATTGTATTGTGACATCTACCTCAAACGGTTTAGAGTTACAGTAAGGAGAGACCTTGTACAAAGTTAAGTTGCAATTAATCCTACTGTGCAAGTAACTATGGTATTGGGTATATTGACATGACATGTGCGAAGCTTACCAATTCATTTTGACTAAAGCAGCTGTTGAAATGTGCAGTTCATTTGCACTTTGGAGGATTGCCTGAAAATTACATCTAGCCACCAGTACCTGCAAAACAGTGCTAGGCAAGATACGGTTGGAGGCCATTGGAGGACTTTGTTGTATATGTGACTGGAGTCATCATGTGCACAGTGTAGGATGAATGTATCTTCTGCCAATACCAATCTGGTGAGGCATTGTGAGGCCTTATGAATACTGGGTAAGGTGTTATTGCTGTCTTCAAATATTTAATCAGGCAAGTCAAGCTGAAGCTATGTTGAAAGATATGTTTCTGATTTGGGCATGATCTGAGCTTGATCACTCCCAGGTGAGTACACTTCATTTGAGAGTTGACAAACAAGGGTATTTGGATAATTGGCTACCATGCTGGTGGTTAGAGTAAGATTAACAGGGCCTATTGGGCTTTGCAGTGAGGCCACCCCCTCTACTTTCCAACACTTAGCAAATGGTATCCTCCCAGGTGAGTACACCTTAATTGAGAATAAAGGAACAGGGGTCTTTGGACAAGTGAACACTGGTCTGGTGTTTGTAGTAATAGAAACAGGGCCTGCTGGGATTTGAAGTCAGGTCAGTCCCTCTACTTCACACACTTGACAAATAGTATCCTCTCAGTGTGAGTAAACAGTATTTGAGAGTCAACAAACAGGTGTATTTGGGCAAGTGACCAGTGGTCTGGTGTTTGTAGTAACAGAAACAGGGCCTGCTGGGAGTTGCAGTCAGATCAGTCCCTCTACTTCACACACTTGACAAACAGTATCCTCCCAGGTGAGTAAACCTCAATTGGGAGTTTCCAAACAGGGGTATTTGGACAAGTGTACCCTGGTCTGGGGTTTGGATTTAGAGACGCAAGGCCTCCTGTGAGGTGAAGCCACTCTCTCTACTACACAAACTATACGCATGATATCCTCCCAGGTTAATCCACTTCAATTGAGACTTAAGGAACAAGAGTATTTGGACAAGTGAACACTGGGCTGTTGTTTGAAATTATAGAAACGGAGCCCCCTGGCCTTAGCAGGCATGTCAATCCCTGTACTATACACTATACAAATGTTATCCTCCCAGGTGAGAATAGTTCAATTGAGAGATGACAAAAAGGGTGTTTATCAAGTGAACACTGTGCTGGTGTTTGGAGTTACAGAAACAGTGACTTCCAGGAGCTGCAGCGCCGTCACTCTCTCTACTACATACACTATACACATAGTATCCTCCCAGGTGAGTACACTTCAATTGAGAGTTAAGGAACAGGGATATTTGGATAAAAGAACACTGGTCTGGTGTATGGAGCTAGAGAAACAATGCCTCCTGGGAGTTGCAGTCAGGTAATTCTCTCTATTACAAACACTATACAAATGTTGTGTATAACATATTTGTATGCAGACTGCATTTAGGTTTGGGCATACATTTACCTGTTGAGACGTACCATGAGCCCTGTGATTAGTATTGTACATTGAAAGACTTACAGGCCCCATTTGAACCAATGACAACCAATGGCTGTGATGTCGGGTCCAACAATATAGAGTTACAGTGTCAACACCCAGATACTCTGGATAATGAATGTTGGTGAGGTAGTGGAAAAAGGTGAGCTATGAGCATACATGACATGGCATTTTGGAGAATTTTTTTTGTGTTGTGACTTACCAGGCTCCACTCCCCCAGCTATTCCTGCCAAGCCCTCATGATGCAGGATGGCCAAGACTTTCTCCTCCCAGAGAAAGAGGATTAATGGGGCACTGGGAGGGCAATCACCAGTCTTGTTGGCCTGCAGCTGCTGCCTGGAAACCAGGGACAGACCTTGTCCCTCAGGTTGGTCCACCTCTTCTTGATGTCCTCCTTTGTGCGGAGTCTGGTGCCTATAGCATTCACTTTGTCAAAGATTCTGCCCCATATTTCCATTTTTCCACTGAGAGAATGCTGGATTTGTGCTCCCAACAATTGCGGCTCCACTGTTATGATTTCATCCACCATGACTCTTAACTCACATAGATTTTTAGAACATGTCATGGTGGAAAAAAACTGATGACAATGACTTACTAAACAGGGGAAGTGCAGAAGGGCTTGCTTGGACAAAATTGTGAGCAGGATGTTCTATCAGATGGTGAAAAAAATAGGGGTGCCTGTAATATGAAAAAATTGGAAAATGGCGGTCAGTGTTCTTCGTCATGCAGTGGAAATGCAAAGGCTTGTGGACTGTGAAGGGGTATGTTTTATAGTGTCCTTTGCAGGTATGTCCATTGTGGCAACGTGTATCAGCCTTATTGTTTTCAAATTCATCCACTGTGCATTTGTCTGTTACTTTATTGACTGAACCGCCATGGTTCAGACTGCCATTTGGATGACTGCCATGAAGGGACTGCCACGGCGACTGTGTGCATGCAAAATGTTTGGTGGTTGGTTATGGTACTGACGGCGCTGGTGGTCCGACGGCCTAGTTCCAAGTTGCAAAGCCGCTGGCGGTGGCCATTTTTGCTTGGTGGTCAGAGGTCCTGCCTGTGTAACTCGTAATAGGGCGGTCTTTTCAGGGCAGCTAACATGGTGTCTGACTGCCAAACTCGTAATGAGGCCCTAAATTTGGACCCTCCTGCAATGTCAATGTAAATACTCTTCTTAATGGCAATGCCTATAGTATGGCTATATTTAACCACCAGGAAAAGCCTCTCCAGTTTTCTTTAAACTGGAAACCCCAGTCCTAACCTATTTTGCAATTTTCAAGACCCAATATTTTAAGGAATAGAGATATGTCTATTCAGTTACAGGAGTGAATATATAAATAGCAGTTACTGTAGCAGTGCTCAAGGGTTAAAACAAGCAGCATTTCATGAGTAGCATTGACCTGGAGCATAGTCATTTGCATTACTTAACCAAGAATTCCTAAAATGTAGTTTCATAAATGGTGCGTTCTCTACCTAGCATCACCCTCATCCATCCATTGGATGAATCCCCTTGTGCTGGTGTACATACTGGAAGAGTAATATACTAATAAACTATAGGAAAAAGCAAACTTGTCCACCTTTAACAGCGAGGTCAATGTGGGATGCAATGAACTAGTAGTGAAATAAGCAGCCTGGTAGCAGTGTACAGGGTGCTGTCAGGCACTCAACGTAAGCGAAAAAGAAAAAAAGAAAGAAGTAAAAAGGAAATACTGACCCACTGGAGGTCAGAAGCTGAAGTGGACTGATCAATTGCTCAATTCTAAATGCTCTGGTGGGTGGAAGTATAATGTAAATGGCAATTTAGCAGACCAATGGGAGAAGTACGCTATCCAAAGCCCTGTTATGCATATATATTTGTTAACTACGATTTGTCGTTAAAAATAAACCTGACGAGGCAGTTAAAGATGCTGGAAATGACATAACTAACTAACAAGGACCCACAGCAAACAAGCTTTAGTAAAGCCAATAGGTTTCACTTTAGTTTTTTCTTCTGCGTTCTATCTTACTAACTAGATTAGAAATATTAGAAAAAAGTTATTAAAATGTTTGTTTTAAATTCGATAAAACTTTAATAGTTGTTTATGTTGTGATGTATATTGAATTAATATCCCAGGGTTCCAAACTTGTAAATTATACCTTATTTAATATGGCATTGTATTAGAGTATTGCAATGTGTAGGTAGCAAAGTGCCACTGCACCTGCTAAACCATCCAAATCATGCCCTTTTAACTGCAAGATAACCGTAATTGTGACAGCAAGGTATAGCAATATGTGGTGTTTAGAGGAGCTATTACATCCTACTCCAAGTTCTCCTCTTACTAGCCACCCATATAGTCATCAGTGCCTAAAAATGTTGTAGTCATGAGTACTCCCAGGGTTCCAAGCAACTAGGTCTATGGTGAGAAATGTGGCATTATACACTGCTTCCATTTTTAATGAATGTGGCTTTCTGCTGTGATACAGATACTCTGTTTCGAAGAGTGAACATGTGTCTGGTCTACACATCCAATCATATGGGAGAAATGTGCTATTACATAGAATTGCTCTTTGTAGCTCCCAACTCAGCAGAAGTATTTGGAAATGCGAATTTTGCACTACGTCTAGCCAACATTGTGCCAAGAAAATGATACTCTGTCATAGAAAATCTGCTCTTATAATCTGAGAGGGATAACAAAAAGCAAGACATGAATGGATGATCTGGAACCAGCCCACTGAAGGCACAAAAACACTAGCCAACTCTTCTCCTGTTAAAAATGTTAGTGCCACAATAAAGTCATAGAAAGGAAAGCTATCATGCAGAATCAGGAATATCTTACAATGTTCCACTTAGCAGTTGAATAAGGAATGCAGTCCTAGATAGAAGTCATGCTTTAGCATTTCACTCTTTGCTTCATCTGTACTCTCGAACACAATCTGCAGCATGCTGCACAACATAATGCTACGTAATCTAACTGGCTACAGCATGTGTACATTCTTGCATTACTATCTAGAATGACCTCCTCAAGGAAGTAGCTTTCATTCTTGCAAGAGTATACTATGATGTGAATAAACAGAGCATTAATTAAGAAATGGGAGAGCACATTTCACCTACTCTTTGTGAAGCTGAGGAATACATGTATTGTACCCGGCGCTGTGCCTAATTATTTCTGGTGCAATGACCCAGCATACCTACACTCTGCATGCCATCTAAAAACCTCAGATCAAGTACTATTAAGAAACACCGACAACATCATTTCAGACAACTCTTTCAAGGGAAACATTAGATTGCACTGAATTGCTCTCAACCCATCATCTAAGTTTCAAACAAGTCTTGAAAGTCAAGCTTTTCCAATAAGTCGTCAACTATAAATGTAATCCTTCGGATATACCAACCAGGTAAAGCAGACAGCAACTCATCTCATAGGTGATACAGAATCGTGGAAAAAAGCCTGCATACTCTTCTTCACGACATTAACTATAAAGGCACATCGTCCCATGCTAATATCTAGGATCCAAAATGAGACCTATCATACTTAGTTTTACGTATTGTTGGGATGTGTGGAATATATCACTCATCAGCTAGAACACATAGAAAATTCAAATGTACTAGATGATCACAGTAGATGCTTTAGAGTTCACCTTTTTATTTTCTGCTGGAGCGGTGGATTGTGACTGTAATAAATGTAGGAAGCATACAGAACCATTTCTGTCAAGTTACTGAACCAGGATACAAACGTACAAAAAGAACAAATGTTCCCTGGTTCTAATTTCAAAACGTTATTTCATATGTGAATAAACTGCACATCAAATTTGTGTAGATATAATCTTCATGGTCACAAATGAACACGTTTCAGTTGCACAAATTACAACCATTTATATATTTTTCAATGGTATTGTGCTGTACATCGGTGTAGATGGAGCAGTGCTCATAAGTACAAAGTGAAAAAAGTGATGTTATGATATTCATAAATACAATGTAAACAAGCATTTGCAATGCAACGGGTCTTGCATTTGCTCGAGTTAGAGCTATTAGCATTGTAAACTCCTAACAGGTCTTTTTTAGAGTTGATGTTTCGACCCACACCTTACCTCTCTCGGGTCTCCTCTGAACAGCAAAAGCCATCTACCACAACACCTGTAAAGCTAGAAAGGAAATAAAGGCAGTTCATTGGATATTTAAACCATTTCTTCATGATAACATCAATCTGTAGTAAATTTTGAGCAGCAGGCATGCAACTTTGAGTTGATTTCTTTCGAGGGTTGATAATCAATCAGTGATGTTCTTTTGTGTGTTTCCACATATGACCAAACTTCTTCAGGTTGAAACCATTCTAATGATGGTATCTGAATACACTAAAGGCATTAAAGTCTCTTTATTTGGCGGAACAAAGTATATGATATTGCCAAAACCAGGCTTAAATTGAACAAAACCATTGGTCACTGCAATTTTGTGGTTAAAGGCAAAGAAAGGAACCATTCTATTCAATATCCTAAGCTGTTAGAAAAAGGACGTAATGATGGGTGGACTCTGAGGTTCGTAATACATGTTGGAGTCTAACATGATTCCCACATTTAAGATTAAGGAAAGTGGCAGAGGGCTAGTGCTCATGATGGAAAGCAAACAGAGTTATCCCATTTAGATATTTTACTGTAGGTAAGATGTATCTCAGTTTTTCAGAGGTAATAGTGAGGATTAAGTTAAGGGTACCGTCAGCATCTTGAAGATTTGCAGAAAGTTGCAATGCAAACTAAGTATCATCTGCAATGTATCAAGTCTTAATTTTGAAATTGTGCAATTAGTTTGCTGCTGGACAAAAATAAAGATTAAAATAAAGAGTGGCATCAGAACAGATCTCTGTGTTACACCCCATACAATGGGTCTTGGCTGGCATGTAAGGTTTTGCAGTGATACAGATTAGGACCTTTACCATATCTGCTGGTCCTGTGAACTGCTACCAAGTAAGTGATTTATAGAAGAATTGGCCAATAACTGTAAATGTGTGCTCTAAATAAGCCACATTTGCAACAGGCGTGGCTCGTTAGCAGATAACTTAAATTATCACACCTTTCTTTTGTTAGCATATTAATAGGTTTTGTGACATTTTGAATGCTAAAAATTTCTAGTGATCCTGTTCTGTGTTCTGAGCTTCAGATAATTTCACTTTGTATAGCTTGCATCTTCCTACATTTAAAAAAAAAGTATCCTAGTCGGCATCATTCCAACACAATGCAGAAATAATTGAATAACATGGGTGTTTTTTATGTTTTCAAGTCTTAAATTGATTTGTTTTTGTCCACTAGTGCACCTTCTCGTATTCAGATTGTTGACTGGATTAAAGTACAAACAATTGGAATGTTCCTTCAGTCTGCCAAAGGGATAGCTTAAAAGTTTATGGTCATTCACCAATGATGAATTTTTCAGACATTCATGTGCAAATGTAGGCTACGAGAAGATGGTAAGTTGCGGATGTTCTGAAAGGAATATTGGATCGGAGCTGAGTCAGTTATGTCTCAGGTACAATTCGATTTTCTGGAAGGCAATTTTATTACGACTGGAAAATATCTGACACACACTAAGAAATCTCTGATTCCAGCAGCGTGTAATCTCCGCAATTTATGAATTGAGTAAATGCATTGTTAACAAAAGGAATCACTTGACATTTTAATAACTCCTTAGCCACAAGAAACCAGACAAGTGTAGGTAGGATTCCTAGTGATATCCTTCCTAAAATCCAACAGCTGTGTAAGTGATTTTTTCTCATGATAATCATCCCCTTCAGCCAGAATCTATGCATGCAACTTTGAAATCTGTTAGAAGAATATCAGATCCCAGATGTACATTTTCAAGAATCAGCAATTTTCTTTATGTTGCATTAAAACATTCCTACGTTTTCAAAAGCAAATGTATTTTTTCCCCACAAAAATGCAAAATAAGAGCTTTTGTCCTCTAGTGTCCAGTTTTATATTTTTGCTTTAATGAGAAGCAGAAAGTCGGCTAGAGAGTACTTGCCAATAATAACAAACATCTCAGGAGAGGAAGATTGCGAGGTATTTCTGCGCTATTCCTGCTGTTCCAACACATAATAAGACGCACAGATGTTACAGAACACACTTATATTTTTAGAGCAGATGGCTAAATTAAATGACTGTTTTAAATTGACAATGGTCCTTGGGGATGTGTTTTAATAAGCTTTTTTAAATATTGGCTCTTACGTTGTGCACCGGCAGCTAAGGATGTCAGGGTAGAAATAGATTTAGCACTAGTTTAAATACCCTATCTCTACTGCAGAGAAGCACAATGTTAGCAGTGAAGAAGATCCGTGATTCATATTACTGCATTTCCCTATAATCTCCTTCTCCTCACTTCACTCCAAAGCCCGATTTCTGTTAATAGTCGGTATCACCCCTCAATGTTTCCTTCCAATTTAAAGCGCACAACACCATCTGTCCCCTTCCAAACAACCAGAAACTTCAGTATTATAAACACAATGAAATGATTTCTTCCGTGACCCCATTAACTCCAACGGTTGGCTACCCTTCTGAAAACTCTTTAGAAAATACTTATCTTTGGGCTCACCTGCTGCGAGCTCCTTAGCCCATCCTTGGGCCCTCGTTTCCCTCCTTGAACTACAAAATGTAAATGCAAGTTTTTGCTTTACCTCCTTCCTTGACAGGTCGGACCAAACTCTTGTGCTTTTTAGGGCCCTCGTCACCAGAATCTTATTGTAATATTCACTCCTAGCACCCTTTCATCCCTGTGCTGTGTTCACCACAATATTAACAGGGCCTTACTTGGTAGATTCCAAGAGCCCCAAAAGCAAATGCACCCTTTTTAGAGAAAAGGAGAAGTGATAAGTGTCTCTCCTCTTCTAATCTGTTAAGGTCTATTAGATGGGGAGTGTCAGGAATCAGGCAAATCTGTCAGAGGTTCTCTTATCTCCAAATTGGAGCCGCACCCTTGTTCCCCACATAAGAAAATACAAATAGTGATTGCTTTTTTACTATCACATGATGAGTTACTTTGCTGTTTTTGCATACACATCTTATGTATCAAAGTGATATATTTATTATAAATACCTCATCAGATAAAAAACACATCATGGTAAATAGGCCCCCTCACACAACCCTAGCCTATCAGTCTATACCGCACCCAAAGTGGCCTAATGTTGCCAACCATTCAAATATATAGATGTATTATAGTTTACTGAGCCTTTGTTATGCTAAGCCATCTATAGTTTTTCTGCATACTTCTGCTGTTATTGGGTTAGAAGTCACAATTTAGCCCCTTGGCATCCGCCTTTGGCTTTGTAAGCTAGCGTTGCGTTTTTAGGTTTAGCAGATTAGACAGAGCATTTATCTGGTTGCAAAAGAATTATTGTGCACTTACCTAGAGCAGATATGGTCTCATAGTCCCTCACTGCTTACAATTGGTGGTCTTCATTGCCACTCTTTGGCTTCTATCCTTCCGAACTTGCTTCTTGGGAAATATTATTTCTTCTTGCTCAAGCACACCATGAGAGTGTCTGTGTTTTCTAGCTCTCTCCTTTTTTCTCCCTTGAGCCCCCCAAATGCCCACCCGTGTGTTCCATGTTTATCTCGCATGTACATCTTCCCTCCCACTCGTGCTTTGTGTTATTCTTACTGTTAGAAATGGGGTCTTTGGTTGGCAGTCAGGTTGCCCCCTGTCCAAGCAAGGACCCTCACTCTAGTCAGTGTAAAGAACAATCACCCTCAGTTAAGCCCTGCTCACCCCTTGGTAGCTTGGCACAAGCAAGCAGGCTTAACTTCAGAAGCAATGTGTAAAGTATTTGTACCAACACATACAGTAACTCAGTGAAAACACTACAAAATGACACAACACAGATTTAGAAAAATAGGTAATATTTATCTAAACAAAACAAGACCAAATTGACAAAAATCCAACATCCACAAGTCAAATTATGAATATTTAAAGAGTAAGAGTCTTAAATCCTTTAGAAAACAGTAAGAACACTGTTAGTGTACAAAATTACCTGGGTAGCATCAAAATAACACAGCACAGGCAAGTGTGCATCAGGAAAGGCCAGAAATGCATCGATTTCTCACTCCCTAGCGAGACCATGCATCATTCCTCCTCCGGTCGGTGTGCGTCGTTTTTCTTCTCCCACAAGAAAGCGATGTGTTGATCCGGACAAGCTCCTCGGGTCCAGGCAGTCTTTGTGTTGTTTTTCCGCACCCAGCGATGAAAATCCAGTCCCACAGTATCACAAAACCACGGTGTGTGGGGTTTGCGTCATTATCAGCCTTCGCTAGCAGGTGTTGCACGATGTTTCTCCAGCTGCGTTGCGTTGATCTTCCAGACACGATGCCGGTGGTGCGTTGATTTCAGCCGCGAAGCCGGCGACGCGTCGTTTCTCAGCCGTTTCACGGAAGGTGAGTTAAAAATTTCCCCGCATGGCGGTCTGTGCGTGGATTTTCAGACTTTGGCTGCCAGCTTCACCTTTCAAGGGCCCAGGAACAGGAGAGGGCACCACTTGACAGGGCAGGAGTCTCAGCAGAGAGTCCAAGTGCTGGCAAAGGAAGTCTTTGATGGCCCTGAGACTTCAACTACAGGAGGCAATCTCAGTTCAAACCCTTGGTGAGGCCTCACAAGCAGGAATGCACAACAAAGTCCAGTCTTTTTCCCCTTTCACAGGCAGAAGCAGCAACTGCAGAATAGCTCCACAGCACACAGTCACATGCAGGGCAGCACTTCTCCTCAGCTCTTCAGCTCTTCTCCTTGGCAGAGGTTCCTCTTGATTCCAAAAGTGAACTAATTTTCAGGGGCTTAGGTGCTCTTCTTATACCCCTTTCCTCCTTTGAAGTAGGCCTACTTCAAAGAAAATTCTCTCTTGTTTATGAGTTTGTGCCTTGCCACGGCCAGGCCCCAGACACTCACCAGGGGGTTGAGAGAGGGCAGGCACAGCCCTTTCAGGTGTGAGTGACCACTCCTCCTCTCCCTCCTAGCACAGATGGCTCATCAGGATATGCAGGCTACGCCCCAGCTCCCTTTGTGTCACTGTCTAGAGAGAGGCGCAAACAGGCCAACTGTCAAACTAACCCAGACAGGGAATCCACAAACAGGCAGAGTCACAGAACTGTTTAAGCAAGAAAATGCCTACTTTCTGAAAGTGGCACTTTCAAACACACAATCTTAAAACCATCTTTACTAAAAGATATATTTTTAAATTGTGAGTTCAGAGACCCCAAACTCCACATGTCTATCATCTCCCAAAGGGAACCTATGCTTTAATCATATTTAAAGGCAGCCCCATGTTAACCCATGAGAGAGATAACCCTTGCAACAGTGAAAACCGAATTTAGCAGTATTTCACTGTCAGGACATATAAAACACATCAGCATATGGCCCACGTTAAAGATGCACTGCACCATGCCCATGGGGCTACCTAGGGCTTACCTTAGGGGTGTCTTACATGTAAGAAAAAGGGAAAGCTTAGGCCTGGCAAGTGGGTACAATTGACAAGTTGAATTGGCAATTTAAAACTACACACACAGACACTGCAGTGGCTGGTCTGAACCATGTTTACAGGGCTACTAATGCTGGAGGCCCACTAGTAGTATTTGATTTACAGGCCCTGGGCACCTCTAGTGCACTGTACTAGGGACTTACCAGTAAATCAAATATGAAAATCATGGTGATCCAATCACACATACATTTTACATAGGCGCACTTGCACTTTAGCACAGGATAGCAGTGGTAAAGTGCCCAGAGTAACCAAAACTGTAAAAACAGAGTCCAGCACACATCAACAACCTGGGAAACAGAGGCAAAAAGGTAGGGGAGACCACGCTAAGGATGCCAAGTCTAACACTTACCTTTGTGTGGTTCTTCCCCACGTTGCTGTCACTTTCACTTGATTCTCGATCTCATGTTCTTCTATCACCACCCTCCATGTACTTCTCTTCCACACGACTGCACCCTGTATTCTTCTCACCAAATGTGCTTTTCCACCACTGTTGCTTTTTCTTTCATGCAATGTTTTCCCCTTCTTGCCCTCACCATTCTCTCCATTTACTCTTCTGTTGCAGCTTAACAGCTAGGGCTTGTGTAAAAATAAATAAGTAAGTGCTATTTGCATTCAAATAATATTTTTCTTTTATTTACAGATTTAAGATGCATTCACCAATTTGTATCAGTAATTTAAAAAAGGATGCAAATGGTACCTGCCCTATTACACAAGGTCGTGTATGGATTCTCACACATATTTTATCAAGCGTGTGCCATGGAATGATATGCATGCCGGCAGCGTTCACATCATTCCACTTTTTCTTATGTATTTAGGTTTTTTGATGGTGATGCACTGTGCTGGTAAAAGAGTGATGCTGTATCCTTAAAAGACATTGGGAGAGCCACTGGATCGCGAATGAGAGACTGATTGGCTTTGCCAATGTTTGTTCCTTCTTCCTTAAAAGACAGATCTCTGCAAGTCATCTTCCCTTTTGCAGCCATGGTTACAATATGTGTATAAGTGAAACCAAGAGTTGTCCTTCTCAGTCTTGTAGGTCTAAACAGTTTAAAAAAACATGGAGCTTCTAAACTGAAAACATCATGTTCAGTATTACTACTGTTCAAAAAGTCAGCTGTTCTGGGCCCTAAACCTATTGCACACATTATCTAATATTAAATGCAGTCATGTTTACATGCAATCAGGTCTGTCCTGCATGTAATATGCATTATTAGCACATAAACACGCTGCCACACGTGACAGCTCTCTAAGACATCTTCTCCCACCCACACAGTTCAATTTACAGTCCTCAGTCGCCATTAACACAGCATAATCTCATCCTTTCCCTGTTCTTCCCAACACAAACCCTCACCTTGCTACTTTCCCTCATGTGTACCACAAGTCCACGCCACACCTAATTTCTATTTCCCCTACCATCATCCCTTTCCTTCCATACTTCGACTTATTTATTCTTAGCACTTTTACTTATCACAATAGTGTGATTTAGGGTCTGATTTGGAGGACAGGCTATTCCGTCATAAACATGGGGGATATCCCGTCCACCATATTATGATCTCTATAGGCTGTTATGGGATCGTAATAGGCATATGGTATATAGTAATCCCTTCTGCCAAACTCTAAACCAAGCTCTAAGTCTGAGTTTCAGTTGCCATAGGTAATGTCAAACTACCTCTTAAACAAAAGTGGAGTATTCAAAATCTCATATATCTTTCACTTTTAGATTATTTTCTGAAAGGACCTACACAGGATTCTAATTTCAAGAGGGTGGGGATTATCAAGTTACTAATTTATGTCTCCACAGGAAATATTGCTGCACAGTGTTAATATCCATTTCCCTTTCTTCGGTGTACAGTAAATAACACATCTGGAAAATGAAGGTAATTTGCTTTGTGCTTTTTTAATCTCCTTTCAAACAAGTTCCTTCAATTTACTAGCCAGCAGGCTATTTAAACTCGAGCAAAAATAAGTTGGTGGAAACCAGGGAAACAGGCGTGTAATAATGGAGAACAGTGGGGGACAATGCTGAACACCGTGGTAGCAATTTAAAATGTGATGCAAATATATTAGTGCCACCATTTTAGGTGTATGTACAACAATGTACACAGGACCCTCTTGTTAGGTCCCAAAATTGTCAAGACACTGTGGGGCATATTTATACTCTGTTTGCGCCGAATGGGCATCACAAATTTTGACACACATTCAGCGCAAACCTTGCCCCATATTTAAACTCTGACGCCCGACCCCGCGGGCGTCAAAATTCCACCGTTTCCGTCATTTTTTTGATGCAGGAAACTGTCTTGCGTTAATGATATGCAAGGTAGGTGTTCCCTTCCAAAAAATGACTTTAAGGCCTGTGCACCTTATTTACAGCCCAGCGTCATTTTGACGCACAGAAGGGGGTGGGCCTTAAAAAACGGCACACAGCCTGATGTGCACTGTTTTTTAACGCCTGGGTCAGGGCAGGTGTTAAGGGACCTGTGGGCTCGGAAGGAGTCTAGAAGTGCCCTCCCCTGCCCCCAGGGGCACCCCCTGCAGCCCCCACCCACCCCTGGAGGACACCCATGGATGGGGGGACCCATCCCAGGTAAGTGCAGGTAAGTTAATGTAAGTATATTCTTTTATTTTTTAAAGTGGCATGGGGGGCCTAATTTGGGCCAACCTACATGCCACTGTGCCCAATGTCCATGCCCAGGAGACAAAGGTCCCCTGGGCATGGCCATTAGGCAAGGGGGCATGACTCCTGTCTTTGCTAAGACAGGAGTCATTGCAATGGGGCTTGTGCATCAAAAATTGGCGCAAGCCCGGTTTGAGGCATGATTTTTGCCTCAGACCTGACTTGCACCATTTTTTTATGCACAACACCCATTTTCTCCTACGCCGGCCCTGCCTGGTGTGAGTCATTGTTTTTGACTCAGACCATTCCGCAGCGCCGGCTAACGTCATTCCTTAAATAAGGCGCCCGCATGGTGCGTTGGAATGGCGTTAGCCGGGGGAAAATTTTTTGACGCACAACTGCGCCAACGCAGTATAAATATGGGCCTAAGGCCCTCATTTTGAACAGTGCAGTAATGACCGCACCACAGGTGGTGGCAGTAATTACTGCTGATGGCATGGCGATGCAGACTGCCATATAAAGATAACAGTAGCGAACTGGCTGCAATGCAGCCAGTTCACTACTACCCACCGCCAGGCCTGAATCGACCCCCGGGCCATCAGTAGCCACTTTCGGTCGAGCCTAGACTGCCAGTGGGATAATGATCCTATTTCCAGCAGAGATTTTCTGACGGTATACCCCGCTAGGTAATCCTAGGCAGAAAGCATACTGGTGACAGAAATACTCATTCCTGTCATCAGTATGTGACACGCTAGGCCCCCCCACTGCCACAACCCACAAATACCCCCCCAAGCCCCTGGACACCCAACCGCCCCCACCCCGAACCCTGAAATACTCCCCCTACCCCTCCTCTCCCGATCACTCTGTAGGCCCTCCTCAACCCCCCTCACCATCCCCCACCCCCACCTCTGTTCAGGCCCCTCCAACCCCCAAATACACATGCACCCATACATAGACATACACACACACATTCAAACATGCAGACACATATTCCCCCTTCACAAACACACATGCACACCCCCATGCATGCACTCACTCACTCAACACACCCCTCTTACGCCCCTGCCCTCTCAGGCAGCACTTACCTGTTCCGTGGCGCTGCTCTGGGAGGGAACGGGTTCCTAGGATGCTGCTCCGATGGCATCGCAGCATTTCGATACACCGCCATGCCTATGACTGCATCATTATAGGCATGGCGGTGACTGGACTGATGTGGCCGTGAGGTTGGAGCAGCATCCACCCCCGCCACCGGCCACCATCAATGGCGGTGAGGCTCCAGGTGTCATTATATGGCAGGGTGCCTGCTGCCGCCACTGGCGGTCTTCCGTCGACCATCAGCACAGTTGTCGGCAGGGCATCCCTCCATGTTCATAATGATCACCTAAGTGTGTTACTGGAATCTATGAAGAGCTAGTTTAGCTAACACTTATTTATGTCACATTGATTTGTTCAACAGTTATTTCAATCAGTATCAACAGTTATATCCATTCCCCAGCATCCATCGTTAAAACAGTGCACACCATCCATTCGAGAGAAGTGGCACCTATGGTTTCATTCCACAACCATATTTAAAAGAAGAAGCCAGACTCATGGACCCTAGCATCCACCTACACAGCAAATGATATCACTGCAGTTCCTAGCACCCATCGCTTCAGGATACTGCATATCTTCCTGCATTCTCCCTACTTCAGTCCATTCTTTAGCATTCTTCATGGTGACCTACTGCCTGGGAATCCCAGCAAAGGTTGAACAAAGACAAGGACATCTACTGTTTGGGCATTTCAGGGTCAGATCATGTGTCTCTCCCAGTGCACCACATTGGCAGTTCTAGCAACCACACCCAGGCAGCAGTAGACCTGGACAAAATTGAAATTGTGCCGGCATTCTTCACATAATTTCTGGAACTTCATGTTATGCTGGTTATGCAAAGTTCCTGAAATTATGCCACTGTGCTACTTTGGATAACTATGCGGTGTCATTCTCAGTAAAAAATAACCATTACTGTATGGTAACAGAATGCAAATGGCTGTTTTTTTGCACTGTTTTTAGTGCAAAATGTGTTCTTGTGTCAAAAGTGACACAAATTCGTATTTTGTGTTAAAATATGACAATAAGTGATGGATTTGCATTTCATGTAATTATGCATAATTGAACATAATTTTGAAGAAATTTGACGTAATTACACAAAGACAGATTATACAAATGTCACACAGCTGTACTGACCACACATGCAATCTCATGCTCATCAATGAATGCTCTTCAGTACATGCCCCAGATATCACAGACCTCATTATCTATCATGGCTTTGAAGCACTTTTCATCACAGGAACATGGCTCAGTCCCATAGTGTCGAGCATCCTAGATGTCCTTCTTTCAACAAGCTACCA
Organism: Pleurodeles waltl; assembly: GCF_031143425.1. Taxonomy (NCBI): domain Eukaryota; kingdom Metazoa; phylum Chordata; class Amphibia; order Caudata; family Salamandridae; genus Pleurodeles; species Pleurodeles waltl. Next base: position 489,582,869 of record NC_090440.1, read on the forward strand.
CATCCATTGTGCCGACAATCATAAAAAGGGAGAAGAATCTGCCATCACGTACAATTAATGAAAGCAACTAAGCCCAACCCCATGGAGCTTCCACTCAATCAACACATTCCAGTAGGAACACTGGATTTAACTACTCTTCTCAACATATTCAACCATCTGGTACAAACTTCCTATACCTCTAGATTTTGCTGACCACCTCTCCATACCTATCACCCAGCTCAGTACCCACCAAATGCCTCGAGATCAACATGAAACAGAGCAAAAGCCCTGAAATTCACAGGTTCTCCTCCTACCTCTCCATCCAACACCACATCATTCACACAAGTGCCTGCAGGTTCCAGAACATCACGAGCTCCAGCAGAGTTTCTCATGATTCCATCTTAACCATATTTAACTTCTACATGGCGCATATTAGGATTCTACTCATAGATGACCAACATTCACCAATATGCAAACAAAATACAAATGTATATGAAAGTCTCCTCTGCCACAGACATCAAGGTGGTCATTCTGACTTTGATGGCATTTACCAAAGACCGTCATCTAAGCAGGTGCCAAAAGACCGCCATTGATGGTGGTCTGAAGACCTGGATTACGAGTCACCAACACAACACCGCCCAAAAAAATTACCAAAACAACAACACCGACAGCCTGAATGATGACGTGAAGGAGGCATCTCTGTCACCAGATCCTCGGGGTCTGGGTACGTTCCCAACACGTCCACCACTGAACAGCTCCAAGACTCTGATAGATAAATCACAGGGGCTAAGAGAGTTCAGGAGGGGAAGAGGGGATTAGGAAGGGAAACAGCTGGGAAGGAGACCTGTAGTAAGAAAAAGGTTAGAACACACAATATGAAAATTATATCTCCTGAAATCAATACTAGACTATGATTCTAAGCGTAGTCATTCTGAAAACATGAACAATCTAAGAATTAAGTTTAAAATGACTAAGTTTCAAGATGGCCGGATACCTGTAAGGGAATCAAGATGGATTAAATGAAAACTTTCTTATTCAAATACTTTTCTTTACATGAGAATCAGAAAAACATTTGGACTAAATTTTAAACCAGTCATATAAATCCTTTTTTGAGAATGCATACTAGAACCATACAATATTGCATCTAGAAACTCTGATCTTCTGTGTACTCTTAAAATGTTTCAACACAAATTGCGCATATTGTAGATTTATATATGTATATATATAGTAAACACCATAAAAGGAATGTGCTCCATGAATAGCACAATATGGATTCAGGAAAACAAATCACATAACTTGTCAACTCGAATATTACATGATAAATATCTTAGAACAGTGGCATACAATAAACAACATGAATTAAACTCGAGGAGAGAATCATGCGTCTTGCCGATTCGAGTGTCAGCATGTAAAATGCCAAGAGATGATACTACGCAATGAATATCAAAGCCAAATCATCATTAAACGAATCGCGCGTCTTGCCGATTCGTAAACCACGATGTAAATGCCAAGAAATAACAGCTCACAATGAACAACAAGATCAAAATACAATGAAACGAATCACGCGTCTTTTGCCGATTCTTAAGCCACCATGTAAATGTCAAGAAATGGTAGCGCGCAATGAACAATAAAGTTAAAACACCATAAAACAAACCGCGCGTCTAGCTGATTCTTAAGCCACCATGCAAATGTCAAGAAATGGTAGCGTGCAATGAATAACAAGATTAAATTATCATGAAATGAATCACGCGTATTGCCGATTCGCAAGTCACCCTGCAAATGTCACAAACACTCAAGCACATATTTAACACGCGCAAAGTACTATGTCAAATCATAAATGAATTAGGCACAAGAACATGAGAGTTCACTATAACGGCATTGGGAGGCCAGCTCAACCACCGTCTTACCGCCCAGAACTAAGATCTCCAAATGAAGAATGAAAGTCAGATATCTAGAAGATCAAATAGGCCACCGGGACAGGAGCTCAGGAAGTAGCTGCTGCTCTGCACCGGGACCTCTGAATAGTGAGCACTTGGAGCTGGGTTGGCTCCTTTTTATAGAGTCTTGGCCCAGCCCACAACCACACCCAGGCATGTTACAGGGAAAGTCTCTAGAAGGCCCTGGAAAGGGACCACACCCTAACACACTCTGAAAGCCTGCATCAATACATTGCAAATGAACAGCATTTGTAAGGACATTAAAAATAAGTCTTCAGGATTGAACTCTGCAATGCAAAAGGTTAAACAACAACATATCAGCACAATGCATAAATTACGTTGTTTTGAGAGTGCTGGGTTTTTGCATTCTAGTCGCCAATAGAGCGCGCACTGCCCTGGTGTTGACAATCTCCACCACTGCTACCGCCATGCCAAGAACATCCCACCCACCAAATCACAAATCACAAATCAGTACCGTGGTCTTAGCACGGCGGCAATCCATTGGTGGCCCAAACCTCCGCAGGAAAAAAGCACATCCACTAGAACACTGAACAGCATTGGACAATACCAATACCCCACACCTGATACACATAGACACACCTGACCACAGCACTACAAAACACACCCCCACACATGCCCACAACCCTTGCACCCAGAAATTTTGACATAGCGAGGCAAGGACACACTGACCAGAAGGCACTGCACCTAGATATCACAGGCACCATCACACTGAACATGCATCACAAAACACACAAAATGAAGAGAAACGCAACAGCTACATCACCACTGCACACAAACACCACAAACCACACGCACATCATATCACCCCAACTCAAACCAACAAACAGCACACCCAGCATCCCTGCACAACACACACACCGACCCACAACACAACCACCATGGCACCACAAAAAAAGCCATGTTTCACAGACGAGGAGCTGAGGGTCATGGCTGATGAAATTGTCAGAGTGGAACTGCAAATGTTTGGAGCACAGGTTCAGCAGACATCCACAGCCTGGAAAAACAACTTATGGCAGAGGATCGTTGTCAGAGTGAATGGTGTGGGAAACCATCCACGCACAAGGGAGGACATTAGGAAGAGGTGGAACGACCTATGGGGAAGGTATGGTCCATGTTTTCCAGGCACTAAATTGCTGCCATGAAAACTGGTGGTGGGCCCCCACCACCTCCCCCAGAATTATCATCATGGGAGGAGAAGGTCTTGGCCATCCTACATCCAGCGGGGCTGATGGAATACCTAGTGGACTAGACACTGGTAAGTCAACTACACTCCCTGACCAACATGTACCACTGCACAGCATGTACCCCCACCACCCTCCCACCCCCTCACACCATCCGAACATGCACAAACCCACCATGGACCCAATACCCACCCTTGCATGCCACCGCTCCCTACCAACACCATTCCCTCACAGTCCCACCTACTGCATGGATACCCCACATTGCAGCAAGTACTACAACTACCACAATGCAACACTCCCTACCCTTGCATGACTAATAAATCCACTTCACATCTCTGCACCTGCACGTTAAACCATGTCACCACGCCCTTCACCAACAAGTAATTGAAATGCATATCAGTACATGCCAATGAGAGTAGCAAGACCAATACCAACTATTGGCCAAAATAGGACCATTGCAACATTCCACTGATGGAAACACAAGCAGTAGTCCAGTAACTGTCAATGTCATTACAACCCTGCAAATCCAGTCAATGATGGCATACAGCCATGTGTATCACTTGTACAATACCATCATGTGACATAATTCTTCTCATTCCACGGGTCTCCTAAGCACTGCCACACAGAAGAGGATGCCAGTGACAGAAAGCCCAGGCCTGGAAGCAGGTCCAATAGAGGAGGAATCTCCTGAATATCTGGATAGGGATGATGTACCTGGCCCATCAGGCATGAGTGACCAGTCCACCACCACCAGCCTCACCCTGCCCACAACTGAAACCACATCCCCTGTGGCATCCATTACACAGCAGACCCCACCTTCCCAAACCTGTGTCCCAAGGTCACATCAAACATCAGTGTGCCCCACAGGACAGGGGCATGAGTCAACATTGCAATCCCAATGACGAACCTGGTGTCAGTGGGAGGGGCACACTGCACCAGGGGCACAGGCTCAGGGGGCAAGGGCCAGTGGGAGGGCAATCGTGGGCCAAAGGACAAGACAGCAAAAGGACACGGCCTGCCAGGAGGCCGTCTCCAGAGTCCTGGGAGCCTACCAGCAATCTCAGGACAAGATGGGCCAGATACTCACCACCTTGCAGGAGACCCAAAGGCTGCAGGGGGAATACCACCAGGAGGCCATGCAGCAGAAGCAGGCACTCAATGCCACCATGGTCTCCATGTTAGGGGAGTTCAAGGAACTCAACACCATCCTGCGTACATCCTCTATCCAACAGCAGGCCCCATCCAGTAGTCACACAACTCCTCTGCTCTCTACATCAGCACCTGCTACTGGAATGGAGGCCCAGCAGGAGGACTCACAGGCCACCAGCACCCCTACCCCTACAGCTGAGGGACCCCCCCATAAAAGCGGTTGGCCATCCAGACATCCTGAGGCAAAGACCAATTCCCCCACAAGGAAGTGATCCCTCTCCTGAACTGTCACCATTGTATGGCACTGTTGCACCCTGTTGGCTGGCCATTGCCAAGTTCTCATCATCCCAAAGTTAATGGATGCAGGACCTGTGAAACATACAGCTGGACCCCCCACTCTGATCTTCACCTAAACCAAGTCCCCACTTCTCTGGACTGTGATGGAGTAGGTAGTTGCCACACAGCAGCTGACAATGCAGCATGATATGCCTACACAGCTGGGCAAGACTGATAAGTCCCCCTTACATTTAGCCAAACAATCGGACTTAGGATCCATAATCTTTGTTACAACCATAAGGATGTTCCGTTATGGCACCAGCATTTCATACATGTCATTGGCAGCAATGCATTTCCACTGCCCCTCATTATACGTCAGCTAGCTTTCAGGGTTGGAAACCAAGATGGAAGGCAATACTCTCCACACACACCTTGATGCATGCATGCAAAATCTGAGCACAGACCACTAGCTTTACCAATGCATAGTCCAAGTGCACATGACATACAAATCAAACATACCTGTTTCTCATTGAAAGTTGTGATGAATCAGTTCAGTCCTGTTGTCATGTGCCTCATCCTCGTATGCCTCCTCCTCAGTGTCAGAGTCAACAGACCCAACTACTCCTCCAGCATCAATGAACCCCTCCTCCAACAGTGGGTTGTGCCTTCTGAGGGCCAGATTATGGAGCATGCAGCATGCAACCACCATCTTGCAGACTTTCCCTGGTCGGTATTGTAGGGCACCACAGGACACATGGAGGCAACAAAATCTAGCTTTCAAGTCGCCGAAAGTCCTCTCAATCACCAACCTCGGCCGGCCATGTGCCTCATTGTACCTGTTCTCTCCTCCTGTTGTTGGATGTCTAACAGGCGTCAGGAGCCAGGGCAGGTTGGGGTATCTGAGTCTCTGTGGAAAATTAGATATGACAATAGGTAACAATGCCAGGCAGAGTGCAGACTGTGCGTGGCAGGATATCAAACGTCTGACATGGAGAGCAGTACAGATACCTTTCAGCCAGACCCTTTCTCCCTGTAACTGTAACACCAATGCAGGGACACTGCTGTTCCTCAAGACATAGGAATCATGTACCAATCCAGGGAGTTTCGCTGTTACATGTGTTATGTACTCATCTGCAAGACACACCACTTGTACACTGAGTGAATATGTACTCTTCTGGTTTCTGTAGACCTGTTCATTGGCCCTCGGAGATACCAAGACAATGTGATTCCCATCAATGGCCCGTATTAAATGAGGGACATGTGATATATTGTAGAAGGCTGCTTTAACAGTGGGCAATTCAGCACGTTGTGGGGACCTTATGTAGCTGTTCACATGCTTGAGTAGGGCATTCAGCCTATCCTGTAACACCTTACTGAACTTGGGCTGTGATAGCCCTGCATCCAGTCCCAAGGTCACCTGAAATGAGCCACTTGCCAGAAAATGCAGGACTGCTAACACTTGGACTGTTGGAGGGATGGCATGGGGATTTCTCAAAGCCGACAGGAAGTCTGGCTCCAACTGGGCAACCAGTTCCCTGATGAACACACGGTTCAGTTGATAGGTCAGGATGATGTGGCGCTCTCACGTGGTTTCAAGATCTACTCGGGCTGGTAAACTGCTGTATTCCTCCTGTATTCCTCATCACTCCATTTTGGCGGTCTCTAGGCAGGGAGACAAACAACAATCTGGGCACCTCTCACAATGTTGTGAACCAAGTATGACATACGACAATCATTAATATTGGTCATGTAAGTTGGCTGTCATGTTGTGAAAAGACACATTACTCCACACTCCATTCCTAGCCAGACAATGCCACATAATCCCTGAGACAAGGGACATGTATAGGACTTGTAAACATAGACTTTCCATGTGTTCCACCATACGAATTGTCAATACAGACAAACGTAGTGACAAGTGTGGTTATGTCACCTGACACCCACTACATATGTGATTATCCACTAACTGTAACCTACATGAATACTTTTGTGACGATATGCAGGTAATGACGCAGTGTTAATCTAGGACAGTCATGTAACATACTAAAATGGCATCTGCCTGTCCTGTATGCATTGGACCGATGGAAGTGACCTCATTCCGCCAGTGGCAGTCATCATGGCGGATGGCGGTTGGAACCGCTGTGCAACTCCTCATTGTTTAACGTTAATGTCTATGGGAAACTGGGACCAATGATGATCACCGCAGCTGCTGAGGGTCATGACTTCTGCAGAGGTGGCTGCCATTTTGTATGAGCAAGCTCACTTGACTCCTGGCATTCTGGCAAAGAAGACTTCCACTTTGTGTGCTGCTGTGTCCTGAATCTTGGAGGAATGATGGCACGCACCGCAGAGCATAGGGCCCCAGCCTTCACAGCTGAGGAGCTGGATAAACTGGTGGAAGGGGTCCTATCCCTGTACGGGTGGTTGTATGTGGCTCCAGGGCAACAGGTCAGTACAACGTCCTTTGTCCCACACTTCGGGTGGTGTTTGACGGCGAATGCGTGTGCACATTGACATGTGATGACTGATTTGGGGTTTGGCATGCACATTATGCGTGTGGTGTGTGGTATATTGGCAATGTGCATTGGCAGTGAATGTTGTGTGTTGCCAAAGGGTTGTGGAGAGCCATCACCAAGCCATCGCCGAGCCATCACCAAGGAAGTGCGCACCCTGGGGGTCCATACCCGACGGAGCACCCACTGCAGGAAGCAGTGGGAGAACCTGACACTGGGCCCGGAAGACCGCAGAGGCCTAGCTGGGGATGGCCTCCCAACGTGGAAGGAGTGCCTGTCGACCCTGACCCCCCTAATGGATGGGCGCTTGAGGGCAGCACAGCAGCTACAAGTGGGTAAGTGTAGACTGTTGGATGACTTTTGCATGGTTGCCTGCGGTGACCCTCAATTGACTTGGGATTTACGTGGTCAGATGAAATTTGGGGAGTGTACAGTCCTGGTTGACACACCAATCATGTTGGAGTGTGACACGTTAGCTATGTAGAGCCATGCAAGAATAGAAGTTGTGGGGCTGTAACACACACTCTACTGTACAAATGGCTTACTCAAATGGTCAGGCATTTTACTGGCTTCATACTCCGTCTCTGCATATACTGTGGTAGTCCAAAGTGATCTTGTAGGCACTGTATTTTGGTATTGACAGGCATGTTTAGTTAACATTGCAGTTGATTTAATTGCAATATCAATGGACATCTGTACCAAATGTAATCCACATATACCTGTTATTTAGTTTGTTTGCACGGTTCCTCTGAGATCAGATGTGTTTCATCCAGACATGACTAACATGTGGTTGGGTATGTTACGCACACAGCATTCACGTACAGCACACCAGCACATCACACCAGCACTCCCCCTACATCCAATCCCACCCCTCATTCATGTGACTGGCCCTGTGTACCTAAAAAGGTCTTCCTTGACCTCTTACGACTCTTCTCCCACCCTGCGTTGCCCCTAAACATCTTGTTCCCCTGCCCCTCCCAGGCCCTTCCACCTCCCATTCCTCTAGTGCCCCCTCTGGTGTTTCCCCTGCTCCTCCACCCAGCAAAAAGTCCACCCCTCCCAGAGCCAAAATCCCCCCTCCCAAGCCGAAACAGAGACATCCCCCTTCCAAATCCAAGCCACCCCTACCACTACCACCCCCAAATACCTGAGGTGCCTGCATGTCCAATTGATGCCTCTATGATGTGGAGGCCTATTTGCTGTCAGGAGTCAAGTTGGAGCCGTGATATAAGGTCTATGGCTCTCATTACAACTTTGGCGGGCGGCAACCTCCGCCCGCCAAGTTGTATCCGCTGTGCGGCCGCCAATGTGGCTGCACTCCCGCAGAGGCCATTTAGACATCCCCGCGGGCCGGAGGGCGGAAACCAAGTTTCCGCCTGCTGGCCCAGCGGGGATGTCGCCCGCAACACGGGAGCCGGCTCCAAATGGAGCCAGCGGTGTTGCGGCAGTGCGACGGGTGCAGTTGCACCCCTCCCAGAGCCAAAGTCCCCCCCAAGCCAAAACAGAGACATCCCCCTTCCAAATCCAAGCCACCCCTACCACCACCACCCCCAAACCCCTGAGGTGCCTGCATGTCCAATTGATGCCTCTATGATGTGGAGGCCTATTTGCTGTCAGGAGTCAAGTTGTAGCCGTGATATAAGGACTATGGCCCTCATTACAACTTGCCGCCTGCCAAGTTCTGCGGAGGCCATTAAGACATCCCCACTGGCCCGGTGGGCGGAAACCAAGCTTCCGCCCGCTGTCCCAGCAGGGATGTCAGCCGTAACACGGGAGCCGGCTCCAAATGGAGCCGGCGGTGTTGCGGCGGTGCAACGGGTGCAGTTGCACCCCTCCCAGAGCCAAAGTCCCCCCTCCCAAGCCGAAACAGAGACATCCCCCTTCCAAATCCAAGCCACCCCTACCACCACCACCCCCAAACTCCAGAGGTGCCAGCATGTCCTATTGATGCCTCTATGATGTGGAGGCCTATTTGCTGTCAGGAGTCAAGTTGGAGCCATGATATAAGGACTATGGTCCTCATTACAACTACGGCGGGCGGCAACAGCCAATGCGGCCGAACTCCCGCGGAGGTCATTAAAAATTCCCCGCAGGCCCAGCGGGGATGTCGGCGGCAACACGGAGCCGGCTCCGGCGGTGTTGCGGAGGTGCAACGGGTGCAGTTGCACCCTTCGCGCTTTTCACTGTCTGCCATGCAGACAGTGAAAAGCTCCATGGGGCCATGGCAGGGGGCCCCACGACTCCCCTTTCTATCAGCCTTTTCATGGCGGTTTCTACCACCATGAAAAGGCTGGCGGGAGGGGGACTCGTAATCCCTTAGGCAGCGCTGGGGTCCTGGCGGTGCGACCGCATTGCTTCCGCCGTGATCGTAATCCCCTAGTTTGTACCGCCAGCCTGTTGGCGGTATAAACTCCAAAACAGCCCTGGTGATCTTTGACCACCAGGGTTGTAATGAGGGCCTATGTGTCCTACAGTTCAGCAAGTTGGACTTGCCATTTGGCACATTTTGTATATAGTGTATTTTAATTTTGTGGTTCCTGCCAGAAATGGGGTCTTTGGTTGGCAGTCAGGTTAACCCCTGTCCAAGCAAGGACCCTCACTCTATTCAGTTTAAAGGAGAATCACCCTCAGTTAACATCCGGTCACCCCCTTGGTAGCTTGGAAGAAGCAGGCAGGCTTAACCTCAGAGATCTAGGTGTAAAGTATTTGTACCAACACACACAGTAACTGAATGAAAACATTACAAAATGACACAACACAGGTTTAGAAAAATAAGAAATATTTATCTAAACAAAACAAGACCAAAATGACAAAAATCCAACATGCACAAGTCAAGATATTAATTTTAAAAGCAAAAGAGTCTTAAATCCTTTTGTAAGCAGATAAAACACTGTTAGCGTTGAAAAGTACACGGGTAGAGTCAAAATAACACACACGGGCGAGTGTGCATCGAAAAAGGAAAGCAGTGCATCAATTTCTCACCCGCAAGGGAGCCTGTGTGTTGTTTCTCCTTCTCCGGTCGGCGTGCGTTGTTTTTCCTCTCCTCAGGAGAGTGATGTGTGGATCCTGCAAAGCACTCGGGTCCGAGAAGGCGTAGGGTTGTTTTTCCATGTCCAGCAAGGTTTGGGTCAAAAATCTTGCTGCACGGTATCAGCACAACTGCGCAATGTGGGTTGAGACGTTACCAGCCTCCGTCAGCGGGTGTTACACGTCATTCTTCCAGCTATGTGGGTCGATTTTCCAGCTGCGATGCCAGTGCAGCATCGATAAGTGCCACGAAGCTGGCGGCACGTCATTTTTCAGCCGTATCTTAGAAGGTGCGTTGATATTTTCCCCGCACGACGGTCTGTGTGTGGAATTTCAGTCTTGGTCCTGTAGCTTCACATTCCAAGGCCCCTGACACTGGATAGGGCACCACTTGGCAAGGCAGGAGTCTCAGCAGAGAGCCCAGGTGCTGGCAGGAGAAGTCTTTGATGGCTATGAGACTTCAACAAGAGGAGGCAAGCTCAGGACAAGACCTTGGAGATTTCTTTACAAGCAGGAAAGCACACAAAGTCCAGTCTTTGCCCCCTTGCACAGGCAGAAGCAGCAACTGCAGGATAGCTCCACAAAGCACAGTCTCAGGCAGGGCAGCACTTTCAGCTCTTCAGCTCTTTTCCAAGCAGAGGTTCCTCTTGATGTCCATAAGTGATCTAAAGTCTGTAGTTTTGGGTGCCCTTCTCATACACATTCAACCTTTGAAGTAGGCTTACTTCAAAGGAAATTCTATCTTATTTGTGAAATCCTGCCTTGCCCATGCCAGGCCAGGCCCCAGACACACACCAGGGGGTTGGGGACTGCATTGTGTGAGGGCAAGCACAGCCCTTTCAGGTGGGAGTGACCACTCCTCCCCTCCCTCCTAGCACAGATGGCTCATCAGGATATGCAGGCTACACCCCAGCTCCCTTTGTGTCACTGTCTAGAGATAGGTGGAAACAGCCCAACAGCCAAACTGACCCAGACAGGGAATCCACAAACAGGCAGAGTCGCAGTATGGGTTAAGCAAGAAAATGCCCACTTTCTAAAAGTGGAATTTTCAAACACACAATTTTAAAATCAACTTTACTAAAGAATGCATTTTTAAATTGTGAACTCAGAGACCCCAATCTCCACATGTCTATCTGTTCCCAAAGTGAACCTAAGCTTTAATCATATTTAAAGGCAGCACCCATGTTAACGTATGAGAGAGATAGCCCTTGCAACTGTGAAAACTGAATTTGGCAGTATTTCACTGTGAGGACATATAAAACACATTAGTATATGTCCTACCTTATACACATACTGCACCCTGCCCATGGGTCTACCTAGGGCCTACCTTAGGGGTGCCTTACATGTAGGGAAGGTTAAGGTCTGGTAAGTGGGTACACTTGCCAAGTTGAATTGGCAGTTTAAAACTGCACACACAGACAAGGCAGTGGCAGGTCTGAGACATGTTTACAGAGCTACTAATGTGGGTGGCACTACCAGTGCTGCAGGCCCAATAGTAGCATTTGAATTACAGGCCCTGTGCACCTCTAGTGCATTGTACTAGGGACTTACCAGTAGAAGGTTTCCTTCTTCATGGTGGTGTGACATCTCTGTGCAACAGTGTGTGAAGTTGGTGGAAGCAGAAGGAGGACGCTAAGTGGAGGAGACACAGCCGTACCCGCCATCCGCGTCCCCCAGATAGGGGAACTCAAGCTCAAACTGGGAAATCACAGGTGGATAAAGGAGACTCTAAGATAGTGATTCATGCCTCGGAAGAGAATGAGATATATTCTTTGGACAATCTGTTTTCTAATTCTCTTTCTATTCATAACACTACTCCACTGGACCACATCGTCCAGTTTGAGGAAACGGTTCCTACCCGAGAACAGTACCATTCCCAATCTTTCTTCCTAAAGATCACCTACTTCTAACGCAGGTGGAGCAAGTAGAGCAAAGTGATCAAATAGAAAGTGATACGGGGCAGGCCAGTAGAATATCCAAAATAAGAGGGAAAAAGGCAGGAAAGAAAAGAAATGGGAGAATAAAAAAAAAAGAACAGAAGGTTAAGTTTGAAGAGAGAGAACAGTTGGAAAATTCAGATACTATGAAACTAGGCCTTCCTTTGAAGCATTCTCTGAACGAGACTGAGGGGGCGTTGGTAGTTTGACAAGCACAAGTACTGGCTCAGATGGATGACCCAGTGACTCCAATGATTCCATGTGTAAGGCCCGACTCTTCCAGCATGTTCCAGATTGAATTGGCCCATAACGTGGATAAGGGGCCCTACCCGCGAGTCAGTTTTCTGAGTATGGGAGGAAACCTTAGAGGGGATATGGCCCCTGATGGGCAGACCAACTTACCTGACTATTTGGAATTCTTGGCTATATTTGATTCAAATGTATGCATATTATCATGTTTCTTGGAAATAGATGAGCTCAATCTAATTGAAAGTTCAGATATTTTTAGGGTCTTTCCTGACCACAGTAAAGGTAGGAGCCAGGCAAAGGTTTGGTTCTATTCCAAAATGACAGTGAAATGAATACTGGCTAATAGTGTCCAGTTACAACGCAGAAAAATAGATGTGATCCCAGTTAGAGAGAAGTCCTTGTCTTTGGGTGGGCCGTCCAAGACTCAAGGATCTGATCCTATAAATTTAGTCATGAATGGGGGGGGGATTTGTTTACCACCTTAGGAGAAAGTGTTCAAATTTCATTACACCAAGGTACAAGGGAAGTGAACGTGGTGGAAGGGCCCAAATCGCAGGGCTATGGTGCCATCCAAGAAAACTGGAATTGGCTAGCGGGGTATTGAATAGACCTAAGTCGCGGGGGAAGTTGAGTCAGTCTTGTTTTTAGCTCTGACCCTACCCTGGCTTCCTAGAATATTGCAGGTCTAGGGAAGGATCAATGTAAAGTACAAGTTTTGTGTTCAATGGGGCTTGATTTGATTTGTATTCAAGAAACTTGGTGTCTAACCGATTTTATCTGTCCAGGTTATACGGTTTTAAGCAAAAAAGCACTCCCTTAAAAAAAGGGGCATGCTAAAGCGGGACTAGCCATGCTTTTATGTAATAGATGCAACTGGGAATGTGTCAGTCTCCTTGATTCTACAAGTTTTTGTCAAATAGTACAAGTACATCTTAGAGGGGAGAAGGATGAGAAAATACCTGTAACTATTATAAATGTGTATATCCCTCCTGAAAAAGAATGGGACATTTTACTTCAACAACGTTTTGTACAAATTTGCGCTATAAGAAACCCCATCAATTTAATCATGATGGGGGACTTAAATTGCAAAGTTTCTTATACTACGCTTAATGCCTTTAGTAACCGAGATAGAGAAAAATCGCTGAATATCCCAGATATTAAGTTCCCCATTAGAATTAGGACAGATAAAAGAGGCATCTCCTTGTTGAAAGGACTGAGGGCCTGGGTTGTATCATTCTTAATGGGCCTTACAGTACAGATTCTCCTGCAGCTCATACCCATAAGTCATTTAAGAACAATTCTATAATAGACTACATCTGTGCTTCATGTAACCTGTCTCAAAAAGTTGGAGGTGTGGAGGTATTTGACACTCCATATAGTGATCATAAAATCTCAAGGCTTTCCTTATGCCTGAAATTAGGGGCAACAGATTTGTGGTCTTTAAAAGGTGTAAATGTAAGCATAATGGGAAAAAATAGGAGAACGTCTTGGTCGACAGTAAAAATGCTATCAATTAAGCCACTGCTGGAGAATATCATAGGAAATTTAGAGGTGTGGGAGAAAGATGCATTAATACAATTTCCCAAGTTGATAAGGAATATTACAGCGCATAAGAAGCCTGAGCGTAATTTAACACGAGTGGATAATGACCAGCTCCCTATATTACATTTGAATAGAGTAATTAATAAGTTAATACGTCAACATCTGGAGTATAAGTCTAAGGAGATGAGTAGGGAAATAACAACATTAAAAAGAAGAAAATCAAGGCTGAAATTGACAATTCGAAAAAAAAGAGGACCAGAATTGGGTGGCATTGAGGGAAGCGGCCATAAAGAAAAATCCTAGATTATTCTAGTCTATTATATCGGAGTGGTGCGGAAATCGTAAAAACTTGGTGGCCGCCCCAACAGCAGAGGAAGTTTGGAAATCATATATTCAAGAATTATACGCTGAAAATCAGGGTGCTGATATGTGGAGAGAGGAGATAGTATTAAATAGAGGTGGAGAAAGGGGTTATACAGGGATACCAACAGTGAAAAAACTAGAAGGGATCATAACATCAATGCATTCTTCAGGCGCCTGGGCCCCGATGAGATCCCAATGACCCTAATTAAAAGGGAGCCTCTGTTATGGGCAAAATTAATTCAACCAGTTTTTGGACTAAGCTATGCCTATGGCACCATACCGGAATCATGGACAGGTAGTATAATAATCCCATTACATAAAAAGGTAGCTAGATCAATCCTATCTAATTATAGACAAATTGCTTTATTAGATGCTACAGGAAAGATATTTGTGAAAAGTATCCTCATACAGTTGTCGGATTGGGTAGAGAAAAAGGGTATTTAACCAGTGGAACAGGTAGGCCTTAGAAAAGCCCATAATACATTAGATAATATCCTGATTATGCAAACTATAATTGATAAGTTTTTCCAGTCTAGGGGACGTATATTGTATGCAGCATTTATCAATTATTCCACAGCATTTTACAGAGTGGATAGGAAAAACCTCCAAGATCTAGGAGTTCAATCTGGCCTCCTGCGATTGGTGATTGCCCTATACTCATCAACTTGGTGCAAAATCTTAATGGGCGGAGAACAGGGTTTATCTACTAAGGTAATAACAACAAAATGTTTAAAACAAGGTTGCATACTGGCCCCATTACTGTTCTGCCTCTCTATCCATGATCTACCTTTATGTCTCAAGACCTCCTCTGGTGATGCCCCTGTAGTGGGGGGCAGGCCGATTGTGAATCTGATGAATGCAGATGACATAGTAGTGTATGACCTTACCCCAAAAGGCCTAAACCATCATGTGGCGGCTTTGAAAAGTTACTCAGAGAGGCACTACCTGAAAATTAATACAGCTAAGTCACCTGTGGTTTGCTTCTCTGGGAAGATTTGTAGAAGAAAAGTCTTGTTTCCCTGGGTAATAGGCCAACATAAACTGGAACAGCAAACAGCATACCAGTTTTTAGTTAAGATCTTTTCGGCCTCTATAAAAGATGCTGATCACATACGTCAGAATACCAATAAGGCATTGTCATTAGCCCAAGGCCTCTCGGCCGTTTATAAATGAAATGGTAAGGGCCATTTTGCCCATTTACTATCAGCCTACCAGGTAAAGATCCCAGCGACTTTATTATATGCAATAGAGTTTATTGATATAACTAAATTTGATTTTTTGGAAAAGACGTAAGGCCGTATTCGGAAACGCATGGTCTCTTGTAATCACACAGTCTTAGAGGCTGCATTACGCCTTTAATTTGGCATTAGGAATATCTTTGTGCAAGGCCTTGTGGCAGTAATAAGAAGGGCGCACAACCTTATGCACAGTGAAGATTGTACATTGAGAAAACTGGCATATAGCGAGATTTTTAGCAGTCTGAGGGAAAAATCTGTCTTTTTTAGAAATTACATCAAAGCTACTCAACTCCTAGAGTTAGACCTGGAGCTCTGTCCTTCAATTCCTTATGTATCATTAAAAAAAAATCTGAAGGAAGCGTCATGGTCCAAAGGCTTTCTGATGGACACGTAGGCGTGTCGTAAAAGAAGAAGTTTAGACAAATTAATTTCCTCTGTATCTATGAAAATAATGCAACCCTACTTGACTTGGAATTTAAACCATGGGGTGAGGCGATTGTGTATGTTGCTTAGACTAAATAGAATGCCATTGAAAGATCTCACCTCACGGTGGGATGGTTCTAGTAGCGTATGTGATCTATGTCAAGGAGGGGTACAGTCTCTTACACATGTCTTATTTGTTTGACCGGCTCTCGCTGTTTCAAGGAAATTTTGGTTGAAATCCCTTTTCTTGCAGCTTAAGTTTAGATCTCATAGAGAGGCATTGGATTTATGTTACTCCCCCCACAATGAAAGATTTTGTTATAAGATTTTTAAATTCTTTCAATCATTCTTGCAGATATTCTGAATTTGTTGTTTTAATCAATGAACTATTATATTATCTATTTTTTATATTGTTCCTTAATGAAATATGTATTTTAATACGGGGAGTTTACTAGGATTTTGTATTTGTATTTGTATTCATGTGGATCTCTTAGGAGTTCCATAACATGATAATAAAAAAAAATTATTTGATTTGTGAGGTTTGTGTATGGGTTGTGACTGTGTTGTTGCGTGTGCTGGGTAAATGGGCTGTGCCATGTGCATGTTGATATGTGTCTGATTGCTTGTGGGATTGTATGGGGTGTTGTGTGTATCCGTGTGTATGGTGCTGAATCTGTGGATTTCTTTGTATGTTGATTGCATGTGATGTGTCACCTGTGTCATTGTTTGGATGTGTATTCACTGCTATTGATTGTGTGTCATTGCTATATATAGTTTTTTGTGTTTGTGGTCTGGTTGTTGTTGTGTGATTATGGGGTCTTGTGTATGGATGTGTATGACTATGTTGGTGGTGGTGTTTGTGTGCGTTGTGCTATGTGTTTGGCACATATCTGCTTGGCTTTCTGTGTGTATTGGGTACTTGCCTTTACGTATTTTGTGTGTGCTGGTACAGTACGTTTGTATGCGTGTGTGTGTGGCCTTTGCTGTGCATGACGGGAGTGTGCTTTATGTGTGGGTATGTATCACTGCTGTTTTCTCCACTATTTGCTAGGCGTACTTACGCTTGTCGTCTTCGTCGTTCATTGGCCCTGAAGGTGTATGGTGAGATACACCGCTGGGAGGACTTACAGTGCCATGGTGGACGCGACTGTGTACCTGGAGGTGAGTGTCTCCTTTTGTATTTTCTGTTTCCACCAAGATTTCTGTTGCAGTCAGCCCACTCCAGACACCCTGGTAGTCTGGTGAATAGTAATATAGTAGACGGAACATTGGTTCCCACCAGCCTGAAGTTGGTTATTGCCGCCTGCTGCTGCTCGTTGGCGGTGGACGTACTGGCGATAAGTTTTCTGTGTTGCGTTGGGTTCACTGCCTTACTCTTTATATGGCAGTGCACTGCCACCCTGGCAGCGGTCTCACTACCACTGCCGGCATGGCGGTCCAGTTACCGCCAGCCTCCGAATGACCACCCAAATGTCTTAAACACTGCACCTCCCTGAAGCTTAACCTGATCAATGCTGAGGTCCTGCTGTGCACCAAGTGCAACAAGCACCAAGAAGTCCAAACCTGACTGTCAAAAAATGTTGTCCTTGTATTCCTGATACAATGGGGGGTGATTAATGTTTCCACATTTCTCTGTATGCACACCCAACTATAAAGAAGGACAATACGTTTGTTAACTCTAGATCATGAGAAAGGGAAATAGAACAAAGGAAAAACAGTGACATTGGATTTCACCACTCTCACTAGACACTCTGCTAGTCACTGACATCTGTGGGTCTTAGTGAATATCTGAAGACAAGAAAGATATTCTTTAGTACTTTATTGTGATATTAAATAATCTAAATAATTAACATTCAATCTGTATGTCATGGAATTCCTGTTTCAATGGAATCCTGATATCCGCCAAACTAGAGAATAAATAATATGTATGTTATTCAAGCCTTTGTAGTAATCTCATTCTTTCCCCTGTTAAGTTGACTACCTTAAGATTTATGATGAGTACACAGTCTCTAGTTCTGATAGACATTTCAAATGGTCTTTTTTGTTAAACAAATACAAGTCAAGTGACTTGTAAATATTACTCTTGTGTTTAAAAGTAAAACAGATCCCTTCCATTTCCTCATGCAAAATTGGATCTAGTAATATACAACAAAAATTGTTCCTTCAAGGTAACTCATATTCAGTACTTTCAACTATTAGACTTCATTCCTTGATTTATATTCTTAGATTTGTTTTCCTATAAAAACAATCTCTAAAGTGTTCATAAGCTCTGGTAGCAAGGCCCTGGCTACAGCAACAATGTACCTCCATTGCCTAGCAAGGATGCCAGGAACTACTATGAAACATCTACTTGATAACTACAAAATGATATTTTCAAACAACAGTTCAGTGGATGAATGAGGAATGTAATGTATGCTTGGGTGCCAATGTGCAGTGTATCCCTCAGAGACACAAAGCCTCTCACCAAGTGGTGCCATCATTTTTAGATCAGTGACAGCTTTTACGTCCTCAAAAGAAACATAGTGCAAGTGACTTTGGAGTACTGTACTTGCACACACACCACGCTGGAAGGTGAGCTACATATCAGGATACAGGCTCAATGACATGAACCTGGATGGATGAAAGTAAAACAGCTTTGTACCAGCTCACTACGCTAATGAACGTGAAAGCATTCCTCCCAGAAAGTGACTTTAGTACTACGATTCAAGATCTCATATTCTTTCATTTGAATGGTGGCATGCTCCATGCTGCAAACTGCCTCATAAATCACCCGAAGAAATATGGCAACCCTTGGAGGAAATTAGACTGCTGCTCTTGCCAGGCCACACCATCATTAAAACCAGTTGCACCCTTCAAAAAGCCATAACTACATGGCTGAAGAGTTCACAATCTCCAGTAGCTCTCACCACACATGCAGCCAGGTTAGCATCACATTGGGGAGGATTAAATACAAAACATAAAATACAAGACAACAGGTCTTCTACATGTAGGCACCCAGGATTAGGGGTAGGTGATAAATTCTGCTCCGCCAGCAGAGTTGCTGGAGTTTTGGCCACTAAGAATTATACTTATAAGGTGGACTTCCGACCAGATTCCTCCAACCGCCATGATGCAGAGTATTTCCTCACCCTTGGCTCGCCAATGGTAAGTTCGGGAGCACAAGCAAGAATTGGCATCCCCTGAAATGATTTGTGGCTGCCAGGAGAGCTTCTGGTGGGATTTTCCCAACAAGGGCGGTTGCTGATGGTCGCACCATCCGCAGTGAGAAAGCTGATGTTTGAGTGGAAAATCAACTTGAGCAGCTGCAAAATCAACTTAAGCAGCAGCTCCCTCTGGCACACCACGTGGTGCAGTTCACACTGATTTTTCAGTGCAGAACAAGCTCCCCACAATAAAAATCAGCATGAAGAGCGAGACATACCAATTTCCATATGTTTGCAGAACTATTTGGAATCTCAGAAAGTTTTCAAATAACTCTGGAGAATTCTGCGGATGGAAACTCCATGAGTTCTGCCCACCCCTACCCAGAATATGAAATTACATCTCTGTATCCATTAGGTCTGCCTCAACACTGCTTCAAATTAGGAGAGAGCTGAAGACATTCTTCTCTAAAGAACAGTACACCATGATTCAATAGCAGTCCACTTTCGATCTTAAAAATCAGCTGCCCCCAAAACATATGTGGACTGTGTCTTTGGGGGTCATTACAACATTGGCGGTAAAAGGCGCTTACCGCCGCGCAGAAGTCCGCCAATACACCGCCGCGGAATACCGCCACAGCTATTATGACACACATCTCGGAATCCGCTGAAATTCAGACACCCACACAAGTCCGCCACACCAAAGGTCAGTGATAAACTGGCAATAACAAATCCTCCACCGTCACGCCAACAGAAACACGCCCATGCTATTACGACCCACGAATCCACGCGGCGGTCTTTCAACCGCGGTATTCCATTGGCGGTACACACCGCCGCACTCAAAATACACACACATCTCCAAAACACCACCACATTGGACAATTCAAAATACACACACCTGACACACATACAAACACCACTCCCACACACCCAACACAATATAAAACACACACCCACATCACCCACAAACCCCTACGACCACAATTACCGAGAGAAGGCCAGAGAGACTGCACAGCCAAGACAACACCACCATACAGAGGCACACAACACCATCACCCAACCCATACCCACGCACAAAACACCACACACCACTACACATCACCACACACATCAACACTCACACCGCCCCACACATCACACACACCACCCCATGTCACGCCAAAGACACCCGCTTCTTCGAGGAGCAGCTCAGGGTCATGGTGGAGGAAATCATCCGGGTAGAGCCACAGCTATTTGGTTCACAGATACAGCACACATCAATAGCCAGGAAGATGGAGCTATGGCGAAGAATAGTCGACAGGGTCAACGCTGTGGGACAGCACCCAAGAAATAGGAAGGTCATTAGGAAGAGGTGGAACGACCTACGGGGGATGGTGCGTTCAGCGGTCTCCAGGCACAACATCGCGGTTCAGCGGACTGGCGGCGGACCCACACCTCCTCCCCCACAACTAACAACATGGGAGGAGCAAGTCTTGACCATCATGCATCCAGAGGGCCTCGGAGGAGTCGGTGGAGGATGGTACACTGGTAAGTCAAATCGTAACTATCATATCCCCCACCCTACCTGCATTCTATCACACACCCCCCTCACCCCCACCCCTATCACTCAAACTCCTCACTAATGTACTCATAACACAAACCACACATCCCAACACCAAGCCCTGCATGACACAACTAAGCATGGTCACCCCTCACCAAAGCATGCTCACTGCACATACCCATAACAACCCCCTAACCATCATCACACAAACCCACACACAGGAATGCTAGCACTGGGGTACACAAACGCCCACCCATTGCACACCATTACACACACACATGCAATAATCATGCTCTTATGCCCCTGCAGGAACCCGAAGGACCGTCACCACACCAGAGGGTCCAGACAACACCACTCCACCCCCAGAAGAGGCCCACAGTGATGATAGCAGCTCTGCCCTACTGGATCCTGATGACCAGCCCAGACCATCGTGGGCCTCGGGACAGTCGGTTCCCCTTGCACAGGCACAGCCCAACACCGACCTTCCACCCTCTGGTAACACCAGCACAGCACCTACCCAGCGGGCCCAAACCTCCCTACCCAGGACAGGTCAATCAGCGGTGTGTCCACCACTACAGGGAACCCAGGATAACCCACCAGCCCAACAACAACAGGGACCTGGGGGCAGTGGTAGTGGGCACACGGTCCAGGGGACGGAGGCACAGGAACACAGGGGAACTGGGAGGGCTGCTGTGCTACAGGGGGCAGACAGGCCAAGGGAACCCACTCTCCACGAGGCCCTATCCTCCATCATGGGAGCATACCACCACTCCCAGGAGACGATGGCGACGGTCCTGGACAAGTTGCAGGAGACCCTGCGCCTGCAGGAGGAACAGTATTTGGGGTTCAGGGAGGAGCTCAGGACCATCAGCTCCGCCTTTGGCACCATCGTAGGGGTGCTGAAGGACATACAGCAGACCTTGAGGGACACCGTGGCACTCCAAGGGGCCCCTGACACTAGCCAGGACGATGAACTGGCCACCACCTCCGCCGGCGCTAGTGGACAGGACGCCCCGCCACAGGACCACCACACCAGCACCCCACCCCCTGCAGACGGACAACCACCACGCAAGCGGTCCCTGAGATCCAGGAACAGGACAGAGCAAGATGGCAAGACCCCCGCCAGGAAATTAGACCACCCTGTTTGTCCTCCCACTGTCCCACCTTGTTACCCTGTCCATACTTAAACTGCCCCAGCTCCACTTCCTATGCCCAGATGGGCAGTGCACCTGTGAGACTAATAGACTGGACTCTGCCATGGACATTCCTCCGCCATCACCCATCCTCATTTTACAACCCCCTCCCATTTCTGAGCACTTCAATAAACACCCTTGAAACACACAACAATCTTGAGTCAGTCTGTGATTTAGTAAATATGTATTATCAATGACAGTGTCATAATGCGTTTCCTATTGTAAGGCTAACATACCTATGTCACACATCACAAGTCCTTGAAGGATGCAAGCAGATGACACGTTGGTAACCACACCTGTGAAACCATAATGGAAAGGTACAACTCAGTTACCAAATACTGGTTGAAATCGACAGACAGGATAGAGGTAGACGTGTGAAAGTTAATGTAATGTTAAACATGAAAATGTTCTCACCTGTGTGTCACTGGAAATATTGCTGTATGACTGACTCCCTGTTGTCGTTGTCTTCTTCCTCAGCTTCCTCCTCATCACTGTCCACAGGCTCCACAGGCTCAACAGCTGCTACAACACCGTCATCTGGATCATCCTCCTGCAGAAAAGGCACCTGGCGTCGCAAAGCCAAATTATGAAGCATGGAGCAAGCAATGATGATCTGGCACACCTTCTTCGGTGAGTAGAATAGCGATCCACCTGTCATATGGAGGCACTTGAACCTGGCCTTCAGGAGGCCGAAGGTGCATTCGATCACCCTCCTAGTCTGCCCATGGGCCTCATTGTACCGTTTCTCTGCCCTGGTCCTGGGATTCCTCACTGGGGTCAATAGCCTGGAAAGGTTGGGGTAACCAGAGTCCCCCAATAGCCATACACGGTGCCTCTCGAGTTGACCCATCATATCAGGAATGCTGCTATTCCGCAGGATGTAGGCGTCATGCACTGAGCCAGGGAACATAGCATTTACCTGGGAGATGTACTGCCAAACAGACCATCTGTACATTCATAGAATGATAACTCTTCCTGTTCCTGTACACCTGTTCACTCCTGTGGGGGGGGGACCAGAGCTACATGGGTCCCATCAATGGCACCTATGACGTTGGGGATATGTCCAAGGGCACAGAAGTCAACTTTCACTGTAGGCAAATCTGCCACCTCAGGGAAAATTATGTATCTCCTTACGTGTTTCAGCAGGGCAGACAACACTATGGACAGCACGTTGGAAAACATAGGCTGGGACATCCCTGATGCCATGTCCACTGTTGTCTGAAAAGACCCACTTGCAAGGAAATGGAGCACTGACAGCACCTGCACGTCAGGGGGGATTCCAGTCGGATGGCGGATTGGTGACATCAGGTCTGGCTCCAACTGGGTACATAGTTCCTGGATTGTGACACGGTCAAACCGGTAGGTGACGATGACATGTCGCTCTTCCATTGTCAACAGGTCCACCAGCGGTCGGTACACCGGAGGATTCCACCATCTTCTCACATGTCCCAGCTGACGGTGCCCACGAAGGACAACAGCGACGAATCAGTCATTATTCCTCCAGGTATGTACCCACAGTTACACACAAGACTACACCTTCCTGTATGTGTGTTGAGTGTAGGCCTAGCTATGTGTGACGCACAGGTAAATGAAGCCATGTGGGCCCCTGAAATGGCGGCTGCCTGACCTCTAAACTGGGACAATGGGATTGTGGGGTAACTGCGCTGGTGTTGCACACCGTCGCGGTAGGCGGTCGTAGACCGCGCAATGCTGCATTGGTCAACATTGGACCCTATGGGTCCCAGGAGCCAATGAACAGGTGCGCCAGCGGTGATGATGCGCACTGCCGCGGACGTCTCCGCCGCGGACGTCACCGCCATTTTCTATCTGTTCAATCACTAGATACCTGACCTTCGGCAGGAGAGGACCTACACTGCAAGTGCTGCTGTGACCTCGGTCTGGAAGCAACGACGGCTGCTGCGTCTGGGGAAAGGGCCCCTGCCTTCACTGCAGTTGGAGAAACTGGTAGACGGGGTCCTCCCCCAGTACACGCTACTCTACGGTCCTCCAGACCAACAGGTTAGTATACAGGGAGCACGTTGTATGGGCTAGGCCTGGGTGGAGAGGGCTGGTTGGAAGAGGGAAGGGGCCAGAGGTCATAGAACATTAATGCATGGGAATGAATGGGCCACATGGCCAGAGTAGGGAGGGGGCCACTCACATCAACGGTGCAGTTGGTAATGACTGATCCTCTTTCCTTGTGCATGTCATGTAGGTCAGCGCCCACCAGAAGAGGGACATTTGGCGTGCCATCGCCAAGGAGGTCCGGACCCTGGGGGCCCACCAGAGAAGGGGCACCGATGGGAGCTCCCTTGTTGTGGCGCCCCACTTCTACAGGTACAGCCGCCACCTCCCCTACCAGCACCGCCCTCCCAGCAGCCCCTCAGCGTTCCCCCCGTGCCCGCTCACCCAGGAGGGTGGGCATCACCTTCGCCCCAGGCACCTCAGGCCCTGCCCCAGTCACCTCCCCAGGTCACTCACTGTTGGGCAGTCTACCATTGTGAATGCCATCAAGGGCGTAGAACGAGAGTTGCAACACGGTAATGCATTCCTGGAGGGCATTCATTCTGGTCAGGCTGTCCTTCAGCGAACCCTGCAATCTCTGGCCTCAGCACTGATGGCAGCCATTGTCCCTGTGTCCAGCCTCCCCCCTCCAACCTCCTCCACCCAGACCCAATCTCCTGTACCCCAGCCCATCCCAAGCACACCTACAGACCAGCATGCACACAAGTCGGCACACTCAAGCAAACATAGGCACCACACAACCCACAGGCACTCACGCAAGCCTCACCCACGTACAGACACAGCAACATCCACTGCCTCCACTGTGTCTCCTCCTCCTATTCTCCCTCCTCCCTCCCAGTCTCGTCTCCACACACACCTGCATGCACCACATCTACAGGCAACATGAATCGCACAAGGAGACCCAGCACCACAAGCCGCTCACCTGCACTCACCACCTCCACTGCCATTTACACGTCCCCTGTGTCCTCTCCCAGTGTGTCTGTGACGCCACCTCCCAAAGTACACAAACGCGGGCACCCACACACCCAACATCCATCCACCTCACGACAGCCTCCAGTACCTGCACCTGCACCCAAAACACCTAAAGTGACACCTCCGACAACCACCTCCTCTTCCTCTACTCCCAGACCCCCTCCAACTACCCATCCCAGTGTACGTCAGAAACTGTCCCTCTATAAAGTTGACCTTTTTGCTCCCCCCCCCCTCCAATTCATCAGTCCCGTCGTAGCGCCTCAGCCAAAAAGCCTCCAATACCAGTGGTGCCTGTTCAAGGTTTGTGGAGTGCACCGGCCACCAGGGCAGGCAGTGTGACCCAGAGCCAAGGCACTGGCAGCCCACCCCCTGTAAAGGCTCTAAAATTGGAGAGTGGACAACGGGACCGTATGAAGACTCCGCCGGAGACATTGCCCAGAAGGGCCCAAGCCTTGTCACTGGTCAGGAGACCACCGCCAGAGTCACAGCCCAGGAGAGCCCAAGTATCGTCACTGGTCAGGAGACCACCGCCACCGCCGGAGTCATTGCCAAGGAGGGCCCAAGTATCGTCACTGGTCAGGAGACCCCCGCCACCACCGGAGTCATTGCCCAGGAGGGCCCAGGTATCGTCACTGGTCAGGAGACCACCGCCAGAGTCACAGCCCAGGAGGGCCCAGGAGGGCCCAGGAGGGCCCAAGTATCGTCACTGGTCAGGAGACCACCGCCACCGCCGGAGTCATTGCCCAGGAGGGCCCAAGTATCGTCACTGGTCAGGAGACCACCGCCACCGCAGGAGTCATTGCCCAGGAGGGCCCAAGTATCGTCACTGGTCAGGAGACCACCGCCAGAGTCACAGCCCAGGATGGTCCAAGTATCGTCACTGGTCAGGAGACCACCGCCACCGCTGGAGTCATTGCCCAGGAGGGCCCAAGTATCATCACTGGTCAGGAGACCACCGCCAGAGTCACAGCCGAGGAGGGACCAAGTATCGTCACTGGTCAGGAGACCCCCGCCACCGCCGGAGTCAGTGCCCAGGAGGGCCCCGGCTGCCACAGCCCAGGTGGGCTATGATGGAACGTCATGCCACACACCAATGCCCAGTGTAGGGAACGTCATGCCACACACCAATGCCTAGTGTAGGGAGCGTCATGCCACACACCAATGTCCGTACCAGAACCGCCATGGCAAAGCACCGCTGAACAGGGCAAAGACCGCCATGGTGAAGACCGCTGAAGAGGGCAAAGACCGCCATGGCAAAGCACCGCTGAACAGTCCAGAACCGCCTTGGCAAAGCACCGCTGAACAGTCCAGAGACCACCATGGCAAAGCACCGCTGAACAGTCCAGAACCGCCATGGCAAAGCACCGCTGAACAGTCCAGAGACCGCCATGGCAAAGCACCGCTGAACAGTCCAGAGATCGCCATGGCAAAGCACCGCTGAACAGTCCAGAGACCGCCATGGCAAAGCACCAATGAACAGGGCAAAGACCGCCATGGTGAAGACCACTGAACAGGGCAAAGATCGCCATGGCAAAGCACCGCTGAACAGTCCCCCCCAGAACCAGTGGAGAATGTTATCGACTTGAGAGACTGTGGCTTTGCACTCCCCAGGATGGCACGGTGGGCACCCCACCCACTGTAGAGACTTGAGAGACTGTGGCTTTGCACTCCCCAGGATGGCACGGTGGGCACCCCACCCACTGTAGAGACTTCACAGGATGAAGCACTCTGGGCACCAGTCCCCCTCCAGAACCAGTGGTGACCTGCATCCACTTGTGAGACTGTGGCTTTGCACTCCCCAGGATGGCACAGTGGGCAAACCACCCACTGTAGAGACTTGAGAGACTGTGGCTTTGCACTCCCCAGGATAATGCAGTGGGCAAACCACCCACTGGAGAGACTTGAGAGACTGTGGCTTTGCACTCCCCAGGATATTGCAGTGGGCAAACCACCCACTGGAGAGACTTGAGAGACTGTGGCTTTGCACTCCCCAGGATAATGCAGTGGGCAAACCACCCACTGGAGAGACTTGAGAGACTGTGGCTTTGCACTCCGCAGGATGGTACAGTGGGCAAACCACCCACTGTAGAGACTTGAGAGACTGTGGCTTTGCACTCCCCATGATGGTACAGTGGGCAACCCACCCACTGTAGAGACTTGAGAGACTGTGGCTTTGCACTCCCCAGGATACATCAATGGGCATGGAGCCCTTGTCGTGGATCTGGCGTGGTGCTGTCATCCAGCTGAGGTGCCCCCACCTCCCTTCCCCCTGAGGTGCCTGTTGTATTTCTATCTGATGCCCCTGCAGTGTTCTCTCCATTTGTGGACAGGTATCTAGTGTGGGCCTCGCCCATGCATTTTGGGCCCAGTGGTCCACGGACATTGATATGTGCATACCTGCAGTACTACTCGTGATGTATGATTTATATGTATCTGTATATATTTGGTTACTCTATTTTAATACATTACAATGTTTGGACTGATTTCCTTTTGTCTTTGCATTCTTCCGGGGGGGGGGGTTTGTGGGTTATTACTGTGCTGTTTGGAAATGCATTGGTGTTTGTGTCGTAGTGGGTGAGGGTCGGGTTAGGGGTGGGGGTGTTGCGTGTGTGTTCCCCTGACTTTTGCCTCCCCCCTCCTCTATGTCGTAGGTGCAGTACTCACCGTTGTCTTTGGCCCCTACGTTGCTGATGTTCGTAGAAGAGCAGGTAGACAAGTGCAGGGAGTATTTGTAGTTCGGGTTCCATGGTGGCCTCCTTCCTCGTGGCGTGTGTTAAGGTGAGCGTTTTCCCATTGCAAAAGCTGTTTCCGCTGTGTTTTTATCCACGGTGAATCCACCCCTGAAAAGGTGGCGGATTGGCGGGTTGTAATACTGTGGGCGGTACATTGTCTTCCGCCTGTCTGTTGGCGGTGACCGCTGCGCTGCTTGTCTGTACCGCCGTGGCAGGCGGGGTGTTAAAGTGGCTGTCTTTGTTAGCGGATTCCGCCACGGTCTTAATTCCAAATTTTTTACCGCCGGCCTGTTGGCGATCTTACCGCCGCTTTAACACTGACCGCCAGGGTTGTAAGGACCACCTTTGTCTTGGACCCTACACAGTAGTATGAAGTCTTTCGACTAGGTACCTACTATATAAATACTGCATACATAGTGTTGAAAATTAACATATTTTGTATGGTGTACCCTCCGTTTTTGCTGACTGTAGAACTCTGTGCTCTTTACTCCAGCTAACCAGAGGTAAAGTGCCGGTGCTCCCACCTTCAACATGATGAAATTGGCATCCCCCTCAGTAGCACAAATAACATACCTTTATGTCATAAGTAGATGGTGGAAAAGTGCACCCAGGTCCCAAAGCGAACTGAAACACTTCTGTGCATCCACTAGAATGACAGTTTAAAGATGACTGCAGGTCTACTATGTGTAGTCTGAGTGTCCAGTTACAAAGCTGCAAATTTGACCTGTCAAAATAACACTGTTTGACAGGCCTGAACCTTCTTTTTAAATAACTATGTAGGCCCACCACCCATAAGGAAGTGTGTATGGTATTTAAAAGTAGGATGTATAGATGATGATGTTAAACATGACCTGATAGTGAACATGCACCAAAAGCAAACTATTTTCAGTGTATCAGAGTTGGGTGCTCCATAGGAAAAAACTGGAATACAAAATTAAACTTAATATTGCTATCTCCAGTTGGGAAATAGCTACACATTTCATTTATCTACTTTTTTAAATAAATATTACACACTCAATACACTGGTGAATCAGGTTTGTAATGTTTGAAAAAGGTACTTTTAGAAAGTTACAGTTTCCCTGCCTAAAGCCTCTGGGGGCCCATTTGTTCCACTAGTCACCCAGGAGCTGACTAGCCTCATTGATGAGATAGGAACTTGCTCTTAGAGCTGAGAAAAAGTCCTATATGTGGGGAGCAGTTTTCTTCTACTTTGGAAGGAAGGTCATATGGGCTGTGCTCTGACACTTGACTAACTTCAAATAGGCCTACTCTATCACAGGAAAATTTTAGCATCTGGGCAGGGCCCTTCTAAGTCCCCCCAGGCAGCCAAGAACCAAACCGAGTGGGAGATAAGCTGCCCAGAACTGGTTTAGAGTGACACCAAAGGAGGGGCTACTCATATCCCTGGCCACCCCTCAGGGGCGGGGACACAGGCTCAGAACAAAGGGAGAAGGGTTTCACCATGTTGGATTCAGGCAGAGGGACATTTTGGTGTTGTTTTCAGTAGGACACACAGGTAGCACTGCAACCAAGAATGGGGTTGCTCCTGGGAACTTTTACCTTTTTGGTTAGGGGGTACACACACAGGCTGGTGCCATGCATAAATGTGGCACCAACGGCACCCGCCTCAAACAATTTCTTGACCTTTGGAAGGAGCGAAGAGGACTGGATCTGCTGTCTATGACCTCAGAATAGCCTATAAGACTGGGTCTGCTCTCCCTCCTGTGCCCAGGACCAAGAATTGCCGGTGGTCATAATACTGACCTTCTGTTAAAGCTATGGGCACATGCAGGCTACAAGAGGCCTTTTCTGCAACTGTCCAGTGCCAACTAGATCTTCCCTGGACCCTACTGCTTGTCTCTGCTAAAGTGAGTCTTGACCCCCAAGCACTGTCCCCAAGGTCCTGGACACTTGGTCGAATCAAAGTGTAATCCTCATATTTTCTCCTGAACTCTGGGATTTAGGATTTGTTTGGCTCCAAAAGACCTCCCTAGTACTACGACCACCCGCCAAACTGATCTGACGAAGTTGTGTTGCCAATGGGCCAAATATTCAGGTTGCTCTCACTCTGAGCTTTTCTGCAGCAGCAAATCCAATTCAGTGGGACTTCAAGGAGAAAGTTTGCAGCATAGTGGCTGCAGCCTTGCCCCCTGTATGAATCAAAGCCCCAAAAAAGTGACTAAATCCAAACACAAAAATCTACACCAGGTGCCAAAAGTATCCAGTCAGCCAGAGATCTTCCTTGGGTGCCAAATTAAAATTTCTTGTGCTCGGAGTATTCCCATCAAAAGTCAACAGCTTCATCAAGACATTGTGCAGTGGCTATCTGCTGACATGGAGCCCTCTTCGGCTACAGCCTGCTGCTTTGCCCCTCGTTTAGATTTTTGACTTCCATTTCAGACACTAAGGGGCATATTTATGAGGGGGTTTGCATTGCATTTGCACCACGCAATGTATTACATGTTCAAACCCCAAATGGGATTCAAGAAGCCACTCAAGACCACCTGAGTGGCTTCATAAAGATAGAATAAAGCAACACAGGGCAAATAGCTGCATTGCCTTACTCTGCCCTGAGAAGGCATTACATGGGTATTGCATGGCTGTTCCCACACAACTCCCATGGATTTTGATGCATTCACAGATCTACCAGAACTGGTAAACCTGGGAATGCACTAAAGTGATAGACTTCTCGCAGGGGAGGTATAACAGGAGAAATATCTTTATTTCTCCTTGGTACGTCCTCCTTCTAAATGTGCTGCATTTTACAGCACACAAAGATAGCATATGCATCAGGGGATTGTTTTTGTGCAAAAACAATCCTGCATGCAATGGAGGCACTCTTGCACTAGCACCAGCACCAGAGTAAAGGAGGAATGCACCATACTGACTTAAATATGGTGCACTCCTGCCCTTTCCCTGTGATGTAGTGCAGCAAGTTAACTTCCTGCACTGCTTGTTTTTCTCATAAATATGCCCCTAAGTCTGAAGGTAATCTTCCTACTGGGCAAACTTGGTTTATGTATTTAACCTGTACTTCAACGCAGTCATTCTTAACTTGCACCTAACTACCAGCCAAGCACAATCAGGTGACCGCAGTCAGCACTTAGAATATTGTTTTTGTTGTGGTTCTACTTTATAACTGCTTTGGTATTTCATAAATACTTTACACAGTGCTCTAAGTTAAGCCTGTCTGCTCTGTGCCATAGCTATCCAGGGGATGAGCTAAGGTTAATTGAGTGACTTTGAGGGTTCACTCTGAAAAGGGTTGTGAATATTACTTGGATGGGTACTCACCCCCTTCAACAAATATACCAATGCCCTTAGGTATACAGATATTGTTTTTAAAAGTACTCAGTAATGAATATATTTGAATAGCCTTTGACCTTAAAGTTCTTCTCTAACATTACAAAATAATGTAACATCAGTCGTACAAGATACTTTTATCAGCCTTTATTATTTATTTTTCCTTGATTTAGCTTTTTCTATGAGCACCTTTTTAAATATCTGCCCATTTTTTAGATAAGCCAGGTCCGCTTCTATGTATCTGTGGTGATCCGTATTTAATGCATGTTTTTTTTGCTAACTCTATTCCTTCCAAAACAAATGACACCACACCAGCTGGGAATTTCTTAGCTATCCTAGTCGAGGAGATCGCGTCATTTAGGGTGTCCTTGCACACCTCATCACCAGACACAGTGTGAGTCCCAAACTTAGTCAGGCTATTTAGCATATCTCTTTCTCACACAGGGAAATGACGCATTCTTCCTACACTTCTCTATCAATTTTGGGAACATGCGTTGCTTGTAGACAATGTTTTAGTTTAGGTATCACCGTTCATATTTGTGTCAACTGCGCATTTTGGACAGCAATCTCCTAAACAATGAGGCTTGAACCATCACTGTATCTGACTGCCACGCTTTTACTGTTACATTAATTGGCATATTTGATGAAATAGTATTCATTAACCCAAAAAAGAACCTACCTCCTCTCCCCTTCCCACAGAATCAGATACATCTGTGTTCAGAGTCCTAGGGATAATTATGCCACTCTTTCATTCTCTTACTCATGCAACAAAGGCAACATATCTTCAATTACCACATTTCCCTATTTAAAGCACATAACCACTGAATTGTCCTATTGTTGTAGCAATACTTCTTCTTGGGCACAGAACACTATATTTCAGATGCCTAACTTTTGCCATTTAGTAGAACAAAAACATTAGTCTGGTGAGTTATTCTATCCTTCCCCTGCCCAGGGATCGTTTAAATCATCCGATAATTGTTCTCGTCGGAAAACTGACTGTCCCCCTAAGGTGAACATTTTACACGCGTTGTTGCTACTAGATCTACAGCATTTAGAACTACTATACATACCAGACGTGGTCAAGTCTTGCATTTCACCATTTGCATGATTGTCTACTGTGGTGAAATAACTGAACTGACAAAGCAGCACAGTATAAAGAATGCAGAGGATAGGGAATGATAAATAGTAGTAGCTTTATCGCTACACACGAAGTTAAACTTGAATTAATCCGAATCCGTTTTGCTTTTGTGTAGACGCTTCTGATTACTGGTGTGCCTGTCGCAAGATGCTTGTTTCCGGTCCAAGGAGGACCTGTTCTGGCAGTTCTGGCTGAACTGTTCCCATGGGGAGCAGGGTCAAGACTGATTTGCATATGACTGGGTCCAACCTGGGGTGGGATTAAACCCAGATCTCTGTGACTGAGGGTAATTGTTTGCATTGTTTAGCTTTCCATTCATCATATGTTCTTTTCACTTTTGTTGCCCTAAGTGGGTAAGGGTATTCCTAGACATTGGTCCCCTGCTCACTATGCCACTGGGTTCAAGTTAGCCTGGCTGATGGGAGGTGATAATCCAAATCCGGTGCCTGGATGCTTGCTTCCAGTTCAGGGAGGACCTTGCCTGGAAGTTCTGGCTAGACTGTTCCTGTGTGAAGAAGGGTCACAAATGATTTGCATATGGCTGGGTCCAAAGTGGGGTGGAGTGGTGGGCAAAAAAAGATAGTATAAACCCAGATATCTGTTACTGGGGGTGATTGTTTGCATTGTTCAGCATTCTGTCCATCATATGTTCTTTGTGCCTTGGTTTTTTGCCAAATAATCTAAATTTCCCAATGCCCTCAGAAGCCCTGCTCAACAGCCTGACAATTTCTTTGTCCTTGTGCTTTACACATTTTGAACATGCCGTGCATCAGAGCCTTTTGCCCTCAATAGGAGAGTGGTCATTTGTTGTGCTAAGGTGCAACATTGCAGTCACATCTTTGGATCTGGACACCATACCCTCCAGGGTCTGGTGTTGGCTTTCCACTTAAGTGATAGATCCTTATTCACTCCATCTCATTCGCTGCTAAGTAATGTGGAGTTGCAGACTGTAAGTACATTCGGGCTTCAGAAAACTCTTAAACTGCATGTGAGAGCTCTATTTCTTCTCTAGGTAGGGTGGCTCAGAAATACTCTAATGAATGTCAATAAGGTCCTGACTCTGGATCGAACACCTAAGTGCTTCAGTCTTTGATTTTGGCTTCCAACTGAAGTAAAAGATCCTTAGCCACTCCTCTTCACCCGCTGCCGAATAAAGCACAAATATGAGCATTTAGGGCCAGATGTAGGTAGCCTTTTGCACCTCGCAAACGGCGAAAAACACCGTTTGCGAGGCGCAAAAGGCCTCACGCGATGGAGAAACACATTTTGCGAGTCAGTACCGACTCGCAAATAGGAAGGGGTGTGCCCTTCCTATTTGTGACCGCATCGCGATGTAGAGTTGAATTGTGACTGCGAAAGCGGTCGCAAATCAACTCGCAATTACCATCCACTTGAAGTGGGACCCCTTCCCCTTTGTGAATGCAAACACAAATATTTTTTCAGAGCAGGCAGGCAGTCCTATGGACCACTGCCTGCTCTGAAAAAAACCGAAACAAAAAGGTTTCGGTATTTTTTCTATTTGCAGCTCGTTTTCCTTTATTCAGAAGCAGTCACGGACATTGTGGTCCGCTGTCTCCAGCAGGCCACCATCCCCGTGAGTGCCTAGACTCGCTATGGGGTCGCAAACTGTGACCCACCTCATAAATATTTATGAGGTGGGTCTTTGCGACCCCATAGCGAGTCGCAGAAGGTGTCTGAGACACCTTTCTGCATAACATTTTGCGAGGTGCAAATTGCGATTGCACCTCGCAAAATGTTTTCTTCCTACATCTGGCCCTTAGTCCTTTGTTCATTCAGGATCCGCAGTGGCATGTTCAGGATTTCCAATGGAAGGAAATACTGCCCATACTCTGCTGTGTTGGGGTTCTATTGTTTAAAGTGTTCTTGAGATACTGAGCTTCTAACCTCAAATCTGAGCTGATGATGGACACCATCTAGTACTGTGCTTGAGGAGCTGTAGTAGCTATGGCAGTGTAAGGGGCTTCCAAAGGTAGGAAACACATCTGCACTGTGTCTGAGGATCTTACTTGGCCTTAGGCTGAATAACCTTCTCTTTCTGGGTACACCCCAGCCTGTGGAACCCTTCCTGGATCTTCTCAGGCCTATACGTTTCTTCATGGGCTTTTCTTTATGTGGTCCTCTTCCTGCATTTTCCCCATATGTTGAGTTTCATACAGCATTTCATCTTGGCCTGTGCCTATCTTACTCGGCCTTGGTCAGTCAATGGGTATTGTCCTGTGTTCCTGGTAAATGGAGGCTTGTTAATGGATGGAATATTTAAAAATTGGTAGTCTTTTGTGGGGTTATGGATTCAAGCACAAGTAGCTAAGACACTTCCCACTCCCAAAGGAGTCCTGGTCAAAGGGAAAAGGATGTAAAAGTAAGAAAATCAGTAATACTGATGGGAGGGGGATGGGGTAGACGATTAGTAGGGCAGATTATATGGATGACGGAATGACGATGAAGATGATGTGGCAGAGGGGACAGGGAGCTGGGTCTAGACTCAAAAACGTGTAGGTAGTACTGCGGCGATTTTGTGTATGCATAAAGGGAGGAGGGGGATTAAGGATATGGAGCTGAAGACCGGCATAAGTAGCATTTTATCCCTCTTTCCTGGTTGCAGCATTTGGTGAGCTGTAGCCTGAAGTATATTTAAGGAACTGTCTACCACCATCCCTAGAGCCATGGGGACCTAAAGCAAACTCATCTGTATATTAACATAACTGTTTTATTGTGGAAGGAGTGTACTGTCAGCATCCACAAGATAAATGGTTCACTATGACCAAGCATCATGGGAACAGAACTTCACACTTATGAATCGGATTCTCTTTCTTATTCTAAAGGAAACCATTTATATTTTTAAATAATTTTGGATATTCGCGCATGACTTGGCATGACTTGGCAGCTTGCCTTAAGTCACAACTTATGTTAGAGTTTGGAAGCTAACCTTCATTTAAATTTAAGTCTGATGTCGCTCAATGGGTAAATAGAGGCAAGGTGCCCAGGACTGGTAAATGTAGGAAGGCACATTGGAAAAATAGCAACTAATCAATAGAGAAACAAAGAACACATATAAGGGGGGGGTTGGTTGGCCTGTACCACCTGAGGCTTAGCTATGGCTGCACTTTAAATGTTTGGATGGCGTACATTTTAAGTCTGCTAAAGGGGAATGTGGTGATGTCATTAAACGTTGTAAACATCATCATTGGTATACACTAAGTACAATAATAAAGCATCTGAACATTCCATTAGGTCAGTATTCCTTGTAAAATACATCTGCAGTTACCTTCACTTTGAATAGAAGACTATACTGAGGAAAATGAAGCAGTAAGGTCAGGTCAGTGACAACATAAAACAGAACAAAGAAGGTGCAAGAGTTATTAACACTCTTAGGGCTATATGTACCAACACAGTTTCCCATAGACACAGAATGGGTCAAACCCTTTGCTACATCTGGCCCTTAGTCTCTTCAAGTTCACTGCAAAAGATACATATACTTTGGTGAACAAAGAAATGGGGAATGACTTTTCCATCTGTGAACAGCATGCTGATTGTCAGTAAATGGAAATAAAGCTGCAAACCTTTTTTATGTTTTAACATCTCATGTATTCTCATATACTGTGAACTTTTCTTCACCCTACCTCTTCCTAAGATCTTTGCTAAGGTCTGGAAATTTATTTTATTAAGTTTAAAGACTTATATTATAATTACAAATACAAATAAATATACAAATACAAAGTCATCTCAGAAGAGAACATATTATCTAATAAGATACAACAGTGAATATTAGAAATATAATTATAAGCATTTGGATATTAAAATGAATGGCAAGTTGTAATACACAAATAAAAGGGGTGAGAGAATAGAAGAGAGTGAAGGGAAAGAAGAAAGGAAAGAAGAATTAAGTATACCTTCATGAACAGTACTTAGTGAAATATGAAAAGTTATTATACATATTAATAACTGAGATGTCTCATAAAACTGTGTTGAATAGTATAGAAGAATCATTAGTAAATTTCAAGGAACAAATACATTTGTTACCTTTGCAAGATATGTAGTGAGAGGTGACAACAATATATCTCTTTTAGTTGATTTTGGAAGAGATTGTAGATTGTATCTGTCCAGTCTCTAGTAACAAACTAAATTCCACCACTGTTTAATGTTGAGAATTTTGATAGATTGCCAGTTAGAAGTTATGATTTGTAAACCTAATGCACATAAAAGATCTACAAATTTACCAACCATCTTGTTATTTGCCCATGATAAGTGTAATCCACCAATAAATATTTGGTCAATTGAGAGTGGTGTAAGGCTTCCAGTGATGGCAGAAATTCTGTCCCAAAGTTGAATCAAAAAATCAGACACCACTTGACAGTGAAAAAACATATGAACGTATGAACCAGTGAGAATTGTATCTCCAGCATGTGTCTTGTTTAGTGGGGTTAAGTTCAAACATATGAGCAGGTGTATAGAACATTCTATTATAAAAGGGACATGTTTGTGTTAAGTTAGCTGGTCATCCTGTAGAATGTACTTTGACCCAAATTTTATCCCATAATTTAGTGGGCCAATTGTGTTGTAAATCAATTCCCCACTGCGTTTCCTGTTTAAAATTAAGCTTGTCTTGAATAATCGTGATAAGTGTTTTGTAACTAAAGGAAACTGTGGGAGCTTTATGTGGTGAATAAGCAGGAATTTGAATATCATTAATTCTAGAAGGAGAGTAAGAAAATGAAGATAGCGCCTGTTGTAAAAGACCATGTAGTATGTTCTATTGGTGGAGAAATGAAGATGGCAATTTAAACGTTTGTGAGAGAATTGGAAAAGAGATGGCAGAATTGCTAGATATACTTTGAGAGACATTAAATAGGTCTTTGTCAATCCATATTTCCAATAAAGTGGGATTTCCTTTGAGGATAAGCATTTTGTTATCCCAAATGGAGCTCTGAAGGAATTGGTGATGTAGAGAGTAGAAGCGGTTTAAGCAGGGAACAGGAAAATGAAGTAGTATAAGCAACCAAAACATGGGGAAATGAGACATATATAAAATCTGTTGGTGGGAGAAAGGAAAAAACAGGGAAGATTCTAATATAAACCATAACTTAGGGTCTGACAGAGCCTTATGATAAAGATAGTAGCCAGGAAAGTTAACTCCCCTGATTATTTGGGAAGCTTTAGTCTATTTAACAGTATGCAAGACCTTTTTCCTTTCCACTGGAAAATTGGCTAAAATTTTACCTAGGGAATAGAAGTGAACGTGTCTTTAAGGTTGTTAGTGCAGAAAATCCCCAAACATTTAATCTTTGCTGGATTCCATGAGAGATCTGCTTGCATAAAAAGATCTTTAATACAATATTTATTAAGAGGTAGGATTTCAGACTTATCTAAGTTTAGCTTGTATCCTGATCCTTCAGAGTAAGATTATAATTGTTTAAAAAGGATGGTAAAGAAATGCAGGGTTGTGAAATGAAAAGAAGAACATCATCTGCATAAGCAGCATATTTGATATGTGTGTCTTTGATTTGAAAACCATGTAAGGTATCAGATGTTTAAGGTTGATGTGAAGGGTTTCAATGATAATCTAAATAGTAATGGAGATAGGGGGTACCTTTCTTAAGGTGTCTGGCACCTCTCTTAAGGTGAAAAGAAGGTGATTGCACCCCATTCACTAGCACAGTAGATAGGTGATGAATATATAGCATTGCTTCCTAATTACCTGAAGTGTAGAGAGGAAATAAATGCTACCAAGACAATCACACATTCTTCGGGTACTCAATTCCTCCATCATGCTGACATAGCAGAATGTTTTGCAAAATATTACCAACCACTCTATACTCCAAATTCACTATAGATTAACTTAAAGCAGAAGTTACATACTTACCTAAAGGCAAAGCACCTGGCACTGATGGCTTTACAGTTGAATTCTATCTTCAGTTCTCTCGCATTGCATTTCCTCAGGTTTTCAAGCTTATTAACAATTCTCCCTCCGTAAGTTCATCCTTTGGTTCCTTCACATAGGTGATGATTTGTATTATTCCAAACAAGATCGAGACTTTACCTTATGTAAAAATTATCCCTTCATTTTCTTGATAAATACAGAATGCAAAATCTTTGCTGAAGCTCTCGCTCTTAGATTAATCGATTTTCTTCCTATTTTGATTTTCCAAGATGAGTATGGCTTTGTTAAGCACAGAAATATTACCAACAACTCACATACCTTTCTATATATTATTAGTAAGGCAAACAAGCTGACATCCTCCCTAACTGTGTTTAGTATATGCAGAGAAAGCTTTTGATGGATTCCACTGGCAGTTCCTTATGAAAGCTCTAGTGACTGTTTTTATAATTTATTTTATAGATGTGTTCAATGTTTGTAAACATCATTGCAATGTTTGTGAACAATAGACACTTTAAAAATATGTTAAAACATAATAAAGATTTGAATGAAAATGTAGCTCTTGAGTGATTAAGTTAGGGTGACTACATAGCATGTCTAGCAGCACTTTGCAATTTACACAAAACAACAACATTACCAACATTGGTTAGATGGGAACCATCTGTGGAACTGATGTAGATTTTCATATTGTATACTACCATGACAAATACAGCCAAATGTGTAATCTTCAAACTGCTCAGCCATGACAAGACTGACATTTCGATGGGTACCCATGAGGCCAGATTTGCAAACCTTTTGCACTGGGTTGCATCCCAAAAGTGACACAAACCTGCACAAAACCTTTTTTGTTGGATTTACTTTCCAGTACAAAACTTGCTTTGAACTGGAAGGTTGCCTGAAAGTAAAGCAAAGCAGCACGAAGCGTTGGTTTGCATTGTTCCACCTCAGATGAGCATTACATGTGTGGTACAAGGGCATTCCCATGCAGTCAGCCATGCTTTTTGATGCACAACCCTATCTACTAACAATAATGGACAGAGTTTTGCATAAACAAATAACAACACTTTGAAGCAGGTGTTAAAAATGAGAAGTCATGTTATTCCTCCTTTCTTTTTTGACTATGCATGTGTGCTGCACCGTACAGCACAGATACAAAGTAGGAAACATTTTACAGTTTTTCTAGGCATAGTATTTGTACTGGAAGGTGACCCTTGCAGTAAAAATCCTATGCTAGATTTCCGCAGCCACCTCTATGGTGCAACAGGGCTTTACATTTTTTCTAGGCATAGTATGTTGTACTGGAAGGTTACCCTTCTAGTATAAAACCTATGTTAGAATTACGCAGACACCTCTATAGTGCAAAGGTCTTTGCATGGGGCTCAGCAGCCTGACTGTGTGCTAGACACTAGGGCAAGGGGAGGAGAGTGCCATGTCTCTGTAGATATGGCCCTTGTCTTCCAACTCACAATATCATGCAGCAAAGAAACTTTAGGTGCTCCTCTGCATTGTGTGACATAGTCATAACTCATAATCATAAATCTGGCACCCAAACTTTAGGCTGAATCCAGTAGTCATGAGTCATGTTTAATAGTTGCCAATGCAAATAAAAAATATATAAAGAGGGTATTGGATTTTGTCGCATATAATGTACCAAGATCTTCCTTTATTACAGAGCAAAGGCATGAACATTGAATATGTTGAATATGTTGAATATTATTACATTGTATATATAAAATATTTACAGAAGTGTGGTACTTACTGGAAATAGCCTATAACTTATGGCCCACTAATCTCATACCACCTAACCTTGACTCTTGCAGAACCCAACACTTTCAGCATGTGTTCTCTAGCATAGTTCTCTTCCTAGTTCAGTCAAGAACCTTCTCCAGACATCATAAAGACTGTGGTAATATATTTTCACAGTTGTCATAACAAATGGAAATGAATTTAGACATCCCTACCAAACAGATTACACACCTAGAGGCACAAATATTACCCACTAATTTGTTATCAAGCATTAAGTCCAAGCATAACAAGCATAACAAATTAGTGAATGTGACTGAAGTGACTGAAAGTTGTGTAATCTGTGGGGAGCCACAAACTTCTATCCATCCAGCTTTCCACCATGTCTCTTGATAAAAATTGTATCTCACTTATGTGGGTAGGCCTATTGCCAGTAACAGTAAACAGCCCAAAATGCAACATGGATGCATCACATTTTTTCACAGAAAACGGATCTTTTTTCCAATGTGGATCACTCTATATGTTGGTCCCTAGATCAGCCGGTACTCAGGGAAGCCTAGCAAGCCTGTACAGTTTTGAAAATGAAACACCTAAGTGTATCTAGACTGGGCTGACTTGCGTGGCTCTCACCACGGTTTTTTTTTTTACCTAGAATTCTTTGCAGACCTCAAACTGATACAATAAACACATTTTTCTCACATACCTGTGCTGGAAAGATCTGTAATCTGTGGGGATCCACAAACTTCCTTCCACACTGCATTCCCCCAAGTCATCCATTAAATATGGTACCCCACTTGTATGGCTAGGTATAATTGCACGCAACTGGATGCATCACATTTTTCCACTGAAAACTGACCTTTTTTCCCAATGTGGGTAACTCTAGATTTTGTATCCTAGCTCAACTGGTACCTAGGGAAACTTAGCCAACCTACACAGTTTTTTAGAACTAGACACCTAGGCGTATCCAGGGTGAATAGCCTTGCATAGCTCCCGCCAGTGTTTTATTCCCAGAATCCCTTGCAAACCTCAAACTTTGACTAACAAACACATTTTCCTCACATTTATGTGATGTAAATTTCTGGAATTTGCAGGGAGCCACAACGTCCTTCCACCCAGCATTCCCCCAAGTCTCCTAATAGAAAGGATGCCTCACTTGTGTGGGTAGGACTAGTACCCATGTCAGGAAATGGCCCAAAACACAACGTGGATGCATTTCCACTCAAACCTAACCCTTTTCTAGCAAAGAGGAATGCTGTAGATTTTGGACCCTAGCTCAGCCGACACCTAGGAAACTTAACATATCTGTAAAAAAATTTAAAACTAGACACCTAAGGGTATCTAGGTTGGGTTGTCTTGCATGAATCTCACCAATTTTGTTACTAGAATTCCTTGCAATCCTCAAACGTTGACTACAAACTTAAATTTTCCTCAAAGTTCTATGATGCAAAGTTCTGGAATCTGCAGGGAGCCACAAACTTCCACCCACCCTGCAATTTCCTAAGTCTGTCGATAAAAATGGTATCACATTTGTGTGGATAGGCCTAGTGCCTACAATAGGAATTGGCCTAAAATACAGCAAGGATGCATCACAGTTTTCCAGAGAAAACTGACCCTTTTTTTCCAAAGAAGGTAGCTGTAGATTTTGCTCCACTGGCACCCAGGGAAACCTAGTCAACCTATAAATTTTTGCAAACTTGACACCTACTATTATCCAGGGTGGACTGATTTTTGTGGCTCCCACTACATTTTATAACCCAGAATCCCTTGCAAACCCCACAATTTGACTAAAATAACTATTTCCCAAACATTTCAGTGATGGAAAGTTCTGAAATCTGCGGGGAGCCACAAACTTCCATCCACCCAGCATTCTCCCAAGTCTCCTGATAAAAATGGTGTTGTATAGCTATTTTAGCCATATGTTATACACGTTATTTTAGCAAACTAGGCTTGCCATTGTGAAATTTAGTCCAGTTACATTTTATTCAGTAATTCTTTGTTTTTCTAGCATTAACCACATTTGTGGTGTTGTTTTATTTTCTCTATATGTAATTGTTTTTTCGCCTAGGAAAGACTCACGTTCTGAATACTGTTTTCAAATCACTTTGTGCTTTCCTCAAGGCTGCAGTCAATAGGATTACCGGCAAAAGTGGTAAGCTGTGTCTCCAACATTCAGAGAAATATACACATCCTTACGTGGGGCCATTTTTCCGAGAACATCCATTGTTTTATTATAAAAACACTTCTCTGTCCCATACACGTTTGAGGGAGATTCCAGCCAGATGACCACGACTGCATGCTGATTGCTGATTGTCTTCACTACAGCTGCTTGCTTAGACTACTGAATCCCTGGTTTACATGGGTACAGTGACTTTTTAGACAACAGGCTTCCTTGCTCTGGTATGGGGGATGATGTCTTCCCAGGGGGGAAACCTGAAGGGCGGATTAGGGCTTATCACGCTGTGCTCTAACCTAGCTTAGTTAGGAAAGATATGTATCACTCCTAGTGACAGTATGGTGGGGCGATTTTTGTGTTTCACTCTCTGTGTCACAATTTTGTTTCTATTGTGTTTTATCATCCTAGTTATTGCAATACATGCCATCTTATCTAAGATGCAGTTACTTCAATAAACCCTTATTGGACTATATTCTACCTCTGTTCGTCTGAGCCTGTGTGAGACTAACGTAATCGAGAGAAAGGGGTGAAATCTGATTGCCCACGATTCCCCTGAGGAGTCTTTCTTGTCATGCGCCTGGTTGCCACAGTCATCCCTGCTCTGGGGCAGAGAAGAGGCTCAGGTAGTTAGCAGGAAAACCCGGATTAGGCCGACAGGCATCACATTGTATGGGATTGTATTCAGTACACTACAATTCAGGTGATTCTGCGGTCCAAATCCAGTAGCCTCATTAGGATAATGGTACTTCACTTGTGTGGGTAGGCCTAGTGCTTGTGACAGAAATAGATTAAACCAGGGTCAATTGGAGTTCACTGGAGAGGTCGCTCATTGACCTTGGTTTGAGCCATTCCTGTAGGGGATACTAGGCCCTGCCAGACAAGTGGGGCAGCATTTTTATCAGCACAAGTGGGGAATGCAAAGTAATAGAAATGTTGTGGATCCCGGCAGATTCCAGATGTTTCTATCACAGCAATGGAAGGAAAATGAGTTATTTCAGTCAGAGTTTGAGATTTGTAGAGCACGGTGCATAGGAACACCTTGTACAATCCACGCAAGACACACCACCCCAGACTCCCTTGATTGTCTAGTTTTCAAAAGCATCTGTGTTTTGAAGATTTACACAGGTGGTGCCACAGCATGACCCTGAATACAGCACCTACCTAAATTGCTTATCTCTCAACATAGTGATTTAGGGCCTTTTGTATCATTTTCTCCTGGGTCACCCACACAAGTGGCATACCATTCTTATCAGGAGACATGTGGGAACTCAGGGTGGTAGGAAAACCTTTGGCTCCATGCAGCTTCGTGTCTTTTCATCACATAAATGAAAATGTTTGTTTCTTACCAAGGTTTGATGTTTGCAAGGGCTTCTGGGCAATATTTTCCTGTGAGAGCCACCAAAGTCATGCTCCTCTGAACTCCCCTGGAGTCTAGTTTTCAAACATTTGGAGGTTTTGCCTTGGTGCGGGCTGACTTAGGGCCTAATATCAACAGCTACCCACAATGAAAAAAAACCAAGAATGAGTTCTTAGTAAGGGCCATCTTACCGCCACAGATATAAATCTGGTACACATTTTTGAAAGTTAATTCACAACTTACACTCATTGGTTTTAGTACCACTAGAAATGCTACTGAAACCAAGACTTCTAAAAGTGAGCCATAAAGCCACGTCAAGGCACCATCGCTTAATGGTCCATTCACATGCC
This sequence comes from Pleurodeles waltl, assembly GCF_031143425.1. Taxonomy (NCBI): domain Eukaryota; kingdom Metazoa; phylum Chordata; class Amphibia; order Caudata; family Salamandridae; genus Pleurodeles; species Pleurodeles waltl. The sequence continues at coordinate 489,626,263 of NC_090440.1, forward strand.
ACTCACGCACAACACACAAGACTTTCTTACCGCTGGCCCCGGGCTCAGTCTAACAGTGCACTCACATCAACAGACCACCACCATGCAAGGGCCCATCACATCCATATGCCACAGGAATCAGTTTGACTGCTTTTACCACCTTTCAGGTAACTGCCTCCAGTCTGAACATTCCTGAAAGCATACCTAGTAAACCTTTACTAATGGCTCCCATGACAGCCACATGAGGCTTAGGAAGACATGTCTGACATGCGTCTTTAGCGAACTCTCTGTGGTAAATCAGACTCCTTCCAGTTTATGGATGCAAGTCGGGGGTGTTAAAGTATGGCTCCAAGCTGTCATTCCTCACAATGAGTAAGCATATCTACCTTTGAAGCTAAGGCGAACATGCTTGGGAATAATACAGAAATTCCCTAAAGAGAATGTCATAAACTATGACGAACAGTAGTTTTTGACACACCGGGTAGTGCTTTAGAACATAGCATATTTCCCATTTACCATTATGTGCAGTGTTGTGACTGTAATGCACTTATCATACAGCAAACTGAGGCCCATATTTATACTTCTTTAGCACCGCATTTGTGTCCTTTTTTTCACAAAAGCAGAGCAAACTTACAAAAAACAACTGTATTTTGTAAGTTTGTGCCGATTTTGCATTAAAAACGATGAAAAGGTGGAGCTAAAAAAGTATAAAAATGGGCCTGAATGTCTACCAACTTCTGATGGAGGATGAACAAGGCAACCAGGATAAACATTTTACTCATACGTGTAGCATTGGGTATAGAGAGGTTATCCTGTCAGTGATGTAAGAGCAGTTAGGAGAGATCCATGGAGAAACCTAGTCAAAGAGCCAAGTGTTCAGCTTTGTATGGAATATACTAATTTTAGAGATGGTGTATATATTGAGAGGCAGGTCATCATAATCATCAAAGAAACTATATTCGGTTTACCAGAAGCCAACAAAGCATAGCAGAAATTAAAAATATAAACATATGCATGATATAGTATATGTGCTTAATTTTTATACAATTTCTGCAAATTAAACAATGCTTTGAACATATGCATGATCATATAAAACTAATCGTGATTTTAAAACATGCACAAGTATTACAACTATTAAGGAATTCATAAAACTCTACTAAACTATTATAAAGCACTAGATTACCTAAAAACAGAGTCAAAATATCAGTCACAACTAAAAAACACATTGAATCAATTGGATATATTCACATGTAAAGATGAGATCTAGGTTATGTCCAATTAAATATATGGACTGTGGTTCATCTCCATAGCTAAAGTGTAAATTTTGACCATCTGGGACAGATGATAAGTAAGAATTGGCTAAGGGAATACACAATTGGTCCCGATGTACCATATTTTAGAATTCTGAATGCAACCACATAACGCCTGACCTTGCGGTCCAAACACAGGATGAATTTATCTTCTGCCAAAACCACAATATTCTGTACTAAAGAAGAATGCGTGCTCTTCCATCTCAGGTGCCAAACTGCAGGCAAGGCACGTGTCAAGTGTAGGGCATTTACAATATTTACTGCTAAAAGCCCTGAGAGGTAAAGTACCCAGCTGGAATCGTACATAGAAACCTTTGCCCAAAGGAGAAGTAATATGGTCTAAGAAGGGTTCAAACTTGGGGCATAACTTAAAATTAAAATAACTGATCAGATATGCAGCCAACCATGGTACCTGCCACATACTGATCATTATAATGTTTCCAGTGCTTGGACTTTAAAACTAGAGCCTCTACCTTCTGGATTTCTCCCAGATGGCTTTATAATCTTGCCAACCCAAGATTCTTGGGATATTCAAAGCACTGTTCCACTTCTGGATATTCTCATGACCCCAGGTCTCAACACCATAAAGTTCAGCACTTTGAGCCTGGGCCCGATAGATGTTCAGGGCAGAAGTTATAAGTTGCGATTGTGTTTGTTTGTAGAATCGCAATATGGCATTAGAGCCCTGCTTCAAGAGAATGTAACTTTTGCTGAGCTGCGATACCCAGCTGAGCTTTTCAGTCACCCTGACACCCAGGTAACTAAAGCCATAAACTCTTTCAAGAGGTTCACCATTGATTTTAACAGTGCCATTCCTAGTTTTGCTCTTTACAAATAGCATACATGTGGTTTTGGATGCATTTAGTTCTTATCCACGAGTAGCACAGAAACCCAAGAACTTGTCAATTAAGTTATGAAGACCTCTTTGGGTCTTAGAAATTAGGAATTAATCATCTGCAAAGAGCAGGATTGGGATCCTTGTGACATTTAAAATGGGAGAATCATTTCTGCAGCTTGCGAGATCCTTGACCACATCATTTATATTATTTTATTTATAAACAATGTAAACAAGGTAGGTGCGAGGACACACACCTGGTGTGCCCCACTCTTTATGGAGATTTTATTGGTCAATTCTCCCGTACTGCCCCAGTGCACCTGAGCAAAATTGTCTTTGTGTAATCTAGCAATCAAGGAAATCAACTGAGTAGGTACCCCCATTTAACTTAGAAATGCCCACTGTTTCTCATGGGGCACAAGGTCGAACGCTGAGCGAAGATCAACAATGCCACATATAGTTTTAGGTTCCTAAGTAAAACATATTTCCAGTGGAGAACTATAAACCTAAAAACTTCATCACAAGTGCTGGTTTGGTACAAAATCCCGCTTGTAGGGGAGGAAAAATATGATTGTTATCCATTCAGGCTTGCAGTTTGTCAAGTACCTGCCTTGCAAACATCTATTGCAGGTTATTGATTAAGTTTATTGACCTATAGTTAGAAGGGCATTGGGCATCACCCTTTTTAAAAACTAAAATAATCATTCCCTCCCTCCAAATCTCGTGGGTTGCTCCACTAGCAGCCATAGTATTAGTTAGAAGATTTCATATGGGGCCCATATCTGAGGTTTGAATTTGTATAAGTCGCCAGGTATTTGGTCAGGAGCCTTTGCTAATTTTAATTGACTGATTGCTGAGAGAGTGTCTTCTAAGCTAAAATTTACAACCTTGCTTCTACCAGGAGAGCACCGTCTCTAGTTGGGAGGGTGAACTCAGTTAGTAGTATCTGAGAAATACCTCCTTCCTCTTCAGCATATAATGTAGAGAAATTGTCCACCCATTTCTCAGAATGGACGGGATAAGTGTGGGAGTGGGCAATATGAAGGCTTCCATGTATCAAAAAACAGGGGTGTGCCCTTATGACCCCATTATACCTGGGCAACAATCAGTAAAAACAGCAAGTAGTATGTAGTGGGGAATTATCAAAAAGCTACTTGCCACATCCGTGAAAACATCAATTGGTGGTCACTGAAAAGGAACAATGTTTCTTACGGAAAAAAATACCTTTTTAATCTATGCATAGCACAGCCTCCTCCACCTTAGTTTTATTACACTTAAATTTGGAGTTAATCACATCAGAAATTGTGTCATCAAAACATCCAACACGAATAACACACAACATGACACAAAAAATACAAAAAGCCAACCTAATGGCTACATAAATCAAATGCTGTGGAAGATGGCTGACTTCAAACTTCCAAAGGCAATCAGTCCTCAACTGTTTATGTACACAGGCAAAGCAGATAGTCTGTATCACCAAAATTAGTAGGTCTCCCAAAGCCCTCCCATGCATTTTCGGAGAAACAGCTTTGACCCTATAAGTATTATAACTATTAAATTGCACTTTACCCACTGCCCAAGTCTCTTGGAAGACACATACATTTTTTATATGAAAGCAAACCATTCTGGGTCGTTGAGCTTTAGAGTTGATTCCTGCCAAGATCCAAAAGATCAGATTTGAGCCCTGTGCAACCTCAGAGGACCGTTGGGATCCTCTGACCCAGTTTCCAGAGTCACTCAAGGAGGAAGGATTAAGAGCGGATCTAGGACCATCCTTTCTGATAGAAGTTTCTGTCCTTACACTCTTGGTAGGAATAGCCATGGTTGTGAAGATTGAAGCATCTATATCAGGCAGGGTGACCTTATAAATCCATATTTCCTTGCTGCAATAGTCAATCAACCAAGTTTAATCCAGCCATAGCGCTAGTGGAGCCGCAACAACAACCAGCAGCAACCTGCTTATTGGAGCCTTTTTTGAATTGATTGAATACCTCACTGACTAAGTCCAACAGTTTATCCAATTTCTGATGGAGAGGAATAAAACTATCACTTCCAGTTATTGTCTGCAATGAGGCATCATTGGTAAGGGTAATTTTAGCTGAGGTTGAACACACATGGGCAGAGATTGCAGGCTCATGAACGTCAAGAGAGTGGGTTGCCATGTTGTTCAAAGCTGGAGGAGAGTACCTGTTTGAGCACACAACAATGGGAACAACTACAACAGTGGTTCCCAACCTGTGGTGTGGGGACCCCGGGAGGTATGCAAAGTCTCCTCAAGGGGTCTGCAACTGCTTAGAAAACTAAACATTATAAACAGGTTAGGGCCCCAGCTTTCAGTAATGACTTAGCAGGGGTCCCTGGATTCCATTAATGATTCAATGGGGGTCCCCAGGTACTAGTAATGAAAGTGTGGGTCCACAGAAGTCCAAATGTTGAGAACCGCTGAACTACAGCAAGCTGGACAGGTGAAGGTTCTGACAGTCCAGATTGACACCAGCAGCTAGGGGCTCAGAAACTACTGTCTCTATCCTGCCAGGATTAGAGGCATTCCTCTTAAACATTTCCTGCACTCCCTCTGGGAGACAGGGAATTCCGTCTTTTTGGAGCCAATTAGGAGAAGTCTATTCACCTTGCTCTGGTGCTGCCTATGCTGAGCAAAGGTGTCTAGAAGGTTTCTGAAAACTAAGGCGGTAATGAGGGATGAGGATCAGTGCTTTGTAAGGCTTTGAATGTGTGTTTCAGGAGTTTGAAAAGAGCAGTGGATAGAGAATCAGAGAAGCTGTTTCAGGTGCTAGGTGTATGCTTGTTGGGATTTTGAGTGAGGAGGCTGCCTGCTGTGTTCTGTATGGTTTGGAGTGATCAGTTTAGTTGAGTGAGGGAGTAATTAAGTATTGTGGTGAGTGCGATGCCAATGGGTTTGAATCCGTAGGTGAAGATGAAGTGATGCATGAGTATCTGCACTGATTTTACTATCTGCCTTCTACCTATACAATATCCCTGGGAAAGCACACCTACCATAAGTTTTTGTTACCTGTTCATGTCTCTGTCCTCATCAGAGTCCTGACTATTCCTGTATACTTGCCAAATGAACCTTTAATAGCTCCTTCCATCCCTAGCTACTTGAAGTTCAAGAAAATGTGTCTTTCATGTGATTTTAGCACACTCACTGTGCTAAATCCAGCTCCTTGCAGTTTGTGGATTTAAGCTGGGGGTGTCCGGGTATGCCTTCTGAGGCCTCATTACTTGATCAGAGAAAGCAAAACTACTGTTTAAACTGAGGCAAGCATGCTGGGAAATACTCCCTAAGTTCCCTAAAGTAATAGGCCAAACAAAGGCCCTGGGACTCATTCCCCAACACTTTCAATTTTGAAAGTGATAAAATTTAATTGCTAACTTGTATCATACTCAATGTTATTGAAAAAGAGTACAGGATACAATATTGTATATGATGATTGTTTTCACATTTTTACTATAAGGTCAATATACATTTTCTTATGTATCCAAATTAGTGCAGACAACGCAGTGCACAGACAGTGAAGAAGTATTTATACAACAACATAGAACAAGATACTGAATAGATCCCAAGGTTGTATGTTGTTGTATATATACTTGTTCACTTTCTGAGCACTGTGTCGTCTGATGGTTCACTATATACCATTAACCTATATGGGGTACACCCAAATGGACAGAGTTTCAAGGTCGTTTTGCACATTTGCATACTCATCATAATTAAAAGGGTGAAGGATGGACTCTGCTGTCAGCAGCAGAGGATAGGAAAGATCACACTCATCACAGACACTGCAGAAGAGATTGCGCTGCAATCAAGCAATGATGCATAAGAATCCCTGCCAGTTTGGATCCTAACCTGCCTATTTATCCAAGAAGAGTCCACAGTTTTGCGCTAAACTGTGGACTCTTTCAGGCCATCAGGGGAGCCTCAATTTCCTGTGTGGTCCCATTGCTCCCACACGCAGGAAGCAGCAAGAGATGCTGCTCCCTGCATGGCGGAGCAATTGTTTAATTTTGACAGTGGGCAGGAAACAGATGAAAAGTCTGCTTCCAGTGTGTATGAGCAGTTTTCCTGTTCCCGCGTGCTAGGAGCACACTTACATTTTGCTGTCACTTGGCGGGAGCTGTCATAGCTCCCACCAAGTGATAGCAAACTGCTATGTCCCAATGGTGGGCACCTCGGGACATAGGGAGCCGGCCCTGGGGTGTTGGCGGTCCCTAGGGCTAATAATGTCTCCAGTAGCCCCCCACCTTTGCTCTTTAGGTTCAGCTCCAGGTAAGTGGTAGTCCGTGGGGCTAGAAATGACCTGGGAGAGGAAACTGGTTGTCCCCTCCCTTTCTACAACATGGCCTAAGTTAGGTGGTGCGCCGCGTATGGCCCAGGAGGGGGCTGTGAGACACCCTTCCCTCTTGTAACCTTTAATGTGGTGCCAGGAAGGTGGTGGTCCCCAGGGCCCTATGGGCCATTAGAGGGGGGTCCCTGCACCCCTACAATTTTTTACATATATCCCCGGGTGGTGTCGGTCCCTGGGGTTCTCAACGGGCATAGAAGGGAGGTCACACAGCACTCCTTCAATTTTTTGCATTAAGCACCAGGGAGGTGTGATCTCCTGGGGTCCTAAGGGGCATGTGAGGGAGATGACACAGCCCCTCTCCAATGAAATCTATCAGCATGCCCTAGGGAGGTGGTGGATCCTCGGGCCAACATAGGCCATGGGAAGGGGTGTTGCGTGCACCCCCTTCTCATAATATTTAATGATATGTGGTCCCGTGACTAAACGTTGAGCAAGCGCGGGAGACCACACTTCTTTTTTTACAATTTTTGCTCGGAATCACAGATCCTTGGAATCGTGAATCCAAATCTTTTGTGGCCCAGCCAAAGTCCCTACCCTGCCAGCTTTTCTTCATTTTTAACTGTATTTATAAGACTCCAGCTGATCTGAGTCCCAAAATGGCTGCCACCACTCCCGGGTTGAAGTGTTTACAGCCAATCAGATATCAGCATGGGGACTGTCGTATTCGTGGAGGATCTGCGTTCCTTGATATCTATAAAGTTTTAATTTTAAATATTTCCAAAGCCACTGGACCAATTCACACCAAGGAAAGTTGTGCTGCATTAGGTGCAGCGCCACTTTTCTTAAATCTGCCCCTAAATGTTTTAAGTATTACTTGTTTGATACAATCAAGATAGTTTCAGGTGTGCCACACTTTTGTCGTAAGAAAAACTGTTAGCGATCTGGTTGTTCTTTAAAACACTCTGGGAGGCTGCAATAGAACACAAGAGCTCCTGTTGGAATTACATTTCTTACTGAGGGCAATATACAATATATATGTTTTTTGTTGTTGGACAACCACAGGAAGACTCACGTCTTTCCTTTGCTTTCAGTTGTCCTTCATTGAAAATGTTACTGCTACAGTATTTACTTCATATGCTCTGGAGGACGTGGCAAGACTGCAGGAGCAACAATGCTTGACCTGCTTTAAGAACAGAATAAAGAGGAGAGTCCTGTTTACTGTCCCCAGTGCTCACCTCAGCCAGCCCTGTGTTTTCCTATTTGCTTTGTGATGTACCATACAAAAGTGAAGTATTGGGAAATTGATTGAGGTGGAGCTTTCGTTAGGTAAACCTTTCAATGGCTGTGCATGGAAACCTACCTTTCATGGACCACTACTTCGCTAGGCTGTAGGTTATTAGTTCCTTTAATTCAGGAAATCATGGACTTCCTTATGGCCTGTTTGACACTTTTATCCACCGTCAGTAAGTGGGAGGTGATCTGTTCACCAACTGACGGGTTCATTATAGTTCCCTCACTGCACATAGTGGTTAATGGAACATATGCCACGTTGTCAAGGAGTACACTGTGTGGCAATATTTTAAAGACTAGACTAAATTTTTAACTGCTTTTTAGGGAACATATGTATACCACACTAGGACCACCCTGATTGCCCACGAGAACCAGAGTAGGTGTAATAAGTTGAACAAATGTCCAGTAGGACAACCATCGCCGTGCACTTCTACTTACCCCACATATTGCATCATTAATGACATCTTCTATGACATTGATAATATCACTGCTACATTTGCAATCGAATTATTGATAAGAAAACTGTGAATGGCAGGAGGCACAAGTTATAGTTACCTTTGAGTTATAATTATAACTGTTGAATTTCTATGGTTTTGTATGTGTAAAATCTAAACCTAACTATAATATCCCTCTAATCTTTGATTTTTTTGTGAAAAAAAATATATTTACTTAAAAAGTCAAATGTTAGAGGGACATTATATTTAGGTTCACAATTTACATACTAAAAACCATAGAAATTCAGCAGTTATAGTTCTCTTATGTAACTATAACTCGTGCCCCCACCATCCACAGTTTTCTTATTAATAATTTTATTGCAAATGTTGCAGTGATATTCTTGGTGATGTCATAGAAGATGTCATGACTGATCTATGATGTAGGAAAGTCCTCCTTTTTGCCCTGATCATCCCCAAATTTTTGGACAGATACTGGTGGTTACTGACTGTGACTAGGCCCTGTGTACTGCCAACCAGTTCCAGGGCCATTACTCTGTGAAAAATTGATTATGCAAATTAGGCTAATTATAATTGGCTGTATCAATCTACCTATATGTCCTGGTATATGGTAGGGCATATAGGTTTAGGGACCCCAGCACAGAGACCCCGGGGAGGTAGGTCTGCCTTGCTGGCTGCTTTTAAGTTAAAGTTAACCCCAAATTTGATCTTGGAATTAAAAGTACTTCCAAAGTCCTAAACTTCCCTATTTTTACATGTAGGTCACCCCTGAGGTGTGCCCTAGGTGCCCCCAGGGTTGGATCCAGTGTAACTATAGGTAGGGACGTTATCAAAGATGTTTTATAAGCCCTGGTGAGGGACAAATAGCTCATTTTGTTTTTCCCCATTGTAGTAAATTGGATCCATATGCTAACATGGGGAGACTTTATTTTAAAATAATAAAGTCTTATTTTCGATTGTAAGGAGCTAAATCTGGCATGTTTAGTATCAAGTTAAAAGTTACGACAAATCCAACAACTTGACACTGTTGAATTTAATATAACTTGATCTCAGAAAGAGTTTTAGAACTGTTCCTAAAAGTTACCACCTTCAGCCCTGTAGTGCCCTTCTCTGATTGGTCAGCCTCTGGCAGCCTGTGCCAGGCTGCCTTGATGAGGTGTGAAGTAACTTGGGCTGAAACAAAGAAAGCATCTGGTGGTAGGAGATCTGCATCAGCAGATGGTGGAACAGGATGAGGGGAGAGCAGCACAACTGGTCTTCAAAGGAGGGAAGGACGTTTGGGATAGTTACTGTACCTCCCCCATTTCCTGCAAACCCAGACAGCCAAGTGCCCCCGTATTAGATTAAGCGAGGGCTGGAAAGGAGTGTGCCAAGGAAAACTTAGCCACACCAGTGGGTGGGCTCAGCCAGACCTAAACTCTGAATGTTGCTTCCTGGGATTTATTTTGGCTCACTGCCCAAGAAGTGGTCACTTAAGAGGGTGGTGGCTTGCACATGATTGGACAGAGGCTCACCCCTGCATCCACCCCAGGAGCAAGGATAAAACTGGAAGACATGTACCCCACCTCAGATCCCTACAGGAACAAGACAAAAAGAAGAAGAACTGCCCTGCTGGACCCATGGCCTGCACCTCGACACTGCACTCAGAAGTACTGCACCAGCTGCAAATTTGGGCTTCACAAAGAAAAGGAATTGCCTGTCATGTACTGCTTCAAGAAGGAACGCCTTGTATGCTTCAGGTAGAAAATAGCTGCCCAGAGTAACTGCATCAAGCCCTGAAGAAACTGAACAGCCCACCAGTGACCAATGGTAATTTTCAGATTTGTGCCTGGTGCATTCTGGGAGTTGCAGTCCTAACCCTCAAGGAGCACCTCAGAGCTTCTGGGACCTTGGGGTTAGTTGTGGACTCCTGAAGAACCCTGAAGGAATTTCTGGAAGAAGATCCAGACATTTGGAGAAGTTTGGAGCACATTTGTAAAAAGGTTCCATAGGTGGAGCAGCCCGACGTCGTGAGTCAAGTTGGCTTATGTCAACTGTGACCTGGCCTGACTTGCAGGTGTGTCCCCCTGAAAAGCTCTGGAGCCCCAAGCTTCCAGGATTTCACCGGGGGCTTGTTGAAGGCAATTTAATTACGCCAACTTGAAATTGGCTTGCTGTGGAGAGTCATCCAACATCAGAGAGAAAAAAACTCCCAAAAAGTTTCTAAGTCCGAACGTAAAAAGTTGACCGAGGCTTCCCGCGCAGTGGATCCAAGGAGGGCTCCAGGGAGGTCGGCTTCAATTTCAACTAAGTCCCAAATTAAGATTTCCATCTCGAAAAAATGTCTACGTCTGAACGTAGAATCCTTGACCGAGGCCCCCTGCGATGTGTAGCCGAAGAGGGCTCCAAGGAGGTCGGCTTCAACAGGTGACTTAGGGAGTCATTACAACCCTGGCGGACGGTGTTAAAGCGGCGGTAATACCGCAAACAGGCCGGCGGACCAAAAAAGGGAATTATGACCGTGGCGGAAACCGCCAACATAGACAGCCAATTTAACACTCCGACTGCCACGGCAGTACAGACAAGCAGCGCGGCGGTCACCGCCAACAGACAGGCGGAAGACAATGTACCGCCCACAGTATTACAACCCGCAAATCCGCCACCTTTTCAGGGGCGGATTCACCGTGGATAAAAACACAGCGGAAACAGCTTTTGCAATGGGAAAACGCTCACCTTAACACACGCCACGAGGAAGGAGGCCACCATGGAGCCCGAACTACAAATACTCCCTGCACTTGTCTACCTGCTCTTCTACGAACATCAGCAACGTAGGCGCCGAAGACAACGGTGAGTACTGCACCTACGACATAGAGGAGGGGGGAGGCAAAAGTCAGGGGAACACACACGCAACACCCCCACCCCTAACCCGACCCTCACCCACTACAACACACACACCAATGCATTTCCAAACAGCACAGTAATAACCCACAAACCCCCCCCAGAAGAATGCAAAGACAAAAGGAAATCAGTCCAAACATTGTAATGTATTAAAATAGAGTAACCAAATATATACAGATACATATAAATCATACATCACGAGTAGTACTATAGGTATGCACATATCAATGTCTGTGGACCACTGGGCCCAAAATGCATGGGCGAGGCCCACACTAGATACCTGTCCACAAACGGAGAGAACACTGCAGGGGCATCAGATAGAAATACAACAGGCACCTCAGGGGGAAGGGAGGTGGGGGCACCTCAGCCGGATGACAGCACCACGCCAGATCCACGACAAGGGCTCCATGCCCATTGATGTATCCTGGGGAGTGCAAAGCCACAGTCTCTCAAGTCTCTACAGTGGGTGGGTTGCCCACTGTACCATCATGGGGAGTGCAAAGCCACAGTCTCTCAAGTCTCTACAGTGGGTGGTTTGCCCACTGTACCATCCTGCGGAGTGCAAAGCCACAGTCTCTCAAGTCTCTCCAGTGGGTGGTTTGCCCACTGCATTATCCTGGGGAGTGCAAAGCCACAGTCTCTCAAGTCTCTCCAGTGGATGGTTTGCCCACTGCATTATCCTGGGGAGTGTAAAGCCACAGTCTCTCAAGTCTCTACAGTGGGTGGTTTGCCCACTGTACCATCCTGGGGAGTGCAAAGCCACAGTCTCTCAAGTCTCTACAGTGGGTGGTTTGCCCACTGTACCATCCTGTGGAGTGCAAAGCCACAGTCTCTCAAGCCTCTCCAGTGGGTGGTTTGCCCACTGCATTATCCTGGGGAGTGCAAAGCCACAGTCTCTCAAGTCTCCCCAGTGGGTGGTTTGCCCACTGCATTATCCTGTGGAGTGTAAAGCCACAGTCTCTCAAGTCTCTACAGTGGGTGGTTTGCCCACTGTGCCATCCTGGGGAGTGCAAAGCCACAGTCTCACAAGTGGATGCAGGTCACCACTGGTTCTGGAGGGGGACTGGTGCCCAGAGTGCTTCATCCTGTGAAGGACAGACAGAGTGGATGCAGGTGTCTACTGGTTCTGGAGGGGGACTGGTGCCCAGAGTGCATCACGCTCCCCGTGATGGTCCCAGTTCCGTCACTGTCCCAGCTGCACATGGGCTAAAGATACTTGATTTGGCGGTCTTTGCCCTGTTCAGCGGTCTTCACCATGGCGGTGCTTTGCCCTGTTCAGCGGTCTTCACCATGGCGGTCTTTGCCCTGTTCAGCGTTGCTTTGCCCTGTTCTGCAGTGCTTGCCTTTGCTGTCTCTGGCCTGTTCAGCAGTGCTTTGCCCTGTTCAGCGGTCTTCACCATGGCGGTCTTTGCCCTGTTCAGCGGTGCTTTGCCATGGCGGTCTCTGGCCTGTTCAGCGGTGTTTTGTCCTGTTCAGCGGTCTTCACCATGGCGGTCTCTGGCCTGTTCAGCGGTGCTTTGCCCTGTTCAGCGGTGCTTGCCTTTGCTGTCTCTGGCCTGTTTAGCTGTGCTTTGCCCTGTTCAGCGGTCTTCACCATGGCGGTCTTTGCCCTGTTCAGCGGTGCTTTGCCATGGCGGTCTCTGGCCTGTTCAGCGGTCTTCACAATGGCGGTCTTTGCCCTGTTCAGCAGTGCTTTGCCATGGCGGTCTCTGGACTGTTCAGCGGTGCTTTGCCCTGTTCAGCGGTCTTCACCATGGCGGTCTTTGCCCTGTTCAGCGGTGCTTTGCCCTGTTCAGCGGTCTTCACCATGGCGGTCTTTGGCCTGTTCAGCGGTGCTTGCCTTTGCTGTCTCTGACCTGTTCAGCGATGTGTGGCATTACGGTCCCTCAGTGCCCAGCGGGGCTGTGGCTGCCGGTGCCCTCCAGGGCACTGACTCTGGCGGTGGTCTCCAGACCAGTGACGATACTGGTGCCCTCCAGGGCACTGACTCTGGCGGTGGTCTCCGGACCAGTGACGACAGTGCTGCCCTCCAGGGCACTGACTCTGGCGGTGGTATCCGGACCAGTGACGACAGTGCTGGTGGTGGCGTCCCGGCCGGCGGGGAGGATGGCGGCCTTCTCTGCCGTGCTGCCCTTACCAGACTTTGAAGACTTCTGCCCCTTCACCACCTTGGTAGGCGTCACAGCTGACTCGGCACTCCCCCCGGGACCCTTGTGAGCTGTTTTGCCGGCAGGAGTCTTCACCCTCTCCCGTCGGCCACTTTCTAACTTAAGGTGCTTCACAGGGGGTCGACTGGCAGTGCTTTGGCTCCGTATCACACTGGCTGCCCTGGTGGCCGGTGCACTCCACACACCTTTGACACGCACAACTGGTACCGGACTTTTTTTGTCTGAGGTGCTACTACGGGACCTATGAAGTGGAGGGGTGGGGGTGGTGGTAAAGAGGTCAACCTTGCTGAGGAAGAGTTTCTGACGAACACTGGGATGGGTAGCTGGAGGGGGTCTGGGAGTGGAGGAAGAGGAGGTGGTTGTAGGAGGTGTTACTTTAGGTGATTTGGGTGCAGGTGCAGGTACTGGAGGCTGTCGTGAGGTGGATGGATGTTGGGTGTGTGGGTGCCCGCGTTTGTGTACTTTGGGAGGGGGTGTCACAGACACACTGGGAGTGGACACGGGGATGTGTAAATGGTAGTTGGGGTGGTGAGTGCAGGTGAGCGGGATGTGGTGCTGGGTGTTCTGGTGCGAGTCCTAGTGCCTGTAGATGTAGTGCATGCAGGTGAGAGTGTAGATGACACTGGGAGGGAGGAGGGAGACGACGAGGAGGGGGACACAGTGGAGGCAGTGGATGTTGCTGTGTCTGTATGTGGGTGATGCTTGTGTGAGTGCCTGTGGGGGTGCTTATGTTTGCCTGAGCTACTTTTGGGTGTTGAGGTGTGTGCATGCTTGTCTGATGGTGTGCTTGGGATAGGCTGGGGTACAGGGCATTGGGTCTGGGTGGAGGAAGTTGGAGGGGGGAGGCTAAACACAGGGACAATGGCTGCCATCAGTGCTGAGGCCAGAGATTGCAGGGTTCGATGAAGGGCAGCCTGACCAGAATGAATGCCCTCCAGGAATGCATTACCGTGTTGCAACTCCCTTTCTACACCCTGGATGGCATTCACAGTGGTAGACTGCCCAACAGTGAGTGACCTGAGGAGGTCAATGGCCTCCTCACTGAGGGCAGCAGGGGTGACTGGGGCAGGGGCTGAGGTGCCTGGAGCGAAGGTGATGCCCACCCTCCTGGGTGAGCGGGCACGGAGCGAAGTCTGAGGGGCTGCTGGGAGGGTGGTGCTGGTAGTGGGGGGTGGCGGCTGTACCTGTAGAAGTGGGGGGCACAGATGGTGCCGCCACCACAAGGGAGCTCCCATCGGCGGACGAGTCCGTGTCGCTGTTTGCTGATCCGGTGACCGACGTGAAGCTCCCCTCGCCCTCCGTCCCACTGGTGTATTCAGAGTCTGTGGTGTGGCCTTCCATGGCCATGTGGGATGCAGCTCCCTCGTGCTCCGGTGCCACTGTACCTCCGCCTGATGATGCTGATGCACAAAAGAACAGGGAGAGCACAAAAAGGGGGGGGGCGACAGAAGAAAGACAGGTTGAGTGCATGGCTTACCGCTACTGTTGGTGGACAATACAGACACAGCAGCCCCCTGCACAACGCCGTGCTCTTGGCCTCTACAGATGCAAGTCCTGGGATCTGGCCTACATGTCTTTGGTGGACATCTGAACACATAGATGACACAGGGGCATTAATACCTGTACTTGGCACTCTACAGAGGTGGGGTGCCACATGGCCTGCTTTACGGAGGGGCCTAGCCTACGTAACTCGCCCTGGCCTAGGGAAACCCACAGCCCTCCTCCCCCACCCAGACCCCTCCACTGCGCGCAAAGTCCACTGAATGATGTTGTACTCACCCCCTTGTGTCTGCTCTGATGCCCTCAAGCGCCCATCCAACTCAGGGTAGGCCAACGCCAGGATCCGGAACATCAGGGGGGTCATGGTGCGACGGGCACCCCTCCCACGTTGGGAGGCCATCCCCAGCTCAGCCTCCGCCGTCTTCTTGCTCCAGCGGTGAATGTCCTCCCATCTATAAGGCAGTGGGTGCCCCGTCTCTGGTGGACCCCCAGGGTCCGGACGTCCTTGGCGATGGCACGCCAAATGTCCTTCTTCTAGTGGGCGCTGACCTTCATGACATGTACAGGGGAAGAAGAGAAGTCATTACCAACTGCACCGTCGAAGTGAGTGGCCCCCATCCCTACCCTTTCCATGTGGCACATGCATTCACAGTCCTTCATGGTCGCTGAACTCTGCCCCCTTCCTACTGACATCCAGCCCTCTCCACCCAGCATAGCCCATACAACGTGCTCCCTGTGTACTTACTTGTTGGTCTGGAGGACCATAGAGTAGCGTGTACTGGGGGAGGACCCTGTCCACGAGCTTCTCCAACTCCTGAGCAGTGAAGGCAGGTGCCCTTTCCCCAGACGCAGCAGCCATTGTCTCTTCCAGACCGAGGTCACAGCAGCATTTGCAGTGTAGGTCCTCTCCTGTCGAAGATCAGGTATCGAGTGATTGAACAGATAGAAAATGGCGGTGACGTCCGCGGCGGTGACGTCCGCGGTGGTGCGTATCATCACCGCCGGCGCACTTCATCATTGCCTCCTGGGACCCATAGGGTCCAATGTTAACCAATGCAGCATTGCGCCGCGGTCTACGACCGCCTACCGCGACAGTGTACAACACCAGCGCAGTTACCTCACATCCCATTGTCCCACTTTACAGGTCAGGCAGCCGCCATTTCAGGGGCCCACATGGCTTCATTTACTACTGCGTCACACATACCTAGGCCTACACTCCACACACATACAGGAAGAGTTATGTATTTGGTGTTGTGTTCAGTGTAGTACATACCTGGGAATTTGTTGACTCTGTGATCGCTGTTGTCCTTCTTAGGCACATCAGCTGGGACATTTGAGGAGATGGCGGAATCCTCCGGTGTACAGACCACTGGTGGACCTGTTAACAATGGAGGAGCGACATTTGATCATCACCTACAGGTTTGACCGTGCCACAATCCAGGAACTGTGTACCCAGTTGGAGCCAGACCTGATGTCACCAATCCTCCATCCCACAGGAATACCCCCTGAAGTGCAGGTGCTATCAGTGCTCCATTTCCTTGCAAGTGGATCATTTCAAACAACAGTGGCCATGGCATCAGGGATGTCCCAGCCTATGTTTTCCAACGTGTTGTCCAGAGTGTTGTCTGCCCTGCTGAAACACGTAAGGAGCTACATCGTTTTCCCTCAGGTGGAGGATTTGGCTACTGTTAAAGGTGACTTCTATGCCCTGGGACATATCCCCAACATCATTGGTGCTATTGATGGCACCCATGTAGCTCTGGTCCCCCCCCACAGGAGTGAACAGGTGTACAGGAACCGGAAGAGTTATCATTCGATGAATGTACAGATGGTATGTTTGGCAGATCAGTACATCTCGCAGGTAAATGCTATGTTCCCTGGCTCAGTGCATGACGCCTACATCCTGCGGAATAGCAGCATTCCGTATGTGATGGGTCAACTCCAGAGGCACCGTGTGTGGCTATTAGGGGACTCTGGTTACCCCAACCTGTCCTGGCTATTGACCCCAGTGAGGAATCCCAGGACCAGGGCAGAGGAACGCCCAATGAGGCCCATGGGAGGACTAGGAGAGTGATCGAACGCACCTTCGGCCTCCTGAAGGCCAGGTTCAGGTGCCTACACATGACAGGTGGTTCCCTACTCTACTCACCAAGGAAGGTGTGCCAGATCATCATCGCCTGCTCGATAATTCACAATCTTGCTTTGCGACGCCAGGTGCCTTTTCTGCAGGAGGATGGTGCAGATGATGGTGTTGTGGCAGCTGTGGAGCCTGTGGAGCCTGTGGACAGTGATGAGGAGGAAGCTGAGGAAGAAGACATAGACAACAGGGAGTCAGTCATACAGCAATATTTCCAGTGGCACAGAGAAGAGAACAATTTTTTTACTATTACATTCACTTTCACACTTCTACCTCTATCCTGTCTCTCAATTAGTAGCAGTATTTGTTAACTGAGTTGTACATTTCCATTACGGTTTCACAGGTGTGGTTACCAACGTGTGTCATCTGCTTGTATCCTTCATGGACATGTGATGTGTGACATAGGTATGTTGGCATTACATTTGAAAACACATTTTCTCACTGTCATTGCTAATACACATTTTCAAAATCACAGACTGACTCCAGATTGTTTTGTGGTTCAACGGTGTTTATTGAAGTGCTAATTATTGGAGGGGTGGCAAAATGGTGAGGGGTGATGGTGGAGGAATGTCCTTGGCAGTTTCCAGTCTATTAGTCTCACAGGTGCACTGCCCATGTGGGCATGGGAAGTGGAGCTGGGGAAGTTCCAATGTGGACAGGGTAACAACGTGGGACAGTGGGAGGACAATCAGGGTGGTCTCATTTCCTGGCGGGGGTCTTGCCATCTTGCTCTGTCCTGTTCCTGGATCTCAGGGACCGCTTGCGGGTGGCTCTCCGTCTGCAGGGGGTGGGGTGCTGGTGTGGTGGTCCTGTGGCGGGGCGACCTGTCCACTAGCGCCGGAGGAGGTGGTGGGCAGTTCATCATCCAGGCTGGTGTCAGGGGCCCCTTGGAGTGCCACAGTGTCCCTCATGGTCTTTTGTATGTCCTTCAGCACCCCTACGATGGTGCCCAGGGTGGAGCTGATGGTTCTGAGCTCCTCCCTGAACCCCAAATACTGTTCGTCCTACAGGCGCTGGGTCTCCTGAAACTTGGCCAGGACCGTAGCCATCATCTCCTGGGAGTGGTGGTAGGCTCCCATGATGGAGGAGAGGGCCTCGTGGAGGGTGGGTTCCCTTGGCCTGTCCGCCCCCTGTCGCACAGCTGCCCTCCCAGTTCCCCTGTGTTCCTGTGCCTCCGTCCCCTGGACCGTGTACCCACTACCACTGCCCCCAGGTCCCTGTTGTTGTTGGGCTGGTGGGTTTACCCTGGGTTCCCTGTAGTGGTGGACACACCACTGATTGACATGTCCTGGGGACGGAGGTATGGGCCCCCTGGTTGGGTGCTGTACTGGTGTTACCAGAGGGTGGAAGGTCAGTGTTGGGCTGTGCCTGTGCAAGTGGAACCGACTGTCCCGAGGCCCACGATGGTCCGGGCTGGTCATCTTGATCCAGTTGGCCAGAGCTGCTGTCGTCACTGTGGGCCTCTTCTGTGGGTGGAGTGGAGATGTCTGGACCCTCCTGTGTGGTGACGTTACGTAGTGGTCCTAAAGGGGTATAAGAGCATGATTATTGCATGTGTGTGTGTCATGGTGTACAATGGGTGGGTGTGCGTGTACCCCAGTGCAAGCATTCCTGTGTGGGGGCTTGTATGATGATAGTTGGGGGGATGTTATGGGTATGTGCAGTGAGCATGCTTTAGTGCTGGGTGTCCCTGCTTAGTTGTGTCATGCAGGGCTTGGTGTTGGGATGGGTGGTTTGTGTTATTAGTACATTAGTGAGGAGTTGTAGTGATAGGGGAGGGGGTGAGGGTGGGGGTGTGTGATAGCATGCAGGTTGGGTGGGGGATATGATAGTTAAGATTTGACTTACCAGTGTCCATTCCTCCACCGACTCCTCCGAGGCCCTCTGGATGCATGATGGTCAAGACCTGCTCCTCCCATGTTGTTAGTTGTGGGGGAGGAGGCGGGGGTCCGCCGCCAGTCCGCTGAATCGCGATGTTGTGCCTGGAGACCACTGAACGCACCTTCCCCCGTAGGTCGTTCCACCTCTTCCGGATGTCCTCCCGATTTCTTGGATGCTGTCCCACAGCGTTGACCCTGTCGACGATTCTCCGCCATAGCTTCATCTTCCTGGCTATGGAGGTGTGCTGCACCTGTGCTCCAAATAGCTGTGGCTCTACCCATAGGATTTCCTCATCATGACCCTGAGCTCCTCCTCGGAAAACCTGGGGTGTCTTTGGCGTGACATGGGGTGGTGTAGGTGATGTATGGGGTGGTGTATGTGTTGATGAGTGTGGTGATGTGTGGTGGTGTGGAGTGTTTTGAACGTGGATGTTGTATGGGTGATGGTGTTGTGTGCCTCTGTGTGGTGGGGTTGTCTATTGAAGTAGTGTCTCTCTGGCCTTAGTCTCTAATTTTGGGTCGTAGGGGTTTGTGGGTGATGTGGGTGTGTGTTTTATATTGTGTTGGGTGTGTGGGAGTGGTGTTTGTATGTGTATCAGGTGTGTGTTTTTTTAATTGTCCAATGTGGCGGTGTTTTGGAGATGTGTGTGTATTTTGAGCGCAGCGGTGTGTACCGCCAATGGAATACCGCAGTTGAAAGACCGCCGCATGGATTCGTGGGTCGTAATAGCATGGGCGTGTTTCTGTTGGTGTGACGGTGGAGGTTTGGTTTTCGCCACTTTATCACTGACCTTTGTTGTGGCGGACTTGTGTGGGTGTCTGAATTTCAGCGGATTCCGAGATGTGGGTCATAATAGCTGTTTCGGAATTCCGCAGCCGCAGCGGTGTATTGGCGGTCTTCTGCACGGCGGTAAGCGCCTTTTACCGCCAATGTTGTAATGACCCCCTTAGTCCGAGTCCAGAAACTCTTCAAGAAAAAGACTAAGGGCCCTTTTGTGGTCTGACCGCCAGACCACCATGGTGGAGGCTGCCAAAAGACTGCCATATTAGTGGTCATACAGATCGCCGTATTACGAGTTACGCAGCCAGGCCTGCCAAAAGACAGCTAAAATCCGGATACCGCCAGGATGCTGGAGGGTGGGAAAGAGGCAGTCTGACCACCAGCACCACCAGCCTGACAACTAACCACCAAACCTATTACAAGTTGAAAATCACCCATGGTGGTCTTGCCATGCTGGTCTTCTAATGGCGGTGTGAACTGCTGCGGTCACCACACCCCCAGTAATACACAACACCACAATGGAAAGATTTGAAAACAACGCAGCTGACACACATTCAAATACTCAACAAACTTACCAACCCACTATAAAACACACTTTTCCACACACCACAGTCCTTTGCATCTTGCACGACAAACACAGAAGACAGAGCAACATCAGAGCAAATCAAACGATAGATTAGGCACCCCACCATCTCACACAAAGCACATATCACACATCCTCACAGCACCCCCAACACACATATATTTACACATCATCACATTATTTACCCCGTCGTCCCCTCATCACACAGCACCTACAACATATTTTTCTCATCACTTCTTAACCACCACCATGTCACCATAAAATGTGTTACCTTTTACAGATGACGAATTAAGAGTGAATTGTGGATTAAATCCTTAGAGTAGAGCCACATATCTTTGAAGCCGAAGTCCAGTAGACCACTAACGCTAGGAAAATGGAAATGTGGCAAAGGCTAGTCGACAGAGTGAACTCTGTAGGCATTTACCCCAGCACACGGGATGACATCAGGAAGAGGTGGACCGACCTCAGGGAAGGCACTTTCTATGTCTGCCAGGCACCAGCTGGTGGTCCACAAGACTGGTGGTGGTCCCCCTCCTCCTCCTCCACAGTTCACATCATGGAAGGAGAAAGTTTTGGCCATCCTGCATCCTGAGGGCTTGACACCAAAATAGATAAGGCATGCATGCTCACTTATCATCTTTCCCCACCTACTATGTCACACCCTACAACAGTCTAGTGTTCACCTGTCCATAAACCACTTTCTGGCCTCTTACATGCCAATTACTTCCACCTTGGGAAACAACATATTTGTACAGTGGGTGTAGTACAGGGATTGACAGCACTACACCTCCCAGCAGGCACTGTTCCATCATCACTAAGCAAGAACAGTGTAGCCCAATCAATATCACTACCTTTGGGTCAATTTATCATTGAATTGTACCTATCTGAGAGGTTTCAAACTGTACAGTGAGTGGCTAGGACAGGCCAAGACAGCAATGCCAAGGTCAGCAGGCACTGGTAATTTCAATCCACTCAGAAAGTACTGTGTGCACTGCTACTAGGACCACTCCCTCTCTACTCAGCCTTTGCCATGTACTCACTCATTGGATTTGAACTGGATGGGATGTGCCTAGGACAGGTCAAGACAGCAAGGTCAAGGTTAGAAGGCACTGGTAATGTCAATCCACTCTGCCAATATTGTGTGCACTGGTACTAGGACTATTCCCCCTCTACTCAGCCTTTGCCATGTATTCACCCATGGAGATTTTGACTGGATATGGTGCAGGTAGGACAGGCCAAGACAGAAATGCCAAGGTCAGCAGACACAGGTAATGTCAATCTACTCAGCCAATACTGTGTGCACTGCTACTAGGACCATTCCTCCTCTACTCAGCCTTTGCCATGTACTCACCCATGGGGATTTTAACTGGATAGGGTGTTGCTAGGATAGGCCAAGATAGCAATGCCAAGGTCATAAGGCACTGGTACTGTCAGTCCATTTGGCCAATAATGTGTGCACTGCTACTAGGACTATTCCCCCTGTACTCAGCCTTTGCCATGTATTCACCCATGGGGATTTTAACTGGATAGGATGTGGCTAGGACAAACCAGTACAGCAATGTCAAGGTCAGTAGGCACTGTCTATTCAATGCAAAAAGACATGCTCACTGTGCATCTATCCTAACATCCGTTTCACTAAGTCAGTCTAGTCACTGGGAGGAAGACTTTTATGTGTTGTGTATAGAACGTGGTGTAACATGACTTCCTAGAAAGAACAGTACCTCTAACTCCAATAACCAAGACACTGTCCATGGTGACACAGTGTTGCTGTCTGTTAAATCACAAATGCAGGTTACCTACCTGGGAGGGACCAACATATAGATCATGGTATACTCTGTGATCAGCCTAATCAAGTAGATACATCTTGAGCAGATAAGCTGAGATGTCAATAATGTTGACACGAAGGACAGCTCAACCCATGTGCCCAATGAATGTAGGACAACTCAAAGGTACCAAGAAGCCTCATTTAAATGTTTGTGGCAGGACACATATTCACAGTGCACTGACCACCTTCTGAAAACGAATATATATAACAAGATGGATCCAGGTCTGCCTGTATACCAGTGCACTAGGTCTTGGCATGAGCTAAGCCACATCATGCACATCCAATGTTTTGACTGCACTGCTGGAAAGGTAGGAGCCCATGAACAGACATCCAAGTGCCAAGATACTCAGACATCCTGTAGCAAGGTGACTTGAAATAGAAGTGGACTGTTCATCAAAAGTCAGATCTATACAGTTGACAGAAGGTATACCTCTCACATAAGAAAAAAAAATGCAAAGCCAATAGGTACATGGCCAAATTTCACTGTAAACTGTTGGTGGTACTTGTCACAATACAAACTGAAATATACTGTCTCTCACTCCAACAGGTCTACCTACCACTGGGTACACATACACCTATCAAGACACTGCTGCTCTCCCCATGGATCAAGCTCTCATTGAGGATACCACTCTGGGATGTGTGGACATTGAGGATGGCATTGGCTGACCTGGGAAACCTGGTCAGCTGTCACCCATCAGACTCACCCTGACAACATCGACTCCTCCTAGTCCTGTTGACAACATCTCAGGCAACTAGT
Source organism: Pleurodeles waltl (assembly GCF_031143425.1). Classification (NCBI taxonomy): domain Eukaryota; kingdom Metazoa; phylum Chordata; class Amphibia; order Caudata; family Salamandridae; genus Pleurodeles; species Pleurodeles waltl. The sequence goes on from NC_090440.1 coordinate 489,648,941, forward strand.
TGCCTCTGAACCTGGGTCCAGACTACTGATTTAACAAAACGTGCGTCCCTCAGTCCAGGTACCAGTTAGACCACTCGGACAATGATGGACCTGGACCCAGTGGGGGGGGGGGCTAACTGTCCAAGGCACTGGCATGTGGGGGTAGGGTGAATGAGATAAATGGTGTGTGCTAGCAGAATGAGAGATCAAGCAGCTGAAGAAGGATTACCCCAATGAAATATTGCAACAGTGATAGGCCCACAACCCCACCTAAGCCTCCCTAACAGAGGTGCTGAGGGACATGAACACCGCCCTGAGCAGGGATCGAAGACAACACCAACCCCTCACATTGGGCCAGTAACATCTGCTCCTTTGACCTTGGTGGCAGCCAGAGCAAGGGAGGCCCTGCCAGTGGAAAGACTTGCCCTAAACAATCCTGACTCTGCAGCTGAAGAACCCCCTGCCTCCAGCCAAACAACCAGGAGGTGCAGATGCCAAGACCTCAACCTCTATGAGGAAGTGACTCCTTACTGATGGAGCCCCTTTCTGTGCCATAGAATCACTCTTTTGACTGTTATTCATACACTATCCATTTTCCAGGACAGAAGACACTGGTCTTTGGACTTCAAATGTTGTGGCAGCTATTCCAATGATTCCAACCACTATGACTGATGCATTCACTATTTCAGAGCACTCTATGTTCAGAGCACACGTGAATAAACTCAACCAGCACACACTCAATGCCTAATGGTGGTTTGTCATCATTGTGGGATGTACAATGTGAAATTCATGAAATGCAAATGAGGGACTACTAAGATGGTAATGTACATATGGCACAGGCAGTGTCAGGCTAAGGATTACTAGAAACACAACAACACAAATGGTCACTCACACCAACTGTTTTATTTACACCGTACAGCCTATAGGCTGCTAATATGTCAGGACTGTCAATGCCTGGAATGAAAAACAGCATTCCCTCTGGCTGCATATCTCAAAGCACCATCACTCTGTCCACAGAAGAATGGGCTATGTCAGACACTGTTCCATAGTATAGGTAAACATATTGGTGGATGTTGTCACCAGCTTGACCCTTATCACATACCAAAACCAGGTCTATCCAACTTAACATACCCCATGACACAGATTGAGGACAGTATAACAGTCCCTAGTCAGAGGCCCATTCCATGACAATGGTTAGGCATCTAGTGGCGTGTTATACACCTATGTCAGTGTTGTGGCACAGGCACTATGACACGCAATGAGAACACATATTGATATCAAAGTACAGGACACAGAGGATCATTATCAGCACAATGTGGAGGGAGAGTGGATAGATGACACTTAACAAGGCCACATGATAACACACATGAAACCGATGGGCCAACATACCATGGCAAACAGGTCTATTCTGCAGCTCAGATAACTGCCCTCCCACTGTCCAGGCAGTCTGGCCATAGAACTCACACAACCCAAATATGCAACAAACACTACCTAGATCAATTCCATGTCCCCTTCACATGCCAGATCAGCTACAGCCACCTGCCAATGGCACAACTCTGAAATGCCCACATGAGGATGGCATGGCGAAGAGACCTGGAAGGAAAAAAGTGGCATACAAGGATATAGGCAGGCAAAGGTATACATGAGACACAAAATTAATTTTAAACTTCTGTTTTTTTCCCTGACAGTGCAATGTGACTCCCCCAAACACAGGAAATCCTCAAGAGAGGCACATCATCAAGTCTGATGTAGCCAGCAAATCTTGCCTGTATGACACATATAATGAGGTGCCCTGTTTCATGGTGACAGAGATACTCTTCACCACAAATTCACCCCTACAGTACCCCTTGCAGTTGCAATAATCACACAATATCACAGAGTTACAGTCATGTGAAGTACTGGTTGAAGATATCTGACTGCATGTCACCACCTTCAACCTCATCACTATCATCCTCATTTGTCATTTCAGGAGGTTCACCCAGTGGCACTAGCATCTTCCCCTCATCAAGGATGTAAGGGATGTTTCTGCTCAAGGCAATGTTGTGGAGCATGCAGCCGGCCACAATGATCTTACACATTTTTTTGGGTGAGGAGAGGAGGGCTCCACCAGATTTGTCTATGCTGCAGAATCTTGCCTTCAGTCGCACAAAAGCCCGCTACACAACACGTTGTGTTCTTCCACGTGCCTCTTTGTAATGGACTTCCCCTGATGTAGTTGTATTCCTCACTGGTGTCAACAACCAGGGATGGTTTGGGTAGGCAGAATCCCCTGTTAGGAAAGGCGACATGTATGCAACCATCTACCTAGAGTAACGTCTCCACCAGCAGACATAGCATACATACACACATGACACATGTGACTTACCAGGCCCTCTCTGGGTACAGTTGTGTCATCAGCTGGGGAATAGCTCTGTTCCTCATGATGAAGGCATCCTGGACTGAACCCAGGTACCAGGCACACACACACATCAATGGCTCCTACAACACGTGGAATGTGTGCTAAACCAGAGAACCCTGCTTTAACATGGGCAAAATCCTCACTTTGAAGGAAACAAATGTAGATGTACAGGTGTTTTAACGTTGCTGAGAGAGCACCCTTTAACACAGAACTGATAGGACCAATGTGCTTTGGAAGGACCCCGTGAATAGGAAGTGCAATTTGTACTATGGGTGGTATGCTTTTTGGATGATGTATGGCTAGCATCAAATCTGGCTCCAACTGACGACAGAGATCAATGATCCATGATTGTCTTCCTATCCAGGTGGTACAACTCTGTGGTCTGCATACTTGCTAGTGGTTGGTACACAAGAGGGTGTCTGATCCTTCTCCTCCCATGGTAACTATGTGGGCCAAAAAAAAAAAAAAGAACGGCACTCAATGTGTCCCTAGCAAATCACATTATGCATATCAGACATGAAATGTGTCAGGTCATGTGAGTCACTGTAAACATGATACACAACACACACCAGGGATGACGCCTGCCCATTTGTGAAACGTTGATGTATTGCGTATTAACATATACGCCCAAATCCTCTATATGGTCAGCTACCTCACATCCAAATTACTCCATAAACTGCCTGTGATTCAATGCCCCAAATCATGATTTACATGTGTGGTAGAGGTTGGTGGTTGTACCCCCAATAATGGTGTCACATCTGCAGGACCACATGCCTACACTGTAACAGAAACAATTGACCTACATGACAGGACAAGGCCAGCATGCAATATATGCAAGCACATCGTTTTTATGTTTGTGACGCATCAAAATATATGTTGTAGTTGCACTGAACTCCTCTAAAATGGCAGCTGCCCGACCCACGCCACTGGACATTAGAAATCGCCTGCGACCGCTGGTGGAACTCGTCATTGTGCTAGGCGGATGTAATCACGGCAGACACTGTTATAGGATGACATTGCTGCATGTGGCGGTCTTGGCCCATTGGCAGCGTCCGCTAGCAGTGACAGTCAAGTACGTGGTGGGTGTGACCGCCATTTTCTACTGATTCTCTCACTTGACTCCTGACAGTGCTGCAAGCAGGAACTCCACAATCTGAGGTGCTGTGTATCACCCTGGAGCAATAATGCTGCATCCTACAAGTGATAGGGCTCCTGCCTTCTCACCTGAAGAAGAGCTGGAGAAGCTGGTGAAGAAGGTCCTGCCCCTGTATGAACAGCTCCATGGTGCACCGGAGGAGCAGTTCAGTGTACCATGTGTACACTTTTCTCTGTACCCGTACCTGTACTTACTTCATCATCCTAGGCTTAAGCCCAGTTTGAATGATTGTGTCTGCAAAGACATGTACGTTTTGTCATTGTTCATAAATGGTTGAGTCAATGGGCATGTATCTGTGTCAACTGACAGGTTTGTAGTCCAGAGACAATGTGGTGAGTGTGCATTGAGTGTTCCCTGAACCAAATTGCGTTTGATGGACGTCTAGGTGCCATCCCCAGCCTAATCTTACCTCTGGATGTCTCTACTGTGTAGTCACATGTGGTTGCATGACAGCTGTAGGGCTGAATGTATGTTGTATCTATTGGTTGGATACCTTCTCTGTTTGCACAATGATCACTGGCCACATATGGCCTTGTTCGACTGTTGTTCTCAAGCCAAGTAATGACTCACTCTGCCACTCAGATCTGCACATAGACAGTCAATGTAAATTGGCTTTTGGCTAAATGATGTACTGTGATGCATGTGATGTTTTTGCACATGGTGTATTATGTAGCTATGTCTGTACAGCCTGCTGAGAAGCGGGCATGTGTATTGACAGTCAATCCATGACTGGAAATATGGGCTGGTATCGATTCCCGTTTCCACAAATGTGACACAGTGCCCACTCCCTGTATCCTTGGACAGCATGTGATGGGGCCAAACCGTGCCCCACAGCCAATATGCAGCTTCTTGAGGCGAGGGCCACTGATTACTATGCGATTTGTATTGGGGACAGGGTCATAATCTGTGACTTATGTGCTCATATCATATCTGACAATGTGTATCACATGGCCTTGACCTATCCCTTGATGCCACTGCCCTGTAGACTCTTTCATCCAGCTCTGATGTGTCCAGTGCATGTGCATAATATGTTGGACTTTGCACATTTGCATGCAGTGTGTCGTAGAGAGATGTGCCATGATATTGGACTCTGCTGTTATGGTTATGAGGCTGACCGTGTACAATGCAGTGCCAGGTTTCTCCTTCAGTACCATAGATTTTGTGAACACACATGTGTGGATGTCTGTCCCTAAATGTGGATGTGACATACAGACCACCACCACCAGAGCTAGCAGGTGCCTGCATCTGCATCTGCACATGTCAACTCATGGACAGGCTTGCCTCTTTGTGTGCTCAACATGTGACACCCTTAAATGTGGTCCAAGCACAATGGTTCTGTCATTAGGCTTGCTGTGACATGTCAGGGCTGTATGCAGCGGGTGACATTTAGTAATAGTGGATGTATTTGTGCATTGTTTGAAGTGTGCTTTATCTGTCAACTGCCACATTGTGAGATGTGTTACATTGTGTTATTGGTTAATGTCATGTCATTAGATCATGTCCCATCCAAGTCACTGATTTTCTACCTGGTCACTGCAGGCCCTGAGCTTGACAGTGTCTATACTGCTCCGTAATTAGAAGCATTTGCAGTCATGTCCCTTTGTCTATTACATGCTGCGTGCCACAGATGGACCGGATGGTCAAGACGGGATGTAATTTCCTAGGTGCACTGACATGTATGACTCTGCCATTTTGTGTGGGACTTGTAGACATAATATTCTGTATTGTCATTTGCATCCATGAAGGTAAATGCCCATTAGAAGAAGGTGCGGACCCTGGGGTTCCACTGCTGGCGGAGGTCCCACTGTCAGAAGAAGTGGAGCACCTGAAATGCTGGGCCAAGAAGACCTCAGTGTCCCAGCTGGGGATGTCCTCCCAATGAGGACGGGGTGCCCATAAGACCATGACCCTCCTAATAGCCTGCATTTTGGCAGTGGCCTATCCAGCCTTGGATGGGCGTTTGAGGCCAGCACAGCAGCCACAAGGGAGTGGGTACATAGAATGATCATGATTGAACCTTTTGCAGGTGGTTGAGTGAGGAATAGACTGCTTCTCTGACAATGTAGCATATGTCATGTGTCACATATCTTCTGTGACCAAATTGGTGTGGACGTGCCATGTGTCTCACACTGGTGTGCTCATCCATTTTGTTGCTGGGACCTAGGAATAAACTATGGTGTACCCTTCATTGAAATACCCAGCATGGAGCATATATGAATGTGTGTATTATTCAGATATCCTGTTTTGACTGCCTTGGTGGTTGTAACTTACCACCAACAAATCACTCCTGACAAATGATACAGTCCAAATGTAAGTAGGATATGGGTCATTGGCCCATATCATATGTCTGGGGACATGTATTGGTTGACATCTTCAAACCAGGCACACGTTTTCGCCATTGCATATCTGGTGGTGGTGCCTCACAGCAATCTGTGATGCTTGGGCGTCCATCATATATGTGACATGAATTACATGTTACGTTTTGCAGCTATATCATAATACTTTCCCTTGGTAAGTGGGGAATGTGCAATGCCAGGGTTGATGTGTCATCAGTGTAGTACACATACCTTGTGCCAACATGTCTGCAATTTGCTCCATTGCCACTAGGATACATTTATGTGCAGTAGATGTATGGCATGTACTAGCCTTGCATATGAGATGATGTGAAAGTCTTACATGTATGTTCATGTGCTCCTGTTGTTGTTATAACACATCTGCAAAAATTGTCCAGATACTGTGATGTCCCAGACAGGACTGTGTCAGCATGATTTGTAGTCAGATAGAAAAATGAATGCCTCATAGTATGTCTTAATTCATGTAAAACTGTAGTAGCTAGGATGGACATGACAAGTGGGGGCAGGTTGTACTCTTGATGTAGCATGGTGGTTGTCGGTTCACAGCACCTTTGTGTTGTTTGGGAATTGTGCCCTAACCCTATGGATGTGTCAGGATACTTCAATTCGATTTCCTCAGAAGCAGAAGATAACTCCTCAGTCCCGACCCGAGCTACTCACAACGAATATTAATCCTTCGTGCTGAGTACCCCGGAGGGGGGAAGGGGAATGGGATGGTAGAGAGACTGCCACAGAGATGATGAACGCCAGTACTCAGTCTGCCTCTTCACATCTAAGATTGGATACAGCACCTGCAAGAGTCACAGTCGCAATTACTAGGGACATACAACATCAGTTTTTCACTTTCTACTCTCAACACTTAATTCTCTTTAATTCTATTATTTCTTCACTCACCCTGAGTTCTCTGTAGCCTTGCTTCTCTCTATAAATGATAGCTCTTCTTAACAAAATGCTTATTACTGATTCTGGAAGAACTTCTCAACCTTTGTTAGAGATTGGTTTTATGTTGCTATATATATATATATATAGTTGGTGATAATGCGTTCTTCAAATCAGCTGATGTTATTTAATTTCTCCTGTCTTATTGTGACTTCTGTCAATACTTGTATTTGTAAATGCTTGTTTATTAAAGTTTGTTTCTCCTTTCTTACTTCGACATTTGTTGATAACTTGTATTTGTAAATGCTTGTTTATTACAGTTAGTTTCTCCTTCCTTACTTCGACATCTGTCGATAACTTGTAGTTGTAAATGCTTGTTTATTTAAGTTTGTTCCTCTTTTAAACTCTATTTTGGTTTATTACCATTGAATTTGTAAATGCTTATTTGTTAACAGTTCGTTTCTCCTTTAAACTTGGCCTTTGTTTATAACCTTGACATTTGTAGATACTTGCTCTTTTAAAGTTCGTTTTTTTTCTTTGACTTTAATATCTTAAACAAGAACCTTGTAAAAATAAGGTTAATTCATACATTTACTCTGTAGCCTTGCCGACTTCCACGGGAACAGTCTACTATCAAACTCTTCGAATAAACCTTGACAATATTTATCCGTTTTCTGTAATATAATCTTCAAATGTAATTTTACCTCACAGGAGTTTCTGTTCTGAAGCGCGCTCTCTCTCCACACAGCTGATTCTTGTCAGACCTCAGTTGAAGTGCAAGGCTTCCAGCTGGAGAGCTCGTAACCTAGCAACCAACCGATTGCAAGACTAGAACTGTAACTAACCTTCAGGACTCACAGCGGCCATCCTGGATCTTCTCTTCTTGATTCTTCCTTTGAAATAAGCGCAAGATTACTCTGCAAACCTTCTTTCAGTTTGGGCTTTGCTGTCTCCACTGAGGATATCTCTTTGCTTTTCTCATGCACTTCTTTGATTTGACTTGGCAAGTTTGTGTGGTCATGACAGGATGCCACATGGATTGACTTGCAGTGATGTTAGCATGACATGTGTTAAGGCTCAGGGAATACAGATGCCATGCTTGTCATGTCTGATATGTGGTAAGTAATGTAGATTGTCATTATACGACAATTCGGTTTCCTCCTGATAGTGATTGCTAGTTCTGTGCCACTCCTTCCAGTTGTCTACTACACCAACACTCAGAAGTAAACATGGAAATGGGTGTGAGAAATTGGTGGGGGTATTCTGGAGACACCTCTCCATGAGTTTTAGGACCTGACTTCATTTTTGTTCCATGCAAAACCACATGTGGTGCACATCTGGGTGACCTTGCTTCTACTTCCTTGACTAATGTTTGAATGGGATGACTTGTCCAGCTATACATTGTTGTGAGGTGTCCATTGTGACATGTCTGATTCCATGTCACCTAATCCAGGCATGGCATTTTAGTACCAGTCTTGTCTGCCTTTCCTTTCCTCATGATGTTGAGACATCATATTGGTGGAAGTTAGATGTGTGCATATGCTTGTGTGAATATAATTGTTGGCTACTGGTTTCATGAGGATGACTGCATGTGGCACAGGTTTGATGTGGAGCGGTCACCTAGTTGTGTAGTGGTTAGTGTGGTAGCTACATCCCATCCATGCTATTGTAGTAATGTGTGACCAAGATTAGCTCAGGTGTCACCTTTGTGATTCCATATGTGATGCATACTCTTGTATTGGCACACAATGGTACTACTTTTCTGCCACTTTATGCAGTAGGCTACCTGACATAATGGTATGTTATGTCTCCCAGAGCTGTGATTGCTATGTCATGATCTACATGTTATGAACTTACATCAACTTTTTTTGGCAGCATCAGCACCAGCAGGTGAAGGAGACAGGGACGAGCCAAGTGGGTAAGCATCTGGCCACAGGACCTCAGGTTAGGAGACCACTGACAGTGAGGGACCCAGTGGCCCGGAGGGCAAGGGGAGAGCCACGGGGGACTGGATCTGACTCAACATCATCAGGCTTCTCCTCCAGTGGCCACTGCCTGGTGGTGGTGGACCCACTGGGGGCCACCCCAGCACCATTTTTGTCGACCACTTCCAAATCTATCACTTCCATTCCCCACCCAGTTAGCCTTGCCCGCTCACCCAAGAGGGAAGGTGTCTCCTTTGGTGCAAGCACCTCTGCCCCAGCCTGTTAGCCATGCTGCCCTCAGAGAGGAGGCTATTGACCTCCTGAGTTCAATCTCTGTGGGTCAGACGGTGTAGGAAAGTACCATCTTGCCTGGCATGTTACCCCCATTTTTCACTGTATATATGTTGTTTTAGTTGTATGTGTCACTGGGACCCTGGTAACCCAGGGCCCCAGTGCTCATAAGTGTGCCTGAATGTGTTACCTGTGTAGTGACTAACTGTCTCACTGAGGCTCTGCTAATCAGAACCTCAGTGGTTATGCTCTCTCATTTCTTTCCAAATTGTCACTGACAGGCTAGTGACCATTTTTACCAATTTACATTGGCTTACTGGAACACCCTTATAATTCCCTAGTATATGGTACTGAGGTACCCAGGGTATTGGGGTTCCAGGAGATCCCTATGGGCTGCAGCATTTCTTTTGCCACCCATAGGGAGCTCAGACAATTCTTACACAGGCCTGCCACTGCAGCCTGAGTGAAATAACGTCCACGTTATTTCACAGCCATTTTACACTGCACTTAAGTAACTTATAAGTCACCTATATGTCTAACCTTTACCTGGTAAAGGTTAGGTGCAAAGTTACTTAGTGTGAGGGCACCCTGGCACTAGCCAAGGTGCCCCCACATTGTTCAGAGCCAATTCCCTGAACTTTGTGAGTGCGGGGACACCATTACACGCGTGCACTACATATAGGTCACTACCTATATGTAGCTTCACCATGGTAACTCCGAATATGGCCATGTAACATGTCTATGATCATGGAATTGCCCCCTCTATGCCATCCTGGCATTGTTGGTACAATTCCATGATCCCAGTGGTCTGTAGCACAGACCCTGGTACTGCCAGACTGCCCTTCCTGGGGTTTCACTGCAGCTGCTGCTGCTGCCAACCCCTCAGACAGGCAGCTGCCCTCCTGGGGTCCAGCCAGGCCTGGCCCAGGATGGCAGAACAAAGAACTTCCTCTGAGAGAGGGTGTGACACCCTCTCCCTTTGGAAAATGGTGTGAAGGCAGGGGAGGAGTAGCCTCCCCCAGCCTCTGGAAATGCTTTGTTGGGCACAGATGTGCCCAATTCTGCATAAGCCAGTCTACACCGGTTCAGGGACCCCTTAGCCCCTGCTCTGGCGCGAAACTGGACAAAGGAAAGGGGAGTGACCACTCCCCTGACCTGCACCTCCCCTGGGAGGTGTCCAGAGCTCCTCCAGTGTGCTCCAGACCTCTGCCATCTTGGAAACAGAGGTGCTGCTGGCACACTGGACTGCTCTGAGTGGCCAGTGCCACCAGGTGACGTCAGAGACTCCTTGTGATAGGCTCCTTCAGGTGTTAGTAGCCTTTCCTCTCTCCTAGGTAGCCAAACCCTCTTTTCTGGCTATTTAGGGTCTCTGTCTCTGGGGAAACTTTAGATAACGAATGCATGAGCTCAGCCGAGTTCCTCTGCATCTCTCTCTTCACCTTCTGATAAGGAAACGACCGCTGACCGCGCTGGAAGCCTGCAAACCTGCAACATAGTAGCAAAGACGACTACTGCAACTCTGTAACGCTGATCCTGCCGCCTTCTCGACTGTTTTCCTGCTTGTGCATGCTGTGGGGGTAGTCTGCCTCCTCTCTGCACCAGAAGCTCCGAAGAAATCTCCCGTGGGTCGACGGAATCTTCCCCCTGCAACCGCAGGCACCAAAAAGCTGCATTACCGTTCCCTTGGGTCTCCTCTCAGCACGACGAGCGAGGTCCCTCGAATCCAGCGACGCTGTCCAAGTGACCCCCACAGTCCAGTGACTCTTCAGCCCAAGTTTGGTGGAGGTAAGTCCTTGCCTCACCTCGCTGGGCTGCATTGCTGGGAACCGCGACTTTGCAGCTACTCCGGCCCCTGTGCACTTCCGGCAGAAATCCTTCGTGCACAGCCAAGCCTGGGTCCACGGCACTCTAACCTGCATTGCACGACTTTCTAAGTTGGTCTCCGGCGACGTGGGACTCCTTTGTGCAACTTTGGCGAGCACCGTTTCATGCATCCTCGTAGTGCCTGTTTCTGGCACTTCTCTGGGTGCTACCTGCTTCAGTGAGGGCTCTTTGTCTTGCTCGACGTCCCCTCTCTCTGCAGGTCCAATTTGCGACCTCCTGGTCCCTCCTGGGCTCCAGCAGCGTCCAAAAACGCCAAACGCACGATTTGCGTGTAGCAAGGCTTGTTGGCGTCCTTCTGGTGGGAAAACACTTCTGCACGACTCTCCAAGGCGAGAGGGATCCGTCCACCATAGGGGAAGTCTCTAGCCCTTTTCGTTCCTGCAGAAACCTCAGCTTCTTCTGTCCAGTCGAAGCTTCTTTGCACCCGCAGCTGGCATTTCCTGGGCATCTGCCCATCTCCGACTTGCTTGTGACTTTTGGACTTGGTCCCCTTGTTCCACAGGTACCCCAGATTGGAAATCCACAGTTGTTGCATTGCTGGTTTGTGTCTTTCCTGCCTTATTCCTCTAACACGACTCTTTTGTCCTTAGGGGAACTTTAGTGCACTTTGCACTCACTTTTCAGGGTCTTGGGGAGGGTTATTTTTCTAACTCTCACTATTTTCTAATAGTCCCAGCGACCCTCTACAAGGTCACATAGGTTTGGGGTCCATTCGTGGTTCGCATTCCACTTCTGGAGTATATGGTTTGTGTTGCCCCTATCCCTATGTTTCCCCATTGCATCCTATTGTAACTATACATTGTTTGCACTGTTTTCTAAGACTATACTGCATATTTTTGCTATTGTGTATATATATCTTGTGTATATTTCCTATCCTCTCACTGAGGGTACACTCTAAGATACTTTGGCATATTGTCATAAAAATAAAGTACCTTTATTTTTAGTATAACTGTGTATTGTGTTTTCTTATGATATTGTGCATATGACACTAAGTGGTACTGTAGTAGCTTCACACGTCTCCTAGTTCAGCCTAAGCTGCTCTGCTAAGCTACCATTATCTATCAGCCTAAGCTGCTAGACACACTATACACTAATAAGGGATAACTGGGCCTGGTGCAAGGTGCAAGTACCCCTTGGTACTCACTACAAGCCAGTCCAGCCTCCTACAGACGGCCATTGGGAATGCATCCAGGGACTGACATGCCAGATCCAGCAAGGCAATGCGTTCCTGGAGGACCTTCACAGTGCAATCTCTGGCCTACAAAGATCATTTAGGCTTTGGCCTCTACACTGATGGCAGCCAGTCAGCCTTTGTCTTCCATCCACCCTCCACCTTCCACCTTCCTCTTAAAAGTCCAAATACCCCCTTCTCCAACCCACCCAAAGCACATAGACAGACTTGCATGCATCCACTTCATCAGACAAGGCTAGAGCACACAAACATAAAGCACCAAGTGACTGTTTGCCAGTTGGCCCCAGTGAAAGAGAATAGGCGGTACTCAGGGTTATGCAGGTTGTTTTTATTTCTTTGGGTTTTCCCTAATATGTAGGTCTATTCTTTTGTGGTATCTCTTTTCTCTTCCATCCTTTAATCCTTTCTTTTCTTTCTTTCATTTAGGTGATGTCACTGTTGGCGTTCATCACACCTCAGTATTGAGCAAAAGGTGACAAGAAATCAGGTATGTGTTTTATAATTGCAGAAAAAAGGGGGGAAGGTAATGCCAGTGAAGGTAATCCTAGGATGCTCCTCTGTGCAAAAGACAATCTCATAAGTGCTCCCCAAAAAGATATGTGGCACACATTTGTATTTCTGAGTACACACCCTCCTTCTCTTATACCCCGTTTTTCCCACTGTGCGTATGGGCCTTTCTTTCAGCTCCTAGGAAGAACCGTACCTTGGATAGCCACCGACCTCCTGAAATGTGGCTTGGGCAGTGTGCTTCCTAAGCTCCTTACTAGGGTCCGTTTCTGTCCCTGCTTGCCTTCTCCGTTGTACTCCACATTTCTTTGTCCTCTCTCTCCTTGGCTCGCCTTTTCTGTCTTTCCTCACGTGCAGGGACTTGCCTCCTGTGTCTCACCTCCCTCTCCTGGGTTCGCCTCCAGAGTTTCTCCTCTTGCTCCGGTGTTTGCCATCAGTATTTCTCCTCGCTCTCTTCCAGTGGTTGTTGCCAGCGTTTCTCCTTCCTCTCCTCCTTCCTTCCGACCCCGGAAATACCTGGATCTTTCAGTGAGCACCTCTTTGCGGTGCTCCAGGGGAACTGGTAGCGCCCCCCCACAGCTGAGGCTAGCACGTTGTCCCATTCCATGGCTTTCCAGCTACACACCACAAGACACACCACCAGCACGCACACAAACAACATTCACCTGAAGACACAGCAACAGTCACGACTTCCCCTGATACCCCCCAGCATCACATACATGACTTCTGGCACACCTACAGAGACTACACCACCAGTCACTGATCCAACCACCACACCTATCATACCAGCAGACAGCACCCCAGCAGACTCTCAGACATCCACCCCAGTCACCACACCTGCAGACACCACAACCACAGATAAACCTACATGCAGCACATCTACCATATCTGCAATCACCACCCCAAAAGACACCCACCCACACACCATGGCATCCCCAGCACCTCTACCCCCTTCATCACCAAACACATAAACACTCTCATTCACCCACCAAGCAGACACCCACCACACACAAGCACACCTCCCACAAACATGCACCCAAAACAGCCACACCTACACATAGGACAACCACTTCCTCAACCTCCAAATCCCCACCTCTTCTGATGACCGTCCCTGTGTGTCAAAGATACTTTTCCTCTGTGAACTTGACCTTACCCCTGTTTTTCCTACCCCTGTACCATCCCCAAATGGTCACTTTCCCTCCCCAACGCCATCCTCTCTACCTCCAAGGCCTCCCCTGCTCCCCTGCAAGCATCCATGCTCCTCCCCCTGCCAAGAAGGAGTCAACCCCTCCCAAACCCAAAGCCAAACCCTCCTCCAAGCCCTCTATCCTCCACCCCCTACTGATAATCCCGGTGGTGTCTGCCTACCCCCTTGATTCCCCTACCTGTGGAGGTTACATAAAAGTAAGGAGTCAAGTAGGGGCTCAACACTGTGCCTTTTGAGAAGACATTTTTGGACTAGACTATGGCTTTGGACAGTGAAGAAAATTGCCTTAATAAAGCCAACCAGTTGTTGGTGTATTAGATACACCTTTGAACTGCTTTTCCTTCCCTATGTTTCTGTTCTTTCTGACATTGGTTGTGTGCCTGTAGTTGTGTGTGTTTGGGCTGCTTCATGTGGTGTTCTTTGCAGCATGTGAGTTTGTGTGTAGTGCTGTTGCCCCCCAAGATAAGGGTGTGTGTTGTGGGATGGGTATGTGTATCTTTTTGTGTTGTGCGGTGTGGGTATGCATGTTGAATGACCTGAACTCGTAATAAGCCCCTAAGTCAGAAGGCAAAACTTTAACTGAGGCCTCCCATTCACTGTAGCAGAGCAAGGCTCCATCACGGTTGGCCTGAAATTTTGACTTTGCCCTGGTCGAGTGCGATCAGGTGTCCAGATTGGCGTTTTTGTTTTCTATGTGCTGGAAAACATTTATTCTTAAGAAATTCATATCTCCGGTTCACTTTATTATTTTGTGTTTTACTTACTTACTGTTTTGTGATTTTTAAATGCTCTGCACACCTGTCTCCTAAGTTAAGCCTAACTGCTCATTGCCAAGCTACCAAGGGTTGAGCTGGTATTAATATATTGAGACCCTAACTGGACCTACTGGGGGTTTGTGGCCTATTGCTAAGTGTAGGTACTTACCTAATAATTAGCAGTGCATGGCAAGGGTACAAGTTATACTTAACTTGGGTCACAAGTTATAGTTACTTGAGATAACTGTAACTATAACTGCTGTTTTTCTATGGTTTTGTGTGTGTAAATTGTGAACTTAACTATAACTTCGCTGAAGCCTTTGTTTTTTTCAGTGATTTTTTTTATTTATTTCTATTTCCTAATCATAATATCAATGGAATCTTTGTTTTTTCAGTGAATTTCTAAGTTTCTTTTTAACATTGTGAGGCATTGTCCACAGGGCCTGGTCAGCAGTCCACTCTTCACATGCAGCCAACCCCACACCTTGTCCAGCATTTGGCTGTGTGCTGTGGGGCATTGGCCATTAGAATCATCAAACTGAGCTTTACATTAATTTCCTGCTTTTTATTGTAGGACTTTACCATGACAAGAAAAGTTGAATTAAATAAAGAACTTATTGTTACAGAGCCATGTGTATTTAAAAGATCAGTGGCCAATTATTTAGAAATTAACTTGGATTAGGTGAATTACTTAAATTAAATATATTCTGTTAATGTAGCTTTGAAAACTTCAATCTTTGTATTTCAGCTTTGCCCAAAATCCGTTCCTAATCCATCCAGTAAAATTCGGTATGAAATGAAATCAAGTCAAATATAGACATTTTCTCTCTATGTAAAGGTGGGCAAAGTGCTAAAATTGGCGCTAATGGTTTATAATGCTTTTACAAATGAGTGTGGAAGGATTGGAAGTTGGAGTCGTGTGATAATTATCATGACCCTGCTGGATCCTCTAACCAATTTCATAAAGGAAAACCCAACAAAACGTATTTGGGGAAAAACACCAAGGCCCATATTGATACTTATTTCGCGCCACATTCGCATCATTTTTTGACACAAAAGAGGCACAAACTTACAAAATATAATTGCGCTGCTTTTGCATCAAAAAAAGACAGCACAAAAAAAGTATAAATATAGGTCTAAACTTGCAGAACTTGATTTGTTACATCCAAGTGTGCCATATTTTCAAGAGAAAAACTTTAAATTGACATATTTACCATACGTAGTTAATACCTCTCCAGGGTGGCAAATACAAGTTCTGGGTGTAATGTAGATTTACAGGAACAACAGCCACTCACATTCGGTTTGCTTGTGTTCTTCCCGTGCTTCTGCAAAAGGATTTTATTTTCCAGAAAGAAGTTTGAACTAGGGACGAGTAATTTTGCATGACAATCGTGATGTTGGACATTATGCATGATTATGTTGTTGTAAATTACATTTTTCCTCAAGCAAGTAAATACTAGGTGCAGTAAATAACTCACTTCAAACTGGCCTATGTTTCTAGCTAGTGGTAATAGCAAGAACGCAAGCCTGGCAAATCCTGTAGTAAATCCTGCAAACTGGTAATACTACATTATTCTTGGTGTTAGCATTTTATATATCCTTTCAAGTGTGCTAGAAGGCAAGTGGCCTCTGCTTTTGGTAAGGAGAATGAATCTCAAACTAGCAGGTATCACAAATGACTTGTATTTCACCATGGTGATAGAATATATTTATTGTTATTCTATTCTCCTGCACAAAACAAAATGAGAGCCCCAGCGATTATTCTTCTGAAGAGTACTCTCCTATTTCCTGATTTGTCAAGCCATCAAACCTGTGCACTTGAATCCAGACTTTTGGGGTATAATCTTTCTCATCTTTGCATTATTCCACTTATGATTATATAATGTTAAGCATATAGTTAGCATATGTTTTAGAGTAGCATGTTTTGTAAGGGCTGTAAGTGTATTGTATCACTACATAATAGTGATGTCGATGCTGCCATTTTATTTGAGATAAATGTAATAAGTCAGTAAGTTCAGGAACTGAACACATTTCCACATCTTAAACTAGAAGCACTGTTATAACATGGGAACAGTGAGAGACCTGAGGATGTCAATCAGACGTCAGAAGCCATAGATGAGAATAATTTGGTCATTAACATTTCAAAATTTTAATTATCATCCATGAAAATTAAAACTTTACAAAAAGGAACATTGTTTGTCATTTGTCCTCACAAAGCATTCGAATCCATTGGCACAAGAAATGAGTTTCTTCCAATTTATGAGAAACTTGAGATTATGGAATTTTTAAAAAACATTGTAGCTAAACAACCAAAGAAAGAGATGGGCACCTTCTTGGGTTAAGAGACCAAGGGCCATATTTATACTCCGTTTGCGCCAGATTTGCGTTGTTTTGTTCGGCGCAAATTCGATGCAAAACAAACTCCATATTTATACTCTGGCGTTAGACGCATCTAGCGCCAAAGTTCATGGAGTTTGCGTCATTTTTTAGCGTGGACACCTACTTTGTGTTAATGATATGCAAGGTAGGCGTTCCCTTCTAAAAAATGACTCCGAGGCATGTGCGCCGTATTTACACTCCTGGGCAAAAATGACGCCCGGGAGTGGGCAGGTAAAAAAAAATGACGTCCAGCCGTTTTTGCGTCGGTTTTTAGCGCCTGGTCAGGGCAGGCGTTAAGGGACCTGTGGGCTCGGAAGGAGCCCAGAGGTGCCCTCCCATGCCCCCAGGGACACCCCCTGCCACCCTTGGCCACCCCAGGAGGACGCCCAAGGATGGAGGGACCCATCCCAGGGAACTTAAGGTAAGTTCAGGTAAGTATTTTTTTTTTGTGGCATAGGGGGGCCTGATTTGTGCCCCCCTACATGCCACTATGCCCAATGACCATGACCAGGGGACGTAAGTCCCCTGGGCATGGCCATTGGGCAAGGGGGCATGACTCCTGTCTTTGCTAAGACAGAAGTCATTTCAATGGGGGTTGGGAGTCAAATAAAATGGCGCAAATCGGGTTGAGGCGAAAATTTTGCCTCAGCCTGACTTGCCCCATTTTTTGACACCCAAGCTCCATATTTCCCTACGCCGGCGCTGCCTGGTGTAAGTCATTTTTTTTAACGCACACCAGGCAGCTCCGCCGGCTAACGCCGGCTAACGTCATTGAATAAATACGGCGCCCGCATGGCGCTTCAGAATGGCGTTAGCCGGCGTTAGATTTTTTGACGCACAACTGCGTTGGCGCAGTTGTGCGTCGAAAAGTATAAATATGGCCCCAAAAGTTCTTGTATGGCTCAGGTTAGCCACAAAGTGCGTGACTTGCTTTCTACCATTGTAGTGAAATCGGTAAATTTGGGCAAGATCACTGAGGAGGGCAAACGATATTTAACACAGAGCAACCAAAAACCACCAATCATCTACATGTTGCCCAAAATACATAACAATCTTACAAAGCCACCTATTAGGCCCATTGTCTCCACTAGAAGATCTGTACACAAACCTGTTGACACATTTTTTGACCAGCATCTGCAACCTCTTCTCCAGGACATAACAATGTATCTGAAGGATACCACAGACTTTCTGAGTAAAGTATCGGCTAATGAAATGAACACAAATTACACCATTGTGATGTGTACCATCGATGTGAAATCACTCTATACCTCAATTCCTGGCAATCTGGGGATGGAAGCAGACAAATAGTTTTTGTCCAACACCAATATTGATGATGATTTGAGAAGTACTCATAATGGAGTTAATGCATTTAACACTAAGGTGGTCATTACAACCCTGGCGGTCGGTGTTAAAGTGGCGGTATGACCTCCAACAGGCCGGCGGTCAAAAATTAGCAATTGCGACCGTGGCAGGAACCGCCAACAAAGACAGCCACTTTAACACTCCGACCGCCACGACGGTACAAACAAACAGCGCGGCGGTCACCGCCAACAGACAGGCGGGAGACAATGTACCACCCACACTATTATGAAAGGCCAATCCGCCACCTTCTCCGGGGCGGATTCACTGCGGATAAAAACACGGCGGAAACAGGAATCCCGAAGGGAAAACGCTCACCTCTACACAACTGACGAGGAACGAGGACGCCATGGATCCGGAACTCCAAATTCTCCCTGCAATAGTCTACCAGGAGCACGAACGCCAGCGGCGAAGACCACGGTGAGTACTGCACCTACAACACAGGGGAGCGGGAGGCAAAAAACAGGGACACACACATGCAACACCCCCACCCTCACCCACTACAACACACACAGTAATGCATATCAATACATCACAGTTACACCCGCCCCCCCCCCAACCTCCTGGAAGAATGCAAAGACAATAGAAAATGAGTGTAACCATTGTAATATATTAGAAACAAGTAGGCAGAAATATATATATATATACACCATGTACATAATATATACCAAGCATAGTAGTTCAGGTAGTGCACTAAGAAAGTCCGTGGAACACTGGGACCACACGGTATGGGCGAGGCCCACACAAGATCCCCGACCATGACGGAGAGAACACTGCAGGGGCATCAGAGAGCAACTAAACAGGCTCCTCAGGGGGAGGGATAGAGGGGGCACCTCAGCAGCTTGAGTGCACGACGCCAAATCCACGAGGGGGCCACATGCCCACTGTTCAATCCTGGGGAGTGCAAAGCCACAGTCTCTCAAGTCTCTACAGTGGGTGGTTTGCCCACTGCCATATCCTGGGGAGTGCAAAGCCACAGTCTCTCAAGTCTCTACAGTGGGTGGGTTGCCCACTGCCATATCCTGGGGAGTGCAAAGCCACAGTCTCTCAAGTCTCTCAAGTCTCTACAGTGGGTGGTTTGCCCACTGCCATATCCTGGGGAGTGCAAAGCCACAGTCTCTCAAGTCTCTACAGTGGGTGGGTTGACCACTGCCATATCCTGGGGAGTGCAAAGCCACAGTCTCACAAGTGGATGACAGTCTCCACTGGGTCTGGAGGGGGCATGGTGCTCAGAGTGCTTCATCCTGCCAAGGATTGGGGTAGTGGATGCTTTTCTCCACTGGTTCTGGATGGAGCTTGGTGCCCAGAGTGCTTCATCCTGCCAAGGATTGGGGTAGTGGATGTGTTTCTCCACTGGTTCTGGAGGGGGCTTGGTGCCCAGAGTGCATCATTCACCCCGTGACGGACTCAGTTGCGTCAGTGTCCTTGCCGCTCATGGGCCAGCGGTGCTTGAGACGGCGGTGCCCTGTTCAGCGGTGCTTGAGACGGTGGTGCCCTGTGCAGTGGTGCTTGAGATGGCGGTCTCCATTGCAGGGTCTCAGCTGCTAGCGGTCGTTCATGGCCCAGCGGGGCTTTTGTTGGCGGTCCTTCATGGCCCAGCGGGGCTTTTTCTGGCGGGCCTTCATAGCCCAGCGGGGCTTTTGCTGGTGGTCCTTCATGGCCCAGCGGGGCTTTTGCTGGCGATCCTTCAAGGCCCAGCGGGGCTAGTGCTGGCGGTGGCCTCCTGGGCAGGTGGGCTGGTGCTGGGGGTGGCCTCCTGGGCAGGTGGGCTGGTGCTGGCGGTGGCCTCCTGGGCAGCTGTGCTGGTGCTGGCGGTGGCCTCCTGGGCAGGTTGGCTGGTGCTGGCGGTGGCCTCCTTGGCAGGTGGGCTGGTGCTGGCGGTGGCCTCCTGGGCAGGTGGGCTGGTGCTGGAGGTGGGCTCCTGGGCATCGGGGATGATGGCGGTCTTCTCCGCCGTGCTGCTCTTCCCAGACTTGCCGGGTTTCTTGTGGCCCTTCCCCACCTAGGAAGGTGTCACAGCTGACTCCACACTCCCACCGGGACCCCTGGGAGCGGCTTTGGTGGCTGGAGTCTTCCCCCTCTCCCGCCGGGCACTGGCCAACTTCTGATGCTTCACAGGTGGGGTACTGTCTGTGCTGTGGCTCTGTGCCACACTGGCCTCCCTGGTGGTCGGTGCACTCCAGATTCCGGTGACTACAGGCACCACTGGTCCCGGAGATGTTGTGGCTGAGGTGCTAGTTCGGGACCTATGAGACGGACGGGTTGGGGGAGGTGTGGGAAAGAGGTCAAGGTTGGACAGGAAAAGTTTTTTGGACACACTGGGATGGGTAGCTGGAGGGGGTTTGGGAGTGGAGGAAGAGGTGGTGGTTGTAGGAGGTGTACGTTTGGTGACTTTGGGTGAAGGTGCATGCACTGGAGGCTGTCGTGAGGTGGATGGCTGTTGGGTGGGTGTGTGCCTGCGTTTGTGTATCTTGGGAGGGGGCGTCACAGACACACTGGGAGAGGACACAGGGGACGTGTGAATGGTAGTGGGGGTGGTGACTGCACGTGAGCGGTGTGTGGTGGTGGGTGTGCTGGAGAGGGACGTAGTGGCTGTAGAGGTAGTGCATGCAGGTGTGAGTGTAGACGAGACTGGGAGGGGGAGGGAGACGAGGAGGAGGGGGACATAGTGGAGGCAGTGGATGTTGGTGTGTCTGCATGTGTGTGATGCTTGCGTGAGTGCCTATGGGATGTGTGGTGCTTATGTTTGCCTGAGCTTCCCTTGTGTGTTGACGTGTGTGCATGTTGGTCTGTAAGTGTGCTTGGGATAGGCTGAGGTACAGGGTATCGGGTCGGGGTGGAGGAAGTTGGAGGGGGGAGGCTAGAAACGGGGACAATGGCTGCCATCAGTGCTGAGGCCAAGCTCGCTGAAGGGCCGCCTGACCAGAATGAATGCCCTCAAGGAATGCAATGGTTTGTTGCAACTGCCTCTCTACACCCTGGATGGTATTCAAAATGGTAGACTGGCCAACAGTGAGGGACCTAAGGAGGTCAATGGCCTCATCACTGAGGGCAGCAGGGGTGGCTGTGGCAGGGCCTTAGGTGCCTGAGGCGAAGGTGATGCCCACCCTCCTGGGTGAGTGGGCACAGGGCAAAGGCTGAGGGGCTGCTGGGAGGGCGGTGCTGGAAGGGGGGGTGGCGGCTGTACCTGTAGATGCGGGGGGCACAGATGTTGCAGCCACCACAAGGGAGCTCCCATCAGAGGGCGAGTCCGTGTCACTGGTGTCAGCTCCTGTCCCCGCCGTGGAGCTCCCTTCGCCCTCCGTCCCACTGGTGAACTCTGAGTCCGTAGTCTCGCCCTCCAGTGCCATGTGGGATGCAGCTCCCTCGTGCTCCGGTGCCACTGCTCCTCTGCCTGATGATGCTAATGCACACAAGAACAGAGAGACCACAAAAAGGGGGGGGGGAAGACAGAAGAAAGACATGTTGAGTGCATGCATTACCGCTACCGTTGGTGGACATGACAGACACAGAAGCCCCCTGCACTACGCCGCGCTCTTGGGCTCCACTGTTCAATTCCTGGGAAATGGCCTACAAGGCTATGGACGACATCTGCACACATAGATGACACAGGGGCATGACTAGGTGTACTTGGCACTCTACAGAGGTGGGGTGGGGTGCCACATGGCCTGCCTTACGGAGGGGCCTTGCCTACGGAACTCGCCCTGGCCTAGGGAAACCCACAGCCCACCTCCCCACCCAGACACCTCCACTGCGCGCAAAGTCACCAGAATGAGAGTGTACTCACCCCCATGTGGCTGCTGTGATGCCCTCAAGCGCCCATACAACTCCGGGTAGGCCACCGCCAGGATCCTGAACATCAGGGGGATCATGGTGCAACGGGCACCCCTCCCACGTTGGGAGGCCATCCCCAGCTGAGCCTCCGCCGTCTTATTGCTCCAGCGGCGAATGTCCTCCCATCTTTTCCAGCAGTGGGTGCTCCTTCTGTGGTAGACCCCAGGGTCCAGATGTCCTTGGCGATGGCACGCCAAATATCTTTTTTCTGGTGGGCGCTGACCTGAAATGTACAGGGGAAAAAGAGAAGTTATTACCAGCTGCACCGGTAAAGTGATTGGCCCCCATCCCTACCCTTGCCATGTGGCACATGCATTCACCGTCTTTCATGCACGCAGCACTCTCCCCCCTTCCTTCTTACATCCAGCCCTCTCCACACAGGCATAGCCCATACAACATGCTCCCTGTGTACTTACCTGTTTGTCTGGAGGACCGTAGAGTAGCGTGTACTGGGGGAGGACCCCATCCACGAGCTTCTCCAACTCCTCCGATGTGAAGGCAAGGGCCCTTTCCCCAGACACTCAAGCCATTGTCTCTTCCAGACCGAGGTCACAGCAGTGTAGGTCCTCTCCTGTCAAAGGTCAGGTATCGAGTGATTGAACAGATAGAAAATGGCGGTCATGTCCGCGGCGGTGCGTACCATCACTGCCGGCGTACATCGTCATTGGCTGCTGGGACTCCTAGGGTACAATGTTAACCAATGCAACATTGCGCCCCGGTCTTTGACTGCCTACTGCGACGGTGTACAACGCCAGCGCAGTTACCTCACATCCCATTGTCCCACTTTACAGGTCAGGCAGCCGCCATTTCAGGGGCCCACATGGCTTAATTTCCAACTTCGTCACACATACCTAGGCCTAGACTCAACACACATACAGGCCACCTTTTGTGTATGATTGGTGTTCTGGGTAAACTGTGGTTACGTACCTCTGAGTTGTATGACTCTGTGCTCGCTGTTATCCTTCATAGGCACCGTCCGCTGGGACATGTGAGGAGATGGCGGCATCCTCCGGTGTACCGACCTTTGGTGGACTTGTCGACAATGGAGGAGCGACATGTGATTATCACTTACAGGCTTTGCCCGTGCCACAATCCAGGAACTGTGTACCCAGTTGGAACCAGACCTGTTGTCAGCAATCCGCCATCCCACAGGAATCCCCCTCAAGTGCAGGTGCTGTCAGTGCTCCATTTCCTTGCAAGTGGGTCATTTCAAACAACAGTGGTCATAGCATCAGGGATGTCCAACGTATTGTCCAGAGTGTTGTCTGCCCTTCTGAAACACATGCGGAGCTACATCGTTTTCCCTCAGGTGGAGGATTTGCCTACAGTGAAAGGTGATTTATATGCCCTGGGACACATCCCCAACATAATAGGTGCCATTGATGGGACCCATGTGGCTTTGGTCCCCCCCCACAGGAGTGAACAGGTGTACAGAAACTGGAAGAGTTATCATTCAATGAATGTACAGATGGTATGTTTGGCAGACCAGTACATCTCCCATGT
Organism: Pleurodeles waltl; assembly: GCF_031143425.1. Lineage (NCBI taxonomy): Eukaryota > Metazoa > Chordata > Amphibia > Caudata > Salamandridae > Pleurodeles > Pleurodeles waltl. The sequence continues at coordinate 489,672,543 of NC_090440.1, forward strand.
GAATGCCAAGTTCTCTGGCTCAGTGCCTACATCCTGCGTAATAGCAGCATCCCTTATGTGATGGGTCAACTCCAGAGGCACCATGTGTGGCTATTAGGTGAGCACCTGGAAGCAAGTCAGTGGGAATGGTTGTCTGGGGATATCCCTCCAGGTTAGTGCGTGTCTAACAGTTGTCCCTCACCATTTGCAGGTGACTCTGGCTACCCCAACCTGTCATGGCTACTGACCCCAGTGAGGAATCCCAGGACAAGGGCAGAGGAACGTTACAATGAGGCCCATGGGCGAACTAGGAGGGTGATCGAGCGGACCTTCGGCCTCCTGAAGGCCAGCTTCAGGTGCCTCCATATGACAGGTGGATCCCTATTCTACTCACCAAAGAAGGTGTGCCAGATCATCGTAGCCTGCTGTATGCTTCACAACTTGGCTCTGAGACGACAGGTGCCTTTTCTGCAGGAGGATGATCCAGATGGCGATGTTGTTGCAGCTGTGGAGCCTGTGGACAGTGAAGACGAGGAAGCAGAGGAAGAAGACATGAACAACAGGGACTCAGTGATCCAGCAATATTTCCAGTGAGACACAGGTGAGAGTACAGACCTGCCTACTACATGTAATTTAACACTACTACCTCTCTACTGTCTGTCGTTTTCACCCAGTGTATGGTCACTGAGTTGTCACTTTCCCTTACGATTTCACAGATGTGGGTCCCACTGTGTGACATCTGCTTAGATTACTCATGGACTAGAGCTGTGTGACATAGGTATGTTGACATTATAATTGAAAGAGCATTTTGTCACTGCAATTGATAATACACTATTTCGAAATCACAGACAGACTCCAGATTGTTTTGTGCTTTAAGTGTGTTTATTTTAGTGCTCAATATTGGAGGGGGTAGTGAAATGGTGAGGGGTGATGGCGGAGGAATGTCCATGGCAGAGTCCAGTCTATTAGTCTCACAGGTGCATTGCCCAAATGGGCATAGGAAGTGGAGCTGGGGCAGTTTAAAGATGGACAGGGTGACAAAGTGGGACAGTAGGATGACAATCAGGGTGGTCTCATTTCTTGGCGGGGGTCTTGGCATCGTGCTCTGTCTTTGTCCTGGATCTCAGGGACCGTTTGCGGGGTGGTTCTCCCTCTGCAGGGGGTGGGGTGCTGGTGTGGTGGTCCTGTGGCAGGGCATCCTGTCCACTAGTGCCGGCGGAGGTGGTGGGCAGTTCATTGTCCATGCTAGTGTCAGGGGCCTCTTGTAGTGCCACAGTGTCCCTCGTGGTGTTGAGTACTTCCTTCAGCACCCCTACGATGGTGCCCAGGGTGGAGCTGATGGTTCTGAGTTCCTCCCTGAAGCCCAAATACTGTTCCTCCTGCAGGCGCTGGGTCTCCTGAAACTTGGCCAGTACCGTTGCCATCGTCTCCTGAGAGTGGTGGTAGGCTCCCATGATGGAGGAGAGGGCCTTGTGGAGAGTGGGTTGCCTTGGCCTGTCCGCCCCCTGTCACACAGCAGCCCTCCCAGTTCCCCTGTGTTCCTGGGCCTCTGTCCCCTGGACCGTGTGCCCACTACCACTGCCCCCAGGTCCTTGTTGTTGTTGGGGTGGTGGGTTATCCTGGGTTCCCTGTAGTGGTGGACACACAGCTGATTGACATGTCCTGGGGACGGAGGTATGGGCACGCTGGGTGGGTGCTGTGCTGGTGTTTCAAGAGGGGGGAAGGTCTGTGATGACCTGTGCCAGTATGAGGGGAACCGACTGTCCCGAGGTCCCCGATGGGCCGGGCTGGTCATCTAGATCCAGTTGGACAGAGGTGCTGTCATCACTGTGGACCTCTTCTGTTGGTGGTGTGGGCATGTGTGGACCCTCCTGTCCGGTGACGCTGGGTAGGGGTCCTGCAGGGGTATAAAAGGATGGTTATTACATATGTGTGTGGCATGGTGTGCAATGGGTGGGTGACCGTGTACCCCAGTGCTTGCATTCCTGTGTGATGATGGTTTAGGGGGTTGTATGGGTATGTGCAGTGGACATGCTTTAGTGATGGGTGTCCATGCTTTGTTGTTGCATGCAGGGCTTGGTGTTGGGATGGGTGGTTTGTGATGTTGGGACATATGTGAGGAGTTGGGGTGCTGGGGGTGAGGGTGGGGGTATGTGATAGCATGCAGGTAGGGTGGGGGATGTAATAATTAAGATTTGTCTTACCAGAGTCTATTCCTCCAGCTACTCCTGCGAGGCCCTCGTGATGCAGAATCGCCAAGACCTGCTCCTCCCATGTTGTTAGTTGTGGTGGGAGGAGGTGAGGGTCCGCCGCCAGTCAGCTGAACCGCCTGGTGGTGTCTTGAGACCACGGAGGGCACCTTCCCCCGTAGGTCGTTCCCCCTCTTCCTGATGTCCTCCTGATTTCTTGGGTGCTGTCCCACTGCATTGACCTTGTCCACTATTCTTCGCCACAGCTCCATCTTCCTTGCAATTGAGGTGTGCTGCACCTGTGCTCCGAATAGCTGTGGCTCTACCCAGACGATTTCCTCCACCATGACCCTGAGCTCCTCCTCCGAGAACCTGGGGTGACTTTGCCGTGCCATGGGGTGGAGTAGGTGATGTGTGGGGTGGAGTGTGTGGTGATAAGTGTGCTGATATGTAGTGGTGTGTTGTGTGAGGTGCGTGGAAGTTCTGTGGGTGATAGTGTTGTGTGCCTATGGATGCTGTTGTTCTTGCTGGTGGTGTCTCTCTCTGGCCTTCTTTCAGAATTTGTGGTCGTGGGGGTTTGTGGGTGATGTGGGTGTGTGTTTTATATTGTAATGGGTGTGTGGGAGTGGTGTGTGTATGTGTATCAGGTGTGTGTATTTCAAATTGTCCAATGTGGTAGTGTTTTGTAAGAGTGTGTGTATTTTGAGCGCGGCAGTGTGTACCGCCAATGGAATACCACGGTTGGAAGACCGCCGCGTGGATTCGTGTGTTGTGATAGTGTGGGCGTATTTCTGTTGGCGTGACGGTGGAGGTTTTGTTTTCCCCAGTTTATCACTGACCTTTGGTGTGGCGGACTTGTGTGGGTGTCTGAATTTTGGCGGATTCCGAATTGTGGGTCATAATAGCTGTGGCGGAATTCCGCTGCTGTGTGTTGGCGGTCTTCTGCACGGCGGTAAGCGGCTTTTACTGCCAATGTTGTAATGAGAGCCTATATCACAGCTGTTTTACATAGAACAATGAATGTTTCCCTCAGAGAACTGGAACTTCTATGGGCAATTGTGCAGCACCTTGCTATGCCAACCGTTTCATGTACAAGTTTGAATGCCAGCCTCTTCAGATAAATCTAATTTTGCAAGAAAATCTTCTCACCTAGTAGAGATATATTGACTCCATCTTTTTTATTTGGAAGGGTTTAGAATCAGTTCTCATCACAGCAATTGAGAGACTCAATCACATTGAAGAACTCATCAGTTTTACACATACTATTAGTGATAAAACCATCACGTTTTTGGACGTGTAAATAACTGTAGTTGACATCAAATTGACAACAACAGTGTCAGACATACCGATAGAATGGTGTATGTTTCAAGATATTGCACTAGAAGCTCCAATTTGAAAAAAAAATCATTTTGAAACATTGGCCTATGCTCCAAATGGAGTAAGACGTCCATAGAATTTTCAATCAAATGCCACTTTTTGCCTATGAAAGGTCCAACAATTTGAAAGAACCTTTGAACAACCCAATAAGCACCACGAAAGCAATGTATACAAAGGGATGGTAGCTTTTTTCATATATGGCAATTGTAATAATGTCATGAAAGGAGCAGTCATGACCCATCCTCCAAAGGAAATCAAACTTCAAGTCAATGCCAACTGTGTTTCTAAGTATGTGATTTAGTTGTTGAAATGCCCTTGCAGCATGTTCCTATGTAGGAAAGACTGAACGTAAGATCAAGATGAGAATTACTGAACACATGAGCGACATATGCATTAAGAATGAAAAATATGCTGTAGCAATGCATTATTAGATAGAATGGCATAGCATCTATCAGTTAAGATTTACTGTGTGAGATTGTTCAAACAAGAGAAGGGATTGATCATAAAAAGAGGTTACTGCAGAGCGATATTTATTAGATAAAAAGACTTGACAATCTTGTACCTTGAGGACTGAACAATCAATTAGAATTGAGCTGTTTCTTGTAATTTCATGTAACTAATGTTTACATCATGTATTGATGGTTCTTGATGTTTCTTTTTTCTTTCTCCTTCTTTTACTTCATTTGAGCTAATTTTTAACACTTGGTTTATGATCTAGAATTACATCTGATTATAAATTTTTATCAGTCATCAAGAAACCAAGAGTGTTGCATGCTGTATGATTTTTTTACGTTGCATTGGTCTTTACGCATACTTTTGTTTTGTTCACTGTACTAAGATGATGTTGATACTCCTCCATGAAGTTCACGCTTACTTTAGTCCTATTTTAATTTCTCTACTCTGTTTTTTTAAATATCTGACATCATGATGGCATCTTGAGGTAACTATCACAGTGAGTGCACACTCAATCTTTTTTAAGGGTAAGTATGGTGGGCAACACATCCTATGACATCGGGCAAACATCGGGTACATTTTGAGGATCATTGTGACACAAGCACTTGCAATAGATTGTTATTCACTTTTGAGGTACCACATTTACTACTTATTTTAAAATACAGTATTGAATATGGCAATTTATTTACTACTGGACACCTAACCATGATGCAGGCATCGGGCACACTGGTCACTACCAGCATGATTATTGAGTATGTAAGTACGCTTTGCATGTTCACTTGGCATGCCTCACCACCGTAACTGAACACTAAGGTTGCTGAAACTGGGTTTAGTGGTGCAACATCAGCATTGTACAATTTTTTGGTTCCTTTGCTACTTGCTATTGACACAATATACATTTGATATGCCATATTTTTTTGAGACATCATAGGGACTCTCCCATTATTGAATAGTCACATTGCTTATTTTCTGGATTAATACAATCCCTGAAGAAGGACTTTGGCCCAAAATGCATGAATTCAAATGTTAATTTGTTTATCAGATGAACACCTGTTGAACATGAATGAAGCATGATGCAGGAAGATACATGCAGCTCTGACAATGAATAAATACAATTAAGTTACCATCATTAATGAAATTAATTTCTCACATTATGAATATTATTGCAAAATAAGATGAGTATGAACCACAGCTTGAGAGGATACAGTAGTGCATTAAGAGGACACTGTTTCCATTTGATAAGAGTGCTTTTAGTTTATTCAAGTTTATGCCCAGGATCAGAGGGGCATACCCTCATGCACATTCAATTGACAAAAAGTAACTACTTGTTTTAAAATAAAATACGGAGTGCGATGCCTATCACTTTTGAACAATTACATCTTCTCAAGCACCATTTTTACTGTGTGAGAATCCCTTGAAAAGGATACTTTGCCTTGACATCTTTGACAGGCATAGCCAGTACAATTCGTGGACTGAGTCTACGTGGATTGTATTCAGCTTTGTTTCAGGAATAAAATGTCTGATCTTACTTTTCATAATGGCAAATTACAAACTGAGGCCCTTATCTAAGGCCCTTATTTTTAGATGCAATAACAGCGAAAACTTAAAAAATACAATTGTATTTTGTAAGTTTTCTCCGATTTTGCAAAAAAAACCGACACAAATGCAGCGCTAAAAAAGTATAAATATGGGCCTAATAGCGTTAAAACTAGCTCTTGTGGGGAAAAAGGTTAGTCTGTGTTGTGTAGTTAATTGAATAATAAATACAGCGAACAAAAGAGGCTCTTTAAAGAATGTGGTATAAGAGTTAAATTGTAGCTGTGTGAGTAGGGAACTCAAGTTTCCCCAATTCCAAGCATGGACATCTCAAAAGTCTGTGTTTTTCTTTGTTTCCTGACACTTGTAGGCCTCAATGTATAATATTATTAAAAAGGGCCACAGGTACCACAAAACCTAAGAACAAAATGAGCACCTGATGAGCTACCAATGCATCAGAAAACACTCACGTTTCTCAGGAGCCCAGATGAGTTGCTCAGGTTTTCCCCTCTGCATTCAGAGTTTTATTGGCCTGGTGCATTTTTTTGGAAATGTGAAGCTACAAGTTCAAAATACAATCAAATGTTCTCTAAAAAGCTAAGCCTAATTCATAATTTCACACATAATAAATAACAATTGCAGGCATTAGACATAAAAGAAGAAATGGAAAAAGCTTAAATAAATAAAAAGAGAAGGAAAATAAAAAATAAAGTAGAAAAAAGGAAAAGATAGGAATAATTATAGACAAAGACAAAGCAGAGAAATATAGACAGAGTATGAGAGTTATGAGTGCAAAGAGAGAAAATTGGTAAGAGGTAGCCAATATGGATTGGATTTAATCTTTAGTGATAGATTAAGAGAAGATGCAGTATGAATCCTATGTTCATCGCATATAACATTCCACCATGTAGATAAAGATAACTTAGAAAAATCTTTCCAACACGAGTGAGCGTGTAACTTTAAAGGCAAGAGCGATAAAAGGACCAAGTATTAGACGCCTTTTAGTCATATAATCAACACCAATGCATTAAGAGCCAAAAGAAAACCTGTAATGTAAGAGGAATATTACATTGCAATATCTGTAGGCATTTAGACCAAACTGAAGTCCAAAAACTTTAAACGTAACAACAATTGTTTATCATTTGTATTAATGTTCCAGTATGTTTAGAGCAAGACCAGCAGACAGGAGTAGACGAAGAATGGAATTTAGTCATATGATTTGGGTTGATGACAGCTCCATTAAATATATAGAGAAACAATTGTGTAATATGAGCTGCTTTAGACATTCTGAATAATGTAAGCCAAAGCTTATCTCAATCCTGGGGAGACAGAGAAATATTTAAGTCCTTTTCCCACAGTACTTTTGTCACACTTTTAGGGCCAGATGTACCATGCATTTTGGCGATCGCAAACGGCCCAATCAGGCCGTTTGTGACTGCAAAAATGCATTTTGGTATGTATGAATTCCAACTTGCAATTTGGTAACTTGTTACCGAATCGCAAATTGGGATCCAAGGACATCCCTTCCTAATACCGAATCACAGCGGTATGCAGAAACGTTTTGTCACCAAAATACAGTTGAAAAACATTCTCATTTTACTACCTACTTCAAGTAGGTGTGTAATGATCCAGTCAAAGGTTTGGTGCAAAAAGAAAGTGTATTTCAATTCCAGCAGCACAGTACACCTTTCTCTTCCAGCCTCCCAGTCTCCAAATGCCACCTCCCATTCCTTCCCTCTACATTCCAATCCCCTCATTCCAAGTTCTACAATCTTACCATTCCTAAAAGACCCAGAACAAAATACATAAACATGTAACAAAGTGGTAACCCATTTGCAAACAGGAAGTGGTCCCCAAGGGACCCCTTCAAGAGACCCCTTCCCCTTTGTGAAAGCATGCGAATTTTTTTTTAAGACAATGCATTGGTCCCACTGACCACTGCCCACTCTTGAAAAATGAAAAGAAAACTTACAATTTTTCTTTTTTAAATGCATCCCATATTCCTTCAAGGAAAATGGGATGCATTTAAAAAAAAAAAAAGATTGCTTCATTTAAAAGCAATCACAGACATGGTGGTCTGCTGAGCCCAGCAAGCCACTATCCTTGTGATTTTAGCGTTTCCTAATGGGTCGCAAATTGCGACCAACCTCACAAATATTAACGAGGTAGGACGGTCTGCGACCCATTAGGAAATGCAATTAGGTCATCACAATTTCATAAAATGATACATCTGGCACAAGCTCTAGAGGAAGATGGGGATGATAGGGTCTTGTATACAGAAGCAGCCTTGGGAAGAGAAGCGTTTAATAATGTTTCAAGATATGTAGGAGGCATTGGAGGAGGTGGATAAAGGCTAATGTGAGATTTATACAAAAAAATCTTAATGGAGTCAGAAATCAAATAATAGTTATCTAAAAGGATGTGATAATTATGCGATAGATGATAGTGATATTTGGCTTGTAAATAATCAAGTGTTACAATGTGTGCATCATGAATAAATTGACGTACATTAGAAACACCTTTTTGTTTACAGTGTTTAAAATATTTAATTACATATCTATTACATATCTTAAGCTATTTATTATACCAAATAGCAGGATGTAAAAACTGTGTGGAAAAGAAAACTTGTCAAGTAGCATTTATTTAGGAAACATTGGGGGTCATTATGACCCTGGCGGACGGCGGAGAAGCGGCGGTAAGACCGTCAACAGGCTGGCGGTCTTTTTTTTGGAATTATGACCATGGCGGTTACCGCCATGGTCATCCGCTGCTTCTCCGTTACGCCCGCCAGGGCGGAGACGACCGCCGGGCTGGAGACCTGGGTCTCCAGCCCAGCGGTCGTCACTATACCGCCGGCGGTATTTGGACCTGGCTGACCGCCAAGGATTTCATGCGGTTTGGAACCGCCATGAAATCCATGGCGGTAAGCACTATCAGTGCCAGGGAATACCTTCCCTGGCACTGATAGGGGTCTCCCCACCCCCCACCCCCACCCTGACTCCCTCCCCTACACCCCCCACCACCCCTGGTAGGACCCCCCTCCCTGACCCCCAACATCAGACATCACTCAAACACACACGACACGCATGCAGGCACCACCAACACACATACATGCACACACACCGACATACATGCCAACATCCACACACACAGTCATACATGCACACCCACATTCAAACATACACGCACACATCCATACAGAGATACCCACAGACATACACGCACTCATTCCCAAACACACAACACCCCCGCAAGCATACACGCACTCACACACCCCCTCTACATACACACACGCACACCCCCATGCACGCACACAACACACAACACCCCCCCTCCCCTAACGGACAATCAACTTACTTGGTCCGTCGATCCTTCGGGGGATCCATGGGGTCTGCTCCGCCGACACCACACCCTCAACAGAACACCGCCACGCCGAATCACAGGACGTGATTCGGTGGGTGGTGTTCTGTTGACGTGGCAGTGGAGCAACCTCCACTTCCCCGCCGCCCGCCAGTATGGCTGTTGGTGGCTCTCCGACCGAAAAAGGACAGAGAGCTGCCAAGAGTCATAATACGCCGAGCGGAAAACCGCCACCACTGGCAGTCTTCTGCACGGTGGTCCCTTGGCGGTCTTTCAAAAAGACCTCCGAGGTCAAAATTACCCCCATTGTGTATATTTATGAGTAGGGGTTTTTAAAAATGGCGGTGCAATTGGACATAAAAAGAATACCTGCAAACGAGAAGGCTTGCAATAAGGCACATTCACAAATATTCAACATGGGTATAGGCTGATCTTGGAAATCATAAGTCAGAGCACAAAACTATCTAAAAATAAAGGAGGAATGATATAATTTTGAAACAGGAAATTAATCTCATCCCTCACATTTTGGTCATTTGAGTGGTGTGATGGCCCTACATGGAGGCATATTATTCCACAGAAATTTAATACAATTGGATTCCAGCTGTTCAAAATAACAATTAGGGATTTTAAAGGGCAACATAGAAATGGTGTATAAAATATGTGGCACAATCATCATTTTAAAAGTATCCAATCTACCCTACCATGAAAAAAATAAGGGTGACTAAGAAAAGAAAAGAGTTTATATTTTGTATTTTAGCAGAGTAAAATTACAACCTATACATTCATGAATGATGGGGGGGGGACCATACACAAAGGTACTTAGGCCCATATTTATGAAACGTTTGTGCAGCCTTTGCGTAATTTTTTTATGCAAAAGTGGCACTAACTTAAGTCCATATTTATATTTTGATGCTAGACCTGCCTAGCATCAAAATATTAGAGTTAGTGTAATTTTTGGGGAGCGCCAATCCAACTTGCGTCATATTGCAACAATGATATGCAAGGTGGGCGTTCCCTTCCAAAAAATGATGCTCGCCCTCCAGTGCCATATTCATCTTCTGATGCAAAAACGACGCTCACTAAGGAAGCAGATCCAAAAAATGATGCAAAGGCCAATTCAGACCAGGCATTAAAAAGAGGCCCACACACCACCACATAAGGAAAACACACAGAAGGAGCATTTGCGTCCTCCAGGACAACATGGAAGTGTCACAGCTCCACCTTGCCCCACACTCCTGATGTCAGCGATGACAACAGGGCCCTCCACCAACACTGCAGCAACCCCAAACTCCACCACAGCAGCCACAAAGGCAGCACTGAAGACGGGGGAGGATCTTTCAACAGCGTACAACCATCCTTGGGCTCATGGAAGGCAATGTCATCAGGACTTACCATCTAAACCGGGTGTCAATTGTACGTCCACTGCACCACATTGCACCAGACATCACTGCAAGGATGGCAACTCCAACAAACATACCACGCATGACCAAACTCCTCGCTGTCCTACATATGCTGGCATCTGGATCTTTTCAGACAATGGACGCACAAGTGTCTGGTTTCTCCAAGCCATCCTTCTCGGTCTTCCATCCAAAGGTCCTGGATGTAATCATATGCCTCACACCCAACCACATCTGCTTCCCAAAGCCCCAGCAACTGCAGCAGAAGATCAAGCAAGGTTTTTTCTAATTGCTGGGTTCCCGCATATGCTGGGTGCAATGGACTGCGCCAATGTCCAACTGGTGCCACCTGCAGCAACTGAACATCTATACAGGAACCTCAAGCACACCCATTCCATAAATGTGCAGGCCACTGTGGACTACCGTGGGCTCTTCACAAACATCCTTGCAAAATTCCCCAGCAGTGTACAAGATGCCTACACATTCTGGTATTCCACCATCAATGAGCTGTTCCAGGATGGCCAATATGGCAATGACCTACTCTTAGGTAATCCAGCATATCAAACAGTACACAGACAACATACCTGCCATGTAGGACAAACTAGACATACACCACAATAAAAACACATTGGCACGGAAACACAAATGTATAGACATCAACACATATGCCATATGTCACACTACACCACACTCATTGCACATCACACACACATATACATCCACATGTACATAATACAGCTACAACCTGGCTGGCACACCACATGAGTACAGGTGGAGCTATTTCCCGTTTGCACAAAGTAGCTGGGCACAAACCACAACAAGTGTTCAGTGGTTGACAAATGAATACAGATCTCACACACATTACACCTAACAATGTTTAGCTCAGCAATGTGAATTGCAAAGGCCTTATCTGTGTAAACAAAGCCCCACATAGCCACAGCCCCACATCAGTCATGGGGTACAAGCATCTGGTGGCACCAATATCAAATGCCATCCAAGTATTGCCATGACCAACTAAATATCACCTGCATATAACTGACATACCTGTAGTGTGCACACACCCCTGTCTGCTGCATTGTGACCCAAACATAGAAATACAACATTGGCTGCCATTAATGACCAGGGGGCAGAATGATGAGAAATTGTGCAGCACCTAGTCCAATGCCACCATGTGTGTGCTGAATACAAGAAACGGTCCCATGGCGCAGAGTTTGTGCAATACTGTTAAGGTCATGAATGCTAATGTAGGACTCTATAGCAGTATAGTGGACATACCTGACCTTTCATGCACTGTGCATAGGGTCCATGTAAAAGAGTGGTGTGCCCCCTCCCAATGCCTGCACTGTGCATATATTGAAAGTGTCTGTGATAAATCATGTATAGTAACTTAGGAAATTCAACTGTACCAACTTTTGATTATCCTGCATATGTGTGATTCACACCCTTGTGCACTTGATGGCTTGCACACCCATCACCTGCCACAAAGGGTCACTATGTGTTGCACAGCATGTGTAGTGCCACATGGTAACATGGAGGCCAGAGTTTGGCTTTGTAGGGCTAACATCGTGTCTCTGCATATGACAACGCTGTAGTACAAAGAGGTTAAAGAATCTACCAATAATAGGACACTGGCACAGTTATGGACAACACATATTTGCAAGGGCAGAACCATCTGTTTGAATTGAATATTACAATCCCCAGGTCCCTGAGCAACAACCAAAGATTGCCATGTCCATCAACACAGACCTATGAAACCATTTCACAAAACAGGAACATGCACTATACAAGAAGCAAGTCTGAGTCACCACTCCACCTAAAACTAACAACTGCATGGTATATACCAAATCACTATCAAGCTTTACAAACACATCTTCTCTCATTCCCTTGCAGCTGACCAAGGTTACGGTTTACAGCAATGGGCCATGACTCCATTTGCCAATCCCCCAATGGTATAAGAACGTGCATATTGAAGGGCACAGAAGAACATACAATGTGGTGGAGAGGACATTTGGGTTTCTGAAGTCAACATTCAGGTGCCTGGCCATGACAGGAGGAAGCCTGTTGAATGCCCAGCCACTGGTATGGATAATCATACTGGTATATGCAATCCTGCACAATTTATGTATATGGAACAATGTTCCCTGGGATGAACAGGTAGATGCCCCCAACAAGGAGGAGTATGTCAATGGTGCAGCACATTTGGGGGGGAAAATAAATAGCACTGCTGTAGGAGTTTGCAGGAGACTACAAATTGCATAGAACCTTTAAACATAGGCACTGTACAATTATAATCACTTTGTAAGTAACAACAATAAAACACTGTGCACCTGAATCTCCTTGGTCTACTCATTCTCCACTACATATGCCATTGGAATGTAACTCTAACCTCAGAGAGCAAGTAAGAAACACAACAGTAACTGGGATGGTAGCAAAATAGTTTGTGATGTAAGAGGCTCTAGTGCCTTTATATCACACATCCATGTCACATAACGTTTTACCCACATCATCATCAGGCTTGGCACGATGTATGCAAGTTGAGAATACATAAGGTAGGGGCTGTTATCAAAAGGTGTTTAAGTAGCGTAGGAAAAGAAGAGTGTCACATCTCAGGGGGAATGCTGCTTCGCAAGCACAGTGCATGTGTGACAATGGGGGGACATCATTGGTAACTATGAACCTTTAGTAACTGTACAGGGTGTGTAACCAATGCTAGAGGCGGAGCCTGCACTGTGTATCCATGGACTTATGTCCTGGTACTGCCATTGGGCACAATCCTGACACATGATGTGCTGTACCTAACTTATGGCATACAAACTTTGGCTGTGGAGTGTGCTATGGGCTGACAGTCATATGAAGCAGCAATGGATGCTGATTCACTAACCAAACATATGACCCATTGTCTGGATCTAAGAATAATATGGGACAATGCACCACCAAATCATTATCTGGGTGGAATGTAGGCAGAGTGTGTTCCACTCCCTATGTACACTATGTACACACTTGTCACACAAATCTGCTGTCTTGACACATGCCTACAGCAAATCATGATATACACGTGAAGTCTGTTGTATGGTGTGTGGCCTAAGTAGCAAAGAGATTGCAAGTAACAACAATCGTTGACATGTGTCAGCATGGTAACCTAGTATGCTCTGTATAACAACATCGCACATCACATTACAATACATACTACTCATATTGTCACTCACATGCCAGACCAAGAGCAATGTACCAACAGTGACAATATTCTCAAATATGTTCTGGCCTTCATCATGCCAATCAGGTGTGTGATGTGCTAGTATGGCCAGCAATGTCCAAACATGTCAGAGACCCATTCAAAAAATGAAAGGGAGATGAAGCACACAGATATGTTGCATTTGGCTCAGGAAAAAAACTAGCACTGAGATGATTTCACACATCAACATCATATATTCATGGTAAGAGATACATAGGTTCTGGAACGCAGGAATAAATGCATACCCATGTTCAATGGACGATGTGGATGGACAGCTGAGAGATATCCACAGACTTTTGGAAATACAACATGGGAGGTCACTTGGAGATGACACAAGTGCTGTGGCAGGTGTATTGTCTTGTGTGTGACACTCATTACATTTGCAAAGCCCGGCAATGGGACAGTAACTATCATCTATCAGAGGTAGAAGATGTATTCATCTACAATTTACACAAGTCACACGTTGCTTCCTGTCCATGTACGACCAGAGAATGTTGCTGCAGAAGATGTGTACATAGTGTAAGCAGCCTAAGGAATGGCAGCAATGTAGGACACACAATATTCCTTTCCTTAAAAGTAATGCAGTAAAACATGGAGAAGGAACACACAGACAATACTGACTCTGCAACACTTCAATGTCTATATGTGATCACCCAACATATGTACAGAGAGGGTGGCTAGGTCAGTACATAACCTAGTAATGTCTGTCACTACTATGACCAGGTAGTTGCCCATCGCATGACATCATGACAGGAGGCAGTGACAGATAATACCATCTGTCTCCTGGCACGTTCCCAAAAGAGAAGTCACAACAGAGATACAACTCCTGACCAAGCTTCCAATGAAAATTACTAAGGACATCAAATGATGAGACATGTCCTACACGTGCAAGTAGCCAGTCCTTCGTATATGATAGGGGAAGGCTGACATTAAGTACCCAAGAGGTACAATTGATATCCCGGTCCATTTGATCACAATTGTTCATGTGTAGGGGCGTGGTCTGGTGCCGGGCAAGATGGCCACATAGTCGAGCGGCTCCGTAGCAGCACCCTACATGCCCGTTAAAATCCACTACGTTCATATGGACCAGCGGCAGAGGAAAGGCTTGACAGAAATCGAGAGCCTCCCGAGACCCAAAACAAAGTGAAACGGGAAGCATCATATAGAGATCCGCGGCTGGGAGGACAAAGCAACCGGCAGCCGGGAAGAAACAAAATGACAGCTGGGAGAAAATAAACACGGCCGGGAGCGGAGCCTTTGAGGTGCATGCCCCTCTCATTTACAGCAGCAACAGGGAAAGCCAAGTGAGCTTCGGAGGGGGTGTCCTGGACCTAGGAAGGGTCCAAAGTGGTGGGATCTGGCCCTGAAGCCCCCAGATGGCCTGCACGATGGGAGGGAAGCAACGTAGAAGCACTGCAAGGCACAGAGGGCACCAAGTCAGCGAGATGAGTGGGTGAACCTGGGCCGTGCCCCTGGTGGGCCTGGGCACCCACAGTGGGCAGGTGGAGGCAGTAATGGAGGGGAGACCGGCGCTAAGAAAGAGGCTGCCAAGAGGGACAGCACAGGCCTATGATCAGCTCAGAGGCATGGCAGCCCCCAATAGAAACAGGAGGGTCCCAGGAAGATGAGATGCGCAACACCAGTGGCAGTACGAACTGAAAGACACCACTGTGAAAGAAAGGAGTAGCACTCCCAACAATTAACACCCCACTTGCGACAAACGGAAACCCTGGGGTAGACTATAGATCATTGTGGGCGATTGCACTGGTTCGAGGACACCGCGTGTTGCCTAGACTGGGTTGCGAGCCAGCATTACAGAGAGGAGGCACTTCCAGCTCTCCTGGGGGGGGAGGGGTGCATAGAATTTGATCCATGTTGCATAACATAACGACTCTCTGCACAGAAACCAGGAGAACGCCCCTGCAAGGGGCCTGATAGAATGGGGCACAAACAAGGCCCACAAGCAATGCAAACAAATTGCCTAGATAAGTACACGGTGCAGCTTGCTGCAAAGGGATCAGTGAGAACTGCACCAAATCCTGCAGGGGGAAACCCAGAGAGTGGAGACCCTTTGCTGTGGGAAATCATTGAAGCCATACAAGCGCTAAGGAACAACATCAAGTCGAAAATTGGTGTGGTGATTCTGGATGTTAATTTATTGCGTGCTGACCTTCGCAAGGTCGTGGATAAGGTCACCGCAGGGGAGGGTCTGTTCAGCGGGCTCCAGGCTGTAAACAAATGACTAGAAAAGCAAGTACAAGACCTGACAAAGATGCAGACTGAGATAGAGGTGAAGTTGGAGGACTAAGAGGGCAGGGCCCATCGCAACAACATCAGGATCACTGGAGTCCCGGAAGGGACAGAAGGACACTGCACATAACTATTCATATAGGACCTTATCCTGAACAAACTGGGGCCCAAACGCCAGTCGGACTAATTCACAATCGAAAAGCACATAGAGTGCCAGAATGGACCCTCCAGTGGGTACCACCCCGAGCAATAATTGCTAGAGTATTCAACTTCAGAGACCGCAAAGCACTTCTCCAGACAGCCAGAGCAAGAGGTGATCTGAAATGGGAAAATGCATTGATCTGTTTCTTTCTGGACTTTACCCTTCAGGTCCAGAAGCAGAGACGCCAATTTGTGGAGGTCAAACGGTCCTTTCGGGCCAAGGACATCAAATATTCCCAGCCAAACTAAAGATAGTGTAAGATGACAAGTCCTGGTTCTTCCAATCTCTGGAGAAAACATGGTACTGGCTAGAGGTCTGGCGCATGATGGAACGGTGTGGCCCTGGAGCCCGTGAGTGGCGAGAGAGATCAAAAGAGAGAGGGACTCCGAGACGCGCCCAGACAAGTCCTGTCCAGTCCAGAACAGAACACCAGGGCAGTCCGAATACACAGAGAGGACTGCGGGACCGATTTACGCCTAGCCTGGAGGGTGCATCAGACCAGGGGGTCTGTACTTGAGCCAAGCAACAGGAGGAGAGATGGGTTGCACCTGAGGCGAGAGTTGGGACATCGGCCCAGGACCTTGGGCGAAACTAAGTGCTGACCCCTGCCATCAGTCTGGTTACACAGCAATCAATGAACATGATCAGAGGGGACAATGGGAGGGGCTCATGTTAAATATATGCTCAGTGTACACCCCGCCACGCCTGCATGGGGTGACGTTGACGGCCATTGTAACTCAGATGCTTGAGCTTCCGGCTGGGATCCTCATCATATGGGAAGACATGAATGTGGTGAAAGACACAGAGGCAGACAGACAGACCAGATCTCCCACCCCTTGTGTGAGGGGGGACCACTGAAATCGTTCATAGAGGCAATGGGACAGGTGGACATCTGCAGGGCACTGCACCCGCAGGAGAGGGTATACTACTCTGCCCCACATGGTAGTTTTTCAAGGATAGACCACATATACACACATAGCCATTACATAGGTCACTTTGTGGAGGCCAGGCATGGGGCATGAGGAATTTCAGACCACTTGCCAGTGGTGATTACTCTAAAGGGACGGAAGCGTGACTATGCCACCATACCCAGAATAGATCCATGGTACTTGAGGGACCAGGTAATTGGGGCACAGTTACTGGAGGGGACGGACCTCTTCTTTAAAGAAAATGCGGGGTCGGTGTCCTCCAGATCCATATTATGGGAGGCATTTAAGGAAGTCCTTCGTGGACAGGCACTGATAGGGGGAAGAAAAAGGAGAATCAGCTTGAAATCGAAGCCCTGGAGAGGGCCAGCTGCCAGGCAATAGATCAGAAGCGCTCCCTTGGCCTTTAATAGCGAAGCAAACTGAATTACGTGAGCTAGCGGAGGATGAGGCCAGGAAATATGCCCAGTCGACACAAAGAAGGTTATATGACATTGTGGATAAGGCAAGTAAACTGCTAGCGTGGCTAGACCACAAAGACCAAAAACAAAGACGGGTAAGTGAGATAATGAACCGAGTGGGTCCAAAAGATCGAGCCCAGAAATAGCTGAGATATTCGCCTGCTTCTATGAGAAGCTATACTCCACAAAGACTCATATGACAGATGACGACTGTGATGACCTGCTCAAAGGCGTGGCCCTGGTGTCCCTCACCGAAGTAGAAAGGGAGTCACTGGAGGGAGAGCTGACTGCTGAGGAGACAGGAAAGGTGGAGGGGGGAGTTCTACAAGGGGCTGAAAATCAGGATAGCCCCACATCTAACAAAAATGTACCACGAGGCGCTAAACATGCAGCTACTGCCAGAAGATCAAAGGGCAGCAACTATAGTGGTCATTCCTAAGGAGGGGAAGCTAGCAATGCAATGCGTGTCATATAGGTCCATATCTCTATTGAATGTGGAGGTGAAGGTACTGGTCAAGGTACTGGCCACCCGGCTGTGAAAGGAGATCAACTTCATTGTACACCCCGATCAATCAGGGCTTATGCCCTGGAGAAACACCCGGCTCAACATCCGTCGACTGTATGGGGTGCTCCACATCACACGGTCGCTGGGGGCATCCAGGCAGCATTGTTTGCCCTATACGCCAGGAAAGCATTCAACAGTCTAGAGTGGGGTTATATGTTCGCAACACTTCGTAGACTGGGACTGGGTCCCCGGTTCTGCGCCTGGGTTAGGCTGCTTCACCAGAAACCACTGGCGAGGGTGAGAGTAAATGGTGTGAATTCCCACACTTTTGAACTGGAGAGGGGTACGAGGCAGGGATGCCCACTTTCCCCAGTGCTGTTTGCAGTAGCCCTGGAGCCGCTGGCAGCCTGGATCCGGCAGGACCCTTTGGTCCTGGGAATCCCGGGTGGGGAGGGGTGGGAGGAGTGTATCTCTCTATACGCAGATGACATATTACTATACATCACGGATTCAGCTCACTCCATTGACAGGCTACTACAAATCTTCCACACCTTTGGAGATTTCTCCGGTTAATCCATTAACTGGGACAAACCCCTTCTGTACCCCCTGGCGGGAGAGACATCTCCTATGCCCCTCAGAGGAGACATTCATGTGGCACCTGCTGGTTTCAAGTACTTGGGGATATCCATTAACAAAGACCCACAAGAATTCTTCTGAGTGAACCTGACCCTACAGGCGGACAGACTGGAGAGGGATATAGAACATTGGCGACAACTACCATTGACACTAGTGAGTAGAGCAGCCTTGTACAAGATGATGACACTGGCCGACTGCTATACGTGTTTCAGAACACCCTGGTGGAAATCCCCAAGGACGACTTTCAAAAAATCGATCAGGCCCTTAGATCACTGTTGTGGGAGGGCGACCCCCCCATATAGCGCCGAGGAAGCATGACATGGGGTCTATGATGGAGGACTGGCTAGTCCCGATGCACGGATGTACTACTGGGCGACCCATCTGGTGTTGATAAATGAATGGGCCTTCACAGGACCTGAGGAGCCAGCTTACATGGTCAACAGGGTGGTGATGGGTGCCCTGGGCTATGAGAGGGTCCTACACTACTGGTGGAGGGCCCGGAACTTACCAACTCACACCCTTCTGGTGCGAACATGAAGGAAGGCAAATCACTACCTTGGGGAGGAGGGGGGGGGGTGTTGGCTCGTGTCCCACTCTGGACTGGCGACTTCCTGAAGGAATGGCGAGCGCTACAGGGGTTCTCTAGATAGGCCTTGATTGGCCTAGAACACCTGGAAGACATGTGGAGGAACAATGCTATGATATCCTTTGGGCACCTGCAGACGGACTTTGCCTTACAGGAGGCGGAAAGATATACATGCTTGTGACTGCGTCACGAGCTGTTTAGCCAAATACATATTGGGAAAAAAATCCAAGACACTACGCTACTTGAAGACAGGATCCTTGCTGAGCCACTGCCGAAACAGGCAATTTCAATAATTTATAAGAAATTATTCAACAACTCCCCCAATCCAAATGAACGTCTATGGGTAGCATGGGAGGAGGACGTAGGTCCCATGGATGAGGATGAATGGGCCGATATGTTGAAAAGTGCTAGAGAAACTGCAATTTGGATCCGCTTTAGATTGGTGCAGCTTTGGATACTGCACAGATCCTATGTTTCCAGGGTGCGACTGAATCGGATGGGGCGCACCTAATCAGATCTCTGTATGAGAGGGTGTGAAATGCTGGGGACATTCTATCACATCCTATGGTCCTGCCGTCAGATATAGTTGTTTTGGAAAGAAGTGGTGCACAAGATGTCCCGAGTGGCTGGATGCCTGATCCCGATGTACCCTAGGTGGTTACTCTTGTCGGTCCCAGGAGAAATGGGGTGTAAAAATTCCTAAATGGTATGGCTGAGGTTGGCCACAGGAGTGGCTATGAGTAATGTGGCCAGGGTATGGGGTGCTCCCCACCAACCAAAGGGGACGGACTGGGTGGCGGACATGGGCTGGTGCTGTGGGTCAGAGGAGGTGGCCTACAAAAGCAGGGTGTGCCCAGAAAAATGGGACAAGATATGGGGACAATGGAACACAACCCAGGGCACGTGAGCAGGAGGAGGGCACCAGGAAAAGGGAAATGGCCATAAGGGAGGTAGAAATTGGGTTTCTGGCTCTTGGCGGGAGGAGGGGAGGTAGAAGCGAACTAGAAGGGATCCGTGGGCAAAAGGTCATGAAAAGACTTTGTACTCCATCACACCTGTTCACTATCTATTATGTCAAATTTCTGTTGTTTACATGTATTGTATGCTATGTGGAGTTAAATAAAAAGATTTACAAAAAAAAAACAAATGTGTCTGTCTGCAATGGACTGTTCATTGCTCTACTGATTAACAATCATGAATAGGCTAGATCCCCACCCAAAACACCCTAACACAACTGCCCTGGCTACATAGACTTTTGACATTGTCAGGGGCCTGATGCATGTGCACAGTGGACTGAGTAATCTGGAGCTCCGTACACCTGCGCCTTCACATGCAACCATGGGTCTATGTCAGCATAAAAACTCCCACATTAATGAAGAGAAGGCTGGCATCTTTGCCAGACTGCAACAATGTGACACAGTGGTCTGCTATTGTATGTGACAGTCATAAAAAAACATGATTTTGATGATTGTGAGTGCCTAGTTGGTGGCATGCACACATATACAGATAACTCAGCACACATGTACCACATAAAATGGCACTGGCCTGGTAATGTGTATTGGAGTCTGAACAAAAGGCAACTTACCACAAATGTAAGTGGATATGTAACACAAGATCGTGGACAGAAATAAATGACCTTCACATGTATTCTGACATACAGAAACATAGATAGCAATGATATGACTACACAAGCATTTGTCAAAGTCCAACGTGTGTCCATTCAGGGAGATAGATATGTGAGGTTTCATATCCCATTAACACACTACTGTGGTCATATTCGACTGAAATTGTAATTGTAATTGTATTCATATTGCGCTTACTACCCCTGACCAGGCGTCAAGGCTCTTTTCGGCGAGTAGTGCGCTACTCCGGAACCCAAGAGGAATTAGTGGTGGATTAGTATACGGAAATATGAGTAAACTTAATACTGGTGGGTTAACGCACAGGGAGGTGGGTGTAGTTAATACTGGTGGGTTTGACACAGAGAGGTGGGGTGTAGTAGATACTGGTGGGCGCATACAAGAAGATGAGGGATGGTTAATACTGGTGGGCTTACACACAGGGACATTGTGCAAGGTTAATAAGGGTCGGCTTATGACATTACACATACCTCTACACACACATGGCATATAGCAATATTCATTGACACTTGTGTACACCATCGCCTGCAACTAAGATACATGGGAAACTACATATCATACGTGTAGCAGAGCATCATGAAGGGTAAACCAACAATACACCACAGAATGGACACACATGCACACACACATTGCCAGTGATAAGGTGATTTCAACCCAGCCGTAGTCTACTGCATCCTCTGAGTACAAATTGTCATGGTAGTCACATGCCTTACCATGTATTGGACATAGGCCATCAGATCTATTGTGCTGTTGGTATATGTACATTTGTATATCAGACGTAACAATGTGGTCCACCCACAAATATGTGTTAGAACACATATGTAGACTCACAGTACACATGTACTAACATGTATGTGGAAATAGTGTAGCTACACATGCACATATGCACAAGGTAAAAGTCATTGCATGCATCACACAAATAAACAAAAGTATAGGTTGAACATACCAATGTCACCGTGAAGATATGAATGGATAGACACTCATATGTAGCCATACAATAATGACATTATTGCAGAGCCCCTGTGACATGGTATGTGAATCTGAGTGCCAACATTTTTTGGTGCAAGTGACTCAATTCCATACTTCGCAATGCCAGAAAAAAGACGCCTGGCCCCTGAGCATCTATCGAAAGTCTCCAGGCCTTGTCATGCACAATGGGACAAGATCGCCGCATGACCGGCATGTGTCGAAAAAAAATGACTGAAAATATGATGCACAGCCCCAGGAGTGAAGAAACAGGACATCCTGCCTGCATACATGGTACAGTGAGTTCACTTTCACTTCACAGTCTTATTGTCTGTGACTCTGTGAGAGTTTGTGGAGCTGGTGTTGTTGGTGAATTGGAGTTTTTGGAGTGTTTTTGTGCTTTGTCCTGTAGCTGTTCCCTGCAATTGCATTTGTAGTATATATATATTGCATGATGTCAGGGAAAGGGAAGATGTCCAAGATGTTCGCAGATGAGTTGGGGGGCTTTCATTGGCTGGTACAGCAATACCTGCCAAAGATGCTTGTACTGAGTGGCTGCTTTATCCAGGACTACCCCACAGAGGCCAGGAAGCTGTGGTGGGGCAAGGTGCTCCACCACCTGACACGGATATTCGGCACCAGATGCAATGACCACCACCTCAAACCCCATTGAGCTGATCTGATCTCAAGGGAGTAAGATCTACTGGATCGCCTGGGCATTGAGATTAGTGGAGCAGTTGGTAAGTATCTCATTTCCATTGCAACACCATTAAATGCATGTGCATGACAGGTACTGATAAGGTTGAGTGCAGCATGTTTTGTCAAAGGATTTGGGCATGTAGTACCGTGCCTGTATTAAGAGCCCCAGCACTACCTTAGGGCTGCCATTGTAATAAACAGTTATGAAGCAGAGCCAGGGAAAAAGTGGTATCATACCTGCACAATCATAACAAAGTGTTGTGATGCATGCATAGCGCCACTCTGTTCACGCCAGCACAACATGATGCCAGCGCCAGACATCATGTATTGGAGGGAGGCCCAACACCAGTTTGGGGGGCTAAAGTACATGCCTCTAGGAAATATGAAATATTATGTATTGCCATATGTCCTGCTTTTGTGGGTCTTTAAGTGGATGTGTGAGTGTGTGAATTAGTGTTTGAGTGGTTGTGTGAGTGTGTGAATGAGTGTATGATTGGGTGTGTGAGTGTGTGAATGGGTGTGTGAGTGGGTGTGTGAATCTCTGTGTGAGTTTGCGAGTCGGTGTGGTAGTGAGTCTGTGGGTGTGTCAGTGTGTGTGTGTGTGAATGGGTGGGTGTGTAAGTGTGTGAATGGTTCTGTGAGTGAGTGTGAGAGTGGGTGAAATGGTGTGTGAGTGGCTGTGTGGGTCTGTGAGTGGGTGTGGTAATGGATTTGTGGGTCTGTGAATGGGTGTGTGTGTGAACGTATGTGAGGGTGTGTGAGAGTTACTGAGTATAAGAGTGGATGTGTGAAAGGGTGTGTGAGTGGGTGTGTGAATTAGTGTGTGAGTGGCTGTGTGGATTTGTGTATGGCTGTGGTAGTGGTTTTGTGGGTCTTCAAGTGGATGTGGTAGTATGTGAATGAGTATGTGAGTGTGAGTGTGAGTGCGTGAATGAGTCTGTGTGTAGGTGTATGAATGCGTGAAAGGATGTGTTAGTGGGTGTGTGAGTTGCTGTGTATCTGTGAGTGAGTGCCGTAGTGATTTTGTGGGTGTGTGACTGGGTGAATGAGTATGTGAGTGTTTGTGTGTGTGTCTAGGTTGGTGTTTCTGGCAGTGGGTGTGAGCATGTGTGTGATTATGTGAATGGGCGTGAGAGTAGATGTGTGTGTGTGAATGGGTACATAAGGGATGGGTCTGTGAGTAGGTACAGTAGTGGTTCTGTGGGTCTGTGAGATGTTGTCTGAGTGTGTGAATGAGAGTGTGAGTGGGTGTGTGAGTGTGTGAAAGGGTGTGTGATTGGGGTGTGAGTGGGTATGTGGGTCTGTGAGTGAGTGTGATAATGGATGTGTGGGTCTGTGAGTAGGTGTATACGTTTGTGAATGGGTGTGTGTGTGAATGTGTGTGAGGGTGTGTGAGAGTGTTATTGCGTGTGTGAGTGGGTGGGTGTAAAAGTGTGTGAGCAGCTGTGAGTGTGGGAATGGTAGCAGTTTTGTGGGTCTTTGAGTGGGTGTGTGAGTGGGTGAATTGGTGTGTGGGTGGTTGTGTGAGTTGTGAATGAGTGTAAGAGTGGGTATGTCAGAGTGTGAAATAGGAGTCTAAGTTGGTGTGTGTGTTGCTGTGTCAGTGTGTGTGTGTGAATGGGTGGGTGTGTAAGTATGTGAATGGTTCTGTGAGTGGGTGTGAGTGGCTGTGTGGGTCTTTGAGTGGGATTGGTAGTGTATTTGTGAACCTGTGAATGTGTGAATGAGTGAATGTGTGAATGGATGTGTAAGTGGCTGTGTGAGTGTGTGAATTGGTATTGTAGTGGTTTTGTGGGTCTGTGAATGGGTGTGTGAGTGTGTGAATGATTGTGTGAGTGGGTGAAAGAGTGTATGAGTGGGTGTGTGTGGCTGTATGTGTCTGTGAGTGGATGTGGTAATGGATTTGTGGGTCTGTGAGTGGGTGTATGAGTGTGAATGGGTATGTGTGTGTGAATGTATGTGAGGGTGTGTGAGAGAGTTACTGTGTATAAGAGTGGGTGTGTGAGTGTGTGAAAGGGTATGTGAGAGAAGGTGTGTAGTGGTGTATTATTGGGTGTGTGCATGGCTGTGTGGATTTGTGTTTGGGTGTAGTGGTTTTGTTGGTCTTTGAGTGGATGTGGGAGTATGTGAATGAGTATGTGAGTGGGTGTGTGAATGAGTCTATGTGTAGGTATACGAGTATTTGAATGGATGAGTGAGTGTGTGTATAGTTGAGAGTGTCTCTAGGTGGGTGTGTCTGTGAGTGGGTTTGTGAGCATGAGTGTGTGATTATGTGAATAGGTGCGAGAGTGGATGTGTGAGTGCGTGAATGAGTATTCACACAATCTGGGTGGGTCTGTGAGTAGGTATGGTAGTGGTTTTGTGGGTCTGTGAGAGGTTGTCTTAGTGTGTGAATGAGAGTGTGAGTGGGTGTGTGAGTGTGTGAAAGGGTGTGTGATTGAGGTGTGAGTGGCTATGTAGTTCTGTGAGTGAGTGTGATAATGGATTTGTGGGTCTGTGAGTGGGTGTATAAGTTTGTGAATGGGTGTCTGTGAATGTGTGTGAGGGCGTGTCAGAGTGTTATTGAGTGTGTGAGTGATGTGTGTAAACGTGTGTGAGTGGCTGTGTGAGTGGGAATGGTAGCAGTTTTGTGGGTCTTTGAGCGGGTGTGTGAGTGTGTTATTTGGTGTGTGGGTGGTTGTGTGAGTGTGTGAATGAGTGTAAGAGTGGGTGTGTCAGTGTGTGAATGGGTGTGTAAGTTGATGTGTAAGTCGCTGTGTCAGTGGGTGTGTCAGTGGGTATGTGTGAATGGGTGGGTGTGTAAGTATGTGAATGGTTCTGTGAGTGGGTGAGTGGCTGGGTCTTTGAGTGGGGTGGTAGTGTATTTGTGGGTCTGTGAATGTGTGAATGAGTGAATGTGAGAATGTAGTTGTGAGTGGATGTGTAAGTGGCTGTGTGAGTATGTGAATTGGTATTGTGGTGGTTTTGTGGGTCTGTGAGAGGGTGTGTGAGTGTGTGAATGATTGTGTGAGTGGGTGAAAGGGTGTATGAGTGGGTGTGGGTGGCTAAATGGGTTTGTGGAGTGGGTGTGGTAGTGGTCTTGTGGGTCTGTGAGTGGGGGTGTGTGAGTGTGCAGAGAAGTGTGTGAGTGGGTGTGTGAGTGTGAACATGTATGTGAGTGGGTGTGTGAGTGTGTGTGTGAATGATTGTGTGAGTGTGTGTGTGAATGATTGTGTGAGTGGTTGTGTGAATGACTGTGGATCTGTGAGTGGGTGTGGTAGTGGTTTTGCAGGTCTGTGAGTGGTTGAGTAGATGTGTGAATGAAAGAGTGAGTGGGTGCATGAGTGTGTGACTGGGTGTGTGAGTTGGTGTGTGAGTGGCTGTGTAGGCCTGTGTCTGGGTGTGGTAGTGGTTTTGTGGGTCTGTGAGTATGTTAGGGTGTGAATGGGTATAGTGAGTGGGTATATGTGAATTACTCTATGGATGTGAGAGTGGGTGTGTCAGTGGATGTATTTTTTTAATTGGGTTCTGGATCCAGGAATCCGTCATGGAGTCACATGGGGGAGCCACGTTGATTAGTGCAGTGGAACTGCAGCTGCTTGTACACCCTTCAAAAAAAACATTTTTTGGAAATCTCTTGTTCATGGAGGGTCCCTCACAGATCCCTCCATCAATTCTACAGAGTCAAAATATCTCTTTCCAGAGCCCTTAAATTCTATTTTTATTTTCTCCCCTTCTAGGGTACCCTGTCAGTTACAGTTAGCCAATCAAGGCACTGCTGTTGGATCCCCGGTGGGTTTACATCTCTAGATTTACATACATCCTATTTATGTAATAACTTCAAAACTGCCGAACAGGCTACACTAAATTACAAAAAGAGTTTGTTAGTTATGTCTGAAAACCCTATGAGAAATTGCATGAGAAGCCGCATTGTGGGATCCCCCTTTTCCTCAACCCTCGCTTAACAAATCACCCCAAAATTTTCCCAACATCAGCTGAAGTGAGTGGCAAACTAGGTTCGAAAATTTCATGAAGATTCATCAAATGTGTCAAAGGTACTAGCAAAACAAAAAGAATGCTTTTCTTATGGAACTTAGGCTCTTCACTGTCTCTAGTGATCTAAGCACTGGCAACCTGAAAAAAACAGTTTATAGCAGTGTTATACGTTATAGTTAGGTGAATAAGTTAGTGACATCATTACCATTTTACTGGTTATAGTTAGAAGAGCTAACTATAACTTGCAACCCCAAACATGCGCTGCTTATGATCTCACATATTATATTACCCATGACATGTTCTACGACCTTATTTATGAAATTACTGAAGACATGACAACTCCCCCAAAGCAGCCAACGCCACACTGTACCTGTCGTTTGACCATGACTGTGCACAGCAGGCAGTTGGCAAAAGGGACAGGCCCTACAGGCTACCCCACGTGGAAGCAGCTTCCCCCCCCCCA
This sequence comes from Pleurodeles waltl, assembly GCF_031143425.1. Lineage (NCBI taxonomy): Eukaryota > Metazoa > Chordata > Amphibia > Caudata > Salamandridae > Pleurodeles > Pleurodeles waltl. Next base: position 489,699,375 of record NC_090440.1, read on the forward strand.
GGCAGTCAACCTAGGTGTGTTGGGCTGGGGCAGCACAGAAGGCCCTGCATGGCAAGCACAAGGCTTAATGGAAGCACAACGGCCACTGTGGGCAAGAGGGAGGAAGCATAGCTATAATTTCTCTCTAACCTTTTGTTTTTTTTTGTAAATTTCTATCTTTAAAAAAAAAAATATTTCCTAACTATAACGTCCTATTACCTTTGTTTTTTTCAGTGAATTTCTATGTTTTTTAAAACCTATTTTCTAACTATAACATCCCTGTAACCTTTGTTTTTTCCAGGGAATTTCTATAGTTTTTTTAACGTATAGTAATTGTCATTACCATACGTTAATCCAACCACTCACACGCACTCCCTATAAGAACCCAAACTTGCACCATGCACGGGCTTCACTCGTGCGTAAGGGAGGTTGACAGCAAGACCCGCCCTGCAGCCAGACCCTACAGCCAACAACCCATAACCACCTAACACCATGCTGTACACAGGCCTTTGGCTGTGTGCAGTGTGAGTTAGCTGCAGCATCTCTAGGTGTGAGAAAAGATGTGAGAGGGTATATCTAGGATGACAGTGGCTGTCATACTGCCTGGGTGTGAGAGCGAGTACATCAGTGTTTTAGTGGGTGTGTCAGTGTGCGCGCGGATCTGTGAGTGGGTGCATGATAGTGTGAGTGGGTCTGTGAGTGAGTGTGTGAGTGAGTGGGTGCGTGAGTGTCTGACTGGGGCTGCTAGTGTTTGCAAGAGGGTCTCAGTGGGTCTGTGAGTGGGTGCATGTGTCTAAGTGGGTGTGTGAGTGGGTGCATAAGTGTCACAATGAGTGTATGAGTGGCAGAAAGAGATTGAAAGAGAGAGAGAGAGAGAGAGAGAGAGAGAAAGAGAGTGAGAAGGAGACTGAGACTTTTTTAGGCGTTGATGTATGATGACTTAAAATGACATATTTTTCTTTCATTAAAAAATGAAAAGGTATTTTTTAATTTTAAGTAATAAAATCACCTTTAATTGTTTTATTTAAATATTTGAAAATTTAAAAAAGAGGGAAATTAGTCCAGCTGGACTCAAACCCTCAGTGCTCATTGTGAATGTCCTTGACATTCACGCTGAACTATTTTTTTTTTTAGATCTGTTTTTTTGTCCTTCAATGGCCATCTGACCCCATGATCCCATTATGTATTTCTATTTTTTTTAATTATTGAAAAACAAACACTTTATGGGCTATCAGGGACCACAGGGAGCCCTCAAGCAGGTAAGACCATAAAATAAAATAAAAAATAGTGTTTTAGCCCTGGAACCCCACCACCAGTGCTAAGGGGTCAGGGTGTTCGTATCCTGGACCCTTTTGTATTTTTTCATATTTTTTTCAGGGACTTGGCTGAAGCAGAGTCCCAAGATGGCTGACAACACTTCTGTTGTTGAAGTGTTATCAGCAAATCAGATCCCAGCACAAGATCTTTAGGGGACGCAAATCCTTCGCGTCCCTATATATATATATATATACAAATTTAGATTTTCTTACATTTCTCAAAAACTACTAAATGGAGTTACACCAAATAACAAAAAGGGCTCTTTCTGAACCAAGAGCTACCTTTCTGCCAAATATGATACAATTCTGTCGAGTGGTTTTTGCGCTATCACTGTTCAGTTTTTCCTATAAATAGCTATCATGATGGATGATATATTTAGAATGAGATACTTCTGCACAAATTGAAAAGAAAAATGTATTGTCACTTAAAAAGAGTAAGATCACCTTTCCGTATGAGGCTAAAACATTTTCATAAAAAAATAAAATAAACAATAAAGGAGGGAAATACCCAGGGATACACCTGGACTCAAACTCTTAACACTCAGTTTGCAGCTCTGTGCACATTAGACCTGAGCTATTTTTTTTTTTTAATATAGTGTCAGCCCTCTGTAGGCTATCTGGGACTGCAGGGTCAGCCTTAAGGCCTCCCCCACAGTCCCTGATGATTTTTTACTTTTGTTTTAATTATCTGCCTTTTACAGGCTATCTGGGACCACGGGAGAGCCTCAAGGCCTCCCCCGTGCTCCCTGACTATTGTTTTATTTTTTATTTTGTTACATGCCCTTTACAGGCTATCAGGGACAGTGGGGGAAGCCTCAAGGCCTCCCTTACAGTCCCTGACTATTTTCTTTAATTTTATTATGTGCCCTTTATGGGCTATCTGGGACTGTGGTGGTCATTCTGACCCTGCGGGCGGCGGTTGCCGCCCGCCAGGCGGGAACCGCCATTTGCCCGCTACGCGGTCAAAAGACCGCTGCCGGCATTCCAACCTTCCCGCTGGGCCGGCCGGCGCTACCCATGGTAGCGCCGGCCGGCCCAGCGGGAAGGAGGCCTGCAACACAGAAGCCGGCTCCGAATGGAGCAGGCGGTGTTGCGGGCGTGCAACGGGTGCAGTTGCACCCGTCGCGCTTTTCACTGTCTGCTAGGCAGACAGTTAAAAGCTTCATGGGGCCCTGTTAGGGGGCCCCTGCACTGCCCATGCCAGAGGCATGGGCAGTGCAGGGGCCCCCAGGGGCCCCAAGACACCCGTTCCCGCCAGCCTCTTCCTGGCGGTGACAACCGCCAGAAACAGGCTGGCGGGAAGGGGGTCAGAATCCCCATGGCAGCGCTGCTTGCAGCGCTGCCCTGGCGGATTCGCCCAGCCGGGGGAAAACCGGCGGGAAACCGCCGGTCCCGGTTTTCTGACCGTGGCTTTACTGCCGCGGTCAGAATGGGCATGGAAGCACCGCCAGCCTGTTGGTGACCGCCAGGGTCAGAATGACCCCCGGTTGCTCCTGCAAGTAGGCAGGTGCTTTAAGTAGCAGCTCTGTGGTTGCTGGAGCAAAGCTTTCATCTCTGCTTTTTGACAGCTGGACCTATTTGTCTGGTCCTGCTGTCAAAAAGCAGAGTGTTTGCTGTGACTTGGCTGCAAATGTCAAAGCTGCAGCCAAGCCACAGCAAACAGCTATGTCCCGGGAGTGGGCACCCCGGGAAATAGCAGGAGCCCGCCCTGCGGGGTGGCGGTTCCCAGGGCCATTAAAGGCTCCTTGAGGGGGGCCAACAACCAGGGTCCCGGGGAGGTGGTGGTCCCCGGGGCTGTAAGTGGGTCAAAACAGACCCCCTTTCGATTTTTTTCAGATTGCCTCAAAGAGATAATTATCCATATTTTCTATGTTCTTGCTGCCTTGAGAAAGCTGCAGGTACATATACCGCTTAGGGGGTGAAACACATGTCTACTGTCACTTTAGAAGTTTCTGTAATAAATGGTCACTGGACTCATTGACATGGCTTAGTGATTGATTGAAAACATCTTTGCATATGAAGGTTTAACCCTTACACTGGATTTATGGTGGGACCACCAATCTTTTTTTCAACTTCAAGGAACTTACTTGAGGAAAAGTGGTCCACTCCTCATTTGGTGGCCCACAGTTGTATGAAAAAGGGCATTCTTGAATAGAAAAGAATTTTGGAAGATTGGAGCAACACATTTGTCTTATTGTGTTTATGTAGTCCTTGTCTTTTTGTCACACCTTTCCCTAAATCTCCTTTGACATCCATTTGTCAATCCCTAACCCTCTTCCCCCAGGCTGTGTGATTTATTAAGGTGCAAATTAATAATTTATACCATTAATTGAGTGAACAGTTGGTGGCGTGGATGTGGTGTAAGCAACACAAACACAGTGGACAGGATCTTCATCTCTATATAGCCCACACTTGCCCCATTTACCCACCCATGCAATTAAAGTGATTGATATTTTCGGAAGAACATCATTTGCCATCATCATCATTCAGGCACTAAGTTGATGTTGTGTAAACACGTGCAATTGTCCACTTCAGAGCTTGAGTCCACTTCACATATCACGATTTGAGTATTTTGTAAGTTTAGTAAACTACAAGTGCACCATTGTCCTGAATAATTTAATTTAGCATTGCTTATTATATATTCTATATCAGGGATTCTTTGTTTCGTAGTAGTCTAGGCTCACTTGTTTGTAAACCTATGATGTATTAATATGTACCCCACTAGCTTTGTTTCAATTTAGTTGCCTGTGCTAGTGCTTCCAGTTAATTCCACAGTTTGACTTCACGTTGATGGGAGTGGGACCTCGCTTCTGATACCTTCACTGTTAGTACCCCACCTTACTCCTTAGGGGTCAATATAGTTGCAGACTGCAGTGTAGAGACTAGGAGAGTAGTAGGACAACGGTACCACATAACTAATTGTTATACACTATCAGCATTTTAAAAACATGATGCGCTAAAAGGCGGCAGTTCAAAGTAAAACACCCCAAAAAAGATTTGAGGCATAAATAATATTAAATAAATATTTATTTACCCTTACATATAAAAATATAAAACCCACCCCTTCCACCAGCAAGTGGCCCACCCCTCTCGCCAAACACGCTTCCTTGTCCCCAACCAGTGTCCAAAAAACTCAACTGTCCATGATAAAAGAAAAGTCCAACTGTCCCAAAAACCCACATTCCCACCCTCTCCACCCACAACAATTCCCACCAACCAAAATAAATGATAAAAAAAGGGGCAGAAGAGGGCACTAACAGTGTCTCAGGAGTTTTTTCAGAAGGCGCTCCATAAGTGCCTGCCTGGCTTCTCTCTGTGCCAGCCTTTGCAGGATGCAGCATTGAAATGCTTCTTTTTTTGGGGGCAGCAGTGATGGAAAGGTGGCTGCCAGCAGACTGCTGCACTGGTGTTGAGAGGCTGGAGGCACTGGGGGCTGGATGGGGTCCTGGTCATTGGCAGTTACCTCCTCCTCCTCCAGGACCACCTACCACTGGTATTCAGCCCAGGCTACAATTTCCTGCCAGGAAGGTGGACCAACAGGAATAACTATATCGCAAAAGAAAAAAGACAAATTGCAAAACACTTTTTTTAACTTATTTAGTGGCACAGTAGCAGTACATTTGCTGGTCACCTCAGGCCATTTGATTTTGATGTGATTACAGTCTCAGCCATGATGCACTATGGAGTACAAGCATTCTTCTCTCTCCTGTTGTGCTAAATTAATGGAGGCATGCTAGCTCAGCTGTACTCGTTAGTCGTACTACTGCCTGAAGCTGAGGCAGCTGGAATAGACATTTATCTTATTCCAATGTCCCTGTTGTTCTCCAAAATGCCTTTTAATTTTACCCTGATTACAAGGCAGATGAATACTATGAATCATACATGTCACATACTATAAAATCATTCATGCAGACATCCTGCCTGCCATAAGCAGAGGGTGGGAAAAATTATGCACTGCAGTACAGGGAAAGGATTAAGGAATGGGATATAGATTGTATTTGGCAGATTCATCACAGATTATCCCATCCACAAAAGTCAAGGCACTTACTTTGTATCACTTCATTCCCTGGGCTCACCTTCCTCCACCACACTTTGTAATTTCTTTTTTCCAACAAAATACATTTTCTTGGCAGTACGGAAAGGAATCTTAGCTTACTCTACTGCTGGGTGAATTAGAGGGGATTATGCTGGGTAGGGAGATGCTTTACTGGTCATCATCATCATGTGCCTAAGGTTTGGCTAGTTGTAAGCCACGGTGTTTGGCAAACGTTGAGAGGGAAAATTTTGAACAGATGTAAATCCGTTATGGAAGATGTGATTCTAGCACTTGGCTAGAAAAAATGTGGCAAAAGCAAAGAATGGATTTTTCAATTTTTTTCTGTAGGCTTGGACAAAACATAAGAACGATTAAAGGGGTGAAGTACTAGGAAAGGATCGAGTGGGCACTGGGAGGGAAGGGAAGCACACCTTGTTTTTGCATCGCCGTGCATTGAAAACTTTGTAAATAAATGGCACATTAACTTAACCTAAGCAGAAAACATTGCAAAGCCAATGCTGCAGTGCTGAGTTGAGCCATGCACTTGTTAGGTCATCATGGGTGGCACTGATGAAATGCCAGAGGTAAGGAGTGAGGTGATGATTGATGAACGGTGGGATACATAGTAGCTCCCTCACTTGAAAAATACTGTGAGTCAAGAGAGTAGTCAGAAATACTACCCCAAACCTTTGAAACAAAACTTGGTTAAATCCATTCCAAGCAAGTAAAGTAGGTGAGAAGAACCCCCCTATCCAGAAGAGCTCCTTTGAGTTTTCATTCATCATTGCATTGTTTTTCTAGTATTCGTATTCTTCACTCTTGGTTTTGACAGTTGATACACCATTTAAGCTTTACATTCTTTCATCAAGTCTTTCACCACTGAAAAACATCCATATTCATCCAAATTTCAAACATGGCTTTCAATGCACTTTTCACCAACATCCATTTACCCACTACCCACCCATGCATCCTTTCACCTATTCACCCATCGAACCTACCCGACGATTCCTTTCACCCATCCAGGCAGGCATCCTTTCACCTATATCCTTAAGTTTCACCTACCCAGGGAGACATCCTTTCACCCGTATACCCTTTAATCCATCCTTCACCCACCCATGCATCCTATCACCCACCTATCTGCACCCTTTCACCCATGTCTCCTTTCATTCATATTATATTTAACCTGTCCTTTCTCCTTCAATCCTTCTTTCCCTTTTTCATCAACCCATCAAAGATAAAGTTCATTATGAACCTCTGTCTGCTGAGTTGTAGATAGAAGAGGCCATTAATATACTCAATTCCCGTTGTATCTGTTATAGTGGTGTGTTCACAAGTGAGTCAACTTTAGTACGCCCTTGCAGTGAGCATATTATAATTGTCAATAAGCAAGCAATATGACTTGTCACCGCCCACCACTGCTACCTCTGAAACCCCCCTTCAACCTTTGCCATGTCTGCTGCTCGTACTGTTGCAGCTGGTCCTGGCACTGGTGGTCAGTGCTGCTAGAAAAAAAAAACATTACTCAGTTTAGATGCCAGATACTGCTCCCCTATTTTTTTTTTAATAGCAAAAAATAACCACAATTCATCACATCACTACAATTTGCCTACAGTATCTTCTATCAAAATATCAGGAGGGCATTTTGTTGGTTGACAATTTTTGAAAATCCAGGTAGTCAAGCCAAACAAACTCTTATTGTAATGGAGGGGCAGAGCTATTGATGAATCAGAGTTTTTGAAGAGGAATACAAGGGTGCAAGATTTGGTCAATGAAGGATATATGGCATTGGTTGGTAAATGCAATGGGGCCATCTTCCTCATACTTCTAGCCATGGTGCACAATCATAATACATACATAACATTGGAGGGCCCAACATGATCATGTCCAAACACTTTCTTTTACTGATTGAGCAGGAGCAATTACTAGAAAGCCTCCTCAACAAACATGTACCTAATACCTTACTTGGGCATGCAGTCTTCACAGTAGAGTACCTGAACTAAAATGGGTTCGCTGAGCCTCACAGAACCACAAGTCCACAAGACACATAAGGGGAGAGGGAAAGTATGCTGAAAAAGCAGAAGAAAGGAAGCTACAGATAGACTAGTACAGACAGACAGTTTGAAGTAAAATACATAAACTTGAAATATAGAAAATAGATAAATAGGATAATGTAGGGATAAGAAGAATTTAGGAAATTTATAAATCAAAGATGAGTTGAAACAAAAATGAGGAGACAGGCACCGTAAAACGCAAAAAAATAATTCTAAATGTGGAGAAGAAAAGGTTAGGGAAACATTCATATTAACAAACAGAGGATTTACTGGAGCCAGCAGAACCATCTTTCGTGGCACTTGTGGAGGGGGCGCCTCCAGCTGCCTCACCCACCTGACCAGCCTTCTCCTTGCTCCTTGATGCTGATGTAAGAAATAAAGAAAAATATAGGCCCATATTCATACTTTTTGATGCAAACCAGCGCTAGCGCTGGTTTGCGTCAAAAACTTTACCGCCGGCTAACGACATTCCTACGCGCCATGCGGATGCCTTATTTAAGGAATGACATTAGCCGGCGCTGCGGACTGGTCTGAGTGAAAAAAAAAACTCAAACCAGGCAGCACCGGCTTACGGGAAAATGGGGGTTGTGCGTCAAAAAATGGTGCAAGTCAGGTCTGAGGCAAAAATCATGCCTCAAACCGGACTTGCGCCATTTTTTGACGCACAACCCCCATTCAAATGACTCCTGTCTTAGCAAAGACAGGAGTCATGCCCCCTTGCCCAATGGCCATGCCCAGGGGACTTCTGTCCCCTGGGCATGGTCATTGGGCACAGTGGCCTGTAGGGGGGCCCAAATTAAAAAAATTAAAAAAATACTTACCTAAACTTACCTGTACTGACCTGGGATGGGTCCCCCCATCCATGGGTGTCCTCCAGGGGTGGGCAAGGGTGGCAGGGGGTGTCCCTGGGGGCAGGGAAGGGCACCTCTGGACTCCTTCCGAGCCCACAGGTCCCTTAACGCCTGCCCTGACCCAGGCGTTAAAAAACGGCGCACATCAGGCTATGCGCCGTTTTTTAAGGCCCACCCCCCCAAGGCAGTTTCCCGCATCCAAAAAATGACTCACACGGTGGAATTTTGACATCCGCGGGGTCGGGCGTCAGAGTTTAAATATGGTGCAAGGTTTGCACCGAATGTGCGTCAAAACTTTTTACGCACATTCGCACACACAGAGTATAAATTTGCCCCTAAATATGGGGCAAGGTTTGCGCCGAATGTGCGTCAAAATTTTTGACGCTCATTTGGCGCAAACAGAGTATAAATATGCCCCATATTTTTTTTTTAAATAGTGCCACACTCAAGAGTTTCCCCAAAAATATTATTTTGTAAGAAAAGGCAAACGCAGTAAAATTGAACTTTTCTAAATCCAATTTCCTGTATAGTTCTAGTATCATAGACCATCCTAGTCCAAATTTCCTAAACCTAACCCTATTCCAAATTTCATAAACTACATTTTGGAACTACTAATAAATTGCAATGAATGATTTTTGCTTCTCATCTCATTCTCAATCTCTCAACCCCCTTTGACGAGCCAACTAAGTCTCCATTTTGTAATGCATAGATGGATGCATGCATGCATACTACACATCACTGGGACATAGCTTGGATCTGTACAGGCTTCAAAAAATAAAGACACAGAGAAGTGAGAAAATGTGCTAACTCACTAACACCAATAAAAATCACTATCTTAGTGCAAGACGCAACATATGCGGTGACGTATTTCCTGAATCATGATGGAGACACGGATCCACGGTATTTTTAACAATATGAATTTCTCTATAAGTACATGTTTCTTTTGTATTATGAACTTATGGAATTACTATGATAGCAGGAAAACAATTATATACATAAATATAGCACTATAAATGTATGTTTTTAAGTTATTTCACGGAGCAGTGATGCAGACGCAGTGTGTACGCGATGCTGTAGTGAATACCATGTGACTGAAAAAAAAGATTTTGATTGGCTGAAGGCATTTCTTACTTGCACAGAAAGGCCCCACCCATTCTTCATCATCCTTTTAGTTTCCTTTAGGTTTTGTCTCAATATTTGTTATTTCTTTTTTTTGGTGTTTGTACATTTTCCATCATCTCTACAGAATGGCAGCTGCCTTTCCATTTCAAAACTTCTTTAGCAGTCACTCTGAAGACGAGGAGCCTTCGAGGAAGTGAGCATTGTGTGGACCTTTTTTAGCATCCCAGAAGGAGACCCCCTTGTGGCTGTTGTGCTGCCCTCAAACACCCATCCAACTCAGTGTAGGCCACCGCCAATATGCGGACCATTAGGAGGGTCAATGTCTGATGGGCACCCCTCTCTCATTGGGAGGACATCTCCAGCTGGGCCTCTACATTCTCCCGGGCCCAGCGTCTCAGGTCCTCCCACCACTTCCTACAGTGGTGCTCCACCGGCTGTGGATCCCTGGGGTCTTCACTAGCTTGGCGATGGCATGCCAGAGTCTCTTTTGATGGCATTGACCTGTGTGGATGACAGAGGAAAAAGGAAAAAATGATGGTCACATGCACCAACTAAACACAAGTGGTCTTAACTCTTCAGTCATAGTAAGTTGGCAAACATACCTTTCCTCTCAGTCCAAACCCATTCGCAATTTACCATCTGCAGCCAGCCCATGTGTAAAGTTTACTTTCCCATACAACATGCATGAACTGTACCTAGTATTGACTAGACACATATGACCAGGGCACATTATTATCCATACCATGGTATGTCCCTATGGACATTTCTCATTCCATTAATATTGTGCATGCTGCAATTTATGTTGTGTATAAAGGAAATTAGATTACACAGTAGGCACCATGTATCAATACTGGATGTCTGCCTCTGCACATGTACACATTCACATTCACCCAGGTATTATTGTACAATCCCTCACTACCTGACTTTGCATGTACACCATCATACACCCCACCTCTCATACAGTGTTATATCATTGGACTCACCTGCTCCTCTGATGTACCATATAGATAATCATAAAGGGGTAGGACCTCATCCACATACTTCTCCAGCTCTTCTGGAGTGAAGGCTGGGGCCCTAGCACCTGCAGGATGTTTGCATGATAGCTCCCAGAGGCAGTACACAGTAGCACAGTTAGTGGAAGTCTTGATGGCAGCAGTGTCAGGAGTCAAGTGACCATTACAGCAAAAAATGGTGATCACATCTGCCATGTATATGACCGTCACAACTGGAGGACATCGTCATTGGCCCAGGTCTGCCAAAGGCAGCAATGCGTTCCAATGGCAATGTGCACTGCAGTTGTGACCACCTACCGCCATGAAGACATCCACCGGCGTACTTAGGTCACTTCCTCATGTCCAGTATATTAGGCCAGGCAGCTGTCATTTTGAGGCAAATATATGTATGGAAAAGTTAAGGTATCTGCGTCATTTACGAATCTCTATATTGTGCAAAATGTGTCACATGTAAACTAGGTTGGACTATGAAACACTGACAGTCACAGATTAATATGTATGTCTAGTACATCACAGGATTCATGGAATGTGAACCAAGGGGACTGTCATTGGATGCATAGCAAGAAACTGTATTTCTAATGTCATATGTTGTACCTGACATCATAAAGAGATGTGTGTGACTTAAATTTGAACATATTCATTACGTTTACATTGCCAAAGTCACCTACAGTCTAATTTTTTACACATAGTTACCCTGGCATGAGAAGAGGAAGACAACTTCCAGAGTACCGTCCACCAGTAGACCTGGACACTATGGACGAAAGAAACATAATACAGATCTATCGCCTGAATAAGCATACAATCATGGATCTTTGTGATCAGTTGGAGCCAGATCTGATGCCTGCCATTTGCAATCCCAATAGCATACCTCCCATTGTTCAAGTCATGTCAGTGCTACACTTCTTGGTGACCGGGTCCTTTCAGAATACAGTGGCCCTGACTGTCTCAGGCCATGTTCAGTCTGGTTTTGAAGGATGTACCGTGTGCATTGTCTCTGTGCATTGTTGAAACACCTGGACAGCTGCATAAGGGTTCCCCAATATGCGGAATTGGCCTGTGTGAAGGCAGAGTTTTATTCTTTGGGACACAGTCCACATATTCTTCGAGCCATAGATGGCACCCATGTATTCTTGGTTCCTCCCAGTTCCAAAGAACAGGCATACCGGAACAGGAACAAATGCCACTCAATCAGTATGCAAGTGGTGTGTTTGACAGACCAGTACATTTCACAAGTCTGTGCAAAGTTTCCAGGATCAGTCCATGATTCCTTCATCATGCAGAAAAGCAATATCCCACTGCTGATGACACAACTCTACACAGAGAGGGCCTGGCTGGTTGGTGTCTCACATTTGAAATGTGGTCTTGTAAAGATTATCTCATGCTATGACAAATGTGCATGTCCAAGATATCTGTTTGTGTTGTTGTAACTATTCCTTACAGGGGACACTACCTACCCAACTTGTCCTTGGCTGTTGACACCAGTGAGGTACCCAACCACGCTAGAGGAGATCCGATACAATGAGGCCCCGGAAGGACAAGATTACACTGCCTGGACATATCTGGAGGAGCCCTCCTCTACTCACCCAACAAAGTATGTTATATAATTATTGCCTGCTACATGCTCCACAACTTTGCCCTGAGACCACAGGGTCCATTCATACCAGATGAGGGGGAGCCAGCAGAAAGTGTGGGTGAAAATGTAGATTTGCCAAGTGATGATGGTCCTAATGAAGATGAAGCTGGAAACTTCAGAACAGATCTAATCAATCAGTACTTTAACTGACTAAAGGTATGTGATGTCTCCTTAATATTAAGAGTTCATGTTTTAAGATCCAATTGATAGCTGGCATGTCACCTCCTATTTACCATTATCTATGAGGGCTTAGTTGGCTTCAATGACAGTGAGTCAGGTATGTATGCAGATTGTAAATTATTATTGTGTACAGTACTTTGTGGTATACAGTGTCCTGAGGTGTTACTGCACAGGCAAAGTCACACTTGTCCAAATGACTTGTCAGAATTGATGTATGTTCACAGTTATGTCCTATCCTTTATTTCTGTCAATCACAGATTTGCTGATTTTCTGTTTGGCTCTTCATCATTGGCAAGTCACAGACAGTGTCAGAGGCAGATGGGAGTTGCATGGAGTCATGGGAAGTGAACATGGATGAATACAGGTCCAGATTGGCATGAATTTATGGAGTGTAACTAATATGAGCAGGCTGTCGGAAGGCTGGGGTGGAAGTGCTATTCCCACCAAGGAATGCTTGATACTTGAGGTGGTCAAATGGTGTCATGTGTGTGTCCATATGTGTCTGACATGTTACAATGTTGCACCATAGCCTATACCATCATAATGGTTTCTGTTGTATGTGACCTACCTTGAACTTAGCTGTCAATGTGTTCCTACTTTGCAGACCAATGTGCAAGTATCTGTGGACTGACATAGGTGAGTGTCAAGCCTACAGGACCATGGTTACTGTAAGATCCAAGGACTGTGGACAACACTTCTGATCTCTATTTCATGGGGAATGACTATTAGTGAGCTAAGGTATGGGTATGTGATAAGGCTTTTCCTGGTGATACAAAGGTCCAATCTGTATGGCTCCAGGCTTGGGGGAAGAGAGACATGTCCCTAAAATATGTATTGTGTGGGTTGGTAGTGTATAACAACTAAGTTGAAAGTCTGGTGTCACTAGCAGTACTACTCTATATATTGTTAACAAATCTAGGAATGTGTGGAGATATTGAATACAGCTGTTTTTGCTTATATCAATGCTACAATCCCACTGTAATGAGTCTCCTGGTGATACAACACACTTGTGATGTCCATAACAAAGGTTGTAAAATACAGAGTGACCTATTGATAATAAAGTAGTCATACATGACAATCGGACACAGTTAATAAATTATACTTACACACAACCTGTGCTTAAGGTGTACTTATTGGGGAGTGCAAAACAATATGTGTGAATTGAAACAGAAATAACAGAAACCAAACAGTTAATGGTTCAGTCATGGTTGCTGAAATCAGAAGGGTAGCTGCTACACCATTTGGAAACACAAGTCTAGTGTACTTGTAACATAGGAAAATTGATTTAGGTTTCAGAACAGTCAACAGGGTGTATCTGTGGCACAAAAGGGGGACCAATCAGGAGAGGTTCACTTACTAGCATTGGGTTTTGTCTTGGCATCTGCTTCTCCACGATATCTGGGTGGATGTCCATGTTTGCTTGGGGCTCCTCTGCTACAGAGAGTGGGGTGTCTGAGGCATGTCCGTTTCCTGCCATGGCCTCCATTCCACTCGCAGCTGCAGATGTAGACGGGCCAGCTGAGTCATTACTAGTGGAAGAGGCCTGATGCTGTTGGGCAGACATATTCAGGGTAGTGTTGATGTCCCTCAGCACCCAGCAATGGAAGACAGTGAGGCATTTTGTGCCTGCCACTGCTGCATGACTTCCAGGTGGTTGTCCCTCTGTAGCTGTTGGATTTTCCCCATCATGGTGACTACCTGGTCCATCATGCCTTGGGAATTGTGGTAGGTTCCTAAGACTTGGGAGATGGTTTCCTGGTCATTATTGTCCCTTTGAGGCCCCATCTTCTGGCCCACACCTTCCCTCCCACACACCCTACTGCCACGTGCCTGTGTCCCTAGTATAGTGTGCCCACTCCCACTGGTGGCAGGATCATCAGGATCTCAGGAGTCTCATATACCTGTACTGAGGGCACACAATGGATGACACAGTCTGTGGGACACAGGATTGGAGGTGAATGGTTGCCTGTGATGTAGATGAAACAGGGCTGGGAGGAGTGGATGTGGGCAGGGTGAGGCTGACAGTTATTGACTGACCAGGTGTCCCTGATGCGCCAGCTCCGTAGTCAGTGTCCTAACATCCAGGAGTGTTTTCCTCAATGGGGCCTTCATTCAAAGGGGTAGTGGCTGTCTCTGGTATCCTCTTCATAGTGACAATAGCAAGGTTACCTGTGGGAGAAGTGGAACACAGTATTGCTGTAAGTGATACAACAAGTGATGTTTCAGTTTGAGTTTTAGTGAAGTTGTGTGAGATGCACACAGTATCTTATCTTGATCCCCAGAAATGGCAGTGAGTGTTGTGTAGCCATTTTAGTTTTAGCTCCATGCATGTTATTTTAGCATACTAGGCCTGCTGCTGTGCACTTTAACCTATATATATTTTATTTGGCTTTGCTTTATTATTGTTACAATAGCCACCTTTATGGTCTTGTTTTATTTCTTTCTATCTAACTGTTTTTGCCTAGGCCAGCACTCTGTTCTCAAACAAGACATTCTTGCTCACTCTGTGCTTCTTCCAAGGCTGTAGTAAGGTAGGTTGCCAGTGAACGTGGTACAAGTTTTATTTCTGACATTCATAGAAAAACACACCTTATGTAGGGCCATTTTCTTAGGACATCAGCTGTTTTATTACAAAAACACTTCCCTGTCCCTTACACATTAGAGGGAGATTCCACCCAGAAAACCACGACTGTATGCTGATTGCTGAACGCTTCGCTACAGCTGCTTATGCAGATTTAAGGCCTTTGCTCAGGTATGGGGGATGATGTCTTCCCAGGGGAACATGAAGGTCAGAATTAGAGCTTAACACGCTGTGCTCTATTATAGCCTAGGTAGGAATTAGTTTATTGACTCTAGTGACAATATGACAGCATTATTTCTATGCTTTACTACACTTGTCATAATTGTAATCTTGTCATGTTGTATCGTCCTGGTTGTTGTGGCACATGCCTTGCTATCTAAGATGCAGTTGCTTCATTAAAATCTTATTGAAACATATACTGCCTCTGTTTGTCATTGTGTATGTGAGACTAATGTAACTGAGAGAAACGGATGAGACCTGAGTGACCACGGTTTCCCTGAGAAATCAAGTATATCATGCACTCGGCTGCCCAATCATCCCTGCCCTAGAGATGAGGCACTGCTAGTTAGCCGGAGCAAATCCCGGATTGGGGTGACAGGTGTCACCTGTAGAGGGTCAGACTCAGTCTTCCATACCGCAGGTGATTCTGCCTCTCAAAATCCAGTAGTCTCATTAAAATAATGAGAGCCTACGTGACATGGCACCGCCAACGTTTGGTCAGGCTCTAATTTTCGGAGACACCTATGTGATGCTGGAGGCTGTTCAAGCTTGAACTCTAAAAGGAAATTTCCCATTTGGTGTACTTATCTCTGAACAAAATTACCATATAATATGGCGAATCCACAATGGTAGCATTTGCAGTCAATATGAAACAACCCCTGACTGCACATTTATTGTCAAATGGCCTAACAGCCCAAGGAGGTCCAGTCACATTTGTAGTGGACGTACATGCAGCTTATAGAACAGAGCTTTTCTATTCTTGTGTCACATTTCCAGCAGTTGATGGGAACACAAACACATTTCATCACTAGACACCTGCCAACGTACCTGGACAGTACAGAGCATATGTATATTCAGAAATACCTTTATATTATAAGAACATAATAATTAGCTTGATGGCACCCTACCCCATGCAATTTTACCAGTTAGGTTAGGTCCTCTTAGTAATGATGGTCGGACCTGGCCTTTCTTGGCCACTTATACACTGCACCCTGCAGTAGCAACCTTAGCAGTAGCTGAAGTCTGTCGCTTGTATACTGAGCTGACGGCAATATACAGCCATTTAGTACAGTTTCTGATACAGACATTAAATACAAACCCAGCACGTGCTGCTCCAGTGCAACCACATGCAGTGACACCAGGTATTAATCCTGCAACTGTACATTCGATCATGGGTAAAGTACCCGCCAGACGAGAAGAAATTCCGTTTGGGTTAGCTCAAAAATAAATGCCCTGGAGGCAGTATTTCCCCATGTGGGACCTCAGGATAAACATAGAATACTAACAATGTGCGTGTCATCTGGGATGGTTCCCACAGTAGATAACTGTAATACATGGGGCACAGCATTTGCCGTGCTCCAGACTACTGAACACGGTACACCAACACTTGCTAACTTACCAGTGTTGAAACAGATTCAAGATGAACACGGGGCTGCCTCGGTTCTAGATTTGGAGATGCAATTAATGGGCAACTTTGCCACAGTATCTTCAATTATTTTAAGTAACCTTAAAGGGCCAGTGGTTCCACTAGCTGTGCGCATGCAGCTCCGGAATGTTCCTCAGCAGGATCAAGAACGTGAGCTGCCAAAGATTATCATGGAGACCTACCCTAGTAGCAGTCGAGATAGTCTGGGGACCAGACCAACCAAACCACAATTTCAGGGTAAATCTAATAAAGATTTTACCAAGCAAGCTCCTGAGGGTAATAAGAAACGCTGGGATAAAAAACAAAAAAACTCCTAAATAAGAAAGGGGAGAATCTCCGCGCACGAAGACCCCACAAAATTGATATCATCTCAGAAATAGAGATAATATAAAAACGCGTGACAGATATCAATATACCGATACACGCCAATCTCGTTCCTTTCAGGACTCATCAGAAAAATGAAGTGAGAGAGATGGGCGGTCAGAGCGAAGAACAGGGTACCTGAAACCGAGAGAGGAATCACAACGCTATCAGAGGTTTCTGATAAAAAGGAAGAGAAACCTCCCCAACAAAATCCCCAATTTAAAAAGAAAAAGGTTGCAGCAGTTGCAGTTTGACATGCCACTCAAGAAGAGGGTACTCTTGAAGAACAAGAAGTGGGCATTAGCGCTGCTAGACAGCGCAGCAGAGGTCACAATAGTTCACCGGAATCTCCTAGAGCATCCGGAGGTGAAAGCAACTGATGACTTTCTACAAGTAGAAACTGCGGACATGCGTGTCTCCACGCCTGATAGGGTGTACAAAGTAACGTTACAGCTAGAAGGAGACATTGAACGTTCAATAGATGCAATCTTTTGGGTTTCCATAGTAAATATATATGATATATTGTTGGCCGAACAAGACTGGCCACCTGAATTTGTCTGTACCTTCCCATGTGGGGAAGACATTATCAAACCTTCTTTCTAGCCTCTTGTTCCCGAAGAGTTTGCAGAATCCTACGCCATTGATTGGGTGTTGGCTCAGGCACCCGTGTTATATCACAACCACGTAGGATGGGACAAAGAATCCCCCTACCATGTTATTCTGATTAAAAATCAACCCCAATCTCGACCACAGTATCCAATAAAACATGATGCTAAAGCACCCGCAAGAGAAATTCTCACACAATTAGAGTACCAGGGCGTAATTGAACCCTGCGTCTCTCCAATGAATAATCCTTTATTCCCAGTAGCTAAACCGTACCATTCATACGAATAGTCTTAGACTACAGACATTTAAACAGTCATACACGCACATATGCGATACAAAATTCACACAGCAGAGCACTTATGAACAACATAGTGTGTAAAAAATACAAAACAACACTGGGCATTTACAATGGTTTCTTCTGCCAAAATATAGCACCTGAGAGTAGCGACTTAACAAGTTTTCACTAGGGGCCAGATGTATGAAACTTTTTTGCATTCGCAAACGGTGCGAATCGCAAAATTCGTCTGTTTGCGAATGCAAAAACGTGGTCTGTGATGCATGAAAGGCATTCGCAGACCAAAAATAAGAAATCACAAAATTTGTGATTTTTTTCGTTGCAACCTGTTTTTGCGAGTCGCATTTTGCGATTCGGTATTTCAAGTAGGAAATTGCGAGGCGCAAAATGCGATTCGCAAAATCCAAGTCGCAATTCCATGCATCAAAAAATCGCAAATTGCGATTTTTCGCAGAATGGCATTTTGCACATGCAAAATACCACTAAGTGAAACCAGGTGGTAACCAGGTGAAACCTATATAAAGAGGCCCAGAATGCCTCAGACTCTTTTCCACAATGGCTGCACTCTACGTCATGGCGAGGCGGATGAGGATCTTGGCAGGTTTGATGGGGCATTGATGGCGTGCTAATGTCAGATGGCTCAGTTACTCAATATACCCTCTGTCCCTTCCAGGAGACAGTGCCTACGCAGTGCGCACCTACATGATGACACCCTACCTCAATCCTGCAACACCAGCAGAACGGAGATACAATGCAGCACACAGGGCGACCCGCAACGTGGTGGAGCGCACCTTTGGGCTGCTGAAGAATCGCTTCCAGTGCCTCCACAAAAGGGGAATGGGAATGGGAGGTTGCCTAAATGGTGAGGTTAAGATACCAGGCGTAGGGGTTCGAGATATTCCCAACAAAGATATAAGACCAGAGTTGATTAAAGCAGCGGATGAGGGGGTAGAATCTGACCATGCTGGGTGGATAAAATATCATTGTTACAAGCTCGGTGCTGGTGGCCAGGCCTATATAAAGAGGCCGAGCAGTATGTCCTTTGTTGTGACATCTGCCAACAAATTAAAGTTTCCACTGCTAAGAGCTCACCACAGACACCCCTCCTAATTTCCAACAAACCTTTACAATGTGTGTACTTGGACCATTGTGGTCCCCTAACACCGTACAGTGCATACAAATACATCTTAGTCGCTGTAGACTCCTGCTCCAGATTTCTATGGGTGTGGCCACAATGCTCGGCTGACTCTCGGACTGTTATTAAAGATTTGCGAGTCTTTATCGGTACATATGCAGTTGCGGCTTTACAATCGGACC
Organism: Pleurodeles waltl; assembly: GCF_031143425.1. Lineage (NCBI taxonomy): Eukaryota > Metazoa > Chordata > Amphibia > Caudata > Salamandridae > Pleurodeles > Pleurodeles waltl. The sequence continues at coordinate 489,718,363 of NC_090440.1, forward strand.
AGGGCCCTGCTTTTGCCTCAAGGGCATTCAGGGACTCCATGGCTTCATTGGGGGTCCAACTCCAGTACTCGTCTCCATTTCATTCCGAGGGAAATAGTGTTGTTGAGCAATTTAACTGTGATTTAAAGCAATCCATAACAGCCAGAGTCTTAGGTACGGGTATTAGTTGGCTTAACCACCTGTATGGAGTCCAGAGAGCACTTAACAATCTGCCTAGAAGGTCCCTGGGGGGGTCGTACTTCATATGAGTGCCTGTTTGGAACTCAAATGTATGTTCCAGATCTTGATGGTCCTGGCGTGGAGGTGGCAGAAACACCCTTTGACGTAAATTAACGTGCCACTGTCTTACAGGATTTGCAACAGTTCCATGACAACAACGCTTCTGCCAGTGCTGCCTCCATAGGAATTAAGGATGTACCTGCAATGCCTACAGACTGGATTCCTAAAGTTGGAGATCTAGTTCATGAAAAAGTTGCTGTGAAAAAGGAGTTTGGTCCTTCTTATCGTGCACCAGTCCCAGTCTTTCGAATGCACAGTACCAGAACTGTCATTCTACCACCGTTGGCAGGTGCCAAAGAAAACCGTTTTGTATCTATTGACAATGTAAAACTACATCATGTGGCTGATCCTGCACAGCAGACCAAAAGGAACAGCCAGTACTTCCCGAATCCCTCTCACTACTGGTCAAGAAGTTCCTTTTCATGTTGTAAGCCACAACACTGATACCTCTCCGAGCTTGGGGTGGGTGGAAAATGATCTTGCATTGGTTCCACTGACATCATACAGTACAGAAATTACTGATCGATTTGACACAACTTCAACACAGATGGATGGCGCCATTTATTCTGAGCCACCACGGGAAATACCCACTCCACTTACAGACACAGCTTCAGTTTTTGCATGAACTGCTTCTGGATACTTTTCCGACATGAACAACGTTTCGGATTCATTCGCCTCTTCAACACCTGAACTGTCAAAAACACGTAAGCTGATAAATTGGCTTAAAACAATTTACTTTATTCTTCCATGGAACTATCTGTGGCTTTCATTAACTGTACTGGCTTTCCTACTTTGGATTGGGTGTGTTATAACATTCTTTTTATTAATACATGGTCATTTTCTTCCTGAAAAATCAACCATTGAACTGGTGGATGAGGTCATAAAACCATATTTTTCTTCTCACAAGGTCCGTAGAGACTTGCCTTTTGTGAATATTTGTCCCATACCTATTGCTGATGGGATTGTTTGGGATAAAGTAACATTTGATATATACAGCCCCACAGAGGTCATTCAAATACCGTATGTGTTTAAACTTTCAATGAACGATATAATAATACTTGGAGTTGTTTCTGTTGATTGTGATGTAAAAACAGTTGATTCTATGATGACTGCATTGCAGTATTATACTGTATTTGAAAACAAAGATGTTTATCAATCTAAAGAGAATTATGATGATATGTTTTGCTATAATTATTATGGGCACCATTTCATCCACAGAGCAAGTACCCCAAAGACTGTCTTTAATTACACGCAATGGGAACATTGTCCGACTCCACCGCAAGGTAGTTCTAAAACATAGTCTGAAAAGTTTACATATTTTTCTGGGCACGATGTTAAAAATGCTGAGTCATAGTATTTTAAATTGCCGCCGACAGCAAATGTAGACATTCTGTTGACAAATACAAAATGTATTTATTCGGATTCCTTTGTTTCTGGTTCACTATAGAAGGCTATGAATATTGGCTGAAGTCGATTGACTTAAAAAGTGTGTGGGGAACTAGACATTGGCAAATACGGGGGAATGAAGCTTTATTTAGAGCATGCCTGATACCTGTACAAATTATATTTTTAAAGGAAACTGTGCAACAAATGAGTTTTTTAGGCTTAGCGAAGAGTAAGGAATTGAACGCTCCCAGTATTCCTGCCCCTGCAAAATTTCATAAATGGCAAAAATATATAAATGCAACTGAAGACCAGCTCGATGAATGGGTCCAGAATGGCACGTTTAATGTTTCACTGTCACGTCCTGGTGGGTGGTTATTGTGGCCAATAGATACCAATGGGTGTCACAAACGTTTTATAAATTCCACAGGGGGTTTCAGAACTAGTAGGCCGGACCCTCGCTATATATTGTCCGAACATGGGGGTATAGTAACAACATACAGTGTAGGGAAACTATGCCAAGAGTTCCTCACTAGATGCGGTTCTAGAACACTTCAGACTCCTGTCTAATACCACCGACTTACAGGACTTCCTGCTAGGCCCCAGAGAACAACGCAGAAAGTGCTTCTTATATGAAGTATATAATGAAATTTGGAAGTTTTCCCAACATGAAGCTGCTGCCCGGTTAAGGCAAATAGACCAAGAAAATTTGCAGAAGGCATTAGCTGTTGTAGATAATGGGATCAATACCCTGTCCAACCAGATATACACCTTAAATACCATTGTCTCTTTTTCAATAGACATTATACAAACAGATATGTCTTCCTTACACCGTAGACAAAGTCAACTAAGGTCCATTATGCAGTTGGGTTGGACACTTCAAACATTGAAGGCAGGTCGCATTCCCTGGTACCATGTCAGCGCAAAGGAAAAATTTTCTATTTTTAGTTTAACATGACAACAACAACTAATGGCTAAGAAAGAAGCGATTCATGTCATGCTAAACATCGAAAACTTCGAAACGTTGCCTTTTACTGGGGCTGAAATACCATCTATTGAGTGGTTAATACACGGGGTCATTAATCTGCCTATTTCCACACTTCAATTTGTCGCGTGGGCTCTCATTATCCTAAATGAGACTACTGGATTTCTAGGCAGCAGGATCGATAACGGTGTGGGAGACTGAGTCTGACCCACTTGTAAAGAACTCTGTCACCCTAAATCCGTTTTTTGCTCCGGCTAACTAGCAGTGCCTCATTTCTCCCACTGGGAAGAAATTATTGGGCAGCCGAGCGCATGACATCTTTGGAACTTCTCAGGGAAGTCGTGGTCACACAGATCCAAACCAACTCTCTCATTTACAATATGATCTCATATACAAATGACAAAGACAGTATAAGTTTTATATAATGTTTTAATAAAACGACTGTATTTTAGATAATAAGGCGTGAGCCGCAATAACCAGAACAATACAACATAGTAGGATTGAAATAGTCACCAGGAGAGTAAAACATAAGAACAAAGCTATCATAGTGCCTAACAGTTTCTACTGTCCCTCTGCTTGTTCTATTTAGAGCACAGCATGTTAAGCTTCTAGCTTGCCTTTCCGAATCACTGGGGAGACATCAGCCCTCATACCTGAGCAAAAGCCTGTGATCTGGTTCAGCATCTGCAACGAGGCAGTCAGCGTCTAGTTGTGGTTCCCTGATCGGAATCTCCCTCTTGCGTGTATTGGGACAAGGAAGTGATTTTATAACTAACATGTCATCGTGATCACAAAATGTCCCTACGCAGGAATGCCAAATCTAAACTCCTACCACGTCTATCAGCAATGTACCAGACTGTATCCTTGACTGAAGCACAGAGTGAATATGTTATGGAGAACTCCAGTGCTGAAGTAGGCAAAACAGAGTGATATGAATAAAAAACAACACCGTAGAACTGGCTATTTGAAAAATAACAGTACGAAGCCTAATAAAATGCATTTAGAGCAAAGTGCACAGAGGCTCTAAGCTGTCAGCAAATGAATAAAATACATTCAGGGCAAAGTACACAAAGGCCTAAAGCCTGAAGCTAATGCACAAAAGATACTTAAAACTAACCACACTACACCCTCCCCTTGTCGGTAGCAAGTGGTTTCAATAATATAAAAATTTGCCCCAAATATAAACAATATATAAAACCATATATTTCGACAAGGTCAGAAGACAACAAAGTAATAAATTTAGGAAACATGTGACGACAAAGCCAAATTCAATATAATGTCAATTTGTAGAAGAGAAAAAAAAATCCAATCGTCAGACTGAAGCAATAGAACGTAGGAGCTCCTCCACTTCGATATATGTTAATATCGGAAGATCCACGCCACAAAGTACCATGGAGCAGGTGTGTTCCAAAGCCCCAAAACCAGGGCGGCACCCCGTGCAGGGCCTATGAAAGAGACAATACCATCTTCCTCCAGGAAGGGAATCTCATAAACCGCCTCACGAAGCAAACGCAACCGTAGTGAACAAGTCTGGGAATGAGCCCTAATCGGGAACATCAACAGATCAGGATCGACCACTGGAGGGCGCTGCAGTGAGAGACAGAAAGCCAGTGCATGTTCAAACGAGCACCAAAGGCACCGAAACACGGGTTGCACACAATCCAAAACCGGTCTGAATGACAGAGACCAGTCACACTCCCAATGGCCCAGGAGTGTAGCTCCAAAATGCTGCATCATGCGTTCACGACACAGCTGCGCTGACGGGAGCAGCAATATAGGATCTCGTCGTGGTGGGACAGCCATTGCGAAAAAATAGCAACAATAGCAAGACTCCAGCCAACAAAGCCAAAGTAATCGGGAAACCCCCAAAAATGCTTCTGAAAATAGAGTGTATAGCCGAAGGTATCAAACCGAATGTAAAAGAGAAGGTGTGAGCAAAGCCAACACCAACGGCTTTGAAAAAATTAGCAATACCAGCAGTGCTGGATGCATTAAATATACGTCCCACAAGTTCACCGAAGTGACTCGGAAAGTTAGTATTCAAAAGGGACTGTATCTCCGCCGATGACCTTGCCACCTGAAGTGCGTAGGTCTCACTAGCAGATGTAAGGGCCACATGCTTTTGAAACAATAAAGCTTTCAGCCGACTCAACTTGTCTAAATTAACCTTGGAAGTAGCAATACGAGGCCAGATGTCCGCTACCTCCCTAATTTGAGTGGGGGGAAACAACACATTCCCGCAGCACGTAACGGCCTTGTTGACAACGACAACGTTAACTATTCCTGCACGCATGCCACAGCAGCGTTCGCTGTTAAGAACAATGTAACTGCCGTTAGAAAGCACCTGGAAAGTGTTTTTAATAACCTGGACCGGAACTCCCTTCAGATAACAAGCTAAGTTAGCAATCGAAGCGTTACACGCTCCGTGCAAGGACAGCTGTTTACAAACCATGGAATGGCTGACAGAAGCTTTGCATTCGCTACCGCTAAGAAAAACCTCCCTCAAACCATTAACACATCTGTATTGAAAGGGAAGCTCCCACACCTCGTGTATGTAACTGTCTCCCAATAGTTCATATCTACCCACCGGAATGTGCTTCAAACAAGAAGTAAATTGCAGAGTGGAGATAGGCAGATTAATAACCCCATGAATCAACCACTCAGCTGATGGAATCTCAGCAACGTGAAAGGCAGTTTCTCCATTTTCTCAATATTCAACATGACATACGTCGCTTCCTTTTTAGCCATCAGCTGTTGTTGACGAGTCAATTTAAAGGAGATAAAGATCTCTCTGGCACAAATGTGTTGCCATGGAACGCGACCCGCCTTCAAGGTCTGAAGAGTCCAACCCAGCTGCATGATGGACCACGTCTGACTCTGCCCATGATATAAAGAAGAAATGTCCGATTTAATAATGTCAATAGCAGAGGAAACAATGCTGTCAATCGTGTAAACACGGTCAGAAAGGGTATGCATGCCATTATCAACAACAGACAAAGGGCCTGATTCCAACTTTGGAGGACGGTGTTAAACCGTCCCAAAAGTGGCGGATATACCACCTACCGTATTACGAGTCCATTATATCCTATGGAACTCGTAATACGGTAGGTGGTATATCCGCCACTTTTGGGACGGTTTAACACCGTCCTCCAAAGTTGCAATCAGGCCCAAAGTCTGCAGCAAATTTTCCTGATCAATCTGCCTCAACCGGGCTGCAGCCTCCTGTTGTGAAAGCTTCCAAATCTCATTATAAACTTCGTATAAAAATCTTTTCTTCTGTGGTACCTTGGGACCTGACAAAAAATCTTGTAAATCAGTATCATTAGACAGTAACGTGAGATGTGACTTAACTGCATCCAGCGTGGATGACTTCAACCATTGCTGACAAAGCTTCCCCACGCTGTATGTAGTTATAATATTAGCATGTTCTGGTGAAATGTAACGAGGGTCTGCCCTACTAGTCCTGAACCCCCCTGAAGAGGTGACAAAACGTTGATGACACTCATTAGTGTCTACAGGCCATAATAACCACCCGCCCGGATGTAACGATGAAGTGTTAAGCGTACCATTCTGGACCCAATGTGTAAATTCACTAAAAGTAGCATTCACATAGTGCTGCCAGTTGTTTAATTTGGAAGGGACAGGTATACTAGGCAAATTCAACTCTCTAATTGTCGCCAAGCCCAAACAGCTAGTCTGTTGTACTGTGTCATTGAGGAAAATCATCTGCACAGGGATAATACATGCTCTAAATAATGTATCCCTGCCTTGCATCTGCCAATTTTTCGTACCCCAAACACTTTTCAAGTCAACAGTCTTAAACCAGTAATCATACCCCTCGACCGAAAGTTTAGATACAAACAAATTTGAATACAGTAATTTAGTATCGGTCAATAACATTTGCTTATTAGAATACGGAGTAACCTTAAAATAGTAAGACCTAGCATTTCGTTGATTATGCCCAGAAAAATATGCAAATTTATCATAATACGTTTTCGAACTCCTTTGTGGAGGAGTCGAGCAATGTTCCCATTGCACATCATTAAATATGGACTTAGGGCTACTAGCTTTATGAATAAAGTGGTGTCCATAATAGTTGTAGCAAAACATGTCACCATGATTATCTCTAAATTGGTAAGCATCTTCATCGTCATAGACAGTATAATATTGCAAATCTGTTAGCATAGAAACTACTGTCTTCACATCCCAATCATCAGAAACAATGCCTGGTATAACAACATAATTCATTGATAACTTGAGGACATACGGTATTTGAATCAATTGAGTGGGACCATATATATCAAACATTACGTTATCCCACACAATCCCATCCGGAATCGGTATTGCAGAAATGTTTACATTGGACAAGTCCCTTCGAACCATATGAGACGAAAAATGTGGTTTTAACACAGTCTCCACGTGCTCAATGTCAGATCGATCAGGAAGAAAATGACCATGTATTACCAGAAAAAAAGTAACCACAAATCCCAACCATTAAAAAAAGTCATTACAGCCATAAAAAGCCACAAATAGTTCCAAGGAAAAACAAAATATGTGCGTTTAAGCCAACCTAGCAGCTTACGTGGACCTTGGACAGAAGACATCGAGGACGAGGAGCCGGACACTGCATCATCAGCGTCGTTGAAGCAGCCAGAGGCAGTTCTTGCAAAAGGTGCAACTGTGAACAAAGAAGCAGATGGAGGCTCTCGCCTAGGCACGCTATAAACCACACGTTCAGAAACATCAGTAGAACGTACAGCAACTTGATCAAAAGATTCCATATTAATCGTCGTCTGTGGAACAATCGCAAGATCATCATCCACCCTCCCCAAGCTCGGAGAGGAAACAGCGTCGGTGTAAATCACCTGCAGCGGGACTTCTTCCCCAGTAGTGAGAGGGATTCCGGAACTACTGGGTGTCCCTATTGGTCTGCTGTGCAGAATCGGCCACATGTTGTAACTTGACATTATCAATGGAAACAAAGCGATTTCCTTTGGCCCCTTGCAGCGGCGGTAAAATCACAGTTCTCGTGCCGCTTACCCCTAACACAGGGACAGGTGCTCGATAAGAAGGACCAAATTCTTTCTTTACTGTGACCTTTTCACGTACTAGATCCCCAATCCTGGGTATCCAACCAGTAGATGTTACTGGCTCATCCTTAATTCCTGAGGAGGCAGCACTTGCAGAAGAGTTATCTTCACGGAATTGTTGTAAATCCTGCAAAACAGTGACACGATCATTTATGTCAAAGGGCGTAACTGCTGCCTCCACTCCAGGACCATCTAGATCAGGAACATACATTTGTGTTCCAAACAGGCACTCATATGAAGTACGGCCCCCCAGTGACCTTCTAGGCAGGTTATTAAGTGCTCTCTGTACTCCATACAGGTGGGCTAGCCAACTACGACCCGTACCTATAACTCTGGCCGTTAAGGATTGCTTTAAATCACGATTTAAACGCTCCACAACAGAATTTCCCTCAGGATGAAATGGAGACGAGAATTGGAGTTGGACCCCCAACGAAGCCATGGCGTCCCTGAATGCCTTAGAGGCAAAAGCAGGGCCCTGGTCCGAATGAATAGCCGCAACTGCAAATGTATCGACAAAGATGCGCAAATCTTTAATAACAGTTTGAGCGTCAGCCGAGCGTTGTGGCCATACCCACACAAACCTGGAGCACGAATCTACAGCAACCAATATATATTTGTATGCACTATCTGGTGTCAGCGGACCACAATGATCCAAGTACACACACTGTAAAGGTTTATTTGAAATTAGAAGGGGCGTCTGCTGCGGGCGTCTAGCCGACGAAGCTTTAATTTGTTGACAAACGTCATAACAAAGGACATACTGCTTTGTCTCTTTATAGAGACCAGGCCACCAGTAACGAGCCTGTAAAAGTGAAATCGTGGCAGCCACACCAGCATGTGCAGATGCCACCCCCTCATGTGCTGCAGAAATTAATCGAGGTCTCTCAATTTTATTGGGTAGTTCACTTACACCAATGCCTGGAATATTAACAACAGCATTTAGCGCACCACTCAAGCAGTAACCATATTTAGAAGGAAATCCTTTAGGAAATGGCATGCCATCAGCCGTAGCATTTATGGCAGCCAAAATCTCTGTGTCTGGTATGGAACTCTAACGAGTCACTGCGGCCACAGTGGCTACAGCCACTGCCGACTTTGCGGCTTCATCAGCCAAAGTATTCCCAGCAACGTGTATTCCAACGCGCTGGTGTCCAAGTGTATGCACAACATGGACCTTAGGAAGAGTTTCTTTCAGATCCGCAACCTTACCCCACAACAATTTATGTTTAATGGTGTTGCCTTTAGAATCTCTGAACCCATTCATCTTCCAATAGTGCAGATATTCATTAAAAGACTGAACACAGTAGTAGGAGTCACAGACCAGCAAGGTCAAAGTCGCCGGATCCGCGTGTTCCAATGCCAACAATAGAGCTTTGAGCTCAGCCAGCTGTGCCGTGCAATCTCCCAAAGATTTAGTATAAGTATGTCGGGGGCAGAACACTTCCCCCTCCATAGTGCCGCTCACTACCGCACATGCAGCAGAATACTGTTGTTTAGTCCCAACCACTGGTTGCGCAGAGCCATCGGTATACATGACCACCTGATATTGGTCAATAGGCAAAGTGCCACCAGGGACCGGGTACTCCATTTCATATTGAAGAAATTCTTGAGTCTGCAGTTTAGGGTCAAATATGTAATCTACATCAGTGGCTGTCAAATACGTAGCCCATTGTATCCATCGCGGGTGTAAAGCTTTCGAATTATTAACACTCGCTTTTGTAACAGCCTCTAAGGCCGGAATCGGGGAAACGACAACGATGCATTGGCCCTGGGCAAGCGGTCTTTCTTTAATTACAGCCATCTGTACTGCAGTGAGTATTTTCTCAGTCTGTGCAAATCGTTGTTCTGCAGCAGAATACAAGTGGGACTTGTATGCAATCGGGACTGTCTCACCCTCATTAAAGGTGACATACGTAAACCCAACAGCCCCAGGTATCACCCTGATGACTAAATGTGTCTTATTGTCTTGTGTGTGTAAGTGTTTAACTGCTAAGAGATCAGTCTGTAACTCTCGTAGTATGTGTGTATGCTCAATCGTCCAAAATCTACTCGAAAAATTTGGGCGAATCAATTCGTATAAGGGTTTTATACGCGTAGCATAATCAGGAATGTAAGTTCTGCCAAAATTCAGAAACCCCAACAATGACTGGAGCTTCCGAACCGTATTAGGAGGCTGCAATAAAGCACATTTCTCCAAAAAATGTGGCGCCAAGCTCTTGCCCTCACTCGACAACTCATATCCCAGGAAAATGACGCTGAGGAAGGCAATCTTTGATTTCTTAAAATTAAACTTATAGCCAGTATCAGCAAACCCCACAACAATGCGCGATACGCGCCTTAGATGTTGCAGAATCTCATCGTCTGTCAAATATATGTCATCAACATATGATAACGCTTCAGGGTCCAACTCGTGCAGCATTTCAGTCACACGAGTCGAAAATAGTCCTGGGCTATTCTTATACCCCTGAGGCAAACGACAAACGCACTGAAACTGGTATAGTCCCGACTTTCGGGCGCTATATTTTGGCAGAAAAATCCATTCGAGATATCTAACGTTGTTTTGTATTTCTTACGCACTATATTATTCATAAGCGCTGCGCTATGTGAATTCTGTATTGCATATGTGCGTGTATGACTATTCAAATGTCTGAAATCCACCACTATCCTATATGAATGGTCTGGTTTAGCAACCGGAAATAAGGGATTATTCATCGGCGAGACACAGGGCTCAATTACACCCTGGTACTCCAATTGTGTAAGAATTTTCCTAACTGATGCCCTTGCCTCAAATTTGATAGGATACTGCGGCTGTGGCTGAGGTTCGCCCTTTATTGGAATTACATGATAAGGTGATTGTCTATCCCACCCCACGTTATTTCTATATAGGGCGGGGGCTTGTGCTAGAGCCCATGATTTACTATAGGACTCCGCTAGTTCTTTCGGAACAAGTGGCGAGAAGGAAGGTGCAATAACCTACTCCCCAACCGGACAGTCGCGAACAAAGTCAGGTGGCCAATCCTGTTCGGCCAGCAGAACATCATATGATTTTACCACATGGTCCCAAAAGATGGCGTTTACAATGCGGTCAATGTCCCCTTCTAAACGTAGAGTCACCTGATATACTCTATCAGGATCAGAGACTCGCATGTCCGCCGTTTCGACTTGTATGAATTCATCAGTTGCTTTCATCTCCAGATGCTCTAGAACAGTGTTCCCCAACCCCCCGGCCGCGGACCGGTGCTGGTCCGCGGATCAATCGGCACCGGGCCGCCCGAGGTCTTCAAATCTTGAAGGCATGTTTAAATACAATTAAATTAAAATTATTAAATCAAAACAAGCGGGCCACGGAAAAATGATCAAACATTTACTGGTCCGCGGCGACAAAAAGGTTGGGATTCACTGATCTAGAAGACTCCGGCGAACTATTGTGACCTCTGCCGCGCTGTCTAACAGTGCTAACGCCCATGTCTTTTTCGTCAAGAGAACTCTCTTCTTGAGCGGCATGTCTAACTGAGACTGCTGCCACTTTTTTCTTTTTAAATTGCTGTTTTTGTTGCAGCGGTTTCTCTTCTTGTTTAACAGAAACCTCCGCTTAGCGCTGTGAATCCTGTCTTGGTTTCACGTACTCTGTCCTCCGCTCTGACCGCCCACCTCTCTCACTTCTCTTCTCTGAGGAGTCCTGAAAAGAACGAGATTGGCATGTATCAGTATACTGATATCTATCAGGCGTCTTCAAATTATCCCTATTCCTGAGATTATATCTATTCTGTGGGGTCTCCGGTTGAGGAGACTGTTCCCCGTCTTTCTTAGGAGTTTGCTGTTTCTTTTCCCAGCGCTTCTTAGTACCCTCAGGTTGCTGTTGTTTAGCATTATCTTTATTATTTTTACCCTGTAATTGGGGTTTTTGCGGTCTAGCCCCTAGGCTATCGCGACCAATACTAGAATATGTTTCTGCTATTATTTTCGAAAGTTCCCGCTCCTGATTAATCTGCGGAACGTCCCGAAGACGCATTTGCACCGCTAGTGCTACTGCCTCTCCCTTGAGATTACTCAAAATAATAGAAGAAACCGCGGCAAAATTGCCCATCAACTGCATGCCCAAATCTAAGGCAGGGGCAGCCCCATATTCATCTTGAATTTGTTTAAGCACTTCCGGTAAATTAGCTAATGTCGGTGTACCGTGTGCTGTAGTGTAGAGCGCGGCAAACACCGTGCCCCAGGTATTACAAAGGTCCACCGGAGGAACCATCCCATACGGCAAACACATCGTCAATATTCTATGTTTATCCTGAGGTCCCGTATGGGGAAATACTGCTTCCAGCGTATTAATCTTCTGCGCCAGCCAAAATGGAGTCTCCTCACGTTTAGCCGGTACCTTACCCATAACTGAGTGTACAGTGGCCGGATTAATACCCGGAACCACTGCCTGTGGGTGCGCCGGAGCAGCACGCGCTGCATTAGTATTTAATGCTTGCATTACAAACTGAACCAGTCTTCTGTATGTAGTTGCTAAGTCTATATATAAACGACGCACGTCCGCGTGCAACCGCAGGATATGGTGTGTAAGTAGCCAATAAAGGCCAGGTCGGACCATCATTACTCAGTGGACCTAACCTTACTTGTGCTACTGTGTGTGGGAGGGCGGCATCAAGCCAATTATGGTGTTCTTGATAAGATAAAGGTATCTCTAAGTATGCGTAAGCCCTGTATTGTCCAGGGGCATTCGCAACAGTGTATTCGTGAAAAGTATTTGTTCCCCCATCAACTGCTGGAAATACGACCCAAGAATAAAAAAGTTCTGTCCTATAGGCTGCATGGGCGTCCACCACAAAAGTGACCGGACCCCCCTGGACCGTCAGTCCATGTGCTATCAGATGTCCTGTGAGCGGGTGACGCATATTGATTGCTATATTCACTACATTAGGATTCGCCATTTGTTAAAAATAAAATAGCTCTAGGTCAGAGAAGGCACACCAATATCGAGGTTTTTCCTTTCAAAGTTCAAGCTTGAACAACCAACCACTAAGCCATAGGATGTACCTATCCCGTGGTGGCGGAAACCCTCAGCCCCACGGACGTCTCCGCGTACGGAACCGAGGAGTCAAAATATATATGAGACCGAGAGAGTCAGCCGAACCGAAATATTAGAGCCAGACCAATCGTTGGCGGCGCCATGTCGCGTGGGCTCTCATTATCCTAAATTAGACTACTGGATTTCTAGGCAACAGGATCAATAACGGTGTGAGAGACTGAGTCTGACCCACTTGTAAAGAACTCTGTCACCCTAAATCCGTTTTTTGCTCCGGCTAACTAACAGTGCCTCATTTCTCCCACTGGGAAGAAATGATTGGGCAGCCGAGCGCATGACATCTTTGGAACTTCTCAGGGAAGTCGTGGTCACTCAGATCCAAACCAACTCTCTCATTTACAATATGATCTCATATACAAATGACAAAGACAGTATAAGTTTTATATAATGTTTTAATAAAACAACTGTATTTTAGATAATAAGGCGTGAGCCACAATAACCAGAACAATACAACATAGTAGGATTGAAATAGTCACCAGGAGAGTAAAACATAAGAACAAAGCTATCATAGTGCCTAACAGTTTCTACTCTCCCTCTGCTTGTTCTATTTAGAGCACAGCATGTTAAGCTTCTAGCTTGCCTTTCCGAATCACTTGGGAGACATCAGCCCTCATACCTGAGCAAAGGCCTGTGATCTGGTTCAGCATCTGCAACGAGGCAGTCAGCGTCTAGTTGTGGTTCCCTGGTCGGAATCTCCCTCTTGCGTGTATTGGGACAAGGAAGTGATTTTATAACTAACATGTCATCGTGATCACAAAATGTCCCTACGCAGGAATGCCAAATCTAAACTCCTACCACGTCTATCGGCAATGTACCAGACTGTATCCTTGACTGAAGCACAGAGTGAATATGTTATGGAGAACTCCAGTGCTGAAGTAGGCAAAACAATGTGATATGAATAAAAAACAACACCGTAGAACTGGCTATTTGAAAAATAACAGTACGAAGCCTAATAAAACGCATTTAGAGCAAAGTGCACAGAGGCTCTAAGCTGTCAGCAAATGAATAAAATACATTCAGGGCAAAGTGCACAAAGGCCTAAAGCCTGAAGCTAATGCGCAAAAGATACGTAAAAATAACCACACTACAAATTCACCTCCTGTTTAAAACACATTCCGGTAGGCAGATATGAAAGGCTGGGAGATAGATACATCCATGAGGTGTGGGAGCTGCCGTTTTCGTACATATGTCTCAGTGGCATGAAAGAAGTCTTTCTTAGCGGTAGTGAATGCAAGACTTCTGTCAGCCATTCGATTGTTTGTTAACAACTGTCCTTGCATGGAACATGTAACGCATCGGCAGAAAACTTGGCTTGTTATCTGAAGGGAATTCCAGTCCCCTTGATTAGACCTGCGTTCCAGGTGCTTTCAAATGGCAGCTATATTCTCCTCAATGGTGAAGACTGTTGCAGGATGCAAGCCAGAATAGTTTATGTTGTTTCGGTCTCTAAGATTCTTACATGCTGCAGGAACATACTTTTCCCTCCCACTAGAATAAAAGAGGTAGCTGATATTTGGCCCCATATTGCTACTTCTAATGTGAATTTTGACAAGTTGAGCAGACCTAAGGCTTTACTGTTTCGAAAACATTTGGCTCCCACATATGCACGCGAGACCTATGCACTTCAGGAAGCAAGGTCATTAGCAGAGATACAGTACCAACTTTCTGAGACACTTTGGTGAACTCGAGGGACAAATATTTTATGCATCCAGTACTAATGGAATCACAAATTTCTTTAAGGCTGTTGGTTCTGGTTTCGTTCACACCTTCTCCTCCTCTATATTTGGTTTAATACCATCAGCCATCCACTCAATATTCTCCAGTATTTTCGGGGGATTTCTAATAACTTTAGTTATAATAGTTGGCGTTTTGCTGTTGCTATTTTTCATGCGCAATGAAGAATGAAAGCGCTCCCAACAGCGCAGCTGTGTTGTGAATGCATGATGCAGTATTTTGGAGCAACACTCCTGGAGCTGTTTCACAGTGGAACATTCTTGATGGGTTACATTGGTAGTTAATTTCACATGCATGAACGCCATTTGGTGCATTGCTTAGGTTTTCATTATGGTGTAATATTGTCTTCTATGAATTGTAGTGCTATCAGTTCTGAGTACTTTACATGCCATTCCCGGGGGTTGTGGAGCCAGATGAGTTTAGTGGACATGTGGAATGCCAGAGATGGATATTGGGGCATTTGGATAGAGGGATGGAGGGTGGTTTGTTAATTGAGGTGGGGTAAGGTGGAGAGGGCACATGTAGGACAAAACAATTGGGTGACATGAATGTTGTGGGGATTTACTAGACTCCACTCCCCCAGGTATTCTAGTCCAGCCCTCAGGATGCAGTATTTCCAAGACCTTCTCCTCCCAAGATGTGAAAAGTACTGGGAGGATGTGGGGACCTACTGCCAGTCTTCAGCACCGCCAGCTGGTACCTGGATGCCATGGAATGCACCTTCCACCGGAGGTCGTTCTACTTCTCTTGATGCCCTCCCTTGTGCGTGAATAGGTGCCTACAACATTGACCTAGTCAACTATTCCTTGCCTCAACTCCATTTTCCTGGCTATTAATGTTTGCTGGACCTGTGCTCCAAACAGCCATGACCCTCAACTCATCATCGGTGAAACATGATTTTTTTTGTGGGACATGGTAGTGGTAAAGATGGTGAGTGAGTGTTAAACACGTAGAAAATTGCATCAGAAGTAAGTGATGAGGTGTAGGTGCTGTGCTATGATGTGAGTGGGTAACGGTTGTTTTGTGTGAAAGTTAATTGTGTGTTGTGTATACTGTGCAGGTGTGTGATGTATGTGTCTTGAAATGTGTGTAGGTTGTTGTAGTTAATCTGCGATGGGTATTGATCCTCTGTGACTGTATGTGGCGTTCTGGTTGCAAAGAATTGTGTAGGGTTGCATTATATAGTGGAGTGTGCAGGTGTGTTAAGTGTGTGGATGTGTGTCAGGTGTGGGATATTCAAACTATCTAATGTGGTGTTGCGTTCAGTGTGATGTGAGTTGAGACTGCTGCGGTTCGCACCTCCAATGGTTTTCCACCATAGAAGAACCGATGTTGTGATTTGTGGATCATAATATGATGAGAGGGTCATTGTTGGGCTGGTGGTGCTGGTGTTGGGACAGCCTCTTTTCCATCCTCCAGTGTTCTGGCTATTTTGGATATTTGGCTGTTTTTGGGCTAACTTCACAGTGTAACTCCTCTTACGTCGGTCAGATTACCAACAACATGGCGGTCTTTTGGCAGCCACCACTGCAGCAGTATTCCCAAAAGACCACCAAACTTATAATGAGGCCCACAGTGACAAGGAAATCTCAAAAAAATACATATAACGTAAGAAGAACAGAAGACTCCAAATACATCAATGACTACAATCTAGTGGTTTTAAAAATGTGGAATGCTAATATGGATAGTCAATTTGTTGCAGACAACTTCATTGCTGTGGTTCGCTATGTCACATCATACGTCACAAAATTTGAAAAAACTGAAACGAAGGCGCTGTAGGAGGAGATTTCTGCAGAGAAATTGTATTCCTTCAGCTTCAAAATGCTTTCCCATAGGGAAATGGGACCTATGAGGCCTGTGACAGACTTAGGTGCAGATTTCTGAGAAGGGGTGCTCCACTGAGTGCAGCACCACTTTCCCTGTGTCACTTAGCGTCCAAATACCACCACCATGTCTATGCCGTATTTAAAATGTGCTGCACCATGACGAAAGGTAGAGGGCAATAGAGTAATTTTATGTGATGCTATTGATGTACTCTTAAGGAGTAGTGCAAAAATGTTTGTGCTACCCCTGCAGAGTACATAGGGGCCCATTCTGAATAATGGTATGCCCCCCTTTAACTCCTGCTCAGAGCAGGAATTAAAAGTGCCAAATAAATGGTGGAAGGAAATCTCATAGATTTCCTTGCACCATTTTTCAGACCCCCTAACAGGGGATCCCCGCCTTTGCATACATTATGCCTGGCGCAGGCATAATGTGGCGCAGGGGTTTACAAAGCGGGTTTAGGAAAGCATTGCATCACTTTATAAATATGGCGCATGGGAAATGCCACCTTAACGCCACATTTGCATTGAAATAAATGCTGCAAATATGGTGCTTAGTTCAGCAAGTTTGTTCTCAAAATCAAAAGGAATTGTCTGGGTAAGTCTCGACCTTTCTAGTACAAGAAACAGAGTACTGAAATTCAATACCTGGCAGAGATTGATCCAAAAAGTACAGACCTTGTAAAATCAAATATGTAGGATACATACTATCCAAGAAGTGTTCATCTAGAAGAAACATGTGTTTATGAAATTCTTCAAAACTACAGCTATGGAAAAAATTTAAATGAAAATACAGAAGAAGGAAAAATATGCAGTGTGTGAATGTTATGGATGTTCTTTGAAACATGAAAAACAAAATTTAATTAACTTACAGAAACTTCTGAGAAAAGAGATTTATTTTATTTAGCACGTCTACAACTATTCAAACCATGACATACCAAATTGGAATTACTAGGACACTAGTATGAGGAATCTTTAAACACACAAAAAATTAGTATTCAGTGTTCCGTGTTCAAAATCTATATACAAATGTTAAATGATGAGATACAGCAAGAAAAAATGATTGCTGCTGAGATAGCAAAGGATAGCTCTCAAAACAGCAGGAGTTCAGCACCTTCAATTCAGGATCCTCTTGGGCAATCTATTATGGAAATTTAAGCTGCAAAAGCTATAAATGAAGTGGAAACTGCCATGGAACAAGCAAGATTGGAATCTGTAGACCTAGATTGGTTAGCTGGACAACTAAAAAATGAGCAGAAATGTATTTATATTGAAGTTAAAGAAAAATAGAACCTGGATTACAACATAAAAAATTAATGTAATTGCTTATTATTCAAGCCAATACTTTATATAGTAATGGTCAAACTGGTACTGGAAAATGTTTTTCAATCAAAGTTACCACTACTTACTTATAGAAAATCACTGATTCAAACTTATTGTGTGAAATAACTGCACCTACTGGATTAGCTGCACAAAACATCAAGGGGAGAACATTTGATAGTCTACTTACGCTACCTATAGAACATGACAACAAACTAGAACACCAGAAGTTATTCTTTGAAGCATGTCTTGAGTTAGCAAGAATTTTGAGGAAGATGAAGCTTTTGATTATTGATCAAGTGAGCTTAGTTTCAAATCTAATGCTTGCCTTTGTCCACCTGCGAATGCAAGAGATTTTAAAAACTGAATACAAGGTTTTCTTTGGAGGCAAGCAGTTGATTGTTTTGGGAGTTCTGGCACAGGAGGCAAAATATATGTTTGAAAGTCGACTTATTAAGAAACTATTTCCTTCTAACAAGAGAGCAGCAGTGCTAATGTATAACTTTTGTAAAGGCGGAAAACATATTGGGCCATATTCAAGAAAAATGGTACCGCACCAAGTGCAGCGCCACTTTTCTTGCACCCCTTAGTGCCCCCCTAAGGCCACCATGTGTGCGCCATATCTAAGATACATCACACCATGACAGTAGTTAGTGAACTAGCATCAAAATTGTTGACGCTAGTTCGGAGCTTTGCAGGATTGGAGTAACAAATGTTGACATTAATCCTGCAAAGCCCATTGAGGCTCACTGTAAACAATGGTGTCCCTTTTTTTAGCACCTGCTCTGAGCAGGTGTTAAAGTTAAAAGTGCTGAAAAAAATGATGCAAAGAAATCTCTTAGATATCTTTGTGCCATTTTTTTGCCCCCCTAATGGAGAAACGTTCCCTTTGCACACATTATGCCTGGTGCAGATATAATGTAGCGTAAAGTGATGCAATGCATGCATTCTGCCACCTTGCAAATTTGGTGCACGTTTTTGGCCTCATTGGGCCACATTAGTGTAAAAAAAAAATGATGCTAATGTTGACAAATTGGAGCAGCAAGGAGTAACTACACTACATAGTGAAAAAATACAAGATAAGTTGAACTCTTTGGAGAAATCTGTTTCTAGGACAGCTGGACTAGAAAAGTCTTCACGTCCCTGCAGGCTCTGTAGAATATTTTTAAAAGACACAATTTAAATGTTGAAGAAGGATTGGTAAATAGTTCCATGGGTACAATTGTTGATTTTATTAATTTTCCTAACCATGATGAGATTGAATTCTTAGCTGTAAAATTTGATCACGTTGATGTTGTGAAGCAATTTGGAAGATGTGTTGTACAGTTTCTGCTTGTGAAAGATTTTTATGTCCAACTAAACAGTTTCCAGTTTGTCTTGTGTATGCTGTAACAATCTACAAGGCTCAAGGCTTATGTGTTGATGGTTCATTTATTAATTTCTGAAGTACAGTTTTTAAAGAAGGAATGTCATAATTGGCATTACCAAAAGTTCAGTCATTAGCTGGTTTGTTTCTAATTGATTTTGATGATAAGAAATGAACTGCAGATGTAAATTGTGTGAGAGTACAATAGGTTAAGAAGTAAATATGCTCCTGATTTAGGACAGTACAATGTTTATGAAACACAGAAACTATGACCTAAATGGAAACTGACAAAACATTAAAAAAAATTATAGATAAGATGGAAAGCAAAGCTAAAGAAGAAGGTATTAACGAAAACTGGAAATGGATGTAGATATTGTTGGCTACCAGTTGGATAACACTAGTGGTGTTAACTGTTACGCTAATGTTGTTCTCAATGTTCTCTTCTATCTACCACATGTAGTAAATGCAATTCAAGAAAAAACACGGAACACATTGTGTAGAGCACTTTTTAATTACCTTCAGCAGTTATCTCGAAACAGAACTGTAATACAATCTGCTTCTGGAATTCAAGAATTAGTAGATAAATATAGTGGATCTTTAATATTTACTTTAAATGCTTAACAAAATGCACAGGAATTTATTATGGTGATCCTTGGAATTTTAGAAGAAGAAAATGTGAATATTGATGATATATTTGGACTGAGTTAAACATGGAACCACAAGTTTGAAGATTGCTCTTTCTCATCTACCACTAAAATCCAATCAGAACAATTTTTGTACTCAACTCTGTCTGATTCTAAAAGTGCATATTTTGAAATATTAATAAAAAAGAGTGACCAAAATATGAAGTGTCCAATATGTAAATCAAATGTATTGTCTACATTGCTTACACAGAGGAATGGTAAATACATCATAGCAGTGTTTAAACGATACAGAGCAGATGGAACAAAATTGGATACCAAGATTACAATCTTTGAAGCTGGGCAGATATCAATTTCTGGAAGAACGTATTGTACCTTGGCTATAATCTTCCACAAGGGGTTAAACATTACTTCTGGACATTATACTTTTAATTTGAAGACTGAAACTGGATGGACAGAATGCAAGGATAACTGTCTGTAATTTAAACAAATCAAATCATTAACATTTATAAAGCGCGCTACTCACCCGTGCGGGTCTCAAGGCGCTAAGGGAAAGGGGGGGTTACTGCTGCTCGAATAGCCAGGTTTTTAGGAGTCTCCGGAAAGCGGAGTGGTCCTGGGTGGTCCTGAGGCTGGTGGGGAGGGAGTTCCAGGTCTTGGACGCCAGGAAGGAGAAAGATCTCCCACCCGCCGTGGAGCGGCGGATGCAAGGGACGGCAGCGAGTGCGAGACCAGAGGAACGGAGGAGGCGGGTGGGGACGTAGAAGCTGAGGCGTCGTTTGAGGTATTCCGGTCCCTTGTTGTGGAGGGCTTTGTGTGCGTGGGTGAGAAGTCGAAAGGTGATCCTTTTGCTGACTGGGAGCCAATGCAGGTGTCTCAGGTGTGTGGAGATGTGGATGTTGTGGGGTACGTCGAGGATGAGGCGTGCCAATGCATTTTGAATGCGTTGCAGGCGATTTTGGAGTTTGGCTGTGGTCCCGGCGTAGAGGGTGTTGCTGTAGTCCAGGCGGCTCGTGACGAGGGCGTGCGTCACGGTTTTTCTAGTGTCGGCGGGGATCCAGCGGAAGATCTTGCGGAGCATGCGGAGGGTAAGGAAGCAGGCGGAGGACACGGCGTTGACTTGCTTGGTCATGGTGAGAAGAGGGTCCAAGATGAAACCGAGGTTGCGGGCGTGGTCTGTGGGAGTCGGTGCGGTGCCGAGGGCCGTGGGCCACCAGGAGTCGTCCCAGGCCGACGGGGTGTTGCCGAGGATGAGGACTTCAGTTTTTTCAGAGTTCAGCTTTAGGCGGCTGAGCCTCATCCAATCTGCGATGTCCTTCATACTCTCTTGTAGGTTGGTCTTGGCGCTGGCGGGGTCCTTGGTGAGGGAGAGTATAAGTTGGGTGTCGTCGGCGTAGGAGGTGATGATGATGTGCTTGCGTACGATGTTGGCGAGGGGGCTCATGTAGACATTGAAGAGTGTCGGGCTGAGCGATGAGCCTTGAGGTACGCCGCAGATGATCTCGGTGGGTTCTGAGCGAAACGGAGGGAGGTAAACTCTTTGGGAACGGTTTGAGAGGAAGGAGGCGATCCAGTCCAGGGCCTGGTCTTGGATCCCGGTGGAGCGAAGGCGGGTGATTAGGGAGCGGTGACAGACGGTGTCGAAGGCAGCCGAGAGGTCGAGGAGAATGAGGGCGACTGTTTCACCGTTGTCCATCAGGGTTCTCATGTCGTCAGTGACTGAATGAGGGCGGTTTCCGTTCTGTGGTTGGTTCGGAATCCGGTTTGTGAAGGGTCGAGCAGGTTGTTGTTTTCCAGGAAGGTGGTCAGCTGTTTGTTGACGGTCTTCTCTATTACCTTGGCTGGGAAAGGCAGAAGAGAGATGGGGCGGAAGTTTTTCAGGTCGGTCAGGTCAGCCGTAGGTTTCTTTAGTAGGGCGTTGACTTCGGCGTGTTTCCAGCATTCGGGGAAGGTAGCAGAAGAAAAAGAAGAGTTGATGATGGTCTGAAGGTGCGGGGCGATGATGTCGTCGGCTTTGTTAAAGATGAAGTGAGGGCAGGGGTCCGAAGGGGCACCGGAGTGGATAGAGTTCATGATGGATTTGGTTTCTTCAGTGTTGATGTGGGTCCAGTTGTTGAGGGTAATGGCCGGGGGTGCGGGTTCGGTGGTGTTATGTTGGGTCTGGTGTCCGAAGCTGTTGTGGAGGTCGCTGATCTTGCGATGGAAGAAAGTGGCGAGGGATTCGCACAAATCCTGTGAGGGCGTGACGGCATTGGCGTTGGCGTTGGGGTTGGAGAACTCCTTGACGATGCTGAAGAGTTCTTTGCTGTTGTGGCTGTTTTTGTCCAGTCTGTCGGTGAAAAAGGTCTTTTTAGCAGCTCGGAGCAGGCGGTGGTGTTCGCGGGTAGCGTTCTTGAGGGCGGTCATGTTGTCAGCGGTGTGGTCCTTGCGCCAGGCCTTCTCGAGGGCGCAACAAGTTTTCTTAGATTCTTTGAGGGTGTCAGAGAACCAGAGAGGTTTTTTGGTGTTGGTCTGTCGATGCGTGCGTTTGAGGGGAGCAAGGTTGCCTGCGCAGTTGGAGATCCAGTTTGTGAGGCTGAGGGCTGCGTCGTTGGGGTCGGTGGTGAGGGTGGGTTGGTTGGCGGCGAGTGCTGAGAAGAGTTGCTCTTCGGGGATCTTGTTCCACTGTCGACGAGGGATGGGTTGAGTGCGGAGGTGGCGGGTCTCGCGTCGGAATGTGAAGTGGACACAGCTGTGGTCGGTCCAGTGTAGAGCGGAGGTGTGGCTGAAGAAGACGTGTTTGCTGGCGGAGAAGATAGGGTCAAGCGTGTGTCCGGTGATGTGGGTGGCGGTGTTCACCAGTTGTTTGAGGCCGAGGTTGGCGAGGTTGTCGAGCAGGGTGGCGGTGTTGGGGTCGTTGTTTTGTTCCAGATGGAAGTTGAGGTTGCCTAGGAGGATGTAGTCCAGTGAGGCGAGGGCGTGCGGGGAGATGAAGTCGGCGATGGCGTCGCTGAAGGGGGCGCGCGGTCCGGGAGGACGGTAGACGAGGGATCCTCTGAGGGTGGTCCTCGGGTCAGTGCGAATCTGAAAATGCAGGTGTTCAGCGGCGAAGGGGGTGTCTTCGGTGGAGGTGGTGACGCTGATGGAGTCTTTGAAGACGATGGCGATACCTCCTCCTACTTGGTTGGTGCTGTCTTTTCTGGAGATCTTGTAGCCTTCGGGGATGGCGGTGGCGATGTCTGGAGCAGAGGAGGCGTTCATCCAGGTCTCCGTGATGAAGGCTACGTCCGGTGCTGTGGAGTCCAGGAGGTCCCAGAGTTCAACGGCGTGCTTGTGGACGGATCGAGCGTTGACCAGGATGCACTTGAGGTGGTTGATGGCGCGTGGGCTTGTGGTCGTGGTAGTTGCGTGGTGGAAGATGCGTTTGCAGGAGTTGCAGGCGAAGGGTCAATGGGTGCGTTTGGGGTGAGCTTGGAAGCAGGTGTTGGAGCGTCCTGGGTTGAGGGCGAGGAGGGTCGTGGGGTCGTAGCGGATCAGCGGGTTTGGGAGAGCTGGGGACCAGGGGTCGTGGCGCTGGGCACGGGCCAGGCGCGGACGGGCGCAGACGGGCTTGCCTCTGGTGCGCCTCTGGCGCGCCAGCGGCGCAGTCGCACATTGGCCCGCCATATGAGGTAGGAGGGGGGGAGGGGTCAGCTGGGGGCGAATGGGAGCTGGGGTGGCGGGGGCGAGCAGGAGGTCGTGGCGGGAAAGCACGAGGGAGGGGGGACAGGTAGAGTGAGAAGAGCTGGGGAGGGGGGTTTAAGGGTGGAGGGGGGAGAGTGTTAGGAGGTTTGGGAGATAAGGAAGAGAGATAGGAGTTGGGTTTTGAAGATAGGGGAGGGGGGGTTTTAGAGGTGGGTGAGGGTGAGAGGTAGAGTGAGAGGATAGGAAGAATAGGTAATAGAGGGGGTGGCGGGAAGGGGGAGAGATAGAGAAATAGATAGAGAAAATGGATAGATAGAGAAATCAATAGATAGAGAAATAGATAGATAGAGAGATAGGTGGATAGGAGGAGGTGGGGAGTGAGGGAGTTAGATAGTGAGATAGAGAGATAGAGAGATAGGTGGATAGGAGGAGAGAGGGAGGTAGATAGCAAATGGGTTAGATAGGGGTGATAGAGAGGGGGAGGCGAGTGACGGAGGGGGATGAGGCAGGAGCAGGAGGGCAGGTGCGGGGAGAAGAAGACGGAGGGGGCAGAGGAGCCGAAGACAGAAGATAGAAGACAGAAGACCAGAAGACAGAAGAACAGAAGACCAGAAGAACAGAAGAACAGAAGAACAGGAGAACAGAAGAACAGGAGAACAGAAGAACAGGAGTCCAGAAGAACTCAGAAGAGCGGAAGTTCACAGAAGAGCAGAAGATCACAGATGAAGATACGAAGAACAGAAGGCAGAAGACAGGCAGAAGACTTCAGAAGAAGATGAAGAAGAAGAGAGGCGACAGGAGAGGCAGAGAAGCACACAGAAGAAGAGAGAAGACGGGGAGAAGAAGAGTACAGAAGAAGATTACAGGCGAGGAGCGAGGAGGAAGAACAGAAAAGAAGAAAAGAAGCAGGAGCAGGAGAGAGGGTGGGTAGCGCGGGGCAGGGCGAGGGGTTGGGAGGTGGGGGGTACTTACTGTGAGGTGGGTCTCAGGAGCTCAGGAACCTGGAGGAGCTGGAGGAGCTGCAGCGGCAGGGGGAGCGACCTACCCTTGGGTCAAGGGTCGCTACCACTGTCGCGCAGCGGCCGCCATATGAGGTAGGAGGGGGGGAGGGGTCAGCTGGGGGCGAATGGGAGCTGGGGGGGCGGGGGCGAGCAGGAGGTCGCGGCGGGAAAGCGCGAGGGAGGGGGGGACAGGTATTGTGAGAAGAGCTGGGGGAGGGGGGTTTAAGGGTGGAGTGGGGAGAGTGTTAGGAGGTTTGGGAGATTAGGAAGAGAGATAGGAGTTGGGTTTTGAAGATAGGGGAGGGGGGGTTGTAGAGGTGGGTGAGGGTGAGAGGTAGAGTGAGAGGATAGGAAGAATAAGTAATAGAGGGGGTGGCGGGAAGGGGGGAGAGATAGAGAAATAGATAGAGAAAATGGATAGATAGAGAAATCGATAGATAGAGAAATAGATAGAGAGATAGGTGGATAGGAGGAGGTGGGGAGTGAGGGAGTTAGATAGTGAGATAGAGAGATAGAGAGATAGGTGGATAGGAGGAGAGAGGGAGGTAGATAGCGAATGGGTTAGATAGGGGTGATAGAGAGGGGGAGGCGAGTGAGGGAGGGGGATGAGGCAGGAGCAGGAGGGCAGGCGCGGGGAGAAGAAGACGGAGGGGGCAGAGGAGCCGAAGACAGAAGATAGAAGACAGAAGACCAGAAGACAGAAGAACAGAAGAACAGAAGAACAGAAGACTGGAAGAACAGAAGAACAGAAGAACAGGAGAACCGAAGAACAGGAGTCCAGAAGAACTCAAAAGAGCGGAAGTTCACAGAAGAGCAGAAGATCACAGATGACGATACGAAGAACAGAAGGCAGAAGACAGGCAGAAGACCTCAGAAGAAGATGAAGAAGAAGAGAGGCGACAGGAGAGGCAGAGAAGCACACAGAAGAAGAGAGAAGACGGGGAAAAGAAGAGTACAGAAGAAGATTACAGGCGAGGAGCGAGGAGGAAGAACAGAGAAGAAGAAAAGAAGAAAAGAAGCAGGAGAGAGGGTGGGTAGCGCGGGCAGGGCGAGGGGTTGGGAGGTGGGGGGTACTTACTGTGAGGTGGGTCTCAGGAACTCAGGAACCTGGAGGAGCTGGAGGAGCAGCAGGCAGTGGACAAACTCTGGACCTCCAACGAGGACTGTGAAACTCCCAAGCTGTTCAGCAAGAGCCAATAAGACCTCATCTTCATCGTAAATAGTATCAGTAAGAAAAGGAAGGAGTTCGGTTCGAGTTCGCTCAACGCCCAATGCTAATGCAATGGTTGAGAGTTTCTTGATACTGTTGAGACGTAGCTGCACATCCTCATTCCGCAGTTCTTCGATGAGAACAGCAATAGGGTAAAGCGAATCGTCTCCGTCGGCACCAGCCATCCTGAGCCCAAACGAACAGCACCACTTCCGGCCGCACAGAGGAAGACGCGGGGTCTCCGAGAGGAAGCGGCAGACGGAGCAGGGGCGGGAGAAACAAAAACTAACTTTCAAACCTCCAAATTCATACATGTGGTTTCTTGAACCAAAGTTCTATTGCAAATTAGTAGTATGGCATTAGCTACAGTCTTCTTTGTATGCGGATAATTACTATTTCAAACATCATTCAGTCTTCAAGAACATGTTAAAAAGTCTCATTTGCTTAAAATGTATTGTAACAGTTTTTAGGAGTGAAAATGAGTACACAGCCTTCTCTGTTTGTCAAAGATCATGATTGTATTAGTGGGTCTGTGAGTGGCTGCATGAGTGTCTCAGTGGGTCTGTGAGTAGGTGTATGACTGCCTGAGTAGGTCTGTGAGTCGGTACTTGAATGTATGAGTGGGTCTGTGAGTGGGTATCTGAGTGTCTCAGTGGGTCTGTGAGTGGGTGTATGAGTGTCTGAGTGAGTCTGTGAGTGGGCATATGAGTCTCAGTGGGTCTGTGAGTGGGTGTATGAGTGCCTTAGTGGGTCTATGAGTGGGTGCATGAGTGCCTGAGTGGATATGTGAGTGGGTACAAGAGTGTTTAAGTGGGTTTGTAAGTGGGTGCATGAGTGTATTAGTGGGTCTGTGAGTGGGTGCATGAGCATCTGAGTGGGTCTGTGAGTGGGTATATGAGTGCCTGAGTGGGTGTGTGAGTGGGTGCAAGAGTGTTTATGTGGGTCTGCGAGGGGGTGCATGAGTGTATAAGTGAGTCTATGAGGGTGTACAAGAGGGTATAAGTAGATCTGTGAGTGAATCTATGAGTGTCTGAGTGAGTCAATGAGTGTGTGTATGAGTCTCTGAGTGGGTCTGTAAGTGAGTGTATGAGTGTTCGAGTGAGTGTGTGAGTGGGTGCATGAGTGCCTTTGTGGGTTTGTGTGTAGGTGTAAGAGTGTTTGAATGTGTCTGTGAGTGGCTGCATGAGTGTCTGAGTGGGCCTGTGAGTGGGTGTATAAGTGTCCAAGTGAGTCTATGAGTGGGTGCTTGAATGTCAAAGTGGGACTCTGAGTGGGTGCATGAGTGTCTGAATAGGCTTGTCAGTGTGAGTATTTGAGAGAGTCTGTGAGTGGTTGTGTGAGTCTCTGAGTGGGTGTATGAGTTCCTGAGTGGGTCTTTGAGTGGGTGCATGAGTGCCTAAATTGATATGTGAGTGGGTGCAAGATTGTTTAAGTGAGTCTTTGAGTGGGTGCATTAGTGTCTAAGTGGGTCTGTGAGTGGGTGTATGAGTGTCTGAGTAACTCTGTGAGTAGGGTGTATGACTGTCTGAGTGGGTCTGTGAGTGGGTTTATGAGTGCCTGAGTGGGTCTATGTGTGGGTTTAGGAGTGCCTGAGTGGGTCTGTGAGTAGCTGCATGAGTGTATAAGTGGGTCTGTATGCGGATGCTTGAATGTCTCAGTGAGAGAGTCAGTCACAGTGTCAATGTGCCTGTCAGTAGTATGCATGAGAGAGTGTATAAGTAAATCTATATTATTTTTTCTCTTACTGGGCCAGACTTGTGACTCCATTGTGGCTTTACATGGGGGCCATGCTAGAGTCGCGACTCTGTGATTGTGGGAAAAAAAAGGTATTCCTCTTTCTAAACCTAACAACTGTGCCCTCACACACCCTTTTATATCCCCATGGGTTCAGAGTACCTCTACTCTGACCACTTCTATTATTCTGAGCCACTATTTCTATCCCCCCGGGACTATGCCCTGGTTTATAAATTGACGGCTGCAACTTTCCGAACAGTTTGCACCCAATCAATCACAGCATTCCTTGTAGCATGAGGATTTGCATACGGGTCATGAATCCTTCGCATTCCTGTATATAAAAATTTGAATTACCTTTAATTTTTTTTAAACTACTGAATAAATGTACACAAACAAACAAAAAGGGCTTTTTCCAGACCAAGAGTTATCTTTTTGCCAAATTTGGTGTAGTTCCGTCTAGTGGTTTTTGCGCTATTGTTGTTCAATTTTTCCTCTGGGAATTAACATTGGAAACCCTTTAAATTTCACCCCCTTTATCTCAGCCAACGCTTGACAGATCACCCCAAAACTTTCAAGACAACAGCGAACATGACTGTCAGATCTTTTGGGAAGATTGAGTAACAATACATCAAGCGGTGCCAGTGACATAGGCAAGCAAAACACAGCTTTATCAATACTGTAGAAACTAGGTCCTAACTATATCTACTCAGTGGTGACTGTATCTTTGGCACTGTTTGACAAATATGGACAAACATTTTCAAAACAAATGTGCCTCAGTGATTCTTGTTGCACACGTAAAGTTTTGGTGTGAACTCGAGAAAAAGGGGTGGTCAAAAAAGTTGCATTTCCCATGTTAATTCCCATAAGACCTTTAGGCATGACTACAGCCCAAACCACTGGACGCAATTACACCTAATTTAGCAGAAAGCTAGCTTTCTGTGTGCAGATTACACTTTTACTTATTTAGTGTAAATCCATTGAATAGTTTTTGAGAAATTTAAGAAAATCCAAATTTGTATATCTCTGGCCAGGTAGCCTTCGTGAATAATGGCAGGCTTGTGCAGGGAAATGCACAGCACTGATTAGCTTGGGACTTGGCTTTAGTCAAGCCCCTCCAAGAAAAAGTGAAGAAAAAAAAAAGGGACCAGGGCAGAGACACCCTGGCCCCTTAGCTCTGGTGCAGTGGTCCCAAAGGGACTCGCCAGGTCCAAAACAGCATTTTTCAAAGAAACAATTTACTGTAAAAATTGTGAATATGCAGCAAAAGATTAAAGAAAATGATTGTGGGTTCCCACTCTTATTTTTTTTAAAGCCCTGGTGGGCCAGGACCTGGGGGCAAATAAAAAATAAGTAGCTAGGTGCACGGATCCCCCTTCTGGATTTTTCAGTGCCCCAAGGACCGCCATCTACCAGGAGCTTATTTTTAATTAAATGCAGGGGCAGTGCGGGTACCCCCTGTGGTCCTGGGGGCCACCACCTCCCCAGTACTTTCGTTAAATCTAACGCAGGAGGGCAGCATGGCCCGACAAAGCCCCAGGACCACCACCTCCCTGGGGCTTGTTTTTATTAGAATGAAGGGGGCCATGCGGTTTCACCCCGCAGCCCTGGGGGCCACCAACTCTCCAGGTGGGCCAAGTCCCAGGGACTTTTCTTTATAAATGCAGGGGGGGCCTCCTGACCCACTCCCACTGGAGGGAGGCTGTGACCTGAATATATGAGGGGGTGCCACCCACTGCCCTGGGGATTTCCACCTCCCGAGGCCTGTGAGTTGAATATGCAGGCGGGCACCTGGCCCCTTCCCACTACTCCAGGGACCACTACCTTATAACTGTTATGCGGGAAGGCGCCATGCCACACTCGCTGCCCTGGGGTCCATCACCTCCCCAGAGATTTGATAAAATAGGTGGGGGGACTTCATACCCACCCTGTTGCCCCGGAGATCACCACCTCCACAGGGCGAAATATAATAGATGTGCTGGGGGCTGCATGTCCATCCCACTGCCTTGGGAATCAGCATGTCCCCAGGGCAAATATTTAAAAAAAGATAGGTGGTCCCATCTGGGACCCTCAAGCCCTAGGGACCACCACCTCGCCATATGTTGGAGGGGGCCACGCGGACCCCTTTTTGGAGCGAGTGATGGCCCTGGGCTGCCAGATAGACCGTAAGGGCATTTTTGCATAAAAAAACACACACACATATATATATATATATATATATATATATATATATATATATATATAAGCAGGGACCATGGGGGAGCCCTAGAAGGCTCCCTCACTGTTCGAGATGGCCCAAAAACCCCATAAATGGCAAAGAAAAACAGCAACAAATAGCACTGCGTGAAGGTTGCTTGACCATCACAATGAGCAGACAGGGTTTGAATCCATTACAAACCATATTCATTTTTACAAATTACAGATACAATTTTTTATTTAAATTATACAGAAATATCTGATTCTAAGCAGATCATACTTCAAAAACTAAAAAGAACTCTGCCTCTCTCCCTCTCATTCTTTTTCTCTCTCTCTTGCTATCTTTTTCTCCCACTAACACATTTACTCAGACACTTATACAGCCACTCACAGACCCACTCAGACACTAACACACGAACTCACAGACCCACTCAGATCCAGTTGAACCCACTCGCAGCCCCACTCAGACCCGCACACACCCACTCACAGACCCATTCAGACAGCTATGAGCCCACTCACAGACCCACTGACAGCCTCATGCACCAACTCACAGACCTGCACACACTGACACACCCACTAAAACACTGATGTATGCACTCTCACACCCAGACAATCACTCTCACAGCCACTCTGTCCCCAAGATAACCCTCTCACACCTATTCTGACACCCAGAGAGGCCATAGTCAACTTCCACTGCGCACAGCCAAAGGGCTGTGCACAGCATGGGGTTGGGTGGCTATGGGGGTTGGCTGCAGTGTTTGGCTTCAAGCCAAGTCTTGCAGAGGCAACCTATGCTGCACACAGGCAAGGGGGTGGGCTTCAGGCCCTGTGGCCAATCACCACAGTGCATGGCCTTTGGCCATGCATGGCACTGGTTGGATTAACATATAGTAATGAAAATTACTATATGTTAAAAAACAATAACAATTCACTGAAAAAAACCAAAGGTTACCGGAATGTTATATTTAGTAAATAGAATTAAAAAAACATAGAAATATACTTAAAAAACAAAGGTTACAAGGACGTTATAGTTAGGCTCATATTTTAAACATATGAAACCATAGAAATTCACCAGTTATAGTTAGAGTTACCTCAAGCAACTATAACTCATGTCCTAAGGTACATATAACTCGCACCCACTCCATGCACTGCTAATTACCCTATAAATGATGGCACTCATGCCACCATTGAAAACATCCTTGATAATATCAATTCAATATTTCTCAGTAAAAAATAATTAGAAAAAACTTTGCATGGTGGGGGCGCAAGAGATAGTTACCTTAGGGTACTAGTTATGATTACTTAAGGTAACTTTAACTGGAGAAATTTCTATGTTTTTTTACGTTTAAAATGTGAACCAACTATAGCATCACAGTAACCTTTTTTTTTTTTAAGTGAATTTCTATGTTTTTTCTTAATTCTATTTGCTAACTACAACGTCCCTGTAACCTTTGATTTTTCAGTGAATATATATATATATATATATGTATATATATATATATATATATATTTATTACATATCCAATTAGGATAATACACAAAATTTCAGTCCATGTGTACATGGAGTTCTTCGCCCTGATTAAGTCCTCCTGGACCTCCTTTTCAGCTTAATGATGTACTCCAAATCCACTCTTCTCAAAACGAGCTCACTGTCTCCTCCTTTCACATTCTGCACAACCCTGTCAATCCCAAAGATAGACATCTCCTGTGAGCCCAAACTGTGCATTTGAAACCAGTACCTTGCCAATAGATAGCTCAAGCCATTGCTTTTAATGGCACACAAATGTTCAAAAATATTTTTCTTCACAGGGAAAATCATGCTTTCCACATACTGCAACCCACATGGACACACCAATACATAAACTACAAACTCCGTATTACAATTAACATATTTCTTAATTTTTACCTTTCTCCCAGTTGGCAAAATGAAAGTTTTCTTATTCGTACTGTAGGCACACGTTTTGCTTTTTCAGCATATAAAAACACTTGTGGTTCTTTAACCCAGGACCCTTTGTTTTTGGTGGAATAACTGTGTCCCAGCATGTCTCTCAACAATCTACTCTGCCTGTATGTGATTAGTGGACAAGGACTGATTAGACTTAATCAGATGCAATTGTGTTTTCATTTTCCTAAGACTCACCTCCTTATAATTTTTGCTTTTAGGTCTGGGTATAAGGAGCCTGACCCTGCTAACACCCGAGACTTTTTTGCATGCTGCCTTCATCACTCACCCATGATAACCCCTGAACCTGAATCTGCCAACCATTTTGCCATGTGTCATCACAAATGCCCAATACGTGCTGCCATTTCTCTTCGCCCTGAGCAACTCCCCATATGGGATACTCTATTTAAGGTTAGGTGGGTGGTTACTGAGGGCAAGCAGGATACTGTTGCCCGCAGTACTCTTCCTGTAGAGGCTGGTGTATATAACACCTCCCTTCACAGTGAGAAGGACGTCAAAAAATTCCATTGATGACTTATCTATCATGCGTAAGTCTGAGATTTAAGTCATTGTCTGCAATCTAGGCCAGGAAAGCATTCAGAGTTAGTTATTGGCCTTCCCAAATTATGAATAGGTTGTCAATATACCTCATCCAAAAGGCCAAATATCGTGTCCACTTGCCATTCTCATCTGTCCAGATATACTGTGACTCTCACCACCCCATGAAGATGGCAAAACTGGGAGCAAAGCAACTTCCCATCACAGTCCCAGTCATTTGTTTGTACCATTGGTCCTCAGATAGAAAGAAGGTATGCTCAAGAATGATCCGTAACGTCTTCAGTAGCATTATGTAATGGTCATACAAAATAAAGGGTTGTCCCTAAAAACATGCTTGCAAGCTTGTATGCCTAAATTGTAATATGTGCATGTATGCAAGCACCCAACATCAACAGTGATTAAAATGTAGCTTGGTTTCCAATGGGTTATCCTGGATTTTTGTTATGAAGCCATACTGTCCGTACAGTATGCTGGTAAACTCAGAATGTAAGGGCATAGAAAGTAACCTAAGTTGCTTGAAGTATTTTCCAGTAAACTATTCTTAGCTGATATGATGGGTCTCCCTGGTGGATCAGTGATGTGTTTATGAATTTTGGACAGCATATAAAAACAAGGTGTAGTGGGTTTTTTGGCAGAGGTATAAGAACATCCCTCTCTTTCATGGTAATATACACACAAACAAATGAACTAAGGATAATACTATCAAAACATAAATATAATTTATTTATACTAAACAAAATGATATGGCACTTTTAATTAAAATTAAACATAACAATAAATTCAAAGTACACAAAAAAAAAACTAAATAATAAGTAACACAATCATAGTAGACTAGAAGGAGAACACGCCATACTGGAGAACAACATAGATAACACACATGGACACAGACAACATCCAAAAAGTCTCAAGACAGGACAGAAAGATCCAGAGAACAAATAAACAACTTCACAATAAAGCATTATTTACAATAACCTAAATGTTTACAAATGATATCAAAGTGAATACATAGGGAAAATAACATACGGTTTATAACTATATGCACACAATTATTTTAATAACTCATAAGTGAGAGAGCAAACTGCTCACTAGCTTAAATGTCCATATGTTCAACAATATGATTCCTTGTTTGTCGAACATCCAATCATCATATTAAAAAAAAGATAGCAAGAAAGGTCATTCTATGTTCTCCCTAGTCCAAAATTATTTTATCCAGTCTGTTATGCAAGAAAAGATTTACCAAATTATTTCATCCAGTCTGGTATGCAAGAAAAGGTTCGCCAACGCGCGTTTCGGTGGATATACACCGACAATGTGTTTAATTAGATTAACTCCACCTTCCCCAGGGCGTTTGAAATTCCAAAACTCATGGGGTCTCCTTCATGCAAAGTAAATCTAATATAAAAGAATATATATATGTAGGTATATGAATAACGACCATCAAAAAGATGTCATCTCAAATAATACAAGTTCAAATATGGTTCCACTCTCAGCCCATAGAAAAGAGTAACCCAAAAGACCTTAAACGAAATATCACCAGGTGAAACCTGTATGTTATAAACCAACGCAGGCAGTGTTTCTCCGGGAGATGGCATTTTGGTAGGCCCGGCAGCATTCTAGGAGAAATTTTATATTCTGGTAAGTAAGGGGTGTTGGGGATGGATGGATGGGGTGGTGGAGAGGGGAGAAACTGGGACAGGATCTGGGTGGTCCATGGATATCTGGACGGGGATACATTTTGGTCCTTTGGTCTTATAGTTCCGTATGGTCCTTAATACTCTAACTTGGAACGTATAGGGCTTGAATGCCCCCCGCAAAGCGACACCAGGTATGGAAATGCATTCTCGATAGGCACCTGGATGTTGTAGCCCTCCAGGAAACTCACCTGAAGTATAGTGAGGACCACAGGCTGCGACATAAGATGTATCCCCTGATCTATAAATCATCAGCCACTACTAAACATAATGGGGTAGCACTTCTACTCCACACCTCAATAAAATTTCAGGCTACGGGTAGCAAATCTGATAAGGATGGGTGGATAATGATGGTCAAGGGGAGGCTGGAGGGCTGAATATGCACTATTGAAAGAATTTATGCACCATACACGGGCCAGTCAGAATTTCTTTTATCTCTTCTCTCCTTACTGGGGGGATTTGCAGATGGGGACATCATTTCATGGGAGACTTTAATATGGTCTGGGATATTACTGTAGATTGTACTCACCAGCACCAGATGCATTCTGGCACACTCACAAAAAAAAATTTGTTGACTCTCCATCAGTTAGGTTTGTTGGATGCCTGGAGAGATCTTCACCCCACAACACAAGACTACACCTTTTTCTCCCACACGCACAGAACATATTCAAGAATAGACCATGTCTTCATTAGCCCACATTTATGATATAATACATGCTACAATTCACCCCATAGCTATCTAGTGCTGCTGGACTAGTCCCCTTCAGCCCCAAGGGCGCGCCTGTGGTATTTCGCAGCTATGCTGACACAAGACTATCTCTTTTGAGATGAGATCCATGAAGCGATGCAGTAAAATTTCCAGTTGAATAACACTAAGGATACATCCCATTCCACAAATTGGGATGCCTTCAAAGCAGTGATTCTGAGTAAGTGGATATCATTGATGTCTACTTTGCTCCATCAAAGGACCAAGGAGCGCATTGGAAGCGGAACTGTCCCAAGCAGAAAGACAACATAAATCTACACCCCCTCTCCCTCTCCAGAGAAAGGTTACAACACTGACAGGTAAACTTAGGCCCTCATCACAACATTGGCGGTAAATCCCGCTTACCGCCGTGCAGAAGACCGTCAACACACCGCTGCGGCGGTGGAATTCCGCTACAGTTATTATGACCCACAGGCCGGAATCTGCCGGAATCCAGACAATCACACAAGTCTGCCACACCAAAGGTCAGTGATAAACGTCACGCCAACAGGAATACGCCCACACTATCATGACCCACGGATCCACGTGGCGGTCTTTCAACCGCGGTATTCCATTGGCGGTACACACCGCCGCTCTCAAAATAAACACACATATACAAAACACAACCACATTGGACACTTCGAAATACACACACCTGATACACATACACATACCACTCCCACACACCCAATACAATATAAAACACACACCCACATCACCCACAAACCAGACGACAAAAATTGAGAACTAAGCATAGTTCTCTAAGACACCACCATCAACAAACTAGCATCCACAGGCACACAACACCATCACTCACACAACATCCATGCACCTCAGACAACACACACAAACACATCCCCTCACACATCACAACACACACCACCCCACTCATCACCCACACCACACCATGGCACTGCAAAGACACCCCAGGTTCTCTGACGAGGAGCTCAGGGTCATGGTGGAGGAAATCGTCCAGGTAGAGATACAGATATTCGGATCACAGGTGCAGCACACCTCCATAGCTAGGAAGATAGAGCTATGGCGCAGAATCGTAGACAGGGTCAATGCAGTGGGACAGCACCCAAGAACACGGGATGACATCAGGAAGAGGTGGAACGACCTACGGGGGAAGGTGCGTTCCATGGTCCCAAGACACCAGATTGCAGTTCAGAGGACCCACAACTAACAACATAGGAGGAGCAGGTCTTGGCTATACTGCATCTTGAGGGTCTCGCAGGAGTAGCAGGAGGAATGGACTCTGGTAAGTCAAATCTTAACTATTATATCCCCCACCCTACCTGCATGCTATCACATACCCCACCCTCACCCTCACCCCCACCCCCATCACTCCAATACCTCACATATGCCCCACTATCACAACCCACACATCCCAATACCAAGCCCTGCATGCAACACCAAAGCATGGACACCCATCACCAAAGCATGCCCACTACAGATACCCACACAGATCCAAAATCAATTATCACACAAGGTCCTACACAAGAATGTAATCACTGAGGTACACGGTCACCCACCCATTGCACACAATGACACACACAGATGCAATAATCATGCCTTTACACCCCTGCAGGACCCCTACCCAACGTCACCAGACAGGAGGTTCCAGACATGTCCACTCCCCCCACGGACGAGGCCAACAGTGATGACAGCAGCTCTGGATCTAGATGACCAGCCCGGCCCATCAGGGACCTCAGGACAGTCGGTTCCCCACACACTAGCACATGCCACCACAGAGCCTCCCCCCTCAGGAAACACCAGCACAGCACCCACCCAGCGGGCCCATTACTCTGTCCCCAGGACACGTCAAGCAGCAGTGTGTCCACTACTACAGGGAACCCAGGCAAACCCACCAACCCAAGAACATCAGGGACCTGGGGGCAGTAGCAGTGGGCACACGGTTCAGGGGACAGACGAACAGGAAAACCGGGGAACTGGGAGGACTGCTGTGCGACAGAGGGAGGACAGGCCCAGGGAACCCACTCTCCACAAGGCCCCCTCCAACATAATGGGAGCGTATCATCATTCCCAGGAGACGATGGCAATGGTACTGGCCAAGTTTCAGGAGACCCAGCGGCTGCAGGAAGAACAGTATTTGGGGATCAGGGAGGAACTCAAGTCCATCAACACCACCCTGGTCACCATTGTAGGGGTGCTGAAGGACCTTGTGAACACCAGGAGGGACGTTGTGGTACAACAAGGGGACCCTGACACTAGCCTCGATGATAAACTGCCCACCACCTCCGCGCAGCGCTAGTGGACAGGAGGCACTGTCAGAGGACCACGACACCAGCACCCCACCCCTGCAGATGGAGAACCACCCAGCAAACGGTCCATGAGATCCAGGACAAAGACAGAGAACAATGCTAAGACTCCCGATAAGAAATGAGACCACCCTGAATGTCATCCTTCTGTCCCATTTCATCACCCTGTCCCTCCTTAAACTGCCCTAGCTCCACTTCCTATGTCCCTTTGGACAATGCACCTGTGAGACTAATAACTGGACTCTGCCATGGACATTCCTAAACCATCACCCCTGACCATTTTACAACCCCCTCCACTATTTTGCACTTAAATAAACACCCTTGAATTACAAAACAATCTGGAGTCAGTCTGTGCTTTCACAAATGTGTATTTGCGATAACTAAGGAAAGTAGCAATGTCCATTGTATTGTCAACATACCTATGTCACACAGCTCTAGTCCATGAGGTAATATAGCAGAGATCACAACGTGGGACCCACATCTGTGAAATGGAAATGCAAAGTGACAAGTCAGGGTCCATACACTGGGTGAAAGTGACAGACATATGATAGGTCTAACAATTGTCTGAGATGTATGAGGCAGTGATGTCTTCTTACCTGTGTCTCACTGGAAGTATTGCTGGATCACGTTGTTTCTGTTGTCAATATCCTCTTCTTCTGTCTCCTCTTCTTCACTGTCCACAGGCTCCACAGCTGCCACAAGACCTCCTTCTGGACCATCCTCCTGCAGAAAAGGCACCTGTTGTCGCAAAGCCAGGTTGTGCAGCATAAAGCAGGCCACAATGATCTGGCACACCTTCTTTGGTGAGTAGTAGAGAGAACCACCTGTCATATGGAGGCACCGGAATCTGGCTTTCAGGAGGCCGAAAGTCCGCTCAATAATACGCCTGGTTCACCCATGTGCCTCATTGTAGCGTTCCTCTGCCCTTGTCCTGGGATTTCTCACTGGGGTCAGTAGCCATGACAGGTTGGGGTAACCAGAGTCACCTGCAAATATCGAGGGACAACTGTCAGACACACACTAACCCTTAGGGACAACCCCAGACCCAGATAATCATTCACACGGTAGAGGGTCCTTGTCCTCACCTATTAGCCACACATGGTGCCTCTGGAGTTGCTCCATCACTTAAGGGATGCTGCTATTCCTCAAAATGTAAGCGTCATGCACTGAGCCTGGAAACTTGGCATTCACATGGGAGATGTATTGGTCGCCCAAACACACCATCTGCACATTCATCGAATGGTAGCTCTTCCTGTTTCTGTACACCTGTTCACTCCTGCTAGGGGGGTACCAATGCCACATGTGTCCCATCAATGGCACCTATGATGTTGGGGATATGTCCCAGGGCATAGAAGTAACCTTTCACTGTGGGCAAATCCTCCACCTGAGGGAAAAAGATCTAGCAGCGCATGTGTTTCAGCAGGGCAGACAACACTCTGGACAACACGTTTGAGAACATAGGCTGGGACATCCCTGATGCAATGGCCACTGTAGTTTGAAAAGACCCACTTACCAGGAAATGGAGTACTAACAGGACCTGCACTAGAGGGGGGATTCCTGTGGGATGGCGGATAGCTGAAATCAGGTCTCTCTCCAACTGGGCACACAGTTCCTGGATTGTGGCACGATCAAGTCTGTAAGTGATAATGATGTGTCTGTCTTCCATTGTGGACAGGTCCAACAGCGGTCTGTACTCCAGAGGATGCCGCCATCTCCTCACCTGCCCCAGCGGACGTGCCCCATGGACGAGAACAGCGAGCACAGAGTCAGCCAACACTGAGGTATTAAATACAAATTGTATTGCACACATTTGTCAATCCGCAGTGTGCCTGTTACTGTGTGTATGCAAGGCCTAGATAGGTGTGACGCATTTAAAATTAATGCCATGTGGCCTCCTGAAATGGTGGCTGCCTGACCTGTAAGGTGGGACAAGGGGATATGAGGTAACTGCGCTGGCGTTCTACACCGTCGCAGTAGGCGGTCAAAGACGGCGGCGCAATCTTGCATTGGTTAACATTGGACCCTATGGATCC
The DNA here is from genome assembly GCF_031143425.1 of Pleurodeles waltl. NCBI lineage: Eukaryota > Metazoa > Chordata > Amphibia > Caudata > Salamandridae > Pleurodeles > Pleurodeles waltl. Next base: position 489,757,125 of record NC_090440.1, read on the forward strand.
CAGGAGCCAATGGCGATGTACGCCGGCGGTGACGGTACGCACCGCCGTGGACGTGACTGCCATTTTCTGTCTGTTCACTCACTTGATACCTGACATTCGACAGGAGAGGACCTACTCTGCAAGTGCTGATGTGACCTCAGTCTGGAAGCGACGATGGCTCATGTATCTGGGGAAAGGGCCCCTACCTTTACTTCAGAGGAGTTGGAGAAGTTAGTGGATGAGGTCCTCCCCCAGTACATGCTACTCTACGGTCCTCCAGACAAACAGGTGAGTACAGTGTGAGCATGCTGTATGGGCAATGCGTGTTTGGAGTGGTGTGGATGGAAGATACAGGGGAGGGGGGACTGAGGCCTGCATGAGCGGACGCTGGGTGTATGTACGTCAGGGCAAGGGTGGGAACGTGGGTCAATGACTGTGACAGTCCGGACGGTTAAAGATTATCCTTTTTCCATGTACTATTCCTCTAGGTCATTGCCCACCAGAAGAAGGATATTTGGCGTGCCATTGCCAAGGAATGTCCGGACCCTGGGGGTCCACCACTGACAGAGCACCCACTGCTGAAAAGATGGGAGGACATTCGCCGCTGGAGCAAGAAGATGGAGGAGGCCCAGCTGGGGATGGCCTCCCAACGTGGAAGGGGTGCCCGTCGCACCATGACCCCCCTGATGTTCCGGATCCTGGTGGTGGCGTATCCAGAGTTGGATGGGCACTTGACGGCATCACAGCAGCCACAAGGGGGTGAGTACATTCACATCCATCTGACTCTGCGCTTTACAATGTGTCTGGGTGGGTGGGTCTAGGTTCCCCTAGGCCAGGGCAAGTTTTGTAGACAGGGTCCCTTCATGAGGCAGGCTATGTGGCACCCCAACGCCACCAGTGGTAAGAGCCATCTACACCTAGTCAGGCTCCTGTGACTTCCATGTGTGCAGCAATCGGGCATAGGACTTGTACCCATGTCCCTGTGATTAATTAGGGAACTCTAAGTGCATAGCGCAGTGCAGAGGGCTGTTGTGACTGTAGTGTCCGCCAACAGTAGCGGTATTGGATGCACTGAAAATGTCTTTCTTCTGTCTCCCCCCCACTTTTTGTGCTATCCCTGTTCTTGTGTGCATTAGCATCATCAGGCGGAGGAGCAGTGCCACCGGAGCAGGAGGGAGCTGCATCCCACATGGCCCTGGAGGGTGAGACAATGGAGTCTGAAGCCACCAGTGGGACAGAGGGCGAGGGGAGCTCCACGGCGGGGACAGGAGGTGACATCAGCGACAGTGACTCATCCTCTGATGGGAGCTCTATTGCGGTGGCGGGCCCCTCTGTGCCCCCTGCTTCAACATGTACAGCCACCACCCCCCCTACCAGCACCGCCCTCCCAGCAGACCCTCAGCATGTGTCCCCTGCCCCAGTCAGCCCTGCTGCCCTCAGTGAGGAGGCTATTGACCTCCTGAGATCCCTCACTGTTGGGCAGTCTACCATTCTGAATGCCATCCAGGGTATAGAGAGGCATTTGCAACAAACAAATGCATACCTGGAGGGCATTAGTTCTGGCCAGGCAGACCACCAGCGAGCATTTCAGGCTCTGGCCTCTGCACTGATGGCAGCCATTGTCCCTGTGTCCAGCCTCCCCTCTCCAACTTCCTCCACCCGACCCAATCCCCTGTACCTCAGCCTATCCCAAGCACACCATGAGACCAGCATGCACACACATCAACACACAAGGGTGGCTCAGGCAAACATAAGCACCACACTTCCCACAGGCACTCACACAAGCATCATACCCATGCAGACATACCAACATCCACTACCTCCACTGTGTCCCCCTCCTCAATGTCTCCCTCCTCCCTCCCTGTCTGGTCTCCACTCACACCTGCATGCACTACATCTTCAGCCACTACCTCCATCACCAGCACGCCCATCACCACACACCGCTCACGTGCAATCACCACCCCCACTACCATTCACACATCCCCAGTGTCCTCTCCTAGTGTGTCTGTGAGCCCTCCTCCCAAAGTACACAAACGCAGCCACGCACCCACCCAACAGCCATCCACCTCACAACAGCCTCCAGCCAATGCACCTTCACCCAAAGTCAGCAAACGTACACCTCCTACATCCACTGCCTCTTCCTCCACTCCCAAACCCCTCCATCTACCCGTCCCAGTGTGTCTAAAAAGCTTTTCCTATCAAATGTTGACCTCTTCTCTACACCTCCCCCCCGTTCCCCCCCAGGGCCCACCTTTCCAGGTCCCAACCCAGCACCTCAGCCACCACATCACCGGGCACAGTGGTGCAAGCAATAGCGGGATTTTGGAGTTCGCCAAGCAACAGGGCTGCCAGTGTCCCACAGAGCAAAGGCAAGGACATCCCGCCACCTCCAAAAGTAAAAAAGTTGCCCACATCCCGGAGGGAGAAGGCAAAAAAACCTGCCACCAAGGGCTCAGGCAAATCAAAAGTGGAAAGTGGCAAGACAGCTGCACCACTATCCAAGGTGGGGAAGGGCCAGAACATCAAGGGCAGGTCCAGGTCGACGCCAACCTGCACGGCAGACAAGACTGCCACCAGCACCGCCACCTGCACCGCCGACACAGAAACCGCCACCAGTACCGCAGACACTGAGGCCGCCGCCAGCATAGATTCCACAGAGGCCGCCACCAGCACCGCAGTCACTGAGCCCGCCACCAGCACTGCCGCCACAAAGACTGGCACCAGCAACGCCGCCACAACGACCGGCACTAGCACCGCCACCACAAAGACCGCCGCCAGCACCGATGCCACAGAGTCCACCGCAAGCACCACCGCTACTGACACCGCCACCAGCACCAATGCCACTGAGATAGCCGCAGGCACCGCCGCAGACATGGCTGCCATCCCCAGTGGTCAGTCGTCCAAGGCTGGTGGTCAGTTCCAGGAGCCTGGGCAGCTTGCATGTTGCACCACCGTCAGTGGAGTGTCACATCCACTACCTCAGTCCTTGGCAGGATGAAGCACTCTGGGCACAAAGCCCCTTCCAGAACCAGTGGAGTATCACATTCACTACCTCAGTCCTTGGCAGGATGAAGCACTCTGGGCACCAAGCCCCCTCCAGAACCAGTGGAGTATCACATCCACTACCTCTTTCCTTGGCAGGATGAAGCACTCTGGGCACAAAGCCCCCTCCAGAACCAGTGGAGGAAGCCCCCTCCAGAACCAGTGGAGAAAGGCATCCACTATTTCAGTCCTTGGCAGGATGAAGCACTCCAGAACCAGTGGAGACTGTTATCCACTTGAGAGACTGTGGCTTTGCACTCCCCAGGATAAAGCAGTGGGCAAACCACCCACTGGAGAGACTTGAGAGACTGTGGCTTTGCACTCACCAGGATAAAGCAGTGGGCAAACCACCCACTGGAGAGACTTGAAAGACTGTGACTTTGCACTCCCCAGGATACATCAATGGGCATGGAGCCCCCTCGTGGAGCTGGCATCATGCACTCATCCGGCTGAGGTGCCCCCACTTCCCTTTCCCCTGAGGTGCCTGTTTCATTTCGATCTGATGCCCCAGCAGTGTTCTCTCCGTTTGGAGTTGGGTATCAAGTGTGGGCCTCGCCCATGCATTTTGGGCCCAGTATTCCACGGACTATGAATGGTACACTATCCGGACTTGTATAGTTGGTGTACATAATTGTTTATACTGTATTTCAAGTTTTGACGAATGGATTTTTCATGATTACAATTGTTCCACTCATTTCCTTTTGTCATTGCGTTCTTCCAGGGGGGGTTGGGGAGTGTATATGTAATGTTGCAGCATGTATTAGTGTGTATGTTGTGGGTGAGGGTGGGGGTGGGGGTATTGTGTGTTGCGTGTGTGTGTCACTCTCCTTTCCCTCCCCCCTCCCCTGTGTTGTAGGCGCAGTACGCACCGTGGTGGTCGCCGCCGTTGTTCGTGCTCCTGGTAGAGGAGCAGGAATACTATTGCAGGGAGGATTTGGAGTTCTGGCTCCATGGCGTTCTGGTTCCTCGTGGGGTGTGGAGAGGTGAGTGTTTTCCCTTCCAAGTCCTGTTTCTGCCGTGTTTTTGTTCGCGTTGGTTCTGCCCTGGAAAAGGTGGTGGATTGGCCTGTCATAATAGTGTGGGCAGTACATTGCCTTCCGCCTGTCTGTTGGTGGTGACCGCCAAGCTGTTTGTTTGTAACACTGTGGCGGCCGGAGTGTTAAAGTGGCTGTCCATGTTGGCAGTTTCCGCCATGGTCGTGATTCCATTTTTTTTCTGCCGGCCTGTTGGCAGTCTTACCGCAACTTTAACACCGACCGCCAGGGTTGTAATGATGGCCTTTGACTTGGAGACGGAAACAATTTAATCATATATGATCAAAAACGTTCCAAACAGGAATGATACAAAATTTGCTAAAGAAGATGAAGAAGTGTAAGAAGCGAAGTGGTGTACTTAACCAAAAGTAACATTTTGAGTCTATAGTTGAGGAAGCATTTGAACAAAATAAAGACTCTAGACCAAACAGTATTGTGCATGAGGAAAAGAACATTAAGAAAATGGTTTATAAATAAAATAATATTGTACATTTTTTAAAGGTGAATGAAAACACACCTCAAGTATAGAGCTGTTCTTTAATAAAGAGAGCTACTTACATGAAAACTCATATGTGCATGCAGTTGACACAACTGGTCATTGCTATAAGGTAAAAGATGGTAGTCCCGTAGAAAAAGAAGAGATAGTCCCTAGGAATGTAGTGAAAGTGATAGCAGAAGAGGTACAATGAAGGCATAGACAGGCCCCTGTGTACAAATTGAACAGTACCATTGTTTGCACTGTTCATTCAGGAATCAATTGATACATTTCCCAAGAGAATTTCCATGCAGAAGTGTGAAGGTGGAGAAAGTTTGTGAAGATGTGTAGTTTTGTTTCTTTTGTCCTGAAGAGGACTGTAGGAAAAATGAGGCGTTAGTGAGTGGAGGTGTAGATCAGCAGGGCACAGAGATTACTTTTGAAAAATATGTACAAAAGAAATCAAAGTTTAATGTAGTGTCTTCTAGGAAACCAGACTGTGCTTATAGTTGTTGTTGCCACACTCACTACAAAAGTCAAACTCATAAAGTAGTTGCATTTTCTAAAACTAGGTTAGAAAACAGAGATGACAGGGATTTGGTGCATATTTATTTATAGAGGAATGCTTTGATTTAGCAACAAAAGAAACTATTTGCAAGTATTGTTCTTATGTTAGAGGATTTTAAAATGCCAGCTGAGCAGTTTAGAACTGGTCTCGATCCCAGAAGAACTTCCACTTTTAATGTTTTATGGATGAGTTCTCATACAAACTATACCTCTGTTTCAAGCAATAATTTGAAAGGAACCAATGACGGGGAAAGTACCACCAACAGAGCTACAAAAAGGACTTAAAGGAACAGCTGTCTACTTACCTTTAGATTTTAAACAAAATGTTGATAATGTGGGTGTTCAGAGAGATATTGATGAACCACTCATCATTCTAGTAAATGGTGTGTCCCACCAAAAATAAAAAAAAATCTGGCAGGTGTTAGTGGATGTCAGTAAAGTGAAAACGCGACAATATAATTGAAAGAACATAATGTTCTTTTATCAAAATGTTAATATTATTGGACATGCAACTTGTATTGATGATGAAACCATTAAAATCAAGTGGACAGATTGAAAAAGTGGATAGACAAAAATCAGAAGACGTATATGAGCACTACAGTATCCATCCACTTCATTCTAAAAAAGCTTTTGGCAATGCCGTTGATCTTTCTCAAATGAAACACGCTAAAGGAACTCCAATGAAACTGTGGAAAAACAGTTTAGAGGCTTGCTGTTTTCCACAGCTATTTCCGACTGGATTAGGTGGCTGATATGATGACCGGCCTGTACAAATACCAGCATCTGAGTACAGGTCAACAAGACTACATTCAGAGGACCCTAGGTTTCACCAGTGTATTCCCTATATATTACATCTATTATTTGAGAGTGACTTGTCAGGACATTCTAAAGGCATAAATTAATCTACAAAATCCCTCTGCAAGGGAGTTTGTTGACAAAGTACAGTGTAAGGATGAAAACCTGGAATACAACTAAATTAATTTGATGGCATGTCAACGTGGTACCAACACATATTAGTATTGTCGTCATAGAGAACTTAAATGTATGCTGCAAAACTTAGGTGCACCAACTTGGTTTGTCACACTTAGTTGCACAGAGTTTGCATGGGATGATTTACTTTTATTTAGTCACAAATAGCTATGTTTATAAGAGAAGAAAAACTCTAACATTAAGGAAATTATTTTGAAGACAGCAGGATAACTTTGCTCTTTGGATCCTGCTAATGTTTGTAAGTATTTTAATCACAAGATTCAAGTCATGCTTGGCTTCATATGCACTAAAACAAATTCTCCTCTTGGTGGTTACATATTTGTTTGGTGTAAAGAGTACCTGGTAGGAGGTGTTTCTCACATTCAAATACTCTTATGGATGCACCAAAATTTGAAACTGACAGTGATGACTCTGTACTGTCTTTTATAGAACTGTATTTTACACGCATTATTCCAAAAGACAATAATGACAAAGACCTATTACAGAAAAGTCTATGGTTTAAAATACATAGATGTGACAAGTGTTGTCATTGAAGATACAGATGTAAAGGAAAATGATATACAAAGTGTCGTTTTGGATTTCCAAGACCTATCATTTCCAAAGGAAGAGTGAACAGCTTTTTATCTGCAGTCAGACATACACTGACACAGAAATGACACAAAAATATGTCTAATCTTAGATGAGCAGAGGCCCCCAAGTCTATTAATGATTATAATCCTGTCATTCTGAAACTGTGGAATACAAATATGGATACACAGTTTGTTGCAGACCACTCTATAGCTGTTGCTTGCTATGTCACTTTAGGCATTGCAAACTCAGAGAGGACAGATATGTAAGAAATGTGAGAGGAGATTTCTGCAGAAACATCTCAAACCAAGAAATTGTAGAGCTTCAGCTTGAAAATGCTTTCACATTGGGAAATAGGTTCCTATGAGTGCTGTGACAGGTTGAGTTTAGCTAGTTTGTACTCGAAGTCATGCAAAACACAGTCTTCCCAGAAATTCAGTACCTATAAGAGTTTGATCTAGAGAGTGCAGATAGTTAACACAAATGTGTTGGATACTTACTAGCCAAGAAGAAGTCCACTTCGAGAAAACATGTGTATTTATGAGATTCTGCAACACTATTGGTACTGAAAATGTAGATGAGGGGGAATATGCTGTACTTGGCTGCTGCAGTTGTTTGGTTTGACATGCAAAAGGTAGTTTAATAAACCACAGAACACTTTGGCCCATATTCATACTTTTTGATGTTGAACTGCACTAACGCATGGCCTTTAGGCCCAGTACGAGGCCTAAGTTAGGCCCCCTTATAACACTTCATAAAATAAAAATTAATACTCATCCATACCTAGAGCTACTTATCTGGGATGGTGTCTCCCCATCCTTAGGTGTTTTCCTGGTGTGGGTGGGGGTTTGTGAGGGTGTCTCTGGGGCCAGGGAAGGGCACCTTTGGGCTCATTCCACGGTCTCTGACCATGGAAAAGGGCCCGCAGGTCCCCTAACACCTTCCCTGACCCAGGCGTTAAATAATGGCGCTAAGCAAGCTTAGCACCCTTATTTAAGGCCCCCATCCCCGTGCTAGATTTTAGCAGGGGAGATAAATATGACGCTAAGACCATATCGTCGCTTTCTGCACGGGAATGCCTACCCTGCATATCATTGATGCAAGGTAGGTTTCCATGTCCAGATAATAATGTCAACTCCATAACTTTGGCACTAGAATTTTCTAGTGCCAAAGTATAAATATGGAGTTAGGTTTGCGGCGAATTACTGTTAAAAAATATTACGCTAATTCAGCGCAAACCCAGTATAAATCTGGGCCTGTGTTGTCAAACTCCTCAGAAAATAGTTTTCTACTTAGCACTTCCGCAATTGATCAAGCCTTGGCATTCTGAAACAGAGTTACTCCAAATGTATGACTGCTGTGAATATTCTTTCAATGCTGCAAAAGACTGCATTCAGTGCTCAGTTTTTCCCAACCACCTGAAAATGTTAAATGATGAGATTGAACAGGAAGAAACAATTGCCACTGAGATAGCAAAGAACAGTTACCAAAGCAGCCAAAGTTCCAAACGCTAAGTAAAGATCCTCTCGGACAGCCAATAATTGAAAAAGTATCTGCTATAGCATTGAATCAGGGGGAGACTGCAATGCAACAGAAGAAAGAGAAGCAAGAGAAGAAAATGTTGCATTGTTGATTTGGAACACTTAGGTCCTGATTTAGATGTTGGCGATCATATCGCCAAGCTGCATCAGAGGTGGGCTTAAAAAGTTTGTCAGTTCAGAGATCTCCCGCCTGCCATATACAGATGTATTGTGGCTAAGCCAAAGATCGCTACAGCCCGGCCTCTTTAGATTCCATAATCCTGCTGGCGGTGTGTCAGTGGCGGGCCCATGATGGCGGGAGTCTGTGGTGGGACCTGTTTAGTATAGTACCATGGCTGTGGCCATTGGTTGAATGCTAGTAGCTCACAACGGTTACAAATTGGACAATTGTGAACACCTGCAAAACACACTATAAAACACACTTCATTTCAGACCATGATCCTTTGCCAGAAGACCAGCCAGCCAGCCAAATCCACAACATAGGAGACAGTTTTTTTCATTATGTTTACCTCTCCCTCTGTGTCTTTTTTTGTCAAATTTACTATTTACAGTACCCTTCTTTTTTTACAATGGCAGGAACAAGAAATATTAGAGAGAATTGTCTGTCATGGTGGATGAAATCATTAGAGTAAAGCCACAGTTGTTTGGAGCACAAGTCCTAAATAATACCATTTTCCAGAAAAGGCAAATATGGTCTAGAATAGTTAACAAGGTGAATGCAATAGCTAACAATGTGTGCACACAGTAGGAGATTAGGAAGCAGTATAATGATCTGGGGGGGAAAGTTTGTTCGCTGGCCTCCAAGCATCACCTGGAGTGGTTGTAGGATGTGTTCGTTTGGTGACTTTGGGTGAAGGTGCATGGGCTGTAGGCTGTTGTGAGGTGGATGGCTGTTGGGTGGATGTGTGACTGCATTTGTGTAATTTGGTAGGAGGGCTCACAGACCCACTGGCAGAGGACACAGGGGATGTATGAATGGTAGTGGGGGTGGTGAGTGCACGTGAGCTGCGTGTGGTGATGGGGGTGCAGGTGATGGAGGAAGTGGCTGAAGATGTAGTGCATGCAGGTGTGAGTGGAGACGAGACTGGGAGGGAGGAGGGAGAAGTGGAGGAGGGGGGACACAGAGGAGGCAGTGGATGTTGGTATGTCTGCATGGGTATGATGCTTGTGTGAGTGCCTGTGGGATGTGTGGTGCTAATGTTTGCATGAGCCACCCTTGTGTGTTGAGGTGTGTGCATGCTGGTCTTATGGTGTGCTTGGGAAAGGCTGAGGTAGCTGAGGTGCAGGGGATTGGGTCAGGTGGAGGCTGGACCCAGGACAATGGCTGCCATCAGTGCTGAGGCCAGAGCCTGAAATGTTCTCTGTTGGGCTGCCTGGCCAGAATGAATGTCCTCCAGGTATGCATTTGTTTGCTGCAACTGCTTCTCTACACCCTGGATGGCATTCAGAATGGTAGACTGCCCAACAGTGAGGGATCTCAGGAGGTCAATGGCCTCCTCACTGAGGGCAGCAGGACTGACTGGGGCAAGGCCTGAGGTGCCTGGGGCGAAGGAGATGCCCACCCTCCTGGGTGAGCGGCCACGGGACACACGCTGAGGGTCTGCTGGGAGGGCGGTGCGGGTAGGGGGGTGGCGGCTGTACCTGTAGATGCGGTGGGCACAGAGGGGCCCGCCACCGCAAGGGAGCTCCCATCAGAGGAGGAGTCGGTGTCGCTGGTCTCTACTCCTGTCCCAGCCGTGGAGCTCCCCTCGCCCTCCATCCCACTGGTGACTTCAGACTCCATTGTCTCGCCCTCCAGGGCCATGTGGGATGCAGCTCACTCCTGCTCCGGTGGCACTGCTCCTCTGCCTGATGATGCTAATGCACACAAGAACAGGGAGACCACAAAAAGGGGGGGGAGAAAGAAGAAAGACATGTTCAGTGCATGCAATACTGCTACCTTTGGCGGACACTACAGACAAAGCAGCCCTCTGACTACCCCATGTACTTAAAGTTCCCTAATTAATCACAGGGACATGGGTACAAGGCCTATGCCAGATTGCTGCACACATGGAAGTCACAGGAGCCTGACTAGGTGTAGATGGCTCTTACCACTGGTGGGTTTGGGGTGCCACGTAGTCTGCCTCACAAAGGGTCCTTGCCTACATAGCTCGCCCTGGCCTAGGGGAACACACTACCCACCTCCCCCAACCAGCCACCTCCTAATGCGCACAGAGTCAGCTGAATGAGAGTGTACTCACCCCCTTGGGGCTGCTGTGATGCCCTCAAGCGCCCATCCAACTCCGGATACGCCACCGCCAGGATCCGGGACATCAGGGGGGTCATGGTGTGATGGGCACCCCTCCCATGTTGGGAGGCCATCCCCAGCTGGGTCTCCACCGTCTTCTTGCTCTAGCAGCGAATGTCCTCCTATCTTGTCCGGCAGTGGGTGCTCGGTCTGTGGTGGACCCCCAGGGTCCAGACGTCCTTGGCGATGGCACACCAAATATCCTTCTTCTGGTGCGCGCTGACCTAGAGGAATAGTACAGTGGAAAAGGAAACTTTAACCGTCCGGACCGTCACAGTCATTGGCCCACGTTCCCACCCTTGCCCTGGCGCACATACACTCACCGTCCACTCATGCAGGCCTCAGTCCCCCCGTATCTTCCATCCACACCACTCCAAACAGGCATTGTCAATATAGCATGCTCACTGTGTACTCACCTGTTTGTCTGGAGGACCGCAGAGTAGCGTGTACTGGGGGAGGACCCCATCCACTAACTTGTCCAACTCCTCCGAAGTGAAGGCAGGGGCCCTTTCCCCAGACATATGAGCCATTGTCGCTTCCAGACTGAGGTCACAGCAGCACTTACAGTGTAGGTCCTCTCATGTCGAAGGTCAGGAATCAAGTGAGTGAACAGAGAGAAAATGGCGGTCACGTCCGCGGCGGTGCGTACCGACACCCCCGGCGTACATTGTCATTGGCTCCTGGGACCCATAGGGCCCAATGTTAACCAATGCAGGATTGCGCCGCCGTCTTTGACCGCCTACCGCGAAGGTGTACAACGCCAGCGCAGTTACCTGATATCCCCTTGTCCCACATTACAGGTCAGGTAGCCGCCATTTCAGGGGGCCACATGGCATTATTTTTTAATGTGTCACACATATCTAGGCCTTGCATACACACAGATACAGGCACATAGCGGATTGACAAATGTGTGCAATAAATTCTTTTTTTACTACCTCAGTGTTGGCTGACTCTGTGCTCGCTGTTCTCGTCCATAGGGCACATCCGCTGGGGCAGGTGAGGAGATGGTGACATCCTCTGGTGTACAGACCGCTGGTGGACCTGTCGACAATGGAAGAGAGACATGTAATAGTCACCTACAGACTTGATTGTGCAACAATCCATGAACTGTGTGCCCAGGTGGAGCCAGACCTGATTTCAGCTATCCGCCATCCCACAGGAATCCCCCCTCTAGTGCAGGTCCTGTCAGTACTCCATTTCCTGGCCAGTGTGTCCTTTCAAACAACAGTGGGTTTTGCATCAAGAATGTCCCAGCCTATGTTCTCAAACGTGTTGTCCAGAGCGTTGTCTGCCCTGCTGAAACACATGCGCAGCTACATCGTTTTCCCTCAGGTGGGGGATTTGCTCGCAGTGAAAGGTGACTTCTATGCCCTGGGACATATCCCCTACATCATAGGTGCCATTGATGAGGACACATGTGGCCTTGGTACCCCCACACAGGAGTGAACAGGTATACAGAAACAGGAAGAGCCATCCTTCAATGAATGTGCAGATGGTGTGTTTGGCCGACCAGAACATCTCCCATGTGAACGCCAAGTTTCCAAGTTTCCTGGCTCAATGCATGACGCTTACATTTTGAGGAATAGCAGCATCCCTTATGTGATGGGACAACTCCAGAGGCACAGTGTGTGGCTAATAGGTGAGGACAAGGACCCCATAACCTGTGAATAGTTGTCTGGGTCTGGGGTTGTCCCTAAGGGTTAGTGTGTTTCTAACAGCTGTCCCTCAATATTTTCAGGTGACTTTGGGTACCCCAACCTGTCATGGATACTGACCCCAGTGAGAAATCCCAGGAAAGCTACAATGAGGCACATGGGCGAACTAGGAGGATAATAGAAAGAACCTTCGGCCTCCTGAAGGCCAGATTCCGGTGCCTCCACATGACAGGTGGTTCTCTCTACTACTCACCAAAGAAGGTGTGCCAGATCATCGTGGCCTGCTGTGTGTTGCACAACTTGGCTTTGCTACGACAGGTGCCTTTTCTGCAGGATGATGGTCCAGAAGGAGGTCTTGTGGCAGCTGTGGAGCCTGTGGATAGTAAAGAAGAGAAGACAGAAGAAGAGGATATCGACAACAGAAACAACGTGATCCAGCAATACTTCCAGTGAGACACAGGTAAGAAGACATCACTGCCTCATACATCTCATACAATTATTAGACCTATCAAATGTCTGTCACTTTTACCCAGTGTATGGACCCTGACCTGTAACTTTGCCTTTCCATTTCACAGATGTGGGTCCCACTGTGTGACCTCTGCTATGTTACCTAATGGACTAGAGCTTTGTGACATAGGTATGTTGGGAATACAATGGACATTGGTATTTTCCTTAGTTATTGCAAATACACATTGGTGAAAGCACAGACTGACTCCAGATTGTTTTGTGATTCAAGAGTGTTTATTTAAGTGCAACTTAGTGGAGGGGGTTGTAAAATGGTCAGGGTGATGATGGAGGAATGTCCATGGCAGAGTCCAGTTATTTGTTTCACAGGTGCATTGTCCAAAGGGGCATAGGAAGTGGAGCTAGGGCAGTTAAATGATGGACAGGGTGATGAAGTGGGACAGAATGATGACATTCAGGGTGGTCTCATTTCTTGGCGGGGGTCTTGGCATTGTTCTCTGTCTTGTCTCAGGGACCGTTTGCGGGGTGGTTCTCCATCTGCAGGGGGTGGGGTGCTGGTGTCGTGGTCCTGTGGCGGTGTCTCCTGTCCACTAGCGCTGGCGGAGGTGATGGGCAGTTCATCATCGAGGCTAGTGTCAGGGGCCCCTTGTTGTGCCACAGTGTCCCTCCTGGTGTTCACAAGGTCCTTCATCACCCCTACAATGGTGACCAGGGTGGTGTTGATCAGCTTGAGTTCCTCCCTGATCCCCAAATACTGTTCCTCCTGCAGCCACTGGGTCTCCTGAAACTTGGCCAGTACCATTACCATTGTCTCCTGGGAATGATGATACGCTCCCATTATGCTGGAGAGGGCCTCGTGGAGAGTGGGTTCCCTGGGCCTGTCCTCCCCGTCGCAAAGCAGTCCTCCCAGTTCCCCTGTTTTCCTGTTCCTCTGTCCCCTGAACCGTGTGCCCCCAGGTCCCTGATGTTTTTGGGTTTGTGGGTTTGCCTGGGTTCCCTGTAGTGGTGGACACACTGCTGCTTGACGTGTCCTGGGGACAGAGGTATGGGCCCACTGGGAGGGTGCTGTGCTGGTGTTTTCTGAGGGGGGAGGCTCTGTGGTGGCATGTGGCAGTGTGAGGGGAACCGACTGTCCCGAGGTCCCAGATGGGCCGGGCTGGTCATCTAGATCCAGTTGGACAGAGCTGCTGTCATCACTGTGGGCTTCTTCTGTGGGAGGAGTGGACACGTCTGGAACCTTCTGTCTGGTGATGTTGGGTAGGGGTCCTGCAGGAGTATAAAGACATAATTTTTGCATCTGTGTGTGCCATTGTGTGCAATGGGTGGGTGGCCCTGTACCCCAGTGCTCACATTCTTGTCGAGGACCTTGTGTGATATTTGGTTTGGGGATCTGTGTGGGTATCTGAAGTGGACATGCTTTGGTGATGGGGTCCATGCTTTGGTGTTGCTTGCAGGGCTTGGTGTTGTGATGGGTGGGTTGTGATAGTAGGACATATGTGAAGTGTTGGAGTGTTGGGGGTGAGGGTGAAGGTGGGGGTATGGGATAGCATGCAGGTAGGGTGGGGGATGTAATAGTTAAGATTTGACTTACAGTCCATTCCTCCAGCTACTCCTGTGAAGTCCTCAGGATGCAGTATAGCCAAGACCTGCTCCTCCCACGTTGGTAGTTGTGGGGGAGGAAGTGGGGGTCCGCAGCCAGTCCTCTGAACTGCAATCTGGTGTCTTGAGACCACGGAACGTACCTTCCCCCGTAGGTCGTTCCACCTCCTCCTGATGTCATCCCTTGTTCTTGGGTGCTGTCCCACAGCGTTTACCCTGTTGACAATTCTCCGCCATAGCTCCATCTTCCTTGCAATGGATGTCTGCTGCACCTGTGATCTGAACAGCTGTGGCTCTATCCGGATGATTTCCTCCACCATAACCCTGAGCTCCTCCTCTAAAAACCTGGGGTGTCTTTGGGGTGCCATGATGTGGTGTGGGTGACGTACGAGGTGGTATCTGTTGTGATGTGTTAGGGGATTTGTTGGTGTGTGTTGTTTGAGGTGCGTGGATGTTGTATGAATGATGGTGTTGTGTGTCTGTGGATGCTGGTGCTGTGTTAGGTAGTCTCTCTCTCTCACATTTCTGGTTGTAAGGGTTTGTGGGTGATGTGGGTATGTGCTTTATATTGGATTGGGTGTGTGGGTGTTGTGTGTGTATGTGTATCAGGTGTGTGTAGTTTGAATTGTCCAATGTGGTTGTGTTTTGTTAGTGTGTGTGTATTTTGAGCGCGGCGGTGTGTACCGCTAATGGTTTACCGCCACGGACATGACTGCCATTTTCTATCTGCTCCCTCACTTGATACCTGACCTTCAACAGGAGAGGACCTACACTGCAAGTGCTGCTGTGACCTGTGTCTGGAAGCGACGATGGCTACAGTGTCTGGGGAAATGGCCCCTGCCTTCACTTCAGAGGAGTTGGAGAAACTGGTGGATGGGATCCTCCCCCAGTACACACAACTGTACAGTCCTCCAGACAAACAGGTGATTACACTGTGAGCATGCTGTGTGGGCAATGCCTGTTTAGAGTGGTGTGGATGGAAGATACATGGGGGGGTGAGACCTGCATGTGCGGATGTTGAGTGTATGTGCATCAGGGCATGGGTGCGAACTGGTGGGCAATGAGTATGACGGTCCGGACGGCGGAGTAATATCCTTTCCTCCTGTACCTTTCCTCTAGGTCAGCCGCCACCTGCCCTACCAGCACTGCCTTCCCACCAGCCCCTCAGCTTGTGTCCCGTGCCCGCTCACCCAGGAGGGTGGGCATCTCCTTCGCCCCAGGCACCTTAGACCCTGCCCCAGTTAGCCCTGCTGCCCTCAGTGAGGAGGCTATTGACCTCCTGACATCCCTCACTGTTGGGCAATCTACCATAGTGAATGCCGTCCAGGGTGTTAAAAGGCATTTGCAAAAAACAAATGCATACCTGGAGGGCATTCATTCTGGGCAGGCGGCCCAACAGAGAGCATTTCAGGCTCTGGCCTCAGCACTGATGGCAGCCATTGTCCCTGTGTCCAGCCTCCCCCCTCCAACTTCCTCCACCCCGACCCAATCCCCTGTACTTCAGCCTATCCCAAGCACACCATCAGACCAGCATGCACACTCATCAACACACAAGAGTGGACATGGCAATCATAAGCACCACACATCCCACAAGCACTCACACAAGCACCATCCCCATGCAGACACAGCAACATCCACTGCCTCCACTGTGTCTCCCTCCTCCATGTCCTCCTCCTCCCTCCCTGTCTCGTCGCCACTCACACCTGCATGCACTACATCCTCAGCCACTACCTCCATCACCAGCACACTCATCACCACACACTGCTCACGTGAAATCACCACCCCAACTACCATGCACACATCCCCAGTGTCCTCTCCTAGTGTGTCTGTGAGCCCTCCTCCCAAAGTACACAAACACAGGCACACACCCACCCAACAGCCATCCACCTCACAACAGCCTCCGGCCCATGCACCTTCACCCAAATTCAGCAAACGTACACCTCCTACAACCACCACCTCTTCCTCCACTCCCAAACCACCTCCATCTTACCATCCCAGTGTGTTTAAAAACCTTTTCTTGGCAAACCTTGACCTCTTCCCTTCACCTCCCCCCCGGTCCTTCCCCTAGGGCCAGGCCTTCCAGGTCCCAGCCCAGCACCTCAGCCACCAAATCCCCAGGCACAGTGGTGCCAGCAACTGCGGGGTCATCAAGTGCACCGCCCATCATGGCTGCCAGTGTCCCATGTAGTGAGGGCAAGGACTTCCCGCCACCTGCCAAGGTAAAGAAGGTGCCACCATCCCAGAGGGAGAAGCCGCACCTACCAGCCACCAAGGGCTCTGCCAAAACAAAAGGGGACAGTGGCAAGACACCTGCGGCACCATCAAAGGTGGGGAAGGGACAAAAGCAGAAGACCAAGTCAAGACAGGGCGCGTTGGCACCGACTGAGGGACTAGTGTCACCCCTTCTGTCCACGACTCCACCAACCTGTACGGCGGCGAACACATTAACCTGCCCCGCCACCAGCACCGCCACCTGCACCGCCACGTGCACCACTACCTGCCCTGCCACCTGCACCGCCACCTGTACAGCCAAAGGCACGTCGGCAGCCTCAACAACAGTCCCCAGCATCTTTCCCAGTGAGCAGCCATCTGAGGCTGTAGGAGACGTCTTGCTGTGTCCCTCAACAGGTGCTGACCCATGCACCACCGCCAGCACCACAGACAACGCCGCAAGCCCTGCCACCAGCCCCGCGATGTACTCGGACAGTGGCACCACCGCTGACATGGCTACCATCCCCAGTGGTCAGTCGTCCGAGGCTGGCGGAGAGTTCCTGGACCCTGCCAAGCTTCCATGAGGCATGACTTCCATCACTGCTTGCACCTGCAGGTGGAAGGCGATGCCGCAGCAGTTTGGGGTATGTCTCTGCCTCCATGGCGTATCATGCTATCTGTTCCTAGGCAATCTAGTGGCACACACACCCAGGTGAGGGAATGGGACCGGCCACACTGCATGTCGAGCACTCGGGCAATATGCCCCCTCCAGAACCAGTGGAGATTGACATCCACTGCCTCAGTCCTCGGCAGGATGAAGGACTCTGGGCACCAGGCCCCCACCAGAACCAGTGGAGATTGACATCCACTATTTCAGTCCTTGGCAGGATGAAGCACTCTGGGCACCAGGCCCCCCCCAGAACCAGTGGAGATTGACATCCACTTGAGAGACTGTGGCTTTGCTCTCCCCAGGATAAAGCAGTGGGCAAACCGCCCACTTGAGAGACTTGAGAGACAGTGGCTTTGCACTCCCCAGGATAAAACAGTGGGCAAACCACCCACTTGAGAGACTTGAGAGACTGTGGCTTTGCACTCCCCAGGATAAAACAGTGGGCAAACCACCCACTTGAGAGACTTGAGAGACTGTGGCTTTGAACTCCCCAGGATAAAGCAGTGGGCAAACCACCCACTTGAGAGACTGTGGCTTTGCACTCTCCAGGATACAGCAATGGGCATGGAGCCCCCTCGTGAAGCAGTGGCGTCGTGCGTTCATCCGGCTGAGGTGCCTCCCCTTCCATTCCCCCTGAGGTGCCTGTTTATTTTCGATCAGATGCCCCAGCAGTGTTCTCTCCGTTTCGAGTCAGGTATCTTGTGTGGGCTTCGCCCATGCATTTTGGGACCACTGGTCCGCGGACAATGATTGGTACACTATACGGACTTGTGTAGTTGGTGTACACATTTGTATATACTGAATTTTGAACTTTCACTATCAGATTTTTAATGATTACAATTGTTACAATCATTTTCTTTTGTCCTAGCGATCTTCCAGGGGGTGGGAGAGTGTATCAGTAATGTTGCTGCATGTATTTGTGTGTACGTTGTTGTGGATGAGGGAGGGGGTGGGGGTGTTGCGTGTTCCGTGTGTGTGTCACTCTCTTTTCCCTCCCCCGTGTTGTAGGTGCAGTACTCACCGTGGTTGTCAACGGTGTCTGCAGGAGGAAGACCAGCATTGGTAACACCTGTAGTTCGGGCTCCATTGCGTCCTGGGTCCTCGTTGGGTGTCGAGAGGTGAGTGTTTTCCCTTTGTGTACTGTTACCGCTGTGCTTTTGAGAGCATTGGTTCCGCCCTGGAAAAGCAGGCGGATTGGCCTGTTGTGATACGGTGGGCGGTACTTTGTCCTCCGCCTGTCTGTTGGCGGTTACCGCCGCAGTGTTTGTTTCTACCGCAGTGGCGGTCGGAGTGTTAAAGTGGCTGTCTATGTTGGCGGTTTCCACCATGGTTGTGATTCAATTATTTTTTTCGCCAGCCTGTTGGCGGTATTACCGCCAGTTTAACACCGACCGCCAGGGTTGTAATGAGGGCCAAAGTCTCATGCCCTTTGGCCTATTCACAGACAACCAGAGGAGTGACTTATATGTACCAAAATGAGAGTTTAAAGCTTAGCAAATGAGTTTTAGATGCCAAGTTGACGTGGCAATAAAACTGAACACAGGCTCTGCATTACTAGGCCCAAGCCATGTTTAAAGGACAACTTGTCTGGATAGATGACTAGGTTGTATCATTACTTGATTACATATCCGAGTGAGTGTATCAGTCCCTCTATGGGTGTGCAACTAGATGTTTAAGTAAGTATGCTGGTATTCGTCTGGCTCTTCTAGTAACTCTATGGGTCTCCAAATGTGTATGTAAGTGGCTGAATGAATCACTTACTGCCTGCGTTGGTGAGTACAGGGGTATGTGAATGTATGTGCAATTGGCTCTGATACTGCTGGATGCATAACTGCTGTCTGGGTGTGTGAGTGAATGTATACGTACCTTGGTTGCTATCTAACAGAGTGTCTGAGAGGCCCTGTACTTTTGTAAATAGGTATGCGAGTTGCAGTATGGGTGGGAGACTGCATGTATAACCCGACATAGGAGTCTGCAAGTGCACTTGTAACTTAGTGAAGCTCAAAAGGAAATGTCTTACCATTTAAACACAAATCACTCTGTGCTGTTGCCTATCTACACCCTAGCTGAGAGATAAATTATGTATAGTAAAACAGCAATTTAAGGCTTGGCAAAGAGGTTTTGAATGTCAAGTCGAGCTGGCAGTAGAACTGCACATGCCAGCTCTTCAGTAGTATTTTCATCACATACCCTTTGTTTATATCCCCTTTTATTTTGTATCAACATGCTATTCACTTTCATTCACCTTACATACACGCATGCCTTTTGTAATGCAATTTAAAATAAACTAATTTTTAATTCACATGTCTATTAAGTGTGTTTGTTGGTCTGTATATTTGTTTCACAGTATCAGAATTTCTTCTCACTGAAAATGCACAAAAAACAAGCAGAATAATGATACAAAACTTTCATACAAGACAACCATTAATGGAAACATTTTCAACTTTTCTTTCAGGGTTACTCAGTCAGAAAATGAATCACAATCTCCCTTTCACACATTGCTCAATTACACCACTTCTGACTGGTTACTACAGTTAACCATCTCTAACACTCCTCAAAAGGCAGCTCAATTTGGTAGGGGTTTTGGCAGATCTGCAGGACCCCCGGAGCATTCTGCTCGTTGCCCCCTGTAACCTTATTGTGAATCCAAGGATGCACGCGGGAATACAAAAGTCATTTTTGCTATCTGTTTTCAAACAATGTCATTTACACTCCACTTTCTATAAATGTGTAAACTTGCATCCAACCACTGCTTATTCAGCATTTGTTGTACTAGCACTGTGACTTCACATTTACAGTCTAATCTTTTTCAGTTCCCTTACCCAATGCGCGTGTAGCTCTGCAACCATGGTTGCCAATTTTGAAATATTCTCTAGTTCCACTAGATCACACAGTTACCGCGGTTTTTGAGAGTACCCTGCTTACTTCTAAACCAAATGTAGCAGGTGTGGTTAAATTTTTGGAACTATAAACATATCCCAAACATCTTTTTGTTATTTCTCCAAAGCGAATCAGACATCTACTTACTTTTCTTACAATGCCACTAACTACTTTTAAGCACCAGCATATTTAAAACAACCAAACAAATATGTTCTTTTAAATTCAAACTAGTAGCCTCCACTTTAACTTTATTTTTTTTCATATCTCTTTCAGCCGCAGCTTTCTCCTGTGTGGTAATCCAGATTCCCTCCAAAAGGCTCAGGTTGTGCATTGTGTGTCATAGCTTTGTGTTGTGGGCCAGAGAGAGTTGTAGAAATAGTGGCATTGACAGGGACCTGTGTTTATTTAGTGTGGATATTACTTGGGTTGGCCACAGAGGGTTAAAGTGGTATCAATTGCTCACTTTGTTCGAAAGCATTAATGATTGCCAAAATCCAGACCTTTTAATTGTGCACTGGAAAATTAATTGCATTTTTCCTACACACTGCCTTTATTTTTTTTAAACATTTGACAGAGGCAGAAGTGGAAGTGGTCAAGTGAATTCTGTCCATGAATGGAGAAATGCAGGAAACATGTTACTAAAACTGTTTCTGTATTCCACAGAGACCATAACATGGGCTCTAACTACCACAAAGTTTACGTTTTCATATGGATGGTATATATAGAAATGGTAGAGTTCACCTGACAGACAAAGGCAACAGGGTTTTCCCCCAGAACCTTAAAGACTGCATCCTGTTTCACGTGTATTTATCACCTACACAAAGGCTTGTTCAGAACTAACCTTTTACCATAGACATATTTATTTATTTTTAATTCCTATTTTTTGAACTCTCATTTAGATTCATGGATCCAGCCACGGATCTTGAAACCGGCAAAAAAAAACAATTGTAGGCATTTTCTACTCATTATTTCATTATTTCATATTTTTATCAAGCCCCTGGGGTCAGGGAACCTCTACCTTGACCCCTTCACATGCTTTGCTGCCCATACTTTAGCCCCATGACCCTTTCCCAATACAACAACATGGCAGCTGCAACTTTCCCTGTCAGGTTGTGGCCAGCAAAGACTGTGAGAGTGTGTGACTGGGTGTGAGAGTAGCTGTGGAAGTATCTGTCTGGGTGTTAGAGTGTGTTACTGGGTGGGAGAGTGGGTGCGATAATGTCTGTCTGGGTTTGACAGTATGTGCCTGGGTGTGAGAGTGGGTATGAGTGTGTGTGGCTGGGTGTGAGAGTTTAGAGTGTGTGTCTGGGTGTGAGAGTATGTGCCTGGATGTGAGAAAGTTGGTGTGAGATTTTCTGTCTGGTTGAGAGAGTGCATGTGAGAGTGTCTGTCTGGGTATGGGCATTGGTGTGAGAGCGTCTTTCTGGATGTGAAAGTGGGTGCCTGGGTGGGAGAGGCTGTGTCTGGGTATGAGAGTGGCTGTGAGAGTATCTGTCTGGTTGCAAAAGTGGGTGTAAGAGTGTGAGAGTGGGTGTGAGAGTGGATGTGAGAGTGTCTGTCCAGGTTTGAGAGTATGTGCCTGGGTGTGAGAGTGGGTGTGAGTGTGTGCCTGGGTGTAAGAATAGGTGTGAGAGGTTCCATCTGGTTGTGAGAGTGACTGTCTGGGTTGGGGAGTGGATGTGAGTGTGAGCGTTTCTGTCTGGGTATGAGAGCGTGAGCTAGGTTGTGTGAGTGTGTGTGTGAGAGTGTCTATCTAGGTGTGACATTGGGTGTGAGAGTGTCTCGCTGGATGTGAGAGTGGGTATGAGAATGTCTGTCTTGGTGTGAGAGTGTGTGCCTGGGTGTGAGATTGTACTGAATGTGGTTTATTAGTGAGGTCAGGTAGGTACCTAAACCTAGTAATAGGCCACAATCTAACAATAGATCTAGTGAAGGTCTCAATAAATTAATCCGTGCCCAATACTTGGTAGCTTGACCCGTGAGCAGTTAGGCTTAACTTAGGAGACAGGTGTGTAAAGCATTAAATATCAACAAACAGTAAATAAATAAAACACAACACACAATCAAAATCCAACACCAACACCAATTTAAATAAATAGGAAATATTTTTATCTTCAAAATGGCACCAAAATGACAAACATCTAATGTAGGCAACCAGAGATATCAATTTTAGAAGAATAAATGTAAAAAGATGCTTTGTATTGCCTAAAAGCAAAAAGTGGTAACCATGGATATCTTGTCACACTTGACTGGGGCAAAGTCAAAATTTAAGACCGATCATGATGGAGCTCAAGTCGGATACACTGAGCAATAGGCCTTGGTCAAAATGTTACCTTTGGACAGAGGGCCTGATTTAGGTCTTGGTGGAAGGAAATACTAGTTCACAAACATGACGGCATCCCAACCGCCTTATTACGATCCAATGATATTCTATGGTGATCGTAATAAGGTCTCTTTGCAGGACTTCATGCGAAGGACTCTTGGTAGCTCTTTGGTACCCGTTGCCTAAAGGGAGACCACTCCAGGAGCTAGAGAAACAAGTTAAAGTGCTTTGAGTGGTGAAGAACAGAATGTGCAGCTGGTGCAGCCCTTTTGAGTGCAGTCCTTCAGGTGCAGACCAGGGGTTCAGCAAGGAAGTCCTTCTTCTTTTGATCTTCTTCCAGCAGGGATCTGAGTTGCTGGGCATAATTATCCTTGCTCCTGGGTTGGCAAGCAGGGGGGCACAACTGACAAATGGATTGCAACTAGCTACCCTCTGGGGTGACCATTTCCTGTGAAATGTAGCAAAAATCAATCCCAGAATGAAACATTCTTCAAAAATCCAAGATGGAGAAACTTTCTCTCAGGAGGATAGACCTGGGTGAGCCCATCCACTGGTGTGGCTAGGTATCCCTGACAGACACCCTTCAGCCTCTCTCCTAATCTAATTACTGGGACTCCCATCTGACTAGGGAAGAAGGAAATGGGGAAGGTCTGGTTTCTGTACCAAGTGGCTTTACCTCCTTTGAAAACCAGTTTGGCCACCATAACCCCTTCCTGCTCAGCCATATGCTACAGCAGTTCTTCTCTCACCAGATGTTTCCTTTGATTTAGTCCAGGCCACTTCACACCTCAATAAGATAGCTTGCTTCAGGCTGCCAGAGACTAACTAATCAGTAAAGGGCACTACATAGCTGATTTTAGTAACTTTCAGAAAGAGTTCTAAACCTCTGTCCCTGTAATAGTTACAATAAATCTAACATTGACAAGTTGCTGTATTTATTCTACCTATTAAATTGCTATCGGACATGACACAGTCAGCTCTTTCCTAGCGGAAATGAGAATTTATTATTTGAAAATAAAGAATCCTAATGTTAGCCTATGGAGCTAATGCACTACATTGGGGAAAACAGATTTGGCAGTTTTTCCTTCACCACAGATTATAAAAAATATTTTAAAATGTCCTCGCTTACATTTACACTGTACCCAACCCTTGGGCACCTGGGGCAGACCTTTCGGGTGAATTATATGTAAAAATAAGATAGTTTAAGACTTTGGAAGTACTTTTAATTGCAAAATCAAATTTGAGATTAATTTATTTTAAAAGCAGCCTTCAAGGCAGGCCTACTTTTAAAATGGCACCAAACACCACAGCAGAGCAAGCATGGGTGCCCTAACTCCACTGGGGTCCCTACACCTAATTGTCCTACCATACTGTACGGACTTATAGGTAGGTTGTCAGGGACAATTATAGTTATGCCTGATTTGCATTAACCTTTTAAACAGAGCACTGGTCCTGGTACTAGTTAGCAGTGCCCAGGGCACAGTCAGAGTCAGTAACCACCAGTATCAATAACAAATGGGGGTTATCAGGGCCAAAAGTATGTATTTCTGATGGTGGGTGTGGGAGTGTCTGTCTGGGTGTAACAGTGGGTGTGAGAGGGGGTATGAGAGTGTCTGTCTGGGTGTGCGAGTGGGTGTGAGATCTGTCTCTGGGTGAGAAAGTGGGTGTGAGAGTATCTGTCTGGATGTGACAGTCCCTGTCTTGGGGTGAGAGTGTGTGCCTGGGTATGAGAGTGGGTGTGAGAGTGTCTGTTTCGGTGTCAGAGTAGGTCTGAGAGTGGGTGCTTGGGTGTGAGAGTGGATGTGAATGTGTCCGTCTGGGTGTGAGAGTGGGTATGAGAGTGTCTGTCTGGGTCTTAGTATGTGCCTGAGTATGACAGTGGATGTGAGAGTGTCTGTCTGGGTGTAAGAGTGGGTGTGAGACTGACTGGGTAGGAGAGTGGGTGTGAGAGGGTCTGGGTGTGAGAGTAGGTGTGAGAGTGTATGCCTGGTTGTGAGAGTTGATGTGAGAATGTCTGGGTGTGAAAGTGGGTGTGAGAGTGGTGTGTGGATGTGAGAGTGGGTGTGAAAGTGTCTGGGTGTGAGAGTGTCTGTCTGGGTTTGAGAGTGTCTGTATGGGTGTCTAAGTCGATGCGAGAGTATATATCTATTTTTATGTTTTCCAAAATCTGCAGATCCACACATGGATTTACTCTGGGGGCAACACTGAGCTCCGCAGATCTCAGAACAATCAAAAAAATGTTTTACACATTTTCTTACCATTATTCACTATTTTGTACATCTAAATCAACCCATGAGGTCAGGGATATTCTACACTGACCCCTTCATAGGCATTTCACTGTAGGGAGTGCTGAGCACCGGGGATGAATCCGTGGATCTCAGAAACAATCAAAAATATATTTTCAGGTATTTTGTGCCCATTATTAACCATTTTGTACATTTAAATCAACCCCATGGGGTCAGGACCCTGACCTCTACATAAAAGTTTGCAGCACACATTTCCAATAGAAACAAAATGACAGCTGCAACTTCCCTCTCAGGTTGCAGCCAGTCAGTCAGTTTCTTGCAATGCTGTGTGAATCCACTGATCTACTGCGGATGCATCCCTATATATCAATATTTTTTTCTTTTATTATCTTAAAAACTACTGGACGAATTTACACTCTTTCTGGCCCAAGAGCTACTTTTCTGCCAAATTTGGTTCAGGCTGTAGTCGTGTTCAAAATCCCTATGGGAAAATACATGTGGAAGATGTATTTTGAGACCTCCCATTATATTCAGGCCCCTGCTTGATAGATCACCCAGAAACCTTCAAGACTGCAGCTAAATCGACTGTCATATTAGTTTGAAAATGTAATGAAGATTTGTCAAAGGGCGCCAAAATTAATGACAAAACAAAGAATGCTTTTTGTATGTAAAAAAGGCCCGTACTATAGCTATAGCTTCCTACTGGCGACAGCCAGTAAGTCATATATATATATATAAATATGGACAAAAATAGAATTGTATGCACTGTGGCTGCATGGCTCCATCACAGTACAGGGACCACGGCGTCCCCCAGGCTAAAATAAAAGAGTGAAGGGGTCCTTTGCTGAACCCTGGCCCCAAGGACCACCACCTCCCTGAGGCAAATACAATGGTGGAGGGTACCGTGAGGTCCCCCTCGTGGAGCCATACATGGCCTTTGGGACCACCAGCCCCCAGGTGCCCACCCCTGGGACATAGCAGCTTGCTTTTGCTGTCAGCTCCCACCCTTCCACCAAGGAAAAACAACCATAACTCTGATCTCTGCAAGTTGGAGCTGTCAAACAGTGTGCAGGGTTGGGTGGTTATAGGATTACAGCTCCTGTGGCCAACCCCTGACTTAGGATTGGTTAGGTATATGGGATTGGCTGCAGGGCCGTGCATGGCGTTGTTTGGATTAGCATATAGTAATTAAAATGACTTTACATCAAACAAAAATAGAAATACACTGAAAAAACAAAAGTTACAGAGACATTATAGTTATGTTTTGAATTTATTCGCACAAAACGAGGGAAATTCAACAGTTGTAGTTAGAGTTATTTCAAGTAACTATAACTCGCGCCCTATGGTCATTATAACTTGCACCCTCGCCATGCACTGCTAATTATCCTACAAATATCATTGATAATGTCACTGTAACATCTGCAGTGACATTTTTGATCAGATAACTATGCATGGGTGGGGTGCAAGTTATATTTACCTTGGACCATGAGTTATAGTTACTTGAAATAACTTTAACTATAACTGCTGAATCTCTCTGGTTTTGTTTGAGTAAATTCAGAATCTAACTATTATGTTCCTGTAACCTTTGGTTTTTTCATTATATGTATATTTACAGAAAAAACAAAGGCTACAGGGACGTAGCCTAAAGTTAGGCTTATATTTTAAATGTACAATGTGAGCCTAACTTTAACGTCCCTGTAACCTTTGTTTTTTTCGGTGAATTTCTGGAATTTCTGTTTTTTTTAATTCTGTTTCCTAACTATAACACCCCTGCAACCTTTGGTTTGTTTCAGTGAATTTCTATGGTTTTCTTAATGTACAGTAATTTTCATCACTATGGGGGTCATTACGACCTTGGCGGGCGGCTACCGCCGCCCGCCAGGCGGTAACCGCCGTGCGGCCGCACTCACACGGCCCCCATTATGACATACCCGCTGGGCCGGTGGGCGCAAACCAAGTTTGCGCCCGCCGGCCCAGCGGGAATGAGGCCACAACATAGGAGCCGGCTCCTAATGGAGCCGGCGGTGTTGCGGCCGTGCGACGGGTGCAGTGGCACCCGTCGCGCTTTTCACTGTCTGCTATGCAGACAGTGAAAAGCTGGCTGGGGCCCTGTTATGGCCAGTGGCATGGGCAGTGCAGGGGCCCCCAGGGGCCCCAGGACACCCCTTACCGCCAGCCTCTTCCTGGCGGTGCAAACCGCCAGAAACAGGCTGGCGGTAGGGGGGTCATAATCCCCAGGGCAGAGCTGCTTGCAGCGCTGCCCTGGCGGATTATCACCGCCGGGGCTAAAACGGCGGTAAACCGCCAGCCACATTACCCCTGGCGGTCTCTGACCGCCAAGGTCGTAATGACCACCTATATGTTAATCCTACTTCGGCCATGCACAGCCTTTGGCAGTGCACGGAGGCAGTTGGCCACAGCCTTGCACAGCCTTCACCTATGTGGAGAGGAGGTTGCCTACAAGATCTAGCCGGCAGCCAGACGATGCAGTCAACCTCCCTAACACACAACCCATGCTGTGCATTGCTCTTTGGCCTTAAGCAGCTGGAGTTGTCTACACATTTTTGGGTGTAAAAATAGGTGTGAGAGAGTTATCTTGTGGTGAGAGTGACTGTCAGATTGTCTCCCTGTGTGTGAGAGTGCACACATCAGTGTTTTAGTGAGTGTGTCACTCTGTGAGTGGGTCTGTGAGTGGGTGTATGAGGATGTCATGAAATCTGTGAGTGGGTGTGTGACAATCTGAGTGGGTGTGTGAGTAGATGCGCAACTGAGTGTGTCTGTGGGTGGGTGCGTGAGGGTCTGATTGGAGCTATGAGTGAATGCATAAAGGTCTGAGTGGGTCTGTGAGTGGGTGCATGAGTGTCTGAGAGGGTTGGTGAGTGGGTGCGGTAGTGTCTCAGTGGGTCTGTAAGTGCGTGCGTAAGTGTCTGAGTGGGTGTGTGAGTGGCAGAAATCGATTGAAATAGAAACTGAAAGAGAGAAAGAAAGTGAGGGGGGAGAGATAGATTTTGTTTTTGGGTTTGATGTCTGATATACTTAGAAATAGATATTTGCGTAAGATTTAAAATAAAAAATCTATTTGTTCTTAAAACAATAGGAGTCCAGGTGGACTCAAACCCCCAATGCTCAGTGTGAAGGTCTGCAACATTCACACTGAGCTATGGGTTTTGTTTAAAAACAAAATGTGCCCCTTATAAGCTTTCTGGGACCGTGAGGGCTCCCCCGCTTTCCCTTAAGGCATCACCCACAGTGCCAATGCTTCAGGAAGCATAGAGCTCCTTGCTTGCTGAAGCATTTCATCTCTGTCCCCTGCACGCATTCATGGGACAAAGATGAAACTTCGGATTTTGACGAGACCTGCTTTCAAGGTCCCACTGTCAAAACCCGAAGTGTTTGCTGTGGCTTGGCTGCAGCTGCAGAGCTGCAGCCAAGCCACAGCAAACAGCTACGTCCCAGGGGTGGGCACCACAGGACATAGCAGGAGCCAGCCCTGGGGGGTGGAGGTCTCCAGGGGCCATCAGTGGCTCCGCAATGGGGGGCCACGTGGCCCTCCTCCAACAGGAATAGCCCCGGGGCTGGTGATCCTTGGGGCTCCCATTGGGACCCCCTTTCTTTTTTAAAGATGTGCCTGGGGGTGGTGGTCCCTGGGACAGCGGAGGGACCATGCGGTCCCAACAAATAATTTGCATTTTGCCTCGGGTGGTTTTCCCCTCGTGCAGCGGGGGGGGCACGCAGCCCCCACTCCAAATAAAGTGTAGCCCCAGGGGGTAGTGGTACCTAGGGCTGTGGGGGAGGCCATCAGGACTCCCCAACTTACTTAGAATAATTTTGGACCCGTGGCTGGTGGTCCCCAGGATGCGGGGGGCAAGCCTGCTCTGTTCATACTTGCACATTCACCCTGGGGAGATGATGGTCCCCAGAGCTTATTAAAGCCCAAGGAGGGAGGCCACATGCGCCCTTCTCTGTGATGACACAGGGACTTGACTCACCCAGGGGCACATTTTAAAAAAGCACGGGAGACTGCCTTTTTTTTAAATCTTAGAAAAATCTGAGGATTCATCTGTGGATTTTTCTGATGTTTTGAAAAAAAATGCTTTTTAGCCTTGGCATGGCCCCTCAGGGACCCCAGCACCCGTGCTAAGGGGTCCGGGTGACTCTACCCTGGCCCCTTTTTTTTATTTGTCTTTTTTTTCTGCGACTCAGCTGAAGCCGACTCCCAAGATGGCAGACAACAGTTCCTTGCTGAAGTGTTGGCAGACAATCAGATATCAGCATGGGTACAGTCGGGTACAGTTGGATCCACAGAGTATCCTAGCCCTTGTATATCTATATTTTTGGGCCTTAAAGTTCTCTGAAACCACTGAACGGATTTGAACCAAATCACTAAAAGCATGATAACAGAATATAGCTTTGTGTCAAATATGGTATAATTCCGTTCAGTGGTTCAGCATGTCTAAAGGTTCTATGGAAAAATTAATCGAAAATGGGTTTTGAGACTGCTTTTTTTCTCAGCCCCTGCTTGACAGATCATCCCGAATCTTTAAAGACAGAAGATGAACTTAGCAAAGTATACATTTTGAAAATTTTGTGACGATTAATCAAACAACGCCAAAGTTATTAGCAAAACAAAAAACACTTTTTCTATAGAAACTAGATCCTAACTATAACTTACCTAGTGGTGACTGCCGCTATATGTATATACATATATATATATATATATATATATATATATATATATACCGAGAACAGTCATGGTAAATCCATCCAGATCTTCACATTTTGCCAATGGTTCTGCAGTACCTTACACTTCAACATGGGATGGGAAAATGACATTTCACAGGAGTAAATACTTTGGATCTGGGGTCAGATCCTGGCAGCTGGGTTTAGGAGGGGTCATACTTTCATGACTCTCTACCTGCGCTCTCCTGCCCACCACCAGGGTCCTACCTGTGGGACCTTCCAGTATTCTAATGAGCTTCCAGACCTTCCACTGTATATATTTATATACTGATTTCCTGGCTATTGGACTCTATACAGAAATTCCAATCCATTCCCAATCCATATGGAGGTTTGTGGGAGCCTGTCTGCTCTTGCTAAAAGCTCAATTTACTATACATCCCTGCTCACTGCGGCATCTCCACCCCTGAATGCCAAGGATGGATGAGGGAATTCAGAACACCTGAGACTGGCAACTGCTAGCTTGCTCACACCTGATGCATGTGAGCACTGTGAGCCCTTTTAAACCTCAGCTGTCTCCAATCCAGCATTGGTCATTGTAGCAGTATTCCTGTTTGGGTGACCCCTTGTTTCCTGAGTTCCTGAGCTTCTATCCTTGTTTCCAGAATTCCTGTGCTGTAGTTATTTCTTGTTTCCAGAGTTCCTGCACTATGACTAGTTCTTGTTTCTTGTTCCTTAACTGTAACTACTTACTTTGTTCCTGAACTAAAACTGCCTGCAGTTGTACCTTTATTACTGAGCTGCAGCTGTTCATCGAACTAGCACTGCCTGTAGTGCTACCTTGATTCCTGATTCAGCATTAATTTAGTGCCTTCCGTGTTTAACTTTTCCCAGTCCCTTACTTTCTTCTCATTCATCTTTGTTCCAGTTTCTACGTTGCTGTCTTCCTGTTCCTGATGCCTTAGATTTCAGTTTTCATGTGTTGTTTGTTTCTTGCTTTCGGCCTTTGTTTTCCCTTCTTCCCTGTTAAGTATTCCCCCTTGCTAGCTCTTTGTCTATTGTGGCTGTGTATTTAGTTCTACACCCTTGCTGTTACTGCATTGTGTGTTCCTGTTTGATTGCCATGATCCATGAGAACAGTTGACAACTAGGCCTGGGCAGAACTCATTGAGTTCTGCTACGTGGAATTCCGCAGAGTGACCAAAAACCTTTGTGAGAACTCCACCACATTTGCTGTGCTCGGCCACTCAATCATGACGATTTGTGGGAGTAGAGAGTTTGAATTACAAAGCAAGCACGAAGCTCACCATGCGGTCCAATGTGCATGTGGCCATTTTGTTTTTTCTATTCTGTGTTTGGTGCTAATTTTCAATCTAGTCTCTCGCTGTAATCCTACCCTTCTCCTACTTATCCACCCTTGTTTTACCCTTATTACATTAGTATGTGTATTTGTGTTTGCGTATTTCACGCTCATGTCATTATTTATTTTCTGTGAATTTCTGTGTCCTTTTTTCCCTTAACTTTCTCATTTTTTTGTTTCTATTTCTTCTTTTCCTACTTCTTTTTTCCCGCCCAGTGCCATGGCAGAGCATAAAGGAAGCAGTGCCAGTGTAGGTGGGTGCTGCTAACCACAAGGTTTGTGGTCGCTGACACCGCCAAGGGATGCAGCCCGCTGCCATCTTCACTGACCCAGATTTGGCTGCTCTAGATCTTTTGTGCAGTGCAATCTCCCTCAATGCTGACAGCACACAGCAGATCTGGGAATGTCTATGGCCTGTGGGAGCATCGGCTGCTGTGGGGGGGAGTGTGCTGGCATGTGTGGAGGCATACTCGAGTTTGGTGCACCCAGCAGCAGTTGACGCAGTGCAGGGCAGACATCCTTGACCTGGAGCAGGACCTTGTCAACTTGCTGGTTGTGAGGGTTGTGGGGCTTGATGAGTAATTACTAATTGTTTGTTGTGTGCTACAATGCTAATTTTTTTGTCACATAGCATGCTGCTCACACTCAGAGGTATGTTAAGTTCACGTACCGTTACGAATATTATGCGATCCAATTTGAGTGAGCCAGGTGGTCGGTGCTACCTAGTTGTACTTGTCACTTTAGGCTCTTGCGTTGGCTGATTATTTAATAAGTCATGCAGACTCCTCTACCCTGTCACTAACATCAGTGAGTTAGCATTCTCTTTGTCTTTCTTTTTTATGTAGCTCAGACAGTCTCCGAGTGAAGTGTAGTATTAATTTATGCATAGGAAAGGGAAACTGACAGAGTTGGCCCATCAAAGGGAGTTGCAAAACAAAGATCATTTGTTGCACTGCATTAGTATTTCCGAATGTAGTTTAGGAAATTTGGAAAAGGGCTTAGGTAAGGTTTATGGAATTAGGAATAGGTCAACTCAATGCTAGTAATGTAGGCAATCTGATTTAGATCAGTACAATGTCAATATGTTACTGCGGTTGCCTTTGCCTGTCCAAATATTTTCTATGTGATTAACTGTGTCTCAAATCTCTTTTTATTATCTCATTATTTATTACATCAGCACTCATGAGCAAGAAGAGGGCATTGGAAGTTCAGGCGGATGCTGCCACCACCAGTGCAGGGCAGGTGGAAGTACCACCACCAGCGCCGCAATTGCAGATTACGGCTCTGCAGGCCCCAATAAGTTCCTATTAATAACATTTTTTCCTTTAACATTTACCTCTCCCCATTAGAATAATTTGTTCTTGTTTCTCTTATACTGTAACTTTTGTTTCAAATCCTCCTTGTCCCATTCAATGTTTGTTAACTCCTGTTATCCCTTCTTTTTTCTATATTTCTTGTTTCTGTAGCTAACTTCCTCCTGTCTTCAATAATTTGTAGCTTTCTTCTGTTTCATTATTCAGCTTTTCCTCTCCCCTATTTCATATACCCTGTGGACTGGTACTGTAAAACTAAGAGAATAGAATAGGCATGCTACTGTGAAGATTGCAGTTTACAGACCCAAGCAAGCTAGTCTTCGCTTGTTTGTTAAGAAGGCTTTCTATTTCTTGCTCATGCTCAAATTATGAGGGACTGTCCATAGTTATGGTGAACCCCCAATGTTGTGTTCCATTTATTATTCAGTATCACAATAGTTTCAATGACAGTTCAGCATTGCAGGAAAGTAGTATGAGGATGGCTTATTGCATCTGCCAACCAAAACCATATGTCCTTCATTGACCAATTTATTCTACCCCTTCATTGTGCTCTAAGTGACTCACAGTCATCATCATAGCTTATGAAAGGTTTTTGGTTGGCTTCACTGCCTGGCTTTTCTAACATTGTCAATCAACAAAATGCCCAAAGGGATATTTTAGATAGAAGAGAAGATACTGCAAAACTGAGCTGTAATCATGTATTGCGATTGAATTTTGTTAAAAAATAAATAAAAAGGGGAGGTGTATCTGGAATCTAAAGTGTGCAATGTTTTTTTTCTATCCACACATACCACCAGTGCCGGTGCAAGCGCCAGTGCACCAACCGACAGAGGATTTGAAGGGGGAGTCTCTGCGGTGGCAGGGACTGGCGGTGGTTAGTCACATTTCTTGGTTATTGACAATTACTAGTTAAGCAAGGCACATCCCACCCATCATCATCCATGCCCTCCCTGCATTTCATGACCCATGGACCATGACCCCACCTAACTGCAGCATGGTTCAATTTGCACTGCAGTATTGAATGTGCTATGTGTGTCTGCTTCTGTTAATGTGGTGTTTACAAAGCTTTCAATGGATTGCAAACTGGAATTAAAACAATGTGTTTTTCGCTTCACTTATTTATTCAGCCCTACGTTCTGTCCCAGACTACAAATATATTGTAAAAAAACATTCTTGGCATGTGCAACATGTTAAATGCCAAGTAGTTCATAATTCATATATTTATTTAATGGCTTCCATAATGGATTTTTGCCTGTTTAAATGTTTCCCTTTTTACATTCATCAACTTTCATTTTCAGCTACAGTGACTGACTAAGCCTAAGCTTATACAAAATATGATTGGAGACACCCCATGATTCCATAGCAAAACCTCTTCTGTACCTACCCAGCTTTTTCCCATACCTTATCCTGCAGTAACCTAAGTAAAACCTACTTCACTTACTGCCAAGTGAATGTATTTGAATGAAATATTTTGTGTTTGAGGACGAGACCAGGAAGTAAAGTGGAATTAAGTGCCTGTGAATTCATTTTTTGTGGATGGGATACTCTGTGACAAACGTGACCAATAAAATCAAGATACTTATACATGAAATGTGCAACATATATTATTCATGTGCCTTTTTGGAAACAGAGTAAAATTGAAAGGTATTTGGAGAAGAGCAGGGCCATTGGAATAAAAGTAAGATTATTGTCCTTTGCAGCCGCCCCAGCTGTAGAGGGCCGATTCTAGCAAATTTGGACCTGATGTGCTAGCTAGCACGCCTCAATTAATTTAGCACAACAAGAATACAATACTCATATTCCATAGTGGATGATGCCTCACTCATTAATGAGTTATTTTTCTTTTTCCACACAAAGAGCCTCATTACAAGCTTGGCTGTGCTGTGACCTCCATGTTGGTGGTTGCAGTCTGACCGTCAACAGGCTGGCCGAGAAAACCACCAAATTATGAGTTTGGCCAGGTTGCATACAGAAGACTGCCAAAGCACTGTCAGGGAGGACAGACCGGCGCAGTCGAATAGAGGCACAAACAGCCCAGCGGAGACCATGTTTCGGCCAGACTCATAACGAGGTTGCACACTGCCAATGTGATTGCTGTGGTCGAACCACCACAGAACACCAGGCAAAAGCCAACAGTATGAAAGAAGACAATTACCTCCAGGAAGCCATACGTGCTCAAAGCCACCATGGAACCACAACTAGACCTCATCCCGCTACTCCTGTTCGCAGAAAGACAATGGAATTATTGCCACCAACAACAACCATAGATACAGACACTCATCTGTTACATTTGTGAAATATAGAAATCTGCACAGTTATCGAACAACATAGGGAGGGGTGTGAATGCACACACAAGTAGCAGTACAGGGGCACACACACACACACACACACACACTCACATACTACAGCAAAGACACTCACACCCACACATCACGCACACTGCAGCCAGCACATACACACACATGCCACATGTCAATAACACATAGTTACGCACAGCAACAGAGCACAGGCCCAACCTCACATATTCCCATACAACATACCAACACGTCACAACAACACTACAATCGCTCAAATACAAACACATGTCACATACTCACAACCAGCATTGGGAAGGGACTTAACACACATAGAACACAATGTACAACCATGTGTGGAGGAAAACACACAATTACACCATTATACAACCTAGCAATCAACACACACAGCACATCAAACCCATTATGCCATGCACAATACACGCAGACTCAAACAGTCAAAACACACAAAGTTACAGAGCACTACAACAAACACATATCAAGAAAAACACAACACAATAGCATCACAATAACTTATTTTGCTAGGTTTACATAGCCCATCACACAACACACACTCTATCCCTGGCGGGCAATATCACTTCACAGAACCATGCATAATGCACTAACAATAAATTGAGTACAAGCAGCACACACACACAAATACAGGCACACTACTAATGACAGCCAGGAACAACTGAAACCCAGGAAAGGAAATGCAGGACAAATTCTTAACCAAAAGACCAACAACTGGCTTGCTTTAATGTGTGTAAACTTGCAAGTAATAGGAATGTCCAAGGCCATAAACCAGTCCCTAGCCTATATAAATAGCACCAAGGGCATATAATTGTGCCCCACTGGACTCCTGACTACCATGTAACCTCCAAAGGTAGGGGCATCAAGGGGGCAGGCAGGCACCTCAGGGATTTTTTGGGGGGGTGGGGAAGAGGGGGTTTGAGCTTAGGTTTGGTATGTGCTCTTTAGGCTTTGGTTTGGGAAGGGGGTTGGACCTTTTTCGGAGGGGCTAACTTATTTTTGTTGGGGAGGGGCATTGGTGCTGACGGGGGTAGGGGAGATCTTAGAGGAGGAAGAGATGACAGGGATGGTCTTGGGGAAGGTCTAAACTCTTTTAGGGGAAGAGTAGAGAAAAGGCCAAGTTCACAAAGGAAAACTTTCTTTGACAAATGCGGACGGTCATCAAAAGGGGGTTTGGGTGTGGAGGGTGAGGGAGTGGTTGTCTGACGTTTAGATCTAGATGTCTTGGGTGCGTGTTTGTGTGAGGTGTGCTTGTGGGTGGTGGGTGTCTGTTGAGTGAGTGTGTTTATGTGTCTTGGACTGAGGGGAAGAGGTGCTGGGGATACTGTGGTGGGTGGATAGCTGTCTGTTGGGGTGGTGACTGCAGGTATGGTGGATATGCTACATGTAGGCATGTCAGTGGTTGTAGTGTCTGTGGGTGTGGTGACTGGGATGGATATCTGAGGGTCTGCTGGGATACTGTCTACGGGTATGATAGGTGTGGTAGCTGGATCACTGAATGTTGATGTGGTGTCTTCAGGTGTGTTAGGTTTTGTGTCTGTGATGCTGGGGGTGATGGGGAGAGTGTCAGGGCAGAATGTAACTGATGCTGTGTCTTCAGGTGGGTGTTGCCTCTGTGCATGCCAGTGGTGTGTTTTGTGGTGCTTATGTTTGTCTGCGCTACCTTTGGATGTTGAGATAGATACATGACGGTCTATTTGTGTACTTTGACTGGGTCAGGGAAGGTGGGATTTGGACTGGGAAGAAGAAGGCGGAGGGGGGTTGGTCATCAAGGGGTGACTGGCTGTTGGCAGTGTGGCGTCCAGAGCCTTGAAATTATCTCTTTAGGCCAGAGATTGGACCATGACTGCCCTCCAGGAATTCATTGTTCTGTTGGATCTGGATTGCCAGTCCCTGGATGGCATTCACAGTGGCCAACTGCCCTACAGAGATAGACTTCAGGAGGTCAATAGCCTTCTCACTGAGGGCAGCAGGGCTAACAGGGGCTGGGGCAGACATGTTTGCAGTAAAGACGATGCCTACCCTCTTGTATGGGCAGGCACGGCCAACTTGGTGGGGAACTACAGGGAGGGCGGTGATAGAAAGGGGGGGTATATAGAGATGATACTGGGGTGGTCCCAGATGGGTCTACCACTACTAGGGAGTAGCCACTGGAGGAGGATTCTGAAGAAGATGTAGTGGATCCGGTCTCCACCATGGCATTCCACTCGCCCTCTGAGCCACTCGGTCCCTCAGTGTCTGTGGTGTTGTGACTGGAAATCCTGTGGCCAGAAGCTTCTCCACTCGGCTATGCCCCATCCCCTTCGCTTGCTGATGCTATAAATAGATAGTGAAGTAGGGTCATCACATTCACAAAAAACACTTCCATCATACATTACACATAAGTCTCATAGCATCCTTTTCACTAACACCCTCAGGAAGTGCCAGTATTGTGCTAACACAATGTTATAACAAAATTCAATGTATGTCCCTCAAACTCTACATTGTGACACACCAGCAAAGCTACCTAACAAACAACTACAATACCAAGATTTAAGTTGACCAATCACACTGAACATATCATGACAAGGCTGACTATACCATTTTATATAGGTTCTCCATCCAGAACAACATAGTCAAGCACAAGTCAAGCTACAGCTCAGAAGTGTGAAATAGCTTTCTACAAATCCAAAACACATGTAACACGCAAATACTTTACCCTGATGTTATATACAAGACAATGACACATGTTGTAAAGTGAAGGCAAGCAAGCCATGTGCAAACAAACCATACTTTCTTCATGTCAAATAGTTACTACCACACACTATGGACACATGTCAACATATAACACTTCCACCCAGGACCTTGCTTTCCAGAAAACAGACATTTTAAGTCATATTAGGACCATGTAACTACAGATCAAACTCCCACACACAATCACAAGTTGGCAATAAAGTGTATGTAACAAATGGAGTACTGTACTGTGTAGGAAGGTCAGAACCAAACATAAGTAACTAAGCAATTAGTCCATTAATAGGCCACTGAATGAGTGACATCACTACCCACACATCAGACATGGCAAGCCTAACATTTGTCTGAGGAGGAAACCCAGATCCAAAGCATACATGATGCTAACATGACTTCTACACCAACAATGATGCAAGCCCACACACTTACCAACCTACTCATGGGTGTACATGAACTGCCACTAATTCACCAAATAGGTGTCATAGCAAAGATGAGGTTCCAAGACAGCCTGCCCTCATTTGACATATCCTTCATAGCAACAGCAGATACAAATAACAAATTCAAATGTTGATTTGTGACTGAACCTCACCATTGATACATGACATTGACAAATAATTGTATGGGCCAAAACTGTGAATAGGCTAACATTGCCTATATCTCATACCTACAATAGTATGCCTATGGAAAAAGCTGTGGGGCCACTTTCTACTATTAGAACATTAGCATGGTAGTTGTATTCCTACCTCGGATACCAAAATATGTGCCAATTGAAATGTTGCAACATGTCAATGGTATTCAACATGCATGCATATTGTCTATTCCGATGAGACATCACAAATGTCAATATACAACCCTCACTTTCAATGGTGATTACCTTGCAAGAGACGTGAAGATGTCAATGGCAACCTTGGGTGTGATGTGACATATCAGATGGATACCACAGCCTCACATGATGCTGTCACTCCTCAGAAACCCTTTGAAAACTGGAGATGACTTTAATATGTCTGACTCTATGTCGACATAGACATGAATCTTGATACATTGCACAGCACAGAGAGACCTACACACCTTAAATTAATGACATTGGGAGGATTGACCTGTTGGTGGGAAGAAACAATGACCAGGGTAGGAGAAGCGGTATATTGGTACACATCTGACACAGTCATATGTCCACTGTTATGTGCCATTGTACTGAGGGAACAACATAGTACAGTAACATGTACCAAAATACATTTGAATGTCCACACCCGCCTGCTGTACAATAATGTGTTCATACAAAATATGTGACACTTTGCACTTACCATGTTGACAGAGCAAACATTCTATTACATAACTCAATCCCCTGGTAAATGGGCAAACACGTTATATCTACACTTACCCCCTTGTGGCTACTGTGCTGCCTTCAAATGCCCATCCAACTAAGGGTAGGCCACTGCCAAAATGCAGGCCATTAGGGAGGTCAGGGTCTGATAGACACCTAGTCCTCGTTAGGAAGACATCACCAGCTGGGCCTCTGCAGTTTTCCAGGCCCAGCGTCTCAGGTCCTCCCACCTCTTCTGACAGTGGGTACTCCACCCGCTGTGGACCCACAAGGTCAACACTTTCTTGGCAATAGCACACCAGATTCCTTTCTTCTGATGGGCATTGACCTGCATTGATGACAAAGACAATAAAGAATGTCATGTCCACATGTATCACACTAAAATAGGCAGAGTTATCTTCAACGTAGTACAGCAAGTAAACATAGCCAGTCATGTACATCCCCTCCACTGATAGAAGAGCATATACAATGAGGACATGTGTGAGCTTGAAACAGGCAGCCAACATGCTTCTATTACACCAGCAGTCATGTTATTATATACAACCAGACTTTAAACACATATGAAGATTAGATTTATCAGGTAGAATGGCATTAAAGCCGCAGTAACCATGTGCAACAGTCACAAGGTGGGCGAGGGAACATACATGACACACTCTCCACAATGGTTTAGGACTCTAACTCTCTCACCAAACTTAAGTACATGGTCAGGAGTTCTAGCGCACCATTTTGCACCCAAAAGACTTTCAGGATACCGTCATGAGCATTGCCTTAGCTTGGCACATCAATGAAAAGTTGAGCTAATGAGACATATGTGCACATGGTGCACTTACCTGTTCCTCTGGTACACCATAGAGCTGTCCATACAGGGGTAGGACCTCCTCCACCAGCTTCTCCAGCTCCTCAGGTGATAAGGTAGGGGCCCTATCACCTGTAGGATGTGGCAAGATGGCTCCCAGAGGCAGTACTCAGCAGCTCAGGTCGTGGAGGTCTGGCTGGCAGCAGCACCAAGAGTCAAGTGAGAGATGAAGTATGAGATGGTGATCACATCTGCTACTTAAGAGACCATCACTGCCGGCAGACATCGCCATTGGCCTTAGACCATCGAAGGCAGCAATGTGTTCCAATGGCAATGTCTACCTCGGTAGTATCCACCTACTACCATGATGACTTCCTCCAGCGGTCGCAGGTAATTTCCTATTTTCCAGTACAGTTGGTCAGGCAGTCACCATTTAAAGTCCCTTAAATGGTCGGAAAAGGTATTTTAATGATGCGTCTCAATGTGGGAAACAAATCTACAACATAGGGGGTTATTACAACTTTGGAGGAGGTGTTAATCCGTCCCAAAAGTGACGGTAAAGTGACGGATATA
The DNA here is from genome assembly GCF_031143425.1 of Pleurodeles waltl. Taxonomy (NCBI): domain Eukaryota; kingdom Metazoa; phylum Chordata; class Amphibia; order Caudata; family Salamandridae; genus Pleurodeles; species Pleurodeles waltl. Next base: position 489,796,750 of record NC_090440.1, read on the forward strand.
CCACCAGCCGTATTACGAGTTCCATAGGATATAATGGACTCGTAATACGGCTGGTGGTATATCCGTCACTTTACCGTCACTTTTGGGACGGATTAACACCTCCTCCAAAGTTGTAATAACCCTCATAGTCTTTAGTGCTGCCATGAACAAACCATGTATGATTTGTCAAAATGAAGAGACATGTTGTCATATTTGTAAGGTATCTTTAGTGTCACAGTCAGCACTCATTTGGCAATTGGATAGATATTTTTTGTTGTTTTTTAAGGAAAAGTATAGTCAGATGTCAATATCACAGAGAATCATTGAGGCGTGCATTTACATTTCAAAACTGAGGGAAAGGGATGAGATTTCACTTGAATCCCATTATTTCCATGTGTATGTGCTGTGTACCATGTTTGTACTATATGTGGCATGTCTGATCACTATGTGAGGCATATGTATTTTGACACTTACAAGGGACAATGATCGAAAGACATACTTTCTCATTTCCTCTCATATGGTTACCCTGGAATGAGAATGGGCAAACAATCTCCAGTTTACCATCCACTAGCAGGCCTGCAGGCCATGGAGGATCGACTTGTGATTCAGATCTTCCGCCGGGATAGGCAGGCAATCATGGATCGCTGTTGTCAGTTGGAGACAGATCTGTTGTCTGCCATTCACATTTCAAATTGCATACCACCTATTCTACAAGTCATGTCAGTGCTGCACTTCCTGGCCACAGGCTCCTTCCAAAATACAGTAGCCCTAACTGCAGGGATGTCCACTCTATGTTCAGTCTGGTCTTGAAGGCTGTACTGTCTGCATTGTTGAAACACCTGGACAGCTACATCAGATTTCCAAAACATGAGGATTTGGCCCATGTGAAGGCAGATTTAAATGAATTGGCACATATCCCATATGTAGTGGGAGCCATAGATGGTACTCATGTAGCCTTGGTTCCCCCATATGGAAATGTGCAGGTGTACTGCAACAGGATGAACTTCCCCTCTATAAATGTCCAAGTAGTCTGTTTGGCGGACCTCTCCATTTCCCAAGTATGTGCAAGATACCGGGTTCAGTTCATGATCATGCAGAACAGCACCTTCCCATAGCTGATGACACAACAGTACACAGAAAGGGCCTAGTTGTTTGGAATATCATATATGTTGTGTGTCAGCATCCTATGTCTGCTGCCAAATGTAAGGATGTTCAAGATTAATATTTGCACAAATTTAATTATTCCTTACAAGGGATTCTGGCTACCCAAACCATCCCTGGCTGCTGACATCAGTGAGGTTCCCAACCACGTCAGGGGAAGTCCGCTTCAAAGAGGCCCATGGAAGGACACGGAGTGTCATGGAGTGGACTTTTGGGCTCCTGAAGGCAGGATTCCGTATCATTGATAAGTGTGGTGGAGCCCTCCTATACTCACCCACCAAAGTGTGTCAAATCATTGTGGCCTGCGGCATACTCCACAACCTTGCCCTGACACGTCAGATCCCATACATCGCAGATAAGGATGACAGTGATGAGGATGAAGGTGGAGATATCCAGGCAGATCTCATCAATCAGTACTTCAATTGACTGTAGATATATATTGTTCTGTGAAATGATTGATTCACTGGGGTACTGGGGGGTCGGGATGTTTGGGAAGGGTCTTTGTATGGCCATCAGACAGGCTATTAGTTGCTTAACAGTACATAGCTCAGGGTTTCTTCCAAAATGGTACATGGAGTTGTGTTCTCCTTTGTTAGTGTTTGTCACAATGCACAATCAGAGTTACCATTGGATTTGGGACATGTATTCCTAGGTCATGTTTACAGTTACCTGACTTAACTTATTGTTATACATTTATACTTTCCAGATTTCTTCACAATGTCATGCTCACATGGACATTTCTGAATTGTGTCCCTGGCTGGTGGATTTGGCAGACCTAACATGAGAAGTGGACATGGAATGATCCAGGTACTGTTTGACATTATATTGGGGTGTCTCAGTGCCATGCTCAGGCTGTCAGAACAGTGTTTTTGATTTAGCTGGACGGCATTACGCTCTTGTAACATATTTACAATCACTTTGCGTGCAATGCTGACTTTTGTTTTAAAAGGCACCCAATCTTGTCAGTGTATTTCGGATGTAATCTGGATGTGGGCACATATGCTATGATTAGCCTGGATGGCACTATGCACCTATGCTCAATTGGCACATCCTAACATTAATTTCTAGGATAATGCACTTTTGTTCCTAAAGGTTCTTTTTGAAATTTTGGCTACTCCTTCTTGATGTACTTGCATGGCATTTCAATTTAGCTTCAAGATAAGGGGTCTTCTTTAAAGTAGACATTGACGTTGTTCAAATTACATATTTTGGAACAGATTTAGTCACACGCCATTGAATTCACACCCAAGAACATAAGATTTCTTTTTGGTAAATATCTATGGAGTAAGGTGGACACCAGTAACTGGTGTTCATACTGTGGCAACTCTAAAAAGATATTGGTGGTCATTACGACCCTGGCGGTCAGAGACCGCCAGGGGTAATGTGGCGTCTGTACCGCCAACAGGCTGGCGGTACGGAGGCCCTTATTATGACCGCGGCGGTAGCGCCGCGGTCGCACCGCCGGGGCCGGCGGTTTACCGCCGTTTTAGCCCCAGCGGTGATAATCCGCCAGGGCAGCGCTGCCCTGGGGATTATGACCCCCCTACCGCCAGCCTGTTTCTGGCGGTTTGCACCGCCAGGAAGAGGCTGGCGGTAAGGGGTGTCCTGGGGCCCCTGGGGGCCCCTGCACTGCCCATGCCACTGGGCCCCGGCCAGCTTTTCACTGTCTGCATAGCAGACAGTGAAAAGCGCAACGGGTGCACCTGCACCCGTCGCACGGCTGCAACACCGCCGGCTCCATTAGGAGCCGGCTCCTATGTTGGGGCCTCATTCCCGCTGGGCCGGCCGGCGCAAACTTGGTTTGCGCCGGCCGGCCCGGCGGGAATGTCATAATGGGGGCTGCGTGAGTGCGGCTGCATTGGTGGCCGCACGGCGGTTACCGCCTGGCGGTCGGCGGTAGCCGCCCGCCAAGGTCGTAATGACCCCCATTGTGGTTTCCAATTTTAGATTTGTGGAGGATTCAGTCCCCATAGGAGACACATTTCTGATTGAAATAGAGGAGAAATATACCGCAACTCAGGGAAGGCACATCATAGGAATAGATCTTGAATTTTAGCAGACATTAGGCTATATGGTGAGTTGTAAAAGTAATACCTGGCTGATTTTTATAACAAGAGTGAAGGTGTGTCTCTGAGAGACAACAAAAGGGTGTTATTTCCTTTGAACAGGGGATAAACTCATTGGTGACCGTGAATAAGAGGCATTTTAAAGGAAGTCATAAGCTATGCCATTACATTGGCTGTAACACAGGGTAAGTAGCTTGGTGGTGAAAATGTATCAACCCCCTAATGAAACTATTGTTTTCACACATGAGGAGGCTGATAATTGTCTTTTTGGTTTATTTTAAGTGATACCTATATAAAGACTTCTGTCATGATGATGATCCTATAACAATTTGTTCTTATATGTGGGGTTGAAATGTCAACATAATTAATTGTGGATTATTGTTTGATATGGATAGTGACTTCTGGACACCTGGATTGAAAAGTTATTTTTAAAGATCATTATTTTTAACGACAATCTTGTATACATTGTACATAACACTACAACACTTTTTCTTTCACATGATTCACACTCACTGCATCATCACTTTAGGAGCACCTAAATATTTTGAAAAATACTTTGAGATATTTTGATTTCTCATTTAATTTCCTCAAAATCTTATTAAAATAAAACTGTTATATTTGATTAACTTGATACAGGTATAAGGTTCTCTGATCTATTTGCCGTGGAAGTTAAGAGCTACTTCTTCAGGCCACAAAATATTTTTGTTACAAATATAGAAGCAGCAGATGTTACATGGCCAATGAAAGGGGTTTGGTGTTGGTAACATAGCCTGCTCAAGATGGTGTTACTGTCTCTCAGCACCCCTGTTAGGGAAGCCATGTTGGCACTGAGGGCCTCCCACTGTTGCATGGCTTCCTGGTGGTTGTCCCTCTGCAGCTGCTTGATGTCCCCCATCATGGCCAGTACCTGGCCCATCACACCCTGGGACTGTTGGTAATCTCCCAAGAGTTGAGAGATGGTGTCCTGGCCAGTTGTATCCCTAGCAGCCTCAGTTTGCTGGCCCACACCATCCATCCATGCACCCTACCCCCATGTGTCTGCGCACTTGGCACAGTTTGCCCACTGCCACTGGTGTCAGGTCCTTCATTGTCAGGGTTTTCTAGGTGTGACTCTAGTACCTGTACTGTGGGGCTCATGATGGTTGTAACTGTCCTTGAGACACAGGTTTGGGGGTGAATGGTTGCTTGGGATGTAGATGCAACAGGGCTGCGATGAGTCGTTGTAGGCAGACTGAGGCTGACAGTTGTAGACTGACCAGGCATCCCAAAAGGGCCAGAGTCATCCTCATTGTCCACACATCCTGGAGTACTCTCCTCACTGAGGGCTTCTTCCAGGAGGAATGTGTCTGTCTCAGGTGTCCTCTTCATGGTCCCAATGGCATATAGACCTGTTGAAGGAGTGGAACAGACAGTAACAGATTGCAATGCAACATGTGGTATCATGCTTTGACAGCTATATAAGCATTGAGCTTGTACAGAAAGGCTTAGCCTGACACCCAGATATGACAGTGACACCTGCCTAAACTTCTGTGGAACAGCTACATGGGACACAGGAAATTCATATCTCATACCCCTTGCTATAGCATGTTAGAGTAACTTGGCGGTTGGATGTCTGTCCATTGACTCATATCTTGTCTGCTGTGTAGCTGTCTATTTTTCATGTTGCCTCCCAGTTAGCAGTAGTTCAGTATTGACTCACCAAACAGCTGCACAATTTAAAGTGGACACTGACTTGTTCATCATTTTGGGAGTAACCATTCCATCCTGTCCGTATGTGTGTGGTTACACCAAATACAGCACACTGCATATATTTGTGTTGCCCCCTTGGTGAGTATACTTCAGTAGGTGATGGAAGGTAGTAGGGCCAGTTTAGGTTAGGACACAGCTTTAGCTGTGTCTTGGTGTTATTGTACTAGGAGATGCCCATAGCATTGGTGTCATTGCCATATACTGTACACTTGTACAACGGTACAGTGCCTGCTGGGAGTTGCAGTGCTGTCAGTCCCTGTACTACCCATGCCAAACTCAGACACTGTGGCCCCAGGTGAGTTTAATTGACATGTGGGATGACAGATCGGAGTATTCAGACAGTGGGACACAGGGGTAGTAAGTGGGTTGGCTGTTAAGGTTTCAAAAGGTGATCAGTGAGCATGCGAGACAAAACTTTTGGGTGCCAGTTTTCTGGTTGTGACTTACCTGACTCAACTCTCCCAGGTATTCCTGTCAAGTCCTCAGGATCCAGGATAGCCAGGATAGCCAAACCTTCTCCTCTCATGATGAGTACGTTTGGGGAAGAGGTAGGGGCCCACCAACAGTCTTAAAGACTGCCAGCTCGTGCCTGGCGGCCAGAGAATGGACCTTCCCCTTGAGGTCATTTAACCTCTTTCTGATGTCCTCCCTTGTGCATGGATAGCTGCCTACAGAATTCACCCTGTCAACTATTTTTTGCCACACCTCCATATTCCCAGGCGATAGAAGTTTGCTGGACTTGGCTCCAATTAGGTGTGGCTCTACTCTGATGATTTCGGCCACCATGACCCTCAACTCATCCTCAGTGAAATGAGGATGTTTTTGTGAGGACATGATGGTGGTTGACGACAGGTAAAGGTAAAAAAAAAAAAGGGTGATGAGGTGTGGGTGCTGTGTTGTGAGTGGGTGACGGTTGGTGTCTGATGTGTAGGATATGAATTTGTTGTGTTGTATCTGTTGTGCAGGTGTGGGAAGAGTGTTTTTTGGAGTGTGAATGGGTGCCTAATCTATGGTTCTCAATTTTAAATAGTGACCTCTCTCTTGCTGTGTTTGGCATTTTGGTTGCAAAGGGTTGTGGTATGTGGGGGCGTGTGTTTTATAGTGCAGTTTGTGGGTGAGTCAGGTGTGTGGATGTGTGTTAGCTGTGTGGAATTCAAACTATCCAATGTGGTGTTGTGTATTACTGTGGTGACCTCCGACTCCTGTGTTCTGCACCACCATTGGTTTTCCGCCATGGATGAACTGCTATTGTGATTTGTGGGTCGTAATAGGTTTGATGCATTTTTGATGGGCTGGCGGTGCTGATAGTAGATTCGCCCCTTTTCTGCCCACTCCTGGCGATGTTGGAATTTTGGCTGGCTTTTGTGGGTCCTGGCAGTATAACTTGTAACACAACAGCCTGTATGTCCGCCACCATGGCAGTCTGGCTGTCAGACTGCCAAAGGTGTAATGAGGCCCAATGTGTCTGTGTGGTTTACTTTTTTATGAAATCCTTTACAAGAAAAAAAACATCACCCTGTGTTTCGGGTTATGCTGCCTCCTTTCAGCCAGTAACTGCTTTTATGTGAGACAGGGGTTGGTAAAATCATGTCCCTGTGACTCTCCAAATCACAACAAAAATTCCAAAGGTTCCAGGCGACCAGCAATGTTCTGCTACTATGTCACTATATCATTTTAAACAATTGTTTGCACAGAGCATTCTTTACAAATTGTCTTCTTAATTCTTTTTCTTGATATCAAATCAAATCAAATCATTAACATTTATAAAGCGCGCTACTCACCAGTGCGGGTCTCAAGGCGCTAGGGGAAAGGGGGGGGTTACTGCTGCTCGAAAAGCCAGTTTTTTAGGAGTCTCCGGAATGCGGAGTGGTCCTGGGTGGTCCGGAGGCTGGTGGGGAGGGAGTTCCAGGTCTTGGCTGACAGGAAGGAGAAAGACCTCCCACCCGCCGTGGATCCGTGGATGCGAGGGACGGCAGCGAGCGCGAGGCCAGAGGAACGGAGGAGGCGGGTGGGGACGTAGAAGCTGAGGCGTCGGTTGAGGTATTCCGGTCCCTTGTTGTGGAGGGCTTTGTGTGCGTGGGTGAGAAGTCGAAAGGTGATCCTTTTGCTGACTGGGAGCCAATGCAGGTGTCTCAGGTGTGCAGAGATGTGGCTGTTGTGCGGTACGTCAAGGATGAGGCGGGCCGAGGCGTTTTGAATGCGTTGCAGGCGATTTTGGAGTTTGGCGGTGGTCCCAGCGTAGAGGGTGTTGCCGTAGTCCAGGCGGCTCGTGACGAGGTACTCCTGCTGGTCCACCAACGACCCGGAAGGAGAAAGCGGCCCAGCTGCGGTGGCGGAGGTTGGAGACCAACTGGGCAGAGTACCAATGCCTAGTAGAAGAGGAGGGTAAATGCACATGCCCCTGCCCCAGACCCCAGTTCGGTCAGCCAGCCACCTCGTCTCTAGGCCACCAGCAGCTTGCAGCCTTCTGCACATGTACCACCATTGGTGCCCCCTTCAGACCGTTTACTACATTGAGTGAGTTGGCACACTTGGGCCACAGGATGGCCCTCCTCGAGGCCCAGCTTCAATACCTGCAAACCCTCCTGGAGAATGCCCTCTTCTGAACTCCTTTTTTAATTTTTTGTTTTGGTGGGAGAGAGTTTTGTTGTGGGTGGAGAAGGTGGGAACTGGGCAGGGCATTTTATTCACTTGCACTTTTATGGACATTGACATTTCAGACATTAGTTGGGGATGGGGAGATATTATTTAGGGAGAGGGGAGGGCCTACTGTGGGTTTATTTTTTGATTTTTTTTTAGTAAAGAGAATCATTTCTATTAAACTTTATGTCGGAAGAATGTTTTTGGTGTTTTACCTCAACTTTGCAGTGAAGACATTTTGTTAAGCCTGTCTTTTTAATCTGCTTCTCAAAGTGTATGTGAATTAGCTATGGTAAGTTATACCCTTGTCCAACTACCCTTTGTAACAATATTGACCCTTAGGGGGGTATGCTGCCGTACCCTATATTGTCTACAGAAACCTAAATAAACAACTACTTATCTCATCTGCAGTAGAATTTAGTTACGTACTAACTAAACTAGATCTCTTTACCCCATAGTTCTATTACCTGAATAGATAAAGTGGCACCTGCTTCCTCTCTTAATCTTCCAACACCTTACTGGAAGGTTCCCCATGGTGCCCTCTTAATGGTAGTGGTAGTGAGCTGACAGGGATGGCATCACAAGTAAGGTCCTACTCCCACCTAGGTGAGCTCAACTACAGGATTACTCAAAAGGATTATCCATCACAGGCAACTAAATTGAAAGAAAAACACAGAGTTTATTGGCTACACATATATATTTATATTATATCGTTAGAAAGACTGAGACCAGAATACTACCACCATGACAAGAATACTGGATGTGATAACAAAAGCCAGCAATAGTAAATTAGTCTGAGCAATGCTGAGCATAGAATTTAATGAAAAGCAAAGTTACAAATCATCAAATCAGGAAAAGTGTACTCAAAGTCTGGAGTGGACAAGGTTAAGTGTTTACACATAACAAAGGCCTAAATGATGATGTTGATGTTGCTGAAAGATGTGCCTTTATGCATCATTGGGTAAGTGGGGGTGGTGTATGCGATTGCTCAGGTAAAAGAAAATCCCACAGTAAGTTGGTGTAGTATTTAACCACATCTGCCCCACCAAGTGTGTGATCCATTTGTTGTAAATTAAGTCACACTTCAGTAAATCACACAGCCCAAGAGAAAAAGGTAAGGAAGGGGCTTGATGAATGGAAGGGAAAGGAGATTTGGGTGAAGGTGTGACAAACACAAACATAATACAACAACAAAGGTCATCAGGGTGATAAGCAGCACATCATCACCAGTCTGTTGTGGAAGGAAATAAAGGAATGAATATGGTATAGTTCAATTAACTGTATTGAAAACAGTCCTTCTTCCCCTGAGACCAAAGTTATTAGATGCCTAAATGTTCTGTCATCTAGGCTTGAAAAAATCAAATTATGGAGGAGTGAATTAAATACACCCAGTTCTAAAAATATGATTGTTAAAAGAAAAATGATACTGTATTGTCTAATTGGATGGTACGTTTGTATCTTCCTCAGAATGTCTGTCATTTTTGGGTGACTGGTCCTGTAAATAAGAAGAATTGTTGAGCTCTGCTTTCGCTTTTCATTCGTGCAGGAGAGGAAAATGCCTGCAGATTGTAAAACAGAAACTGTACTACGGAGTCAAGGAGAATGACAGAAAGAAGGCAAGCTTTATGATGAGTGTACCAAGAGGACTCAGAGGCAGAGCAAATACAAGAAGAGTTTCAAGTTTGTCAGCAGTGAAGCACACACACTTAGCAGCACTCCCCAAATCATCGCACCTCTCTCCATTCCACATAGCTGAGGACTAGGCCTCAAAGTCCTCATCATGGTTTCCCTTTGAAGTCGATAACCTCCTTCTTCTAGTCTTAGATAGCTTTTGCCTAAACCCCACAAAAGAGATCCAGTGTGCAGTGATACACATGTGATCAGTTGCTTGACAACTAGTCCACATGTCTGTCGTCAGGTGGATGGTGTGAACAGCACTTTGCTGCAAAGCTTGTCCAACCAATTGCAGCATATCATGATGGACCTCTGGAACAGCAACTCTGGTGTAATAGGTCCAACTTGGAACCTACCATTTCGAGCAGGTGGCGACACAAATTCGCAAAATCCCACTTCTACCACAAAAGAAAAATGAAGGAGGTCCAACACTCACATTTTAGCCAGCTTTCCATGTGCAAACAGGCTTCTAGGTAATTGTGGTCATACGGCCCTTTGTGCCTAAACAATCCCATGATAGTAGCCTGGATTGTCATTTTTTCTGGGACCACTGAAGCAGGCAACTTCTGAGAAGTAGGAAGTAGTAGACTCAATGTGAGCCTCTGGGCAGTCATTGTAAGCCGTGGTGTCTCCATCTGACTCTGAGTCTTGTGCCATTTTGAGGTGATGCTGAAGCACTGCTTAGAACAGGGATGCTTTGCTTAAAAATGTAACCTTCTTTTTCCTCATCACCTCATATTGTGATTATAGCTGATGTTTCTCAGCTCTCCTCACCCTCATCACTACCACACTCAACAATCTTTTCAAGGCGTTCCTCCCACCAGATTGCGTGATTTTTTTTCATATGAGTCGTTTGGCCTCCAGTACCGTAGTATGAACCAAGATTATCTTGATGAACACTTGGGTGGTAAATGGAACATATGCAATGATCTCCTCCTTCTTGCTGAGCATAAAAAAGTCCCAAACTGGGGAGGAGTACTTTCTTCATGTGCCAGTGACAATACCTGATAAAGAATTGGAGGTAAGTGGGTGTGTTGTTGATTGTCTCTTTGCAGTGCATACTTCTACTGAGATAGAGTTTAGTGCAGGTCTAAGCTGGGGTTTTACAAATATGGGAGCTGGGTGTGGTACCTTTGCCACATCCCTTGGAGCAGGTTGAATAGGAGGAGTAATGTCAGACTCCTCTCTTCCAGTTTCCATAACAATGACTGACTCAGTGTCACTCTCCTTCTCAATCCCTTAAGTTTTTCAGGAACTTTTATTTTACCTTGCCCCTCCTGGCATCTCTCAGACACTGCCAGGGTCCAATCTATGTCCAGATCATCATCATCAGAAGGGGTGGAGTACCCTTCCTTTTTCTTGCAGGAGATCTGGGAGCCAATGGAAGCTCAACATCCTCTTCTGCCACACTTTTAGGAAGATCTACTTTTGCTGGCTGCGGCTGCCATCCAGTTGTCTCTGTTTCCTGAAATGATTGGGTACTACTTTGTAAAAGGGGCGAATCCAATTCAACATCACTGCTTGTCAGCATCGTCATGATTGCAGTGGCTGCCATGCTGACAGGATGGGTTTGGGCTTAGGTTGGAGATTTGTTGTTGATGTGGTAGTGTTGCTCCCGGGTTCCTCCCCTGGGGCTGGTGCAGAAGGCACATGTCTCCCGAAAAGGGTTGCGGTCATCATGCCAGTGGCAGAAAGCTGCTTCTAGTCATTGGCCACTTTCTTGGCAGCATCTTTCTTTAGGGCAATCGTTAAGCTGTCAGTTGGCAGTGGCACTGAGCTGCACAAGTGGGAGAGATTTGAGGACTGATGTTGTGTTGTGTGGGTACATGTTTTGGACAGGCCTTCTATTTGGCAGTCCTGTGGGTGATGTCTCTTCTGTTGTGCACCTGAAAGAAAGCAAACAAGAAAAACATTTAGTGAAATGTAGCACCGTTGCAGTTTGAAACAGTACAGTCAAAGGCAATACAGTGTAGTGTTGTTGGCTACTTAGGTAGTAACTAACAACAATTTATCAAAGCATTTTAACGTCAAACCACACCACCAATAACATAACATTTAATTCCCAGTCAGGATGATACAACATACAGATATAGCTCTTTCACTAAAGGAGACACATGGCAATCAGGGAGATGCATGGGTAAATGGAATAATCCTTAAACAATGAGGGCTAATGTGCAGGTGGTCCGGGTGAAATGGAATAATCATTCAAAAGTGAATGATGCTTGTGTGTGTGTGCAGTGCAGTGCACCTACTCCATGGAAGGCAGGTTGCCCAGGAGGAAATGGAATAATACCTAAAAAAAATAATGCTGTTGAGCAGCTGTACACCTATGGCAGTCAGGTGGTGGATGGATGGAGGCAAAATGAAAAAAAAAAGAAATGAAAACATACAAAAAGTAACATTAAATAAAAAAACTAAAACAAAGAAAATAAAAATAAAGAAAATTAAAATAAAAATATAAAAAAATTAGAGTAAAACAGCAAAGTTTAAACAAGCATTAAACAAAATATTAAAATACAAAAATTAAATAAAAATGAAAATTCAAAAAAATAAACTATTGTTGATGCTTGTATGGCAGTATGAGAAACCTATTGTGAGGCAAGGAGGTGAATATGAAAAATGCAAAAAATACACGTAATGAAATAAAGCACTGTTCATTATTATCATATCCATAATATATATACACTGCAATGACCCTCAAGCATATTATTAAACTGATATCACATGCAACCCTATGGCAAAAGCACACTGGCTGGCTCCGGCCACATGGTCACACAACAATAGCAAGCAAGGAGGCATGAAGAACGAAGTACATATGTAAGCTTATGGCACAACCACATTGGCTGAGTACACAAAATGGTCTCTGGACACATGGACAAACCAAAAACAGCAAGAAAGGAGGCTTGGAGAACAAGGAACACATGCAAACCTATGACAAAAGCACACTGGCTAAGGATGCAAAATGGCCACTGGCCACATGGTCAAATGACAATAGCGAGCAAGGAGGCAAGGAGAATAAGGGACACATTCTGGCCTAAGACGGACTACACAAAATAGTCCCTAGCCACATGGCCTGTAGAACAAAGACAAATGGTGGCCTACGGCAAACACACTCACACATATATGATTTTTGCATAAACATATACCACAGAAACAGTTCTTTCAATCACTGATGACTAGTACAGGGCTTACTGGCTGGATTGCCCATTGGCAGACTAGGAAACTTAGTAAAATAAATGAATATGGAAAATGAAACAAATGTGGAGAAAAGGTACTGAACTGTGCAACATGTTTCACTTACAAAAGATGAAAAACGAAATGCAAAACAATGGCTAGACCCCTATGAAAACTCCAGGCCACCCACAACAAAGAAATTTAAAAATCAAATCAAAGTACAAAGAAATACTGGTGCATGCCCTAGCAAACAAACAACACCTTTATGCAATAGTTTTTTTAACTTACTTGTGTGACATCACAAACAAAGGGCCTGATTGATATGTCGGAGGAGGGAAATACTCTGTCACAAATGTGATGGATATCCATTCTGCTGTATTACGATCCCATAATATCCTATTGGGGTCGTAAAATGGCAGGCAGGATATCTATCACATTTGTGACAGAGTATTTCCTCCATCAGGATCTGAATCAGGCCCAAAGTCTTTGAATCCATAGGTTTCTGATTCGCGAGTGGGTGTGAAATCTAGTGGTCACTTTCTAGTGGCCGAGACCTGCAAGTGAGAGCGAAATTTGGGAACTCCGTGTTTCTCCGTGTGGCGTGGAGTGCCCGAATTACGAAAACTCCAAGAGCATAGCAAATTTTACCACCCGGGCCTGCTGACAACTTAGGTGGGGCTTCATATCCACCATGAGTGTTGTCTTTGAGTTACTTTTATAACATCACCATAGATGACAGCTCCATAGACCCTGCCTTTGCATGTATCTGCTCTATGTAGGTATAGTGGGCTCCTGGAGAGAAGGGTAAATGTTAAGTAAATTGAAGACAAAAACTGGTAACATCCTCTTTGAGTCTCTCAAAACTTTTATTATTGGAAGAAGAGAAAAAAAAAAATTCTTATTTTCTAGTGTCCTTTGCTTCTTCTCTGTTCTCTTTGATTCTTCTCCCATGTCAAATCTTGTTTCGGTTCATTGTTTTCTTCTTTTGTTCAAAATGTCTCTGGGTTTATGGCAATTAGTAATTACATCTTCCTTTTCTTTCTTAGGGATTTATATTCCAGGATGTTGTTCCACGTCATTGTGCCGTCATGTGGGATGAGAAAAGAACCAGAGAATAAGGTAAGTGTACAGATTTTATGATTGGCTCTTAACTTTTAGGGTTCAGGGAGGAAGGAAAGGTAATTGGAGTAATGCCAAGGGAAGTGAATAACAAGTCAAAAAGTGTCCAGAAAAAAAAAAGAACTTCATGTACAGTGTTCCCCAACACTCCAGAGTGTTTACATACTTTTATTGCCGTTTCTATAAACCTTTGTCCTTTCTCCCGCCTCCCCACTTCCACCACAAGCCCTGAGTACCAAGGGTTTGTTCACGCACCTGTAAAAGCCACGTCCCTCCAGGGACATGGCTGGGTGTTTCTGCTTGTTTGTAGAGTTGCTTTGACTCTCCGCCTTCATCTGGTTCCAGTCGCACCGCCGACAAGTTGCTTTTCTGGCTACTCTCCTCTATGTGCCACCGACAGTCCAACATCCTCACCGCTCTCCTCTCCTTCCAACCGTGCCGCCGTCAGCTGTCTGTTCTCAACACTTTTGTCTCTTTTTAACTGCTCGTCTTCCGGGTTTTTTATTATCCTTAATCAGATATCCGGTTTGACGTTTAAGCCATTAGACCCCTCCGAGGTACCCTCGTGGTATGAATATATGGGCCCCGTAGGACCTTCGTGAGCAGGGGATATCGCAACCCTGTCACAGTAGGTTTTTATAACCAGTCTCTGTAATTGTAATTGTGGGTGAGGAACTTACTGAGCTTCAGTCTTACCACGTGGAGCTCTTGGGTGCTTTACCCCACATTCCCTTTATTCTTAAAGTTGCCATATATATGCCTGACATGCCCACCCTTGGTTTTCGTTAGTTTGAATGCCAAATTGCCTCTCCAGTGCGTGTCCTTTCTGAGCTTTGACTATCTTGTTCATTTTTGCAGAGCTTCCCCTTTGAATCCCTTTTTGTCTCATACTCTCTATGTGATCTTGGATGGCTCTGTACCCAATATTCTGCTTACTTTTCCTACTCTGCCACTAGCCTTTGCCAGCGTTCCTGACGGGGACAAAGCAAGTGTGCTTGCGTGGCTCCCTGCTCTAAATAATTAAATTTGGCCTTGGGGATGTGGTCCCCGGGTGCTGAACATGCCTCAGGGAGTGAGGGTGCCTGCCCCCCCCGTTCTCGAATGGTTTAAGCCCTGGGGGAGGGGGTCCCTGGGGATGAAAACAACTTGGGGAGGGGAGGCTCCCCACCCCTTAAATATCCATAACCCCGAGGTATGGGCTCTCCAGGTCCCTAAATAGGCTGGGGACGGTGCCCTACTGCTGCCCCTCCCCATATACATTTATTAAAATGTTTGTTTATTTTTTTGCCGTGACTTAACATAAGTCCCTCAGGATCCCAGCAAAAAACACATTTAAAAAAAAAAATCAACTCCAGGGGGTCCCTGCCAGTCTCCCATGGAGCTTAAGTGGGCAGGGTATCCCTCCCCTGCTCCTTATATTTTTTGTAATATCAGGACAGGTGACTAAGTCCCTGAGTACTGTAATGGTTGCCAGCAACATTTTTCTCATTTTGCTGACAGCCAATCAAATACCTTGTTCCTGTGGGAGTCTGACCCCTGCGGGAGAGTGGTATGACCCAAGAGAAACCTAAATCCCTGGGCCAATAATATGCTCCATTTCTATATTGGTGCTCCTGCGAGACTCTCAAGAGCCTCTTATGGACCCAACCACCCAGGTATACAAACATTTTAAAACATTAATTTCTAAAAAAATACTGAACAGATATATACCAAATTACATAAAGCACAGTCTGGGGACAAAAGTCTTGCTTACTGCCAAATTTGCTGTAATTCCGTTCAGCAGTTCTTGCTGTAGCCCTGCCTAAAGAAGTCTACGGAAATGCTTGAGGACTTTGCGTTTGATGCCCCCCCCCCTTTTTTTGGCCAAGAAAATGTGTAGGTTGAGTAAACAAATGTGGAAAGGAGATGCTGTACTTATGCAGATGTCACACTCTTTGTCTATATTAGCTCCTTTAAAATACATTATACTTTAAATTATCAAAAACCAATCACCCCTCACATTTGTATCCCACAGGTTTCATACCTTATTAACATCTCTGTACTCATATATTACAGCCTTCTCCTGAGGAAAGGCTTTAAACTCATCGGTTCTGATTCCAACAAAATGGAATTCAGAAGTGACTCACGTTTTTCCTGAATATAAAATATTAGTGTTCTATTTGTTCATTATAACTGTGGTAACTTTACAGTTGATTACTAGGAAGTTAAATGACAGACAACTACTGGTGTTGGAAGTATGTTTACTTTGTTTGACAGAATGTTTTACTGAAATGATGAAGGTATTTGAAAACTCGCAGAAAAAGTGTCCTAATTTTAGCCTTTCTAAAACACTAAACATTTCAATGATGAAAAGAAACCCCTCATTTTGTTCTTGAACTGCAGTATCCTCTGCAGGAAAAGCATTCAGTTTTAGGAGGCATTCAGGTATGCCAAATGTCGGTCATAAATATTGAATGTTAGATACCTAGTTGTTCATTAGAACGTTGTGGTGAAGCTACAGTAGAACATTGAGGAATCAACTGAAAGACTGCTCAGCTACAGCTACTGTTACATGCATATGTTTTACACAGAATATCAGTCTTTATTCTCACATGGCAAAGAAAGATAATATGACTTTATTATCACACAGTGTAGGAATATGGTGTGATGTTATTATTATGTTGTGGAGGAAGATAGTGTGAGCTTCTAGAAAATATGCTCTAGTTTCAGCTTCTGGAGTACCATCCATAACCTCTAGGAAACAGTTTTTTCTCAGACATAGTTCATCATACTCCAGTAGAGGCTCAGCATTTTTCACAGCATATAACTACCTAGCAACTCACCAGTATTGCTAAAATGAGTAGAAAACCTCCAACAAATGATTTATATTGTGACTAAAATATATTATCCCCGTTTTCTATGTGCTCCCTTAGTGAGCCCCATCACTCAGCTTTCACTACAATATGTTTCCATGAGGACCTTGTCCTGATGGAGCAGGCCCATCAAGGGGTGGGCCTTTTGAGACCCCCTGCATGTCCTTTCAGGTCAATATGTGCTCACCTTATCCTCATATATATTTATTTGATCCAGGATGCAGGGGTCGTATCCTGTGACGGTTGCCACAACATATTGTTCAGCTTGTGGCCATCCAATCATGACTGACTAGCCCCCTTTAAAGTGGCCAAACAGACTGTACCTGGACACCAGCAGTCCAGATGTACCATACTTGTTAACCTCCTAATGCCCAATGGAGCAACTATTTAAAAGCACATTTTCTGAAGAATAGTTGAATGTATTTAAACCAAATCACAAAAAAGCAAGCATTTCGAGTAAAGTTCCAAAACGTTGACACATTAGGTGTAATTGCTTTGGAAATTAACATGCAAAACCACACTTTTCGGACTCCTTTTTTCTTGGCCCTGCTTAACAGTTCAGCGCAAAACTTTTCATGACAGTGTTGTGGAGGATAACCTTTATTTCATGCAGATTTGTCTAACAGTGCCAGAGTTATTGGGGAAACAAAAAATACTCTTCCTGTCCTAACTATAACTACACAGTGATGGCTACCATTTTGCAAAATAAATATATATATATATATATATATATATATATATATATATATATATATATATATAAACATATATATATATTAATTTGAGTAATTTTAGTCAAATTTGGTTACATTGTGTACAGTCTTAAACAAATTAAACATTGCTGCTGTACATATTTGTTTAGATGTATAACTTCATATTATCCAAAATATACTAAAATAACTTCATAATGAGAAACTCTTGAAGAATGGACCACTTTATTCAAGAAGTTTAAAGGAGAATGTGGATCATTACATAAATTGAAATATCACCCATGTAAGCAGAGGATTTCATTTATTTGTCTGCAGTAAGAAATGCCTTAAATATCTAGGCAGAAGCATTTGGGAGACAAAGGTCCTGATAAAAGGGGTTATAGGGCCACCATGAACAAAGTCAATCTTTAAATAAAATGAAGACTTTTTCCCATTCATGTATATACCAACTATAGGGTCAGTATGCATGCTTGATAACATAGTTTTAAATTTAGTGCCAAAACTGTCAATTTATACCCTTCTCATAAATTTCTGTTCCAAACAATGAAAAGCTTTAAAGGGTGCATTAAAGGGTGCAGCCAAAACTAGAAGCTTTACTTGACATTTAAGAAAATGTGTACGATATCAGATCCCAATTGTCCCTTCATACATTTGCATTGCTCATTCATGACCAGATTAAAAAAAGCTAAATCCACTCTCTCTGACAGCAAGAAGTTTTGAATATTTCTTACAATCAGTATTAATAAGAGTTTAGCCAAGCAAATGTCATTATTCAGGATAGAGAAGAAGATAAATCATGGCCTCTAAAATGCTCTATTAGCTTGTTTCTGAGTAATAAAGAGGCTATAAGCAAATGTGTTTTGGAGTATCTAACATAGTCACTAGAAGTTGTGGGATTTATTATAACAATTAATTTGATACCAAATGTGTGGTATCTGTTAATTAAGGGGACTTTTCAAATTCAAATAAAGTCTCCCCATTCTAGCCTATGAGGGCCATTCACTACAATGAGGGAAAAACAAATTTGGCCGTTTTACCTTACTTGGGCTTATAAAACTATTTTTATAAGGTCCCTGCTTATAGTTACATGGCACCTAACCCTAGAGGCACATAGGGCACACCTTAGGTGTGACTTATATGTAACAATAAGGTAGTTTAAGACTTTGGAACTACTTTTAATTCCAATGCCGAATTTGCATGTACTTTTAATTTAAAAGGAGCCAGCAAGGCAGGCCTGCCTTTAAACTGACACTGGGCACCTCAGCAGTGCACCTATGGGGACACCACCTATGCTGGGGTCCCTTAACCCACATGCCCTACCATATACTAGGGACTTATAGGTAGGTTGACTTAGCCAATTATAATTAACCTAATTTGCATACTGATTTTACACAGAGCACAGGCCCTGGGACTGGTTAGCAGTACCCAGAGTACCATTAGATTCAGGAAAACATCAGCAAAAAGTGAAAAATGTGGGGCAAATAGTCAGGGGGCATCTGCAATCAGCCCTGTTTTCTCACAACTCTTCAGAATTTGCATTTTCTTTGATGAAGAAATGGTAATAATATCTTTGGAAGGAGCTTCATAAGCATTCCCGTTATTTTGAATCAAGTCTCTATTCATCAATTCATCAAGTAAGGTTTTCAATTCCTTCTATAATTTAAGGTGAAAATTTCAATGATCCAGATTAAGTGCCTCATTATGAGTTTGGCAGTCGGACCACCAGACCGTCACTGTGGCAGTCCCAGAAAGGCCACAGTGTTAGAGATCCTTCAGACTGGTCTATTGCAAATTACACAGGTAGTACCCTTGACTGCCAACCAAAAGAAGGTAGACCGGCAGCAGCACGGAGACCCAGAAATAGGCGTTCTGACCTCCAACTCCAATAACATTACAACCAACCACTGAACGTATTACAAGCACAAAGTCACAATAGCGGGCACCCATGGCGGTCTGCCAATGGCAGTCCGAGCCATGCCGGTTTCTGGTCACAAAAGTAATACACAAGAGCACATTGCACAGATTTGAAAACAACACAGCTGACGCACATTCACACACTGGGCACACATGCAAAGGAGACCATAAAACACACCCCTTTACACACCACAATCTTCTGCATCTTCACTGCTAGACACATAAGCCAAAGCATATAAAAAATCAAACTCTATTAAATAGACACCCCTTCATTTTTTTTCTGACATCCAATAACACATCCTGCCCACACTTCACACCATTTACACCCTTTTGCACTACCCCAGTTTAGTTACACACTGTCAACCTTTTTTTTCCCCTGCACACAACCATGTCACACTCCAAATGAGTCGAAAGTCATGGTGGATCAGTAGATTCACATGTTTGGAGCCCAAGTCCAGCACACTTCTTTCAGTAGGAAAATTAAAATAATGGACAGGATAGTCGACAGAGTCAATGCTGTAGGCCCCACCTTGTGCAAAAAGGAGGACATCAGGAAGAGGTGGAATGACACAAGGGCAAGGTCCATTCCTTGGTCTCCTGGCACCAGCTGTGGGCTAAGAAGACTGGTGGTGGCCCTGCTAGTGACCCATCTCGTCTTTTTCCCTTGGAGGAGAAGGTCTTGACCATCCTGCATCTTGAGGGCTTGACAGGAATACCTGGGGGAGTGGAGTTAAGTAAGTCACCACACTAAAAAGGTGACACAAATACCATGAAATGCCTGCTCACTGATCACCTTCTGCCACCTTCACTGTTACTCACCTCACCAGCCCAGTGTTCTCCCCTCCAAATACTCCTGTATGTCAACTCCCAATTGAAGTTTACCACCTGTGGTTTATTATTACGCATGAAGTCCATAATACAGGTATTGACAGGACTGCAACTCCCAGCAAGCAGTGTTTCTGTAACTCCAACCACCACAGTATTCTCTTGTCTAAAGACCCTTTTGGTAATCTCTCAAATGAAATGTACTCACCTGGGGGGTTCACATATATATAGTGTGTGTAGTACAGTGACTGACAGGACTGCAAAGCCCAGGAAGGCCCTGTGTCTGTGAATCCAACCACCAGACCAGTGTTCACTGCTACAAATACCCTTGTTTGGCAACTCTCAAATAAAGTGTACTCACCTGGGGTTTCACATCTGTATAGTGTGTGTTCTACAGGGACTGACAGGACTGCAAAGGCCAGGAAGGCCCTGTGTCTGTGAATGCAACCACCAGGCCAGTGTTCACTGCTACAAATACTCTTGTTTGGCAAGTCTCAAATGAAGTGTACTCACCTGGTGGTTCACATCTTTATAGTGTGTGTATTACAGGGGCTGACAGGACTGCAAAGGCCATGAAGGCCCTGTGTCTGTGAATCCAACCACCAGGCCAGTGTGTACTGCTACAAATACCCTTGTTTGGCAAGTCTCAAATAAAGTGTACTCACCTTGAGGGGGGGTTCACATTTGTGTAGTGTTTGTACTATAAGGACTGATAGGCCTGTAAAGGGCAGGGGGCCCTGTGCATGTGAATCCAACAACCAGGACAGTATTCACTGCTACACATACCCTTGTTTGGCAAGTCTCAAATGAAGTGCACCCACCTGGGTGCTTCAAATGTGTATTGTGTGTGTACTACAGGGACTGACAGGACTACAACTCCCAGGAGGCACTGTTTCTGTAACTCCAACCACCACCACAGTGTTCCTTTGTCGAAAGACCCTTTTGATGATCTTTCAAATGAAATGTATTCTCCTGGGAGGTTTCCAACACTGCTGCCAGCAAGACCTCCACTACCAAGCTGCTGTGTACCACTGCTGGGAGCAGTCATGCCACTTCCAGCAGGTGAGAGTGCCCCAGACTTCTCTCCACAGAAGCTGGAGAGGCTAGTTGACAAGGTCCTACCCCTGTATGAACAGCTCTATGGTGCACCACAGGAGCAGGAAAATACCTCTTGTGCACAGTGTTTACTGTACTTCACCATCCTTTCCCTCCTCACAGGCTACAAAGTGCCCTGCGTGCCAGGTTGGCTACTCTTATGCCTGTAAATGCAATCTGTGTGGCATCAATGGGAGCATCAATGTGCAAGTATTTGCGGACAGTGCCATATGATGAGTTCATTCACATTGTGTTCTGTGTGATTTTGGGGTTCCTAGATTCTCCTTGTGTTGGATGCACATAACTAGTTGAGGAGACATTACTGCCATCCACTGACCACTCTTTCCTCATGCTTGTTCTAAATGTCCCATAACATATATGTGCATGATAGCATGAGCTGAGTATGAATTTTGCATGAGTCAGTTGAGAGTAATGTGAGCAAGGTGTATAGTGCCACAGAGATTTCAAAACACATATGTCCTTGCTTGAATGTTCTTGGGAAGGCATATCTCTTTCTGCCCTTCAGGATGCCGCACACACACCACATTCCAATTAGCTGTGGACAGATGTTGTACTGTCATGCATGGAAGTGATGAGAATGTAGTATCATGTAGGTTCTGTCTGTTCAGCCTGCAGAGACCAAGGCTTGTCACATGCATCTCCTGGTATAGGTCTTAGTCTCTACTGGGGTGGAGACACTGTGGATATGCAACTTTGGCACTGAGCCCACTCCCTGTACCCCAACAGATCCCATCATAGGAGCAATGTTAGAAATGGGGTCTCTAGTTGGCAGAGGTATACACCCTTGTCCAAGTAGGGAACACAATCCTAGTCAGGGTATGTCACACACAATCCAAATTATCCTGTGCTCACCCTCTGTTTGCTTGGCTCTGAGCAGTCAGGCCTAACTCAGAAGGCAATGTGTAAAGTATCTGTGCAATAACTCATACAGTAATACAGTTAAAACACCTCAAACATAAACCACACATGTTTAGAAAAATATACATTTATCTGGTTAAATTAAGGTTAAAACTATAAAGATTCAATAAGCACAAGTTGAGATCAATTTTGCTAGATACGAAAGAGCCTTAAATCTTAGAGATCAACAGGTGTCTCTTGTTTACACAAGTACCTGGTTTGTGTCAAAAATAACATGCACAGAGACCGCAGAGGAAGAGATGCATGGAAAAATAGGGTGTGGGTTGGATTTTCCGACGCAGCACAGACGATGCGTCATTTCTTTCCACGCTCCAAGGGGCTTTGTGTTGATTTCCGGCATGCAGTCTTGGTTCCTCAATGCTATGCGGGGATCTTTTTGATTCCCAGGGACGATGCGGGGAAATCCTGGACGTACAGGACGATGTCACAGGCATTGCATCAATCTGGTATGGCAATGCATCAAATTTTCTGTTGCACAGCAGGAGTTGCATCAATTTTCACTCGGGAAGTCGGGCTGCATCGTTCCAGTTCAGCTTTGCGTCGATCCGGTAGGGCTGTATGTCGAATTTCCAGCCGCAAGGCAGGAAAATTATCAATTCTTCACTCGGGAAGTCGGGCTGCATCATTCCAGTTCATATGTGAGGTGATTTCTCGGTCGCACAATGGCTGTGTGTCATTTCCGCAGGCTGTGCATCAATTTTCAGTGCACGAGGAGTTTCCTGAAGAGATGAAGGGCCATATTTATACTTTTTGTCGCACAACTGCGCCAACGCAGTTGTGCGTCAAAAATTCTACCGCCGGCTAACGCCATTCCAATGCGCAATGCGGGCGCCTTATTTAAGGAATGACGTTAGCCGGCGCTGCGGACTGGTCTGAGTAAAAAAAAATGACTCTCACCAGGCAGCACTGGCGTAAGGGAAAATGGGGGTTGTGGGTCAAAAAATGGTGCAAGTCAGGTCTGAGGCAAAAATCAGGCCTCAAACTGGACTTGCGCCATTTTTTGACGCACAAGCCCCATTGCATTGACTCCTGTCTTAGCAAAGACAGGAGTCATGCCCCCTTGCCCAAAGGCCATGCCCAGGGGACTTCTGTCCCCTGGGCATGGCCATTGGGCACATTGGCATGTAGGGGGGCCCAAATTAGGCCCCCCATGTCACTTTAAAAAAACCAGAAAATATACTTACCTTAACTTACCTGCACTTACCTGGGATGGGTCCCGCCATCCATGGGTGTCCTCCAGGGATGTGTGGGGGTGGCAGGGGGTGTCTCTGGGGGCAGGGGAGGGCACCTCTGGATTCCTTCCGAGCCCACAGTTCCCTTAACGCCTGCCCTGACCCAGGCATTAAAAAACGGCGCCCACCCCCTTCTGTGCGTCAAAATGACACTGGGGTGTAAATAAGGCGCACAGGCCTTAAAGTCATTTTTTGGAAGGGAACGCCCACCTTGCATATCATTAACGCAAGGCAGTTTCCCGCTTCCAAAAAATGACGCTCACAGTGGAATTTTGACATCCGCGGGGTCGGGCGTCAAAGTTTAAATATGGGGCAAGGTTTGTGCCGAATGTGCGTCAAAAATTTGTACGCAAATTCGGCGCAAACAGAGTATAAATATGCCCAAAGTCTTTTTGTCCCTGAGACTTTGGAAAACAGGAGGCAAGCTTAATCCAAACCCTTAGAAAGCACTTCTCAACAAAGTCAGAGGGCAGCAAGGCAGCAGGGCAACAGCAGGGCTGCAGTCCTTCTCAGCAAAGCAGTCCAGATGAGTCCTTTTGGCAGCCAGTCAGTTCCTTTTGACAGGTTGCAAGTTCAGATTCAGAAGTGTCTGATTTGGTGGGGTTAGGGACCTAGACTATATACCCAAAAATGCCTTTAAAGTAGGGGGGACTTCAAAGAGTAGTTGGGAAGTGCACAAGGGTCCCAGTAGAAGGGTTTGGCAGTCCACTGAGTGAGGGAAGGACACTAGGCTTTGAAATGTAAGTGTCAGGCCCTCCACCCTTCCAGCCCAGGAAGACCAACTCAGTATGCAGATGAGTGCAGGTGTGACTGAATATCCTGTGTTTGTCTGAGTGAAATGCACAAGGAAGCTGTCAAGCAGCCCAGGCCAGACCTTGATTGGAGACAGGCTGTAAAGCAAAGATGGATTTTAAGTGCAGAGAAATGCTCACTTTTTAAAAGTGGCATTTCTAAAGTAGTCATATAAAATCCAACCTAACCAATATGCAGGATTTTCTATTACCATTCCAGCCATACTAAATATGACCTGGTTACCCCTTTCCGATCAGAATTTACACCTCAAACAGTATATGAGGGTAGCCTAAATGTTAGCCAATGAAAGGAGCAGCCCCCAGTAGTGCAAAACGAATTTAGGAGTTTTCCATTTCCAGGGCATATAAAACACACATGTACATGTCCTGCCTTTTACCTACATAGAACCCTGCCCTATGGGTTACATAGAGCCTACCTTAGGGGTGACTTATATGTAGAAAACGGGGAGTTTAAGGCGTGGTAAGTACTTTTAAATGCCAAGTCACTCCTGAGACATGGTTAAGGGGCTACTTATGTGAGTGGCACAACCAGTGCTGCAGGCCCACTAGTAACATTCAATTTACATGCCCTGGGCACATGTAGTGCATTTTACTAGGGACTTACAAGTAAAACAAATAGGCCATTTGGGCAGGAACCAATTTTACCATGTTTAACGGAGAGAGCATATGCACTTTAGCACTCGTTAGCAGTGGTAAAGTGTGCAGAGTCCTAAAACCAGCAAACACAGTGTCAGAAAAGTGGAGAGAGGCAGGCAAAAAGTTGGGGGATGACCACCCTAAGAATGTCATGTCTAACAGGTAATATGAGGCGCTGGTGACAAATCCTGCCCAGAATGCTTCATTCCTTTGATCAGATTAGGAATGAGTACAGAGGTGAGTTACTGATCTAGTCCAGATGTGCACTTAGTATCATTGTCAACGTCTGTCTTTAATTCATGACAGGTCCCTAACTCCCACATCCCTGTTGTCACCTTCACACAGATCATATTTGTCCTGTGCAGGCTTATCGCATAACTGACATTCCCATAGTGCAGGCAGTGTGTTGAATCCTGGGAGGCCACAATATATGTCTCAGTAGCTTGGTCACATAGCAGAAACTGTACAATGCATGCCTTTGTATGTTTGATGCCATCTCTGTAGGATGGACACATATGTCCAAATATATGTTCAGTGATACAGTTACTAACACCGAGCCTCACCCACTGAAGTGGCATGAGTCTGAATATGTTATTGCACATGTCCTCACATGACAGACACTTTCTGAAACCACCATGTCAGTCCCTTCATTTTTAACTATGTGTGAGGTTTGAGTTTGTACTCTGGCAGTAGCCTGTAGGGACTGCAGAGAGTCATTCTGACAGAGTGTGAATGTGTTTGTCCATTCATGCCTAAGAGGTTACCCTTCAGAAGCCACAGAGGTGTGATGTATCTCATAGTGGCTCACTTCTCAGCCAGGTTTCTACAGCATGTTCCACATGATGTCAATAAGCTTGCTTAGTCATTGTAGGGTCTGAGCAGGATAGTGTGATGGTCTGCAGATTGGGAAATGTACTTCTGTAGTAATGTCCCTGTAGTTATTGCCTTGTATGTGCAACATTTGGGGAGTATGGACAAATAGGAAAGTTCTAGCTTGTTGTTACTGACATGTATGTGACTAAACCATTTGTAATGAGACTTGTGAACATGATCTTTTGATATGTCTTTTGCATCAATGCAGGTCAACATCCATCAAAGAAGGGAATATGGAGAGCCATCGCCAAGAAGGTGCGGACCCTGGGGCTCCACAGCCGGCGGAGTGCCCACTGCTGAAAAAGGTTGGAAGACTTGAGGCATTGGGCCTGGAAAATCGCAGAGGCCCATCTGGGGCTGTGTTCCCAATGTAGGTGGGGTGACCATTGGACCATGACTCCCCTAATGGCCCGCATGTTTGCGGTAGCCTATCCCGAGCTTTATGGACATTAGTCGGCATATTCCTATCTGTCCCATTGCCAAGTGATTGAGTGAGGTTCTGACAGCTCCCCCTGACAATTAGGGATGAGCAATGTGTCACACAGTAGATGAGTGATTGTTTGTGTGGACATGTCATGTATTGTAAACTGATGTACCCTGCGTATTGTCCCAGGAACCTAGGACACAACTGGGTGGAATCCACAAACCACTTGCTCTGGAGGGACCACTTAAGGCTGTGTACATTGATCAATCAAGTACTGTTTGTTGTAGTGGGTGTAATTTCAATGCAACAGACCACTACTCCTAAATGTCCCAGACCAAAGGTAAGTAGGTGATGGGTCACTGTCCTCTGCCATTTGTCCGGGCAAATGTGTAGATAGGCCTCTACCACCCAACTATTTATCTTCGGTATATGATTGGTACTGGTGCCTGATTGCAGTATGTAATGTGAAGATGCCCAACAGATATGTGACTGGGATTACATCGGCCTTTGGCTGCAGCAATGGATCACTACTTTCCCTTGGTAGGTGGGAAATATACATTGACATATTTTATGTTCCATCACTGTTGCCAACATCCCTTATGCCTACATGCCAGCATGTGTCCTTTTCTCCATATGACATTTGTGAGCTGCAGTTTCATGCATGGTCTACCTTTTCTGATGGGATGATGTCTGCTTGCCTCACATACATGTACATGCCAACCTGAGTGTGGAATAGGACATTTACAATGGTGGTACACTTCATATTGTACCACATACAAGAGTGTGTCACTATTATTTTTTGGCTGATACATACCATCAGCCGTCATAGAATGTAATTTGGCATGTACAGCTGCAGTAGCAATGGGGGATATGACAGAGAAGCCTAAAGTTTAGAGCCACAATATGAATATCAATGTCCTTGATGTGGCATCATGTGGAAAACTGCACTGCACATGTGTAATTTGTAAGGTATGTGCTCTGACTGTTGGCATGTATCATGGAGTAGAGGGGTGCCAGTCATATTTGGTGATTACCATGGGTCTTGCTAATTCATTGTGTTGTGTATTTTGGGGACATTTCTCCCTGACATATTGTACATGATGTCTACAGTGTCTATTTTCATGCCAAATGTGTGGCCTTTCTGTGAAAGATTAATACTACATCCATGACTCTACTGGAACAAATTTAACTTGGTGAAGTGTTCTTTGTTGATACGTTTCTAGAGTGAAATTAGTATTTCCATTTCACCTTTTCCAGGGTACTTGGCATGAATTTGTATCATCAGTTCTCATTGTTGGGTCATCATTTATGTGACAAACAGTTGTGTGCATGACCTTGTGTGGGATCTGTGGAAATGCATTTTGTATTGGCCTACTATTGTATGTCAACAGGTAACAGTGATCTGCTCCATGGGCCAAAGCTTTGAGGGTGATGGTGTCTCCTTTTGGTTGAATGGTTACTGTGATTGCACAAATTCAATCATGCAATTGTTACTGTGTGAGATCCTGATTTTCCAGTGGACAACTTTTGACTGGAGCTCAAACAAACACAAGCACCACAAAACACACCAACATGCAAGCAAACAACAGCCATCCGCTGACACAACAGTCACAACTTCCCTTACACCCCCTCCACCCACAGCATCACACACACCACATCCAGCATACCCACAGGCACCACATCAACAGTCAGTGACACGCCCACCACACCCATCATACCTACAGACACCACCCCAGCAGACCCCCAGACATCTACCACAAGCCCCCAGCAACAGACACCACAACTACAGACACACAGACATGCACCACATCCAGCATACCTGCACTCACCATTTCAACAGCCACATACACATACACCATTCCATCCCCCAGCACCTTTATCTCCCAGACCCCCAAGACACACAAACATACTCACTCACCAACCCAACAGACACATACCACTCACAAACATACCTCCCAGAAGCATGCACCCACGACATCCACACCTACACAGCCGACCACCACTCCCTCTACCTCCAAATCCAGACCCCTTCTGATGACCATCCCTGTGTCCCTAAGAAAGTTTTTTTGTTTCACCTTGACCTTTCCCCTGTTCCCTCCACCCATCTCAAACCCAAGAGGCTCCACCCACCTCCCAACTTCTCCCTTCCACATCCAAGGCCTTTCCTGTCTCTCCTGTAAGCACCCAGAACTCTCTGCCCCTAGAAGAAGACAATCCCTCCCATGCCCAAACCCCCCTCCCAAATCCGACACCACCCCAACGCCCCCCTGGATAATCCCTCGACGTACATGCCTGCCCCCTTGGTGCCCGATCCTGTTGAGGTTCCATGGCAACTGGGAGTCATGTTTAGGCATGACACTGTGCTATATTGGACTTTATATGGACTGGCCAATGACTTTTGGACTTTACCAATTTTCTAGTTACTAAACCCAAACAGTTGGGTTTTTTGGGTATACTTTTGTGCTGCAATTGCTTTCGTACTGTAATGTTGTTCTTGTGACTTGTGTCATCTGCCTAGAGTTGTGTGTGTTTCAGACTGCTTGCTGATCCATTTGCTGTTGTTTGCAGTATCTGACTTTGTGGGCAGTGCTGATGTCCCCCAGGAGAAGTGTATATGTTGACTGTATTGATATGTGGGTGTAAATGCAATGGTGGTGTCATGGCATTGTGTACTGTTTGGTTTGGTAAGTATTTCATCTTGTGTTGTCCAATGACAGCATCAATAGTGGTGGACGCGTCCCCCTGAAATGGATTGTGCATTCATCTCCTATGTGGGAGCTCGAGTTTTGTTGATGCAGGTGTGAAGTGTGTTCAATTGTGCTAACTTTGTTTCCATTTGACTGTGCATGTGTCCATTTAGCTGTGTGCACCTTGCAGCTGGGTCATATGTCTCATGTAGTTGGAGTTGTATGTGCTTTGTTGACCTGCACTTATACATAGTGCAGATAGGCATGCCATTTGGGTATGGTACTGTTCGTCCCTGTGACACATGTAGGGCTATTTTCTGTGAACATGTTGTTTGAGGGGTGTGTGCATAGTGCTACATGTCCCAGTACAGCCTCCTTCCCTGAGTGCTCCTGATACCCCCATCCCTATTGTGTATTGTCAGCATGGTGCTCTGTGTCTGTCTCCCTGTCTATTGTGCATGCTACTGTCCCTCCATTGTGCTGTGATATGGGTGATCTGTGTGTCCATTGCAGAGCTGTTTACTGGGAGTGGCATTTTTGTTTGTTAGAAATTGGGTCTCTGGTTGGCATTTAGTTTGCATTCTGTCCAAGCAGGGACCCTCACTCTAGGAAGGGCTGTGGAGATACACGCCTAGGATAACTACTGCTCACTCCCTTGGTAGCTTGGCACAAACAGTCAGGCTTATCTCAGAGGCAATGTGTAAAGTATTTGTACCAACATACACAGTAATACAGTACAAACACTACAAAATCAACACCACTCCAGTTTAGAAAAATAGGCAATATTTACCTAAATCAAACAAGACAAGAACAACAAAAATCCAACATACACAAGACAAGATATGAATTTTTAAAATAACAAGAGTCTACTTCCGTAGAAAACAATGGAAACGTTGATGTAACACAAAGTTCCTGGATATGTCAAAAATAAAGCAGCACGGGCAAGCGTGCATCGAAAAAGTCAGCGATGCATTGATTCCTTACTCGCAAGTGAGGCTGTGTGTTGTTTCTTCTTCGGTTGGGTAGGCGATGAGTCATTTTTCTCCCCAGCAAGAGAGCGATGTGTCGATTCTCAGATGGGGCACCTTGGATCCACGCATGCTTGCATTGATTTTTGACGCCCAGCGATGGCGAATGAGAAATCCAGCTGCACGGTAATGGAAAACTGTGCTGCGTGGGGTGTGCATCGTTATCAGCAGCCGCAAGTGGGTGCTGCATCGTTTCTCCAGCTGCGATACAGGTGATGCATTGATTTCTCAGCTGCGATGCAGGTGTTGTATCAATTTCAGCCACAATTTGGGTGGCACATCATTTTTACAGCCGTGTTGCAGGTGGTGCATCAAAATGTTCCCCGCATGGCTTCCTGTGCGTGCATTTCCATCTTTGTTGTACCAACTTCACCTTTCAAGGGCCCCGGGACTGGATAGGATACCACTTGGTAGGGCAGGAGTCTCAGCAGAGAGTCCAGGTGCTGCCAGAGGAAATCTTTGATGGCCCTGAGACTTCAAACCAGGAGGCAGTCTAAGCCCTTGGAGATTCTTCACAAGTAGGAATACACCACAAAAGCCAGTCTTTGTCCTCTTTCAGGCAGAAGCAGAAACTGAAGGCCAACCCAGCAAAGCACAGTCACAGGCAAAGGGGCAGTACTCCTCCACCAGTTCTTCAGCTCTTCTCCTTGGCAGAGGTTCCTCTTGGTTCCAGAAATAATGTGAAAATCAGGGGATTGGGGTTCGCTACTTATACCCCTTTCTGCCTTTGAAGTAGGCACACTTCAAAGGAAAGTCTCTGTTGTTCAGAAGATCCTGCCTTACCCAGGTCTGGCCCCAGACACACACCAGGGGGTTGGAGATTGCATTGTGTGAAGGCAGGCACAGCCCATTCAGGTGTAAGTGACAATTCCTTCCTCCACTCTAGCCCAGATGGCTCATCAGAATATGCAGACTACACCCTAGCTCCCTTTGTGTCACTGTCTAGAGAGAATTCACACACAGTCCAACTGTCAGTCTGATCCAGAAAGGGAATACAGAAGCAAGCAGAGGCACAGAATTGTTTAGGCAAGAAAATGCCCCCTTTCTGACAATTTAAAAACCAACTTTACCAAAACATGTATTTTTGAATTGTGAGTTCAGAGACTTCAAACTCTGTTTTCAAAGGGAAACTGCACTTAAAAGAAATGTAAAGGCAGCTCCATGTTAACCCATGAGAGATATAGGCCTTGTAACAGTGAAATCTGAATTTGGCAGTATTTCACTGTTACAACATGTAAAACACATCAGTACATGTCCCACCTTTAACATACACTGCACCCTGCCCATGGGGCTACCAAGGGCCTACCTTAAGGGTACCTTACATGTACAAAAAGGGAAGGCTTGGGCCTGGCAAGTGGGTAAACTTGCCAGGTCAAATTGGCAGTTTAAAACTGCACACACAGACACAGCAGTAGCAGGTCTGAGCCATGTTTACAGGGCTACTTGTGTGGGTGGCACAATCAGTGCTACAGGCCCACCAGCAGCATTTGATTTACAGGCCCTGGGCACCTCTAGTGCACCTTACTAAGGACTTACTAGCAAATCAAATGTGCCATTCATGGGAAATCCAATTACACATACAATTTACACAGGGAGCAGTTGCACTTTAGCACAGGTCAGCAGTGGTAAACTGCCCAGCAAAAACAGAGTCCAGCACAAAGTCAACACATGGGAAGCATAGGCAAAAAAACAGGGAAGACCACGCCAAGGATGCCAGGTCTAATATGTGTCCCCTCTAACTGAAAGTGGGAAGAACTTCCCAACCTCATAGGAGTTTAGGTCACTAAGGCAGAAGAATCTGGACAGACCATCAGCAGTGGTGTGTTCTGTTCCTGGGCGGTGTTCCACCATAAAGTCCATTCCCTGTAGTGAGGTAGTCCACCTCAACAATTTTACTTTCTCACTCCTCATCTGCACTAATCATCTGAGGGGCCTGTGGGCTGTCTGAACCCAGAAGTGAGTCCCAAACAAGTAGGGTCTCAGCTTCTTCAGCACCCAGACCACAGCAAATGCTTGAAACTCAATTGCACACCACTTACGTTCCTGAGGAAGTAACCTCCTACTAATGAAGACTGCAGGCTGGTTAGGCCCTCTTCATTTTGCTGTGACAACACTGCTCCTACACCATGCTCTGAAGCATCAGTCTGCACAACAAATTCTTTAGAGAAGTCAGGTGCCTTCAGCATGGGTGCCGTGCACATGGCAGCCTCCAGAGCATCAAAAGCTGTCTGGCAAGCCTCAGCCCACATCACTTTCTTTGCTTGTTTCTTGGAGGTTAACTCTGTTGTTAAGGGGGCAATGATATTGCCATACCCTTTAGCAAACCTCCTATAGTAATCTGAGAGACCTAAAAAAGCTTTCATCTCAGTCTGGGTCTTGGGGGGCTCCCAAGCCAGAATGGTATCAATCTTTGGCTGTAGGGGTGACACATGGCCACTCCCCACCTGGTGTCCCAAGTACAGATCCCTGCACTATTTGGCACTAAGTTGCCTTAATAATGAGGCATGTCTTCTGCAGGGCCTCTAACATTTTGCAGTGGTGCTGCAAGTGTTCCTCCCAAGTGGAGCTGAACACAGCAATGTCATCCAGGAAGGCTGCACTGACATCATCCAATCCAGCCAACACCTGATTAACCAGCCTCTGAAAGGTGGCAGGGGTATTTTTCACCCCAAAGGGCATGACCCTAAACTGGTAGTGCCCATCTGTGGAAGAAAATGCAGACCTCTTCTTGGCCTCCTCTGTCAGAGCAATCTGCCAATATCCAGACTTTAAATCAAATGTGCTGAGATATTTGGCAGCCCCTAACGGATCAATGAGCTCATCAGCTCAGGAGATGGGGAGTGCATCTGTCTTCGTGACCGCATTGAGGCCCGGTAATCCACACAGAACATGAGTTCTGGAGTGGCACCAGGAGCAGCAGCTTTTGGGACCAAGACCACAGGATTAGCCCAAGGGCTACTGGAAAACTCAATAACCCCAAGAGCTAACATTTTGGATATCTCATCCTTAATGTTGGCCCTAACCTTGTCAGTCACCCTGTAAACTTTATGTTTCACAGGTGGGCTATCCCCAGTGTCCACATCATGTGTAGACAAATGAGTGACCTCTAGGATTAAGGAAAACAATGTGGCAAACTGTCCCAACACCTGGAGACAGTCCTTCTGTTGTTATGAAGTTAATGAGCAGAAAAGGGTCACACCCTCCACAGACCCATCTTTCTCCTTAGCAGACAGGAGGTCAGGAAGAGGCTCACTCTCTTCCTCTACCCCATCATCTGTTGCTAGGAGCATTGTCACATCAGACCTCCCAAAGTGAGGCTTGAGGTGGTTCACATGTAGGACCCTTCTGGGTACCTGGTGGCATGGTCCACCACGACCAAGGCTGTCTTGAGATCCAGAGGCCTCACAATGTCAATACTAACCCTTTCAAAGGGGGGCTGACAATGGGAAAAGGTTGGAGGGGAGCCTTACATTTCCCACCACTCTTGCCCCTTGCCTGACAAGTTTTGCAAGATCTACAGTGTGCATCAGAGCGCCACCGTATTTTGGGCCAGTTGAATTGGGTGACAAGCCTCTCAAAGGTCTTGCCCTGCCCCCAATGTCCAGCTAAAGCGCATCATGAGCCAAACCCAGTAGGAAGGCTCTGAAGCACTGGGGTGTAACCAGCACACATGCTGCCCTAGGTTCAACAACATTAGGTTCGCTGTCTAGGAGGCTATCCTCCCAGTACATCAGATGAGAAGCAGACTCCTTGCCAGACACCAGGTCTGCAGCCTGATGCCGCAAACACTCCAGAGTAGGGTATGACTTCTGTGCCTCACAGATTGCTTCCCTGGTGGGTCCCTCTTCCTGCTGCCACTGAGTCAGCTCAAGGACCTCCCCCAGTTCAACCACCTGTTCCCCTGTGGGCTCCGGGGCAGCCCTCTCAGGTTCAGCCTCCTCCCGGACTGTAGGAACTTCTGGAATGGGTTTCCAGGGGCCTTTCTTCTGGCAGACTCCTTGGCCACTCTTTCAGGCTCCAGGGTTTCCTGATCACCTTGACGGGCTGCCATTGACCAGGTGGACAGACACCCACCCACTGAGGTAGACCCAACATCTCCAAGTGAGACCTGTGTTCCACCTCCATCCAAAGGAGAATCCTCCAGGTCAGTGCCAAACAGACAATCAACCGGCTAGGCAACAGCTACCATCAAGAAATCTGAGACCCATCCCCCACTCAAAGGGAACCTGCACCACTTTGCAA
Organism: Pleurodeles waltl; assembly: GCF_031143425.1. NCBI lineage: Eukaryota > Metazoa > Chordata > Amphibia > Caudata > Salamandridae > Pleurodeles > Pleurodeles waltl. Next base: position 489,830,581 of record NC_090440.1, read on the forward strand.
AGATGCTCAGAGTTGTCTGCTGCAACGTGTTAGTGAATTGTATGGGGAACTACCTGCTCTTCAGACATCAGGTGACATCTCACCATAGACACATTGGCTCCTGTGTCTCACAGAGTCTCCACCTCTGTCCATTGATGGTCATCCATTGCCTGTACTTTTTAGTGTTCTCATGCACAAGGATCCTCTCACTGTCCTCCAGTGAGACAAAGGTCATCTGAGCTGGCTTCCACCCACCTGGAACCAACTACTCCCCACAAACCACACAGGCCAAACCATGTGACTGAGCACCAGTGGGTGCCTGTGTCCCCTTGAGACATTTGGGATCCCCCCTCATGTGACTCACCTGGCCGCATGCAAAGCACTTGTGGGGACCCTCTCTGCAGGTTTCCCTCTAGAGATCCATAGTTTCTTTTCAACTGGGGGCTGGGAATCCTTACCCTGGGAACTAGGTTGGGGCTGTGTAGAGAACTCCCCCTATTTATCCTTACCCCCCACTTCTTCTGATGGGGACCCTCCCACTCTTGGTATGGTCTCCCCCATACCTCTTCTGGACAATGGTGCTCTCCAAATGGTCTGCTTCCTGAGAAAGCTTTCTGGGTCAGTCAGTTTGCTGTCAATCAGGTGCTGGCACAGCTGTGGAAAACAAAGACTATACAAGTGCTCCCAAGCAATTAAGTTGCAAAGTTGTTAACTTACTGCCCTTTACCCAACCATTTAGTGACCTGCAAAAAGAGTCTACACACTCCAATCGAGTTTGGGAATCCTTCTTCTTATAGGACCTAAACTTTTCCTTGTACTGCTCAGGGATGAGACCATATCTTGTGAGTAGGGGGTCCTTCATAATAAAGTTAGTGAGTTCCCAAGGATCCCCTAAGGATGTCAGAGTGCCCCTCCCCTCTACTTCAAATTGCTTCCACAGACCCACCCCCCAATGTGCTTCAGGAACCATGTTCATATGGAGATATGACTCATACCCCTTAAACAACATATAGATGTCATCCTCACTCTTGTAATCCTCTTCTAAGTCCTTTGGAATGTGCACCTTCATTTCAGGCTGCACTGAGGTACTGATGCCACCATCTTTTCTAGACTGGCTCGTCTGATCCAGCTCCCTTAAACTGAGCTCATGAGCCAGGAGCATCTTTTTCTTCTCAATTGCCAACCTTCTCTGTTCATTTTAAGCTTCTCTAACTCCAACTGCTTAACCCTCTCTGTCTGTACTGCAGCTCTTCAGGAGTCAGACCCTTGGATAACACACTGCTACCTGCCTTGGAGACCCGTCCCCCAGGCAGAACAAGCACATCCAATACCACATTATGAACTCTTGGTACCTCTTAACCCTCATCCTCCTCCTCTGTGTGCCCCCTGACCTCCTTGGCTGCCACCCAGGCCCTCAATGCCTTTCTGTAGCTCCTCCTTCCTGGTGGAGCTCTTGATTGGGCAGGCAAGAGCCTTACAAAACGACTTCAGTTGAGCCACTGTGTAGTCCTCCAGTTTCTCCAACTCAAAAACAGCCTTTGTAGACATAGATGGTGCACCCCAGATTGAGATACTAGTAAGGTTCACTCAAAAATGCAAAGTTCCAAAAAGAACAGAGATTTCTCCAGAGAAGTTAATCCCTTCGCTGCCAGGCATTTTCCCCCTCAGGTGCCAAGCCTTTTTTTGGCTATTTGGGGCAGTTCGAGCTTAGGCCCTCATAACTTTTTGTTCACATAAGCTACCCACGACAAATTTGCGTCCTTCCTTTCCAACATCCTAGGGATTCTAGAGGTACCCAGACCTTGTAGGTTCCCCAGAAGGAGGCCAAGAAATTAGCCAAAATACAGAGAAAATTGAGTTTTTTTTCAAAAAAATGGGAAAAAGGGGCTGCAGAAGAAGGCTTGTGTTTTTCCCCCTGAAAATGGCATCAACAAAGGGTTTGCGGTGCTAAAATCACCAGCTTCCTAGCTTTCAGGAACAGGCAGACTTGAATCAGAAAACCCAATTTTTCAACACAATTTTGGCATTTTACTGGGACATACCCCATTTTTATTATTTTTTGTGCTTTCAGCCTCCTTCCAGTCAGTGACTGAAATGGGCATGAAACCAATGCTGGATCCCAGAAACCGCAACCTTTCTGAAAAGTAGACAAAATTCTGAATTCAGCAAGGGGTAATTTGTGTAGATCCTACAAGGGTTTCCTACAGAAAATAACAACTGAAAAAACAAAATATTGAAATTGAGGTGAAAAAATCTGCAATTTTTCTCTACGTTTTACTCTGTAACTTTTTCCTGCAATGTCAGATTTTTTAAAGCAATATACCGTTACGTCTGCTGGACTCTTCTGGTTGCGGGGATATATAGGGCTTGTAGGTTCATCAAGAACCCTAGATACCCAGAACCAATAAATGAGCTGCACCCTGCAGTGCATTTTCATTCTATACCAGGTATACAGCAATTCATTTGCTGAAATATAAAGAGTGAAAAATAGCTATCAAGAAAACCTTTGTATTTCCAAAAAGGGCACAAGATAAGGTGTTGAGGAGTAGTGGTTATTTGCACATCTCTGAATTCCGGGGTGACCATACTAGCATGTGATTTACAGGGCATTTCTCAAATAGATGTCTTTTTTACACACTCTCTTATTTTTGGAAGGAAAAAATGTAGAGAAAGACAAGGGGCAATAACACTTGTTTTGCTAATCTATGTTTCCCCAAGTCTCCCGATAAAAATGATACCTCACTTGTGTGGGTAGCCCTAGCGCCCGCGACAGGAAACGCCCCAAAACGCAACGTGGACACATCAAATATTTTGAAAGAAAACAGAGGTGTTTTTTGCAAAGTGCCTACCTGTAGATTTTGGCCTCTAGCTCAGCCGCCACCTAGGGAAACCTACCAAACCTGTACATTTCTGAAAACTAGAGACCTAGGGGAATCCAAGATGGGGTGACTTGTGGGGCTCTGACCAGGTTCTGTTACTCAGAATCCTTTGCAAACCTCAAACTTTGGCTAAAAAAACACATTATCCTCAAATTTTTGTGACAGAAAGTTCTGGAATCAGAGAGGAGCCACAAATTTCTTTCCACCCAGCGTTCCCCCAAGTCTCCTGATAAAAATGATACCTCACTTGTGTGGGTAGGCCTTGCGCCCGCGACTTGAAATGCCCCAAAACGCAACGTGGACCCATCACATTTTTTGGAAGAAAACAGAAGTGTTTTTTGCAAAGTGCCTACCTGTAGATTTTGGCCTCTAGCTCAGCCGGCACCTAGGGAAACCTACCAAACCTGTGCATTTTTGAAAACTAGAGACCTAGGGGAATCCAAGATGGGGTGACTTGTGGGGCTCTGACCAGGTTCTGTTACCCAGAATCCTTTGCAAACCTCAAAATGTGGTTAAAAAAACACATTTTCCTCACATTTTGGTGACAGAAAGTTCTGGAATCAGAGAGGAGCCACAAATTTCCTTCCACCAGCGTTCCCCCAAGTCTCCCGATAAAAATGATACCTCACTTGTGTGGGTAGGCCTAGCGCCCCTGACAGGAAATGCCCCAAAATGCAACGTGGACACATCACATTTTTTTAAAGAAAACAGAGGTGTTTTTTGCAAAGTGCCTACCTGTAGATTTTGTCCTCTAGCTCAGCCGGCACCTAGGGAAACCTACCAAACCTGTGCATTTCTGAAAACTAGAGACCTAGGGGAATCCAAGATGGGGTGACTGGTGGGGCTCTGACCAGGTCCTGTTACCCAGAATCCTTTGCAAGCCTCAAAATTTGGCTTAAAAAAACACATTTTCCTCACATTTTGGTGACAGAAAGTTCTGGAATCAGAGAGGAGCCACAAATTTCCTTCCACCCAGCATTCCCCCAAGTCTCCCGATAAAAATTATACCTCACTTGTGTGGGTAGGCCTAGCGCCCGCGACAGGAAATGCCCCAAAACGCAACGTGGACACATCACATTTTTTTAAAGAAAACAGAGATGTTTTTTGCAAAGTGCCTACCTGTAGATTTTGGCCTCTAGCTCAGCCAGCACCTAGGGAAACCTACCAAACCTGTGCATTTTTGAAAACTAGAGACCTAGGGGAATCCAAGATGGGGTGACTTGTGGGCCTCTGGCCAGGTTCTGTTGCCCAGAATCCTTTGCATACCTCAAATTTTGGCTAAAAAAACACGTTTTCCTCACATTTCGGTGACAGAAAGTTCTGGAATCTAAGAGGAGCCACAAATTTCCTTCCACCCAGCGTTCCCCCAAGTCTCCCGATAAAAATGATACCTCACTTGTGTGGGTAGGCCTAGCGCCTGTGACAGGAAATGCCCCAAAACACAACGTGGACACATCACATTTTTTGAAAGAAAACAGAGATGTTTTTTGCAAAGTGCCTACCTGTAGATTTTGGCCTCTAGCTCAGCCGGCACCTAGGGAAACCTGCCAAACCTGTGCATTTCTGAAAACTAGAGACCTAGGGGAATCCTAGATGGGGTGACTTGTGGGGCTCTGACCAGGTTCTGTTACCCAGAATCCTTTGCAAACCTCAAAACTTGGCTAAAAAAACACGTTTTCCTCACATTTCAGTGACAGAAAGTTCTGGAATCTGAGAGGAGCCACAAATTTTCTTCCACCCAGCATTCCCACAAGTCTCCCAATAAAAATGATACCTCACTTGTGTGGGTAGGCTTAGCGCCTGCGACAGGAAATGGCCCAAAACACAACGTGGACACATCACATTTTTTCATAGAAAACAGTGCCTACCTGTGGATTTTGGCCTCTAGCTCTCCGGCACCTGGGGAAACCTAGCAAACCAGCGCATTTCTGAAAACTAGAAAGCCAGGGGAATCCAAGATGGGGTGACTTGTGGGGCTCTGACCAGGTTCTGTTACCCATAATCCTTTGCAAATCTCAAAATTTGACTAAAAAAACATGTTTTCCTCAAATTTCGGTGACAGAAAGTTCTGGAATCTGAGAGGAGCCACAAATTTCCTTCCAACCAGCGTTCCCCCAAGTCTCCTGATAAAATGATACCTCACTTGTGTGGGTAGGCTTAGCGCCCGCCACAGGGAATGGCCCAAAACACAACGTGGACACATCACATTTTTTCATAGAAAACAGTGCCTACCTGTGGATTTTGGCCTCTAGCTCAGCCGGCCCCAGCGGGGGCAGAAATGGCCTAAAATAATTTTGTCCCCCACCCCTCCAACCCCCACCCCCCGGGAGCGACCCTTGCCTACGGGGTCGCTCCCCCTGCGTGACATTGGCGCCAAAAAAAAAATCCCTGGTGCCTAGTGGTTTCTACCCCCTTGGGGGCAGATTGACCTAAAATCGGCCAATCTGCCCCCAAGGGGGACAGAAATGGTCTAAATACAATTTGCCCCCCAGGGGAGCGACCCTTGCCTAATGGGTCGCTCCCCATCTCTAAAAAAACAAACAAACAAAAAAAAACACACAAAAAAATTTGCCCTGGCGCCTAGAGGTTTCTGAACCCCCTGGGGGCAGATCGGCCTAATAACAATAGGCCGATCTGCCCCGAGGGGGGGCAGAAATGGCCTAAAATAAATTTGCCCCCTCACCACCCCCGGCGAGCGACCCTTGCCTACAAGGTTGCTCCCTTTGCGTGACAGCGCAAAAAAAAGATCCCTGGTGCCTAGTGGTTTCTGCCCCCCTTGGGGGCAGATTGACCTATAATCGGCCGATCTGCCCCCAAAGCGGGCAGAAATGGCCTAAATACAATTTACCCCTCCAGGGGAGCGACCCTTGCCTAATGGGTCGCTCCCCATCTCTAAAAAAACAAACAAACAAAAAAAAAAAACACAAAAAAAAAATTGCCCTGGCGCCTAGAGGTTTCTGCCCTCCCCTGGGGGCAGATCGGCCTAATAACAATAGGCCGATCTGCCCCCAGGGGGGGCTGAAATGGCCTAAAATAAATTTGCCCCCCCACCCCCATCGGGGAGCGACCCTTGCCTACAAGGCCGCTCCCCTTGCGTGACAGCGCAAAAAAAAGATCCCTGGTGCCTAATGGTTTCTGCCCCCCTTGGGGGCAGATTGACCTATAATCGGCCGATCTGCCCCCAAAGCGGGCAGAAATGGCCTAAATACAATTTGCCCCTCCAGGGGAGCGACCGTTGCCGAAGGGGACGCTCCCCATCTGTAAAACAACAACAACAACAAAAAATCCCCGGTGCCTAGTGGTTTCTGCCCCCACTTGGGGGCAGATTGGCCTAATTACAATAGGCTGATCTGCCCCCATGGGTGGCAGAAATGGCCTAAAATAAATTTGCCCCCTAGGGGAACGACCCTTGCCTAGGGGGTCGCTCCCCTTACGTGAAAAACAAAAAAACATAAAACTCCCTGGTGCCTAGTGGTTTCTACCCCCCTTAGGGGCCGATTGGCCTCATAAAAATACACCTAAAACACAAAAGAAAACAAAAAAAAAGTATCCCTGTTGTCTAGAGGTTTCTGCCCCCCCTAATAATAGGCCGATCTGCCCCCAGGGGGGCAGGAAAGGCCTTCAAAAAAATGCCCCCCTGGGAGCGACCCTTGCCCAAGGGGTCGCTCCCTTTATGTCAGTTCCCCCCCCCAAAAAACATCCCTGGTGTCTAGTGGGGTTTCAAAAGCCGGATTGCAAGCAATCCGGCTTTTGAAACCCTGGGAGAGACTTCAAAGGGAAGGAAATACATTTCCTTCCCTTTGAAGCCTCTCCTTGCCTCCCCCACGTGATCGAAAGAGAAATGCTGAGCATTTCTCTTTCGATCGCGCTGGAAACTCTGCTTCCCGCGCGATCGGGGAGGCTGTGTGATTGTCAGCGTGTGCTCGCGCACTGACGTCACGGGGGGGGTCGGGGGTTGAAGGGGAAGGGATTCCCCTTTCAGCCCTGACCTTGGCCCTCGGGGGGAGCGCTAGCGCTTCTCCCGAGGGCTGCATGCAGGATGTAATGGTTACGTCCATGGCACCACACGGGCGCTGCCATGGACGTAACCATTATGTCCGTGGCGGGGAAGGGGTTAAACAAAACGCAAAAAATATGGAAGCAGGAAAAAGTCCAAAAAGGGAAAACATTTAAATATATAAAAATCTAAAACAAGTGGTCATGTTATGGTCTGCAAAAAATGAAGTCTAGCACACAGTCACAACATGGGAAGCACAGTCACAAAAGACAGGGAAGACCATGCCAAGGATGCCAGGTCTAACAGTCTTCTATGTCACATCGATACATATGTGTGTTGTATGTGATGACAGTCTCTGGCCTGTGTGGAATGTGAGGGAGCAAGTTGTATTTGTAGATTTGTTGTTTGTGTGTTGTTGGTGATGTGTGAGTCAATGTTGTGTAGCCTTCACTATGCCTGAGATGTGTGGACATTTGTTTTTGTGTTGTGTTGCTGTGCAGTGTGAGTGATCTGCCCAAAAGGGGCATATAGTGATTGTGAATGTGTCCATCTTTATGTATGATTTGGACTTTGTACAGAATGAGACGTTTACTTGGTGCACATAGCGTGACCCCCCATATGATGTGGACGATGGCGCAACCATCGGTTTTTGAGCCTAATGACACAGGTAGGTGTGTGTACTTTCAGTCGGTTGTGACCACGGTGATGTTGATTTTGTGCTCTATCAGTGATCAACAACAGCACAAGGACATGCATGAAGGGTTCCATGGTGGCATCAGATGTGCAAAGCTGCCTGTAGATGAATGACTCCCTTTATACTGTCTGTTTCTGCCTGCTGAGACATGGTGGTTGGACTGCCACGGTCACATTGGCGGTGTGCAACCTCATAATGTGTCAGACAGAAACACAGGCTCCGCCGGCCTGTTTGTGTTGTCCCGTGACCATGGCAGTTTGTGCTCCCTGGCGGTGCCAACGGAACCATGGTGGTCTTTGCTCTATAGGCCTCCATGATTCATAATACAGTGGTCCGACCACCATCCCTTCGGCGTTCCGACTGCCACCGCCGCATGGTGGTCGACAGACCGCCAAACTCATAATGAGGCCCTAAAAATCCATCTGTTATAGGAGGAAGAATACCGAAATCAGAAAAAGGGAGAGGGTCAAAAATCAACATACAGCCCATTTCTCAATGCTACCTATTGTTTGTAAGATCCTTGCTGGACACAATCAAGGCCTATTATGAATTGTATTGAACTAACCAGGATGAATATGGGAACCTGTTGCTAATCTTGATTGTAAAATCTCCAAATATCAGTCAATGCTCTGTGTTATATTTGTTGCCCATTATTTAGAATATATACATTTTTAAAATTATATGAGTAAATGGCTCAAGCAATTGGTAAAAATCCATGCCTAACACAATAGTGTGATTCGAAAACCCACTAATTAATAACTGACCATTTTCCAGAAGGAGACATTGGAATTATTAGGACCATCACATTCATAACGGTTAAAAGATAACAATCTATCAAAATATCCACAATACCCATCTATCTTCCAATATACATTTATGAGTTGTAACTTCGTAATCTAATTGCTTGCAAAACAAAAGTTTTACACCTTTTTTTTTTTAGGCAAGTGAGTAAAGTACATTATCCATCCCAGTCCTCTACAATGCATCAATATCAGAGAGATGAATTTCCTAACGTAGTGCAATCCGGTATTGAAATCTACTGAATGAAATAAATCTCTCCTATTTTTATTGGGTTATTTAATAAGTAATATCCTAGTCACTTGAATTGTAGTAGAAAATTACATATGGATCAAAAATCGTAAGCTATTGTATAACAGAAGATTTTCTGGATATTCACAAAGGGGATATCGATAACAGATAGAAATGTAGAAAAAAGAGATAGGAGAATTGCATTCAAACACAAAAAACTGTCAAAAAACATGAGAGTGATTAACACAACTACAGAAGCAACCCAAGTGCAGCGAGTGTTGAAAGCCATGAGAACATGGAACTATTAAGCCCCAAACTGATCCTGGTGATAAACGCAACCAATTATAGTAGTAACATGTCAAAAACTAAGCACAAAATAAGCATCCCTGAATGAAAATAGAACATTTTAGACCACAAAATAAATATTACGATAGGACAAATAACTTAATCGATTCAAAAAGTATTAGGCTTCAAAAGATTACCTTATTAAATAGTTTAAAATATGTTGCCTAGGAGTACGTTTTGAAACATCCGTTTACGTAATTTTTTGACTGGAAACATAGGATTTCATTTTGCCCATATCTAGAATTGAACTCTTTTAACACAGGACCCAATTACAAACATTCATGAATTCTTGAGGCAGATGTTTTGGCTGCATCCTGTGCTAAGATTTATCATTACCAGCCCAAGTTAGTTGCTATATTCTCTTAGCTAACGTTACAGTTTTCATAAGAACAGTAAACCTGAGATGAGAAATAAAGTAATAATTCCTCTTGGCTTAGTGATCATTCCTTAATTAAGCTAGGCTAAAGTCTCTATTAACTAACCCTTCAAAACTATATAACATCTTTCTGTAAAGCAATATATTTAGGGCCAGATGTATCATATAACCGATTTGCGATTCTCAAACAGCGATTTTTAAGAAATCGCTATTTCAGAAATGCAAAAAGGTATGTATGATTTTTGCGATTCGGTAATAGTGATTTCTTAAAAATCGCAAATGCTATTACCAAATCGCAAATAAAGAATCTGTCCCCATTCGCACCTATGGGCCTGTTGGCCCATATCTGCTAATTTTTTGCATTTCCAAAATTGCGATTGCTTAACCAGAAATCGCAATTTTGGAAATGCAAAACCCCAGGGTGCTGGGGGCCTAGGGCCCCCTCTGCTGCACCCCAAACATTTTCTTTGGGACATGTAAGGTGCACACATGCCAAAAGGGCATGTGTGCTTTACATGTACATTATAAAAATGCATTTTAAATGCATTTTTAAATTTTGCACATGGTTACCACCAGGTTCAACCTGGTGGTAAATAGGGATTCCTAAATGCCCAAATCACATCTAGGAATGGCTTCATACATGTGCTAAGAAATCGCAAATCAGGAATCCTTATTTGTGATTTCTTATTCAGAGAGTTGCAATTTGCGACTCTCTAAACAGGGTGGCAATTTTAAGGAATCGCTATTTTTGCGATTCCTTAAAATTGCGTTCAGAATGTCTTTCATACATTCAGAACTGGCTTTTTGCATTCGCAAATGGGAATTCGCACCGTTTGCGAATGCAAAAAATCTTGATACATCTGGCCCTTAGTTCTCAAACATCATGTGTAGGTGATGCACTGGTAAGAAAGATATATTCCAGAGCACAGGTAAAGACCACCAGCTACCACACAGCTCTCCCAGTGGCAATTGACTCATTCAGAAACTTGGCTTCCGCATTACATCACCAAGATTCTGACCAGGATTCCATGAACTGCAGCACATAAACACAGCAGAGTCCTAAAGAAAATATAACAATGTAAATAGATCATTGCACAATGGGGCATATTTATACTCTGTTTGCGCCGTTTGTGTGTCATTGGTTTTGACACACAAACGTTGCAAACTGAACTCCATATATATATATATTTGAAACACTAGACCGATCTAGCAACAAAATATTGGAGGTATCGTCATTTTTGGATGCGTGAACCCAACTTGTGTCAAAGAGATGCAAGGTAGGCGTTCCCATCCAAAAAATGACGCTATCCCCATAACGCCATATTTATTCCCATGTGCTAAAATGACACCCGGGTGGGAGGCGGACCCAAATAATGGTGTTAAGCTTGCTTAGCACTATTATTTAACACCTGGGTCAGACCAGGCATTAGGGAACCTGTGGACCTATTTTCCATGACTACACGCTATGGAAGCACACCCCAAGTCCCAGGCACACACCCACCTACACCAGAGGGACACTAGAGGATGGGGGACCCCATCCCAGGTAAGCAGGGTAGGTATAGGTAAGTATTTGTAAAAATAATTTTAAGTGCCATTGGGTGCCCTGACATGGGGCCCCCTGCATGGCACTGGGAGCAATGGCTGTGCCTAGGAGACACTGTCCCCTGTGCTGGCCATTAGGGTGGTGGGCATGACTCCTGTCTTTTATAAGACAGGAGTCAAGTGTAATGGATGGTTGCGCATCAGGAAATGATGCTAGGCTGGGTAGCTGCATTGTTTTGCCTCTAACCAGCCTAGCATCATTGTTTGGGACTCAACCACTATCTCCTCTACCGCCACCCCCACCCGGCTAGCATCTTTTATTTTGACACTAGCTCAAGATTAGTCCGGCTCGCGCCATTCCTTAAATATGGCACCTGGCTGCCGCTGTAGAATGGTGCAACCTGGCGCTAAACTTTTTGATGCAAAACTGCATTAGCAGCACACATAGAAGTAGCAAATCATTATTACTGAATGATTTGTTATGTACAGGAAGGGACATGTGAAGGAAGGGACACATGGGCATGTGCAGCACACATAGAGAAAGCAAAAAAGCAGAGATATAAAAGTATTTCTTCTTGTTGTGCCATGCTAACGCCACTCCTGGGGTGACGTTAGTTTTTGGCGCTGTGTCATATTTCTGATTCCTCGTAAATCTGGGGCATTGTCCAAAGGAGCGCCTACAGCAACACCCATTGCATTCCCCTCTGCCGCAGAAAACTGACTTAGCACCACTTAGAAATATGGCGCAGTGTACAGTGCCACCGGAGCATCAGAAACCTGCCCCTAAATTCACATAAGCAGAAGGCAGCCCTTGTTCCATCGAGGCATGAGAGAAGTCATGTACAAAGAAATGTGAAATTCTGCAAATGGACAACGGGGCGAGGATGCAGAAGTCTGCAACCTGATCCTCCCTATTCTCCAAGGTGTGCATCACAGTGTGCATCACAGGTTGCTTACACTTTGTAAATCCCTACCACTTAATTTAAAATGTTGGTAAAATACCAATATTTTCCTATTTCAATTGAAGCAAAAAAAATTTATATTTTTAATTGTGATTTTTAAGAAATGGGTGACACCTCTTTCATGCCCCTTTTTCTTTGTGAATCGCGTGGAGTTACACTGACAGTCAGAAAGTCGTTTCTGAATGACAATGGACTTTTGTGGTACATGGCAACTTGTCTTTTTGTACACGCAAAGATTCTGATTCTGTGAAGCACAGAGGTTGCAACTGTGAAAAGGCTTTGCACATTAGGTGCTAGTTCCAATTGTTTTCGACTTTCTTCCCACATGGAGCATCAAACTGATCATAAACCACAAAAAGAATGTTCCCTGCCGGACAACATTTAGGCAATTTGTAAAGGCGAATGACATTCCTAATGAGAAACACCTGTGGGAGCAGAACAAAAGGCTTGCCTGATCAGAAAGATGCTCATAACATTCCTCTGAAGTGGATGAAAAAGTAATTTTATTCAGCGTCATTCGCAGACCAGCTGAATTTCCAAGAGCTCCAGATGTTGCCCATGACATATGAGGCTGGCTGAATGGAATTTCGTTTAGAAAAATAAAAATAAAAAACATCAGAGAGTTTGACAGAGTGAAAAGTGGGAAATCTCAAGATCAGAAAAATATTTGCGGCGCCAATTTTTAGGCTTAGCTAGTTCTTATTGCAGATATTCCATTTTAGATAGCAGTATAGAACCGATTCATTCTTGCACTGAAAAAACAACAGAGATAGTTTGTGGCACATTCACCAATGGCTGATGTTCAGCAGTTGTATATGTGCGTGTTAGATATTTACATATGAACGTGTATAGCTTTCCTATGTTGAAGAGAAAGTGGTAGTGTGAGCTCGGTACTATTGAAAAACCCAATCTTGTGATTCTAACTAAATTGCGCTTAGCTGTGATACTCACTGCTAAACCATAAATATCACCTTAGCACGTTATGTACAAACAGTTACTTACCTCTTCTTAATGTTGCCTACACTTGAACAGTGGGTTCCATTTAAACAAACTGAAATCAAGGAGGGGTTTAAGCAAATGAGGGTGCCTTTAACATTCTTTGGTTCAGGACAGACTGAAAAAGCTTCCAATGCTTGTTGTGTAGACTAAATTAACGTTTTAATATTCGTACATACATTTGTATCAAATGAGTTCATAAATTAAGTTTGCCTTCAAGAAAAGTATTCTACTACTTCTAAATATCCGGAATATTGCGTCACTTAATGATAATATTAATATCTTTATTTCGGCTGAGAGCCATAAAAGCAATTTAAAAGAAGGTTATAAATACATATAATCAGTAATTTGAAAGAATTGAAACTTGTATAAGACCAGTCTAAAATAGCATGATTGATAACTATCCAACCATACAAACATTTACAAAACAGTAACAGGGTATATTCATTAAATCTAAAAAGGATGCAATTGATTAAGTTCAGTCTATAATGTCACACAATTAATAGCCTATCGGTCTGTACTGCATTAATAAATCAATAGTCTAACCAGACATCTTGGCAAGGTTACAAGCCAATCAAATGTAGACTTTCTCTAGATCGTACTGCCCAGGCACATTGCGAATACCTTGCTACTACAAACACTACCTTATCACTTGTATCACTAGTCAGTATACGGAAAGATTCTCTTTGGTTCCTTATACCAAAAAGTCTACATAAGGGGATAATCCACTTTCTCCTAGGAATTGAGTAAAAAGACAAAGTGGGCCATGGTCTCAGGCTGCGTTGGACAGAAATGGCAGAAACCAGAAGTACAGTCAGCCTTGTTCCACCCCGTGGTAAAGGACTTTAATGGCAGGATCCCCAGTCTAAATGTAATAAAGAGGCTTTTAATGTGAGCCGGTTATACGTTGTCCATGTAGGTTTCGAATTTCGGAGAGCATTTATGGTTTAGGAATTAGGCTGTCCTGGTCCCTTGTCCCTGGCTAGACCATATCTGCATCAGAACCATCTCCCAATAATGTCGCTTTATGCATGATATTACCTCCTTTGTTAGACAATGAGGAGCACTCCACACCTCTTCCATTTTAATATCATGGCACATATCTCTAATACATTTAAACCAAGTGATTGATTCCGCGCCATCGTGAGCTATTAACACTGTTAAAGCTATTTGGTAAAGAACCAAGGGTCATATATACGAACACTTTTTCCCATAGAAATAGAATGGGTAAAAAACTTTGCTACATCTGGCCCCAAATGCTCTGAAAACCAGAGGCGTATCCAGTATATGAGAGGTCTCAAGGTGATTTCTTTATGGATCTGGTTGAGCACTAGATCGAATCTTAGAGGAGTGTGTGGGGCGCTTGTTGGTAAGTGCAACAAAGAATGTATGAACTTGTTTTCCACCACAGCCAATTTCTTACAATAACAGTGGCCCCAGAGCTTAGCGCCATAAGTTGCAGCAGTCACTGCCGCAGCCTTATAAACGGTGATAGCTGGCGAGATTTGCCCTCCCATAGAGTTTTTAATTTTCCCTCTGATCACCACTGACTGTGGTTGCGGGACAGTAACACTCTTCCCAATTTGTGCCGACCACTGGAGGTCGTCTGGTAGTCTAACCCCCAGGTAATCAAATTGGCTAACCTGTTCTATTGATTGGCCATCAATTGTCATTTTTCTCCTGAATGTCTTATGTGGATTTAGAGCAATAAACTTTGTTTTATCTGTGTTAATTTTGAGGCATCACTTAATTTAAGGAGGGGACCTCCCCAGGTGCCTACAACTAGCCCCCTCTACATCGTCAATGTGACAATTTGTAAGTAGGTGGCTGGAGCTTTTTCCTAACGTAAACATACCGAAAAACCCAAGCCAATAAGACTTATGCAGCATTGGAAGATCACATTATGTGGCAGGTTTCCAAATTATATAGTAAGAAAATTAAAGGGAACATAAGGATACAGTATGCAATAAATCTGAGGCATAAATGTCTAACTACCTGGAAACTTAAGCACCGACACAAACGTTTTTTTAATTCTTTTTTAAAATACAAAGCTTTCTTGATAAATAAATCTGTAAACATTAAGCACTTTTTTTTTACATAGAAGCACAGAAATACCACTTTATTAACAATGTTCTTTCTAACTCTCAAAGTAAGGTACATTGTGGAATACATTAATATTGCACGTATCAGAAAACAAGCCTACCCAGTCACACGTTTTATATTACAAGTGTTGCTTCATTAGTACGAATAATTCCCACATATGCACTAGAACGGATGATTAGCCTTTGATTTTTCAAGTGTTCATGTGTTCAGAAGAAGCTGCGTTCGAGTTCTCTATTACTGTAGGGTGTGAGTGATGTTAAGAATCATCTTGGGGGATGGGGAATGCTCACAGTTCCATCTAAACATCCTGACTGGAATGAGCACTTTCACTGTTTTGGAAATGAAAAATAAAGATGCCACGCAGGTTTACCACATGGGCAGCAGATTAATTTACAATTACAAGCAAAGCTTGACATCATAAGCATTCTCCTTTAGTGTGAGAAATAAAGGAAGGTAATTCTGTTGATACTGTTGGATACCACCACTAGTGACGCAATGTTTCGTTTGTATTTTAATGGCATATACTTTTTGCCTTCAGACCTGTTATTGCTGGCCTTAGAACTCTGTGCACATTACCAATGCTAAGCAGTACTAAAGTGCTGATGCTCTTGCTTGAAAATATGGTGGGATTGGCTTTACCCAAATGGCACATTTATTTTAAATGCTACTAGTAGTTCTGTAGCGCAGGTTGTGTCACCCACTTAAATAACACTTTAATCATGACTCAGGCCTACCATTGCAGCCTGTGTGTGCAGTTTTAAACTGTCCTTTCACCCTGGCAAAAAATCCTTTTGTCAGGCCCAAACCTTCCATGTTAATACATGTAAGTCACCCATAAGGTAGGCCCTGGACAGCCCAGAAGGCATGGTGCAGTGTAGTTATAAAGTTTGACTTATACCTTTTGATTTGACATGTCCTGATAGTGAAAAACTGTCAAATTTGTTTTTCACTATTGCAAGTCCTGCCTCTCTAATAGGATAACATTAAAATTCCCTTTTTACATTTAATAAGTTGGAACTTCCAAATGGGAACAGGCAAATCAATCATGTTTGGTGTATTTGGAAATGAATGAAAAATCCTAACTCATGGTGAAGTCGGATTTTAAATTAAAATTCTGAAAATTGCACTTTTTGAAAGCTGCCAATTTCCTGCCTAACCTATTTGGTACCTGTAGCCTGTCTCTGGGTCACGTGACGAGGTGTAGTTGGCAGATGGGCTTTGTGTATTCCTCCTAGATAGCCACATACAATAGGGAGCTTAGGTGTGCCTGGATGGGCCCTCACAGCACGTTGGGAGGGAGCAGCTGGACACAGCCCAACTTACACTTGAATAGACCCTGTCCTGCCTCCACACAAAGGGCTGTATACCCCCTGTAGTTAGCCTGGAGCCAGAGCAAGATAGATAGGGCAACTGTGTACTTCATGGTTCTAGAAGCATCACCTCACTTCAAAGGCACAAATGGATATCTATCAATCAATTAACCAATCAGGATTTATAAAACGTGGCAAATCACCTGTGATGGTCTTAAGGCTCTAGCTGCTGTGCGGTGTTCTGCTCATTTGAACAGCCATGTCTTGAGTCCTTTTTGTAATTCCTTGAGCGATGCAGTGTTTCTGAGGTGCCGGGGAAGGGCTTTCCAGGCTTTGGCTGCCAGGTGACAGAAGGAGTACCTTTTGCTGTTGGATCGGTGGATCCGGGGTGTCTACAAGGCGTGTCTGCACCCTGAGTGCAGACGTAAAGATAGTACTCATAAATGCCCTTTGTGAATTCCCAAGGTTTGGTACAAAAGTCTACCTTTGTGAATCTGGCCCTATCTTTTCATTCCACTATCAAGATGGGAGTGGAGGATGATTTTTACTGAGTTATAGACAGTTAGAATTTTCCCCAGAAACAGTTAGAAACTTCACCAGCCCAGTCTGCATCTCTGCAGTTTCCATGGCCTGCTTTCGAGAATTGGCAGTGTTCTTGCATTCCTGACATAGTTGCAGTCTCCTAGGATTGTGAGTATAGTAGAGTTACATGTTTTTGATTGTGTGTTGTCGAGAGCTGCAGTGTTTGCAGGTTTTGATGAGTTGGTGTGTTGTGAAGTGTGGTCCACATATTAAGTGCAGAAGGGCTCTGTGATCTAATGAAAGTTGAGCTTCTGTCTTTTGTATATTGCTTGTGCATGTGAAGAGAAATGCACTTGCTGCAAGAGTTGAAGTCTTTGTTATTTGACTCATCAAAGTCTAAGATCCAACAATAAAAAATTAAAGCCCAAAATTTAAGAAAAGTTGCACTGCATCCAATGCAGCGCTACTTTTCTTGTGCTTCTTAGCACCCCCCTACCGCCACCATGTGTGCACCATATTTAATATACGGTGCTCCATGGCACAGGGTAGTGTCAACTTTTTTCTTCCGGTGCATTGTGGCACTTTGTTAATATGACGCAGCGAATGTGGCCTCATTGGGCCACAATAGCATCATAAAAATTAGGCTAATGTGGAGCAAGGAGGCACTAGGCCTTCTTAAAGCTGGGCCTAGGTATGTTATGTTGTAATTTGTCTGTTAAGGTTTGTGGTGTCAGACCATGAAGTGCTATCAGTGTCACAAAATATAGGAATTTAATAACTTCTATCATGAGTGTATATTAATCCCTTAGTTGCTGGGCCTTTTTCCCCCAGTGCTGAGACCTTTTTTGACTTTTTGGGGTAGTTCACACTTAGGGCTCCATAGCTTTTTTCCACATTAGATATGCACACCAAATTTGCATCCTCTTTTTGCAACATTTCGGGGGATTCTAAAGGTAGACAGGGTGTGTAGATTCCTCTGAAGGGGATCAAGAAAATAGGCAAAAAATAGCCAAATGTTGAGTTTTATGAAAAAAATAGGGGAAAAGTACTACAGATAAAAATGTTTGTTTTTTCCCTAAAAATGACATCCACAAATGATTTGATGTACTAAGGTCAATATCTCCATAGCTTTCAGGCACATGCAGAGCTGAATCAAAAAACTTAATTTTGTACCAAGGTTGTTGCATTTTTCTAAGAGGTAACCTATTTTCCTTCCTTTTTTTGTGCTCTAGACCTACTGCCAGTTTGTGGTGAAACCAGTGTGAAACCCATTGGTCATCCAAAAGCGCTATAGATTTTTGAAAGGTAGACACAATTCCAAATTCAGCAAGGGGTCATATGCATAGATCCCTGGAGGTTTTCCCCAATAAAATAACTGTTGAAATAAAGAAATATTGAAAATGACTAGGAAAAAATGGGCATATGTGACAACATCTTCATCTGTAACCTTTTGTCACAATGGTCGATTGACAAAGGCAATATCCTATACATTTTAAAAAAATGATCCACTAGACCCATCTGGTTGCAGGGATATATAGGGTTTGTAGGTTCTCAAAGAACCCAAGGTACCCATATTCAACAACTGACCTGCCCCATACAATGTTTTTTCTTTGAGTATAGCCCAAATCTTATAGCACAATAGGCAGAGTCAAAAATAGGTATCAAGAAAACTTATGTATTTCTGAAATGGGCACAAGATATAGAGTTTAGGAGCAGTGGATATTTCTGCATCTCTGAATTTGTGGGTACCCGTACTAGCATATAATTTGGAACATATTTTTCAAAATCGCATCTTTCTTATACACTGGCTTACGTTTGAAAGGCACATGTGTAGTGAAATCCAATTGGTAATAAAAAATGTTCTACTATTCTATATTCTCACAAGACTCCCAATCAAAATGGTACCTCACTTGTGTGGCTAGTCTTAGTGCCCACAACAGAAAACAACCTGAAATACAAAATGGATGCATCACATTTTTCCATCGAAAACTAACCCATTTTTTCCCAATGTGGGTATTTCTAGATTTTGAACCCTAGCTCAGCCGGCACCCAGGGAAACCGATCCAACCTGAACATTTTTTAAAACTAGACACCTAGAATTATCCAGGCTGGGCTGACATGCAAGGCTCTCACCATGATTTCTTTACCCAGAATCCCTGGAAAACCTCAAACTTTGACTAAAAACACATTTTACTCCATTTCTGTGATGGAACGTTCTGGAATTTGCAGAGAGCCACAAACGTCCTTCCAGCCAGAATTTCCACAGGTCTCCCAATAAAAATGGTACCCCACTTGTGTGGGTAGACCTGGTGTCTGCAACACAAAAAATCCCAAAACGCAACATTAACACATCACAATTTTCCACCGAAAAGTTGACCCTTTGTCAAGAACCCCCAGAGTTGCCATGTCCTGACTCCTGTAAAGTATGAAAGAACAGCACAACACCTGCCGGTCAAGAAGTATACACAGTGGAAAAGGCAATGTCCTTATTGGCAGATTGTTCCTCCAGTTATATTACAGACATTACAAGGAAAGAACAGCGAGTGAAATCCAAGATTTTGGCTGTTCAGTTAGAAGTTTACAGGTCTAGTGTTTGCACTCCTGAGATTGAGATGTTAATACGCGCATGCGGCTCAGGTGCAGCGCACTTCAACTGTGTTCTGACTGAAATCCGGAGGTGTTTGGAGAGAGTGCATTGCGTGAGGTAAACGTTTTCCAGCAAAGTCCCCGCTATGCGGAAATTGCAAGGACCATTCAAGTAAGCTACAGACAATATTTGTAACTGTTCGAAGCCGATAAAAGTTCTGAAGTATTTGCCGGTGTTATTATAGGTTTCCAGCAAAGTCCCTGCTACGCGGAAATTGCAAGAAGCATTCAAGTAAGCCACAGACAATATTTGTAACTGTTCGAAGCCAATACATTTTCCGAAGTATTCAGCGGTGTTATTCTTTGAAGGCCAAGAAATCTCAGAATTCAGAGACTAGTAATTTTCTTTCACGTTTGAGAATGCATATCAAATTACTTCCGTAAAGTCATTTGAATTGAGAGAGGTATTTGCTTGTGTATGGAATACAAGGATATTGTTAACTGATAAAAGTTAGTGAAATAAGACTGTCAGCAATTATTGCATCTTTATAAGTCACATGACTATATTATCAAATTGATTATTACTTAAAGTTTAAAGAATGTCCTCTGAGCAACCTTTTCCTAATATTAACAATTAGCATATAAGAGAGAGGCAAATTCCTCAGAAAATTCAGGTAAAGGGTTTTGAGGTAAAAAGCAGAAGTAAACATAACTAATTTTTAATTGAATTCTGTAGGATTGTAGAAAGCAGTGTGTCCTTAGTGATTGTGGTTGTAATCTTTTCAGGTGCTGCTTCCAAGATAATTTGAGAATATTGTGACAGGCAGAGCTGCAGAAGAAGCAGACCTCTGAGGCAGTCTCTCTTTTTTCCCATTCCCCTTCCCCCAAGGGTGCTCAAAATGGAACATTGCGAGTAGCCTGGGTCAGAGCTGAGGACCTTTCTTCTGCTCCCGAGGGAATCAAACCAAGGTATTGTGACACCCTTTTATTTCAATGTGGGTAGCTCTAGATTTCAGACGCTAGCTCATGCGGCATCTAGGAAAATCTAGCCAACCTTTATGTTTTTAAAAACTAGATACCTACTGATATCCAGGGTGGGGTGATTTGCTTAGCTCTCATCAACTTTTTAGAACCAGAATCCCTTGCAGACTTCAAACTTTGACTGAAATATACACATTTTCCTCAAATTTCTGTGATGGAAAGTTCTGGAATCTGTGGAGAACTACAAATTTCCTTCCACCCGCACTCCCCCAGGTCTCCTGATGAAAATGTACCCTACTTGTGTGGATAGATCTAGTGCCTGTAACAGAGAATGCCCCAAAATGAATTGTGGAGGCATCAGAATTCTCTATCCCCAATCAACGTGGTTTTTACTTGGAGCACCTGCGTTTTTGGTCCCAGCTCAATGGCCATCTGGGTGATCCTACCAAACCCAGTCATTTTTTAAAACTAGATACCGGGGGAGTGCATGGTGGTGTGGTTTGCATGGATCCCCCAACGTTCTCTTATCCAGAATACCCTGCAAACCTAGAGAAAAAGTCACATTATCCACACACTTCTGTGTGGGAAAGCCGTGGGATCACTGGTTCAGCACAAATTTTCGACCACTCAGCATTCCCCTAGGTCTCCCAATAAAAATCTGATAGCACTTGTCTGGGTGGGCCAAGTGCCCGCATCAGGGAAGGGCCCAAAACGGTATGTGGCGATAATGATAACTATGATAGGTGTACACTTTAGTCTTCTGGTTGGCAACCATGTAGGGAAGTCTATGCAGCCCAGACATTTCTGAAAAATATACATCAAGGGGAGTCCAGAGAGGTAGCCCTTGTTTGGATCCATCAAAGATTTCTTACCCAGAACACACTGCAAATGTGAAATATTGAAAAAATATTATTCTTTCTTGCACTTTTGTGATGTAAACTACAGGAATATGCAGGGATCCACAAACTTCCTACCACCCAGCATTTCCCCAATAAAAACGCTACCCCACATGTGTGCCTGGGCCTAGTGCCCGCAACAGGAATGGATCACACAATGGTCAACGGTAGTCCTTGCATGAGTCCCCAAATACACATTTCAAAATTGATCCCAAGTGCAGGACCAGCTGGTTCCACAAGAGCCGACCCCCACTTATGGTATCTCTGGTGGCCTTGTGGGACATAGTAGTATTCCTGTTTGTGGATTGTGCGGCACCACGATCTACAAGCAGGAATCTGTGAGAGGCATCGCTGGAAAGGGGAGACACTCCCTTTTCCAGTGATGCTTCCCACTAACATGGGGGCATCTAAAAGGCCCAAAGTACCCACCAGACATAGGAGCAGCTCTTACCTACTTCCCTTGAGCCAATCTGGTGGGGCTTTGTGACATCATCGTGACAAATGGGTGGGAGAAGGGGCTGGGAGAGATGCGTTTTTGTATTTCTATTCTGACGGCGAGGACCAGAACTCACGTTTCGAGCTCCTGGTCGCGCCGCTATTCTCACTTACTTCCCTAATATATTTCCTTCCTTACCTGGGGGGACTCCTCTTCTTTTCTTCTCTTCTTTTCTTCTTTTCTTTCCACTTTGTCTTTTCCTTATTCTGGTATCCATGTTGTCTTCCTGTGTTCTTTTTCCTAGCATGCCTTTTTTCTTTTATACTGCTACTTTTTTCATATGCTTTCTATTAGGCCTTTCCCAATCCAGAATTGTGTCGCTTTCTCTTCTTGTTTTGTCACTTCCTGTCTCCTGGTATATAAGTCCTTCAGTCCTGGTCTTCTTTACGTTACAGACACTTCCATTTGGTGGTGATCCTCGCTCCTGTTTCATCTTGTTTTGTCACTTCCTGTCTCCTGGTATATAAGTCCTTCAGTCCTGGTCTTCTTTACGTTGCAGACACTTCCATTTGGTGGTGATCCTCGCTCCTGTTTCATCTTGTTTTTTCCAGTTCCTGTTGGTCTTGATTGAGATTTTCATTTTTATTTTTTCATTATTAGTTTTTTCCTCTTTTTCAGGCGTTCCCACATTTTTAGGGTTTTTTCCTCTGGTACTCCTTCTGGAAGGTACTGTCTGCTTCGGCGTTTCCTGTCAAGCGTCACCGTGGCTACCGGAAAGGTTTGCCCTTATCTAGGTGAGTCCAGAAGAAGGGTGCTTTTTCAAGTCCTCCAGCCAAAGGTGAGAAGCTACGTGCAGACGGTGACAATGGGTTGAAAAATAATCCCCCGGTGCTTTAAATTGGAGGATTCTTTGAAGCCCTCACTGAAGACGACCAATGGCCAGCAGATCCACCAGGGAGAGTGTGCGTGTGATAGCCATTGGCTGTCACACACTCGTATTGGATTAACTGAGATTTTTGTTTGGGTACTCCTTTTGCACAGTAGAGAATCAGGGTGATTTTCTGCTGGTCGAGATTTTACTTTGCGTGTGGAACAGTGCCCGGAGTCTGTAATGCCCTGATCTCACTGGAGTGACTTTGAACTCTCTTTTAGTGGAACAGACAAGAGTTATTGTTTAATTTAAATAAATGTTTGAACAAAGCTGATCATTGTGGTGTGGGTGCTGCAGCGAGTTACATCATAAGGTGCTGTGCTGTTATTGGTCTGTTGGTGGGTATGTTTGGTCATTATGCCAGATGGTGCCACACTGTGAGTGGTCAGCTCTATGATGTCAAGTGGAGATTAGAAGCTAGTGTTCTTGCTTGTTATTTTGTGATTTTCTGAGGACCGCCAGTTATTTAGGTTGAATGTTATTGAATATGTGTTGGGACACCTATGGAGAAAAGATGACATTTTTCATGAAATTTAGGGCTTTATCCATTGATGATGTGAGAATACCTGTACGTGACGGCAAGGAGGCCCCTCCAGAGGGCATGCCTGCTCATTACATGACAACTAATGATGTTTTACATATTTTAATCTGGCTTACACAATGGAACAGCACTTTGAACGAAGGGTCCATGTAAGTTTCTCCCTGTGATACTTTGAGAGTAATTAAAAATTTGAGGCAAGTTCTGCATGGGATCCATTTTATACAGCAGATTTTTCTGGCACCTCACGTGGCAGCATAAAACCTAGTTTTGGGATCTGTTGTACCCGGTGTCCTATGGTAGGTACACACCTGTGGAGAGTCGGTGCAGTGCAAAAATGGGCATGTCTGGCCTAATGGGCATGTCTGGCCTTCTGGCCGTGACAAATTTGCTTTAAGATTTGATTGCAATGAAACATGCTGACCTTTCATAATTGCTGGTCAGAACATGAGTGTGTATTTTTAAGCATATGCTAGAGTCTGAACTATTAAATGTATGAGTGGATCAGTTCACAGTATATATTTTTAGTTTTTGGAGTGTATGTGAGCATTCTACGTCTTCCAGAGGACCTACCTATACACTACTTGCAGGGTGTTTTTGCAGGAACATTGCAGTTGATCTACCTTTCTCTCAGTGCTAGATGAAGACACTGACAAAGGGTCATTGTATGTTTTGTGATATTACTATTGAGTGCCTTTCCTCCGTAAAGGAGCTCTGCCAATGATGAGAAGCAGGAACTAGCAGGATTGTTACTCAGTGACTCATGGGGTAGCTTACATGAGGTGGCTCCTCTTTTGTGCTGGTGTAAAAGTAAGCACCTAGTTTGACAATAATTGTTTGGTCTTGATCACTCCCAGTCTTATTCTTTAGACAAGATGATTACACTGGCTAATCCTCACACAGTGAGTTTCATGTTTGGGGCCTTAATTCACTTTTGAAAAAGAAAAATGTATTTAGGGTTGTGGGAAATTGGGGCCTTTGTGTAAGTGCCCTCCTTAGGGCATGCCTGCTTATTGCATGACAGCCAATATTGTTTATTCCTACTTTTATCTGTCTTGCACAATGGAATAAGATCACTGTGAATGAATTGTCCTTGTAGGTTTCTCCCTATGGTACTTTCATTTTGAGAGTAATAAAAAATTTGAGGTATGTGTTTTATTAAATGAAGCCACCACTTAGAACAGCTCGGTATGGACCCTTGAAGGCATGGAAGCGTGCAGCACATGTGAAGGAGAATGCAAAATATCAGAATAAGGCCAGAAAGCATTCTTGGTTCGGCGGATGCAAGCTGGGATGCAGAACAGCAGGCAGAGAGAAAAGATGTGATTGAGGGAGTTAGGATGTACTCCATTCTAATCAGTGGAAGATTTTGGAAAAAGAAAGCAGAAGAGGTGGGTGGGGTGGAAGCAAAAAATGATGAAGGAAGCAACAGTGACTCTAGTGATGCCTTTGTGAATGATATGTCTGCTTCTCGTGCTTCACGTAGAATTTTTTCCACCTGGAAAGAGGAAATCAACCAGTTGTAGGGTATCAAATAGTAGTAAGACCCCACCTATTGTCGACCGGGGTGTGAGTGAAGGAGCAGACCAAGTTCCCCCAGGTGGAGGGTTCCCTATCGCTTTGGTTGCATCAGCCCTTCCTCAGAGCACTGTTGTTGTCAGACCAGTCCCATTTGTTCCTCCAGTCATAACATACTATAGCCACAAGCATGAGTGCTACTGCAGATCTATGAGCGAGGCCCTGAACAGTGGCAGCCCCAATTGTGAGTGTGCCTGTTGAGGAGATTGATGAAAGCTCCGAGTCAGATTCTCTGGATAATGAGGAGACCCCAATAAGGGAGTTGGATGTTGTGAAAACAATGATTGAGTTTTAAAAATTCTTAAAGCAGACACTGAGGCCCTCATTATGACTTTGGTGGTCTTTTCAGAAGACTGCCGTGGTGAAGGTCGCCAAAAGACCTCTGCAGAAGTGGCAATTCACCCACCAGATTATGACTCATGAACACAAAACTGCCAGAAAGTAGCCAAATCTACAAGCCCGCCAGACCTAACAAAGGTGAGAAACAGTAGGCCCCACCACCCTTCCCGCCACGCCTGCAACACACTGCCCTCCAAACAATGACCCACGAATCACCACAGAGATCACTCAATGGCGATTACCCATTGGCAGTGCGGAACGCCGCAGTCTATTTTGCCACTCCACACCAACAGAAACCAACATTGGCCAGATTGAAAAACCCACACCTGACACAAATACACACACCATACACACCCACCAACAGCACTATAAAACACCCCCCCACACAACCCACAAGTTTTTGCAAACACGAAAACCTAGCTACACGTTGCCACCCCAAACATTTACAGAACTGCACGCACAAACCACAACCACCTATACACCCGGCATGCATCACTCACCACACACCATACCTCAACACCTAACACATAACAGCACTTGACACAACCACTACTCCACAGCATCCCACATACACATACTCCCTGACCCCGACAAAACATTCCAACCTCTGCACAACAAACACACTACACCCACTACATAATAGGGATGTCCCCACAAAAGAACCCCGTTTCACTGATGAGGAGTTGCGTGTCAAGGTAGACAAAATCGTAAGGGTAGAGCCACAGCTGTTCGGTGCGCAGGTCCAGGAGATATCCATTGCAAGGAAGATGGAGCTATGGTGGAGAATCGTGGACAAGGTGAACTTAGTGGTCACCTATCCACTCATTAAGGCATGACATTAGAAAGAGGTGGAATGACCTACGGGGGAAGGTGCATGCAATGGCATCCAAGCACCACACTGCCATCATGAAGACGGGTGGTGGACCCCTATCTTCTCCCGCACAGTTGACAGCATAGGAGGAAAAAGTCTTGGCTATCCTGCATCCAGAATGCCTCACTGAAATCACTGGAGGGCTGGACATTGGTAAGTCACCATTACTACCCCACCACCACTCACATCTGCATGGCATGTCATCCCGTCACCCTGACACCCTTCACCCCACTCCATCCCAAACAGAGAACCACCCTATAACCATCCTCAACTGTGTACCCCTGCATGCCTTACCCACTGCAAGCACACCCCTCTAAGCTCAGCAGGCACACACAACAGAAATGCTGAATATGTATCTGACAATTACTGTAACAAATCTCATACATTTCCACAGATACCCCAGCCAATGTCAGCTGGCAGCATTTGCCACGTCAACCCAGACCCCCCCAGAAGAAGGCTCCAGTGATGACAGGAACTCTGGATGTTTGGATCTGGATGATCTCTATGGTCCATCTTAGACCACTGGTCAGTTGATCACCACGTCCCCAAACCTCTGTCCCCAGGACACGTCAATCAACAGTGTGCCCACCAGTATAGGGACCCGAGTCGACACCTCACATGCAAGACAATAAAAGTCCTGGTGTCAGAGGGATTAGGCACACAGTTCAGGAGACACAGGCACAGGGGGCCAGGGCCAGTGGGAGGATAGCTATGAGCCAAGGGCTGGGCCTAACCAGGGAACTGACTGCCTAGGACACAATCTCACATGTCATGGGAGCGTACCAGAAATCCCAGGATAGGAGGGGCCAGGTACTTACCATCTTGCAGGAGAACCAGAGGCTGTACGGGGAACACCACCAGGAGGTCATACAGCAGTTGCAGGCCTTAAATGCAACATGGCATCCATTGCAGGGGTGCTGAGTGACATGGTTACCATCCCTAGCCCCTTCCACTAGCCAGTGTACTGACCAGCCCTCCACATCTGCTACAGATAGTGGACAGGAGAACCTGCCACAGGACTCACAGGCCACCAGCACCCCTCCCTCTGCAGCAGAAGAACCACCCCGCAAACGTTCCCTGCGACCCAGACAGCAACCAGAGACCGTAGCCAAGACTTAAACCATTGCCAGGAAATAAGCCCCTCCTAAATGTCTCCCTTGTGTGGCACTGAGACACTTTGTTTACTTTGGACCTCCATTGCTCCTTTTCCTATGGCCCCATGGATACTGAACCTATGCTATAAACCAAATGGGCCACTAAACTAAAGATTTCATCCACCATCACCCTACTCTATCTCTTCCTTTTCATCAATGCAATAAACACATTTAAACATAACTGAAGGATTCTTGCTTTCATTTCAACAATATGCAATGTTTGGACCTTTATTGTCCTCTGCAAATGTAACGTTAAGTGTGCATCCATCCAATGGACAGTCAGCCTGGGGTACACATAACCAGTTTATGAGCATGCTACAAGTCACCATCTGCCAAACTGTGTGAAAGCACTCTGTATACATAACATGAGTACACAGTGAAGAACACTCCAACATCTGTGAAAAAGGAAAGCACTATTTAAATACATATAACATTCAAATGAGAAGTAAATGAAGTAGAGCAACATGAGCCCCTCAAACACAACACCCTACATGCAGCTGGTCACATTAACACAGATCTTTGCACTGCAAATAACTCCACACAGCTTCAGTGAGGAGAAGCAACTCATGTCAGGCCCTCACAGAGGATGCCACAGCATTGACCATGCCATATTGTCACTATGTCAATATCTCCTATGGACCACCTAGTCTGGCTGAAACTGTCAGGGACATTGAAGCCACAGAGCAGTTGTGTGAGCACATTGTAAGTCACATAACATTCCCAGCAACAAATGCAAAGTACTGTATGGAATAAGGACACAGCTTGTAGTGGGCATGTCTTTGAAAATGCTAAACAACTGATACATTGCATGGGCTATGACCCTAACACTAGCACGACTGATGGAACAGTGTCAGGTCACATAATGCACACATTTGTGGTTGGCACAACACAGCAGCCACACAGCACTTAATTTTAATGGAGGCATGAACAGAAGTACAGTCATACCTGAGTGTCTTTGGAAGTACTGCTGTATCAGGTATGTCCTGTTGTCCTCATCCTCCTCCTTCCCATCTTCATCACTGTCTTCATTGTCCTCCGCTGCCACAGGTGCATTCCCCCCCCCCCTCTTGCAGTAATGGCATATGGCGTCTGAAGGCCAAATTGTGAAGCATGCAGAAGGCCGCCAATATCTGGGAGACCTTCCCAAGGGCGTAGCGTATGGATCCACCAGAAATATGGAGGCACTTGAACCTGGCTTTCAGTGGCCCAAAAGTCCTTTTGATTGCTCTTCTGGTCCGACCATGTGCCTCATTGTAACAATTCTCTGCCCCTGTCCTAGGATTCCTCACTGGTGTCAACAGCCAGGATAGGTTTGGGTAGTCACCTGGAAGTAGTGAGAGACACACATCACTCATGTACAATAGCACAGAGGACAACTTCAGGTGGCATACAGTAACAGACATTGTGTGAAACTTCAAGCTCACCTATGAGCCACACTCTCTCTGTAGTTGTGCCATCATCTGTGGGACGCTGTTGTTCCTCAATACATAGGCATCATGCACAGATCCTGGAAACATTGCA
Organism: Pleurodeles waltl; assembly: GCF_031143425.1. Taxonomy (NCBI): domain Eukaryota; kingdom Metazoa; phylum Chordata; class Amphibia; order Caudata; family Salamandridae; genus Pleurodeles; species Pleurodeles waltl. The sequence continues at coordinate 489,859,146 of NC_090440.1, forward strand.
GTAATGTGGGAAATGTACTGATCAGCAAGGCACACCATCTTGACATTTATAGAATGGTAATTCTTCCTATTTCTGTACACCTGCTCATTTGTCCTGGGAGGGACCAAAGCAATATGGGTCCCGTCAATGGCCCCAATCACATGTGTTCCATTGTGTAGAATGCAGCCTTCACAGTGAGCAAATCATCAAAGAGGGGAATGAGATATAGCTGCTCATGTGTTTCAGTGTGGCAGGCAAAATACTACCCAGCACATTAGAAAACATTGGCTGTGACATACCTATAGCCAAGCCCACAGTCACTTGGACGGAACCACTGGCCGGAAAGTGGAGCACTGACAGCACCTGTACTGCAGGGGGCATTGCTGTAGGACTACAAATAGCAGGAATGAGATCTGGCTCCAATTGTTGACACAGTTCAGTGATTGTGGCCCTGCCCAGACGATAGATTAATAAAATATGACGTTCCTCCAGTGTAGCCAAGTTGACTAGGTCTCTGTACACGGGTGCATGCCTCCTCCTCCTCCTCCACAGTGGTTGGTATCTAAATAAACAAAACATCAGAAGTGTGTGACAACAGGAAGGATGAACACACTACATCCCAGAATCCAGAGCAATCTCATACAGTTCACTCAACCAATGATTGTAATCTGCACTGGTGTACTCTACATGCAAACGGACTTCTTCAAACATACATACTATTAATTTGCCATTGTGTCTCACAAATGTAGTCAGAGTCTTGTGACGTGATTTGGTGCATCCCATTTTACATGTTCTGTGAAATACTCATCTATAAGCAGTGCACTGGTATGAGATCTAATTTGAGTTCCAGAGCCAACAACCAAACCAAAGTAAGTAGACGGATTAGAATTGCCTTGGTGTCTACCATCGGTACCTATGACACACATTAAATTGACTGCCATGAGCACCATCATCAGGAAATGGCACTCCCATGTCCTGCATGCAGTGACAGGTAGAAGTGACCTCACTATGCCGGCATTTTGCATCATGGTGCAGGGCGGTCTGCATTGCCGTGCAAAGTCCTCACTGGTTAACATGGAAGTCTGTGGAGCACAGGGGCCAATGATGATCACTGCCGGCGGTGACAGTGTTTACCGGCGCGGACGTGACCGCCATTTTCTGTATCCCACTTCACTTGATTACTGACTCTCACCGTATCAACACCTCCACTGCGTGTGCTGCTGTGTCCTTTGTCTGGAACCCACAATGGTCCATGCTAAAGGGGATAGGGCCCCAGCCTTCATGTCTGAAGACCTGGAGAAGCTTGTGGATGGGGTCCTACCCTTGTATGGACAGTTGTATGGGCCTCCAGATCAATAGGTGAGCACCTTTTGCATACTTTGGATGCAACATGGCTGTATATAGATGTATATGTGTGCAGGCAGTGTGTCATTTGGGGAGTGTTTTTTTTACATGCAATGTGTATGCAGAGGTCTGAGTAATGTATAAGGTTAATGTGGGATCTAGGCAGAATGTAAACCATTGCTGTAACAGAACGTAGTGTGGAGTTCATGGTGTCCTTCTGTCTGTGTTTCCTATGCAGGTCAGCGCCCATCAGAAGAAAGGGTTATGGCGTGTCATCGTCAAGGACGTGCAGACCCTGGGGGTACATATCCGGCAGAGCACCCACTGAAGAAAGAGGTGGAAAGTCCTGCGACCCTGGTCTCGGAAGACCGCGAAGACCCAGCTGGGGATGTCCTCCAAACGAGGGAGGGTTGCCTGTCAGCCCCTGACCCGGGTAATGGCCCGCATACTGGCGGTGCCAATCTGGAGTTGGATGGGCACTTGAGGGCAGCACAGCAGCCACAAGGGGGTGAGTACACACTGTGTGGAATTCTTTCCTGATGCCTGCCATGGTGTTTGGCTGCAAGGTTCTAGCCAGCGTATGGCCCAATATGCCTGTGTAGCTAATCTTGTTAAGTTCTGCTTCCCAATGGTGAGTGGTGTGTACATTTTGTATTGGTAATTAGCTGGTATTCCAGCTTCATTTGTGACCTACATTTTGACTCAACGGCGTTGTTGTGATGCTCTGATGTCCACTGCCTAGGTGGTGTGACCTGGCAATTGCACATTGTGCAGTCACTTTGTCAGAATTGTGTAGATATGCCTTTGTCAACAGACAGGCATGTATTAATGAGTGCCAGTAGGTGTGCAGATGGTAGTGTCTGCGGAGTTCATTTCTGCTATTGTTCCCAGGCAATGGTTTTGTATTGTGGTTGTTACTGCATAGTGTTAGTTCTAGTGCGTCATTGTGATGTGTATGCCATATGTGCTGTTATTGCTGTAATTGACCCTGTGCTCCCTTTCTTTCTCCCCCACCCTCTCTCCCTTTCTTCTCCTGACCTTGTGTGCATTAACATCATCTGGCGAAGGAGCAGGGGCAATGGCGAGTGGGGGAACTTCAGCCCACGGGACCAAGGAGGCAGTGTCAACCAACACTTAGGGGACCAGTGGGTTGGAGGGCGAGGAGAGCACCTGCGGGGAGACAGGCGGTACAACAACAACATTCTCTGATTTCTCCTCCGATGGAAGCTCCCTAGTGGTGGCAGACACTTCTGGGACCACCTGAGCTACATCATCTTCTGCAAGCCCTGTACAAGAAACTCCCTCCCAGTAGCCACCCCACTCAGTTGCCCATGCCCTTTAACCCAGGAGGGTGGGTGTCTTCTTTGCCACAGGCACCTCAGCCCCTGCCCCAGTCAGCCCTGCTGCCCTCACTGAGGAGGCTATTGACCTCCTGAGATCTATCTCTGTAGGGCAGTCAACCATAGAGAATGCCATCCAGGGGCTGGCATCCCAGATGCAGCAATGCAATGCCTACCTGGAGGGCATTCAAGGTGGCTTGACTGCCCTACAGAAATTGTTTCAGGCTCTGGCCTCCCCTTTGTTGGCAGCCAGTGTCCCTAGTTCTTCCTTCCCCCCTCCAACTACCTGTTCCTAGTCCCAGAGCCCTCTTCCCCACCCATCCCAAGCACACAATCAGATGAGCATCCGCCCAAGACAACAGACAGAACTCGCAAAGACAAGCACAAGCACCACAGATCATACCAAAAACACACACACAGCCAACACCCAGGTGCACATGCAACAACAGCCACTGCATCCACTGTCTCCCCCTCCTCCTCCTCCTCCCTCACATTCATATCAGAACTCACACCTGCAAGCACTGCATCCTCAGTCCCAGATCCTGCCACCTGTTCAGCCTTGCCCACAGTCACCATAACAGCAGACACGCAGACTAGCACCCCATTCACCACATGCGCAGTCACCACCACCACCATCACAACCACATGCAGCACACCCACCTCACTTGCAGACACCACCACAACATACATGCATACGACCTGTTTGTCCTCTCCCACCCTGTCTGCCCCCTCTCAAAACACATAAACACTCCCACTCAGACACTCATCAGCCATCCACCTCACACATGCACACTGTACATGCACCTGCAACCCAATCCAGCACACCTACACCTCCTACAATCCATACCTTTACTACCAAACCTCTTTCCACACTCCACCCCACTGTAACAAAAAAACGTTTCCTTTCCCGTCTTGACCTCTTCCCTACTCCCGCCCCCCTGTGTTGTTCCAAAACATAAGGTCCCGCTCTCCCAGCCCAGTCCCTCCAGCTCCCATTCCTCTCAGGGCCCCCCTGGTGTTGCAGTTGCCCCTTCCCCCCACTAAAAAGACTCCCACTATGGAGCACAGAGCATCCATTCCCTCCCCTGCCCCCTAAACAGAGGAGCAAGAGTCCACCCCCTCCTAAACCAAAGTCCAAAGACCCCCCCTTCCAAGAAGAAAAGCCCCGCTCTCTTCTCCTTGAGCTGCCTGCCTCCCACATTGATGTCCCTGCTCAGTGGACTCATCTGGGCTGTCAGGAGTCAAGTTGTTCATTGCCCTGTGGGTTATCTGTGACATTGGACTGGCCAATGGCCCTTTGTATATGGTTGCCTCATTTGCTGCAGATGCTATACCCACCAGAATACAGTGGTTGGATAAACAGGTATTTGTCCTGGTTTTCTTTACTTCTGGCTTATGTTATTTTTGCATTTTAATGTAGTTTGTTCTCCGTGTATGGTATGTGTGTATGGCGTGTGTTGTGTGTGTGGGTGTGTCACTCTCCCCTCCCTCCATTGTGTGCTAGGCGGCTGTACTCACCACCGTCGTCTTTGTTGGCATCACTGCTCCTGGACTCCCATTGTGTGGAAAAGCATCGGCAGGACTTCCAGTTCCGGTTCCATGGTGGCCGTAGACTCCTCTGTGTCCCTGGAGGTGAGTGTCCCTTTCATATGGGTTGCCCCAGAAATCCTGGCGGTCTGCTATGTTGTTATATAATGGGTATGTATGGTGTTCTGCCGGCCTGAAGGTGGCAACCACTGTGGTCTTTGGCCAGACTGCACTGGCGGTTCATACAGTACATTGGCTGTTTATGGGAGGAATCACCACCGTGGTCATAATATGGCAGCCTATACCACCAGCCTGGTGGCGGGACTACCGCCATCGCCGGCGTGGCGGTCAGCTGACCACTAAAGTCATAATGAAGGCCAGAATTTGGAAGTTATAATTGGATATGCCAAAGGAGAACTCTTGTTTGTGTGCAGAGAGGCTGCTAGACATGCATGTGAGGCTCACAAAGCTTTTGAAGGAATAGCTGCAGAATATGGGGTTGACTTGCATAAGATTCAAATTTTGCAGAAGAACCTTTGAATGTGTGTGACTGAGGAAATGCTCAAAAATATGGAAATCACTTGGTTAAAATTATGTTTGACGGAACTGGTTTGGATAATTCAGAAATGGAGTGATACTCAAAAACTTAAAGATTGGTGGGATAATAAGGTGAGAATGAAGGACAGTAACACTAGAGGGCCAGGTGATGTGACTTGCAAAAGAGACTCAGAGGTTAGGGCCTACCCCTTGAGAGAGAATCATGGGGGCACATATGTGCATGTGCCTTGACATTATGGTCATCTTTTTACATTTACTAATCAATTTTCAAAATTGAGAGAAATCTATGATCTGGGTATACACAGATTGACAGATTTCTGAAACTATCGAAGGTGCTTTGGGAGTATCTGAACACTTTCTTTAACATTGTTATCCTAAATGATTTGTGGGATGAGTACAAAGTGTCTGCAGTGGCTGAATTCAGAACCACAGAGGAATGCTGAAGTGTATGCTCCCTCTACTGTTGCTTCAGAACCAGGTAGCCAGGTAATTACATTGTTTTAAATTAAAGTTCCCCAGAAGAAGGTTGATTGGTTGATAATCTCAAGAACTTCCCAAGAGTCTACAGTCAATGCATACCTATTATAAGCGGGTTACACATGTTTTCTGTAACATAGTGACACTGGAAATCCTGAACAAATACATTTTATTAATTTTGTGTGCCAGTTTGTTCTTGGTTTATGCCAGGAGATTAGCCTGCACATACAGCAGAATGTAATGTATTGGCAGTCAAAGCCTTTAGATGAGATCTCCTCGATACTCAAAGTATTGCAGTCATGATTTGAAAGCCAGGCATAAGAAAATCAAGATTTCATGTTGCCTCAGCTTAGAAAGGATGTCAGAAAGGTCCATACATTGTGAATTCTGGTTATGGTTCTAATGTTAGTACTGGAATATAGGAAGTTGGATATCAAGGAGGCCGTCAGATGATTCAGTATGGAAATGACGACCCACAAACAGGGCAAGCAGTGCCAGTTGATCAAAAATAAGGAATTAATTTATCCATGTTAACGAAAACCATGCAGTGCCATTACTGTAAACAAATTGGGCCACTGGAAGGGCGAATGTAGATCAAATCTAAATAGGATGCAATTTGACAGTGACGTGCCTAATGCGAATGTTATGCCAGCTCTAAATATGTAAATGCAACAAATGAAAAGTCCTAATATGCCCCATGGTCGATTAATGCAATGACCATGAACTCGAGAGTTTAACTTCACCCTTTCCTGAGTTCAGATAGTTTCCAACAATTTCTGGTCTTTGTCACTTTCGGAGATCGAAGGTATGATCAATCACAATGACAATGGCTAAGAATGGAGGGCGATTAAGTGCTCAGCGCAATGTTTGAGGAAGACCAGAATGGATCATATGTAGATGTAATGAATAGCAAATCATGAATCTTGTTTTAGTTAAAGTCTCTGTGAAGATAGATCCTCTTGAGGAGGACCATCAGTTTGTAATATAAAATTCTAACCCAGTCAATCTATTGGGTAGAGACCTCTTGTGCAAGCCAAACTGTGCAATTTATTGCCAGATGGTGTGGAGCTCCAAATGTATGATGAGGATTTAAGTTAAGCATTTAGAAGCCAGTTGATGGGCTGATCCCCATTTTGACAAAAAAGTACCTACCAGCAGAATAAAAGGACTTTGAGAATGAGGAAGTCTAGGCTTATCCTGGAAAAGATATTAGTTTGCAGGGAAAGATACCGGAGTGAGCAGTAAAGGTAGATGGACAACCCATTTTGCTTGACTTCATGTTACCCCCCAACTGCACAATATTTTCATGTGTTGAGAGGTGATGGTTTGTCTCTTTTAACTTACTGGTTTAACCAAAGGTTCCGTGAAGTGGCAGCTGAATTTTTTCACACGTGTGTCACATGCCAACAGTTGAATGCAGAAAAGAGAACTGTAGTCCTCGGAAGCTAAATAAAGATCGGGTGGTCCTATCAACCTCATGCAGTTTAACTTTGTTGAGATACCTGTGTGTTATGGGCTCTGCTAGAATTTTGTAGTGGCTTGCCTCTTACCCCACTAGGACAAATGACAGTCTTACTGTGGCCAAAGTGTTAATAAAGAATTGATCCCTCAGTTTGGGATCCTGGTTTCTCTGGAGTCAGATCATGTAAGTAATTTCAAGAATGAGGTGATGAAACTTTTGTGTGCAACTTTGCAAGTAGTTCACAGGTTTTACCGTAGGTACAGACCAGAGGCATTAGATATAGTGAAACAGGTATGTGGCATGTTAAATTCCATCTTGCTAAAGTGTGTGCATCTCCGTCTTTGAAATGCCTGATACCCTTCTTTAGTGCTGATGGGTCTGAGAAGCACCCAAGATAGAAGGACAGGATTGTCCCCTCCCCATGAAATCCTCATGGGCCGAACCATGAGACTTTCCGCCGTGCCTGCAAAAGCACTTGTAAATGGAATGAATTATATTGCAAAGGCCTGCATAATGTGGTGCATTTTGTCTCTCACCATGTTGAGATGGTGACTCTTGTTCCAAGGCAAGAGCAGTGGCATGAGTTCAGTCTTTTGGTGAAGAAGGACGTGAGGAAGTCATGCTTGCATCCTCAATGGCGAATCCCATAAAAAATTATCCTGGACATGAAATCTGCTGTTAAGTGAGGAATCCTTTCAAATTGAATTAATTCCTTGTTCACCCAGAGAGTGAGACAAGCTGGAGAAGAAGTAGTGATGGCCACTACTGACTCACAAAGAACAAATCCAGTAAAACCTGAGCGCTCAGAGGGAGAAGACAAAGAGTACATGCAAGAGACTCAAAAGCAATCTGAAGCATGTGCAAAGACTATGGTGAATGAGCCAAGAGTAGCCAAAGTGAGCTGAGATTGAGAAGATGAAAGTATAACTTCTAAGCGTGGAGAAGGGCCGAACGTTTCAATCAAAGAAGGTACAAGAGTTTCTGTGTCTGTAGATTGCATCCCGGACTCCATTAATGAGGAGACAGAGACAAGTGAGCAAAGTAACAGTGACAGTGAACAGCCATTAGTCAGAAGAGCAAGAAGAACTTGGGTGCCTAGGGAAAGGTACTGAAAGTGAAGTTGACTTAAGAACCCATGAGAATGAGAATAGGCAACCAGTTTTTGCAAAAGCTCCATGATCAAAGCTGCCACTAATAGTCTTTGACTGATTTTTGATCCTAATGGCGTTGAAGTCAACTGATGTTTCTAATTGACTGAAGTTTCAGACTGAAATTTGTGATGACCTTTAGGGCCTACACTCCGTTAGATGAGTAGGGATGCCATTTTCAGGTGAACCGGGGATATGTAATTTTAAAGATTTAAGGTAAATATCGCACCTAAAAGTGCAAATCACCAGCCACTGCTATCTGGTCATGCAAGACCCAGTGAAAGTCACAAGTTCAGGCTGTGAGATGGAGCGAGAGCCGAATACAGGGACCATGTTAGTCCCACTGAAAAAGTTGCCATCTAAAATTCAGCACAAAGTGTTCCATTGCTAGTGAAGGACACTATGAAAAGCAAGCTGGGCATCTCTGATGATCATCGTTAAAGCATTGGTGGACACTACAGGACTTTTGATCCTGTAGCCAAAAGTGCAGATCTTATGTTGCCGGTCATTACTGGCGGTTATTTTAGCATGAAACGTTGGGTTCACCGGAGCTTTGTGTTGGTAAACAGCATAGGTGGCAAGATCTTGGCATGAATGGGCCTTATCACAGTTTCGAAGAGCCAAAACTTTAGGATTTTTTTCTTTAGAGGGGATCTCAACTTATGTCCAGCATCTACAAGACACCTCTAGGGGATCAGAACACACTACAGCAGAGGCCAGCAGGGATCAAGCAGGTCCAGTTCCAGGCAGGTCCAGTTGAAGCAGGTCAGATGGGCAGTTGCAGAGAGGCCTCTGGAACTTGTTAAGTCCCTGTAGCTTGGAACACGGGGTCAGTCAGCTGAACCTTGGAGTCACATCAGGCTGGGATGAAGGGTGCAGGTTCAGTCTCAGGACCACCACACTGGCCGTGAGGGTCAGACAGCTGCACTCCATGCAGTGTGACCACCACATTATACCCTGGGGGATGGACCTGCAAGGAGACTGGGGTCACCAACAGGGACATGGTTCCCAATGCGGTCTGAGTTGTACTCAGCCACTGTGGCGCTGAACTCAGCACCACCATGCGGATTACAACTCAGCTGCCTGCCAGCCTTTCAATGATGTTCACCCCAACATGGAAAGGCTGGCGGAAAGCTAGTCCCTCGGGCCACTGGGTAGCCCTGGGGTCCCTCTGCTCAGCACCATTGGAATGTGCATTTTCTGCTTTGTAAGGCCAATTCCTTAGCTCTGCAGACAGTGTGCATGGTGTGCTACAGATTTGGCTTCAGCTCCCTCGAGGGAGCTGAGGCCAATACTGCATCACTGTTCCCAGCAGTCATCCCAGAAGGAATGGTGTAATACAATGTCCCCGCCTGTCAACATGGCACGAACACTGTAATAATCTTGGGGTTGGGGGCCCACCGCCATGGTGGTGGTGTCCTCCCATGAGTTTGACGGTTGGCTCTTCCGACCACCAAACTCGTAATGAGGCCCTTGGTCTACTTACATCAGCAGCAGATATTGGTTTATTTTGGCTAGCTCACAGTACCACATCTAAGCCCCTTATAGATGTTATTAGTAACCCCAAAAATGACCATTCTGAATCCCAAGGAATTTGTGTAAGCACATCTAGCCTTTTAATTTGTTACTTTCACATGCCCAAGGTATCAAAAAGAAAGATGCAAAAATTACAAATATTTATTGAAGATATCATATTTTTGTAATAAAATCATGAGCTGTGATAATTCAGCAGATTAGGCATAACTCTGTAGTAAGCATTATTAGAAGGGTAAAATATATGAACAATTAATTGTTACTAGTGTTACTCTACTCCTATTTGTCACTAATACCTATAGTGAAAAAGGAGAGAATAGCAGGAGAACCCTCTGCCAGCCTTGTTGGGATGGTGTAACCTTCATTCCTTGGTATTGTGTGTCAGGACAGGAAGTTAGTCCTGTCTAAGTGTGCAGGCTATCTCCCTTCTCAGGATAAAGGTCGGAGTCATCAGGGCTGCATCAATAATACAGAGCTAAATAAAGCAGGTAATAATCACAAAGATCACAATTCCTCTGCATGCCCAGCTGGCCTAATCTCTTCAATGTGATGCCCTTTGTATAGCTGTATGGTTGTGTGGCTGCTTAGCTCCTTGAAAGTGAACCTTCCATATCCTCTTCTAAATGAGTGGTGCAGTGCATGAGCTGAAGGCAGCTGCAAACTTCACCAAAGCCTAGTTGACGGCTTCTGCAGCTTGCCGGCAATCCTGCAGCCTCCTTCAGTGACTAACCATTGGGGAGACCATGCTCACCTTGCTTCCTGCCGCTCCATGCTCGCTATGTTCACCTTGGTCATGTCATCGGTCTGTGGCTCAGCGGACTTCATGTGGGCCCTGCAGCCCCCTCTTGCAGCTCAAACACAACCCAATATACCAGGATGTGTTACCTGGTCATCTGGTTGCCGGGGTGTTGCAGGATGTTGCCGGTGGCGGGAGGGGTGCCGGGAGTCACGTATGTACGTCAGATGTTAGCCTCAGTCTCTGAGGTTTAAATTGCAAGGTTTAAAAACCAAGAAGTCAACCATTCAACAGGACATGGCTATGAACTGATATGAAAAACAATGAAGAGGTTGAAGTGAATAGAAATGACCTATGAGGCACTGTCATTACATCATGGAACCATGTATGATAACTTTTTGGGGTCCATAATGACTATCTCTATTTCTGCACTATTTACTGTTTTCTTAATAAAGCCTTCTGTTCTTTATGTTGCTAACAATTTTCAGTTAACAATACAAGAGATGTAAAAGAGAGGCCAGGGAAAGGTTACCTAAATGAAAGAAAGAGGGTAAGCAACTGAGAGGAGGAAGTTGGCTGCAGAAGCTGCCAGAATGTAAAAGTAAACAGTATGCAAAGTGGTAGGTTTGTGTTATAAAGTGAACACTCAAGTAGATCGTTTGAAGTTGGAGAAAATAGAACATACAGAAGACCATAATGCATGCAAGTTGCTAAAAGTCAAAAATATAAATCATGACTTACCAGGACCACCAACAAGAATAGCAGATGTGGCCCATGTGCAAAGGGAGGAGGTAGCAGTGGTGGCTTGTTTTGAAATGAGGAAAGATAAAGAGGAGAAAGATTAATTACCTTAGAAGTAGGTTCTCTTTATAAGGGGTGTTTTACAGGCAAGTACATTTACTGCATAACTAAGCAATCCTTTTCCTCCCTTCACTTGCAACAATAAAACTATAATAGTTCTATCTTACACAGTTTCCTGCAAATGATATTGCTCCTCCACTTGCATCATACAATTTTGCTATTTTGTGCCTCTGAATGCTTTTTGCTAAGTTAGTCTCTCTTGGTGTACTGCACCACACAGAGATGGAGTGGAGATATGTACAAGAGGTTAGTGAAATATTTCTACCACCGTAACAAAAAGGGATGAGTAAAAAAGCTACAGACAAGAAGTCAGTAGGAACTATTGACAAGATAAAGGCCTATACTGTGGCAATGAACATTGAATCAAGAGAAGTTGGTGTTGAAAATGGCCCTTTCTGCAGGGTCATTCCAGGCCTTTTGCCTTCCTCCTTCTCATTATCTGACCCTGCTTTTGTTGGTTTTAGGACTGGGCATTTTCAACTGCTATCCTGTGATGACGTGCATGTGCTCTGTGTCTAAAACATGGTAACATTGGCATCTCCATGATTGGCATATTTGATTTACTGGTAAGTCCCTAATAGAGTGTACTATGTGTGCCCAGGGCCTGTAAATCAAATGCTATTAGTGTGCCTGCAGCACTGGTTGTGCCTCATGCTATAGTAGTCTTTCAAATATGTCTCAGGCCTGCCATTGCTCAGCCTGTGTGTGCAGTTTCAACTGCCACTTTGACCTAGAAGTGTGCCTCCTTGCCAGGCCCAAATCTTCTTTGCTATTACATGTACGTCACCCCTAAAGTAGGCACTAATTAGCCCAAAGGGCAGGGTGCAGTGTATTTAAAAAGATGGACATATACTTTTAGGTTTAACGTGTCCAGACAGTGAAAAACTCTTCAGTTCATTTTTCATTATTGCAAGGACTATCTCTCCTATTGGCTAACATTGAAGGTGCATTAAAACATATTTTAAGTGTAATTTCCAATTGGGAAAATAAAGAAATATGGAATTTGGTATCTCTGGGCTCAACATTTAAAAATGCAACCTTTGGTACAGGTGTTTTTTTTAATTGCAGGTCTGAAACTGCCATGTTTACAAAGTTCAGCATTTTCTTACTTTAAACATTCTATGCCTTAGTCTCTGAATACATGTCTAGGTGACAGTAAATTTGTGTCCTGCCCTCACACAATGGGCTGATTATCCCTTACTCATAGTCTGGCGTTAGGGCTGGGTTGTAAGGGATCCTTGTGCACTTCAGAGAATTATTTTGAAGTTACTCCTATATCAAAGGCCTTTTTGAATATAAGTACAGGGTCTCTGACATCATATATTCAGAATGCTTCTGAACTGAGGACATTCTACCAGGAAGAAGGACTGCTGTGCTGCCAGGAGAGACTACGGCTTTGCTGTGTTGGCCTGCTGCTTCTTTCCTGGGAGTGAGAGGACTATACTTAACTCTCCACATCCTGCAATCTAAAGTTTTTCCAAGGGCCTGACTGATCCTGTCTCCTGTTTCCGAAGTTTCAGGGATATCAAATACTTCACCTGCATCTTGCTACCAGCACTTGGGCTCCTCTGCTGTGAGTCCTACTCTGCCAAGTTGTGCTAAATCCAGCTCTGGGCCCTTAGAGGTGAGTGTGGTGGCAGATCACTTGGTAATGACACATCTCGCTGCAGAAATTGGGCTTCGCACTGCCAGCACCAAAGCCATGGATACCACTCGCCGACTGCGTGGCACAATGATGACAACTTTCAGCACAGCCTCAGCTTGGCCGACACAATGTCCCCAACTTTCAGCACAGCCTCAGCTGTGCTGACACAGCACTGACACAGCGGAACCAGTACTCTTCACTTCTGGACTTCGTCACATCAGTGACATTGCCTGATCGGGGAATGACACAATGCTTGCAAGCGCAATGCATCCCCTCCTTTGGATCAATGCACCATCCTTGAGCAGCAACGCTACAAAAGTACTGTGAGTGGGTCTGTGTGACTCCTGTACCTGGCCCGCGCTCCATTGTGGTCGGGATGAACTTTTGGATTTGTCCCAGTCCAGCGCACGCAGATAGACCCATTTGGAGTTATTGTCTTCTAATTCTGCATTCTGCAGCACACATACAAAAAGAAAACTGCCTTTTAAGACTCTTTTTGTGCAGGAAGGAAAACAATCTCCCCCTCGACGTAGCCATCCTTGCACCATGGCACATGGGTGGCTGTGTTGGCGCACTGCAGCAAATTTGGGGCCAGATGTAGGAAACTCTTTGCGACTCGCAAACGGCAAAAAATGCCGTTTGCGAGTCGCAAATGTGAGTTTCCAATGCAGAAATGCATTTTGCGAGTCAGGACCGACTCGCAAAATGCATTTCCGAATCGCAAATAGGAAGGGTATGCGGTCGCAAATGGTGTCGCAGTTACCATCCACTTGAAGTGGATGGTAACCCACTCGCAAATTGGAAGGGGTCCCCATGGGACCCCTTCCCCTTTGTGAATGGACCACAAATTATTTTTTCATGGCAGGTAGTGGTCCAACGGACCACTACCTGCCATGAAAAAATACCGAAACTAAAGGTTTCTGATTTTTTTTTAAGTGCAGCTCGTTTTCTTTAAGGAAAACGGGCTACACTTAAAAAAAAAAAACTGCTTTATTCATAAGCAGTCACGAACATGGAGGTCTGCTGACTACAGCAGGCCTCCATGTTTGCGAGTGCCCATAGTCGCTATGGGGCCGCAATTTGCAACCCACCTCATTAATATTAATGAGGTGGGTCTTTGCGACCCCATACCGACTCGCAGACGGTGTCTGAGACACCGTTCTGCATACCAAATAGCGAGTTGCAATTTGCGAGTCGGAAGGACTCACAAATTGCAACTCGCTATTTGTTTTTTTTGCTACATCTGGCCCTAAGTTCCAATGCAGGGGTAAACTTAGGGGTGTACTGTATTCTAGTAAATACGGCACATCCCTGCATTTTAAAACTGTTGACAATGACAGTGAACTGCACTGACAAAAATGATGCAGAGCCACACATCATCATTTTCTACTAAACTCGTCCCTACAGGCTCTGGGAGAGGGCCACACAGAGCCCCTCCCCTTTATCAAAACAGCTCCAGGGTTGGGCTCCCCAGTGCATAAATATAATAAATGTGGCCCGGCCATCATTTGTTTGATCCCATGGAGATCCCACAGTGTTAGAAATGGGGTCTTTGGTTGGCAGTCAGGTTACCCACTGTCCAAGCAAAGACCCTCACTCTAGTCAGGGTAAGCCACACACAATCCAAATTATCCTGTGCCCACCCTCTGGTAGCTCGGCACTGAGCAGTCAGGCTTAACTTAGAAGGCAATGTGTAAAGTATTTGTGCAATAAATCATAAAATAACACAATATAGCACCACAAAAATACACCACACAGTGTTTAGAAAAATATATAATATTTATCTGGTTAAATGCAGGTCAAAAACGATTAAAGATGCAATAAGTAAATGTAGAAATATCACTGAAAAGTGATATAAAGGGGGTCATTTTGACACCGGTGGGAGGTGAAAATGTGGCGATAGTACCGCCAACAGGCTGGCGGTACTTACCACCACATTATGACCATGGCGGTCCTGCGATGGTAATACCGCTGATACCGCCAAGTTGCCGCCAGCCTGCCGCCTGGCGGTCCCGGCAGTTGCAATTCGCCAGGACAGAGCGGCCCTGGGGATTATGAGTCCCCATCCGCCAGCCTGTCCATGGCGGTAAACACCGCCATGGAAAGGCTGGCAGTATGGGTGACTCGGGGGGCACCTGGGGGCCCATCGTGCATTCCACTGCCCGAATTACGGGCAGTTGAGTGCTCGACGGGTGCTGATGCACCCGACACACCTCAACATTGCCGCCGGCTCCATTACGAGCCAGCTTCAATGTTGTAGTGACTTTTCTGCTGGCCCACGGAAATGTCATACTGTGGTGCCAAACATACCTCCAGTAATGGCGATACGTTGACGCCCGCGGTGTAATGAGGGCCAAAGTGTCTTGAGTCTTTTAAAAGCAAACAAAGTCTCTTTCAAACACAAAGTACCTGGTTTGCGTGAAAAATCTTGTGCGTCATTTCTGGCAGTGAGTCCCTCTTGAAGAGATGAAGTCTTTTTGGTCCTGAAAGCAAGCTCTGTCAAAGCCCTTGGAGAGCACTTCTTCACCTCAGCCAGAGAGCAGCAAGGCAGCAGGGCAACAGCAAAGCATCAGTCCTTCACAGAAATCAGACAGGTGAGTCCTTTGGGCAGCCAGGCAGTTCTTCTTGGCAGGATGCAGATTCTAGTTACAGGTTTCTTCTCCAGGAAGTGTCTGAGTTGGAAAGGGGAGAGTCCCTGTTTATATACCCAAATGTGCCTTTTAAGTGGGGGAGACTTCAAAGAGTGGCTTAGAATTGCACAAGGTCCCCTTTCAGTTCAATCCTGTCTGCCAGGGTCCCAGTAGGGGGTGTGGCAGCCTTTGTGTAAGAGCAGGCCCTCCACCCTCCCAGCCTAGGAAGGCCCATTCAAAATGCAGATGTATGCAAGTGAGGCTGAGTATCCTGTCAACTAAACCCAGCCAGACGTGGATTGTAAGGCACAGAAAGATTTAAGTGCGGAGGCATTTCTAAAATTGTAATATGAAATCCAACTTCACCAGTCAGCAGGATTTTATATCACCATTCTGGCCATACTAAATATGACCTTCCTACTCCTTTCAGATCAGCAGCTACCACTCAAACACTGTATGAGGGCAGCCCCAATGTTAGCCTATGAGGGAAGCAGGCCTCACAGCAGTTGCAACATGAATTTAGGAGTTTTACACTACCAGGGCATGTAAACTACATAAGTATGTGTCCTGCCTTTTGCCCACACAGCACCCTGCCCTATGGGTTACCTAGGGCATACCTTAGGGGTGTCTTATATGTAGAAAAAAGGGAGTTTTAGGCTTGCCAAGAAATTTTAAATGCGAAGTCGAATTGGCACTGAAACTGCACACACAGGCCTTGCAATGGCAGGCCTGAGACAAGGTTAAAGGGCTACTGAAGTGGGTGGCACAATCAGTGCTGCAGGCCCACTAGTAACATTTAATCCACAGGCCCTGGGCACATATAGTGCACTTTTCTAGGGACTTATAAGTCAATTAAATAGTCCAATTGGGTATGATCCAATGTTACCGTGTTTAAAGGGAGAGAGCATATGCACTTTAGCACTGGTTAGCAGTGGTAAGGAACGCATAGTCTGAAAGCCAGCAAAACCAGTATCTAAAAAGTGGAATGAGGCAGGCAAAATGTTAGGGGGGACCACCCTAAGGCTGTCAGGTCTAACACACAGGATCACAGCATTTTTTGCTGTTTTGCTGTTTTTTTTCTTCTTTTTGGCCCCAAGGTCTTGTTGGTCAGGCCAGCAATCAATCAATCAATCAATCGATCAATAGACTTTCCTCTATTTTTGATAAAATCATAAAAATTGTACATATCATAAAACAATGTGTTACAGTAATTGTGAATCAATAAAAAATACATCAAATGCATCAAATAAAACCAAAACGTGTCCTGATGTAGTTCTGATACTTAATGACTTACAGATAGGACACCAGAAAGAAAACGTGAAACAAAAAACACATTTTAGGTTTCGCTAGCAGCTGTAAGAATAGATAGGCAGGTTTAATATGTTTGAAGTGTTCACAAATCAAAAGAGGCCTGACATACTTGCATCGCAGATTGGAAAACTTTAGACAGAGAAGTAAAATATGCATGGTGCTTCAAATCAAGATGTTATCTCAGTTGCAAGTTAGAAGGTTTATACAAAGCCCCATTCTGAAACAAAATCTGGTGGAAAATGTCCAGTTTCAAGAATGTCAGGCAATGCCGTAGCCTACTTAGCATATTCAGGAGGAGGTAGTACTTTATCAGAACAGATTTAACCAGGATATAATTGCGCACGGCCTGCTTTGTTAGGAAGAATTCTCCTGTTCGGCTTCCATCCTCTGGAAGAAAGTCTATTTGACCCATGCAAGATCACTTTTCTCTATGTCCCTCGGGTTAGTAAAAGACCTGGACTCCCTATTTCATGTAGAGAATTCTTGACATATTGCATCCATGAGATTTTGGCTGATTTGTCAAAAAGAAAACAATCCTGGAGTATGAGCATATTAAAATGTAATTCCTACTTGTACCAAACAGAACACAATAATAAACGTGGACAAAAACAAATAAAATCTATAATGAAGGACATGCCCAATTCTTCGCGATAAATTTCAGTGGAGTTTCCCTGGCCGACAACCAGTGAACATTTTTCAGTCACCTGAATACAATCAATATTAGTATGCTCCTAAAATTTGAAATCAAAGGAAGCCATCCAGACACATTTAGCCTTGTACATACCTAATAAAATTTTAGGGTTCATATGCCCAATGCACCTAACAAAGTCATGTAGTCCTGAGATGTCTATGTAAAGTCTTGTTTTTCATAAGCAGACGTTTCCAGCTAAGACCTGAATTTAGTCACAAGCCCAAGTAAAAGCAATTGATCAAGAAGAACCCCCTCTAGCTTATTTATGTCCATGATAAATAAAAAAGGGGTGAGAATGCAACCCTAGTGGACACTTTTTTTAGGTTCAAAGGGCTTGGAACATTTCCCATCAGGTACATATCTAACCACCTCTGTTAGGCCACTGGGTAGGTCTCTCATGAAGGAAGCAAGTGCCTGGCCCATCACCAAGGCCCCCAGCTCCAACCAAAAATTATCTCTGTTAACACAGTCAAGGGCAGGTCCATAAAGGCCAAGTGGACAGAACCCCCTTTCACCCTAGTGTATTTGGAAATCAGGAGATGCAAATTTGAATTCTGCTCAACTGTACCTCTACCAGGTCTAAACTCATTTTGTAGGTCAGAGAGAATTCCCTTCTTATTGGCCCATTGTTCGATTTCCGTTTGGGGGAAAAACTGCACCCTTATATATTATATTATATTATATTATATTATTATATATTATATTATATTATGTTATATTATATTATATTATATTACATTATTTTTTTTTTCTAACTTTATGACAGGGGACTCATTAGAAGTCAACAAATGGTTTGCATCGTCTGCTGAACTTCTGAAGGGGTGGTTCTCACCGCACTGGCTACATCCCTGCAAGACCCATGACGAGTTTCCTACTGGGATGCCAAGCGGAAACTGAGTAAAACCACCATGAAAAGTCAAATGGAGAACAAAGTTGTAATCAGAAGGGCGGTGCTGCATGGAGTGCCGTCCTGGTTGATTGATGTCTCCACCTGCCCTCAAAACGTTGGGATCACCGATCCCAGCAGAGACAGAGGAACCCTGACAGTCTGACCACCAGGGTCTTAATGTGGCAGCCGGAGCACCACAGCAGTGGCGGTCCTGACCACCACCGCGAGGCTGGCAGTCTCAAGACCACCAGCCTTGTAATGAGGCCCTAAATCCCCGAGTGCTCTAAAGGTTGTCAGCAACATGCATGTTGCTGGCAGTCAATCAGAGCACTCGTTCTTGTAGGAGTCTGACTCTGGCAAGAGTGAGATGTCGCAAGGGGAAAGAAACTTTCCTGGGCCAATCACAACGCTCTGTTTTTAAATTGCTGCTCCTGCAAGAGTCTCTTGAGACTCTCACTGACCCAACTGTTCAGATAGAAAATTATTTTTCAACCTTAATTTTCAAAAACTACTGTATGGTTTTACACCAAATTGCAAAAAGCATAATCTGCGGACCAAGATCTAGCTTCCGATTGAATTTGGTGGAATTCTGTTCAGGAGTTTTTGCTGTAGAACTACCTAAAGAAATCTATGGAAAATGCATGGAGATTTTGCTTTTTGGAACGCCCCTTTTTTCTCAGCCCATGCTTGACAGATCACCTTAAAACCTTCCATGCGCATACTAGCCAAAAAGTAGCCTTTTTTAGGATTGTTTCATGGAGATTCATCAAAGTGTGCCAAAATTATTAGCAAAATAAAAACACTTTTCCTATAGAATAGCAGCCCTAACTATAGCTACCTAGAGGTGACCGCCACTGGGTAGTTATAGTTAGGACGATGGATTGGGGAAATAGATTTTTCAGTTTGCTAATATCTTTGGCGCCAGTTGAAAAATCTTCATGAAACTTTCCAGAAAAAAGTCTCATCCACCTAAGCTTCTTCCTGGAAAGTTTTGGGGTGATCTGTCAAACAGGGGGCCAAGACAATGGGTGGTCCCATTACATTTTTAATCTGTGCATTTTCCATAGGAAAATTGAATAGTGATACCACAAAAAAGACTGAACGGAATGAGGCCAAATTTGTCTGAAAGCTAAATCTTAACCAAGAAAGTGTGCCTTTTGTGATTAGGTATAAATCCTCTCAGTAGTTATTGAGAAATTAAGTTTTAATATTTCTGCACATGTCATACAAAGGTGAGTTACAGAACCCAACAGATCAACAAAGATGCAGAGGCAGGCCTTTTAGGGATTCAGTCTCGTTTTCTCAAAAACATTTTAAAAAAACATATAGTGGCAGGGTAGGGATACCCTGGCCAATGCCAAAAAAGTATTTTTTCAGCTGTACCACAAATCCATGGAGGATCTGTGGCACCACAAAAAAAATGTAAGCCACCCAGGGTGTGCCAGGGCCTGGAAGGTTGGAGGAATGTAGTATTAAAGGCACTCCCCCTTGTCAAACCATTAAAGCGCTCTGGGAACACCATCCCCAAGGCCAATTTCATGTTTCAAGGGAAGAAGCATGCAGCCACCTCCCCAACCCACAGAATGTTCCCAGGAACCACAACACCTAAGACAGAGGGTTTTTTGGGAGGCAAGTTGTGCCCCCATCCCTAAGGTTCAAAAGTGCCTTGGCAACTCCATTCCCAAGGGCCTGATAGCAGCAGTGTCCTGGGGACATCATCCTCCTGGACACTGCTGTTTCCTGCCTGAAAGAGCACTTGCAGAAAGAAAGTAAGCCCTGCCTGTGCTTTTGCATAGGAACATAGGTTTGCTACTAACTGGCAAAAACAAAATCTGCTCCTGCTGGCACTCAAGATGATTGCTGCCTGGGGAGCTGACAGCAAGTGTGGGGTGAGAGCAGGGCTCCCCTTGCAGCTCTCACTTACACATTAACTGTGGGTATCATGGACAGAATGGGGACACAATATATAATTTTAAAAAATGAGTTCTAAATGAGCAGAAGGAGCCACTCAATTGTTATTCATTGTGTCCAGAAAGGAGTGCCCCATAATGCCCTTCAAGGGCTGAGTTACATATTTTTCCCTTTATGATGGTGCCCCAATCTAGCCAGTGGCTAAACCGATACATTACAAAAGTGTTCTGGGGTGATGAGGGAGCACACCAGCCCCACAGGAAAGTTTTGTAAAGTTACGTCTCCTGGGTCATTAAATGCATGACCCTAGGAAAACGCACCGTTATTTTTAAAGCAGTTTGGGGACCCCTTGTGGTTAGATCTGTGGTTGTGGTTAGTTCTACAGCTTGTGGTTATTTCTATGGCTGCATTTCATGGCTTGAAGAAAGTTAAAGAAAGTTTCAACACAATTGTTATCTTTGTTTTGAAGAAAAATGCTCTATTATGTTACAGAGATTATTTTTATTCATTGCTATCTGTATTTAAATGGAGGTACATTGGATCCTAGTTATTGATATATTACTGTGTTGATTTATTGACAATGCTAATAAGTCATCATTATATGTGTCAATGTGCTGAAATGTTGATGAAGCCAATAGGCCAGCTTTTTTGTATTTTTGTCTTTTGACCATTTTAGAAAGCCAATAGGTCTGCCCTACCTTAAATGACGCCCTTTTTATTGTTACATGACAGTCTGGGGTGCACGGCAGGGGATTTGCAATCCCTGTGCTCAATCCCACTTTGCACATGGGGATTCACATTCTACTCTGTGTAAAAAAAATAGGAAGTCATGAAAAGTCCAAAGGTTAAAGTGATGCTATAATTAGGAATTGTTACAATATCTTATCTTACCTAAAAACTAAACCTTAGAAATTCACTGGAAAACTCAAATGTTAAAATTACATTATAGTTAGGGGAAAATGGCATTTAAAACATAACCTTCTAAACTGACATAACCACTACAATTCACCAGTAATATTTATTTCAAGTAAATATAACTCATGCCTCAAACTAACTATAACTTGTGCACGTGCAATGCCCTGCTTCTACCCACACATATTATGTCAGTCATAACATGTTCAGATACTGCATTAATAACATCCCAAATGACATCAGAACTGAAATAATTTAAATAGGACTGTGCATAGCGGGGGCATGAGTTATAGCTAGGGCTGGTGCCCTGTTTCTCACATTCATCAATGCAGACGGATGCGTGGTTGAATTATTGCACATTTCCATCAAACTCAATAGGGTATTTGAAGCAAATTATAATCCTCTTTCGAGGTTCATCTAGATTCCTCCTCTAAGTGACTTTAGCTGACAACTAACTTATTCATAGCAAGGGAAAGACCAAGTTCAAGGCAGTCTTCGGAGAGGTCTGAAGAACTGAAGGAGGTTGAGAATAGCATTTCAACAGCAAAAAATATAATTAGTTAATATCAGATATCCAATCACATCCATAATCGTAAGAATGACTCCGTTCTCTTATACATTTTATAACAGCCCCCCAAAAAATTGTCAAGACGATTTTAAATTACTCAGAAATCCATCAGATCAACACTATAAATGTAATTCATAAGTTTTCAACAAAGAGGATTGCCACATCCTCGCCCATGTTTAGACACGCATGATATTTTTTCCCACTTTCAATGATTAGATGTGATTCCCAGGCCCTAAAAATCTGTCCTTGTTGCCACATTTTTATATTGCTAGCCCGTTAATATCAAAGAATTTAGTTAATCAGGGCTGTTACCATGAAAATTCAAGTACCCTCTTCCTGACTGGGAAAATTCTGCTCCCAACATGTTTTAGCCCACATGAGCTGCCAGCATATAAATACAGAAAGGTACTAGGGGTGGGTGAAGAATTACGCTCCACCGGAGGAGTTTGCAGCGATTTCCCCACTCTGCGTGGAGTTCCAAAAAAACTCTGCGAAGTGACGCGGAGCCGAGTTTTTTCTTGTGCTCACCAACGTGAAGCTGGTGAGCATGAGTGAGAGAAATTGGTAAGTTGGTGAGCGCAAGCAAGATTTCTGAATGCAAGCAGATGACCACGACTGTTCGCGATGAGAAAGCTCCTGCTCGCGTTGAGGAAGCTGCCACTCGATTAGAAATCTACTTGAGTGGCAGAAAGGATTTAGCAAACCTCCACCGCTTCATGTGATGCTGCTTGTGCTGATTTTACAGCATGGGAGAAACTGAAAATCAGTGCAAACAGCGCAACTTACCAAAACTCCACCGCTCACGTAACTCTGTATAGTGCAGCAGAGATTTTCTGGCAATTCGCGGAGTTCTACATAGCAGAACTCTGCAAACTCCACCCATGCCTATTTGGTACACACTCTCAAAGTTAGTGTAGTAGAAGGTAGTATTTTTATTCTTTCTGCATGCTTTGCTTCTGTCACATAAAAAAAAAAACACCATCTTGGGTAGCCATCCTTTATGTGTAGCAAATTTCAGGTTGCTGTGGACCACTATGTATTTAATTTTTGGTGGATATAAACTTTTTGCATGGAGGAAGATGCTGCCAGCCACCTCCTCACTGAACAGGCTAGTCCTGAGTGTCTCCCATCACCTGCACATGTTCAAATCGTTAATATGCCTCTCCCTTATACAGTTGGTAAAGGATAAATTTAATTCCTTGTTATTGCGGACAAAATTAACTGGTCTGCAGACTCATGCCCGCCATTCAAATCCTAATAAGGTTGTCAGTGCATCATGTCCATAATAGTTAATGACGCAGATGTTGATTATTGTTGTCTGTGGAGACCAAGTTCTCCTCCCACCTGTCCATGAATAAATTTGCATAGCTGGGTGAAAAGCAGGTGCTCATTGCAGTATCTAACAGTTGAATGTAGAAGGTGTCTTTAAACTGAAAGATATTAGCAGTGAGTGGAAACTGAAGCATGTGGACCAATAAGTTGGTGATATAAAATTTAAGATGTTACTTCTTAAGAAAGTATGTTTAGGCTCTGCTACCATGCTCTTGTTGGGTACATGTATATAATGAATTTACATCCAGGGTATTGAGAACATCTGTTGATTCACAAATGAAGTCACTGCCAGCATGACAACGTGAGCTCAGATTTGGGACATTTGGGAGTGAAAAAGGATCCAGATGCACATATGTATTTTCTAATAAGATAACATTGGGGGCGACATTACGTCTCCTATGGTAGAATCAGTTTTTCCTGTTAAAGGAAACTGAATTCATCAAAAAGAAATGATACCCGAATCAAGCCATTCTATGCATAATCTGTGATACACAGTAATGGACTATTTGAAGTCCACCAATTCAATCACTGTATAACATAATGAATATGACAGTTTTCTAAGTGCCTCCATCCTATATTTGAATATGTCCCACAGGACCATGTTGCCCCACTTATCAGATTGCTTGATCATAATCTGATGGTCCTCTGTGTTTGTGTGAATTGCTTCTCCCTGGGCGAATATCAAGTGATGTTGTCTCCAATGGTCCCACATTTCGGTCTTTTCCAATTTCTATAAATCTTTAGTCACCAAATCACGGTACACATCAATGTTATCCCATGTTAGCATAGGCCTGGTTTCAGAATTCATTAAAAAACCCATGTTACTATTTTAATCAATTTCCAACTTAAGACCCATAAGCACTTCTCTTTTAGAGTTGTCAGTAAATGCATTGTGGCATTATACTTGCAAGATAATCAGTGTTTCAATGTTCCCAAGGCAACATTCAAACGTCTGTTCCTCTGATCTCACTAATTTCAGTTTCTTAGGGCTTACTTTTTTTTGCCTTTAAGAGCTTCAATTTTCTGATAAACAGAAAAATATCTGATTCTGGCAGTCACAAGACTGTTAGACTCGCAGTGGCAGTCGGACCACCATGGCTGTGGCGGTCCAAAGCCACATTACGTAGATGACGGGTAGACCCGCCAATCTATCGCTGTCCCTGCCAGGATCTAAGATCCTGATATGCTGACAGTGGTCCTGGCTTTAATCAGCCAGGGAAGTGCTGAACTCCAAGCCGCCCTGCTGATTACCACCTTGTTCTCCACCAGCTTTTTTATGGCAGTTTCACCACCATGAAAAGGATGATGAAGAACAAGTGCAGGGGTCCCCATGCCAAATACCTTTGAAATGCTCACTGTCTGCTATGTAGACGGTTCACATTTCAAGGGTGCTGGTGTACACTGAGTGCTGCAACGCTGCCGCCAGCTCAGTTCTGAGCCAGGAACTGTGTTGCCACACCTTTCCCACTGGGCTGACCGGCAGAAACCTTGGTTTCCACCAATCAGTCCAGTGGGAAAGTTGTAATGGGTTGGGTGGGGAGACTGCCAGCAGGGCAACGGTCTCCTTGTCGGACGTTTGGCTGGCGGATGTTTCCGTCCGACAAAACTCCTAATGACACTCCAAAGTTCTTTGATCATGGTTTGAAAGTTTAATGACTTGTAAATTCTCCATAGCCTCACTGTTCATTTTGTGTGCAATACCTTCACCAACTGTTTCTTCCCACAATATGTTTGAGCCTGGTCCTGGACTCTGCCCCTTTGTGCATTTGCCTTCTCCTTTGGCATTTCCCTATATATCGATCCTGGTGTAAGAGGTGAATTTGTCTTAAAAAATCCATTTGTCACTGTTGTAGTCAGTTCTGGTCTCAATTTGAAATGTTTCTTGCTGTTTTTGTACTTCAGTTACTTTAAGATATTTCTGTGCCACATCACATTTCTTACTGAATGTCAAAATGTAAAACAAATTTAATATATTTTGTTATGCTATGTATGTTATGATATATAACAGAAACTTATACACACATAAATACATATATATGCACACATTGATGTATTAATAAATACACTTTTAAAACATATATAGATATGTATTCAAAAATATAATCTATGTATATATGTGTGCATATTTAAGTATTTGTGTGTGTGGAAAGAATTGATATAGCATAATGTACATATACACAATTACTTGTCTATGCACACATTTAATTCTATATAAATAAATATATATATGTATTTTATAACAGATTCATATTTATACGTAAAATATATTGTAAGTCCAATACATATTATGAATATGTGCATTTATCATCTATCAAATATATTTATATATATTATAAGATAGACAATCATAATTATATAATGTGTACATTATTTTAATGCTTTATATTCATGTAATACACATCACATAACTTTACCTTTGATGTATTGTGGTCTGAAAAGTGATACATTTAATATTAAAACTAATACTAATACTAAAACAAATTTTACAAAACATCACTCAACTAGCCATGTCTCTTTTACATCTAGCAGGACCAAAGACACATTTCATAAAAATAATACAAATTCATACATATAAAAAATGTGTAAGTAATGCTATACAAATGTTTGCAAGCAATGTAATTGTAAAAAATGTACGTATGAAAAAACAAATATGTAACATTTTAAAAAAGAACTTATGAGACACAATAATGTATAAATAATAATTACACTACAAAGGGCCTCATTACAAGATTGGTGTTCTTATGGCTAGACCGCCACAGTGGCGGCTGCCAAAAGACCACTATGTTGACGGTCATACAGACCACCGTGTTACAAGTCAACCAGCCAGGACCACCAAAACCCAACCAAAATCCTGACACCGGCCGGTCTCAGGAGGGCAGGAAGGAGACGGTTCCACCACAAGCTCCGTCAGCCCACTAAAGATCCTTCAAACCTATTACCACCCACAAATCACAATAGCGGGTCTTCCAGGGTGGAAAACCAATGGTGGTGTGAACCGCAGTGGTCAGCAGTCAGCGGTCAGCACAGTTTACACCACATTGGATAGTTTGAATTCCACAAACCTGAAACACATCAACACACTCAACACACCCACAAACTGCACTATAAATCTCACCTTTTCACACTCCACAATCCTTTGCTGCCAGAATGGCCACACACATCAAACAGAGTGCCATTTAAAAATACAGAACCATAAAATAGGCACTTCTCCACATTTAAAATACCACTCATTCCACACCTGCACATCATATACATCACACACATTTTTTCTCCACACATCAGGCCACCACCCACTCACAGCACAGCACTCAGAGTTACTCACCTTTTCTTCTTCCTTTTTATGTGTCATCCACCACCACCATGTCCCCACTAAAACATCCCTGTTTCACAGACGATGAGTTGAGTGTCATGGAGGATGAAATTATCAGAGTAGAGCCACACCTATTTGTAGCCCAAATCCAACAAAGCTCTATTGCAAGGAAAAATGGAGATGTGGCAAGAAATAGTTGACAGGGTGAATTGTGTAGGCAACAATCCACGCACAAGGGAGGACATGAGGAAGAGGTGGAATTACCTCAGGGTGGAGGTACGTTCCATGTTTGCCAGGCACCAGCTGGTAGTCTTCAAGATTGGTGGTGAGCCTTCACCTCCTTCCTCAACATTCACATCATGGGAAGAGATGGTCTTGGCCAGCCTGCATCCTGAGGGCTTGACAGGAATACTTGGGGGAGTGGAGTCTGGCAAGTCACTACACCAATAATGTCATCCAAAAGTTCTGTCTTGCATGCCCATTGGTCACCCTTTGACAAATGAATAGACAACCAACTCACTACACCTGTGTCCAACTGTCCAAATACCCCTGTCTGGCATCCCAAATGTGAACTAAACTCACCTGGGCCACAGTATTTGTGGCGTGGGTAGCACAGGGGCTGACAGCACTCCAACTCTCAACAGGCACTGTTTCACCTTTGAAACCCAGGACAGTGTACCATAATGAAAATACCCTTGCATGTCAACTAAGCAATCAACTAAAGCCACCTGAATGCTCTACAATTGTACAGACTGGGGCAATGACAGTAATGCTATGGGCATCTGCCAGTACAATACCACCAACACACAGCTACAAATGTGTCTTCTGCTGAACTGGCCCTTTACCTCCCATCACCCATTGAAATATACTCACCTGAGGGAACACACATACATGAAGTGTGTACTTGGAGTATCCTGATACATATAGCCAGATGCAATGGTTACTCCTAATTTGATGGACAGACCAGTTTCCACTTTACATTGTGCATCTGTCTGGTGACTCAGTACTGAACTACTGCCAACTGGGAGGTAAAAATTAACAAAATGAAGCAACACAGCAGACAAGATGTGAGTCTATCAACAGACAACAACTGCCAGGATACTCTGACATCCTGTAGCAAGTTGTTTGAGATAGGAATTCTCTGTATGCCATATAGCTGCTCCCCAGATTTGAAAGCAGGTGTCACTGTCATATCAGGGGATCACGCAAAGCCTTACTGTTTATGGAACAAAGCATATATACCTGTCAAACGTTATAACCACATGTTGCATTGCAATCTGTAACAGTCTGTTCCACTACTTTAACAGGTCACCTAGCCACTTTCCCCCTGGATGAAGCCCTCATTAAGAATACCAACCCTGCATGTGAGGAAAATGAGGACAACTGTAACCCATCTGGGACACCCGGTCAGTCTACAACTGTCAGTCTCACCCTGCCTACTTCAACTCCTCCCAGTCCTTTTGCTTCTACATCCCAGGAAACCATTCACCCCCAAACCTGGCCCCAGGACAGTTACTACCATCATGTGCCCCCAGTACAGGCATTGAGTCACCACTAGAAAACCCAGACAATGAAGGACCTCGCAGCAGTGTCAGTGGGGGTAGGGTGCGTGGGAGGGATGGTGTGGGCCACAGATTGAGGCTGCTAGGGATACATCTGGCCAGGACACCATCTCCAAAGTCCTGGTCATCTATAGCACACATGAGTGCACATAAAAATGTATTATAAAACATGTTACTCAACTATGTTCTACCCTCAATACAATAGCATGCAATGGTGCACATATGTATGCATATGTGTACCACTATACAGCTTCTTCTACTTGGTGATTGTTAATTCCCACCAAAAGATCAATCCCTCCAATGTCATGTTGGTAAGGTGTGTAGGTCCTTTCTTTCTGTCCTCTGCAATGTCTCAATGTTCCTGTCTATGTTCAACATAGAGTCAGACATAATCAAGTCATCAACAGTTTACTTACAGTTTCTGAGAAGAGACAGCATAATGTGAGGCTGTGATATCCATCTGACATGTCACATGACATACAAGTTAATATCTCCACACCTCTTGCAAATTAATCACCCTTGATAAATGAGGGATACATAGACATGTGTAATGTTAATCAGAGTTAACAATATGCGTGTTGGATACATTAAGTTGTTGCCACATTTTATGAGTACACATATATTTGTGTCAGAGGCTAGGAATGGTACTACCACACTAATGTTCTATCAGTAGAAAGTGGCTACACAGCATTGTCCTTGGGCATACTGTTGTAGGCATGATGCATAGGCAATGGTAGCCAATTCACAGTTATTTTCTTGACAGATATTTGCCAACATCATGTGTCAATAGAAAGGCTTAGTCGTATATCAACATTGGAAATAGTTATATATACCTGTTGTTGCTATGAAGGATGTATCAACCAAGACCTGGCTGTATGGGGACCTAATGTTGGCAATGACACCTATGTGGTGCAGATGTGGTAGTTCATATACAGATATGAGTAGTATTGTAAGTGTATCCAGGCTTTTGGCTTGCATCCTGGTTGGTGTACCTGTCATGTTAGCATCACATGTGCTTTGGTTCTAAGAATCCTCCACAGACAGATGTAAGTCTTGCCATGTCCTATGTGTATGGTAGTGATGTAGGGCCAGATGTAGGTAAGTCACAAATTGCGACTTGCAATTTGCGAGTCATAGCGACTCGCAAATTGCAACTCGCAATCCGCGATGCAGAAAGGTGTCTCAGACACCTTCTGCGACTCGCTATGGGGTCGCAAAGACCCACCTCATAAATATTTATGAGGTGGGTCGCAGTTTGCGACCGCATAGCGAGTCTAGGCACTCACGGGGATGGTGGCCTGCTGGAGACAGCAGACCACCATGTCCGTGACTGCTTTTAAATAAAGCAGTTTTTTTTTTCTCTTTGCAGTCCGTTTTCCTTAAAGGAAAACGAGTGGCAAATAGAAAAAATACTGAAACCTTTTTGTTTCGTTTTTTTTCAGAGTAGGCAGTGGTCCTTAGGAAAAAAATAATTTTGTGAGCATTCACAAAGGGGAAGGGGTCCCATGGGGACCCCTTCCCGTTTGCGAATGAGTTACCATCCACTTCAAGTGGATGGTAACTGCGAGTTGATTTTCGACCACTTTCGCGGTCACAAATCAACTCTACATCGCGGTGCGAATCGCAAATAGGAAGGGAACACCCCTTCCTATTTGCGAGTCGGAAACACATTTTGCGAGTCGGTACCGACTCGCAAAATGTGTTTCTGCATCGCGTGAGGCCTTTTGCGCCTCGCAAACGGCGTTTTTCGCCGTTTGCGAGGCGCAAAAGGCTACCTACATCTGGCCTGTAGTCACTCAGCCACTGGCCCATTGATGGCCTAATTGCATGATTAGGTAGGTCTGATTGTCACCCTCCTGCACAGTATAGTGGTCCATTTGTAAGGTAGACTTCATTGACAACTTGTGGCTGTGCGTGGGTTATTGGTCTAAGCTTACTTGGCTCTTACATGAGTGACAAAGTTAGTTTTCAGAAGACCAATGACATAGATGCCTTGGTCCACATTGTATTTTCAGTCTTTGATTCATCACTATTGGTGCATGTGTGTGTGAAATGTGTTCTGACTCCTTGACCTAAAAATTGACATGTGTGACAATTTGAGGTGTTACATGTTTGCATGTGTCCATGGTGTATAGTAGTAACTATGTGAAATGACAAAGGTATGGCTTGTTAACATAAGGCTTGATTGCCCTTAGTTTTTAACATGTGTCCTTGCCTGATACATGACATCAGGCTAAAATATTTGCATGTGTTGAGTATGTGTTTTGATTAGTGCAATTTTATCTCACATTTCTGAACTATTGCTTGAGTGGTGCTTGACTATGTTGGTGTAGATGGTGAACTTGTATCATGAGTCAAAGTCACCTTGTCATCATATAGTCAGTGTGATAACTCAACTTAATTCATGGTATTGTAGGTGTGAGTTAGCTAGCTTCAATGGTATATAACAATGGTTTTATTGAGGGACATATATCATATTTTGTTATGACATTATGTTAGTACTTTACTGGCACTGCCTGGGGGTGTTGGTCAACTGGATATAATAAGACTCATATGTAATATATGATGGAAGTGTTATCATGTGAATATGGTGACCCTACTTCACTATCTAGTTTCAGCATCAGCACTGGTAGGCAGAGGAGACAGGGCACAGCAGAGTGGGGATACTTCTGGATAAAGAACCGCCAGTCACGACACCACCGACACCAAGGGACCCAGTGGCCTGGAAGGAAAGGTGAGTGCCATGGGGGAAACTGGATCCACTACATCTTCTTCAGAAACTTCCTCCAGTAGGCACTCCCTAATGGTGGCGGATCGATTTGGAACCAGTCCTGTACCATCTCTGTCCACCACCACCCTTTCTATCACTGCCCGTCCTGTAGCTCCCCACCCAGTTGGCCATGTACCCCCATCCAAGAGGGTGGGAATCTCCTTTGAGGCAGGCACCCCTGCCACAGCCCCTGTTAGCCCTGTTTCCCTCAGTGAGGAGAGTATTGACCTCCTGAGTTCATTAACTGTGGGTCATCCATCCATCTATTAGAAAGAGAAAATTATCAACTCTGTAAAATACAACATAAAAAAATAAATACTTTGAACACTCATAACATGTAAAAATATATGTTTAAACTGTAATTTAAACATAAAATAATAATTAAATAGCACATATATTTTCTACTTAAAATTAAAACACCTAATACTGAATAAAATCAATATAAATAAAATATTAAAATGCACATCTAAAAATATTTTAAGCACAAGCTTTTTGAATTCAAACAAACATATAAAACAAATAAAATAATATACCTAACAAAAATATTTATAAAAACAATGTTACTAAAAACACTTGTTTTGCAATGATATATTGAAGAATATTAAAATTATTAATACAAAATTAGATATTTATCTCTGCTATTCCTAATGAAGATGTTTCCTGCATCATAATATACTTGCTATGATATTCTGTCATTACAATATCAAAATTTCAATATTTTGCCCAAACATCTCCCTCAGTAACTTCGGGTACATTGGGTATCCTAATATTATTTCTCTATGCATGATTTTCCAGTCTTCTTAAAATTGTGGTCACAGCCTTTTCTTGGGGTTTTTGCAGGGTACTCCTGTGCATTTGTCCCTTTTTCTGATCTTACCTTTTACACCAGGTCTTCTAAGTATGTATTTGTTGGAAAGTGGATTATTGGTAAGGGCAGGTAAATACCAACATTTAGCAATAGGCCACAAACCCCACTAGGTCCAGTCAAGGTCTCAATAAATTAATCGTGGCTCAACTCTTGGTAGCTTGACCTTGAGCACTTTAGTTTAACTTAGGAGAAAAGTGTATAGAGAATCTAGTGCCACATGTACAAAGATTTGGTTTCGCGACTCGCAAACTGTGAGACTTAGCGACTCACAATTTGCGAGTCGCAAAACCGGATGTACAACAGTGTACTTTACACTGTTTGCGATTCCCAATGGGGTCACAAATGACCTACCTCATGAATATTCATGAGGTAGGTCACAATTGGCAACCCCATTGTGAATGGCCGTCCTCACAGGGATGGAGGCCTGCTGGAGACCTCAGACCACCATTTCTGTGACTGCTTTTAAATAAAGCATTTTTTTTTTTTTTTAAATGCAGTCCGTTTTCCTTAAAGGAAAACGAGATGCATTTCACAATCAAAAATTAAAAGTTTTCTTTTAATTTTTTCAGAGCAGGCAGTGGTCCGTGAGACCACTGCATGCTCTGAAAAAATATTTTCGCTCCCATTCACAAAGGGGAAGGGGTCACATGGGGACCCCCTTCCCGTTTGCGAATGGGTTAGCACCAGTTTGAAACTGGTGCTAACTGCGATTGTTTTGTGACCACATTCACGGTCACAAAACAATCCTACATCGCACTGCAACTCGCAATTAGGAGGGGAACGCCCCTTCCTAATTGAGACTTGCAAACCTATTTTGCGATTCGGTAAATAGATTACCGAATCGCAGATTAGGCTCTGTACATACCAAAATGTTTTTTTCCTGTCGCAACCGGTCCGATTAACGTGACACCAAAATGACAAAAATCCAATAAAAAGAATCTGAGATATGAATTTTTAAAGATTAAGGACCCCAATATGAGTTTGGTGAGTGTCAAAGGCCGCCCGCCAAACTCTTTGGGCTGGAAAATCGCCAACGCGGTTTTCCACCCATTGGCCCTATTACAAGTTTCCCGCTGGGCCAGTGGGTGGAAACGCCCAGTGGGAAACTCACCACAACATTGACACTGGCTCGTAATTGAGCCAGCGTCAATGTTGCAGTGCATCGGATGTGACAGCACCCGTCGTGCTTTTCACTGCCTGTAATTCAGGCAGTGAAAAGCACGATGGGCTGTCTCTGGGGCCCCCTGCGCTGCCCATCCAAAGTGAATGGGTGATGCAGGGGCCCTCATGGGACCACCAGCACCCTATTTCTGCCATGCAAAAGCTGGCGGGCACAGGGGTGCTAGCAGCGCTGCTCTAGCGGATTAAGAACGCTGGCACCACCAGGCCATCGGCTGGCCTAAAAGTGGTGGTGCCACAGTCGTAATGTGGAGGTTGGACCACGAGTGTGGTGGTCTTTTGACACTCAATGAGGGCCTAAATGTCTTCTAGCGCTTAGAAACCAAAAGTGTCAATTTGGACATCTGGTCGCACTTGGGGCAGTCAGTCTAGTTTTCCTACAGTGTTCTAATAGACAAATAACCCAACTTAGTTTCACATGATTGACTTACTTCTTGTATGCCCTTTTAGTTGTTTCTGATGTATCAGATCTGTTTTTCATCTCAAGAATTCTCCTATAACATTCATTCAGGCCTTTCTTCCATTGTCTCAATCATTTGCTGTCTTTGTTTTAGTTTGGTCAGTACTGGTTTGGTCTTCTCTGTTTAATATTTCCCACTTCCTCTTTAGGAATAAGGGACTCTCAGCACTTTAGAGAGCCTGCAAAGGAAGGGGGCCAAGTCTAGAAGTCAGAAGAAGTTCCAGGAAGGACAAGAGCTCCTGCCAATCCCAGAAGAGGGTGCAAAAGAAGAGTCCCTGGTTAGTTGAAGACTGCAGAAATGCACCCTAGGAAGATGCCAGCAGTTTCCTACATGATGCAAAAGATGTCCCACAGTGTGAAGATTGTTGCAGATGAGATTTCGTGTTAAAAGGCACCAACAAGCCTTGGCTACGGCAAAAGTGAATTTTTCATCAAAATGGTGATGGATGGACCCAGGAGGGACCTGGGGGCCTCAAATATGTTTGAGATGGAATAGGGGGCTCTCAGCACTTTAGAGAGCCCTCAGGAACCAGACAGCACTCCCAGAAGCTGCAGGATCTGGGTTCAAAGGAGGTGCAAAATGTGGTTGATGCACCACAACAAAAGAAGGTCCCACACCGCCGGAGAACAACTCAGTGAGTTGAGCATCACAGAGGGGAGTGCTGGAGACCAGGGCCAGGCTGTGCATGAAGGAATTTTGCAAAGAGTGCACAGAGGCCTCAGGAGGCAAAGAAGACACAAAATATAGGGGTACCATCGTTCTCGGGGAAGGCAAGGTCTTACGTCCTCCAAATTGCATCAGCAGGACCTCAGGACAGTGTATGTTGATGATGTCCACCCTCTGTGTCCTTAGGAGCACGCTCGTTGTCATGAGAGGAGTCCCAGAGTACCAGCCGTCACCTTGAAAGGTGCCTGCCTGGACTAGGGGAGTGACTATGTCACTCCACAAGAAATTTCTTTGGTCCTTGTGGTGCAGGATGAAGACAGGGAGTCCCCAGAGCATGCACACCATGGAACCTGTTGAAGTTGCTGACTTGGAGCTGAGGATGCTAAAGAAAAGTGTCTCTTGTAGACACTTTGTTGCAGTTACAGCGTTTCTTGGAGCAGGCTGCGGTTGATCGAAGGTCAGAGGATGCTGAAGTTGTTGCAGAGGACTCCTGAAGGAAACTTGCAAGCAGAATCTGAAGAGAACCCACAGGAGAGACCTGAGAGGGGGATTGGCTACCTTATCAGGTATTGACCC
Source organism: Pleurodeles waltl (assembly GCF_031143425.1). Taxonomy (NCBI): domain Eukaryota; kingdom Metazoa; phylum Chordata; class Amphibia; order Caudata; family Salamandridae; genus Pleurodeles; species Pleurodeles waltl. The sequence goes on from NC_090440.1 coordinate 489,893,392, forward strand.
ATCAGGAGGGGTCTCTGACGTCACCTGCTGGCATTGGCCACTCAGAGCCCTCCAGAGTGCCCCCACACCTTGCAAAGCAAGATGGCTGAAGTTTGAGACACACTGGAGGAACTCTGGGCACCACCCCAGGGTGGTGATGGAGAGGGGAGTGGTCACTCCCATTTCCTTTTTCTAGTTTCCCACCAGAGCGGAGGAGAAGGGGCCCCTGAACCGGTGTAGACAGGTTTATGCAAGGAGGGCACCATCTGTGCCCTTGAACGAATTTCCAGAGGCTAGGGGAGGCTACCCCTCCCCAGCCTTTAACACCTATTTCCAAAGGGAGAGGGTGTAACACCCTGCTCTCAGAGGAAATGCTTTGTTCTGCCTTCCTGGGACTGGGCTGCCCAGACCCCAGGAGGGCAGAACCCTGTCTGTGAGGTGGCAGCAGCTGTAGCTACAGTGCAAGCCTCAGAGAGCTAGTTTGGCAGTACTGGGGGTCCATGGTGGAGCCCCCAGGATGCATGGAAGTGGCTCCCCAATACCAGATTTGGAATGGGGGGACAATTCTATGATCTTAGACATGTTACATGGCCATATTCGGAGTTACCATTGTGAAGCTACATATAGGTATTGACCTAAATGTAGTACAAAAGTGTAATGGCATGCCTGCACTCACAAAGTCCAGGGAAAAGGCCCTGAACTATGTGGGGCACCTTTTCTAGTGGAAGTGTGCCCTCACCCTAGTAACTTTGCACCTAACCTTCAGCAAGTGAAGGTTGGACATATAGGTGACTTATAAGTTACTTAAGTGCAATGAAAATGGCTGTGAAATCGTGTGTGCGCTATTTCATGCAGGTTGCAGTGGCAATCCTGTTTAAAGGTTTGTCTGAGCTCCCTACGGGCAGCAAAAGAAATGCTGCAGCCCATATGGATCTCCTGGAACTCCAGTGCCCTGGGTACCTAGGTATCATATACTGGGGACTTATAAGGGGGGTCCAGTATGCCAATAGACATTGGTAAATCAAGCCACTGGTCTACAGTGACAAATTTAAAAGCAGAGAGAGCATAAGCACTGAGGTTCTGGTTAGCAGAGCCTCAGTAACACAGTTAGGCACTATACAGGCATATATATATTAGGCCACAAACTATGAGCACTGGAGTCCTGGCTAGCAGGATCCCAGTGAGACAGGCAAAACACATTGACATATAGGTTTTTATCTATGAGCACTGGGGTCCTGGCTAACAGGATCCCAGTGACACAGTAAAAACACACTGACACATACTCACAAACTAGCCAAAAGTGGGGGTAACCATGCTAGAAAGAGGCTACTTTCCTACAGTGATGGATTACTGTCCTCTGCTGTGTGTCTGGGTAAATGTATATGTAGGCATCTGCCACCCAGAGACTTTTTTTCAGAGTATAATGGGTGCTGGAGCCTCACTGCAGTCTGTAATGTGAAGATGTCCAACATAATTGTGACAGGGCTTATAGTGTTGTTTGGATACAGCTACAGATCACTACTTTCCCTTAGTAAGGGGGGAATGCCCATTGACATGATTTATGTCCCATGTGTCTACATGTGAGCATGAGTCCCTTTCTCTGTATTAAACATTTGTCAGCTGAAGTTTCATGCAGGGTCTACCCATGTTGATAGGATGATGTGTGTATTCCCTCACATATATGCATATGGCACACTGTGGAATACAACATTTACAGTGGGGCTACATTTCATGTTTTGCCACATACAGGAGTTTGTCACCATTATGTATTGGCAACATATACCCTCACCCATCATAGCATGTCATTTGGCATGTACATCAGGTGAAAAGATGCACTGTAAGGTTTGTGTCCTGACTGTCAGCATGCATCATGGAGTGACTTGCAGTTATGTTGTTATCACATGTATTTGGGTCCAAGCATTCATCCAAAGACTGACATCTGGGTTTGCATGACCAAAATGTGGAGAGTGAGGTAGCTTCCAATTTGGCAACAGTTGAGGGCCTTCAACAAGTACTTGTACATTTCAGGGCCTCTCCAACATTCAAAGGACTAATGGCCTCTGCTGATGCACTCAGAGTATATCACAGTAAGGGTGACCAGGCATAAGTGGTGATTTCACTTAAGCTTGTTGATCCATTGTGTTGTGGACTTTGGGGACATCTCTAGCTGGCATATTGTACATGATTATACAGTGTCCATTTCCATGCCACATGTGTAGCCTTTCTGAGCAACATTGATACCACCTCCATGCCTCTACTGGGACAAATGTCACTGGGTAGGTCGCTCCCCTGCTCACGCAGCGCCTCCAGTCCCTGACTGCCTTCCTCTCCTGTGAGTGTGCTCCCCCCTTCTTGCCCGTGTACCCCGAGTGCTTGTGCTTGTGCTGGTGCTGACTAAAAATCCCTTTTCTCTCCTTGTATCCCGTGCGTGTGCCCCCGAGTGCCGTGCGCCGTGCGCCGTCCTCCCCTCTCAGCCCCTCCTTTTTAGTAGATTTTAGTAGGCTCTTGTTCCCTTTTCGCCGTCTTGCCGCTTTTTCCCGCCGCTCCTACTGCGCTTTTCCCGCCGTTTTTTGCCGCTCTTTTTTGCCGCTCTTTTTTCCCGCTTCCAGCTCCCCTGCCCGCCCACCTCCCGCCTCCCAGCTGACCCCGCCTCCCCACCTACCCCTTAAATGGCGGCCGCTGCGAGGCCGCGCAGCGGACGCGCGCAGCGGGCGCGCCGCTGGCGCGCCAAAGGCGCGCCTAAGGCAAGCCCGTCTGCACCCGTCTGCGCCCGTCCGCGCCTGGACCGCGCCCAGCGCCCGAACCCCTGGCCCCCGCGCCCCCCGCCTGACCTATGACTCCGCCACCCTCGCCAACCTCAACCCCGGCCGCGCGCCGGGCTGCTACCGCGCCACCCCCAAACGAACCCACGGACCCTTCACCTGCAGCAACTGCCGCTTCACCTGCCTACGGACCCACACCGCCACCACCAAGAACGACACCCCCGGAAGCAACCTCGAATGCATCCTGGTCAACACCCGCTCCGTCCACAGGCACGCCATCGAACTGTGGAACCTCATCAACTCAACGAACCCAGACATCGCCTTCCTCACCGAGACCTGGATGAACCCCTCCTCGGCACCCGACATCGCCATAGCCATCCCCGACGGCTACAAAATCATCCGGAGAGACCGCTTCAACCGCACCGGAGGAGGCATCGCCATCGCACACAAAAGCTCCATCAGCATCTCGACCCACACCGACAACTCACTTCCCGACGCCGAACACCTCCACTTCGCGATCCACATCGACCCCAAGACAACCCTAAGAGGCACCCTCATGTACAGACCACCAGGACCCCGCACCAAGTTCAGCGAAGACATCGCAGACTTCGTCAACCCCCACGCACTCTCATCCACCGACTACATCCTCCTAGGAGACCTCAACTTTCACCTGGAGAACCACACCGACAACAACACCACCGCCGTTCTAGACAACCTCGCCAACCTGGGACTGAAACAACTGGTCAACACCCCCACCCACTACGCCGGACACACGCTCGACCCCATCTTCTCCTCAAGCAAACACATCACCTTCAGCCACACCACCGAACTCACATGGTCGGACCACAGCTGCGTCCACTTCAGCTTCAAGAAAACCACCGTGCATCACCACACCCGGCAACCACCAAAAAGACACTGGAACCGAATCACCACAGAACAACTCGCAGCAACGCTCTCCCTGAACCAACCCACCAGCACCAGCAACCCCAACGAGGCCGCCAACAACCTCACCAACTGGATCTCCGACTGCGCCAACCTCCTGGCCCCTCTGAAGACCCAAACCAACACCAACAACCACAAGAAAAACTCCTGGTTCACCACCGAACTCAAAAACTCCAAGAAAGAATGCCGCCTCCGCGAGAAGACATGGCGCCTCAACCCGACAGAGGAAAACCTGACAGCTCTCAAGGACGCCACCCGCCAACACCACCAACGCCTCCGCACCGCACGAAAAACAGCCTACCAGAACAGACTTGACAACAACGCCCACAACAGCAAGGAACTATTTGGCATCGTCAAAGAGCTCTCCAACCCGGACGCAGAAACCAACCCCATCCCTCCCTCACAGGACCTCTGCGACTCCCTCACGACCTTCTTCCACCGTAAGATCGCCGACATCTACAACAGCTTCACGACCACCAACATGAACCCGCCCCCGGAAGCCGCAAACGACATCTCCACCATCCTCGCCTGGAACCCTACCACCACCGAGGAAACCACCCGCGTCATGAACTCGATCCACTCGGGATCACCCTCCGACCCCTGTCCTCACCACATTTACAACAAGGCCGACAACATCATCGCACCCCACCTCCGAGACGTCATCAACGCCTCCCTCACCACTGCTACCTTCCCTGAAAGCTGGAAACACGCAGAACTCAACGCCCTCTTAAAGAAACCTACAGCAGACCCCACCGAACTCAAAAACTTCCGGCCTATCTCCCTCCTACCGTTCCCCGCCAAAGTGATTGAGAAAATCGTCAACGCTCAACTCACCGCCGCCCTGGAAACCTCCGACTCCCTCGACTCCACTCAGTTCGGATTCAGGGCCAACCACAGCACCGAAACCGCCTTCATCGCAGCCACGGACGACATCCGAGCCCTGACCGACAAGGGTGAAACCGTGGCCCTCATTCTCCTGGATCTCTCTGCAGCCTTCGACACGGTCTGCCACCGCACCCTGATAGACCGCCTCTGCAGCGCCGGCATCAGAGGCAAGGCCCTGGAATGGGTCATCTCCTTCCTCTCCGGAAGAACCCAGAGAGTCCGCCTCCCCCCCTTCAGATCCGCAGCCACGGAGATCATCTGCGGCGTACCCCAAGGATCCTCCCTCAGCCCCACCCTATTCAACGTCTACATGACCCCCCTGGCAAACATCGCACGCAAACACGGACTCGACATCATATGCTACGCCGACGACACCCAGCTCATCTTATCCCTCACCAACAACCCCACATCAGCAAGGACCAGACTGCACGACGGCATGAAGGAAGTAGCGACCTGGATGACAGACAGCCGACTGAAACTGAACACAGATAAAACGGAGGTCCTCATCCTCGGCCCTACCCCCTCCGCATGGGACGACTCCTGGTGGCCCCCGCCCTAGGCAGCACTCCCCAACCGACCAACCACGCACGCAACCTCGGCTTCATCCTGGACTCCTCCCTCTCGATGACCAGACAGGTCAACTCGGTGACCTCAGCGTGCTTCAACACCCTCCGCATGCTCCGCAAGATCTTCCGCTGGATCCCCATCGACACCAGGAAGACCGTCACCCACGCCCTCGTCACCAGCCGCCTGGACTACGGGAACACTCTGTACGCCGGCATCACCACCAAGCTGCAGAGGAAACTTCAACGGATCCAGAACGCCGCAGCACGACTCATCCTGGACATACCTCGCCACCACCACATCTCCGGACACCTGAGAAAACTCCATTGGCTCCCGGTCAACAAGAGGATCACCTTCAGACTCCTCACCCACGCACACAAAGCCCTCTACAACCTCGGACCCAAACTCATCAACTCCCGCGTCTCCTTCTACACTCCTCCGCGCACTCTGCGCTCCAACGGTCAGGCCTTGGCAGCCGTTCCCCGCATCCGCAAAACCACCGCCGGAGGAAAATCCTTCTCTTTTCTGGCAGCGAAGACCTGGAACTCCCTGCCCAGTCACCTTCGCGCCATACCCGAACACCTCCCCTTCAGAAGGCAGCTCAAGACCTGGCTCTTCGAGCACTGACCCCCTCCCCCCCAGCGCCTTGAGACCCTTATGGGTGAGTAGCGCGCTTTATAAATGTGATTGATTGATTGATTGATTGGATGAGGTGTACATTGTTGGTATGTTGAGTGTATGGATATATGGGTGTAAATGCATTGGTGGTGTCATAGCATTGTGTTCAGTTGGCTATGGTAAGTATTTAATCTTGTATTGTCCAATGTGAGCATGTATGATGTTAGACCTGTCCTCTTGATAAGGGTTATGGATTCATCTAATGTGTGTCAGCTTGGGATTTGTTTGTGCAGACATGGAGTGTGTTGAATTGTGCTAGCTTTGTTTGCATTTAACTGTGCATGTGTCCATTTAGCTGTGCATCCCTTGCAGCTACTCTGTAGATACATGTCCAAAACAGTTGGAGCTGTATGTGTTTTGAGGACTTATACTTTTACAATGTGCAGGTCAGCATGTCATTTGGGTCTACTACTGTTTGTCCTTGTGAAACAGTAAAGACCATTTCCTTTGAGATGTTGGTGAAGGGGTGTGCGCAAATGATATGTGCCCCAGTGCATCCTTCTTTCCTGAATGCTCCTGATGCCATCACCCCTATTGTGTAGGTATTGTTAGCACAGTGTTCTTTGTCTATTTGTCTCTCTGTTTATTGTGTATTCCATGGTACTTCCCTTATGCTGTGAGTGATGTTTGTGTCTATTGCAGGGATGTTTAATGGTTGTGGTGTTTGCGTTCCATGTCACATCCATACATATGTGTGTTGTAACAACAGTCCATGGCCTGTGAAGAATGTGAGTATGTGTGTTGTATTTATATATGAGATGTTGGTGTGTTGTTGGTGTTGTGTGAGACAATGTTGTGCAGTCTTCACTATCCCTGTGCCTGAGATGTGTGGTCATGTATTTTGGGTAATGTTGCAGTGCAGAGTGAATGACCTGCCCAAAGGAGGCATATTGTGACTGGGAATATGTCCACCTTAATGTATGATTTAGACTGTATACTGAATGAGACAGGTATTTGGTGGCTGTAGCATAGTCTCCATATGATGGGACTGAGGGAGCAGCAAGCTATTGTTACATTTAATGACGTAGATAGGTGAGTGCACTAAAGGTCAGTTGGGCCCACAGCAGCGTGGATTTTGTCCTCAATCAATGATCAATAACAGTGGAAGGACGTGCGTGATGGGTTTCATGGCGGCACCGGACATGCAACCCTCCCCGTTGGTGAGTGTTTCCCTTTATAGTCCCTGTTTCCACCTGCTGAAACGTGGTCGTTGGACCAGCATAGTCACATTTGTGGTGTGCAACCTCGTAATGTGTCCCGCGTGACTTGTAATACGGTGGTCCGACCACCATCTCGCCGGCGATCTGACCGCCATCATGGGTGTCGATGGACCATCAAACTCATAATGAGTCCCTTAGTCTAGCCAGCTAAAAAGATCCTGAGCTGTTGCTCAAACAAACAGTCTGTCTTGACTCTTCGCTGCTTGCTCCAGCAATCTGCCTCTAACCAACCCCAACTTTCCTTCCCTTAGACACTTTTATATTACAATTCAGTGAATACAATTTTTACATGTTCTATCAATTGTAGCACAAGCAATAGGTCATGCAGAATTTAAATCAAGTGCACAATTTCTTTAAAAAACTGTTTTCTCATTAGACCTAGCTTCACTCGTTCAGGTTTATTGAACATTGGGTTGTATTTTTGATGAAAGCTTTCACTACCTCCTACCCCATAGATGGTTTGGAACCATCACAAAAAAAACCATAATAAATTCATTTATTTTTTATTCATTTTCCTTTTCGTCATCTTTTTCTTTTCAAGTTTTCCCATTCTTTAAGTTTCTTATGTTCCTTAATCACTCTATCACTCAATTCTATTTTCCTTTTTTATCCTCCAGTTAATTTCTCTCGCTTTTTTCTTTATCAGAATAATTTTAATAGCGTTACATATACCTAGTGTAGACACAAAAAGGCTATTATGACTAATGTAGGTATTAGTACTGTTTTAAGAATTCATCCTCCTAATCCTTTCAGTCAGGTAGCTACTGTTGTAAACCCTTTGGAAAAGCTTTGGACTATGCTAGTAGTTTTTAAAGGTTCAAGATCAAGCTTTAGGTCAGTACTGTTCTTTACATAGTCTACTATCTTTTTGCTCTCATCAGATATGTTATCAAACATTGGCATTGTTGAAGTGCTTTTTGATTTTGAACCTGCATCATATTTTGATTTATTTTGGATAATTGATTTTGATTAAACTTTACACGATTCATAATAGGTTGAACTATAGGCATGTGGCAGGGGTAAGATTTGATTTTGATTTTATATAGGTGCATTGTCACTTCATTCACTCCCTGCATCTGCTTATTTCTGTTTCTATCTGGACTAAATCTATACTTGTGTTTCCGGTTCCCCACCTTGTTGCACATGCGACAAGGTGTCATCTTCATCAGCACTGCAACATCAACACATGCACTCAGATCCACACAGGCACCCCTTCCTCTTCCAAGAGACATTATTTCTCCCTGCCCTCTCTGCATTCCTGCTTGTGCTATATAACCATTCTCAATAATAGACAGATTCTGCAATCCTCGTTGCACAAACTTGATCTCTTTGATTTTCCACTATTTCATCTCGTGCTCATCACTACAGTATTGTGCATACTTCAGAATCTCATCTAATGTCTTCGTCTGCCAGCAAATCACATTCTGCTGTACATTCTGACATATTTCAGGGCACAAGCCAAGCTCAAACTGTGTAATGAAAAATCCCATGTCTGATGGGTTCAGATGTGTACGTCCTTCATGCTCTTGAAAAGGTGCCATCTACCCTTTATAAAATTCATACATAGTTTCTTTCTTCCTGTTGTATTCGCTTCAACTTCAAATAATCTGTGGGTTTCATTACGAGTTTGGTGGTCTGAGGACTGACATGGTGGCAGCAGTCCAACCACTGCTGGTTTGGTGGTCGGACCATCGTATTACGAGACATGTGGGCCTATGGAACAAAGACTGCTGCGGTCCCCCCAGTGCCACTGGCCAGCACAAACCGTTGTGGTCAGGACACAGCACAAACAGGCCGGCGGTGCATGTGTCATCACTGGAAACATTATGCGGTTGCACATCGCCAATTTGACCGTGGCGGTCCAACCACCACGCCTCAGCAGGGGGAAATGGGGACTAAAAAGGGAGACACTCCCCTGAAGACAGCCTCACAAATCTGGTGTCGCCATGTCACCCATCACATACATCCTGACACTGCTGATGATCATCAGTGCAGCACAAAATCCATGCTGCCATGGGCGCAACTGACTGTAAATATGCACACTTACCTGTAAATGCCAAATCAAATGTTATGATGCATGAGGGACGGTGTCAACCAATAAACAATGGTGACACACCCCTGTGAAATGTACCCCATTGTAAATATCTTATTCCACACACATATTGCCATGCAAATATATGTGAGAGAATACAGATATCATCCCATCAACACAGGCAGACCATGCATAAAACAGCAGCTTACAATTGTTTTGCTAGTGAGAATGGGACACATGCTGACATGTAGGCACAAGGATTGTTGGCAACAGTGATGGCACATAAATCATGTAAATGGACATTACCCATTCACCAAGGGAAATTGTTGATCGGTAGCAGCACCCAAAGTACAATGTATGCTTTGTCACATGTATTATGGCCATCTTCACATTACAGACTGTAGTGAGGCACCAGCACCCATCATCAGATGCCAAAATACTAATTTAGCAAGACACAAGGCTGAGGACAGTGATCCATCCCTTCCTCATCTTTGGCCTGTAATATTGCAGAGTAGTGGTCTATTGCACCCACCACAACATCAAACAGTACTTGATTGATCACTGAACACCGCAATACGTCGTCCCTGGAGAGCAAGTTGTTTGTGGATTTTTCACAGTTGTGTCCTAGGTTACTGAGCCAATAGGCAAGGCACATCAGTATATAACACATGACATATCTACACAAACAATTACTCATCTTCTGTGTTACACATGGCTCATCTGTCAGAACATATTCACTTGGCAATGTGACATTCAGGAATATGCCCTTTAATCACCCGCTTGTGGCTGCTGTGCTGCCCTCAAATGCCACTCAAGCTATCACCAGAATGCTGGATTTTTTGGGAGTCATGGTCCGATGGGTACCCCTCCCACGCTGGGTGGACAGCACCAGCTAGGCCTCTGCAATCTTCCAGGCCCAGCAACTCAAGTCCTCTCCCTTTTTTCTACACTGGGGTCCACACCTTCTTGGTGATGGCTCTCCACTTTCCTTTCTTTTGAAGGGCGTTGAACTGCATGGATGCAAAAGACAAATCAAGAGATCATGTTCACAAGTATGGTTGAGTCACATACATGTCAGTAACATCAAACTAGGAATGTTCTATTTGCTCATACTCCCCAAGTGTGAAACACACAAGCCAAAGAGTACAGGGACATGACTGCCGGCATATATATTTGCATCTGCAGACTAACCCACTAGCCTGCTCGTGGCCTACAATGACTAAGCAATCTTTCTGGCTCATGCTCTATCAACCTGTACTATGATGTGAGCCACTATGAAAAACTGCACACCAGCATGGCTTTTGAAGAGTAAACTCTAGGCATGTGTAGAGTTGATGGAGTCCAGTTTCATGGGATTCCACAGAATTGAAATAAAACTCTGTGGAATTCTGCGGAGGTGGAGGTCCATGACCTATGGAGCCCTGAATGCGCCTGATCCCAGAAGCACTAAGCAGGGTCGGGCCTGGTTAGCCAGGCCATGCCCTGCTTAGCACTTCCAAGATTAGGCACATTCAGGAGAGGGCCTTGGTAGTGAACACTGCAGTTTCAGGCCTCTTGTGCACAGGCCTGTCCCTGCACATGGGACAGGCCTGTGCACAAGAGGCTTGAAATGGCAGCTTCTTTCACTGCCTATGACCATGGCGTGAAATTAGGCAATGGCAATAGGCAGGGAAAGCTTCCAGGCCTGTTGTACACCGGCTGCCCTGTGTACAGTGCACACAGGACAGTACACAAGAGTTCTGAAATGGCAGCTTTCACTGCCAAGGCCCTGGCCTGAATTCAGGCCAGGGCCGTAGGCAGTGAAAGCTGCTGTTTCAGTCCTTGTTTGTGCAGCAGTGTGCACAAACAAAAACAAAAGAGAGTAAGAGACGAGGACTTACCTGGGTCTTCCAGTGGGTCCTCCTCTCCTCTTCATCTGACTGCGATGAGTCTCTCTCTACAGTGGCTACCTCCCTCTGTGCTCCGGTGCGTGCTGCACCTCTATTACGGGCTACACAGGGCAAGCGCAGAAAGTCTGCGCTTGCATTGTGCAGCCCCTACTGGGCTGCAGTGCGCACTGGGGGAGCTCTACTCCGCTGGAGGGGCTAGCAGAGTTTTTGGACTTACTCCGCACTCTGAACAGAGCGCAGAATTACAAAAATTCTGTTAGTGCTGCCTGTAGAGTAGAGCTTCCCACACACCCCTAGTAAAATCCTTAGACGTGAATGGACCAATACATTTACACTCAGTAAGAATGATTCACTGCATACAGTCCCTACATCAACTGCCAGAGTACAAACTTCAACATTATACATGACAATCAAGGGGCTGGCATGGTGGGTTTAGAAAGTGTCTTCCTTGTCCATATGGGGACATGTGGCTTAACAGATGCAGACCTATGCCACTTCATGGGGTGTTGTTCACTGTTATGTACTTGTACCACAGAAAACTCCTTTGGACATATGTGTTTATCCTGCAGAGCATCGAACAAACAAAGCATGCATTGTACAGTTCTGCTATGTGACCAAGCTACTCAGTCACACATCATGGCCTCCCAGGAATCAACACACTGTCTGCACTGTGGGACTGTCATTTATGTTATACGCCTATACAGGACAAATATGACCTTTGTGAAGGTGACAACAGAGCTGTGGGAGTGACAGATGTGTCAAGAGTCTAAGAAAAACATAAACAATGATTCTAAATGCACATATGGACCAGATTGATGATTTACCTCTGAACACATTTGTAATCTAGTCAAAGGAATGAGGCATTCAGGCAGGACTTGCCATTGGTGCTTTATACTGGACAGATGACAGGATCTTCTGGGGTACAGGGAGTGAGCACAGTGCCACAGTTGCATAGCCACAGTGACTCTACCACAGCTTGTCCTTGGTCCCATACTTAAAGATACAATTGACAGGCCCTGGTCTCTGCAGTCTGAGCTGACAGAACCTACATGACACTACAATCCCATCACTTCCATCCATGACAGTACATCATGTAGCCAACTGCAATTTGTCATGTGGTGTGTGTGTGGCAACCTGAAGGGCAGAGTGACTCATGATATGCCTTCCACACAACGGTTTAGCAAGGCCAGATGTGGTTTGAAAGATCTGTGATACTATTCATATTGCTCACATGACTCTCAACTGACTCATAAAATATGCATACACAGCTCATGCTGTCATGCACATATATGTTGTCAGACATTTACAACAATCATTAGGAAAAAGATGTCAGTGGATGGCAGTAATGTCTTCTTATCTAGTTATGTGCATCCAACACAAGGAGGATCTAGGACCCTAAAACACCTCACCCAGCACAATGTTTCTGAACTTCACATATGGTACTGGGCACCAATACCTGCACATTGTCCATCCCATTGATGCCTCACAGACTGCAACAACCGGCACAAAAGAAGTCAAACTGGCACACATGGGCACATTCCAGCCTGTGAGGAGGGAGGGAAAGGATGTTGAAGTACAGAAAAAATTGTCTACATGAGGTACTTACCTGCTCCTCTGGTGGGCCATAGAACTGTCCATACACTTTAGGACCTCAGTCACCAGTCTCTCCAGCTCCTCAGGTGAGAAGGCAGTGGCCCTAATACCTGCTGTACGTGGCATGATTGCTCCCAGAGGTGGCACACAGCAGCTCAAGTTGTGGAGGTTCTGCTGGCAGCAGTGTCAGGAATCAAGTGAGTGAATCTGCAGAACATGGCGCTGACATCTGCGACGTATGCAGTCATCACCGCCGGCAGACACAGCCATTGGCACATGATCACAACTGGCAACAGCGTTAGCCTATGGCTGTGTCCACCGCGGTTGCAACTACCTACCCATGACTACTACCACTGGCGGTCACAGGCGGTTCCTAATATCCAGTGGAATAGGTCAGGCAGCTGCCATTTTGGCAGCCTGAAATGATGTTTTGGCCTTTAGAACCTGTGGAACACCTGCAAAAAATGATTTTTGACTTCACAAACATCCTTGCCCTGTCCTGCTATGTAGGTCTTACTACTTAAACACAATTGTAGTATGTTGAAGGGCACAGATGGCATTTAACAGTGTGGCACAGTCCACCACCGCCTGTCATTTTGGCGGTCGGGATATACCTTCACATTTCGACAGGCAATTGTGTTGCACATCTTTGGGTTTGGTCCATATCCATGTTATGAACACATGTAGATAACCATCGGGTTCAATTGCAGCTGTGATGTGTACTGGTTGCCATGTCTATCCATTCAAAAATGCCTTGTCACATGAGATCACATGTCACATGAATGCAACAAATCATGTCTTGTCATACCTATGTTATCAAGGACAGTGGGAGAGGAAGAATGTGACATCCTGCTGTCTACCGTCCACTGCCAGACCTTCAGACTATAGAGCAAAGGCACAAAATAGCATATTACCACCTGCATAGGCCAACAATAGTTGACTGAGCGCTTCATCCAAGGGGTAGAGGCAGTCCCTTCTGTGGCCTCTGTGTACCCATTGGAAGCTTGAACTGTTGATGTGAAAGATACAATGTTACTGGTTGCATTGTGACATCTACCTCCAACAATTTAGTGTTGCATTAAGCATAGGCCTTGTACAAGCTTATTTTGCACTTAATCTTACTGTGGCAAGCAGCCATAAAATTGGTTGTATTGACCAGACATTTGTGAAGCATGCCAATTCCATCTAAGTCAAACGTCTGCTAAAATATGCAGATCATGAGCACTTTGGAGGATGGCCTGAGAATTCCAACCCACCACTAGTGCAGGAGTCATGTGGTCAGTGCAGTATGAAAGTGTCAGATGCCAACACCATTCTGGTGATGCATCTTGAGGCCTTTGGGATCATTGTTTTGCACAGTGGGTAAGCTGTCCTTCCTGTCCTCAATAGTTTCATCTTGGGTTAGCTGGTCAAGATGGAGCTATGTGGCCAGGCACATCTTAGAGTTGAGCATGATCTGTATCTTGGTCGCTCCCAGGTGAGTAAACTTCAATTGAGAGTTAGTAGACAAGGGTATTTGGACACTGGTCTGGTGTTTGTAGCTACTGAAACAGTGGAGCCTGGGTGTTGCAATAAGGTTACTCTTCAATTAAGAGTTCATAAATAGATAGATTGTGGTTGGAGCTAGAGACACAGGGCCTATTGGGCTTAGGATTTCAGTCACTCTCTCTTTTTCCCTCCACCAAACAAATGTTATCCTCTGAGATGGGTAAACTTAATTTGAGAGTTAAGACACAGGGGCATTTGGGCATCAGAACACTGAGCTTGTGTTTGGAGTTAGAGAGACAAAGCCTCCTGACATTAGCAGTCATGTCACTCCCTCTACTTCATACGCTTGACAAATGTCATCCCCACAGGTGAGTACATTACATTTGTGAGTTTTGAAAGAAGGGTATTTTGAGAAATGATCACTGGACTGGTGTTTTGAATTAGTGAAACAGTGAGTTGCAGTCACGTAACTCCCTGTATTGCGCACAATGTAAAAATGTTATCCTCCCAGGTGAGTCCACTTCAACCCAGAGTTACCAAACAATAGTATTTGGACAAGAGAACACTGGGCTGATGGTTGGTTTTGCAGACACAGGGCTTTCCTGGTCTTAATATTCATAGTCATTTCACTCCTTCTACTTCCCACATTTGAAAAATGGTATCCTCCCGGCTGAGTAAACATATATTGTAAGTTGCTAGACAGTGGTCTTTAGACAATTGAACACTGTTATGGTGTTTGGAGTTGCTGAAATAGTGCCCCCTGTGAGTTGCGGTCAGGTCACTCTCTCTAGTGCACACACCTGACCAATGTTCTCCCCTCAGGTGAGTAAACTTCAATTCAGAGTTCATTAGCAGATGTATTGTAATATGTGACCACTGTGCTAGTGTTTGTAGTTACAGGAATAGTGCCTGCTAGGAGTTGTAGTCATGTTAGTGCCTGTACTACACATACTTGACAAATGTTATCGCCCCAGGTGTGTACCCTTAAATTGATAGGTACCAAACAGGGGTATTTGGTGAAGTGAACACTGGTCTGGTGTTTAGAGTTATGGAACTATGGCTGCTGTCAGTTGTCACATTCTTTTTTTATTCCTGGGCATCCTGATACAGGGGATTCATGTCCTCATTTCAGAATGTATTGTATGAGATGCTTTTCAGGTATGAATACTTTCCGATCATGACATAATAGTTCTTGGCTCCTCACACTGGGGCTATCTTATCACCCATTCCTTCTAGGTACTACCTTGATAAGTCTGCAATAGCTTCTGCAAAAACTGTTACCGCTAACTCTTTTCATAGCACCAAAAATAGATGGAGGAGAGTTAATTGGTTAGGTCTACTATTCTTGATGTGGCAAAGCATCAGCTTTCCCACATCTATTTCCAGGCTGATAAGTATATTTACAGCAAAACATTCAGGAGAGTAATGACCAATGTGCATGCTTCACTTTACTGGTTTAAAATACCCTAACTTGTTATTTTTATTCTGTGTGG